>NC_083349.1:31413562-32634562 GCF_030254825.1 Meriones unguiculatus
TTTTTCATTTCTCTTTAGTTCTGGGTCCCAGCCCATAGGCTAATACTTCTCTATACAGTTAAACTTCTCTGGAAAAATCCTCACAGACAGACATGCAAAGCAGACACAAAGTTGTGTCTCCTGGGTTATTCCAGACCCAGTAAGTTCAAGCCGGTGATGAAAATCAACCATCCAGCCGGGAGTACCACGACCAGCACCCCCAGAATTCACCTATGCTGATGACTTTCTCCAGTCATTTTTAGTGGGTGCACCTTTTTTGTCTTTTTGTTTTGTTCTGTTTTCACTTCTTCCTACCCGAGACAATGGACGAGTCTCTATGAAGGACCAAATTCCTTTTTCCAGGTGCCAAATGAGTGCGGACTTTACCACAGAGCTGACTGCTCCTCCACCAGCTCATTTTTCTTGAGTTACGGGGTTAGTCTCTGCTTCTTTACAGCTCTTTAATACAGCCTTGGTCACAGGGCTCTCAAGATGACTCTGAGGCTAAAGGTAAGCATCAGTTTGCACTGTGTCCTTTTGTGCAACAGGCTGTTCTTAGGGAGAGCCTTGCTCAGTTGTGCAGGTGAAGCACGCGTTTGAACACGTTTGAAAGCATTGCATTTGACACTTTGATCATTCTCTAAGGTGGAATGGACTAACTGATACTCCAGGGCTGTCTATACAGGCCATAGAAAAAAAAGCAGACAGGAAGATTATAAATGCTTGTGTTGTCTTGCTCCTTTTCTACATTACGATGCTTTGGGAGAAAAAGCTAATGACACTCTTGCAAAAATAACTATAATACAGAGGAGACATTTCACAAACGTTTCTGTGCTGCACCGACTCCTCCAGGCGTTCGGCTCTTGAAGCAGCTGAGCTGACTACCTTAAAGGCTCCTGTCTGGCCAAACCTGGGGGAAGAATGCTCACTATTAGCTTTGTCAAATGTCATCATATAGTCAAGCCATATAAAATCTAATGTCCCGTCAGTCATAAAATGCGATTGACGTCAGTTTCTATTACATCACTCAGTGCCCTGGAGGAATCGTAATGATAAGCAGAATGTGAAAGTCAGCTACAGCAACAGTTAGAGCCTGAAATGTGTATAATTATGCTATCATTTCTATTTGTTCTGGGTATTTTCTTTTCTTTTTGTCACTTTCATTTTGGTATGCTGTGTTATAAGCTACCTCAAATCCCAAAAGGGGGGGGGAGGGAAGACAAATAAATTCTCTTCTTAATGCGTGCATGTTGAACAAGGGAGAATTCCGAATTTCAAAGATCAATTTTGAAATTGTCAGCATTATCAAGTTGAGTAATAATGACTGAGTCGTTTGTACTACGAGTCTCGGTAGCTCACAGAAAGTGACTAGCGATCCAAGAAAACATGTCCATAGGGTGTCTAAAGAAAGATAAAATCCTGTATAGGTAAGTGGAAAAAAAATATTGTAACCAAATCCATGGTAAAACTTGGATTTGAAATAAAGCTGCACTGTCCCAGCATTCATGATAAAGTGAGTACACCTCCATGTGAGAAAAGCTCATCCTCTGTGCCACTTCCTTAGACCACCAATGCATTTTGGGTTTGTATCACATAAAACATTAAAACCAAATGATAAAAGTAAAATGCACCGGTACAGACCATAAACATAACGGAATCCCTTGAGATGTCTTCCCAGTAATCTTTGAAGGTGAACCTCAAGGAAAGTTAGCGGCACCAACAATTTGAAACAGAGCCCTCTTTCAGCTTAAATGAGGTTCTATTTCATTTGAATGGGCAGGTAGAAAAATTTACATTTCAAATAGTGTGACATGTACTTCAATCTGAGCGCAGGAATTGTTACCACTGCTTTCATGAATGACTTCTGTACTGTTTGCTAGCCTTTATGTGCCTCTGTTTTCTCAAGTGAAAAAAAAATGCACATATTAATAGTACTGATGTCATAGAACAGCTCTGAGAAGTAAAATGTCAATATTTGTATAGCATTTAACATATGTATTAGCTGTTAATCCCTAAATTAACAATATTTACATACCATGAATGAATAAATGATGTTTAAAAGACACTAAATATTTAAATATTATGTCAGGAATTTTAAAAACTCTTCTTTTAATTTTTTTTTAATGTTTTCAGTACTAGCGGTCAAAGCCTGGGCCTTGGGAATGCTGTGTACTCCTCTACCGCTAGCCTGTATGCCCAGCGTTGACTGAAATAAGAGCTGGGCAGCTGATGAGCTGATTGGACCTCTCACAGAGAACGGAACGCATGCGGTGTATGTCCTGGAGCCGTACAGAGGAGGAAGTCCACAGACTCAACTTCTGTTTCTAAATTAGGCTGAAATTAAAAACGAATCACAATTTTTGAGAAGACTGTTTCATTTTTAAAATGAAAAAAATATATATAATACTTGCATCTAATTCTACCGGGCATCATCTACATCACCTCACTTGATCCGCCTGCCAACCGCACTGGGTGACTTTACCCAGTGGTAAAGCAAAGAGCGCAATTTCCCCCATGTCCGTTACACGCTGTTACACAGTCCTGTGCCGAGTGAGCGCTTCATCAAGAACAGGGACAGAATAGACGGCCAGGGCCACACTCATAAAATAAAGAAGCCGGTCAGACACCTATCTCTCAATATCTACTGTACAGCCCGCATCATCCTGAAGCCGAAATCCCCTAAGAACGGTCTGTGAGGTTAAGACTCACACGGAGAAAAAACTTGGGCTAATGTAATAATTTCTGATTGCTTCCGTAATTGCAACTTGAAGGAAATGGAAGCATGCACGCTCACTGTGAACAAGGACAGAGATTGAGTTATTTCTTGAAGGGTCCTGAACATAAGCCAGCTCTCAGCGCAGTGCAGGAAGCCAAGCGTGGATTTTTAACACTGGAACATCAGCCCAGCTTCACATTTAAAAGCTGGCTTCCGAGAGTAACAGAAACGCTCGTGTCAGAAAACTCCTTCCCAACCTGAGAAAGCCTCTCACGTCTAAGCCGCCCCCCGATCTCCCCAGAGCAGCTCTATCGGTTAAAAACTCTGAAATGGAAAGCAGAAAAGGAAACTTCTTGGCCTTGAGCCCACAGCCTATAAACTGCCTTTAAGCAAATCCAGGTGCGAAAGCTGGTTGGTTCCGGTGGAACTCATGAGCCGCCATGGCCCCAGTCCTCCGTGGGAATGCTTGGCCAACCATTTCCAGCATCCAGACTGAATTCCCCTCCTTGCTATGAGGAGCTTAAGGTCAGCTCATTGTCAGGCAGTGACATGAGTCCCTTCTTTTCCCTTGTGAGAATGGTTACTACTGAAGGATGTTGATAGCTTCTGTGTTTAATGGGAGGGCCTAATGAATACAATTTGATATACATGGAGGAAGAAGGATAGTGAGTTTTCTGCAGTAGGACAGCCCTGTCAGGAGCAAAGACGCCTCTAATCCTGCATGGGCAGACATGATTGTATATCCTCATTAATGCCATAATTGGTATCTGGAATCTGTTCAGAAACACCGATTTCCTTTGCAACAGGGGATTATGACTGCATTGGGAGTTCTCTATGGTCTGTAGATGCTTGTAAAATTCAAATACAGCAACTGTCAGTAAAACATCTTATGAAAAGCCAAACCTTATACTAATCCAGAGGAACAGAGCATGTGCTCGAGGGCATGAAACGCTACGGTGTGTCTAGGGTACTAACCACTTACAGAGACATTAACATCCTGGGACAGGGCTGTTCAGTGAGCTCCTAAAGAAACTTAGGACTGATCAGGATTTGCTTCTTAAGAGACTTCAACATCGTGGGGGGAAATTGTCAGTCACAAGCCTCCAGTATTTATGAATTATTAATGTCGGCTTTCTGGGTTTTTTTTTTTTCAAGTTTTGCTTTTGTGTGCCTGTTAAGCTGAGTAATTCAATAGACTGATGGAGACATGAATAGATATGCTAACTAGCACCAGGGTTAACCTTTAAAGTTCGTTAAAGCTGTCATCTTTCAATGAAATATTTTCATGTTCTTTTTTTTTCTGTGAGCTGGAGTATCAACAGTATGTGTACATTGGGAGCAGGGGTGCTGGGGAGGCAAGCAGGCTCCACCCTGCCATCTCCTCACGTTTAAACCAACACACCACTAATGGATTCATCAAGAAAGGCATTTAAAAAAAAAACAAAACAAAACAAAAAAAAAAAACACTTTCCGTTTGTAAACCAGAACAGACTCACCATCTACCTTTACTGCAGAACTTGAAAAAAAAAAAAAGATGATGGTGTGTTCCTGTTCCTACAAAAAATAATAAGAGAAAGATAGAATTTGGAGAAGAAAAACTGAAAGCTGAGGTGTGTGCCCCCTCCGAGTGTGGGCAGCAAAAGAATGAAGACATAGCTTACACCTGTGGGAGAGATGAGGGTATAAGCCGGTGACAACCTTTCATCTACACAGGGACTTCTTTGGAAATCAAGGCAAAGAAGAGATGCATAATTAAACCCATTATAAAGTTTCCAAAATCTTCAAGGATTTTCTCCAAGTGTGTGCATGCCTAACAAGCCTGAAAAACAGACTCCATGGTGGAAGGCTTTCTGCTTTGAGATCCTTCCCTCTGCTGGCAACCACTAAGTTCCTGATGGCCACCTGCTACGAAATCATCCATATCACACACCAGAGCCATCCACAGCCCATCTCTGGGTCCTCCTTTCATCTCAGTTCCCACCCACACAAGAAAGGAGGACTCAGGAATGAGACAGGAGGTGTGCAGCCTTCAGATGGTAGCTGCCACCCAGCGGGCAAGCCTTCCATTTTTAGGACACAGAAGAGCACTGCCCGCTCTTGATGAAGAACAAGAAATGATGTAATAACTTGCCATTGAAACCTTATTCTGAGAGAGCTCTACTCTCCTTTGATTTTTTTTTCTCTACCCCATTTGTAGGAGGCCCACAAAAAATAAAAGAATGGTTTTACCAACTTCATAAAAGCAAAAAAAAAAAAAAAAAATCAAAGCAGGAGTTTTGAGTTACTTGCCATCATTCAATCGTCATAGAAATACTGTAACTTATCCCTTGTATCTCTTACAAGACAAAGACAAGTAGCTCAACAAGATGTCAAAGTAATTTCTGTTCATGAACAACTGCTTGAACTAGAGAGCTTCAAGATACACACACCCCCTCCCCCGGACCACCCGTTCTCTCCCAGCATCTATGTCTTATACTCTTTTCCAGTGACTTTTTCCTCAGGTAGAACTGAAAAATAAATAAATAAAAGCTTTGAGTACCTGGAATTTGCTATTTACTCTTCTGTCTCTTCTCCAAAAACCATGTTCTTTCTTTTATTTTCTGATATCCATCTTTATTATCATTTGTAATATAGCAGCCTATCGTGGAGACGGTATCGTAAATTATTAATGTGCTTTATTTGTTTTGCATTCCCAAGCACATGTCTCAGAGCATCCATCTGCTTAAAGAGATGTATTGGGGAAGAAAAATAAAAATGAAGACTGATGTCATATTCAGCATCTGACATACAAAATAGGGGCTTAGCAGCCATAAGCTTAAGAGTAGTGCCTATAATTTGAGAGACAAAGGAGCTCCTGAATGCTTTTCTTTCCTCCTTTACTCTGTCAATAGCCAATCCTCGTGGACCAATGCCCATTGAGTTCTTGGTGCTGCAAAAACCCCATTTCCACCTCATGCTGAAATGGCAGGAAGTTTCTCTCTCAATTGCAGAATAATGTAGAGATCAATGGAGACAAAATCTCCTTCATTCTGGTTTAGAGCAGGCATCAGGACCAGCAAAAGAGACAAAAGTTACACATTTTAACCATTTAGTAGCTAACTCAAGCTTGAGTTTTTACAGAAATACATAAAAGTCACAGTCACAACTACTGGTTTTCTCTAACACTATGTTAGCTTTCACCCCATGATGGAAACAGACAGCAGGAAGAGTGTGTCAAGAAATAAACACAGTAAGCAACTATCTTTTCCATGTTATGAGGGGTGGTAATGTCTTCTGCCTGCTCAAAAGTCCTGATTTTGTCTTGAGACACTGAAGGATACAGGCAGTGGCAAAAAAAAAAGGAAAGAGAGAAAAAAAGAAAGAAAGAAAGGAAGGAAGGAAGGAAGGAAGGAAGGAAGGAAGGAAGGAAGGAAGGAAGGAAGGAAGGAAGGAAGGGAAGGAAGGAGAAAGGACTCATTTATTCAGTCTTTGGCCTCCTCCTCTCTCTCTCTCTCTCTTTCTCTCTCTCTCTCTCTCTCTCTCTCTCTGTCTTTCCTATAGAAGCAAAATCCCCAACAAGGTCTATAGGACCGAGGATGATAAGAGCATGTCACAGAACCGCTTAGCTCAAGGCAGCAAGACATGTGACTAAACAGTGGATGACACAGGCAGCCCTCCTGAATCTCCTTTAATGCCCTCCTTGGATTTGGACATCTGATTTGAAAGCCTTCCAGTCTCACGGGGAGTACTGGTCAGGAGCAGATGACGGCACACAATAACAGACAAGAGCTTTCTCAAAGGGCCCAGGGAAGGCTAGGGATAGAACAAAGTGTGGGTGGGTGGGGGGAAGCTGCGCCAGTTAATACCCACAAAGAAACCTCCACCAACCACATCTCTACAGTTAAGAGTCACACTTGGAAGGAAAGCGAAGGAAGCCTTTCACCTGCAATTGCTGCTCACCGCTTTGGCCCTGTCAAGCTGCAGACCAAATGGAGATCCCATCCCACTTTCCCAATACACTCTCCACAAGTTTCATCTTGTGTCCTTGGGTGATTCCTGCTCACATTAAGTTTAAGAATCACAAACCAACTCTCCAGCTGGAGAAAAGACAAATGAAGTTAGTCACGGGATTAACCGCTCCTGCGAAGAGCTGATATGAAGCAATACTTGTTAGAAATTTCTCCCCAGGTCCTCCCTTCTAAAGTCCTGTGTGTGTCCTTTTCAGTAAACACACAGCTGTGCTTCTTAAGTTCCTTTTTGAACATTCTTTGCCCTGGTCTAATGACATCACCACAGAAAGCAATTTACTCAAGGCATGCTAGTGCTGCAATGACTCCCAGTGGGGCTTGGTCCAGACAGAATGTAGCTTAGATTGCCTGGTGGAATTGAAACTAGTTCTGCTAAGTGGTTGAAGGCCCCAAGTGCAAGAGGGTGCTTATTGCAGAGTTAGCTTAACTGACTTTTCTCAGAGCTATGTGTATAGTGTAGATGACATTGTGTTCTCTTGGTTGGGCTGCTGTAACAAAGTGCGAGGCCAGTGGATTCAGCAACAGACATTCATTTTCTTGCAGTTCTGAACACTAGAAATCTGAGGCTGAGGTGCTCGCAGGATCAGTTTCATCTGAGTCTCTCCTTGGTGTGTTTGCACGTGATCTTCATCTGCGTCCTGATCTTTCATTATAAGAATGTCTATCTCATTCTTCTATACTCATAGATCAGTGCCTTGCTCAGCCAGCATCTCTTGCAGCATATGGAAAAAAAAAATACAGACACCTACAGCCAGACATTATGTAGAGAGGGAGACACCTTGGAACACTCATCCCTAAGTGGAATGTCTCCATGAGATCTTTTCCCTCAGAGCTCAGAGATGCGTAGGAAAAGGAGGCAGAAAGAGTATAAGAGCCTCAGGGAATGAAGGACACCACGGAATCAACAGGAGCAATGCATGTGAACTTACAAAGATGAGGCAGCACACACACAGTAGGAACCCTGTTATACCAGGAAGATGCTGTAAGTCACCAGGGTACTGATGACACGGGCTGGCTGCAGTGTAGAAGGAGTCTGGCCAGGAGGAGATGGGACAAATGAGCCTTTGAGAGCCCAACAGAACTTGTTTCTGCCAGTCACTGATACCACAACTGATCCGGGGAAGCTAAGGCCTTCCTCACAAGCCCCATCCAAATCTTAGAACCCAAAGAATTTAGTGGCCAACTTCAACTGGAAAAAAGCCAGGAAAGTATCACTGTGTGACATGTGGTCCTATAAACTAAATGGGTGTATCAAGCTCAGGCTTAGGAAAATAATTTTTTTTTTTTTTTGTGAGTTCACATTAAAGATCTGTGATCCACTCTTTCTACTGGAAGCCTCAGAAACTACATGGAGACTATTCTGAAGAAGATATATCTCAAATAAAATTAAGTTGTATAAATTGACACATGGCATAATCACAGCACCATGGAGGCTGAGAAGAGAGGTTCTTTCAATTGCTCAAGAGCAACTTGGACTCTTTGGAAAGATCCTGTCTTGGTGGAGGTGGGTAATTAGACCTGAGCTAATTGATCAAATGTAAGCTCATCCTCAATTCTTAGCCTAAATTATGTGTGTTATGAGACAATTTATACCATGATTTTTACCACATAATATCTCACAAGGCTCCTGCCCTAGTCAGTTGAGTCTTCCATCATCTTTTGTTTTTACTAACAGACTTTGTGATCCAAAAAATGTCAGATAAAATCTATTTCTATATGAGCAATGGAATACTATTCAGACACACATGTACACATACATATCAATACAATCCTGTCATTAGTGAGAAAAGCCATGCAGAGGGGAACAAAGGCTATGTAATACTGCATATTCAGACTATACAACGGTTGAGCCTATTCAAAAGCTGAGAGTAAAACAGTGGTTACCAGAGCCAGGGAGCTGAGTGAGAAGAAAGATATGGGAGGAACTGAGCAATGAGAACCCCGTTATAGTTGGGTAAGGTAAGGAATCCTGGTGAACTTTTGCACAGTAGCATGGCCACAAGTGACAGTGATGGATTGTATAGTCCAATGACCCAAAGGACAGAGTTTGAAAAGCTTGGACCATAAATAAACAATCAACATCTATGGAGACCGGCATATCTCTACCTGTGTTTTATTATTACACAATGTACACACATATCAAAACCTTGTTTTATCCTTAATGTGTATGATTTTCACATTTTTGCATGCCAGCGAGAAATAAATTTAATTTGAACGGCAGTTCCTGTATTAATGTGACACAAGCAGCAGAGGTTCTCGATCTGTAATGTGAATGTCCATGTAGCAGGGTTAGCTAAAGCATTTCCATTCATTTGTATGAATCAAGATAGAAAAGTGCTTTTCTGTTGCAGCTGACATTGTAAGGATACACATTTCAATGCACACTACCAGGTTAGTTGAAAGAAAGCAAGTTACATAAGAAGAGTGTCTCAACTTTGAGAACCAGAGTCCAGACCAGTGACAGAAGATCCCATGTGCAGAGGGGCAGTTCAGGAGGCTGGCTGTACTATTTGTTGCTGGTAGCCAGAAACCGTAAGAGACACTGAACGTATGCATGAGCTGACTTAGGAGCTCGGTGCATCTTTCATCCTTACACTTTCTTTGGCTTTGGAAACTTTGAAAGCTGCAAGACTAACGTTTATCTGGATCGTCTTGTCGTTGGAAGCATCACGTGTTTGCTTCAATATGCCCCAGAATCACAACTGCCAAAGACAGCATTGCTGGGTGCCTCTCACACTGCTTTTTACCCAGAATCCCATAGCATCAGCAGAATGCTAGCTTGGCCTCCCATCACTCCTGTGAAGAAGCACAGGGTAGTGTCTGGGACAATGTGACTCATAGACTTATCAAGTAATCCAAAGATACATTGTTAAAGGCATATTTCTCAAAATAGACATGTTGTAACTTCTTGTCCATTCTACCAAGAGATAGGAATCCCACCCATCTATAAAGAATATGGAAAACAATAAAACCTCCATCCTGAGTCTAAAACATACTCTGTAGAAAGATAAAGTACATGCATGTGAAAAGCACCACCATTTTGGCCTCTGTCTTAGTTTGGGTTTCTATGGCTGCAACAAAACATCATGACCAAAGCAAACTGGGAAAGAAAAAGTTTATTTGGCTTCCACTTCCATATCACCGTTCATCACCAAGAGAAGTCAGCATGGGAATTAGAACAGGGCAGATACCTGAAGGCAGGAAGTGATGTAGAAGCCATGGCGGAGTGCTGGTTACTGACTTGCTCTCCATGGCTTGCTCAGCCTACTTTCTTATAGAATCCAGAACCACAATTGCCTGGGCCCTTCCACATCAATCACTAATTAGGAAAATGCCCTTCCGTCCCCACAGCCCAGGCTTAGGAAGGCATTTTCTCAATTAAGATTCTTATCTTTCAAGTGACTCTCACCTGTGTCAAGTTGACATAAAACTAAACGCCAAAGCCTCCGAAGGAACCTGATGAAATGATCTCGCTTTTCATATTTATGCTTCCCTTTCAAATGAAGAAGCAAGTAACAATCTGTTACTCCTTGAATTCATAGCAAAGCATGCAGCCAAAGAAGACTGATTGCCTTAAATATCGTTGTGTGTCTATGTTTATTTTAGGATTTGATTTTGTTTTGAGATAGGGACATTGGAGCTCAGGCCAGCCTTGAGTGTGCAACTGTCCAGCCTCACCCATCCCTGTTCTGGGGATGTCAGGTATATGTCATTATATGCCATCACGCCCAGAACGATGCTGAACTGTATCACTGATAGTGTCGACTGTGTGGGTGTCATGGCTAGCCCCATCTTCCATTTGACAGTGTGAACCTGCCACATGGTGTACTTTGGGCCTATTTACTTGAAGCCTGTCGTCTGTGGCAATGACCGAAAACTTCTCACTCATACTCCATTCTGTGCATATACGGCATAGGTTTCATAAATATAAACTTATGGAAAAGCCTAAATATTTATATAAAAATCCATCAGCACTTATTTTCCAATAATCTAAAGGCATTTATTTAGAAATAGTTGCAATTTCCTTTATTTGGATAATTTGGGTTTCTATAAAATTTTTACATGAGGTATTTGTTTACTTGTAAAAATAATTTGAAGACTCCTATAGTTTAAACAAATAAAGAATCATTAACTATTCCCTGGATGTGTCTTAGATATCAACTCACTAATTGGATGAAATAAATAAAAATAAGATATTCATTTATATCAACGAATATGGATTCTATTTTATGAGTTGGGATATTTTTCTGAATAATGTGGATTTTTTTTGTTTTATTTTCATTCTATACATTTAGCTTTGAAATAAATAGATTGGAACATCCTATAGTAATTGCGGATAGACAGAGGTCACCAGGAAACAATAAAACTGTCAACACAAACTAATGACAGCTGAGCAGAGGGGAGCAAATAGGACATGAGTGTTTTATGAGGAGAGGTCAGAAGGTCCAAATCACAGGGAGGAAAGATGGGTTCATCATCCAAACCAAACACACGTTACAAGTTAATTGGGTTTCTAGAACATGTTCCAGATGGTAGAAAAATACCTTGGGAAACAGATACACACAAGCAATCGTGGCCAGAGATGAAACAAAAAGAAAGCCCAGTGTTGGGGAGAGCGGGATCCAGCATATTAGAAAGAAGGAACCAGAGTTGTGAGAAGTTATCACGGGTGAAAGATAGGAGAGAGAAAATGACAGTGGTCTCGAGGCAAGGCACACTGGCTCCAGCTAGGGACTAGGGACTTGCCAGCCTCCACAGCTCCTTGAGGCACCTAGGATAGATGTGAGCAGCACTCAATTTCAGAACCGTATGTGGCACCGTGCTGTGGGCTCTCCCTGGGGCTTTGTGTCAGAAATGATGTGGTGTCTGTGCTGTGTAGACTCCCAGCAGCACTTGGCTGTATTTTGTAAAGGCTCAGGAGATCATCATTGTACTCGTGTACATGTAATTCTTGCCTCCTGACTGTCCTTCAGGGTCCGTGGGAAGTTTGCTTTCTGGAGGCTCCATAGATGCCATGATGTGTAGGTGCTCTGATTCCTTCCATAAAATAATGCAGTGCTTCCATATAAGCTGTAACGTTCTCGCATATGCTTTAAATTACCTTTAAGTGATCTACAATTCCTAACACAATGACATATGTTTCCAAGTCCCTTCATGACTTGGGTCTCTGAATGCTGACTAGTGGTTATGAGGTAATTAAAAAAAAAAAAAAAAAAAAGACAGACACTAACAAAATGACATGCACATACAGAGAAAATCTGGGATCAAGTGGTCTGGGTTATCTGATGGAGAAGCCAGCCGCTCTGCCCTGGAACTCCTGTGTGTTTGCTATGTACAGGCAAACAGTTGAACAAGGAGGTGGTGTCTGTGATATAGGGCTGTACCGAGGAGACAGGTTTAGCTGATCCTGGTGGAAGCGGCCTCCGCAGGGAAGCATTCTTCAAGCCATGGACATCCAGAGGAGATAGCCAGTGTAGACACTTACTACACATACACACAACATCAGCGCTCGGGCCAGAGAAAGTCTTTGTCATCCCTCTGAGCCTCACCCAAGGAAGGCTTTGCTTCTCCCGTGAGGAGGAGATGTTGATCCTTGACTTAACGGTGTCCGCGATCAACAACATATGTTTATTCAGGATTTCATTCCCTCCCTACAAAATGCTGCGCAGGTTGTCTTCTACTATATGGTTTAGGACATAGTAACAATAAACAGACTCTGTGTATGCTAAATACAAATGCAAACTTTTTCAAATATTTTCAGCACGATTAATACAGTACAAGGATGAGATTCCACTGGGAAATGGGGATAATTATGAATACGACACATTCATACACCAACATACACAGGCACTTGCACGTATACAAATATTATTCGCCATACATTTACCATAACAGTACTCACATGCATGAAACAATAAAATGCCGTACGGTGCACTTTCTAACACCAGGCTTGTCACTAGAGTGTAAGGCCAGGACCGAGATTAGGTGAGGTGGGTGCTGCACTCACTTAAGGGCCATCAGAACGTTCGGTGGCTGGGAGCAAGGCTAGGTGTGCAGGCCTAATCTCAGGGACTCAGGAGACTGAAGCAAGAGAACCACAAGTTCAAGATCTATCTGGGCTGCAGGATGAGTTCAGTGTCAGCCTGGTTGACTAGGTGATGAAGAAAACAGTATCTTCATGCCGTGTCTCTAGAACTGCAAAACTAGCATATCCAAAATAACAAAATCTCAAAAGATCCATGCTAAGCAAAACATCACAGTTTTGAATGAAGGTAAGGTCCCAGACTAGATCGCCCCAGTTCTTCTTGTTTCTCCCCCAAGCCCAGTTCTAGAGAATTATTATGGAGAATTATTGTGGTAGCTTCATCCATTATCTCCCTGAGAAACATTTTTACCTTTGTGTGTGGAATATGATGAAATGGTGTGTGAGTCATAGTCCATTTTTGTATGTTTTTCTGTGTTCTCTTGCTTTGAATCCTCAGCTTTTGCACAAAGATGCACTGGCCATGGGGGCATCTCAGGTGCCAGAATTCTTCCCCAACTCTAGTCTTATCCTTCAGAAGTAGTGAGGTCCTGCTTGCTTACTTGTTCCCATTAGGCTACACATTCCAGGTCTTCAAATCCATCGTCCTTATTCTCATTGCGTGACCAGCATCTTTTCCTGTTCTTGACACACGGTATACACCCTATCAACACTGTCGAGTACAAAAGGAAGTCTTCCTCATATTCTACACAAGGTGAACAAAATCAGAAATAAAGTGACTCTCAGCAGCAAAGGCAGCACTAATGGAGGTGATTAAGTAAACTAGCTGAGGTATATAAACTGGAATTTAACGAACGATGGTTCAGGAAAAAATCCAAAAGGCTCGACATATAAGCTAGCAAATGCACTTACGATGCATTTGTCCAGAATGAAAGCTCTCTGCCCGAGATCAGAATTCAATGGGATGTGGTTCTTCAATGTCAGAACCCACAGGATTGTTTACAAACTACGCACATTTGAGACGGGGTGGAATGTAGAAGCCTTTTCCAATGGCTCTTTCTTTCGCATTTGGTTTAAAATCACTGGAGATTATTATAAATGGCAACACTCATTCCAGAATTGGCTCAATAAAACGTTTCCCATAAAAATATGATCACTAATTATGCAACACTCAACTTGAGCCTGGGCTTTCCATCCATGTGTACAATGTTTTAGTGGCTCCAGTGAGAGTTCTCTCTGAATTTTGTTATTTCAGTCTGACCCAGACTGCACTAGACAAGTATCTTGAATCCAATGCAATATAGACTTATCTGCCTGGAGCCTGCCAGAGCCAGGCAGAAATCACATCACACGCCCTGATGTTAAATCTCTTTCTAAACAACCCTCACCTCTGCTCATTGGCAGTTTCACCTACACATGGAGGGGAAAGTCGGTGACTTCTGTCTGAGTGTGACCTCTGAGTCTACCTTTTTTTTTTTTTATCACCAGCTGGTGCATTTTTCCTTCCTCCCTACTCTCCTCTTAGACCCACGAGTATTCGGAAGTGGGTGAGTGCAGTACTCCTTGCATTGCCAAGAATCCTGACATTGTCTGACCAGTGGTTTCCACCCAAGATTGAAGGATTAAAGGACCAAAAAATGGGTCATATTTATTTCTTACTCTCATCCATGCTGCCTTACACACACACACACACACACACCAGAAAAATATTTTTGTTGTATATAGTATTTAATTCGAAAAAGATAGCTCCTACCATTAAAGACACGCTCGTCTTGAGGAGACAGAGACAAAGTCTTAAAGCCATTCTACTACATAAGGTTCTTAGCAGCTTGGTAGATGTGCAAGTCGAACTGCCTTGACAGCAAAACCAAGGGAGGGATATGTTGGCTTATTTAAAATGTCAGTGTTCCCAGGAAGTGCTGGCTTCAGACAAGAATCACACGGCATCCTCACCACTAGGTTCCTCTCCATCTGTGTCCTTATCGTCTTCATTCTCAGCCTGCTTGTCAACTGGGGCTCCAGCCAGCTGTGACATTCACCCTCACCCTCAGGCTTTATCAGCTTCTGGGAGAGTCTGATTGCTCAGTGGTTTCTAATTAAGTCCAGAAATGTAATCTCATTGTCCTATGCTCACTTTCGAGCCAATCACAGTGAGAAGACTGCAGGGGTCCTGCTCTGGGGGGGGGGCAGATCTGAGTAATTTATCATGTCTGGAGCTAGGGTGTTAGATCAGCCACACAGATACTGAGAAGACTGTGAATAGAGGGTTGTGTTTTCTCAGAGAAACACCAGAAAAAGAAAAAAACATGTTGTTGAGTGGTTTAAATATAAACACCCAAACTCTAGAGCTCATTATAGATGAAAAGATTCGGTGCCATGTCCAAGGTCAGTAGAATTCAGGAGCAAAAGCAACACAATGAAAGTCAATATTTCTTTATTTCCACTTTGGATGGATGTGTTAGTTTCATAAGGATCTTATGCCAGAAATACCAGAGCACTTCCTGAACAACAGCTTTAGAGATAAATGTCCTACATCAAGTATTGGCAGACCTGTTTCTTCTGGGTCCTCTTTCTTGTGCTTGTGGGCAATTGTCTCCCCCTTTCCTCTTTGTGTAGCCATCTTAAGATTTATGCTTATAAGGCTATCAGTCAGAGCAGATAGGACTCACCTCTATCACACTTATGACCCCAGGTAAAGTGAGCCTCTAAAAAACTTATCTCCAAACACAGTCACATTCTGAAGTCCTGGGTGGATATAACATCAATATATGAGTTTAGAAGGGACACAATTCAGTAGAAAAACAAAAACAAACAAACAAACAAAAAAACATAGGCTTCATTATACAAATGGATGGAGGGAAACAGGGAGAGCATGGATTTTACCAAAACGAAGATGGTTTGAAAGAGCATTGAATGTAAACACTTACTATCTTGTAGCCCAGTTAAAATGTAATTGGAGAGGGACAGCAGAACACATTCATGAGGTCCCAGCTCTATTGGCCATTGATGGTTGCAGAGGGAGGAAGAGTCATTTTTCTTTGGGGACACAGCCACTGGTACGTTGCCTGTGCTCCAATGATAGCCCCACACCCACGTGCACGTGGACATCACTCAGAGGACTCAGTGGGGTGTTAAAAGAAGAGGGCATGGGGTTTGGAGAGGGCTGTGTTGTGGAGAGAGTTTGGGGAGTCGGAGAGGCAAAGCCATGGGGTGGGTGTGTACAAATCTCTGTATACATTTATTCAATCCTCAAAGAATGAATAAAGTACTTGTGGAAGCTTATGTTTATTTCACATAAGTGAGCAAATGCAAAGACACAAAACAAGAATATACTCATGCCTGGGCATGACTGTGCATGCCTCCCAGCAAGATACACAGGGCAAAATAATATCAACTGTTCTTGCGTCTAAATATTTTTTACAAGAAAAATACTTTTCAAGGTAGAAAGTTCTCATATACAACTTTTATCAAACAAGATACACCTTTTAAAGCATTCACACAAATGTCAGTTTCAACATTATCTTTTTCACACTCTTTATGCACAGGGCAATAAGGAATGGAAAGTACAGAGATTAATTTAGGTAACAATTACCATAATTCACAATTGCATTAGCACCTATTAGGGTTCATTGTTCAGTGAAAATTTTAATGATACATTCCTGAGTTAATAAAAGCAGAAGATGATTGGAAATAAAATTGTTTCTATGTGTGCTGACAGGACTACTGAGTGTAATTATACATTTTGGAGGCGACCTGTTTGGAGTTTGCTCTGTAATTTTATGTAAATGTTAAATAACTTGTAACTTCGTGTGTTCTTCCTCCCTGGTTAAATGCTAATTTGTGTTATTTCAACAAGGGGAGTGCTGAAAGGCTATCAGGGGACTTTCTCTGCCAATAGAGCCAATGTCTGAAAGGAAGCTCCACACGCTTCAGAATACAGAGATGTTCTCCCTGTTCCTTCATCTACCATCTAATCGGTAGACTGGCAAACTTGCAGTTATGAAAAATAGCTTTCACTTTTAAAAGCAGTAACAAGAATCCAAGAAGGGAAAAATTGCTCTCCCAGATATAATTGTGCCCACTTGTCCACTGTTGTGTGTGAGTCAAGGTCTAACCAAATGAAAACCAGCAGACAGAAGTCTGGAATTGTTCCACATACAATCACACCAGTATGTGGGTACAAATGGTTTTTTGTGTCCAGATTTGTCATGGCTTCTTGGGGACAAAACAGAGCCAGCAAGGAAACGTATATTCTTAAATCCATGTTGAGGATAGAAAATCTTCAATCTTCCCAAACTCAGATTTAGCAAATGAGGGCCCATTCTGCTAAAGAATATAGGGTCTACATTGTCTTAAAAGACATGGTGGCTACTTGTGTGCCCCTATCCCACACATTCCCCAGAACTAAGACCCATGAAGAAGACAGCATAACCATATACCCATGTAAGAGAGCTGAAAGCAAACAGTTTTTTGCAGTTTAATTGCTGTGTTTTAAAGCAGTGGAAGCAAAATAATCAACTTTTATTGTAAGGAATTTTAGAGAGGAGATGATTGAAAACTAGTCAAATTGTTGGATTTGCCCTCTGATAGGCCAGTGAATTGTTACAGGTTACAAGCTTTCAATGGCACTATTAAAACAATGTAGAGAGTCAGGCGGTAGTGGTACATGCCTTTAATCCCAGCACTACAGAGGCAGAGGCAAGCATATCTCTGTGAGTTCGAGGGCAGGATGGCCTCCAGAGTGAGTTCCAGGACAGCCAAAGCTACACAGAGAAACCCTGTCTTGAAAAACAAAACCACCACTAACAACAACATCAAAAAGATCATGTAGAGATAGCTTACACCCAGATGTGCATTCTGGGTAAGATTCATAGTCAGGCTGTGGGAGAGCCAGCCCCAGATGCTAGGCTGCTCAATCTAGGTCCTCTATCTTCTAAAGGCGGCACAACTCAAACACAAACAGACTAGGATGTCTTTCCTGCTTTCGCTTTTAAATAGTAAGCAGTACCTTGGAGTGAAAAGAATGCTGGTTTTCCATTTATACCTAGTCAGAGTGAATTCCAAGTCCCTGGCTTACCTGTAGAGCAGAGAGGGTCAATAATTGTCTTGTCTAAACCTGACTTGTCTAAACCGTACCACTTCTTTCAGAAGATCTTGAGGAAAATCAGTGGCCACAATAGGAGTACAGTTGCATAAAATGGTGGCCATTTAGAACTCAGATGATTTGTTTCTCATGTGCAGAAGCCGTGTGGTACAGTATGACTTCTCAGTTGGAAAGGAGGATTTAGTAGTCTGGAGAATTATGACACGGATTAACATGTGTTTGATTAAAAAAAATTATTAGCTAAATATTGTGGACATTTCATTGATAACTATCCCAACTATAGACATTAAAGTAGCAATGTTGTTCAAATCTAGATTGTATTAATCTAGATATTCCTTTATGCATATGTGAAACTGATAAACATAAATCTCTGAGAAACAATAAGCTATTCTTCACCATTAGGTTCTCGTGTCATTTAATTCTATCTGAATTAACTGCCAGTTTGGAAAGTGCTAGTCAGAGAGTGTGACCTGATACTGTGAAAGTATGCCAAGTCAAGTCTACGTTTGTGAAACAGCCCCAAATAAAATGCCATCGTGAACACAACCATGAAAATCACTGTCAACAACCATTAGCTGATTGCTTCCCCTGGGAAAAGGCTTTATTCAGAAGGGAGTTTCTAATCCAGACAGGGGCTCAATCACAATAAGGTTATTTGTCCAGATTGCAAAGGCTGTTGACTAGCTGCCTGAGTTCTCTACTTGATTTTACTTTGCTTGGTGAGACCCCCATTCTTCCGGCATCTCTTTGCCTTCTCTGTTCTTCATTCCAAATGTGCTTATGCCTCCTGTTCTATAATGAAAAACATGTTTCATAGAGAGTTTCCTCTCTCTCAAGTTTTGCCAACTTTATCCCAGTTTCACAAACACATATACAGAGATGTCACATGTAGTGATAACATGGCCTCGAGTAAGATAAAACATAAGCCAATCGTGGATAAATTTTAAAACACGGCACTATTTTGGTGATTCAGATAGCAGATGTCAACTCGGAATATATAGTGACACATATCAGGAGGCAAGTGCTGCTGAGAATTTAGGAACTACAAATAACTATTGAATCATTTCCCAAACAACTCACCATACTGGGGCGGGGGGGAATCAAAAATAGAAATAGTCAGTACTTGTATTTGAAGTCAATTTGTCTCCAAAGTTAAGGGTGCTGATTTTTTGAATCTCTGGTCTCAAAAGATCTCCTGAAAAACATGAGGCAAGAGTTTGCATTCCCAGAACTAACAGTACCTTCCACTCAGTGTCTATCCTTCTTCCAATATTATTTCACAATAAATTTCATAAATTATTTAAACTGTAATAATTGTATTTTTATAGGTCCATTGTTCCCATGAAAATGAAGATGCATGAGAGCAGGGATCGTCTTCGCTTTGGCTACTGCTGTATTTCTAAAAACAAAGGAGTCCGTGACATACGGTAGCTGGTTGGTAATTTATGAAGAGAACAGCTGAGGTGTTCATGGTACTGAGTAGCAAGATTTATTCAGGTCATTCCCCAAAGACATCAAGATAAACTGCCTGTAGAAGGCAAGGCTTTGGGTGACCAAACTGTTGACACCAGGGAACCAGGGAGCTTTTTATTGGAAGAAAGTCTATAATGGGATTGGCTACTTGCTTCCAATTAAGCTAGAGGACTTTACTAAATAAAGTAATGAACTCAGCACTTTGATTCCTAGATCAAATCTGGATAAGGGTGTGGAATACTTCTATGGATATTCTAAAAATATCATCCTTTACTCCTTTGCGCATATGTACCAAGATGTCTGAAAAGCAAACTTAAAATCTAGTCTTTCTAGTGGCTGAATCCAAAGAGAATTGAATTCACAAACCTTCAGCATTTCTGATATTAAAGCTGGATTATTGATTTAAAAAAAGAATAGAACCACACTCAGATAACGGGATGGACATTGGAAGATGGAGAAAACACGGAACAGGACAGGAGTCTACCACAGAGAGACTCTGAAAGACTCTACCCAGCAGGGTATCAAAGTAGATGCTGAGACTCTTGCCAAACTTTGGGCAGAGTGCCGGGAATCTTATGAAAGAAGAGGGAGATAGAAAGACCTGGAGGGGACAGGAGCTCTATAAGGTGAGCAACAGAACCAAAATATCTGAGCCCAGGGGTCTTTTCTGAGCTGATACTCCAACCATGGACCATTCATGGTGATAATCTAGAACCATGCACAATTGTAGCCCATGGCAGCTCAGTGTCCGTGGATTCCGTAGTAAGGGGAACAGGGACCGTCTCTGATATGAACTCAGTGGCTGGCACTTTGATAACCTCCCCCTGAGGGGGGAGCAGCCTTACCAGGCCACAGAGAAAGACAATGCAGCCACTCCTGATGAGAACTGATAGGCTAAGGTCAGAGGGAAGGGGAGGAGGACCTCCCTTATCAGCGGACTTGGAGAGGGGCACGGGAGGAGATGAGGGAGGGAGAGAGGGTTGGGTTAGAAGGGCGTGGGCTACAGTGGGCTAAAGCAAATAAACAGTAATTAATAAAAAATAAATAAAAATTATAAAGCAAAAAAAGAACTCATAAAATTCAAAATTCTACACACTGGCAAATTCTTACAAAGCTGGAGACCTTGAAGCCCTAAGTTCCGCAGGTCCCTCTTTGCACGTAGGTGCTCTTCCTACACTGACGTCTGTGCCCTCTTGCCTGTAATCACTTAGCCAAAGTGGTTGCCTGGCAATGTGCTGTCAATTCACATGAAAATCCTCAGGGCATCCAGAGTGTGTTCTGAAGTGTGGAGCATAAGAAGATGAGAATCACAACAAAATATTGCAAATTTTGTCAACATACATAGAGAAACCCAAAGAGCAGGTACGGAGATAAATTGAGAGGTTCAGTATATACATGGAGCAAATGTGGTGCTGGAGAGGGATACAAAAATGAAATCCTTAATCAGGGATAACAAGCCAAGACTGTGACTTTGATGTGTCAGTTTGAGTGGATCTAAGAATTTTTTCACTTCACTGAATCCTGTTGACCCAGACAAAATGAAGGAGAACTTCAGAAGCCCATGGCTTATCATAGAAGGGATCAAGGATCAGGAAACAGGATGCTAAAGTAGATTTATTACCCAGTCCTGTTTGCCTAGCTTCTAAACTCTACTCAAGGCTAGCACAAAAGACCTTCATCAAGGCAGTACAAATCACAGTTATTAAAAGGGAGTCACAGCATCCTGGAAGAGATCTTCTGTGGCAGTTCTCTACAGACTAAGAATGGCAGTGCAACTGGTTTCCTGGAACGCAATCCAAGTGATGGAATCCAGGGTAAGGCAGCGGACATTGAGCAAAGCTACTGGATAAACAAAAACTGAAGGAATAATCACAGGGTTTCACAACCATGTTGCTGATGAATGAGCATTTGCCTTTAGAACGGATTACATTCCACACCGAAAAAATAAAAATAAAAAATATAACATCAACCACTACACATTGGCAGGCCTTAAGCCAGTTTCCAGAGCTCAGGGTCATTCAGTCCCCACGCACCCTGCCACATCCCTTTGAATGTTTTTAAGTCCTCCACCTTCTTTAGTTCTATGGAAATTAAAGGCATTTGGAAATAATTGCTAACTTACAGCCAAATTATAAGAAAAATACAAAAGCCCCATGATGTATCCTCACCTGATTTTCATTTGATAAGCTTCCTGTCAGATTTGTTTTCTGTTATAGTTTGAATATGAAATGTTAACCCAGAGATTCCTGTAGTGAGCTCCTTCTGGTGGTGCTATTTGGAGAGGAGCTAGAAAGTTTAGGAAGTGGAAACCTAACAGGAAAATGGAAGCTACAAGGGTGTGCCTTTGTGGGTTATGTCTTCCCCTTTCCTTTCCTGCATCCCTTCTCTGTTTCCTCTCTGGAAGGAGTGAAGAAATCTCTGACATCTCTCTCAACTACCATGACATTCTGCCCAGCACAAGAGCCCAAACAGCTGTAGACCGAAGCCTTTGACAGCTAAAGCTGAAATAAATCCCCACTTCCAAGTTACTTGTGTCATAGCAATGACAAAGCTAACTAATACATTATATATTCATATACAGAGTTAGGGCTTGCTTTCCTTATCCTTTGAGAATAAGTTTCATCAGACATGGTCCTTTGCCTCTAAGTATTTTGGGGTGTATTCCCAAAATAAAAATTTCTTTATAAATCCATTTATTTACAGATGGAAGTTACCAACTTTTGCAGGTTCAGCACAAAGATGGAAGTTTTATTTAATCTACATTCTGTGTTTCTATTCTGTAAATTTATCTAGTGATGTTCTTTGTTAAAAAAAAATACTAGTGTTGCCTCTGGAGTACAGGGCTCAGCACAAGTTCACATAGTGTGTTCAGATTTTATATTCCTCTGATTTCCTTAAATAGTTCAAATCCTCTAGCCACGTTTGTCTTTTAGAAAATTAATGGTTTGGGGGTTTTTTGTTGTTGTTTTTAAGACATACATGTCATTTGCATCCTTTGTCACATCTCTCTTTTCAAGGTTTCCTGTATTTTAAGTTTGAGTGACATTTTCAGCTAAAGTCATCCTGCTCTCTCAGCTCTGCTTCCCCAGGTGCTTCCTGTAACTACCTGTCTCCACCTGGCCTGAAACTCTTTCTACCTGCCTAAGGGTCCCTGAAAGACACACTTTCCTTTGCTCCATCCTGCAGGACCCCTCTGAACCGCCTATCTGTGAACCACCTGAGGCCCAGCAGTCTACAAACTTGTATCAACTAATAGCCCATATCAAAAGACACATCCAGCACTCTATTTCATATGCTTAGGTCCCAGTAATATGAAAACCTAAAAAAAAAAAAATATGACTCCAAACTATCACCTTTGCTATAGTCATTATCCCCCATAAGAACAACTTGTACAAAACTCAAGATGTAGAATAAAAAGCAACTATTATAAATATGCTCTAGAACTCCAAAAAGAAAACTAATAAACACCTGAAAACTTGAAGAGAACAGGAATAAACTGAAATTCAAAAACACAAACACCTGAGTAAAGTAACAAAAAAAATTCCACATATAAAAACTGAGTTCAGTGGAGAAAAATACTGAGGAGAATCCAAACTGAAAATGAAAACTATAGTAAGTCTAACAAAAACTGTCAATGGAAATCCTCACCAACAGGGTAGATTGTGTAGAGGGTGAACTCTCAGAGTTTGAAGATGAAGTAGGAGAATTGGTTTATTCAATTAAGATAAATGATATAATTTTAATGCATAAATGTGTGTAAGAAATCTAGAACACCATTTAAAAACCCTAATTTATGAATTATAAGCATTGAAGTGGGAAATAATTCCATTTCAAAGGAATAGACCATCCTTTTCAATAAAATAATAGAAGAAAATGTCACAAATCTAGAGAAAAATGTACCCATTCACAAGCAAAAGTACACAGAACAACAAATAGACAGGACAAAAGAAGCTCCCCAAACCGTATCACAGTTACAACACTAACATACAAAAAAAGAAAATGTATCAAAAGCTTCAGAGAAAAGGCCCAAGTTATGTAAAAACTAGCCCATCCACATAGCAGTAGATTTCTCAATAAAATAAATAAATAAAACGAAAATAACTTGGAGCAATATTCTTCAAGTTCTGAAAGAACAAAGATGCCAACTAAGACTAGATTATCCAGCAAAACTATGCATCACAACTGAGAAAGAAAGTTTGCAAAAGTTTCATGAGTATTTTGCATTTTTATTTTGAGTCTTGTTTTTGGTTTGTGATTTTGTGTGTGTGTGTGTGTGTGTGTGTGTGTGTTTCTTGGTAGGTTTTTTGTTTGTTTTTGTTTTTGTTTTATGGGGGTTTTTTTTGGTTGCTTTGGGTGGGTTTTTTGTTTTTGTTTTTATTTTAATAGAGGGAAAGAACTTAAGATTGGCTGAATAGGAAGCATCAGGAAAGAACGGGGAAGGAAAAACATAGTCAAAATATATTGTTTAATAAAGAGAAGCAAATTCTCTTTGCTAACATAAAATAAAATCAGGCTAAAGAAATTTGTGAACATTAAGCTGGCCATACTGAGAACACTAGGATGAATGCTCTGGATGGAAGAGGAGGATGAGCACAGCAAAGAAGCTGTGGGGAAAATAGCTTTACAAGTTAGGAAGAAAGCTACATAAAGTGGGACAAAGAAATCACTGATACTTTATAATACTATTAATAATAACACTGCATATGAATGACCTCAGTTTCCCAATAAACACACACACACACACACATACACACACACACACACACACAATCCCATTGGATTAGAAAATAACATCCATCTTCTTGCTGTCTATAACAAGAACATCTAAACTTCAAGGATAGATACTATGTGAGAGTGAAAGGATAGAAAATATATTCTAAACAAACAGGACCAGTAAATAATCAGGTAGCACAACCCTAATATCTGACAAAATAAACTTCAAGATGAAATTAATCAGAAAGGAGAAAGTCACTGCATTTTATTTATAGGAATGGCCATCAAAAGGACACTGCCTTTCTCAACATACACCAAACTGGAGTGCACCCAGTTTTATAAAACCAACCCTAGTGGTAGGCATTAAGCAGCAATAGTAGATGACTTCAATACCCCACTTAGACTAATGGGAAGGTCATTCAGACAAACAGTAAACAGCAATATCATAGACAAATAACAACACAGACCTAACAGATATTTACAGAATATTCCACTAGAGAATGCACATTCTTCTCACCAGAGCATGGAATTGTCTCTAAAATAGAACACATGTTGGGACATGACTTAGACACCATGACCAAGGCAACTTATAAAAGAACATTTAACTGTGGGCTTGCTTACATCTTCGAAGGGTGAGTCCATGGCCATCATGGCAGGGAGCATGGTGGCAGGCAGGCATGGTGCTGGAGCAGTAACTGAAAACTTACATCTGGGCTGGAGAGATGGCTCAGAGGATAGGAGCACTGGCTGCTCTTCCAGGGGTCCTGAGTTCAGTTCCCAGCAACCACATAGTGGTTCACACCATGTAAATGTAATCTGGTGCCCTCTTCAGGCACGCAGGATGAACACTGTATACACAAATAAATATTTATTTAAAAAAAAAGAAAGAAAAAAGAAAACTTACATCTGATCCAGAAGTTGGAGGCAAAAAGCAAGACAGACTGGACCTGGCATGGGCTTTTGAAACCTCAAAGCCCATGCTTCCCTGTGATATACCTCCTTTAACAAAGTCAGACCTCCTAATCTTTCCCAAAACAATTACACCAACTAGGGACAAGATATTCAATTACATGAGCCAATGGGGGTCATTCTCATTCAAACCACCACAGGACACAAAGCAAATATCAATGAATGTAGAATTAAAATCACTCTATGTATCTAACCATAATGGAAAATAGCTTGAAATCAATAGCAAACGAAGCTATATTAAATGCATGGTTTCATGGAGATTAAAAAAAGCATACCTCTGAATGATGAATAGTTATTGACAAAATCAATACAGAAATAAAACAGTTCTTGAAAGTAAATGAAAATATATCATAGAAAAAAAAACGCCTGTAATAAAATAAAAACATCTTTTAGAATGGAAATTTTAGCCCTAAATACCTGTATTAAAAAATTCAGAAAGAGATCAAATAACTCATTAATAATGTATCTCAAGAGCT
Organism: Meriones unguiculatus; assembly: GCF_030254825.1. Classification (NCBI taxonomy): domain Eukaryota; kingdom Metazoa; phylum Chordata; class Mammalia; order Rodentia; family Muridae; genus Meriones; species Meriones unguiculatus. Next base: position 31,438,983 of record NC_083349.1, read on the forward strand.
GGGGGGGGGGGCATGGGGAGAGAATAAACCAAACCAAACAGCAGCAGATGGAAGAACTAATAAGAATAAGGAAAAAATTAATGAAATGTGAGTAAACAAGCAATAAAAAGAATCACTGAAAACAAAGGATTGCTTCTTTGAAAACATAAGCAAAATTTACCAACCCTTAATCAAATCAACTAAAGAAAGAGAAAATAGATCCAAATTAATAAAATCAGATGAACGAGGAGGCATCACAACAGATATCAGAGAAATCCAGAAAATAACAAGGTCATTTTTTTTGCAGCTCTTTATATAATTTATTTTTTATTTAAAAATTCTTTGGTTAATTTTTTTCATACAACATATTTTGTTCATGTGGGTTTTTTTTCCTCCCCAAATTCTCCTAGCCCCTCTAAACCTCACTGCCCACTCAATTTCATGTTCTTTTTTTTTTCATTTATTCAACAGTTTTTTTTCTTTATTTATTACACTTTATTCACTTTGTATCCCCCCTGTGGTTCTCTCCCTCCTCCAGTCCCAATCCCTCCCTTCTTTCACCCTCTGCATGCATGCCCTTCCCCAAGTACACTGATAGGGGAGGACTTCTTATCCTTCCTTCTGATCTTAGTCAATTAGGCTTCATTGGGATTGGCTGCATTGTCTTCTGTGGCCTGGTAATGCTGCTTCCCCTTCAGGGGGAGGTAATTAAAGAGCAGGCCAATCAGTTCATGTCAGAGACAGTCCCTGTTCCTCCTACAATGGAACCCACTTGGACACTGAACTGCCATGGGCTACATCTGTGCAAGGGTCTTAGGTTATCTCCATGCATAGTCCTTGGTTGGGATATTAGTCTCAGGAAAGACCCTTGTGCTCAGATTTTTTGGTTCTGTTGCTCTTCTTGTGGAGTTCCTGTCCTCTCCAGATCTTACTGTTTCCCACTTCTTTCATAAGATTCCCTGCACTCTGCCCAACGGTTGCCCATAAGTCTCAGCATATACATTGATAGTCTGCAGAAATGACAGCCTACAGATTGGAAAAGGATCTTCACCAACCCTATATCTGACAGAGGGCTAATATCCAGTATATATAAAGAACTAAAGAAGCTAAACAGCAAAAAAAATCAAGTAATCCAATTAAAAATGGGGTACAGAGCTAAACAGAGAATTCTCAATAGAGGAATATAGAATGGCAGAGAAACACTTAAAGAAATGTTCAACCTCATTAGCCATCAGGGAAATGCAAATCAAAACTACCCTAAGATTTCACCTTACACCCATCAGAATGGCTAAGATCAAAAACTCAAGAGACAACACATGCTGGAGAGGTTGTGGAGAAGGGGGAACCCTCCTCCACTGCTGGTAGGAATGTAAACTTGTACAACCACTCTGGAAAGCAATCTGGCGCTTTCTCAGACAACTAGGAATAGCACTTCCTCAAGATCCAGCTATGCCACTCCTAGGCATATATCCAAAAAATTCTCAAGTACACAATAAGGACATTTGCTCAACCATGTTTGTAGCAGCCTTATTTGTAATAGCCAGAAGCTGGAAACAGCCCAGATGCCCCTCAGTGGAGGAATGGATGCACAAATTATGGTATATCTAAACAATGGAATATTACTCAGCAATAAAAAACAAGGAAATCATGAAATTTGCAGGTAAATGGTGGGATCTGGAAAAGATCATCCTGAGTGAGCTATCCCAGAAGCAGAAAGATGTACAAGGTATATACTCACTCATATAGACATATAATATAGGATAAACCTACTAAAATCTGTACATCTAAAGAAACTAATCAAGAGGGAGGACTCTTGCTAAAATGCTCAATTCCTATCCAGAAAGGCAAAGAGGCTGAACATCAGAAAAAGGAGAAAAGAGGAAACAAGTCAGCAGCCTGACACAGAGGACCTCTGAAAAGGGCATATATTTTAAACCTCGCTTTCATTACATTGGAAAACTTAGAAACATATAAATTTTAGATGCGTATAACCTATCAAAGTTAAGCCAAGAAAAGATCAAAATTTTAAACAGATTTCTAGCAAGCAAGGAGATTGAAGCAGTAACAAAAATATTTGCAAATTAAAAACAGTCAAGCCCAGATGAATTCACAGCAGAATTCTACATGACATTTAAAGAAAAGCTATTTCATAAACAGAATCAACCTGGAGAGGATGGACATCATAAGAAGAAGAAAACAGGAAACAAGTTGGGAAGCAAGCCTCTGAAAGGCTCTGCCGTGCAGACTATCAAAGCAGATGCTGAGACTTATGGCCAACTGTTGGGCAGAGTGCATGGAATCTTATGAAAGAAGTGGGAAATAGTAAAATCTGGAGAGGACAGGAGAGCAACAGAACCAGAAAATTTGAACACAGGGGTCTTTCTAGAGACTCATACTCCAACCAAGTACCATGCATGGAGATAACCTAGAACCCCTACACAGATGTAGCCCATGGCAGTTTAGTGTCCAAGTGGGTTCCATAGTAATGGGAAGAGGGACTGCCTCTGACATAAAGTGATTGGTCTGCTCTTTGATCACCTCCCCCTGAGGGGGGAGTAGCCTTACCAGGCCACCGAAGATGACAATGCAGCCACTCCTGATGAGATCTGATAGACTGAGATCAGAAGGAAGGAGAGGGGGACCTCCCCTATCAGTGGACTTGGGGAGGAGCATGTGTGAATAGGGGGGGAGGGAAGGAGGGATTGGAAGGGGCTTATGGGGGGATACAAAGTGAATAAAATATAATTAATAAAAGTTAAAAAATTTAAATTAAATTAAATTAAAAAAGATTCTCATAAGATTAGAAATGCCATATGCTCCAGCTAACCACTCCCGGCTCAGGCCTTGTGGACTTTACATCCCTCCAACGGACACTTGCACCACCTGACTTGCTGTTGCTGTGTTCACAATAACTTGGAAATGAATTAAGTCTTGATCTCTAGCAACAGATGAATGGGTAAGAAAACATGTGGTCCAAATGCTCAATGGAATATTATTTGGCTCTAAAGAAAAATTAAATTTAAAATGTGCAGGTAAATGGATAAAACTGGAATATACATACATACATCATGTATGTATCTTAGCTAACTCAGGCCCATCAAGAGAAGCGCCCTGTTCTGTTTTATATAATATTCTATATTAATATATTTGACTTCAAATGTATTTGGAGTTATTTTTCTAACAATGCCCACCGTGGTAGTTTATTTCCGTGGGTTCTGGTGAAGAGGCCCATCTGTTTGGGTAACAGAGATCTGTGGCTTTGCCTTTCTTTCTGCTGGGGGATGCTCTGTCTTGGACCACTTACCCTTTCCAGGGTTGTTGATCTTACCAAGTCAACCACAAGGGAGATCTGCTTCCCTTCCATTAACCCAAGGCTTCATTCATCTTATCGGCTGTTGCTAGTACTTTCCTATTAGAAATTCGCCTTTTATTTGAATGTCCTTCACTGCCCTGGTCCCAGTACCAGGTTTGGCTTTGGTTTATTTATAGGTGCTTAGAGATTTCTATGATTTCCTGGAAGCCCAGCAGTGAATCCCAAAGTATATTTAATGCAATATCCAGCTGACTTCCAGATGAAAAGCCCTGAAGCATACTTGCCTCACTCTGCCTGAACCTGAAGCCTGAAACCTGCTGCTTCCGCCTATAAATCTCATCATTAACTCACCCCTTGGTGTACCAGGCAAGGCCCTGACTCCAATCTCTTGAAGCACCTCCTTTTGGCATTCACAGACCCTAAAGCCCCCAGAATCTCTTTACTTCTCTCTCAATGTCTAACACATACTGAAAGAGTCCAATCTGCTTCAGCCAGAACAACCAAAAAGAAATAGATTCCTGACCGAATGACTTTGGTCTCCGCAGCCACAACTCTTTAATTTCTACACACAAAGCTGTCTTTTTATCAGTATTTAGGCAGCCTCGCAGGAAATAATGCCCAGTGTAATGAGTCACAGCCTGACTCCCCCCAGTCATTGTTCTGAAAGCTGCTTTGATGCTGAGCCAGCCATCAGACCTCTCCCAGGCCTGCTGACACTGCACTCAGAGAACTGACTCCCCAGCGAGTTTTCCAGTCATCTCCTTTGTCTAAATCTTGTCTTCATGTCCACACTGTCTTCTCTGAGTGTCCTGACTGCTGAGAAAAAAAAGTCAGTGAGTGTACCCTTTTAGCGGAAACGTTGGAGGGAGATGTGAGCAAGATTCAAGATGCATACTCACTACCATGTAATAATGAAACCCATTACCTTATGAACTGGCTTGAGGAAATCTACTGATCAATTTATAAGCTGATTAATGGCACCACTTGTCTGATCCTATTGAGCATTTTAGGGTAAGTTCAATTCCAAGGACCAGTGGCTCCACGGTCATTTCCAAATGCTTTTACTTCCAAGAGCGGCTCTGAGGCTGAGCAATACAGGCTGTGACACTCATTTGAGTATTTTCAAGCTTAATTGATTGATGAGGGCTAGATCACCATAAGTGCACTAATGAGATGGTACAGGTGTAAATTAATTCTCCAGTAACATATTGATCTGCCATGTTAACACAGTTCTAGCTGTTCTAGTAAACTAGGAATTATATTAATAAGAAAATATCCCAACTCAGAAAAGATCTGTAGATCAGTCTTCTAAGGTAAGCAATTAACCATGGAAATCACACTAGCTGTCACTACAATGTATTTTTATAAAGGGCAAAGTAACACACCAAAGAGAAAGTGGTCCAAATTCCAGAGAAATGTACCGTATAATGTTGGCCCAAAAATTAAATTAATGTAATAACAGCTTCTTGAATATTTTCTGTCTTTTTGTTATTCCTTCAGTTAAAGCTATGAGGCTGAACAGTTAAATTTTTTAACAGGAGGTTTTTTTTTTTTTAACTCTTTTTCTTTTCCTAACCAGTCAGTAGGTAGGTAGAAAATAGGACAATTTTAAGTCCAGCTCTCAGAAGACTCCTGGACACCTGCAATCGTAACACAGATCCTGGAAACAATGCCATCTGCACAATGGCTAAGATTCCTATTGCAAAAACCGGCCAAGGGAAAATTCAAAGCATGAAAATATCACTAATTTAAGTTTCTTATCTTATTATCCTCGGGTAGAGCCCATTCATTGGCTTAGGGCTGCTCATCACCCTGGCCCTTCAGAATCTTGTCGTCTGACTATAAAGTCCTCTTCCATGCTTCCCAAAGAATGCCCCTGCTGTGTCCAGGGAAAGCTTGACCTTTACGAAAACTTAAGGACTTTTCCAAACCGAACTTGAAAACTGAGTTTGAAAGTAAGCAATCAAGACTTATACCAGGCACACAAGAAACATTAAAGTGCCCCTTTTTCCTGTGGGAAAACACACCCGCGTGCATTTGCCCATGCAAATGTACTCCGAAGTTAGCGTCTTCCGTAACATCAAACAATGAATTATTTAATTACCTTTCCTAAAATTTAATGCTCTCAAGTATAGACACCAATTATACAAGCAAGCAGTCAATCCCAAAGGCACCATTATTCCTTATTCTCTACAGAAACTCTGACAGTGGGAAAGCCCTTAGCACCAGGCCCATGTATCCCTAAGTAGTAGCTTCCAGGAAATCACCACTCTCGGGTACTCAACTCATTTGAGAACTATTGCATTAGCAACGGCACGTGTTTCTATTGCAGCCTTCTCCGAGTGATTGCTCAGCTAGTATGTACTGTGGTCCTAGAAAAGAACTTCAGAAATACAGCGTTTCAGAGTTTTGTCTTACCTTAATGATGATATATCTTAAAAGTCTTGGAGAACTCCCCTTCGGGGGAAGGATGAACTGAAATGACTGTATAAGGTCATTAACAACTAGAAAGAGCATCCGTTTGTGAACTTATCTTGCTGCCTGCTCCTAAGCGAGTTCTCCACGCATCTTTAGAAATCACGAAAAGCAGGTAGTTGAAATTTCATAAGATCCTCACAAAGGAATTGAAAGTACTTAAAGCCAATTGGTCAGGGATATCATCCCCATGAGTGATGATGCCTTGTCCGTGAAGAAATCTTTCCATTTAGTCTGCGCACTTTCCTTTTCATAGCCATGTTGCGTTTATTTCTCTTTATTATAAAACAGGAAAAAATGAAACACGTAAGTTAAAGTTCTGCCTCCACCTAATGCCTCCTGATCCCCACTTGTTAGATGCTGAGCCAAAAGCTAACACCCTCGGGGCTCTTTCAACTGTTCCCATGCATGAATAATACACTTTGTGTGAATGGACCACAACATGCATATTATTAACTTGTCACTATAGATTAGACACACAGATTTACCTTATCTTTCTTCCAGTTGCACAATATTCCTCTGTATAAATGTAGCATAAGGTATTTAATCAGACCCTGTTTGATGGATTATGTGAGCTGCATGACGGCTTAAAGAAGCATTTGTGTATAAGTGGTTTATAAGCCAAAATAGAAAGAATAGATGTAGCCTAAAGGCACGTAAATCCAAATAAAAACAAAATAAACAAATAAAACTTGAGCAAAGTAGAAACATTTTGATATTCCTGTTAGGGAGAAAAGCTTGCGTCTGCTCCCATGAAAGCCCAAGTTTGGGGGCAGCAACATGGGGTCCCTGAGTCAACACTGAGAAACTGTATACATCTTAAGACATCTTTTGTACTCTCAGATGGCTGAAGGGCTCAGTAGATGAGCTGTTGGGGAAACAGGAAGGAAGCAACACAGAGATACACAGGAGAACAGCGAGAACAACTAAGCAGTGAAGCCTTAGGATCAGACCGCTGTGGTCTCAATCCCAGCTGAGGAATCACAGACCTTTTAACTGGACTAGATGAACGCAGCTTCTTCATCTACAGAATAAGGATCTATAGAATAAAGATACATATACCCCTCATGCTATTTCTGAGAAATCTCGTAACTGTGGTGAATTAATACTTGTTGTAGGCCAAGACAGGTGTCTTTGGCATGGCCTCTAACTTAATTCGTAAGGCAAATCTCTCATCTTGTGGAGAATCAGGGTCAAGAAGCTCCCACGACTTGCCTGTGGTCACACACGCAGTATGAGAGATTCTGGAGTTAGAATTATTGTCATCTATTTTTTAGTTGGGAAATGCTTCTGGTGGTCTGGCAGCTGAGGATTTTGCGTTTTCTCTAAAGATTGAAAAAGACAGTGAGATTTAATTCACAGACCCTAAAACTTGTTGTCTTAAACACACAGCTCAGGGTTTCCTGGTAAATTTCAAAGGCTACAATCCTAACTGTTACCTGACTTAAACATCACCATCCCTCCAAAAATACAGCCACACAATTCACCCTTCTGTCTAGCCTGGGCTCTGTTTCTGTGAATTTTCTCACTTGGAACAATTCTTATGATGAATCCTACAATTCTGTGATGTTTGTGTTTGGTTCTTTATACTCACTGCTTCTCCATCACTTATCCATGTTGTAGATGGTTTCATGCCTCATCCCTTTAAGTGGCTAAATAATACCCCATTCTACAGTTATCCCACATCACTGCTATATAATCATTTATTGATGGACACCCGAATTAGTTCTATCTTTCGGTGATTATAATCAAAGTTATAAATTTGCATATTCAAGCTTTAAATAGATTGATATTTTTTATGTTCCTTGAGTATATAGTCTAGAGTGACATTTCTGGGCTATATAGTGCTGTATTTTGGATCTGGAGGGCCCCCCAAAGGATCCGGCATTAAAGATTTGAGGCCTAAACTGTGAGGCTATAAGAGAAACTGTGGGATATTGAAGAGCAGAGCCTTGTGAGAGGCGTTGGGTCATTGGGGCCATGTCTTCAAATAGGCCTGAGGGACCCAGTCTCTCTCCTTCTCCTTTGTCACCCACACATTGCCTTGCCACTGACTGAGAAACAATGGGTCAAACCAAACCTGGCCCAAAATCTCCAACATTCTGAGCCAAAGCAATCTTTCCTCTTTTTAAGTTATCTTAGGAATATCATCCAGACATAAAAAGCTGATTAACACATCACAATAAGCCCATTTAATGTCTATGGGCAATATCATTTCCCAAAACTGCTTTCCACAATGGTGAATGTAATTTCATGTCTACATGCACAGCCTGTGAGGGCACAGATTGCTCTAAACCTTCACCAGCACTCACAGTTTCCTGTTTCCTTTTCAGCTACTATCGCAGGAAATCCCAGTAAGCGTGAAATGGTACCTTGCTGTGGCTTTGATCAGGACTAATGATGTTCAGTATGTTTCCTGAGCTCACGCGTACTGCTTTAGAATAACATGAATCTATATCCTTTAGCATTCTGCAATCGGGTTTTTGCCTTTGCACTTATAACTACCTTATTAGGCCTCTGTCAGATACATGATTTATAAGTGTTTTATCCCTGTCTCTGGAATTCCTTTTCATCTTTGTGTTAGTGTCCTTTGATACCCAAAGACTTCCATTTTGTTGTTTGCTATTTTATCTCTTTTTTTCCCTGGTTTCTTTTACTGTGTGAGTCATCTGATTTTGTAGTTCTTCCCCTCACAGAACCCAGTGCTTAGGAACAAGTTTAGATATGCAAAGTACTTGCCACTGTATCTGACACAGCATAGGATTTTAATATATTTCGGTTCCTTCTTTCAATACTCAGGAAGCCAGAGAGAGAAGGAGTTTGGATGAGACAAATGTCTGAACTCCACATATTCAGAGAAAACCCAAAAGTTAACACAAGTGAGAAAAAAAAAGATGGAGCTGTAGGGTAGTGTGAATGTGAACTGATCAAACACCCAGCAGAATAGAGTTGATCGGGCAAAGTCAATTTCTAGGACGGCTGGGACTGCTTTGGTGAAGATATGTAAAAGCCAGTAGTGCTAGTAGTTGACTAGCATGAAAGAAATTAGACATTTATTTATGAATTTGAAATTGAAAATGAATTCCAAGGTTATACATTAGACAACGAAGAAGTGTTTTTCTTTTTTTTTGGTGTTTTTTTTTTTTTAAGCCTGAGTAAAGTTCTACCTTCATAGCCACCACTGCCTCCCATTACAATAAAACCAAAACCAACTGAAAGACATCAGGCCTACACACCAGATGCACCCATGGAGAATTTGAAACCGAGTAGGCAACAGCGGAAAGTCCTGTGACACCCATGGATTCAGGTTCATGGGAAAGTATATTGGGTGTCTTCTGACACCTAAGCTGAGAATCACTCCATGTCGAGTGGTGGAAGGAGCAGGGATTCGGATGCTCTGGCATTTGCAGAGTGACCCTGAGGGCTGCTTGAGTGTGTTTCTGTCAATCTGCCAGAGTTCTGAAACTACCTGCTACCCCTTTCTAGAAATACATAACAATACTTTTTTTTTTTTTTGGTTATACACAAAGAATGGATTCTTTCATTTGCAACTAAGTACCTTGACCCATGTAGATCATGATGTAATGATCTTCTGCTTACACATCTATTCCTTCCAAAAGGACAGAGAAGAGTGCTTCCTATTGTGTGCTTTTGTTCCAGCTGTTAGAAGTTCTTACAACTGGAGTGGAGGGCGCTGCTTAAACCCAATAAAAAGGTCAAGGGTGCAGCTAAACAGCCTACCAGGCAAAAGACATCCCTTCTCAACAGAGTGGGTTGACTGAGAATAAGAAGCTTGCTCTGGGTAGCTGTAGAGCAAAATCTTGCCTCATGCATCATCATGTGTCCAGAATAAGATCCCGGCAGGGTGCAAGTGTGGCTAAGTCACTGTGATAGGGTGGGTGAGCATCAGAGGCAGAGAGTGATTTAGTATAACCACCGCTGAGAAGCTTCTGAGAAAACATGAGCTTTATTTCACTTGACTTCATCATTCATCACACTTTTTCCTATGATCTTCCAATTGCCAGAGGCTGGGGCTTGTCCCCACAGCCCTCTTCCTGTCCTCTCTTTGCTTCTTCCTCTAGTTTCTTTGTGCACCCTCAAGCTCACACTGCTCCTAAGTAATCTCCTACAATTGTCTCCTCTACGTTTAGGAGACCTAAAGTGTGTTCGTTTCCAACTCAGAATTCTTTCGAGAGCTACAGTACTGCCTCTGTATGTGGCTGTTACCGTCTGCTTCCCCTGCGACTCCAGGACACATGCTTCACACAATCAGCACAGGTCACTCACCTGTGTTGTGCCCCTGTGAAGGAGCCTGGACTGCTACTCCCCCCACCATGGGTCATACACTCTCCCTCTGAAACGTCCTGCGTAGATGCTGACTCTATCTGCTCTCCATCTTTGCCCCTGGGAAGACATTTTTCTCCTGGATTCTTTCAGCCTCTTAGCCAGCTGTCTTGTCTCCAGTGCTGCCCATTCCACTCCTGTGTGGAATCATGACCGGCTTGACCTTTCTACAAGTTATGTCCTGTCATAGAGCTCTCTCTGCCTTAAAATCCCAAGACATCTATTTGGATAAAATCCAGACTTCCTACCATTAAAAGGCATGGGAATTTAGCATTTTGTCTTTGCCTAATATCCCACCTGCTTTCATTTATTTGGTTTCAGTTTTTGATTTTAAAAAAACTACTTAAACTTTTAATTTTTAGAATCTCGTACATGAGTACTGAATTTACATCATTTCTACCCCTCCTTCTTTCTCCTCCACATTCTCCCGTGTCCCTATTCTCTCTCAAATTCATGCTTTCTGCTTTAATTATTGTCACATATGTGTAACATAGGTACACACATGTATATACAAATATATACATAAATATTCTCTACTGCTTCCACTTAGCGTTTTTCATATGTGTATGTGTTTAGAGTGGACCTCTTGAGATTGGATAATCTATCAGGGCTTGTCCATCGAGAAGACTGATTCTCCCTCTCTCGACAGCCATTAATAGCTCTACATCTAGACGTGGGGCCTTGTGACATTTCCCCTATCCACATTGGCATGTCTGCTGGTATTGTCATTGCTCAGGTCTTATTTACGCAGCCATATAATTGAGCTATCACAGGTCCAACTTCCTTATGTACAGAGGACACAGTCTTCCAGATGTCCTGGTCGTTTGGACTCTTACATTCTTTTTGCTCCTCGTTCCTCGGTGTTCCCTGAGGCTCGGTGTAGAGGCTACGATGTAGATACATCTCCTGGGGCTGGGTTCACCATGGTCAGTTGTCCTCTACATTTTGATCAGTTGTGGTTTTCTGTAATGGTCTTTACTGCACAAAGAAGTTTCTCAGATGAGGGGTAGGAGCTGCACTTACCTGTGGATATAGGGGTAAGTATTAGGAATGCATTGTGCTGGTTTGGGGAGTTGGAAGTAGTAGGTTCTTTTCTGGGATCCATGACCCTACCGGCCACAGGGAGTTGGATAGGTTTACCATACTAGGCATGGATTCCTCTCCATCAAGAGAATTGGTCCAATTATATAGCTGTTAGTTATCCCAAGGTAAATGTTGGGGTTATCTTGCCGTGCTGGTCATTGTTGTGGTTCACAGGCTTTACTACTGGGTAGAACTGTGGAACACGTTGGGGAAAGGTATGTATTCCTCCTTGGAGTGCAGAAGCAGGGATTTTAACAACAGCTCAGAGGAGGAAGGAGGAAGCTCTAGCCTATGCAAGCCCTTAGAAGAAACATATGGCTGCACGTCGAGCTTCAGGGTGGAAAATTTCCCCAGCTGAGTTGAAGTGAACATGCTGTATGCTTGAGAAAGCTGGCAGAATGTGCTGGCACACAGGCAGATCTACAGACTTGATGATTTTTGCCTTCAGACTTTTTTCTCTCTGCTGCTTCCTCCACGTAACACCAGCTCTCTGCTCGGAGTCATTGTTGGCTCACACAAGAGGGCCACTGCTTCTGTCTCTGATATTCCTTTGCCGTGGAGATCACATATAAATCTCTGTATGGGTCTGATTCCGTGAACAGTCATCTCTTGAGGCAGGGTGACTTTCTGATTCCTAGGAACCTGGAACTATGAGAAGTCTGGGATGGGATAAGTTCACCTCTAGGCAGAGGTAACGGTTGGCCAACCTCCGGACAAGATGGCACAGCCTGAAGCAGCTGGGTACTACCGAGTCCGTGAGCAGAAGGAGGAATGGCGGGGGAAGGTGTTTTAGAATTAAGTTTCTCCTACAAAGAAAACAGAGCTTCCTCTTGATCTCATTTCAAGCTGTAATTTCTTCTAGGGCGGAAGAGTAGAAGTTTATTTGGGGAGTCAGCAGTGCATTATTTAAATCTATGTCTTTATCCTGGGTGGGCTATTTTGGCTAAAATACTTGGGCGTATTTGAGATATGAATTCAGCTGAAAATTCAGCTTGCCCTTGGAAATGACTTGATGTCCTTGTCTGATTCCACTATATCCTGTTTGAGTCAAAGCTGAACCACACAGCTCTCTAGTGCCAGAAAAAAAAAAAAAAAGAGATCCTCAGAGCCAGGGTGGAGCTTGGGCTATGGGCCAGAAGTGGAATCTAATACTCTGGTATGTCACTGGCCTCTTCTCTCCTAGGACACCTTGTCCTTGGCTGGCCATAACCTTGACCATCATCCCAAACTCATTGAGTGAGGCTAGAAAGCTAAAGGGAATCTGTGCACACTGGTCACATCTTTGTGCCTATGGCCATCTCACCAGTGGTGAAGCATGGGAGGAAGGGCTTCTCTTCCTGGCTTCTTACACCTTTATTCACTTTCCTAGCAGGAGAGGAGGGCAGGGATGGTCTGTCGGTGTCATTGATTGAATCATCAGCATCTGATGCAAACTAAAGCAGAGGACTTTGGGTCTTCACTCCAAGTGTCTTATACTCTCCTCTATGTTCTTCTTGCTGCATGCACCAGGACAAGCTTCATTCTCTAATTACACATACCTGGGCCCAACACTGGGAAGAGGCCCAAGCTCCTCTCATACCAAATCATGTCCCTAACCATCCAGCTGTCTCCAGCTCTGTCTCCACACTCTGCCACTGGCTGTCTCCTTCAGTTCCTCCTGGCGCTCTTTGTTCCTTTCTCATAGAAAGTGGAATGAGATTTTAAATACACCCAGCCTTAATCTTCCATCACTTAAGGCTACCCAGCTTCCAGGCGCTAACCCTCAAACCCTGGTCATTCTGGCCCTGGCTAGCATCCTAGCCTCTGTTCTCCTTGTCACATCATCCTCACCAGGCTTCAGCCACATATTAGTAAGCTTGGGCTTTCATAAGAAAACATCAGTCTGGGTGAGACCTGATAAGCTAGGGTCAGATGCAAGGGGAGGAGGACCTCCCCTTTCAGAGGACTTAAAGAGGTCCAGGGAGGAAATGAGGGAGGGAGGGTGAGATTGGGAGGGATTGAGGGAGGGGGCTACAGCTGGGATACAAAGTAAATAAACTGTAATTAATATAAAAATTTAATAAATAAATAAAAATATATATTATAAATTAAAAAAAGAAAACATCAAAGTATTGGGAGTATAAGAACTATAAAACTTGTGTTCTTATAGTTGTAGAAGCTATAAATCCAAAAGAAAGGGGGCATGGGTTGGTTTCCTCAGAACTCATCACTACCTCCTTTTTTCAGCTTGAAGATGGCTGCCTTCCCACTGTATCTTTACATGGTCTATTATCTGTGTGTATTTCCTGGGTACCTCTTCATCTATTTTTTATAAAATTATGACTATTTAATGCCTGTTAATTTCAGCAAACAGTGGGATTCACCATGATATTTTCATTAATGCAAATGTATACCCAAACCATTTTTAATCCAGAGAATTACACTTTTAATAAGTTAGCTCATAGACTTGCCTTGGCGCAAAAAGACATCAACCTGTACAGAGATGAACACCATCTAGTTTGTAACTACCTGAAAATGAAATCCATCTCGATGCTCGTTACTGGAGATGCACCATGTCAATAATGCTAATATACCTAGCTAACATGAGACTGCTGAGGGTAAAGGATAAGAAGAACCTTTCAGATTCCTCCCTCTTACTCCACAGATGGGGGCCAGGAATCAAGCTCTTAGCAACGGGTTCGCCAATCTGAACTTTCTCTCCCTCAGCCAGGGATCCAGCCTGGGTGGTAGGAAATCTTCATGTCTTCTAAATAGCAAATCGAGACTTAAGTCACAGAGACTTAAGTCGCACAGTAGTTCTTCTCTGGTTTTTCTGAGGGATCTTCTAAGCATAGGAAGTATCTAGAAATGAAACTACTGACAGCAGAGGGGGAGATGGGTTAGAAAGATTTTTTCATATTTTACTGGGAAGGTTTTCTCCTTAAAGATTCAAAGACTTTTTGTTGTTCTGTGTTCTGTTTTACTGATTTTTTTTTAAGAGAAGTTTTAGGCTCATGGTAAAATTGAGAAGAAGACAAAGATTTCTCCTGTGCCCTCCTCCCAACACGTGCATAGCCTCCTCCATTATCGATATCCCTCACAGAGATGTGCATTAGTGATGATTGATGAGCGACGAGAGTCACTCGAGGCCTGTAGTTCATGCCAGGAGTCTTCTCGGTCCCCAGCCTTTCATGGATGTACATACAGTGGGCATGGCGGCACTGTGGTTTCCTAGAATATTCGCATTGCTCTACAATTCTCTGTTCACTGCCTGCTCGTTTCTTCATTGCCCCCAAGTTCTTCAGCAACTCTTTGGTCTTGTGACAGTTTCTACTGGCTCATCTTTTCTAAAAGTTTCTGGGTAGGGATCCTACCACATGCCTTAAAGAGGTAACTCACCTTCTTTTGTCCCTCCAGCTCTCTGCGGACACTCAAAGGATGTCTGCAGCTGTCCACTTGCCTGCCTTACCCACTTCCTCAAAAATGCCTAATTCTTCACATTTGTATAGAATTGAACTGGACCCATCAGGTGGTTTTGTTTTTGTGTTAGTCCCCTCTTTTGTCACACATTAAGCCTAGCTGTGAGGGACATGGTGCATTAGAGCTTGTCACTCTGCGTTCAGAGTCATGCCACTAAAGACCCATTACAAGAACTGCACCTGCATTCAAGCATTTCCGCACACTGCAATGGTTCGCAGTGTTAATCCGAGTGCACAGCCAGCGCTCCTTGGAATCCTTGCCAGGGCTGAAGAGGTGTGCACTGGGGTGAGCTACCGGGAACACATTTGGCATTGAGGACAACTACTTCTTGCGCAGCCCTATCTCAGCACGCGAGGACTACAGTCTCAGAGAAGTAAGCATTACTGCGCCCTAGGCACAGTACTCACATCCGGGCCCTGTGCTCAAGTCACCAACCATGCTGGTTCCACACAGCAAGCATCTCTGCATGCCAGTGCTTCTCCAATGGAGCCTGTCGGGAGGGTGAAAAGGGCGCCAACACGGAGAGAAGTGGCTTCCCCTGTGATATACAATTGCAGCAAATACACTTGAGATGAAACCCTCAAACCAATGGAAAAATGGACTCAAATCCAGACACTTTCATATGTTAAGGTCAAACCTCATTTCTCTCCTTCTCTCTCTCCTCTCTCTCTCTCTCTCTCTCTCTCTCTCTCTCTCTCTCTCTCTTGGTTCTTTTTTTACTTCATTTTCACATTGTGTTTTTGCTATTTCTCTGACAATTCCATATATGGACACAATGTGTTGTGATCATAGTTGCTTTCTGCTCCTCCTAATTCTTCTTAGATTCACTCCTTGCTCCTCGAGCTGCCTCGTGCTGTTTTATCTTTATAGCTCCCCAAGTCTGACTTACGATGCCCACATACTCACCGTGTAGAGTCATGTACTCTGTCCTGGTCAACCCACCAGGGCCACACCCTTAGTGTACACTTCCCCTCTTAGAACCCAGCAACTGTCAAGAGCTCATGAGACTTCGCCCCGCATCCACGCTGGAATGTTGATGAGCTTGATGGCTCACAGACCGGCCAGCCTAGCCAATGAATGAGCTATAGGTTCTGAGCGAGAACTGTCTCAAAAAATAAGGTAGGTCTGGGGAGAAATGGCTGAGTGTTTAAAATGCTTGCCACACAAGCAAAAGAACCAGAGTTTGCATCCCCCAGACACCATTTAAATGGCAGTAGAGTAAGCAGAGAACCTCAGACGGTAGAGACACTGCTCTGTCTAGTTACATCAATATCAGCAAGCCCAGAGTTTGACTGAAAGGCTCTTCCCCAGTGAATATGGGAAGAGTTAGTCAGGAAAGATCCCTAACATCAACCTTAGGCCTACACACGTGTGCATCCACATGAACTCCCACACACATGTGAACGTGTGTACAAATACCGATGAACGTTACACGCACATACGTTATGAAGATAAGAAAAACAAAAAAGGTGAAGAGTGATTGATGAAGACGCCCAACATGGACCTCTCACTTCTGCCTTTCTGGTTTTTTCTTTGTTTGTTTCACTGATTGTTTTTTGCTTTTGAGGTTTTGTTTGTTAGTTTGTTTGTTTCAAGACAGGGTTTCTTCTGTAGCCTTGGTTGTTCTGGACTCACTTTGTAGACCAGACTGGCCTTCAACTCACAGCTATCTGCCTGCCTCTGCCTCCCTTAGTGCTGGGATTAAAGGCATACACCACTATGCCTGGCTTCATCTCTGCATTTTTGTGAACTGGCATGCACACATGTACTCACACACATAAACATACACACACACACCAATGCAATAGTAAAATTTCATTGCCATTTACTAGTTTTTGAACTAGGTCTACTAAAGACCTTGTAATTAGAGTAGCCTTGAACCGTATGCTCTCCCTATCCTGCTTGCTCATAGATACTTCCTGGTGCGCCCTGGAGAGCTGTCCACAAGTCCACCTGGAAGAGGCTAAACCTTCCTGACCTCCACACTGTACTCACATTTTCAGACAACCAGGACAAGGTTTTCTGACCCTGGATTACTTCTCTGTAGTCAGGAATAAGGCCGGAGCACAGTACCGTGCTGGGCAGCTGTGTGCTTATTGCCCACCACTTGAGGAAGCGCAGGTCACTAAGCACAGATTCCCCAAGGCCACGCGGGAGGGTCAGCACCTGGGCTGTGTTGTAGATGAAAGAGAAAAAGAGAATACAGAGATGGTTGAGGATAAGAGAACAGAAAGATGAGAGTTGGTTGGCAGCCTGGGCTTCTTATGGAAAGTGGCATTCGTCAAAGAAAGGGTCAAAAGGAGGTGTGCCTGGGTGTTCTTAAGGCAGACACTGAGTTTCTAGAACCCTGGAGGGCTGGAAGGCTTGGAAACTCAATTCCTAACACTCCACATGGCTATTTTTTAAAAAATCAAAATCTGTGCAGGCGTGGTGGTGTATCCCTTTAATCCAGCACTCGGGAAGCAGAAGCAGGCAGATTTCTGCTAGTTTGTGGCCAGCCTACAGAGTGAGTTCTAGGACAGCCAGCGCTACACAGAGAAACCCTGTGTCAATAAACAAACAAACAGAAAACAGAAAACAAAAACAAAAGAAATTCCAGATCTATGAGACTTTCCTCGTCTGTTCTTCTACCCAATCATCCAACTCTGTTTTAAACCTTAACCTGAAAAGCCGAGCAAGAAGAGGGAACAACAGACTACAGCCCATCCCTGTCCTGAAAGACCCTGCCTGTCCAGGTTCCTCAGAGGAATTGCTGACCATCAAGGAAGTACGCAGAGGCTGTTCTGAAACCCAGTTCTGGCTGCAAGCAAGCTCTGCCTCAGCACACCACCAGCAGCAAGCTGAACCAAAGGGAGATGGATTTAGCTGACTCTCACAGAAAACGTACGCTGTGTAGGGTCCAGGAAAGAAAATAATCAGTCAAAGTGACAAGCCTGATAGATAACCTGAAAACTGAAGGACATGCAATTTCTCCCCTTCCCAGTGTTCAGATAAGAGAGGTCATACAAGAGCTATGATAACTAAACAATGAAATATAACAATTAAAATGTTTCTAGAATTTTCTTGTTAGTGGAGTACCATCACTCAGGGTTACAGGGTTGTCCTAGCTCAGTAATGTGGAAAATGAATCCAGTCATCTAGTTTTAAAAACAGGTTAGAATACTCTGGTTTCTCTTAGGCCTAGAAGCCTCCATGAACCCTGACCACCTGAGGTCCAGTACCAGAACTGACCACTGAGGTCCAGCACTGGAACCACAGGGTGGAAGGAACAAACTGACTCCTCCAACCTGTCCTCTAACCTACACACACACACTGATTAAATATAAAAACATTAGTTATCCTGGCTTCATTTTAAGAATGATCTAAAAAGTAATATTAATACATACTTACTGAGGCTTTAAGTGCTGTGATTGTCTCAGAAAAAAATAAAAAGGAAAAAATATGAAGCTTAGCTAATCCATCACATAGTCCATCATCTATCTGTACATCATGTCACTAAAGGTGTTGGGGAGAGAAATTGTATCTCTTCCTTCATGCTGACTGAGGTGACATACGTCAGTGTTCAGGACTGAAGCAATAAACCCCTCATATTAGACGAAAAGCATCCAGTATTTTATCCTCCCCGTTTCTTATGTTAATGTGCAATAAAAACAAAAAAAAATATTAAAGAATGAGGAGAAAATGCTAAGGTAAAGCTCCCCATCACTGCGCCTGGCCATGTTCCATCTGCAGTGGAGGCCATGCTCCTGAGGGGATCATTGCTCCTCTCTCAGGGAACATTGTTTCCTGGCAGACAGGACCACACAATCCTCCCAAAGCATCACATTTTCAACTGAGGCTCTGTGGTGGTTGCTTGCAGGAAAATTTCTGTTCCATTATTGCACCAAAATGATCTCTGGGCTAATCAGAGCCCCTAGGGAGAGGCTGAAAAACAGAAAACACCCACTCCCTAGAGCAAGTGTCTAAGCCCCTTCCACTGCAGTACAACCTTTGCTGTGAGCCAGGGGGCCTCACAGTTCCCATGGGAAACCAAAGCTTTTTCTAATGGACTATTTATTGAATTTGTCATAAGAAAAGAGAGAATTGCTTCTTTTCGAATGTTTTATTAGCCTGTGTTAATCATATGCAACGATGGGTTTCATTAAGACATTTCCAAGCACGTATTTAACGCAATTTGATCATATTCGTCTCTATCACCTCTCACTCTCTCTCCCGCCCCAAGTGATCCCCTTCCTCTTGCCAACTAGGCCTCCTTCTATTTTTATGTTGTTGTTTTTTTTTTCCTTTTGTCACAATGAGTTTCTCTGGGTCACTTACTGAAGTGTGGGTGAGAGGCTATTTACAGGAGCATGACTACCTGACCAGTGGCTGCACCACTGAACACAGTGTCTCAACACTTCTCGGTAAGCTTCTCGGTATCAAAGTAATCTTCTACTATTGCTCGAGATAAAACACATACTTTTCATCACAAGCAAGGTGAGCATAAGCAGAACACCGTTTTTTAACACAGTAAAGGATTACATTAGGTAAGAATTCATTGGTACAAAGAACCAAGAACACAAAGCAAGGGAGTATGAAAAACTGTAGCCAGGGGAGGTGGTGCTGGTCACACTTGAGTTCTGAGAGCATAGAACAAGTTAGGTCAGGAGTACCCACCCTGTGATGGGTGGGAACCCAATTCATTCAGCAAGTGGGACTAGAGCAACCTTCATTTCTCTCTCTCTCATGATCTGTGAGTCCATGGGGGGAAAAAAAAAATATATATATATCCTTACTAAAGATAGATACACTTCCTCCACCTTTCTTAGTGGCAAGACACTGGCTTCAGTGTCCCTAAGCCTCCCACTGCCCCTGCTCCCAATAAGTGAGGAAGCCGACACCACACAGGATATAATTATCTAAAATCCAACACAAGATACCAGGAGGGACCTAACTCCTGAAGGTTGTCTCCGACCCTCCTTTACAGCATTGTGTACCTATGTGTGTGTGCGCACACACACACACACACACACACACACACACACACACACCACAACACATACAAAATAAATAAGCAAGTAAGAAAATTTGTAAAATAAGGCCTCAATTTCTCTATGGTTTATTCCACGTAAGTGAAACTTGTTCGGTCACACAACACCTTGTCACCCAGTATCAAGCTATAAGATGGTTACAGAGCACATTTCCATGATACCATTCAAAATGTAGTTGACATATTTCCTTTTGAGAACTCAACATTTCTGTAAATAGAAATGTTCGTCTTCACTACAGTTTGGTAAGTTAGAAGCCAAATGTGCTAACAGCCCTCTATTATGAAGAAAGAAGGGGGAATCTAGAAATCCAAGCAGCCTACAAGTGCAGGACGGAACTGAAACACCAAAGCTTCCATTTGCCATGAGAAAGTCACAAAAGTACACTCCCTGAGGACCACAGCCTACCAACGCCCCAATGGGTGGAGCCCTTCCATATCTGGAGTGTTCCCAGTCCTCCAGCTAGCATGCCTGATTGAAACAACAAAGTTTTTGACACACAGTAGGACCAAGTAAACCTGGGGTGTGAACCGGCTAGCCATTCAGGGTGGCTGGGTTGCCCCAGTGTGTGTCTGGTTGGCCTAAAACCTCTGCCTCACTAGCAGGAGCAGCCAAGAGATTATAGGATCCTACAGCTCTATATGCAAACCAAGCATCATCTGAGTCGCATACCTTTTCTTTTGCCTCTCAATTTGTCCTATATATTAAATTAAACAAGTAAGGTGACAATACACACACACACACACACACACACACACACACACACACATACACACACACACAAAGCTTTTGAGACCAATTCTAAGAAGCATCCAGACAGACAGCCTTCCCCTGGCTTGCCGGAAGCTTTTCCAAGCCAGGCTTTAGAAAGGATGCAGGTGGGCAGCCATTTGTTCTCAGCCTGCAAGCTCTCTGACAAAAGAAACCCTTTGACAGAAGCATTTTTCTCCTGTCCTTATAAATCAAATAAGAACAAATAACAATTTCTGCTAAGCCATATGCCTCTGCCCCTGTCCTTCAATTGGCCTAAAATACAAAGATTACCCTTCTGTGTTCTTTTCCCTCCCCCTTTCGTCTTGGGGAGGGCACAGAGAAAGCTAGAGAAAAGGGAAAGAAAAAGAAATCAAACAACTGTCTAAACAAATCAATCTCATGGTTCCAGGGCTTTTGACCTGCAGCGGTGTCAGCCAGCCTCGGCCTTCCTTTCCTCTTTCTTTCTTTGAATCAACATAACCTATGATTCTGATCACTCCAGTAACATCAGTGCCTGCTGAGGGCACAATTTATTGTTCATAAAGCCCCAGACGATAATGAAAAATAAGCAAGAAAACAATAAATTCATTAGAGTTGTGAGAATATTTGAGGGGAAAAAAAAAAGGGGGGGAATTTCCTGAGGTAACTGTCCCCAGCCTGGCTCTCTAATCGAGTGAAATTTCATCACTTTATCTAATATCATGCTTCATGCTTCAGGCTCCCAGCAATCCTATTTCAGTGCGGTCTAATGGGCAGCTGGTGCAGTAGGCAGCAGCACCCAGCAGTCTGTGCTGGCACACTGTAGGGCTGACAGCCCTGGTGGGACTCCAGCCCCATCGTGAGGAGAGGCACCTCTTCACTGTGCTCAGCTGCCCACCCTGAAGATTCTACGACTTACAAAACCCAGGGCCCCGTGGAAAGGCCAATGGCTGATTTGGGTGGCTGTGCATATGTGACTTGGGGTGACAGGTTGGAAAAGCCTGTTACGGTGACTGCGATCTGAATCTAGACAGTGTAATGGAGAGTGTCATTCGAACTGCTTTGCAGGCGGCTCCTCTCAGAACCCCTGATTCAATTTGATATTCTGAGGTTAACGCACTGTATTGGGCCTGAAAATAGAAATGCACACCAAAAGCTTTTATACTTACTCAGTTCAGTAAGCATGGCAAACTCATCAGCAGCTATTTGTACACTGTAGGCCTGGCGGGGCTTGCTTTGACGTACTGATTGATGCTTGCCATTCCTCCCCCCAAGTCTTGCTTTGGAGTTGAAATGCATCTTTAAAACGTTGGCTTTTGACATAATAGCTGAGGAAATTTTAATAAATGAAGCCATGCACACAGAGAGAGAGAAACGCCATTGCCTCTGACTCTAAATTTCGAACATATACAAACTTTAAATTTTTCCACCAATATAAAGATGGGATAATTGTGTGAACCATGAGACCTTAGTCTGAATTTAGCAGCAGAAGCTGAAAAGTACCACCCAGACTGTCTTCAGGGTAACCCCTGCGGCATGAGCTGGAGGTTGGAGAAAAGCCTTGTATGGATGTTAAGTTTCTTGAATTTAATAACTTGCTGTACTTATGTAAGAAAATGTGTTTTCTTAAACAGTTCACAGCAAATTAAAGGTATTAATGAGTACAGGGGCATGGTGCATACAAATTACTCCCAAAAGCTTCAGAAAAATTTAATTAGAGAAAGGGGAAATGATAAAGGCTGTGTGGCTAGACGTTAAAAGCCAGTGAAGCAGCCAAGCAAGGCAAAATAATTCTTGTCCAGAGGCAGCAAATAAATTCTGCTAAAGGCAAGTTCAGTTGCCGTCTCCACAGCCCACTTGAGAAGAAGGAAATTCGCTCTGCATGTTCCTATCTGTCCGTGAACCTTGGAGCCAGTCGCAGCTTTCACCCGCATCCATTAATGAGGAACCAAAATCTGTTAACACACGTCCACTCAAAATAAGACTGGAAAACAGGGCCAAACAGAAAGGCTACGCAGATCTCTTAACCAGCCTCGTGACATTTCTATAAGTTTGAAATTACTTCAGAAACACACACCACACACACACTTCTAAAGATACTGTAGGCAGTGGATGACGGTGGATGGGGACGGACAGGGAAACGAATGCATGCTGCATTAAACAGAATTGTGCTTTGTAGAGACAGTGTGATAGCGTGAGTCCCAGCAATGATTAACGCTGAGCAAGTCACCACTAGCCTGATGCTGCCGTGGCTCTGATCTCGGTGAATTCCATGATCCGTAGCCTCGTTAGCACCTGGAGATGTCTATCTAGAGCTTCCCTGCCCCATGCTATGTCCTGCTTCACCTTTGTTCTTCATAGTTGGGGTGCAGCAGATTTATACCCCGAGGAGATTGCATTTAATCTCCAGTGGACCGAGCTATTTCCAGCTGGTTGGAGGGCAGACATCAGAGTGGATCAGATCTAGTGATTCCCAAGGCAAGGTAGCATCTTTTCTCATAAAATACTAGTGGTCTCAGTTAGAGAGAAATGGTCAGAGGAGAGAATAAAGCAGCAGAAACATCTGTCCCTGGGTTGAAAGCAAATGTTTTCATCACTGGGTGAATGACGCATGCTCCATCTCTTAAATGCCAATCCACATGACAAACTTTTTCCATTTTAAACACAGACATTAAATGAAATGCAACCCATGTCCTCCCTTTGATGTCCTTCTTGGCTGTCTTAGCCAAGTGATTGGCACAGTGAGTACTATAACGACAGCCATACTCTCATAGCCTTTTAGTAGGTTGAGTCTTAATGGGTGCCGTGTACTGCAAACATGTTATGACGTTGTCTCCTTTAATCTCTTCAGTTCTGTGACATCATAAGTTCCATTTTCCAGGTAAGCACAGTGAAGTCCAAAGTGTTATACATAGCTTACTTACCTAAAGGTACCTAGTGCCAAGTGGTGCCCAGAGAAGGATTTCTTTCCAGATTAAGCCTGGAGTGTAAATCCATGCCTTATCCTCTCATTAACAGCCTCTAGAACCTCAGAAGAAAAGCTTAGAAACCACCTTATTGAAAAGCTTATTAAAGGAAACATCACAATTTAAATGTTCACAATATGGTACCCTCCATGTTTTAGCCATGTGACATCCGCTGCCAGTGCCTCATTCTGACAGTGTAGTAACTGGTTTAAATAAAGATGTAGAATATTTAGAGCAAAGGATGCAAAGTGGGTTTTTTTAACATATATTTTCCAAAGTTACTAAGAAAAGGGGAAAAAGAAGGAACTACTCAGTTTTCCATTTTGAAGATTTTTTAACTCTACTTGGCAAGGACCAGGCTTTCTAAGACTATAAAACAAAACTTGACTGCCAAATTACCATACATTTTTAAACTGAAGCTTTGAGTGCTGTTTTAGAAATAGAAATAAACTATGCTGATATTTTTCTCCTACAAATAAAAGGAATTTTATTTAAAAGAAATATTAATTTATGTTTATTTTTGCTAGTCAAATCTTAGCTCTAATGTTTGGGTCTGATGTTTTAAATTACTTGATCATATCAGAAGCATTAAGTCTGTCCACTATAGTCTATGAGTTCCAACATTTCTTAATCAATAATGAGGATTTGGAAAGATCTGAAACATTAGCTAAATAAAATTGTGACCTTGGGTTCTGTACTTTGTCACCTGCCTGGTAGTTTCTTTACTCCTCTGGTATTTATTTAATTTGCTTAAGCTTTATTGAATGTTCCCTAAAAGTTGCCCTTCAGAAGCTTAGGATTAAAAGGTAAAATACATGTGAACAGTTAGCACTAGAAGAGAAAAAATTAGTATTTTATCTCAAATATATATTTAAGAATACGAGAAACAAAAATTCTCCTCTTAAGCAGATTCTTATTCTTCACAACTATGTTAATCTTGTCATGTACAGCCCTGTCTCCTTGACCACAGAAATAAATAAGTTAATGTTTGGGCTGGCCAATGAGATAATCCATTCTCCACTAAAGTAACAAATCCCACAATGACACTACCCTACACCCAGATAACCAAGTCCTGTGCTGCGATACATACCTGCTATGAATGAGAATTCCACTCTGAGATTAATAGCTAAACTGCCAAATGGGGTGGCATGTGCCTTTAATACCAGCACTGTGAGGTCAGCCTAGTCTACATGGAGAGTCCCAGGACAGCCAGGGCTGAAGTCCCCATCTCAAGAATATAGGAAGAAAGGTAGGAAGGAAGGAAGGAAGGAGGGAGGGAGGGAGGGAGGGAGGGAGGGAGGGAGGGAGGGAGGGAGGGAGGGAAAGAAAGAAAGAAAGAAAGAAAGAAAGAAAGAAAGAAAGAAAGAAAGAAAGAAAGAAAGAAGGAAGGAAAGTAAGATTGGAACCTAAAGATATTGGAGCAATGCAGAGCTCCCGAGAACTACTTTCCTACCATGTTCAAATGTAGGGTTTTCTATGACTGGACTCAACGTGGACACCTCAGATCTAAGAAATATTAGGAGAGACCGATCCCTGAGAATATTAGCCTGCCACTACACTCAGGCATCCCAACCACTTCTCTTTTTTTATTTAAATTTATTTTTATAATTTATTCACTTTACATCCCAATTGTATCCCCCTCCCTTGCGTCCTCTGGATGCCACCCTTCCTCCCTCTTCCCCCTGTTCTCCCCTCCTATTTTTTAGAAAGGGGACGCCCTCCTCCCCTACCATCTGACCTCAGCCTATCAAGTCTCGTTAGGACTGGTGCATCCACAGATATTCCTCTCCTGGGCATATGCCTGAAAGATGTTCTACCATACACGAACATTTCCAACTACTTCTTTACTTCACTCCCACTTATTTCTTTCATTGAAAATAGAACTTCTCGGGCCGGCCAAGCCCAAGATGACCCCAGCCCAGTGTCCCTTGTGGGTGGAGGAGCACCTGGAGATCACCCCTGCCAAGTACCACATGGCACAGACAGGGCATGGCACTCTTAGGATGACCCCAGTCACCCAGAGGCCCCTGGTGTCATTAAGATGAGCAAGTAAGTGGTGGAGAGGTGGAAGAGGAAAAGAAGCAGAAGGATGTGTGCACAATAAACTGGAGACTTGAGGGTAGTGAGGAACAGCCTGATATAAGTAGCCAGCAATGCCACCTAAGACAATGGTGAGGTCCTGACCTCACCCTGGGCAACACAGTAGATCTGGCTCTGGCTGCAGAGGGTTACAGGTGAGGTGGCCCCAAGTGTGTGAGCATGAGAGAGCTGGCCCTACCACTTATCTGCCCTGTGGTGGTATGGACAGGGGAGAAGTGCCCCCTTCCACCTCACCCCTCTGCACCTGAGAATGAGAGGGCTGTCCCAGCCCCTCACCAGCCGCAGCACTTGGGAGAGTGGGTTCTGCACCTTGCCTGGGCAGCCTAACAGAGCTGGCTCTACTGGCAGGGATATGGATTAGCTGTCCCCAGGCCATGAGAGCAGGAGCGATGGCTCTGGCCCTTGCCAGCTGTGGTATTGGGTGACCCAGCCAGGGCAGTGCTGGAGCGCTTACCCTAGTGATGTGGGTGCAAGAGAGCCGGCTGGCTGACCAGCTCAGATACCACCCAGGCCCAGATCCAGGGCTTTGAGTTGGCCCACCCCAACATCTACCCCTTCTACGAACTGCTGGAGTTCATGAAGGGCCTGGTCCTGCAGATCTAAAGCTGCAGGATCTCCATGACACAGGGCCACAACAGGATATCCGAGAGGAGTCCTGGTGAGGACCCAGTATTGACAGTATAGCAGAAGCCAGAGGCCTCGAACCAGACCAAAGACTCAATGCAATGAACATTTACATTTTTTTCCAAAGGCAGACAAAAGGATATACTGCGTCATACACTACAGCTTCCACAATGAGATTTTTTTTTTTTTCTGGGCAAAGGTTGCAGAAGGTGGGTATGAAGGGATGGGAAGATGAGCAGGATTGTGTTACATGATGTGAAATACACAAAGAATCAATACAAAGTTAAATAAAAAAAAGAAAGAAAGAAAAGAAAATGGCCTCTCTAGGAACAAGATGAGTTTCAGTGAGCTTTCCATCTCAAAGTTTTATTCACTTTCTCTGTGTGCTATTGGAGAACAGTTCCCTGTGTCTCGAGAGTACACACACAGGTTCCTGAGGAGAGTAGATATTGAAGGCGAGGTTTTCCAAAGACTTTCAAGATGGAGATGGTGCATGAGCAAGGCCTTTGGAACAATCTTACAGGTCACCAAAATGAACACACAGTACCAATGAAGAGATGAAGGAGTAAATGAAGTCACGAGGCAGAGGAAGGACTTGATCAAAGAGCTTGAGTATTTGCCAGGCAGTCCAAAGATTGTTATAAGAAATCAAACCACCAAAGGCTCTAAAAGAATAAAAAAAATCTCACGCCTTATGCATTCTTCAAAAACAGTTCTGTAACAGGTGTTTAAAAAAAAAATTAGGAAGGATGAGAGCAGAACGCAAACTTGGGAACTGGTAACAGGGGAGGTGGGAAGGGCTAAAGTTATGAGGAGAGTACCTAGAAGGGAAGGTTCAAAAAGCTATTTTATAAGTAAAATAAGGTGGTCAGGTGAGTAATGTTAAGCCTTTAGAATGGTAATATTTATCAATCCACGATCTTCTAAAGGAATCCTAATCTGGAGAAGTTTCATAGAAACAGTTTTTCGTGGCTTCAAAACACAAACTCGCAAAGTGGAGCTAACCTTTGAGAAATGCTTAGAACTGATCCAAAACAAGCAGATGCACTAGGCACACTCTAGTATCAGGAAGCGAAGGAATCTTAGTTCTAAGTTTTGACTTTGTAACACATTTTAAACTGCAGACAAATGAGCTGGCACAATGATGGAGTCACAGTACGTTAGTTGCAAGATGAATGTTAAATGATGCTTCCTCTGGGCCTTTGTGTGGCTGGGCCTAATCCTTAGGACAGTAACCAAATGTGAACTCTCTCTCTCTCTCTCTCTCTCTCTCTCTCTCTCTCTCTCTCTCTCTCTCTCTCTCCTTGCCTACCTCTCTCCAGTCTTCTGTCTGATACTCTGCACTACAATTAAATTTGTACCGAGACTTAGAAAAAAACACTTTCTTTTCATAGTGGAAACAGTAGAAACAACAGAGGAAACATTGGAAAAAATTTCCCTGGCTTTAGAAGTCAGCAAAGCTTTAAGTTTTAATATTGTTGAGCATTTCCCACATGCCAGGTGCAATGCCAATCCTACTTTTTCACCCAAAGTAGCCAGCTCCTCTGAAGATACATTGCTCAGGATCATGGAGAGATTTTTTTTTCTAGCTTCGTAATTAGAAATTTTCTCTTCCAACAAAATTATATTCCTAATAGTAACAACATAAACATTGAAGCTGATTTTCTTTCTTGGATTGATTACATCATTCTTTTCATTCAAGTAAGGAGTGTAGAGACTTTTCCAGAATTTTCTATTATAATTTTTCTCAGCACTATAAATGGTGATTTCCCATTGTAACTCTCTGAGGAGGTCCTGGCACATTTTCATCTGTCGGGTACATATCAATGATTGGTCACTCACATTTGCTTAGATGTTAAACTTCACAGCAAGCCAGGGCACTCAATGATGTGTACCTGTGTTAGAGAGGAGGCAGCATGTGGTTCCTGCAGGATGAAGGTCTTCAAGGATGGAAAGAGAGAGAGGAAGCTAGATACAATTGTTAGCAGGCAAAATTCAGATGCAGGAATGGTCCATCACCACAATACGTACAAGTTTTTCTTAACTGAACTCAAGTGCAATAGCATCAAAAAGTTAGAATAATCCACACCTTTAATCCTAGCACTTTAGACTCAGGGCAGGTGGATCTTGGTGAGTTTCAGCCCCGCTCGGTCTACATAGTGAGTTCCAGGACAGCCGGAGCTGCATAGTGAGAACCTATCTCAAAACAAAAGAAAACATAACAAAAAAAAACTCATAATAGCATCTCCTCAGGTAAATACCATATACCAATATTTTTGCCAAAATAATATTTTCACATATTTAATCTAAAAGCTTAAATTATACTTAATGCTTTCTTCATCTCCAGAATGCAAAGGGGAAGAAAATGAATTCCTGTGACCATCTCCAATCACACACACATACAGAGTAATTTAAAAGGTTGGAGATTGGAAGGGTAGCATGTCTGGTCCTGTGTTCAAAAACCTTGCACAAGGAATCTGGAATGCTAGCAAAGAAAAAACAATCATTTTCTAGTTTAAAGATGGAAATCAGAGTCCATTGTGAGAAAGATCCCCTAAAGCTGTGCTTCTCAGCCTCTTCTCAGCCTGCGACTCTTTAACATAGTTCCTCATGTTTTGGTGAGCAACTATTTCGTGACTGTAATGTTGCTACTGCTACGAATCATAATGTAAACATGGTGTTTCTGATGGCCTGAGGGGACCCTGTGAAAGGGTCATTTGAACCCAAAGGGATCATGACACACAGGTTGAGAGCCACTGCCTTAAAGAGACGTAAGTCTTAGAAATCGGTCAGAAAGAAATTGGACAAGGTTTGCTCGTGAAAAGCTGAACTCATTAAGTCATGCCAGATTAATAAACAACTTAGAACAATTAAAAATTATCCTTAATAAAGTATAACTTCTGAAGTCCAATACCATATAAACTAATGTATTCATTAAAGCATAGAAGATACATTCTAGTCAATCAAGAATAGAAAAAAAAAAAAAAAAAAAAAAAAAACACTAAATAATGCAGAGAAGACAGTCATTAAGGGCCACAGAGGAGAGCCAGACCCTGGGGAACACCATTTATTCTGGCTGTGTCTCCTCTTTCATATTCCTCGGACTTTTCTGGCCAATTAATTCTTAATAATAAGTTCAATTAAACATCCGTGAATCTGATCTTAAAAATGAGTGCGCTTCCATAATTTCCGTCTTAGACTTGACAACCAACTAAGCATTTATTAAAAGAAAATGGGGGGAAAATCTGGTTTTTTGGTTTATTTTATTTTATTTTTTTTAGGTTTCTCTTTCATTAGCAAGAGGAGCTAGGTGGATGTATGTTTTCCACATCTGCTTAACCTTGAAGACATAGTGTTTTGTTCACTCTTCTCCTGGAAGTTTTAAATGGCAAAAACATTCCTGGTTTCATTTGCAGTCTGAAGGAGTAATTCAATGATAACAGTGACATTTGAAATATTTGTGGCTTTGTGCAGCATTCCCTCTGAGCATTATAAATAAGCCAAAAACATTGAATAATGCAGGGAGGACCTTCCTGAAGGACCACAGAGGAAATCCAGATGCCGGGGAAAGCCATTTATTCTGTGTCTCCTTCACAGTCTTCAGAATTTTTTTCTTTCTGGCCAATTAATTTAATAATAATATATTGAATTAAACATCCATGGGTCAGCTTCTAGATCTTTATTTCTGAACTAATGTTCGGCTGAGCAATGATAAAAATTCCAGGTTGCTTCTTTAAAACAAATAGATTTGCATGGGTTCCAGGGCACTCAAGCACAAGTGTGCACGCACGTGTGTGCACATGTGTGTACGTGTGTGTGTGTGTGTGTGTGTGTACACAATACAATACAAAATGGCATCTACGAATTTTTTTATTATTCCTTCTGTCAACCAACATTTTATCATGGGAGCTGGAGGTGCTTGGAAATACTCTAGCTGGAAGGAATATTTTTATCCAAACTGCATTTAAATCCACTCATGCTGTGTGTTATTAAATTTTGATGGTGTATGCACAGTGTTAGTTGAGTCCCCAAACTGTATATTTTTAAAAGAAATTTGTACTAATATGTCTTTGTAAATTAATAAGACCATTAACCACAATATCATAATACTTCAAAAGAGACCGTTGTCTCCCTCACTTCTAGCTACATGAAATAACAAAGGAAATACACAAGAGAAAACTTCTCCTGAACCAACAACACAGAGGAAGTGAAAGACTTCTGAAATCTAAGAGAAACGATCCATATTTTAAAAATAATGGTAGATTTCAAATTGATATCTTAAATAGCAGTGGTTCTGAAACTCAGTGTGATCTGCTTTAGGACAAGCAGAAGAACCCCAAAACAGAGGGCACACAACACATCATGGTAATAAAATTTGTAGTTTTCTGGAAGGGACGATTTGGCATTTTCCCTCCATTTGTAGAATGTGGCTCCTCCAGGGAGATGGACATTACAGGGCAGGGAAGTAAGGAGGTATGTAGGAGAGAGGGCAGGAGTCAGGCTCTCATTCTGCACTCCCTCAGGGGAGGTTGGAGTTGTGTCCATTTAACTTGAAAACAAAATTTGACAAAGTGGCTGTCTATTTTACATTTCCCGTTTAGTTACAAAAAAGAGTTTCATTTAAAACCAACCAGAACACCCTGGGACGAATGAGGATAGGACACACTGGTTTTCTAAGTACAAGCTTGACGTCAGTCTACATGGCCACCTGGGGCAGCCTTGGGATTTGCTCTGCTGCAGCCGCCCCTCTCTGAAGACATTTACCTCATTACTCAGTGGAAGCCCATGGGTGAGGCCACCAGCCTTTGCTTAGCCCAGTGTTCTCAACCTCTGGGTCGCAACCATTTGGGGGTGTCAGATGACCCTTTCACAGAGGTTGCGCTTCAGATATCCCGTGTATCCGATATAGGCAGAATGATTTGTGAGAATAACAAAAGTGCAATTATGAAGTAGGAACAAAAATAATTTGAAGGGTTGCATATCAGATATTTACAATACAATTCATAACAGTAGCAAAATCACACTTGTGAAGTAGCAATGAAAATAACTCTATGGCTGGGGGTCACCAAAGCACGAGGAACTATATCAAAGGGTTGCAAGGTAAGGAAGGTTGAGACCCATTGACTTAGAACCTCATCCCTGAGAAGGGCAATTGTTTACACAATGACAATTCTTGGAACCACCTCCATCCAGGTCAGAGTTTTTCACAGCAGGTTTTGTTTGAAAATTAGAAACACTTGAATCCAAGCCTGGAGAAATGGTTCCTTGAAGTGAAAAAGAAAGCACAAAACACCACAAGCTGGAAGAGTAGATAGAAATCCCAGACAGCTCTTCACAGTGGAAGGTCGGAGCCTCAGGCTCACACAAGCTCTCTGGCTTTCAATCTTCCCCTCTGTAAACAGGAAGAGTCATGTCAAGCTTCCTTTCCATGTAAATTGACTGAGAAAGTTTCATAAGATAAAACATAAAATTGACAGAAAATGCATAACATTTAACAAATGTAGAGTCCACCAACACAAAATAAGGACTCAGAGGACCATTGAGGACACACTTATGTCATGATAACTGTTCTGTTTGACACTTTTCATTAAAGCAGAGGAGGGCTCAGCAGCTTCCGGAAGGCCATGAAAATGACTTCATTATGTCAGAGAGGTCATGGCCTCAAAATAGGTTCTCTCTGTATAGATAAGTTTTGCCAGAAAAGAAAAGGTCAACTACGTTCCATAGCTGCTTAGATTGCAGATTCTCCTGAGGAGGTACCCATCTCCATTCTACAGACTACTGTGGGAGCCACTGCCACACGTGCCTAATTAATAGTAAATCAATTAAGACGAAGTAAAATCAAAACCCACATCTGAAGTATCTAATAGGCCCACGTGGGGGGTGACCACCAGGTAGGCAGCACAGACGGTTTTACCAAACGTGTCAAAGTAAAGCTCGGTGGGACCGGAAGTACGGGAGTGAAGAGATTGTGTACTTTGAAATTCAAAGTCCTAAGGTCCTGTTTCTTCATCAGGAAGTGAGGGCTGCAGTAATTACAAAGAGCAAGACGGATGAAGGAAAAGGGAAGCACCTGGCACGCCAGTCATCCAGGGAATGTTCTTTATTACTCTATCCCATCGTCTGAGATGAGAACGTTTCACATTTTAACATATCTCAAGTTCGTACGTATTTTCTAATTGGTGCCAAGAGAAGCTTGGCAGAGGAGGAGGTTGTGACAGGGAAGCCAGTGCCGGCACATGTGCCATTCAGCATGTGTCTGGAAGGTTAGAGAGCCACGTGAGTCTCACCTAAGCAGAGACACCCGCCTTGCCAGCGAGGCGTGACTTTGAACCTCACTTTAAGTGGAGATCATAATTGTCATTTGAAATGACTTTGAGAAGGATCTAGTAAAATGAACTGAGAAACAAATGATCGTTGTCTTTGTGGAGTATTTTCGTATCCTATATGGTATGGTTAAAAGTAGCATAAATGGCCAAAATCTCATAGACTGGCCATGTGCTTCTCAAAACTGAGAAGGCTTGGTGATATGTATTATGTTTCTCTTTTAATGGTTAAGGGACACAATAATTACACATTTTTTGGAGATGAGAAATGACATTTTAATACATGTAAACAGTGTGTAATGAGCAACTCAGGTAACTGACACACACATTAAATGAAATCTTTATCATTTCTTTGCATGAGGAACACTCACAATCCTCTCTAATTGCTCGTTTATTCTACACAGTCATTGCATGGCCACCCTACAGAGCTTTAAGACCCTGGGAGTCACTCCTCCTGTATGTCTGTCCTTGAATCTCACATGGCTTTCACTGCCCCATCATCATCAATCCATCAGAAACCGAGAGCTGACCCCTTCTTATTGAAAATAACATTTTTATGTAATATATTCAGATCACAGTTCCCCATTCCTCATCTCCCCCCAGATTCCCCCCACCCATTCAGCATCATACCTTGTTTTTTTTCTCTCTTTAGAAAACCAACAGGCAAAATAATATTAATAATAAGACAGAAAAAAAAAGAAATTTAAAAACAGAAAAATAAAAAGCACTAGAAAGTCAAACACACACATACACACACAGCCACATAAATGCAAAATCAGAAACAATATTACATAAACAAAAGGCCAATAAGGTATGAATATGCTGAAACAAACAGAAACAACTTTGGGTTTATTTTTGTCTCACCTACTAACGACCACGGGGCATGCCCTTAAGTGGAGGTTTGTATATCCAGTGAGACTCTGTAGCAGAAAACTAATTTTTTCTTGACTTGGTTATAACCTCTGGGTTAGGGGTACGGGCTCATTTCCAGGTCCTCTCTCAGTGCTGCAGGCTCATCTGGCTTGGACCTGTGTATGTTCTGTGCATGGTGCCATCCATAGTCTCTGTGAATTCATATGTGTGTCAGTCACATGATCGTTTCCATTCTCTTCCATCCCCGCTGGCTCTCACAGTCTATCTGCCTCTTCTGCAGAGTTCCCGAAGCCCTAAGGGGAGGGGTTTGGTGAAGACATTTCATTTAGGACTGAGTGTTCCAAGGCCCCTCACTCTCGGCACATTGTCAGGCTGTGGGTCTCACATACACTGCAGGAGGAAGCTTCTCTGATAACAGAGGAGTGAGACACTGGTCTATGAGTAGAACAAATACTATAGGAGTGATTTGTTAGGAGTAATTTTATTGCTGTGACTCCTTTAACAGAACAATTGTATTTGCTTTTCCCCTCAATCTGTGGCCTATCTAGTCGCAGGTACTTGACCACCTGAGCAGTGTCAGACATGGGGTTCTATCTATCTCATGGAGT
Organism: Meriones unguiculatus; assembly: GCF_030254825.1. NCBI lineage: Eukaryota > Metazoa > Chordata > Mammalia > Rodentia > Muridae > Meriones > Meriones unguiculatus. The sequence continues at coordinate 31,472,892 of NC_083349.1, forward strand.
GGACCCTAAATCCGCTTAGTTATGTCCGCAGCTTTTGTCCTACTATTACCTCATATCTTGCAGGCAGGTCAACATTGTAGAGTGAAGGGCTTGGCTACCTTGGTGTTTGGCTTTCTCCTCTGGTAGCACACAGACAGAGCACCTTCCTGTACCCTGCAACCTAGTCAGTAGGGGTGAAGGCTCTAGGAAAGCACCAGAGGACTTCCCTGTGTTCAATGAGATACGTTAGTGGTTTTTGTTTTTGTTTTTGTTTGCCCAGATGACTCTTAAAAACTGTTCAGTGTCCATCAATAAGTAATTTAATTAAGAGAGGGGAAAATGTAACGATGCTCTTAAAAATATAGCAACTGCTGAAGTCTAGAATACTATGCAGGCTTTGCAATTGTTCTTGTACTCCCTATGCAATGAGAAGCCCGTTACAAAACACGTTTGCCGTTTCATGCTACGGAGGGGCCAAGTAGACCAGAGATAACGTAAAAGCTTGCGCTTAGTTCAGCCGTTAACTAAAGGATATGTGACTACCAGAGAGAAACAGTAGATGGATATTTGTTTCATTTGCTTTCCGCACAGTTATGACTAAGGGTGCAGCTCAAACGTATGAGGCTCGATGTGAAGGAAATGTAGGTCCCTCAACAGGAAAGTATATTATGAGAAAAGATGGGTCCTCCAGTCTCCTAACCCAGCACAGCAAGACAGGATTTCTTTATGTCCCCCCCCCTTTTTTTTTAACCTGTTTCCACATTGTTGTTGTCAACATATTCCATTAAACCTGATAACACAGTTGTAAAACACATGGCTACTTTAACTGTCACCAAGCAAAGAAGAAATGTTGATTCAACTACGAAATGCTTTATCATTTATGTTTTTCACTTTGTATTCACTGAAATTATTTGTTACAACCTATTTTTACAGACTGCTGTGTATTTATGAAATGAAAACCCATCGGCAAAACTAGCCTTGCCTAAGGTGCTACAAAAAAAAAAAAAATCTTTATGTGAAATAATCCAAGGCCATTTCCAAAATCACAAAAACATTACACCTGAGTACTCCAAAAACATTAGCAAGGATTGAAGAAGCTCTTTATCCCTTTCAGTGAGTCAGGGTCATGGTAATTTCAGACTCCAGCTGGGTGGCATGTTCCTAAATAGGGCAGAGGCCAAGTCTGTCCACCCCAAAACTGCCAGAGGCTCCCAATTGCACGATCCTATGGATATCCAAGTTTCTCATACACAAGCCGCTGCACCATTTGGATATTAGTTTTGACATATTATAGTTCATTCTGTATATAGGGCTTTCTCTGCCTTTGAAAAACATTCTTGCTCATTGTAAAAAATTTAGAAAAACGGGTACGGTGACACACCTCTGTAATCCCAGCACTCAGGGAGGCGAAAGCAGATAGATCTCTGTGAGTTCAAGGCCACCTGGTCTACAAAGCAAGTCCAGGACAGCCAAGGCTACACCGAGAAACCCTGTCTTGAAAACAAAACAAAACAAAAGAATTTTAAAAACAAGATAGGAAACCTATAACACAGGACTCAGTTGTGTGGCCAGTGATTTGATAAATTCACTTCCAGTATTTTTTTTACATTCATTAATTAAACTAATATTGCACATGCTTTCTCCTAAAGCCTAGGAAACAGTTTAACAAAAAAAAAATCCAGTGGCAATCACTTTTACATTCAACGTCATTCATTTGCATACTATTTAGTTGGAAAATTACAGATAGATAGATAGATAGATAGATAGATAGATAGATAGATAGATAAAAAGATTTAGATCAGAGACAGAGAGAAATAGAGAAGGAATACCAGTTTTAATTATGGAGATTTTCTCCAAAGGCTGATTGCCAATTGGCCAAGATGTACACTAATCCTTCTTTGATCTTTCCAGAAACATCAGGATACATAGTTCGTTAGAGATTCTCAGTTTACTATATTGAATATCAAGGGGCTAGCTATAATTAGTGGTCCAGTGATGAACCAATAACATTTCCACCTCATTCTGCTTCTGCCTTTCTGCACAAGCAATCACTTCTTTTCTTTTTCTTTTTTAACCTGAATAGATTCTTTAAATATTTTGTATAATATCTCTCACTCCCCACCGCCACTCCTGAGTACCCCCTTCTTCCTGCCTACCCCCTGTCCTCCTTTTACAGCTTGTTTGGCACACAAGTCTTGCCCATGGTTACAATTGCCATGTCATATAAAGAAGAGAATATTTCATAGCATCCCTCCCTATTCTTTCTACCTCATCCTAACAGCCATCTAGCAAGCAGCACCCCTCATAGTTCCAACTGTACTTACTTGTGGGGGGTGAGTCCCTTGGCCAGAGGACAATGCATCACAGAGCAGCAAGCAGGGCTTACTTAAGTTCATGGTCAAACTACCCTTACTTCTCTCAGTGACGGACTGTGACCTGGAATAAGCCAAATAAATTCTCTCTGCCAATTTGCTACTGGTGAGTGTTTTATCACAGCAACCGAAAGGAGTCTAGAACACGCCCCCTTTTTTAAACTGTCCCCTTGGCCTTGACAGGGAGAACATATAGATATCCATGTTTTGTGCTGAGCTCTCAACAGTCGCTTACTCTCAGCATTTGGGTCAGTTAGGGATTTTGCGTTGTCACCCACTGCCACGTGAAACTCCTCTGACAAGGACTGAGAGCATTGCCAGCCAATGACTTCTTTCGGTTACAGAACTGAAAAAGAAAAAAACACAAAACGACACACTCAACGCCTGCAATAGCATCAGGGCACATAACTCAATGAAGTGACAGCATAAATAACCAAGACTACTGTGCACATGCTGAGCAAGGACAGCAGTGTCACAGCTTCCCCCCCGAGACACTCCCTAATGCCTCTGATGATAGGAGATACCATTATTTCAATTTGCAAAATACAATGCTCTTTTAAAAATCAGTGGTTGTCAGCCCGGCAAGTAAGCACATGCACAGGATCCAGGGCTTAGGAGGCCAGGACAGAAAGAGGATATAGATCTGCCTGATCTACAGTGTGGGACCCTAGAGGAGGAGAAAAAGAAGCCAAGGGAGCTGGGCTCAGAGTGTGATCCAATTGCTGACATGCCTGTTGCACAAGCATGAGATGAATTTTGATCCCTAACAGCCATATAAATGCCAGACACAGCTGTAATCTCAGCCTGAGGTTGGGCATTTGGGAGGGCTTATATTGACCAGCCAGCATATCCAAATTGGTAAGTTCTAGGTTGAGTGACAGGCCACATATGAGCACATTCTCCTCTTTCGGGGAACTCAGCATCCATGGCAGGTGGCTCACAACTACCTGTTAATCCAGCTGCAGGTTAGCCAGCTCATGACTCCACAGCTCTGTGGCCACCTGCACTCCTGTGCACATATTCACATAGAAATGCAATTGATAATGGTAATAAATATCTTTAACAATAAAGGAGGAAGACACCGAAAGTCATGGTGTCTTATGTCCTACATATATACACATCAAGCCAACCTACGAGAAATGTAAAGGGCATGGTAAGTTAATACTAAAGGATCCAATCAGTGAACTCCAGACTACAGGAAACTGGGTCGAACAAACCAGTTTCTTCACTTCAAATATATTATAACGGAGAAGAGAGAAGCCGTTGATTAGAAATGACTTCAAAGAGATTTTTGAAATGTGTCAGTCAATCTTAACGCACTGAGATATCCATGAGGCAACTTAAAATTTGGAAACTAATTAAAAATTTAAACATCTTTGGGTTCTGACATTTCAGGTGTGCTAATGGCACTGCGGGGTTGGATCTGCTACAGTGTGGCTGTCTGTCAGGGAGGCACGTGACAGTGTTTAACAGAAGACACGGTGTGAAATGTGAGATCTGCTTCAAAAGACTGTTGGAAAGAAGAGATGAATAGAGGAATGGTTACCAGGTTTGGCTTCCAGAAAGGTCCCAGACGACTCTGCCTCCTGGCGTGCCTTCACTTTCCCTCAGGTGTGGGCAAGAATGAGAGATCTTTTTCTGAGGGTTAGAATATAACAAGGATATGGGATATCACCATTTCCACACTGTGGCTTCCTCTTTTGTTCTCTTTCTTGGGACACTTTGAAGAAGTAAGTTGCTGTGAAGTTGCTGTGTACAGAGCTGCCCCCATGCAAGAGATCAGAATGGCATCTCTGCTAATTCTTTATGAGGAACTGAGGGCTGCCCAGGTCTAGTGGGCAATGCATGGCACCTTGAGATGAGTGTAGCCTTGCAAGAGGCCAATGCCACAGAACCTTAAGGAGGCCAGTACACTGGTTGAGAGCTGCTAAATGTAACAATTTCACTCCCACAAGTAATAAATATTGCATAAGACAAGATTGGTCAAAGTGTCATGTCTTAGGATTGGGTGCCAAGTACATAGGAGTTCATTTACTATTCTAGCCACTTGTGGGTATGTTCGTGATTCTTCCATGATAAAAAATCAATTAAATCTGCCAATAACAACATCCTGCCTTTCCTGTCCTCCTTCCTTTAATGAAGGCTTTGCCATTGCCAGATTAATAGAGTTTGTTTCCATGTGTTTCCTGCTCGGCTTTCTCAATGCTGCCCCGAAAGCTGCAGCACTCACTGAGTACGGCCCCATTGAGAATGAGGAATGGCCCAATACACAGACTTGCAGGGAAAACACCAAAGAGAAAGCCTTCATGTGTTACTTTTACTGTCATTGTGAGGAGTGGCAGTGGGACAGATGCAGTAACGGGAGTCATACTAGAGAGGCTGCATAAGAAAGGAAGGAGGCAAAGATGCTTGGGACCTGCACTAAGAAAATACAGATGAGGCAGAATTTGTTCATTCATTTTCCAGACTTTGCATTAATTGCAGACTCTATTGTTTTTAGCGTTTTGTTCAATCTTCTTTACTATTGGCCAGTTTGCTATTTTTTTTTTAAACTTTTCCTGGCAGAGAAATAGGAAACCTATAACACAGGACTCAGTTGTTCCTCTCTGTCAATACACGTTTGAACATGTTAGAGATCATTGGACGTCAACAAGAGAATCTAACTGGTGTGCTGATGAGCACAGAGTGAGCGGGGAATGGAACTATGCCTTCCCCTGAGCACACAGCTCACCCATGCATCAGAGGTCCAAGTTTAGAAGGTCACAGTTCTATAAAATTTAACAAGTGTTTTAGAAGAGCTACAAAATGTTTTTTTTTTTTTAATCAAACCCACATGTAATTTTCTTATCTTCTTTTGACAGGGATGATTTTAAATTAGCTATTTGCCACTTTGTTCTCATAAAAAAAAAATGATTATAGGATGTGACTCACAGGGACCTAAGTTATGTAGAAACGCTAGAATGAACTGTGTTGAGTGTCAGCTCTTGGAGGCAAACAGCAGTTCATCTCCAAAAGCAGGCTTCTTGCTGTTGTGGTCCAGCCTTACTGTGTATAAGTAATTCGCCACACAGGCTCCAGGTGGGGCTACCTGGATGTAAATTATAGTTCCGCCACTACACAAGGCCACAAACTCTCAGGAGAACATTTTCCATGCTCCCAGCTGCACTGTGTTCACCTACAAGTGAGTAGGATGATAATGAAGTTAACTCCTCCTTTTGTTAAGGATCAAAAGAAATACCTCACATAAGTGCCTTAACACAGCAAAGTCCTTCAAGCAAGTAAGAGTGATTCCTCTCTGCTTATCACTGTTCTGATTACCAAATTACTGAACCAATTCTCTTCAGGCACTGGAATTTGAATTATAGTTTAAACCTCCCACTCTTTCTCAGTCGATATTTTGATGTTAAAACTGAAGAAGTCAAGTCAGAAAGATGGATATATGCCTATGCTTGGCTTCTTTGGGAGCGCTGTGTCCCCTTAGTTTCCCAACGGAAAACAATGTTCCCAAGGAGATGATTGGCAACTGGAGGCATCTGCAAACGTACTGATGTCATAACTGAGGGGGTGTTGCTAGTATCTAGTGGATAGAAATCAGAAAGCCTGCTAAATCCCTACAATGCACAGGACCTGCCCAGCAAAAAAAGAGTTATACAGTAGGAGATTAAAGAGTGCCAAGACTGAGAAACTGTCCTAGTTATGGCCAAGAACAGAATTCTGCCTTTAACTGTCCTTGAACAGTTTGAAGCAGGTATCTACTTACCAATAATCAAGGCTACTCTCAAACTTTCTGCATGGAACTAATGACTTCTTAATCAGACAAGCAAGGCTTCAGAGGACTTCTCCAGGCCTCTGTCAGCTAGAACACTTCACTCTAAGGCATCAGTTTTCAACCTATGTGTCACAACGCCTATGCGTGAGGGTGTGGGGGAGGAGGAATCAATGACTCTTTCATAGAAGTCACGTATCAGATATCTTGCAAATCATATATTTCATTAGGATTCATACCAGTAGCAAAATTTGAGTTATGAAATAGCAATAAAAATGGTTTGATAGTTGGGAGCCAAAGAAAGGGGGAAAACCAGTGTGTTGGAAGTAAAGAGGTCATCGCGCAGTCCTGAGTACTAACCCGTGAGAAATCAACGTGAAACCTCTTAATTCACAGAATACGCCAGTTTATAATTCCCCATGCCTAGAGCTAGCTCATCTGTGCCACTTGACCCAACCCCACTGGATGTCTGGAGCGAGTGGGAGAGGACCAGAGTGAGCACAGTCAACACACTTTCAGTAGCTCTGCAATTCCAACAGGTCCGGCTTCCACGCCAAGCAAAACACTAGAAACTATTTCTTTGGCTATTTCTCCAGTAACCTCCAAAGCAGAACTCCTCCCCCACCACACACACACACACACACACACACACACACACACACACACCACGAACTACCATAAATTTCTCAACCCCTATTATTTGAAGAGCTTGAAACCGGAAGCCCTGTTTTTCCACACTGAAAATATTTGAATGGGCTGTTTGACAGCCTCTCAGAAGCGCACCCATCCAACAGAAACAAACCCTGTGCAAACAAATCAAGTGATGCAGAAATCCTCTGCACTAGCGGATGGGGGAGGCCTCCACACTGACACTGTAGGCGAGCCAAGTTTTCATGTACTTGGATGGCTGACCTCCAACTTCTGACATTCTCATTATATTCCAGCATGTCGGCTGCAGATTGTATTGAAGTGATGACAGCTACAAGACAGCCAACGAGGAATGTGGCCATTCTGGCAACAGGTGGCCTTTCAGTTGTACTGGGAAAGTTAATCTAGTTTATCATCAAAGTATATTATGCTCAGAGAGTGTCAAGTTTGAGAGCTCCAGTGATAGATCAAATAGAGAAGGCGCTCTTCCATGGAACCTGACATTTTGGGGAGACCGACTCTTTCACACCATTCCATTGTTTACGCTTGATTCAGAGCTGTTAAGTTGCTCAGTTCTTTCAAGGTTTACATTTCAGGTTCCAAATTATGGTTCATGTCCTTTGTCAAACGCTGATGGAAGCAACTACAATCTCACTTTCCACAATCAAGTGTGTCTACTGGTAGGGAATTTTTAGTGTTTATAATTTGTCAGCAGAAAAATGTTCTGAAGAAAAGGCCAACACAAAATTGTGTTTGTATCCACGTAAACTGACTCACATTCTTTGATGGATTTTAAATTACATGAGTTCAAACTGGCTCTGCTTAAACACATTCAAAAATGTAATTCTTAAAAATAATGAACAAAATGGGAGCATTGTCTGGGCTCCCATTGAGGAGCACTGACCTCTGGAAGGTGATGACTTCTTGCTGGGTTTAACCTTCAACACTGGCAATACCTCCCTCTTCAGTCTTTCTCACACTCCCGGAAGTCTGGGATCCACATTTCTGAGTGGTAATGTTTACTCATCTCATTGTGTGGCTGCCTTCCAAACAGACGGATTATGTTTTGCTGTACTTTGGACTTTATTTAAAGATCTCTTAATACTTCTAAAATATAGGAAGGCAATTAGAACACCCATTTGCCTTTTAGAAAATTCTTTCATTTGTTTCAAAGGCTTCTAGTCTACTGGCTCATTCTTCCTATAGAGAATGTTAGGGTAGGAGGAGCAGAGAGCAGAAAACATTGATGTTTACTTTGTCAACTCCTCTTTTCCAGGGATAGTCTAAGACATCTAAACCCAGATTTGTCTCTATGATGCACAACTTACTTTCTGCCCTTGGGGATGCAACGTAAACACTGAAAGGGGAGGACACCTATCTACGGCACTTCAATCCTGGTCTGGACGGTACTGAAGAATCTCACAGCAGGCATCAATGGATCCCCTCACTTCTGCTGGTTCTGCATCAAATGCTGACCTTCCACTTTGCAATCTCACAAGCACCACTGCAGGCAATGGCCAAAGTAAGGACCCTTCAGATCCAAAGCCTTCATTTATTCCACTCTCGTTATCGAGCACTTCAGAGAAAAAGAAATATTGACACAGGTTAGAAAACAAATTTGATACAACTGTTTTCTTGTATAACTGCCCCATCCAGTTTTTGTGTAAATGTAAGACTAATGACTTTATTCACTTCATTCAAAGACTCGCTGGGCCAGCAAGATGGCTTAGCAGGTAAAGATGCTTGCTGCCCGAGGGTACCAGGTACACACATGCCGCACAGGCAGGTGAAACACCATACAGGCAAATTAAAATTAAATCTTTCCTTTTATACAAAGATGGGAGAGAACAAATTTCCACATACTCGTCATCTGACTTCCACACAAATGCAGTGCAGGAGTTCAGGTGCACGCTCACACACACACACGACAATAATAAAAATGAAAAGAAATCATTTCTATAGTAATGCCTATATGATAGACATTATTCTTAGTACTTCCCATGTGTATTAAAATATTAATCCTTAAAAGTGAATTAGATGCTATCAGTATGTCTTTTTTTTTTCAAATGAGAAAAATGATTGTAAATCCTGATTCTAAAGGATTTGGAGATTAACTTCATTGAATTAATAAGATCCTGAATGCTTAAAAATGTCCAGAGCAAATTTACTTACGTTAGGGGACTAAGAAAAATAGGTAAATCTTTTCACAAAGGTAAAGTACACTAGAATTTAAGAATTCTAGTGTTTATAATTATTATAAACATAATTTAAAATATAAGATATTGGGTTTAGAGGGTGTGACCAGTGCTACTTTGTAGCTATTTCCTCTAAATTGAAAAAAAAAAAAATCCTTCCTGGAAGGAAGACTCAGGAAGAAAAAACAAAAACAAACACTGTATGACTCAGAAAGTTCCTGAAACTTGCACGACTCACAGATATCCATCCCCAATGCTGCATAAGAAGTAACAGTTCTCTGGGAAAAAGAGACTCTGACATGCCCAGCTACACTGAAGCAGCTGATTCAGCTGTCAGGAGTTGTCCACCATACTTATGTGGACTTTTCCATGATACAACTATCTTTATGGCCTGTGCTCTTATAATTAACCCCTCACCTATATTCCTATAAGTAACCCCAGTGAACTCAATGATTCATTAACTTAGACTTGAGTGGAGCTATTTCTTTTCTCAGTTGTTGATGCCCTATGTAGGGTGAATAGACTTTTTTTTTTCATGCAGCCTCAGGAAAAGACAAACAGCAGATACCAAGAAATACCTCGTGCTAACAAATGTCACATTTTAACATGGAGAATGTAGACTTTACAGGAGCAAAGCAGCACAAATAAAAAAAATTGACATTAAAAAATATTAAATTTCTGAAGCCAGGAAGATAGCTCTGTCAATAAAGCACTTGTTTAACAGGCACAAAGACTTGTGTTTAATCCCAAGAACACATGTAAAAAATGTCAGATGAGGTGGCATACCTTGTAATCCCACTGCTGGGTAGACATAAATAGAAGGGTTTCTGGGGCTTACTGAGGAGCCAGTCTGACCTAATTGGTGAGACTCTAGCCAATGAAATACTCTATCTCAAAGGAGGCAAACGACATTCCTGAGGATGACCCCAAAGTTGTCCTCAGGAGTATTTATACAGCAAACTGTCTTCCTTCTTATGTCTTGCCAGTGTACATTCTAATTGCTAGCTACAGCAAAGTCAGATAAATATTTGAAAACAAAAGGCACATCATGTCTGTTCCAACATATTCGACTGCTGCTGTAATAAAACATTCTAACCAAATACAGCTTGGGAAGAAATGGGTTTATTTTAGCTCACACTTCCAGACAACAGTCAATCACTTGCCGAAGAAAGTCAGGACAGGATCCTGGAGGCAGGAACTGAAGCGGAGATCATGGTGAAGCACTGTTTATTGGCCTGTCACCCCTGGTTCATGCTCAGCCTACATCCTTATACAACCCAGGACACCTGCCCAAAGGTACCAGTGACCACAGTTAGCTGAGACCTCCTAGATCAATTATCAAAGTTTGATAGAGATGTGTCTACAGGCTTATCTGACTGAAGCAATCCCCGAGGCTCCTTCTTTCCAGATAACTCCAGTTTGTGCCTAAAATTTGCCCTCAGGCCTTCCATCTTATTCAGAAAGACCGAGAAATGCAGGTCAAGATCTGTATGATCAGACCTGTGGTGCTTCTGACATCACTTCTTCACATTTTCATTACCACACAAGGCAGTTCTACCACGCTCTTCTGTAAACACACTGAGAATCCTCTATCCTCAGGACGGTTCCTCTGCTGGGAAAGTTCCTGCTCCCCATGCCCACTTGGCTTTCTCCCTCTCTTGCTTTAGGCCTCATCTCAAAAGTTGCTTTATTTAAAAAAATTTCCCCTCACTGCTCCTTCAAATCTAGTAACTCAGCTGGGCAGTGGTAACACATACCTTTTAATCCCAACATCTGGGGGTCAAAGACAGAGTTTGAGGCCAGCCTGGTCTACAGAGTGAGTTCCAGGTCAGCCAGGGCTACACAGGTAAACCCTGTCTTGGGGGGAAAAAAAAAAAAACAACAACAAAAAACAAAACTAGTCACTCATTTTGGCTCTCTTTCCTTGTGATATTTAGTTATTTTCAAAGCACATTACCTCCTAAAATGTTTTTCTTTGCTTTCTCCCCTTCATTCCTACAAAAAAAAAAAAAAAAAAAAAAAAAACAGGGAAAAAAAAGGGGGGGTATGTTTGTTAGTTTTTTGTTTGTTTTTTTTTTTTTGAGTCACTGTGTTTCCTGACTAGTCAATGTGTAATCTGACACAAAATGTTTTACTGCTAATATTGAATGAATGAATGTATGAATGAATGTTTAAAGATTGTTTTATGTAAACAAATTTTACATAAAATTTCCACCAACAAATGAATGGTGTAGGCATGAGGTTATTGTGGAATTCATCTGCTCTTTTCTGTACCTTCCCATATCTGGTTGCAATACTTGTTCTGAGAATTTCCTGTCTCAATGTTTGTAAACACTGCTCCAAAATTATCCCCTGATATGCCAATAAAGCAGCTTACTGCCAGTTGCTGAGCAGGGGAGAGAACAGGACTGGACTTCCTGCCAACCAAAGGAGAAGGAGTTAGAGGAAGAAGGAGAGATTCAGCCATGGCCGGAGGTCTGGCAGAGAGGAGTAAGATTCATCAGAGTGGGGATAGACACGAAGTGAAAGTATCTCAAGGATTTTGGCAAAGAGGAAGCCAAATTAGCTTAGAGAATTAAGAATAGAGTAATAACCGTTCAGTTATTGTGTTGTGAATCTCATAAACAAAAAAAAATATAATAGAGTCTCAATTATTTGTGTGATAGCTGGGTTAAGACAGAAACTGAGAAACAACACAGTTTTATGAAAATAAACAGAGTGGATAAAGGAAATATGATCCCTATGAAAATGGAATAGCGTCAGGCTTCAAGTAAAAACAAAATCACAAAATTTTCAGGAGTAACAAGTGAGGTCTCACAACCTCAGAAGGAAAAAAACCCTGCAGCTCTCTCTCACAGGCAGATCCTAAACTATTATATATGTGCTAAACAAACATAAGTGTGGATATAGTATAGTGTGTCAAGAGGAGAACAAGACAAGGTTCAGATTAGGGGAAGGGGAAAGAGTGAATGCACGTAACAGACACTCGGGTGATAAAAGACAGTGCAAAGCATATTATTTCTCTAGTTCTCTGTCTTGGAATTTTCAGATTTGGGTGGTGGACAAATACAGAAAAATATATTTGATAGTGAAGATGTAAAGGCCAAGGTTTACTCCACAGCTTCAGAATGGCTATTCTAAATGCATTGAAGTACATTTGAGAAACAGATTTTGGTTCAGGTTAAGTGTGTGTGTGTGTGTGTGTGTGTGTGTGTGTGTGTGTGTGTGTGTGTGTTTTCTTGTTTCGGTTTTTGGTTTTTGTTTCTTGCAAATTCTTCATAGTAAAGTTTTAACATATTTCTAACAATGCTTAGGCAATGACTGTCTGCATTCCCATCTTTACTGCAGTGTTTTCTCGTAAGAGCCAAGTTACGGAATCAGCCTACATAACCATTAAAAGATGAATGGACTTTTGTAAAGGCAGTGCAGAAATGTGACGACTTGCGATGATTGTCAGCTTGACGGGATCTAGGATATCCTTGAAGTCAAACCTCTGGGCATGCGTGTGTGGATTACTCAAAATGAAAAGACCAACCCTGAGGGTGGCTGGAGTCCTGGCCTGCGTGAAAAAGAGAAAGTTAGCCCAATGAAGCACTCGTCTGTCTGCTTCTTGACCCAGGCACTTGCCACCATGCAGTTGCTACCCTGCCTTCTCGCCACGGTGGGCTTCTTGAACCGGAAGTCTGTTTTGTTAAGTTGCTTGGATCACGTATTTTGTCATAGCTGCAAGGGAAATAATTAACACCGTTTACAAGAGATGAATGCTCAGCTTTTGAAAAAGGCTTAGTCAGACGTAAGAATGTGAATGGAGCTGGGAAACACAGAAAAAGTAAAATCAGCCAAACACAAATGCTCTGTAAGCTCACTCACATGGGGACTCTGCAACAATTGAGGCTACAAAAGCATGGAGAATAGTTATTGCCAGAGGCTCAGGGATAGAGTTTATGATCACAGGCTATTAAGCTTTGGTTAGATATAAAGAATAAATCTGACTTTTTTATTTTTTATATCAACAGCTCACAAAACCAGATAAAGCTAGTAATTTTAAAACGGCGAAGAACACAAATTTCAGTGTTGTTTCCATTAAAATGTTAAATATTAAGGTAACCAAGATGCAAATTAGTTTTATTTAATTATTTCATTCTATATTAAAAATCAGAATTCATTTTGTAACCCCCAAATATACACAATTACAATTCATCAAACTATAAGTAAATAAATGAGTTATAAAAATCTAAAATCAGTTGGCCATGGTTTGTGAAAGTAGCTATATAAAAGCCTAATATTGGTGTTGGAGGCTGGTCTAATGCTAATTACTGGCGCTGAAGATATGGTTACTGCCTACCAGTTACACCCATCCTTGCTTGTATAAACCTGCCTAAGACATACTTGACTGATTGATTAAACAGCCTATACCGGGGCTGGGCAGATCGGGGTAGGTGTGGCTAAAGTTCCCAGGCTTTTGAGGAGAATCACAGGAAACAGACAAGAAGAGAGGCAAAAAGAGGACACCACAATGGGTTATTCTGGAGAAGAAACCACGTGGGGCCGGGAGGAAGGCCTCCAATAATGGTGTGCAAAGGCCCAAAGAAAGAATAAAAGCAAGTATTTGTAAGATTATGGGTGGAAGATAGTTTAAATGAAGATGCTTTAGGAGGATGGCATTGGATGGGGGCTGGGAGATGGATGGTGAGGATATTGAGACAGTGCAAGTGAAATATCTGCCCAGCCCAAGGTAAATAAGGCAGTTATAAATCTAACAGGTGCCTGTGTCTTGTTATTTATGATAGCGGGTTAAATAATTACCACAATAATCTTATGGCTAATAAAAATCAATAATATACAGCCCCACACTCTTTTTTATTTACTACAACATATTAGGTATCATGATCCAGCTACCCCTCAAAATGCCTAGTCCAGGTATTGTTTTGTCTAAATTAATTAAACTATACTGACCTACTTTGAATTAATACTTTCATATTTTTCCATCCAACTTTTCCAAACTTTTGTGTTTTAAACATCATTTGAGAAGCAAGCACCTTACCAACTGAGCCACATTCCCAGCCTAAACATCATTTGAAAGGAATATATACCTACTTTTGTAATTTTTGTTGTGTTTTGTTTTTGTTTTGTTGGGGGCTGGTTTTTATTTTGTTTTGTTTTCTTTAACAGTGTTTTTCTGTGCAGCTTTAGCTGTCCAGAAATTCACTCTGAAGACCTCAAATTCAGAAATCTGCCTGCCTCTGCCCCCAGACTACTGGGATCAAAGACATGTGACTCCACGCCCGGCCCTTACTTTTGTGATTTTAATGCAGTTGAAGTCATTGACTTCTGACTACCAAATATAGGACACATACCTATACCTACTGTCTTATTTCTTATTTCAGCCTTGATATTTGTAACACTTTCAAGTCTTTTGCTGGAGCATACAGGGAGCTTGTTGGCTTAAACAGCCTTCCCTTTTAGAGACTGTATCTTTGCTTCCTGGTGCCTTTGAGGTTCTGGTCTCATAAAGTGTGTAATAGTGTGGGTTATATTTTAGTCATTTTAAAGTTATTTAAATTTTACTTTATTTCCTCAAGTTCTTGAGTCTTTTTAAACTTCAGGTGTTTGTTGAATCTACTAATTCTTTGTCTGGGTGTTTTTTCCTAGTATGTTTTATAATTATGGACTAGGAACCTGTTATGGTGAGCGTGGTGGCTAATCTTGGCTGTCAAGTTGACTAGACCTAGAACCAACTAAAACCCAAGCTTTTGAGCAGGCCTGTGATGACTTTCTTTCTTCCCTTTTTTGTTTCTTTTTGAGGAGCGGGGGGGGGGGGGGTTTCAAGACAGAGTTTTTCTGTCACCTTGACTGTCCTGGCCTTGCTTTGCAGGACAGGCTGGCCTCAGAGATCCACCTGCCTCTTCCTCTCTGAGTGCTGGGATTAAAGGTGTGTGCCACCTTGCCCATTTGTGGATCATTTAAGGTGAAAAGACCTACCCTAAGTCCAGGCCATACCTTCTGGTGGCAGTCTACATACAATGATATGGAGCAGGGAAGCTTTTTGGTTTTTGCTTACTTGCCCTCACCTTCCTGAAAGATTGATCTATGCTGTTTCCTGATATTCAAACCTACTTCTTTGGGAAAACTGAAGATTGGTAACCCTCTAGGACTCCTTTGGACTCCAGTACCAGATTGGGAATGCTGAGACATACAGTGTGTGTGTGTGTGTGTGTGTGTGTGTGTGTGTGTGTGTGTGTGTTCATTCTATCAGTTCTGTTCCTTTAGAGGATCCTCAGTAGTACAGCAAAATTACTGAAGAGATGTTTTGTTTTGACACTGTTTTCTGCCTGGATCAAGAATTTCCTGTCTGAGGCCTGGAGAGATGGCTCTATGGTTAAGAGCACTTCTTTCAAAAGACCCGGGTTTAGCACCTGCATTAGGGCAGCAACCATCTCTAATTTCAGTTCCAGGGGATTCAATGACCTCTTCTGATCTCCATGGGCACCAGGCAGGTATGTAATGCATATAAATACACACAGACAAAAATATTCATGCACATAAAAAGTAAAATAAGGATATCTGAAAAAAATTTAATATGGCCTCTTTTGGCCACCAAGAGATATTGACAAACACTGATCAATTTTGCCATAAATTCTTGGTTCACAGGTTATAAAGGTACACAAATGCTTTAATAAGCCCATTTGAAGACCCTTGTCATCATAAAGTCTCACTTCTTCTATTTGGTATCCAAGTCAAACTCACAGACACAATGTTTTTTATCAAACCTTCCTAGACTGACAGGTTTGCATTTCCTCATGGTTGTTTTCTTTGCCCAGTATGTCTTTCACTTGGGCCATTCCTAGCTGGTGCCTACACATGGAAAGCCTCAGTTGCTCTTTCACACCCTCTCCTTACATGCTCCAGAGTCAGCTTTTGATATTAAAATATATGTCCAGTGTCTTCAGAACCAACTCCCTACCTCCAGGCCTAGCAGACAAGTCATGTTCCCTACTCAGGAAGGCTCTTCCCCAACCTTCCTCAGTGACCTCTTCATCAGCCCCCAGTGTTTCTTCTTCTTGAATATTCACAGATTCATTTATAAATATGTTTATAGTATTTTTGTTAAGAATATTCTGCTACTTTAAAGCCCTGCTCAACAAAACCAGAGTCCAAGTTGAGAGTTTCTCAGACTGCTTTCCGTGGGGAGTTTTTCAAGCAAAAACTATATCCTGGCAGAAAGTTACAGGAGGAAGCAGAGCAAGCAAGCAGCTTAACAGAAGCAAAAGGTGGCAGTTGACCTCAAGTGCCTGGGACAGGGTTGGGGAATTTTCTAAAGGACAAGGTAGGGTGGGGATCAGCTCTGAGTCAGAACTCAGATTTCATGTTTCTGAGAAGATGTTACCATCCATTCACCAGGAGTTATATGCTCCAAAGTCTGATATAAAGAGCCTACAAATTATAAAATATTCAAGATCAGTGTCATTATTCTTGAATGTATGGAAACCCATTGCAGAATTATCAAATTAGAACAGCCTTCTTGAAGCCCCTATGTGGCTGGGTCTGTGAGATGAGCAGAGCCATACAGCTTCCCCGTGGAAGACACCTTTGAGCTGTATGTTTCTTCCTGAGTTCTTCACACGCAAAACAGGACATCTCCCAGTCTTTGCGATGATTTCTCTCCAAACTTTATCAAGTTATGTCTCCGCGTGAAATTTCAATTAATGTTTTTGTAATTGAGAAATGTTACTTGTAAATTCATGTGGCCCACTTCTCCATTGAGTTGAGGTTTGAATATTTTGTTAGCTTTATCTCCATCTACATTATCCTTTGAACACAGTGGGTGTTCCTTTATTGCTTTGTCACCACAATGCTGGTAATCTTTAATATAAAGATAAGTGAAAGAAAAGCCTAAAAATGGCATAGTGGTATACACCTTTGATCCTAGGAATTGAGAAACAGAGACAGGCAGATATCTGTGAGTTTGAAGCCAGCCTGATGTACATAGCAAGAGTCACAGCAGCTAGGGCTACACAGAGAGCCTCTGTCTCAAAAACAACAACAAATCCCAGTAAAACGATAATAAGAATCATCATCATCTCAAGAATTACTCATTTTTCATTTGATTTTTTTTCACTAGATGTCTCCAAATTTAAACTGTTTTAAAATGAAATAAATGAGAATTAGCCAATTTTATTAGATACACTCATAGATATAAAGCAAATCTGCAGAAAACATTTTTCTTTATTAATGGTTCAAATGTAATTTAAACTTACTTTTGCATAAGTTGATTTATATTTTCATATTATCCAAAAGTGTTATTTTTTAGGGGGGAAATACAATATCTATTAGTTTATATGGAACTTAGAAAATATATTCAATAAAGTAATCACATAATTAGATTTATTTTTTGATATTAAATCATTTCAATATTAAACTGCCATATTAGCTAATTGACTAACTTTCAATTGAAAGAATCCACTTTTAATTGAATAAATAAGAACTTAAATCTCATCAGCATGTTCAAACACAGACAAATAAAATACAAAAATAGGAAGGTGTAGGGAATAAGGAGTGTTCATTAACCTTTAGTATTATAATGAAACAAATGTTTGTTGGTTTTTTTAATGTAGAACACCACCAAAAAAGCATTAGGAATATTTTCAAAATTCCACAAGAATTTTGAATACTAAAATAAAACTATGTAGAAGTCTTTTTTTAATAATCTCTAGTTCAGGAAACTATATATGAAATATGCTTAGCAGTCTTGGTTATAGTAGGCTAGGTAAGCTCAATCTAAATGTTAGCTATGCTTGCAGTATTTAGCATATATAGTCTAGGGTAAAGATACTAATTGTTTTGTAACACATAAAGTATTTATCATTAATCTTCTGAATATTCATGGATTCTCTTCAAACTTTCCAGGCTAGACTGAATTCTAGAATTCCTCATGACTTAGTAAAATAAAAAGGGATTTAGGTAAGACACCCTTCATTATTCTTCATGTATGGGAGCTTCATTCCATATGCTCCTGGATGTGTCCTTTCCTTAGGATGAAAGTCAAGTTTATGGATTAACACTGACCAAGATAAAAATACTGAGCAAAGAAGGAACAAATTTCAAGACCATAAAAGAAGTTTCAACATTTAAATAAATTCAAACAACACTCGGAAGCTCACAGAAATTAGCAGAGGTAGGTTACAGAGTAAGGGCTGTTAGACATTCAAGGAGCAGAAAGACTGTAAATGTAACAAAATATAAGAGTTCTCTGACATCCTCATTTTTAAATTGAAAAGAAGCCTGTTCTTCAAAACACATAAGAATTGATGGGAGCATCTTAAGTGCCACAGGTGTGCATAAGAAATTCAGCAATGACTGTGGAAAGGGAAGGAGAGAAAAAGCAATATCAATTAAAGGATACTCGGATCTTTGGATGTTGTTTTTTGCCTTTGATTTTTAAGACTGACAAGACCGAGTAGAGACCACATGTTTATTAACTCTTGGGCAAAACATAACTCAGAAGTTCTGGTAGATCAAAATATATGCAGATCAAAATTGTTGTAGAATTCCCCGTTGGGCTTTTCATTTTTTAATGTCTCCCTCCCATCTCATCTCCCCATCTCATGCTTTGGTAGTAAGGTTTCCTGTATTGTACAGGAAGCTTTCATTCTGCCTATGACCACTCTTTCGAGAAGCTGCAATCCTTAAGGATTCTCTGCTTCAAAGGACCATTGACCATGAAGTTGACATCACACAAAGCAGCCAGTAGTTTCTGTCCATGCATTCCACACACTTGCAGGGATTCAACCAAATTCCAACTGAAAATGTTAAGAGGAAAAGAAATTGTCTCCACTGGGCATAGAGAGATGGATTTTTCCTTGTCACGATTCCTAAACAATACAGTCTGATAACCATTTGCAAAAATAACATGGTAGGGACTGTTAGTAATCTAAAGATGATGTGAGGGCAGGAGGCTGGCTGTCAGTTACAAGCAAGGAATTTTGGTATCTGGGGACTGTGTGTCCTGGAACCAATCAGCCTGAGGCTCCAAGGAACAGCTGTTTATCTTTATTGGCTTATATAACCAAATGATTAATCAGGCCATTTCCCCTTGATTCTGAATCAAGCACAGTCTGGAGTTTGGATGTACAGTAGCAGAATTCAGTAAGGCTTTGTGAAAGATGAACTATTGCCTCTTCCCTCATCTTCACACTTAAGAGAGGTAAAGAACAAGCAAATCAGGTAGACCTATGTGGGGAGTTTACCAAGATTTCATTTCTTTTTAAGTTGAATGCTTTACACGACATTATAAGCAAGAAGAAAGGAGTATAGAACTGTTTATTTACATCTTAATTTAAAGTTTCTTACTGAAATTTAAAGGCAAAGAAGAAAACATTCCTTGAAAACACTCTATTTCTTTTGGGCATTAGGACTCTTGTTGATCCTTTCAACTGTTCACTGTTCTGTTTATTCCTAATTCCCCTTAAATAGTCAAGTACTGCTTAAAACTCTTAATATGTTTTTAAATTTTGCATAGTTATTTAAGAACAAGCTTGTGTAGTGGCTTCAACAGACATTAAATTTAGTCTTTCAAACATGTTTTCCTTTCTTAATAAGCAATATCATTTAAACTTCAATTTCAGAAGATGGTTCAAAGAAAACAAGAAACAATTTTCCTCTTAGAATAAACCTCCTTCCTCTCCCACTTGTGTGGAATACACTGGACCTTAGGCTTGTTTGTTGGTGTCTATCTTTTTTGCCTTTGGTTTATGGAGCTTTTTTCGGAGGTGGGGGAAGCTCACTTGTTCTACATAAGCCTGACCTTAGAAAGTGTCCACGTCCACTGGAGCACAGCCCCTCCCTTTAGAAATGCTCTCTCTCGTTCTTTATCCCAAATGTCAAAAGACAGAATTAATGCACCTCATTTTTTTGTTCTCTATTCAATACATTTTGGCAAGTATTCTTAATGTGTTAATACTTGTACTTACATCTACATGTTTGCTGAATTTTAAAAAGTTAGAGTCTAAAATAAAGTGATATAAACTTGCCAGCATTCCATAAACCATGCCGAGCCTGTCCTGACAGAGCCTGTCCCTTGTTATGAGTACAAATTTGTGTGTCAAGAGGCTTCTTGAGTATCTCCAAGCTTTCTCACCAAGAATTCAGTGATTGAATAGTTATTCTCTTTTGCCTCTACAGTGACTAAATGTGTGAACTCATCTTGGGGTGTAGAAAATGTCAGTTTTTGTCATCTTAGTCCACTTGTTACTAAGTTCAGATGCAAGCAAGGTACGACTATCCAGGGAACTGACTGAAATGTCAGCTGCCAAAGCAGAATGTTGGCCAAGTGGTGGTGGCCAAGCCTTTAATTCCAGCCTTTAACTCAGGAGGCAGAGGCAGGCAGATCTTTGAGTTTGAGGCCAGCCTGGTCTACACCAAAACAAAACAACAACAAAAAAAGTAGACTGCTAAATGCAAACAAATGAACAATCTTCTATCATCATCCCCTTTGTATAAAACATTGAATTAAGGCTGCCAGTGCTTAGCAGTGAGCTAATATTAGTAAACAATTTATTTATTTCAGTTATTGTATTACCATATTAATAAGATGGAAGATCTACTATTATTTTCCCAGTCTCTAGTAGATCCTTCCATGGAAATCTGCTTTGGAGACTAGACATCCTCTCATGTTGTGTCCATTATATTTCAAGAAACAAAATATTCTTTTCCCTTTCCTAAATGTTGGCAGGAATAAGATGAAGAATGTCTATGTTTCTTTATTTAAAACTCACATTAATTACGGGAGTGTGTGAAATCTTTTCTGACTCTTGACCTTCTGATCTAAGAGGGAAGAAAGCGTGGAGAGTAAACCAAGGCACAGAACAAACATTTAAATATTTATTTCCCCACTCTCACTGCTTTCTTTCTGTGAAAGATTCAAGTTGCAGAGCTTTTAGATACCTTTAGATATTTGGTTCATGCTAAACCAACACAACTGTTTTACAAAAATTAGGCTTCCCAAGTGATTTGGTAAAATAAAACAAGAATGCATTACCTGCTGCTCTTGTCTCCCAAGAAGAGGAATGTCAGCCAGATTTGCTAATATATCTAAGTTCAAATTCCCCAAGTACTGGCCGTCACTTATGGCATGTTTTTAGCAGCCATGTTTGCAAATTTCTTTATTCTTCATTGGTGACCTAAATGTCCCTTCATCATTCCTCAAGTAATACAAAATTAAACATCAACATCACAGCCAATTTTGGAGGCATATGTGCCAATGCCCATCTCTAGAGATCTCTGAACTTAAAAAAAAAACAAAAAAAAAAACACCTGTCATCTACCTCATCCCTGATATATTTGTAAAAGTTCCATCATCATTATCTCCCTCAGCTAACAAAGTCCATTTGCTTTTTGGCTATTATCTTTTTCTTGTCAGTCATAATTAATGGTGCAGAATCTTGTTTAATTTTTCCCTGTCTATTATATTCCTGTCGTGCTTTTATTTCCCCTTACATACAGGTCTTAAAATAAGTCAAAGAAACTAGTTCATTAAAAAATTATTTGAATTCTTCTCACAGCACATAGGCTTTCATTTTGGTGTCAGTTCAGATTCTTCAC
Source organism: Meriones unguiculatus (assembly GCF_030254825.1). Taxonomy (NCBI): domain Eukaryota; kingdom Metazoa; phylum Chordata; class Mammalia; order Rodentia; family Muridae; genus Meriones; species Meriones unguiculatus. The sequence goes on from NC_083349.1 coordinate 31,494,452, forward strand.
CTCATTCTTATTCTCCCAATCGGTTCTTTCTCCCACCACAGAAGGAAAGTGTTTAAAACAATCTTTCTGGAAGTCTGATATCCACTGTTACGATCTATAAAGCCAATTTGTATGACAGTCAGCTTTAAGTTAGCCATGGTAACTGGGAGTTATTGGACTGTTATAATTAACTGAGCTCTCTCAAAAGGAGCCAGAATTCAAGCAGGGCATGGCTTTTTACCCTCCAAAAAAAAAAAAAATCTGCCTTTAATATTTTTATAAATATTTGTAACCAAGCAGTATCGTTCTGAACTTGTTCATCTCTTTTCTGGTGGGCATACTAATAAACATTAAACTAATTGCAAAGAAAAGGTCAAAACCAATAGCCAAAAAAAAAAAAAAAATGGAAATGGACCATTGGCCTCTGATTCTAAGAAGAGCTGCTTCCAGGAAAGGATATATGTGACTAACCTCTAAGAGACAAAGCAAAGGATTCAGCTTTGTGTCCCTACTGTATCAATGAAATACTTTGCGAGACATGTGCATTTTCTATGGTTTATAATAATATAAAATGGCGGAAAATATATTAAAATAACACCATGGTTAATTACTTGTATAACCATAGTGTTAGAGTATATGTGAAACATTAGCTATTTCAATACACAGACTTCTTTGTCTCAACAGTAAATATCAGGCACATGGAGCTCACAGGACAGCAAGTTGCCATAAGCAGATGGGCAGGGGACAGTGGAGGTGAGGCAGGAGACAGAAAATTAAATTAATTGAAATTTACTTTGTGCTTTCTCCGTTTTACTATAGGCCAGGCCTGTTTGAGACTCACCGCTGAAGATGTTTCACATAGTCACCCAGAGACACAAGTCGTTGCTGGGACTTCTCCCCTTTCTCAAATGCAACAGGCATGTGTTGGAAGCACGCATGGTAGAGATGAGCTGTTGCTAGTATTCATCCAGCACAGTCACAGAATCAAAGAGACATTCAGCCTTCCTCTATGAACATTTTGTACACAACTGATAACATTAACTCATACCACAGAAGAAGTATCATCCTTCTTTCTTCTCCACCCAACTCTTTCCCTTTAGGCCCATTTTCTCAACATAATCCAGAATGGCCCTGAACTGGAGATCATTCTGCCTTTGTCTCTCACTGCTTGGATGAGGGGCATCATCTCAGCATGTTCAGATCTCTTCTAGCAGATTCACAAAGTAAACTTGAGTGTAGGGGACCCTCGTGAGAGGAGACACAGTGCTTTCCTAGCGGTAATGGAATTTTCACAAAACCTTAAGTCATATTTCGGTATAGTCTCCAGACCAAATGCTTTGTGGCACATATGTTTTGAGTTAAAATTAAAAGAACAATCCCTAGCTCAGAAGTGCTGCAGTGAGACGGGGTGGGGCAGGGACACGTCCTCTTCTGTCAAAAACTGGGGTCTGGCAATTCTATAAATTCATTTTTAACATGACATCTTCATTTTGATTGAGTGACAAATAACAGTTTATGAATTAAAGCAGAATTTATGTATGTGCTTTCAAAATTAAATTGCTCAGAGTAAAACATTTGAGAAGAAAAAAAAAATATGTATCTCAGCCTCAGCCTCCTGCACCTAATAGTGCTCTAAGCTTGGCAGAATGTGCCTTCACATTCTTAGGTAACAAAGGGAAAATTACACGGAGGAGTCGTCAAGAAGATGATGGATAAGTGCTCAGCTGCTCTGATAGATATGAAATAGAAATGGGACTGATTTATTAAAAAGATAAAGATGGTACCTAGCCAACTGAGTTGCCTCAAGAAAAGGCACAATTGGGCCGGCGTTTAAAAGGAGAGTGCCCAGGAGCCCTGGGCACATGCGACACTTGGCAGTTATCTCACGGTTGAGAGACTCTTGAGAAGTGAAAATGCCTGTTCTGTGTCATGAGCAGCTGCAGCAGGTTTGGCCCACGCCTTTGTTCCCTTTTGTTAAGTCTATTGACTTACACATACATGGGCAGCGTATCAAGAATTTCACTTGATCCTTACACATAAACCTGGAAGACGGGTTCATGTATGAATTTTAAAAATAAAAACAATGAAATAAAACTGGAGAAGTTAAATAGCCTTACATGATTAATTAATTGGGACAAATGTAAGAAAGATTCCTTAAACACAGCCAGGTTTCTCCGCCCTGACCCTTGACAGTATCTGAGAAAGATTCAATAGTCACTTTTAGGCATTAGAAGACTTTCATTTTTCAGATGTAGGGTCGAATCTGGTCCAAATCAAACCTCCAGTCTCTCAATCAATGCAGAACTCCCCTTCTGTTCCCATGACAAACTCAGGCCTATAGCCATGGGGAGGGAAGGGGGTACATGACCATGCAGAGCTTGGAATGCTGCCTTTTCCTTTCCTCTGCTTAACCCAAGTCTAACCCACTCACTCAGACAATTCTGAATCCTCCATGATCAAGAACGGCAGGTAGGTTGTCGGCAGAAGAAGAGAACTCCTAAAATTCTTTAATAAGTCAAGCTTCATCTGTAAGTCTTGACATCCACATGCCAAATGGATCCTGACTTCTGTGGGGCCCCCAGTACATCTCTAGCATGTCTTCAGTGACTTCCTGGCTCTTCAGTTCTTCCTCAGCTCTTGGCCTGTGTTTGTATGCCTCATGCAATCACCTTTTTCCTCAGGGACCCAGAACCCCAGAAGATGTCCCTTCATAATTCACTCTTAGATGCCCTGTTTCCAGTGAGTGTCACCTCCAGCAACACTGTGACCTGCCTGTGCAGGCAAATAACTGAAGTTCAGGTCTTTTCCTGGTGTAGCTTGTGTTCTCTGAGAGTAGGGAGTAGGAAAGAGGCTTAGTAGTCTGTACTTGGAGCTATGATCCCAAGAAATGAAAGCAGGCAAAGGAAGGGAAACAGAAGGCAAAGCCAAAGAGTATGCTTAAGGAAACTGGCTCCCAGGAAGGCCAGCTAAGCATCCCATCGTGATAGATGACAGGCCTGTATGAAGCACAACTCAAAGAGGCAGTAAGTGGCTGGCAAGATGGTTAAGGGGGCAACACACTTGCGAAGCAAGCCTGACAAGCTGCGTTTAATTCCCCAAACCCACATCAAGGTAGAAGAAGAGAACTAACTTCCAAACCTCTGACCTCCACAGGAATGCAGTGACACACTGCGTTCACACACATATGTAAACACACACACACACACACACACACACACAGACACAGGACACAGAAGTAGAGGACAGGGCAGAACCAACTCTCTCTCCAGTAGACAAATAGTTGCTTGTGGCTCTGTGGACAGGAATAATTGCATTACTATCAGTTTTTCTGTAGTTTACAAGGTATAAAGTAGTAATTTGTAGAAAGCGAACGCTGAGGATTGTAGAGAATTATATAACCTACATAGTAATCTAGACTAGTTTCTACTTTTCCATTAAAAAAAAAAAAGACCCATAACTGGCATATTGGCATATACCTGTAACCCCAGCGCTCAGAATGCTGAGGCGGGAGGACCATAATCTGAGGCAGGCTGGGTGATACAGCAAGACCCTGTCTTAAAAGCCACCAGCAGCAGCAACAAGAGCTCCAGCCCTCTTTCCTGGTTTTAATGTTTTCACATTTTTCTTAACAAGGCTGTCCCGAAACAGTCTAGTTTTCATTTTCTCAAATGGTCATCAGCTATTCAGAAATTTTTTTGTAGTTTAACCTGAAAAACTAAAAGGTAAATCTATTGGTTGAGAACCAGGAGAGTGTGGTACCTTGTACCAAATTTTACCCGGTGTGGATATATATTTGAATTTTAATGCAGTCATATCTACAGCTATTTTTCCTCAGCAACATCAGGGTGAGAGGTTGTGAAAAAGAACCGTGGCCCAAAATATCTGAAATATTTACTGTTTGGGTCTGTGTGGAGAACATTTGTGGGCTCTACTTTGGTCATCAAGCAGCAGCAGCTGTGTGGGACAGTGACGCTCCTCCCCTTTTTCCACCACAGTATTCTGGGGGTCGAGGATGAGAAGGAGAATGGGTGATACGTCTGCTCCCTCTTCCTGGAACCCTTCTCTGCTCCACTTTATCACCTGAAATGACAGAGCCAAAACCATGTGGCCACTTCCCAATGGAAACCGTTCAGAAACATCTCTTCTCCCTCAGACTGTGGGCGTTTAACATGCACATTAATGAATCTTCAATGAAACTCCGAGGTTGCGCCCTTCATCAGTGCCCACAGCATAGCTGCTTAGGAGCGGAGGTTCAAAGGCAGGATGGCACAATTCAAAGCTTGCCTAGATGTCAGAACGGGCATGGCTCACAAGTTCAGAGACACAGCCTCCCTCCACTGTTGTCCTGGCTTCACAGGCTTAAGTTATCTCTTTCAGAGCCATTTGCTGCTATTTTAAAAGATGTTAGATGGGAGGAGAGCACTGGGGTGAAAAAGAATGTTTGGGGCAGAATGCTTGACACCTCCTTACTGCTTCCCCAGCGTCCAGATGGAAGAGGAAACAGGGTCGGCTTCCACACCAGCCTGGCAGAGGAAATAAGCATCTGCCTCAGGACGGTATTTCTTACCGAGGATAGCAGCCAGCAGCAAGTGCTTTCAGATCCAAAAGAAAAATGTGCGTTTGCTAGGAAATGTAAGATTAAAACCCAGTCATATTGAACTCAGCTTTGAATTCGGTCTCTCCTTTCTCTCTCTATCTCTTTCTCTCTGTGTGTCTCTGTCTGTCTCCCTCTCTCTCTCTCTGTTTCTCTCCCTCTCTCTCTCTCTCTCCACCCCCTCAACCTATGTAACAACAACAACAATAAATCTTCACATCGCTAAACTGTCCAGTAAGATGCTAAGCCGCTTTCACCTAACTCCTGTGAGGAAAGCGTTCAGGAATCAAAGCTACCAGAAGGGAGAACCATGCTCTCAAGGGTAGCTACATCCTAATCATTCATCATAGCCCTTCCTGGAAAAAAAAAAAAGAGACAAAGGTTTTCCCCTTTCTTTAGCTACAACAGAAGGATTAAATTTTGAGGTGATTATCTTTTGGTGTGGATGAGGGTTTCCAAGCTGAGAGTCCAGACAATTTCTTGGGCTGATGTTGGTAGACTTTGATGTGTTTCCCTCATTTTCTTTGAAGGCATTAACTCTCATTATTTTTACTGAGTAAGGTCACACTTGCAGCGACCATGAGGTTTTCTTACCAGATTCTTTCTTGGGGCATCAGTAAACCAAATAAGCAATGACACTATACAGAGGATTGTGTATACAGTATACAGGGAGAAGACCAGCTTTGGGGCTCAGATTTGGGTTCAAATCTTGACTCTGCCTTTGACCGGAACTTAAATTTTCTCATCTGCGAGTCAGGGACCATGTTGAGTTATATTGAGACTTAAGTGAGAACCGTCATGGATACTGGCAGGAATCACTATAATCCATTGCCCCTCCTCTCTCTGCTATACTCTACAGTGCATGCCTATGAGCAATTTTGGTATTGCCGCTGACCAAAGGTACACAGCACTCTTCTGTTAGTTTCCACTGTTTTCTCTTTCAAGCTCCTATCGCATATATTCTTCTTCTTCCTGCTCAGATAAGATGACTACTCCTTGAAACAAAACCAAAGGGAGCTGAAACTGCTAACAAGGGACCCCAAGCTAGCAAGGCCACTGTCAGAGAGAAGGCTGACTTAGTACCTACTGGAATGCGTAGTATCAAAATGTATGCCAGAGGAGAGAGGGACCCAGTGGAGACAGGATGACTGAGGAAACATGAGGTAATAAGAGGATGCCAAACTTTACAAAGTCCAGTGTTCTGCTGTGTAACAGGCCTCCAGGCCTCACCTTCATAAAAGGTGATTTCAGGACAGAATTCCTGATGGTGTCTTAAATTCCAATGGAAAAATAACCCTAAACAACATATCACAAAAACACCCAGGCATTGTAGAGGCCATTGTTGAAGAGATGTTACCTTTTATTTCTGGAAGGATGCTCATATTGCCTGGACACAAAAATGACAGCCCTGGTGAGTTAAGGGTTTATGCTAATTCTTAAGTCCTTCAGTGGATTAAAAATAAAAGCCACATGACAATTTTAAATGTGCTTTCTTGTATCTTTTCCAAACCAAATAATTTCACAAGCTACATTTCAAGTGGAATTTGATGGATGCCAAGAAGGTCCTTCTGTATAACCCAAAGATTGCAAAGCCTGTGCCCAATATAAGTAACACCAAAGGCATCTGTTTTCAGCTGCATGAGTGATTTTAAGATAGTTCCAAAGTTATTGCTCTGGAAAGTCTCTACTTGCATTAGCAAATAATCCCTTTCCAAGAAGGAGTCAGCCAAGATACCCCAAGGTCCAGGAGCTCAGCTCGTAGTAATCCCATTCACAGCAACTTCTGAGAGCCGAGAAGATCCAGCGGAACGAGAGGATGCTTCCCGGTTCTCTCCTGTTGGCACCTGCTTTGAACACCTTCTCTGCCAGCAGTTGCGTCTGAGCCACTGTCATATTCATCCAGAGGGAAATTATTTTCTCATCAATTGTGTTACCCCAATTCCATGTGTCAACAGACACTCCCTCCAGGGTACGAGGGGCAGGAAACAGTGTGGGCTCCAGTTCTCAGGAAGTTGCTCACTCTTTGCTAAACCCTTGTCATCTTCAGAACACATATTCTATGTTAATCTACATTTATACAATGATATATTAATTGCTACAGTGATTATTGCCAGTTGGAAATAAAATTCACAAGTATTAAACCATAAAATAAGCTGTAATTGTATCCCTAATTTTCTATTTTATTCTAAAATTTTGCTTAGTTTTGTCACGCTGGACATTGAACTCGGCGTCTTGCTCATGCTAAACACAGGTTTTACCATGGAGCCACACCCCCAGTCACAAGTGATTTTAAAATATGTGTATTTGTCATGAATCTATAAAAGGAAATTTAAGGCAATTTATAAATGTAAAGTTCCGGGTAGCCATTAATTGTGGAAGACATAAACATGAATGGGGTATCACACAGACAGATACAAATGTATTTGTAAAGTCCAGCATGAGTATATTGAACTCTTACAGAACGCATGGCACTCAGAAGGAGTCAAAAATGTTTGCTGAGTCAATGACTGGCCAACATAAGTATGCGTCGCCAAGGGGGAGAAGTAGACCACCCAGAAAGAGAAAAGGAAGGAGAAACAGGAAATACAGGAAGAAAAAGTAACAGGACCTCAGAAGTAACGACCAAAACCATAACCAAGGGGTAGATAGACCAAAAGAGGTTATAAAGAGAAGGTTATGTAGGAGAAGCCGGTGAGACAGAAAAAGCCCCTCAAAATGAGTGGCTCTGGAGCAATGAACTATAGATGATTTGGGAGCATCGGGCCACTATTATTCCTTCCTATCAGTCTTCCTCTGTTTTCTTCTTAATGAGCAAATACATTCATTTTTTCCCCCTCAGCCTTCATTCTTTTCTTTTGTATAAAATTTTCATTCAATGATTTGGCTCTAATAATAACGTAAGCAAAAGTAATAAAATAGCACTGGAGGAAGGGGAATCATGGATGTGCCTGGCTCGTCCTTGAGAGTATCAAAAGCATCTAAGTAAGGCGAGCATGTTCCAGGTACAGGGCGGATGCTGCCTCACCCCACATGACATTTTGCAAATCACACAGCATCTTCTTCCATACACTCCCTTCGTTCAAGCCATCACAAGGCCACCTCTGTGCAAAGAGAGAATTAAACTCAGTGTGACCTGGATGGCCACTTTGTGTAGAACCTAGGAAGAGAGAGACAGGACTGTAGTCCTCTTTAAGAACTGCTGCCATTTGCCACGGGGCTTTCTGGTGCTCCAAGCGCAATCTAAGGTCTAGGTACATCTTTTGCTACAGGATTCTCCATTTGCTCCATTTTGCTACAAATTCTCCATTTGCCAGATTCTTGCTCAGCTAGTTTCTTTATTTAGCACCCTCAATACAATTCTTCTAACCAAGAAAGAAAACTTGCTTTCCCACATACACAGAAACTGGAAGAAAATGTTGCCATGGACCCAGGATTCTTCTAAACACAGAAGGCCTGACTTCTCCTGTTCCTATTCTTAATTGAACCAGCCCATTGTTCCCTTAGAGCCAGTTCTGATGAAACACATTTTGTCCCCATGAAGCATCATGTTGAATTTTGCTGCCACTGTAATTGTGTGGAGAGATGAGGGAGACTCCGGCTGGCTTTTGATGTCACTGGGGATCTGGCTTCACATGTGGATCAATGCTTCTCAGCTGTCGGAATCTGGCCTCTTTTAGTTTCATTGACATGTGCTCGCTTGCCTTCTGTGGTCTGCCCTGTGTTAAAGCAGCACACAGATCCAAACTGAAAGCTGAATAGATATTGGCATGGTGACTTCCAAAAAGATAAGCCAAAAACGTCCCAGAAGCAGAAAATAGTCCAAGGTAGTGCCTCACTGAAAAGCTCTTGCAGGTATCCTTACTAAACAAGTTTCATGCCTTTTCAGCATCCCAAATAAAATTCTGACTACCTCTCAAAATCAAAAAAATGTCTCATGCCCAAGCCTAGCCCTAGCCAGTAATTTCTGCCTTGACAATCACAATGCTACTGCAAAAGCCCTAGCTTGGACACACGGAGTTTGGGTTCCTAATCTGGTTCTGAAGGTTGCCAGCAGGATGATACTGGCTCAGTCATTATTTTTTCAACACTAACCTGGGGGTCTAGAAACCTGGTCAGCCTGTGCCAAACAGGAGTATTTTAAGAATTGGCTCAGACTATACGCTGAGAAAATAAAAGGCACTGTTTTCAAATGTTGGTTTCTAAATATACAGCTAATTATCCTTTATTAGTAAAACTTGTAAAAATTTAGTACCTGGTATTTAGCTATTTCATTTGCTTCTTCAATATACCAGATTTGATACACTACTGATTTTAAATATTTAGCATCATAAATCTAAACTGTACAAAATATAACTATTAAATGCACATTTTGATGAGCCAAGTAAGGCTTTTAAACAGGTACATTAGTGGCTTCTCTACCCAGAATTTTAATTCTGAGCAGAAAAAAAAAAAATCCTAAAGAGAAAACTACCCAAGGAGCACACAGAGACTAGAAGGACCTAGTGGTTTTCTGCAAACATTCTTAAGAAACACACAGAGTCCTCTGGAGTTTGCTTGGCACTTTACATGTGGATGGTCTTTAAAGCGCTTGTCAAGAAAACATCCTCAGCCCCCATCGTCCTCAAGCCGATGAGTATTTGCCACTGCAGTAGCAATTAAATCAAAGCAGGAGAATCACTTCCTTTTTTCTTTCATTTTTTTACTATTTTCTTGAAACGAAAACTGATATATCATTTAAAAAGTGAGCTGTTGCACTCAACAAAAGTATGCGTGGCATTCTGAATATTCCAGGATATTCTGGAATATTTCCCTGGAATAGTCTAAAATATTTGGAGAGATGTTTAACTCAAAAATATGAGTCAAATACATTGTTAACATTCTTTATCTCCAGTGACTAGAAATCTTCATCATAAATTAAAATATAATTGAGAAAAATGAATAATTATGTGCAACTAATTTTCACTTAAGATTTTCTGACTATTTTTCCTTTTATGAAGGAAGACATGTGTCATGGTAGCATATAACTAGACAAGTTCACTGTCTCTAAAACTGGTTTGGATTAGGAAGGAGTCTCTCCTGTTCTCGCAGCAAGCCAGCAAGCTAAGAGCATCAACACTGATACAGATGATTACACAGGCTGAGAGCCATAACTGGAGTGACATTCTGCTCACTTCCTTCTTTCTGCTCTTCCTTGTGTCATTCCTTCCCACTCCTTCTATTCAGTGACAATGCTGGAATTTTGGTTTCTTTAAAAACACAGAAATGCTGTAAGACTGTCTTGCTGTTTTGCTCTCTGGTGTGGGGAAATGGGGATGCTTTGGACTGTCCACAACCACTGACTAGGACTTGCCCAGTGCTCTAGCAGAGGAGTGGTTTTGCTAGCCACAGATCATTTCTGTGACAGTTGGAACCCTGGGATTATTTCAAAGGGAATATAAATGCTAGATCCCTGATATCTGGGGTCAGTGGTTGTTGGTCTTCGGGGAGGTTGGTTGTGGTTTGTTAGTAGTTTTACTCAAAGAAGAAACAAGAAGAAAGTAGATTCAGGGATCTGTATGTGTCTCTCCCCCATTCCCTATCCTTCTTTCTCTACTACCTAATGATATGTGATGAAACAGGGGTGGGGATAAAGTAAAGAAAGTAGCAAAAACTGGCTATAGGCAAAGAGGAAACAAGAATAAAGAAATTAGGTTCACCAATTTCTATCTTTATCTTTTTCTCTCTCTTCTCCCACTATCATTCTTCCTCTCCTATCTAGTGACAGGGTGTGAAACCAGGGGAATAAAGAGCAGAAAATCCACTAAGTAGCAAAAGACAAGCTCCACTCCAATCCCATCCTACCATTTGCCTCTGTACTTCTTTCTTCCAAGTCTCTTACCTTCTAGACCCCATTTCTTCTGTCTTATCTCTTTTATATTATACCCTGATGGTGTTAGAGATGAAATTTATAGTTTTGACTCTTCAAAACATAATGGGTCAAAAGTTGAAGAAATTTGTCATGTCACTAAAGCAGAAACCTTCAACAGAGGTCATTTTAATAAGGAAATGTACTCATTAACTTTCCTCCATGATGTATTATACAGGCAACATTTTGGTTCTCAAAATAAAACCCATGGTCATTGCCAGTAATACAAGTATAAAGAACATCCAAATGCGATCATTCTTAGCCAAAAAACAAATGTCCACCAAGTGGGCTGCACTGTTCTTCTTGTTCTGTTCCTAAATATTTCTTCTGTAACTTGCATGGCCCTGCACAGTGAATAAAGCTATCCCTTTGCCCTCTCACTTTGGGACCAGCCATACAGTCAGTAAACTAAAGCAAAAAAGAAAAAAATTGAAAATTTTAGTGAATGAAAAAAAACACAGAGTCTCCAGATGAAACTACAGTGCATTGCAAGCCTAGACCCCAGGGTCCTGGCATATTTCTGCTCACTGTTGTTCCTCTCACTATATCTGTATCAGCCCAAACCTACTCTATCTTCATTCACAAAAGTCCAGCCAGATCAACAGATCTATCTCATTGACCCCTGAGGCATGAGAAATGGACAGAATTTCTTATATCCCGTTGAATATGTGGTTGCTTGTGATGTGCATTACTATCTTGAACGTTAGTCAGCACAGGACTGAGGGGAAAGCGTTAATGTAGAACAATGAAGCATGCTGACTACAGAAAGAATTCCAGGATTGCCTCTAAATGTCTATGAAAGTATATTTTCCCTTCCTATCTCACCCTGCACATTGAAAACTAGGAGTGGGGGATGTTTCTATTGTATGTTTTTCTTCTGAATGCAGAGAGCTGAAACCCTTCCAACATGTATGTTGCCCTCCACACCATTGACTACAGGAACTGTGCAGATGTATCGACATTCTTTTAGGGCTCCTAACGAAGTTCAGGTTTATTCTCTGTGGTTTCTGGAGATGGCAGGCCCAGTAGCTTATTTAATATTTCTGAGAAAGGGACAGATTAAAGGTGCAGAACTGTCTAATCAGATTTCCTCACTGAAGCATGTGCAGCGTGAGTTACTCCAGTCTCAGCTTCAACTGGGATAAGAGAACTGATGTAGCAAATGAAAATGAGTACTTTCACCTTCATGGTGGGTACCTAGAGGAAAGAGCTCTAAAACATGGTTCTAGACATCTTAAGCCTTTCAAACACATAACAATAGGAAAGATCAGAAGAATGGGGTGAAATTGGCAGGTTTGTCAGTTATTACTTACAGTCCTGTTGCACTGAATGCTTTGCCCTATAAAGGCTGAAGAATGATCAGCAACAGCCAAGCTTTCCAGTTTGAATGAGTGAATTTACTAAGTTTATTTTTTATTGATTATTTATTATAATTTATTCACTTTGAATCCCAGCTGTATCCCCCTCCCTCATTTCTTCCCAGTCCCACCCTCCCTCCCTCTTCTCCCCCTATGCCCCTCCCCTAGTCCATTGATAGAGGAGGACCTCCTCCCCTACTATCTGACCTTAGCCTATCAGCTCTCATCAGGACTGGTTGCATTGTCTTCCTCTGTGGTCTGGCAAGACTGCACCCCCTCTCTAAGGGAAGTGATCAAAGAGCCAGTCACTGAGTTCATGTCGGAGACAGCCCTGCTCCCCTTATTAGGGATCCCACTTGAAAACTGAGCAGCCTATGGACTTCATCTGGGCAGGACCATTCATGGTCCCTGATTGGAGCATCAGACTCTGCTGGCCCCTCTGGGCCCAGGTTTTCTGGCTCTGTTGGTCTCCTTGTGGCACTCCTGTCCCTTCTAGGTCTTTCTATTTCCCCATTCTTTCCTAAGATTCCTTGCACTTTGCCCAAGACTCAGCATCTGCTTTGATATCCTGCTGTGTACAGTCTTTCAGAGGCCCTCTGTGCTCGGTCCCTGCCCTATTCCTGTCTTCTCCTGATTCTGATGCCTATACTGTTTGACCTTCTGAATGAAGATTAAGCATCTTCCCTAGGGTCCTCCTTGTTGTTTAGCTTCTTTAGGACTATAGATTTTAGTATGCTTATCCTATATTATATGTCTGATATCCATTTATAGGTGAGAATTTACTAAGTTTAAAGCAAGCAAAAGCAAATGAACGAAGAGTAAGAAGCAAAGATAGAAGCAGCAGACGGATGGCAGAACACCCAACAGAAAGGACTGGATAGCTCCAGTGCGAGAGCAACTAAAAGTAACACCATCAAACAAGGGGCTCATAAACATCAAGCAAGACTCAACAGGGGAAGCAAACAGCTGTGCTGGGGTTGCCAAGGCAAGAGGATCTTCACCATCCTCTTCATAGACCAGCTTCCAACTTCCTCTCCCCATTGTAGACAATCTTACACCGTGAGATAAGCAATAGCAACACCTGTTGCAATGTTCTCTGGAAGTCCTCTAAGACACATTGTGTTTTAATAACCTTAGCTGCTTGCTGTTTGCCTTTCTTCTGAACAGAACGGGGCTAGGGAGGATTGGGAAACCTGCCCTAGAATGAAGTGTTATAAAGAACACTTAAAATCTAAGTGGACTGGAAGAACTAAGAAACGTTGGTCTCCACTGACCCAACCCAACTGAATGAGTAGTGCTATGTGGCTCTGGCAACTTCCAAAAGCCTTGTATCCAAATGGCCTCTCTCTGCCTCCAGAAATGGAAAGAAACCCTTCCTGTGGCCAGCATGCTTTATCCCCATTTACATATTTTGAGACTTGACACAAGAATATTCTAGTGTAATAGAAAACCAAGCTCATCTGAGAAAGTAGAGATGAAGGAAATGAAGATCAAGATCCAGATGGGGGTGCTGACTACCTCAGCTGGAGGGAGTTACAGACATGGCATATTTCTTAGCTCCTAAACCAGATGCCCCCAAATAACATGAAAACATCTGAGCAAGAGAGAAGAGCGTTTTTCCATTAGACTCTGTTCTTCGATGTACAAAAGTCATCATAATTGTTATTTTTTTAAAAATGCTGATGCACGTTTTGCCTTGGGGCTGGAAAGACTGAGCCCTGACCTGAAGATAGTAAAGGAATGTCCGTCGCTTATATCACCCCCATCTTTTCCTGGCATCACACAGGTGACATCCTGCCCTGTGGAGAAAAAAACTCACAGAAAGGAGAAAGGCTCCAGTGTAGAAGCCCTGTTGGAGCCGGGAACACCCTCCTGTCCCTGACAAACCAAGCTATGCTAAACACAAAGCAAAGGGACTGTGAGAAAAACAAGGCAGCCCGGTTCATCTCTGGAAAAGCAAGAAGGATTAAAGGGACGGGGGGGGGGGGGGGGGGGGGAGGAGGGAACAATGAGAAAGATCAATTGCTCAGGGAAGAAACAGATGCAGACTGGCTTGGTGTGTGTTCTCACCCTTCCTGGAAGAGCTCTTCTAATCCACCACATGATCTGCACTCTTGCAAAAACATTTCATGTTCTCAGTTAAACCTGGATGATGGGAGATTTTAAAGCTACTTCGGTTCAACAAGCAGTTATTAAGCATCCACTTTGTACAGGGCGCTGTGCCAGGTGATAGGGAGGCAATAATGAAGAACAAAACATGGATTCTGCCCTCAGGGAGCTTTTGGCCAAGGTAAGACAGGAACAGAAATAATAAAGGTAACTACAAGATCCTTTGGTGTGTGCTCCAATCGAGGAAGCACAAAGAGGAAAAAGATTAAAGTAGCTGACATGGAAGCAAACAGGATTCGAGGAAGCCTTATGGACCCAGTGGCCTCGGAGATACACGCTAGGGGGTATAAAGGAATTGAAGAAGAGAGGAAAGAGGAGGAAAATAGGACCACAAAGCCTGGTTAAGCTGCCTAAGAATAACTAATATGCTGACATTTCCATCCTCATCAAACTAACCCAGCTGAAGAGGCCGAAGGCACTGGGGACAAATTGAAAACACACAGGCTAAAAACAGAATAGAGAATGGCACCCTGTTCATTTCCCACCCGTCTTTTCCAGTTATCATAGATGACTATTTGGCTTACAAATGAGTGAGTTCAACATGGTCCAGTGTAGTTCCCTATGCCAGTTATTACTAAAACAAACAAACAAAAAAAAAGGTGGTGTGACAATGGCTGGAATTAACAGACTGGATTTTGAACCACTTGCCTTACTCAATTTCATCTTTCCTCCAAGTCCTGTCTAACTCCTGTTTTTTAGCTGTCTGCCAGCACCTGACAATAGTCTAGTTTATCATCACAATAAAGAATCTGACATGCTTTGGTAATTACATCATGTCTCTCCTAGCTTCCAGCTCCAGGCATCCTACCCTGCATACTGCCAGTTCAATTTGAAGCAGATTCTTCTGGGTTCACAGGGATCTAAAACGCATCATAAAAGCTGTTCCTATCCTGAAAAAAAAATATTAATGATAGCCAATGGAGCAATTGGGCATTTAATCGCATTTAAAAATCTTATTTTATTTATTTTAAGGTAATCATCCCAGCAGACAAAATGAAATGCGGTTTGAAATGTATTCAAACTGAATACGCTGCTGGGACCCTTTAAAAAACATTCTTCAGAGACGTGTGTGTTGATGTTCCTGCTTTAAAAAGAATCAAGACCGAGCCAGCCAGGCATGCTCTGTGTAAATACCCTGCTGGCCAGGGGCTATCTGGCATGCAATGGTCAAATACACGTAAGGTTCCATGTTGCATTCAGTTGGCCATCACTGTTCAAATGAAACATGAAAACTGCTTAATGAATGACTGCTAGGTCGTTCTAGCTAGGTCGTTCAGCAAAGATTATGTGGAAATTGCTGTTTTCTAGTCAACAGCTGCAAAAAACAAAACAACTCTTGGTAACAGAAAGAAACAGAAAGAAAACTACCTCCCTCTGCCTCAGTTTCCTCCTTTGAGTGATTGGGGTGAAAATGGTAGGACCCTCATGGAGGTGCTGTGGGAAATGAGCACTTTGAGTTCAGAGTGCCTCGAAGCACCCCTGGGTGCACACTGAGCACCCAGTTTGCTGGAGGATGAGGTAAGGAAAGGGCAGCCGTTTGCAGTGGTATGAAAGGGCAGCCATCGATCTGTCTGGGGCAGCCCGGGGACTGGACTGAATCCAAAGCATGCTGTTTGGGAAGCTGTTCTAAAGAAAGAATCCCTGGTTGGTAAAAGCCTCAGCCTTCCTCCATCCCAACCCACCCCTCCCAGCCCTTGAAGCCTTGACCACAGCATAGTTCTGTGGCTTTTCAAATGACCACACACAGCAGGAATGCTTTCCACGGCTGGCCAGGCCACTTTCCTGCCTATCAGCAGTCAGTAAGGAGCCAGCAATCTTTGGAAATGTAGACACTTCACCTCCAGCCACTTCCCAGCCTTGGGTCTGTCACTTCACTCTGGAGCGGAGCAGAGCGGAAAGTAGCGTTACCCCGTCTGCTTCAAGGGAGTGCGCATCAACAAATCAATAAACCGGCTTCAGGAAGGAAAACCCAACTACACCCGTCTCCTGCAACACAAAAAGGATCTTTTTTGCCTCCTCCACTCTGGGTTCCTGGGAACTTCTGTTCAGATCTAGAGATGCAAACACAACTATCAGACCCTGTGGAGGATTACTGGGTGAGGCAGGAGAAGGGAACAACCTTGCCAGGCCTTTCTGTACCCCAAATACCACTTAATGCCTTACTAGTATTTAACTAAAGCACAAGAACACATAATTAGAAGCTGTCTAGGTTTTTATGCTGGCTTCCCCTTTCTGCTTTCTCACGCAACTCTGAAATACAGAATACATGTCTGTCCTTATAAATGCATATGGTCTGGAGGCTCTTGGCTTCTGTTGGCTCCTGCTAACTCAGCCGGTGGACTATCCATTTCACAGACGAAGAAACCAAATCTCGATGAAGTTAAAACCTGAAGCTCTCACAGTGTCACTCACAAGTGAGGGGTCAAAGGTTCTGGCTTTCCAGTACACTCCCTCCATTCTACCACCACTGGAATCTATAGTCCAATGGGAACAAACAATCAACAACAACAAAAGCTCAGAGCAGAAATCTGTCTGAGTGACAGATCCCCTTGCAGGTGAGTCCTAGTCACCTGCAAGGGGATCTGTCACTCAGATACTTAAGGTAGGGGTTTTGCTAGCCATTTTTGGAGCAGAAATTAGAATTGTTTTGAGTGTGAGTGTGTGTGTGTGTGTGTGTGTGTCTGTCTGTCTGTCTGTCTGTCTGTCTGTCTGTCTGTGTACTTTTTCCAATATGGAGATAGATGGAGGAGAAGCAGGACCAGCAGCACAGTGACTAGAATAAAGTGAGTAAGCAAAGCTCCAAGAATGAGTGAGAAGCGCTGTTTTTCTCCCCTGAGAGGAATCACATAGAGAACCCAAAAGAAAAGCAAGTGAAGGCTGTCACTCCACTGGGCACTCTCAGGGACCCGAGAGAGTTCTGGGCAGGTTCGAGCTCACCGATCTGGTCATAGAGTAAACTGCTAGATGAGGATGCAATGATGAGGAGTCCTGGGAAGAGAGCATCCTGCAGCCCATGAATATAACAGGTGTTTGCAGCGATATAGTGTACATTTGTACCTGTGATGCCATTTGTCTAATTGAATTTCTTTCCATAGATTCATTTTTAGAGTGCAGGCAAAAAAAAAAAAAAAATTGTTATCCTCATTTCTTCTGGGAATGGAAAGTTTAAGAGCCTGAACTAGGACCTAACATTCTGAGCATGGGATTGAGCACATCCCCAGCTTTGGTTTTCGGACCTGGTGTGGATTCAGATATTTGCCCGGGCCTTTCCTTTCATGCAGCTGCACCAAGCAGCAAGGGGCCGTGGTGCTGACAAGATGATGAGACAGACGGTAGAAGTGGACTTCTCCAGCGATACACCAGGGAAAGAAAGATGCTGCCTTCCAACACAGCAGGCTCTTCCAGCTTTTCATGAACGGGCACCTGCTAGGGACTTGGGGTGCAAACACACCCCAGATGAAAGGCTGGATTCCCACCGGAGCCTCTTTTTCTACCCTCCATGGCATGGGAAGTTAAAGGTATTTACAGGATGTCTGACCTACTTCAGAAGCTGGAGGTCTTGCTTTAAGGAAACATAATTATTTACTTCCAACCTTCTGTAGTGTCACTGCAGTGTTGTAAGAAGCCAAAATGCCTAGAGTTAAGACTTTTTGAAATGACATTAAAAATACAGAAGACAGAAATCTACAAAGTACACAAGGCAAGAACTCTAGAGTGCCGGAGGAAAAGGATGTATGTGATGAGGCTAACGCGACGAGGAAGAAATACAGATGGTGTGACCTTGTGTGAACTGCAAATCCACCTCAGTCACCTTACTTTTTCCTTAGATAACAATTCTTTGTTTTTTTTCCTGGATATTCATATTGACTGCTTTCTTTTTCTTGTTTTCCTTTTCCTTTTGTGATTCTGGGGATTTGAACTCTGGGCTTCATACCTGCAAGCCCCCTGCTACCAAGTTATATCCCTAGCCTTATACTGACTATTCATGTCAATACAGTTACACTATAAAATCCCATCTATTTTATTTAGAGCCAGAATGGGCAATCGTGCCCACATATCTCACTTTATGTAACAGATGGATTTGTGAAAATTTGAAGTAAAAAGAATTTGGACATAGTGCCATAAATGTGCAAGGAAATGGCGCCATTTAAGAAACGAGTTTCAGCAAATTATTAGGCATAAAGTAAAGTATTCTGAAAAGGGACCGTACTTTTTACAGAGGCATTCTCACTCTGAGTGCATCTGTATTTTCACACACTGAGGTTTCCTACAATGAGGAAAGACTGCCCTTTATTGTCTTATTACTTCTGATTGGCTTGATATCTTTAGAGTCTTGTACAATTTGTACTGCTAGTGTGAGACATAAGTATATGGGGCCTGACCCTGTAAGTGAAAAGAGAACAGATTGGAGGCCTCGAGGGTACAGTTCGCTATATTAACTCACTCCTCATTTAAATTTCAGGCTAATAGAATGAAGTCACAGTTGGGTGGAGAGAAGACTAGTTTCCTGCCGGTCTGTGTAGCTGCTGAGTAAGTAGACGGAAAGGCTAGCTGCTCCCCAGTGAGTAATAAGGTAAGACTGAGCATGGGCAGAACAGTTAAGCCTTCCCAGCTCACATACATCCGCACAGACTCACAGGCACACCACTCCTACTGGGTTACTTGGAACGTAAATAGGTGTAGATAACAATGGCTTTTTTAAAAAAAGTTTCTTCCTCTCCCATAAACAGGCAATTAAAGACTTTTAGGGGCTTTTTGGATTGGGGGAGAGCTTGAGATCCTTCTAGGTTTTCCTCCATCACTGAAATTATCATGGTTCCAGCATATGGCCTCTGATTAATCGTTTCCCTTTGTGAGCTGATTTATAGAAGGAATGACTGTGAAGGGAAATTAAAATTATTACATTCAGGCCTCTTCACCCAACCAATGGAAGCCACTTAAAATGTTTTTTGTTTGTTGGACTGATTGACTGATTTTGTTTTTGTTTTGTCGAGACAGGGTTTCCCTGTGTAGCCCTGGCTTGTCCTGGAACTTACTCTGTAGACCAGGCTGGTCTTGAACTAAGAGATCCGCCTGCCTCTGCCTCCTGAGTGCTGAGATTACAGGCATGCACCACCATCACCAAACTCACTTGAACTGTTTTAAACATCACATCTCCAGACTGTTTCAGTGGGCTCTGTCTAACTTCCTGAGAGTGTCAGGGAAGGCATTGTCATGGCTCTCTTGCTTCCTGCCTTCCCACTGTCTCCAACCATGAGCCTCCCCACTCCTGATAACCAGTCAAGACCCTTGCAGTGGGGCAGTGTTGCAGCTACTCAGATCAGAAGTTCCTGGCCGTGCAGTGTCTGCACATGTACCCACATACACAGGGTTGATTAAATATGCTTTCTTATATTGGACTAGGAAGTCATTTTAAACACACAAAAAAACTAACATGAAGATCTACCTCACATCTAACTTTCCACGATTTTGGTACAGTTTTGACATACGAAGCAGCAGGTTTTCTTATGACATTTTCATACGTGTTTGGTTTTTGTCGATCCTACATCCATCCCTGCTGTCCCTCAGTTCCCCACCTTTCAAGCCCACCTAAATCCATCCAGCCCCTTATTCACCCTTTTACTTCCTTATCATATGTGTTCTATAACCTCCCCCTCTCTCTCCATTGCCCTTTATGTCCCTTCTTCCCTCTCTATAGTCCCTTTCCTAGTCCCTTGGCCTCTATACTTCCCTACTTTAACATAGATATGCATATATAAAAATTTGAAGCCATATTTATCTGGCTACTTGGGACTCCAGTCATCTTCCCTTTGTGCATGCCTCTCCCTCTAGTCCCCACATAAAATTGTATTTGGATCCTTTCTCCTTATGAGTTTATCATTTCTAATTTACCTCACAGGAAGCAAAAAATAAGTAGCCTGGCCAGACATTTACAGAATTAGAACACCAACTTTGAAGTCATATCACACTTTTTGCTAAAAATACTCAGCTCTTAGTATATCATTTGCAAAGGTAAGCCAATTTTCGAAATTACAGACTACCAGGAAATTCTTACATGAGATGAAGTTGTTTTTTTTTTTTAAATCAATGAGGCATATATGTGTTTTCAAATTATAATACCAAATCTGGATGATCACTCTCCATGTGGGTGAAGTCTGGCTTGCCTACTACCCACTCTAAGTCTTTCTAGAAAAGATGACAAGACATTCTTATGCAGCAGGAAGACTCGTCCCAGAGAACTATCTAAATTCAGTGCAGCAGAGGACTTTGCCAGTGATAGCTGTGAAGGGCTGTGATTCTTCACATGATTCATGGTTACCTAACACTAGTTGATAAAACTAACAACTTCCAGATCCTAGAAACCCCACAAATTCCAAGCTTATTTCTTGCCTACACCATCACTGCGATTCTATGGCCAACCTCCAATAGTCATTGGATACCCGAACTCCTAACATCTGGTGTTTCCTGAGGGTATTTGTTCCACAGTTGGCAAAGAGAAAAAGGATATGAGCAACATGGAATACTGCATTGTCACTTCATGGTCAGTCTTAGACATTATAGCATGCCTGCCCCTGTCGCATTATCTAGAACACACAGCCCTATTCTAAATGAAGAGGAACATAGGAGGTATGTTCCTTCATTGTGTCCTGAACAAGGAAATGGGACCAGAGATGGAAGAGTGGGGCTTCATATCCCAGGCCATGGTGCTGTTGGACATTGTCCCATCCCGTCACATTGTGTGGGCACAAGTGAACCTCCACACTCTCTGTCGGTCACAGAAGAGTGGGGGACTCTTGATCATCATTGCAGCCTCTAGTTGCCGTGTTGAACGGCTGCTGTGATGTCTGCCAGGCCACCGCTTACATCACTACAACATGCCTTTCATCAGTTCTGGGAAGGGCAGTGGTGAGCCTTTCCTCACCACAGATAACAGAGAGAGCCCAAGAACACTTACCCTGATTAGGAGACTTTAGTTGGTGTGTATTAGCTTTTCTTTGAAATGAAAGTATTCTTCTCCAGGAGGGATTCCTTCCAAGATGAAAGAAAGCCTTTCAATGCAGTATTTAAAAATAAAACAATATCAGAGCTATGACAGAATAAAATAAAAAATAAAAAGCCTAAGCTGTGCTCTTCGGGAACTCTGAATAAAAGACACAGTTAATGACCTCAACACTTCTTATCCTGGTTGATGCTTTATGCTTCACCCCTTCTTCCCACTTGCCTCTGTGATGATCTGGAGGTACAGTAAAAGTCACAGCACCTCCTTTCTCCAGCATCTCTGTGTGCCCAGGTCCTGGGGTGACCACAGTATTCAAAAGCATATGGCATGAGTGAAAAATAAATTTTTCTTCCTTCATAAAGCCACTGAGAATTTGGAGAACAACCTACTGAAACCAAATAGATACAAGTTCCATGTGATTGCTTCTCAAACCAATTTTTTTTCCATGTGTTGGCATTACGTTATGAGAAGCTTCATGTCTTCATGACATATAACATATTTCTAAATTTTAAAAGTAGGCCTATATAGTCACAGAGTTTCAGAGATTTCAATAGAGCTGGATGTGATGGCATATGCCTTTAATCCAAGCATTCAGGAAACAAAGGCAAGTGGATTTCTGTGAATTGATGCTAACCTTTTTACATAGCAAGTTCCAGGTCAACCAAGGCGGCATGATGAAACTCTGTCTCAAAAAGGAACAGGCAGGGATAGAAGGATGGCTCAATGATTGTCTTAGCTTGGGTAACTATTATAGGGATGAAATAGCATTGACAAAGCAACTTAGGGAGGAAAAGGTTCATTTGACTTACACTTCCATGTAGGAAATCAAACTGGCAGGAACCTGGAAGCAGGGCCTCAAGCAAAGGCCATAGAGGAGTGCTGCTTACTGGCTTGCTCCCCCTGGCTTGCTCAGCCTGCATTCTTATAGACCCTAGAACCACCCACCTGGAAATGACAAGCTGCATAATATTCATAAATTCTACTTTATAAGATGAAATTGCTTTTACAAAGTTTAAAGTCACATTACCACCAGCTTGAAGGAAACTTCTTTCTCACCAACATTTGATCCTATTGGTGGTATAAAATGGGATTACGTTATATTTTTAATTTGTATTTTCTTTAGGGTATACTTTAATCATACATAAACTTGGGAAACCAAAACAATTCTCCATGGCTCTCCTTTAGAACCAGGTAAACTCCATAAACTAGCATCCTCTAGAGATCAAACATATACATATATATATATGTATGTATGCATGTATGCATGTATGCATGCATGCATGTATGTATAAAACTGTGTGTGTGGGCCCCAATTATTCATTAGATTTAGACATCAGAAGGCATCAGAGGCCTTAGGCTACTGTTTGTAAGATAAACAGCAGTTCTAAAGCGGCTCCTTTTAGTAGATTGCATTATTAGCCAAAGCCATGGGAAAAGCAAATACATTGCAGAGCAATCATAAATTTTTCTTTTATCTTTCCAGATAAAGACATTTAGTATGAGTCCTAATGCATAGGCTGAGCCATACACAATTTATAGCAGAAGAGGGTTTGAAACACTTTTGTGTAAACAAGGATGGATAGTTTTTAAAGGTTGCTAAAAGGCAGTGTGGCTTTTTTTTTTTTTTTTTTTTTTTTTTTTTTTTTTTTTTCTGGAAAGGGAGCCGCTCCCTGTGAGACCAGCTCTGGTCAGTGTCAGAGCTCTAGTTTCACCACTAGCAAAGCTCCTCCATTAAGCACCATTTGCATCTCTGCAGCCTTTACTTTCATGTAATGTTTACATCATTGACACCTCCTCTTAGTGAGTCCCTGGTATAAACAGAGGTTGTAATATGCTGTAATGTATTTAACAAGACTTTAAAAGACCCGACTCTGGGACAGGGACAGCCAAACGGAGAAGAGATTAAAGCAAAAGTTTTACAACATCTCAATCTCCTGTGACAAAAACAACTCCACAATTTATGTGCAGGAGAGAGACAGTCTCCTGGTGTTTATTCATAAATTAAAATTTGATGGACTCCAAATGTGCTCTGACCAGCCAAATTCGTCAACCTAGCCTTTTAGCAGAAAATGATAAACCCAGATTATAAACTTGGAAAAGATGTGAAAACAAACTTGGTTGCTTTAACTCCGAGTTATCAACACACTGGTGGGGACTGTGAGCTTCTTGAACTAGGGGGGTAAATCTTTGGAATTTGCCATCTTCATTAAGGGGGAAAAAAAAGTGAACTATACAGACTGACACCTTGCCTGACCCAGTTCAGCTGAAGGGGGGCAGTGGAAGCTTTGGGTAGTAACTTTCTGGCCGCTTTGGACCCAGAGTTGGTGTCTGGTTGACTCACGCCTTGAGTGAGGCTGGGTGGAGTCTGGGTTCCAGGCAGCCGTGAGGGTCACTGTGGGTCACTAGTCCAGAGAACTGGAGGGGTACCGTGCAGGTCAGGGCTTCTCAAAGGAGGTCCAGGGGCTGGGTGTGGCGCCCACACTGGTCAGGCTCTGATAAGAACGGTTGCAAGCTCAGAAGCCCTGTTTCAGACTTAAGAGAGAGCTGAACTTCGCTGCCGCAGTAAGCAAACCACTGGGGTTGCCTGGTGGAATCAGAGGCGTTACAAAAGGATACACCTGAGAATCATTTGTAAACGCTGAGGAGGAAGGAGAAAGAGTATACTATTCTCCATCTCCACAGTTTAGCTTGGGTTCTTACTGAAATGCTGGCGTTTTTGTTTGTAATTGACAGAAAAACTGTATATATTTGTGGTGCACAGAGTTGTGTTCGGATGTCGGTACTGTGAAATGTTTAAAGCAAAGGGACTAACAACAAGTTTACTGACTTGTTCACAGCGTTTGAAAATCTCATCTCTGTAGTTTTGGAATAGTCACATTATTTTGGACTCTGGTGAGCTGGCTGGACAAGCAGGGCTCAGCCTGAACCTTGTGTCTGCTGAACAGTATGTCCTCAGCCTTTGTGCCTCCCTGACCTATGCTGACTACATCAGCTTGTAAAGATTCCACAAGGATGGAAACTCACAGGATTCTCATCTGTCTGTGCCTGGCTTGTTTTACTTAAGAGAGTGTCATCTAGCTTCATCCAAGTTGTCCCAAAAGACGAAAGCGATTCCCTTGTTTTAAAGGCTAAAAACTGTTGTATTGTACGAACACGCCTTGTTTTCCTTATCAGCTTTTTCATTGATGAGCACCAGGTCGGTTATCTAGTTTGGCTGTTGTGCATGGGGCAGTGGACGTGCATTTGACTAGCAAAGAAAATTCAGGTGCTGCCTGCTGCTGGTGGCCCTGACCAAGCTGTGAGGATCCCAGTCTATATAGACCCAACGAAGCTCAAGCCACTCCCCACCATCCGGCCCTGATAATTAACTTAACCTGGACATTTCTCTTTTGTAATCGTAAAACATAACACCTGTAGGTATTTATAACTGACAACTCTGGCTTTCCGGAAAATGTGGAGTAACATTTGTTGTCTTGATGCGCTGGTTGTGCTGGCTTTTCTGCCTCTTCACCTTCTACTCTTAGAATTAAGCCTGGCTTTAGAGAGTTGCCCGTTCACTGAAGGATTTGCCAGTGTTTGCAGCACGGAATATGCTGAGGATTATGGCCAGTGCGGGCAGCGCCTTCTGGAACAGGTGTGATTGACTGGCAAGATCGAGCACTGACCTCAGCTTTTAAAATGTTCTTGTGAAAGGAGAAAGCTTTGGTCTCTGGCACAGAAGTCAGCGCTGCCTTCCTGTCAGTGAGGCTTGGGTAACTTTTGAGGGCTAACTTGTGTCTCTATTGTAGTTTCTAGCATACAAGCCAATTTGTGTTTTCTTCAAAATAAATAAAGCTTGCATGCAGGATATTTGCAGACTCTGACGGCACATGGGTCAACTTCCTTCCTGCTGTGGCTTTCTGGAAAAAGCAAGCCAGCCATTCCTGGTGGTTTCCAGACTGCCATCTCTGCTGTGACGGCAATTCCATTGCTCTGCTCCTGTCCCTGGGAGAGGTGGGCTTTTGGAGAAGGCATCCCTGATCTTCTGAATGAAATGGATGAGTTCCCAAGAGTGGCTCCTCTAAGAAGTCCTTTGCCCTGCCACGACTGTACCTTGTTGGTCAGAGAGGTAGCTGCATCTGCATTGTTTATTAAAACATGGAAGTTCTGGGGAGAGACACAATTCAGATTGTGCCGCTGTACAGGAAACCTGGACCAGCATCTTCAGAACATCCTCAGGAGTCACCACGCTTGACACTGAATCTGTAAATGAAGCTGTGCAAAGACAGCTCCAAGGAGACTATGTTTAAAATTCAAGAATACATTGTTGCAGAAATTCCTTTATTTTTACATAGCTGCTACTAAATATCTGTGCATGCGCCTCTATGTCTCAGTTTCTCCTGTGTAAGATGGGATAATAATAGTAGCCATTTGTAGGGTTGTGGTAAGGATTAGATGAATTAATAAGTGCTGAGTCACAAAAATAGTTCCCAGTATACAGTAAGTGCTAGAATGAAATTCCCAGTGACTCGGTAGACTGCCACCTCCCTGTTCCCACTCCCAGTCACTTAGTCAAAGGACACTGGAAACCGTACTGACCAACTATGTCCAACACAAATATAATGTGTGTAATATAGATGATGTTAAAATACCTTAAAAGAAAAGAGGGTAAGACTAATTTTTTAAAAGTGTTTGCGTGCATGTGTGTGTGTGTGTGTGTGTGTGTGTGTGTGTGTACTTATATATACCAGAAAGGGGGAATCAATTCCCTGGGACTGAATTTATAGGCAGTTGAGAATCACCAGTTGTAGGTGAAAACCAAACACTGGTCTTCTACAAGAGCAGCAAGTGCTCTTAACCACTAAGCCATCTGTCCAGCCCAAATTAAAACTTTTTAATATTTAAAAATCTAACCCAACAATCCAAAATCTTAAAGAGAAAAATCTTAGGAGAAAAGAGGAAACAGGATAGGAGACTACCACAGAGGGCCTCTGAAAGACTCTATCCAGCAGGGTATCAAAGCAGATGTTGAGACTCATAGCCAAACTTTGGGCAGAGTGAAGGGAATCCTATGAAAGGATAGGGAGATAGTGGGACCTGGAGAGGTCAGGAGCTCCATAAGGAGAGCAATGGAACCAAAATACCTGGGCCAGGAGTCTTTTCTGAGACTGATACTCTAACCAAGGACCATTCATGGAGATAACCTAGAACCCCTGCTCAGATGTAGCCCATGGCAGTTCAGTATCCAAGTGTGTTCCCTAGTAATGGGAACAGGGGCTGTCTCTGACATGAACTCAGTGGCTGGATCTTTGACACCTTCCCCACACACCGGGGGGAGCAGCCTTGCCAGGCCACAGAGGAGGACAATGCAGCCAGTCCTGATGAGACATGATAGGCTAGGGTCAGATGGAAGGGGAGGAGGACCTCCCCTATCAGTGGACTTGGAGAGGGGCATGGGAGGAGATGAGGGAAGGAGGGTGGTATTGGGAAGGAATGAGGGAGGGGGCTACAGGTGGGATACAAAGTGAATAAACTGTAATTAATATAAAAAATTATTAAGGCACTTTACTGTTCTCCACTGTATTCCAAATGTGTCCTTTTTACCCTTATAGTGCAGTACAGTATAGATGCTGTTTTCACCAGAAATATTTATGTTCAAATTAAAGGATAGATTCACTCAGACACACATACACACACACTTGTGGCTTTTCCAGCACTCTCCTGGAGTTTTCCGATAAGTGAACTGAGTATCAGTTTTTCAGTTAAAATTTAAATTAAATTATGACCAGGCATGGTAACACATGCCTTTAATCCTAGTACTCTGAAGGCAGAGGAAGGCAGACCTGAGTTCAAAGCTAGCCTAGTCTACACAGGGAGTTTCTACACAGGGAAGCCCTCAAAAGAACAAATACATGAGTAGATACATAAATAACAGAATTATAAGCTCGGTTCTTTAGCCGTGCTAGCCGTGTTTCAAGTGCTCAGGAGCCACATGTGGTTCATCAATTAACTCAGACACAGACTCTGAAAATGAAAACAGAACGAACACTGAGTCTTGGTGCAGCTCTTTGTTCAAATCTCTAATTTGCAAAAGAAAAAAAATCTATCATAAATCATTGTCTTCCAAATTAGAGACAACATATGTAAAACATGTGATAATGATATATAAATTATGGAACATCTTCAAAAAAATAAAAACTAATTTTACCTAATTTTTATTTAAAATATCATCAAAACATTAAATCTAAAGGCATGTAAAGTAACTCCAAATACCCACCATCTAAATCCTGCAATAGTTAACACTGATCTTGTTTTCACTATTTCAGACTTGTGTTTCCAGTCATTAGTCCATCTATCCTTTTTCACGTATTTCAAAATTATGGGCATTAGTATACCTTGACCCTCAAAACTCCATCAAGAACATGTAATTAACTAAGTTCAGTATTTGGTATTCCCTCTGTGTGTCTCTCTGCCTCTTTCTCTTTTTCTTTCCCGCTCCTTCGCTTTTTCT
The DNA here is from genome assembly GCF_030254825.1 of Meriones unguiculatus. Taxonomy (NCBI): domain Eukaryota; kingdom Metazoa; phylum Chordata; class Mammalia; order Rodentia; family Muridae; genus Meriones; species Meriones unguiculatus. The sequence goes on from NC_083349.1 coordinate 31,521,947, forward strand.
TCTTCCGTTCTTGCCGATTTTCTTTTTCCTTACCCTCCTTTTTTGCTTATTTACTCAGGGGTAAAATTCAAATAGATGAAGTAGCCACTGGATGAGTGCTGGGAGTGCATATGCCTATCTAGGCCAGATCTTGGTCAGGATAGGGAGTATTTTCTCCTTGATTCTAGCTCTCCCCAAACAATCATTGTTCTGCTCATTCCTGATAGATTAGTTTAGCCTAGTCTCGGATTTTAAGTAAAAGGAAGCAGACAGTGCTTGGCCTCCTATAGAGACTTCTTTTATGCAGCATGTTTTTTGAGATACACCTGTATTGCTATATATTTACTATTTTTTTAATCAGTTACATTTTATTAACTCTGTATCCCAGCCGTGTCCCGATCCCTCATTCCCTCCCAGTCCCTCCCTCCCTCCCTCATCTCCACCGTGCCCTTTTCCAAGTCCACTGATAGGGGGGACCTCCTCCCCATTCATCTGATCCTGTTTTATCAGGTATCTTCAGGACTGGCTGCAAAGCCCTCCTCTGTGGCCTAACAGGACTGCTCCGCCCTTCGGGGGTGGGGAAACCAAAGAGCCAACCATGTTTATAGCAGCTCTATTTGTAATAGCCAGAACCTGGAAACAACCCAGATGTCCATCAACAGTGGAATGGGTACAGAAATTGTGGTATTTTCATACAATGGAATACTACTCAGCAATCAAAAAGGAGGAAATCATGAAATTTGCAGGCAAATGGTGGGATCTAGAAAAGATCATTCTGAGTGAAATATCCCAGAAGGAGAAAGACAAACATGGGATATACTCACTTATATAGACCTATAAGATATGATAAACATAATGAAATCTATACACCTAAAAAAGATAATCAATTGAGCGGACATGGGGTAAGATGATCAATCCTCATTTAGAAAGACAGATGGGATGTGCATTGAACGTATGACAGGAGTCTACTGAGCGCATCTGAAAGACTCTAACTAGCAGTGTTTTCAAAGCAAAGACTCATGACTAAACCTTTGGCAGAGTACAGGGAATCATAAGAAAGAAGGGGAGTTAGTCTGATGGGGAAAGGATAGGAGCTCCACAAGGACCAAATATATCTGGGCACAGGGTCTTTTCTGAGACTGACATTCAACCAAGGACCATGTATGGATATAACCTAGAACCTCCACTCAGATGTAGCCTGTGGTAGCTCAGTAACCAATTGGTTTCCCAAAGTGAGGGGAACAGGACTATTTACTATTTTTTAATTTATGAGTAGAAATCATGCTTATTTGTAATCTAGGAAATTCATGACCTGCCCATTCTAGTGTACCTCATTCTTTCACAGCTTGAAGCCTTCTTACTGTCAATCCAATTTCAGATTTGGATACTTGACTCCTTAGTCTTAATGAAACAAAAGTATTTTCATACAGCGACATTTAAAATTTACCTATATTTAAGTTCTTCTGAGTCTTCTATAAAGAAGGTAAAAATCTCCCCAATTTCTTCAGTTCTTCTTTATCCAATACTTTTAAATTCTCTGAGCTTCTGATGTTCTCTATTTGTGCTCTCAAGCACAGTCTTTAATGTACATTGATGTGTTTTCTTGGTCACTGAATATCTCCTATATTGGTTTATAAGGTCTGCCTAGAAAGCATTCTGTCCACTTTTATGAGTACACACCTATTGCCCAGCAACTAGAAGAACATTTACAAATCTTCGTTTAACAAGTTAATACCTGAAGGACAGGGCTCCTAAGCACAGCAAACGTTGCCCTATGTGTTTGGGTGGTGGTCTATGTGAAAGGTTGGTAGATGCCAGAGTTACACTCAAGTGCAATTTCCCTGAGATTCTCCTTAGGAACTATAACACCTGAACGCTGTGGTTTCCTTTCTGGCCAGCACAGTCCTGAATAGCCATCTCCAAAGCCTTCCCTGTGGGCCAAGGGGAGCCAAGCCTGGAATTTCTTTTTACATTTAAAGTTGCTTAGAATTAGCTGATCCCTGTTCTTAGCTCCCAACCTGCTTTGATCTCCAGAATTTAAGCAGATAATTCTCTGTGTATTCAAAATCCTACTGCGTCGCATAATGTTCTTAAATATCTTTTCTTTTTAATTTCTTGTTGCCCCTTTGTTCTCCTTCTTTCCAGCAGATAGTCAAGTATTTGTGTTTAGTTCTTTGCTCTGAAAAGTTTGTGACCCATAACAGCACAAGTTCCCTTACAGGGTTGACCTGAGAGATGTGGTTTTTTTTTGCAAAAACACAGGATTCCTGAGGGAATTTCCCCAAGGATGGAGCCCTGTAGGTGAAGGGGGAGGAGACATTTCAGGATACTCCAAGAAACAGAGACTGTCTCTAGGCTGGATAAGACAGCCATCCATTCCCAACCTGTGGATCTCTACCCCTTTGTCGAGTGAATGACCTTTTCACAAGAAGCACATATCAAGTATCCTGCAAGTCATATATATGTATATGTATATATATATATTGCAATTAATAACAGTAGCAAAATTACAGTTATGAGGTAGTGATGAAAAAAATAATTTTATTGCTGGGGTCACCACAACATGAGGAACCATGTTAAAGGGTGGCAGCATTAGGAAGGCTGAGAACCACTGGGTTTAGGGGTTGGGTGTAACCAGATTGCTGTCATCAGACTGAACTCTCCCACCTGGAAGGTGGCAGGAGGCTATGGATGCCAGCAGCAGCACTGACTGAGTCCCAGCCTTACAAGCCACAGAGCTGCTTACGTGCAAAGCCTGAAACACAGGGGGGACTCAACACTCGATGGCCGGATGCACTGACGTGAGAGTGCCGGCTCTTGATTTCAGTGTAAGCTTTCTGGTTCTTACGTGCCTCCCCCCCCCCCAGAAAAAAAAAGGATTCCATTCTCACAGTGACAAAGAATGAGATGTCTTGCTCTGTGAGAGAGATGAAAGCACAGGGACGAACTGGAGAGATCATACATTTGATATAAGAACAAAAAAGGGCCAATGAGCCGAGAGTAGTGGTGGCACAGGCCTGTAATCCCAGCGGTTGGAGGGGGGAGAGGCAGGCAGATCTCTGTGAGCTCGAGGCCAGCCTGCTCTACAAAGCAAGTCCAGGACAGCCAAGGCTGCACGGAGAAACCCTGTCTCGAAAAAGAAAGAGAGAAAATAAAGGGAGAACGAACGAGGCAAACAACCCATGTAGCACAGGAGTAAGAAAGGAAGTGAAGGGAGTAAGGAATGAAGGCAAAAAGATAGAGAAGTAAAGATGGAGGTCCACACTAATATAAATGAAGGCAAAAAGATAGAGAAGTAAAGATGGAGGTCCACACTAATATAAATGAAGGCAAAAAGATAGAGAAGTAAAGATGGAGGTCCACACTAATATAAATGGCTACAAAATGAGAACAAGCCGAGAAGCCACAGCAACAAAGTATCATGCAAACATGCTTTCAGGACCATAAAATTAAAAAATGTGCCCAGCGCTATAGTTTTTCATGGCTGGTACCCAGCTAACTCCCTAAGATGACTGAGCTTAATTACACTGTAGACGTCTGCTTGTCTCCTTGATGGGCCAGGGATGCTTGAGAGCTATAAAATAATTCCTATTAATTCATAAATTCAGCCCATAAAATTTAATTTTCTTGCCTTTGTTTCAGCAACACTAATTATGTTGTAATCAACACATTTGCATATTTTATATTCAATTGATGGCAATGCCAAAATAGGCATTTTTCTTTAAATATTATTGTTGTGGGTTTTTTTTTTTTTTTTTTTTTGAGAGAACTTACTTTGCTGATGCAGTAGTGACTAGACCTGTCAATAAAATGATCTTCCATACCATGTTCAAACACTGTTTGGGGATTGTACATAGTAGACAATTTTACCACTGATAAAATTACACACTATTTTCATCTCTCTATAAATATAAAAAGAGATACTTTCACCATCTCATAAAGAATATCCAGAGCTGTGTATTGAGAGCTACAGTTCCTCACATCAGCTCTAGAGCCACAGACTTAGCAGGATTTAGAATATTCAGTAGTGGAGACTGTTCCTCAGATTCCATGCAGTTGTGTTCCAAATGGTGATTTGTAAAGACCCATATAGCCACAAACAAAAATAAGAAAATAGAGACTTAGCACAACTGGAAACAATCGAGGATCTCACAAGACACTCCCTCATCCATGCTGCTGTCAGAGCAAAACAATTTGACGATGCAATCTGTGTTTTCTCTCACCTAAGCACTTCTACCATTCACATCTTCAAGTACTCCAAAGGAGGAACATCTCTGATGCAGCAGCCTGAGTGCAATTCCTGAGTCTTCAAGCATTTGAGTAAAAGGTGAGGATTGAGAAACACTCATCAGAATAACAATGTTAGTTATGAGGGTTGAGGTGTAAGGTTACTGGTCCCAGCACTGAACACTGGATCTCAGGTCACAGGAAGGCTCTCCAGTCAGGCTCTCTTGGTCTCTGTGATAAGTAGAGCTCTGTAAGGTATGAGACTAGAAAATCCAGCCTCCCCTGGTTTCGGTTTAGTGCTGAGAAGAAGCAGAAAAAAATAAAGAAACGGAAGGAGACTGGGTGGAAGAGAATAAATGAGAAATAACTGAAACTACATTATATATACCAAAAAATTAAAATTTCTGATATTATCTGCCCAGAAATCTCTAACCACTAAAATAATCATGAAGAACTATAGTTGACCTACATGCAAATAATTTCCATAATATTTACTACATATTTTATAAGACATCCTCATACATATATACATAGAGTTACACACACACACACGCACACGCACACGCACACACCGGCTCCCTTCTGTTTGTTTTCTTGTCTGTTCTGCAGCAAATCAGATCATTTTCTCCTTTCTAGTCCCTTCTGTTTTTACACCCCTATAACCTCTTCACTAATGAGTTGGGCAATGCAGGTATAGGATGGTGAGACAGCAAACATCACATTTACAGTTGATCATTTGCACAGGAGGAGGGAAAATAGATCATTAAAACCAAACATTAACCATCTGCTGTCTCCATCCACTATAACAAAGATACAGCTATCATCGAATAGACTGAAGACTCCTTCTTCAAATTTAGTTCAAAAACCCTATTGCCATTTTTTAGTCTTTTGTTTATTCATTTGTTGGCTACCACAACCTGGTAAAAACTTCCTCAGTCTCATGATCATGGCTTTGATCTAACTTTAGGGGTAAAGAATTTGGGTATGTTCAACCAAAATTAAACTGAGATTTTGAAAGACTGTATACAACAATCTTATGACACAACAGGACAATTTTTTTTTAAAATGTAAGTTATTGAGGAAGAACCAAAAACTGACAGGAGACTAGTAATCATTGACTATTGATTGATTTCATCAGTTTCAGGACCTGTCTTTGGTGATGGTCTTAAAACACAAAGAATCAGAAAGTTTCTGTTTTTCTAGACACTAAGCATAACATACACCCAGAGACTAGGACGTGCAGAGACAGGAGGTGCAGGTAAAGCCATTAACACTGAGCCCTGAAGCTTGGGAGAGATTCAACACAAAGAGATGTGTGCTAATTGCTTTGCTTTCCTAATACTTGGTTTTCCCTGCTAACACTAACAATGCAAGTGTGGCTTCCTGGGAAGGGTTTGTTCTGAGAGCCATATAGCTCAGTGACTGCACTGCTTAGTGAAGATCATAGAATGGACCTGCACAAGCCAAGGAGATACCATGTGTGGCAGTAATTTTGTCACTGTAGAGATTCAGTGATAAGTTTGTAGATAAGGTAACCTACCCAGCAAATGCTTAGGCTGACCTGGAACTTGCTCTGTGGACCAGGCTGGCCTTGAACTCACAGAGATCCACCTACCTCTGCCTCCGTGGTGCTGGGATTAAAGGTGTGCACCACTGCCACCTGGTTTCATTTTATTCTTAAAAATTATTATATTATTATTTTGTTGTATGTACATGTACTAAATGTGTGTGTGCTAAATGCATATGTGAGAGCATATACATGCATATATATGAATTTGTAGAAGCCAGAGGGCAGTAGCAACTGCTGTTCCTCAGGTGCCATCCATCTTTAAAACAAACAAACAAACAAACAAACAAACACAGCAATCCTCTCTGGTCTAGAACTCTCTGGCCCAGCCAGGCTGGAATCTGCCCCAGGAATCTGCTTGTCTGCTCCTCATTGCTGGGATGACAGTGCCTGCCTCCATGCCTCACCTTTTTTATGTTTGCTTTAGGGGTTAAACTCGGGTTTTCATGCTTGTAATACATGACTTCTTAAAATTATTTTAATTCATAAATGAAAATGGCTATTTGTGGTGTACAACATGTTCTGATGCAAGTTTGCACCGTAAAATGTCTAAGATAAACTCATAACCCATGTATCACTTCACAGATTTGGGGGTTTTGTGCTCAGAATACCTAAAAGCTGCTCCCTTACTGTCTTTTTCAATCATGTATCATTATTAACTATAGTTATTGTGTTACAGGATAAATACCTTGAACTACTCTTTCTTCTCTTTGTTGACTTAGATTTCACCCACATCAGATCATATAGTGATAGAGCAAACAAAAACAACAACAAAAATCAAGGTTTTGTGTAGCCTGGGCTGACCTCAAACTTGCTGTATAGCTCAAGCTGGTCTTGAACCTTCCAGTCTCCTCCTCCCAAGTGCTCCACCATACCTGGCTCACAATATTTGTCTTATTTCACCCTTGGTTCATCCATGTTGTCACAAATGACAGAAATTTCTTGTCTCTTTAGCGTTAACTGGTTTTCTATTGTGAATATTACCACATTTTCTTCATCTATTCATCCACCGGCAGACACTTAGGTCAATTCCCTGTTGTGACCAGAGTGAATAGCGCAAGTACTTCTTTGGCACAGACTTCACTTCCTCTGGCTAAAGACACGGCAGCTGGATGACCTGGTCTTGAGGCCCTTCCACTCTTCATATTGGGAAGAGCCCATGTACTGTTTTCCATAATGACTCTATTATTTTCTCTTCTGTAAAGTTATTTCCAACCTCTCAAACTTTCTCCCAGCCTGTAGTCTTGTAAAATCACTACCACCTCTGCAAGATAGCTAAGGAGTTATGTGACATTCCAGAGTCCCTTTCTCTCCCCACACAGGACTCAGAGACACTCATGTGAGGCAGCCATAAGGATTTTTTTTTTTTTTTTTTTTTTTGCCTCTGGAAACATCCTAACTTCACAGAGAACGTTAGAGTGTGGCTATCCACCAGGCCCTTTCTTCCTCCTGTCACTACTTCCTGGCTCACAGCAGCCAAGCTGTCCCATCAAATACACACTAGCCGCCCTCACACACATGCAAAACAATCAAACAGACGCTCTGCCTCTGTGGCATGAACCACGTTCTTTCTATTTATAAGCAGCAGCCCAACAGACCCACTCCGTTCTGTAACTTGCAGCTCTAGGCAAGCTGTACCAGAATAGAGCTGTGTTCGTACTTTCCAGTCACCCAGATTGCCACTTCAGAAAGAGAGTGATAGACAAATACTCTGCGATCCGTTCAGAACATTTCCCCATGTTTAACTTCCAAATTTGAGAGTCTTAAGCACCGTTGCCAGAGCAAGTTTTTCTAAATGCATTTTTTTTTCTTTCTTGGTCTCTTTGTAAATGGTAACTGAATATTTTCCCCCCTACTGTTTCTTCTCAGAGGCCAAGAGTTTTTTCACTCCTAGTCTGCAATACCCTGCCTGGGCTGTCGCCCAAGTGGCTTTCACACCTAAAGTGAGAAAGAATTAAGTGCTTCTGCAATTCAGAAATGGTTCTGTCTGCCTGGGAGCTGCAAAGCTCTCTTGACTGAACTATTCCTTTTAGACTCCAAAGCTAAGCTTACGAAGGAGTCCCAAACGGTGCCAAGAAAGAAGCTATCGAAAGAAGCCCCGTCCATTATCTTTCTATCCGGAGCTCTTCCAGGGAGGTACTCACAGCAGCCGACTGGTTTTCATGCAGTATATCTTGTGCAACCTCTGTGCTTGTCATCTCTCCCTATAATCCACAGAATGAATGTCTAAGCTGTTTGCTGACGCTATTTCCATATTAATTAGTTAGACGATGTCGTTCTTCCCCTAATTCAGTGTTGTACTTGTATAATGGGAGGAAAAATGTGTTAGTACTTGCCTTCAATTATTCTCATCAGGAGGTATCTCTTAACCTCTCAGATGTGTATGTTATCCTATAATCTGTGATAACAGAGCTCAGACAAAGCAAGCTTGCCAAAGGTCAAAAATGGCTGAATAAATATCCTTAAGAATTTCAATATCTTGCTACTTTTATAGGTAAGTCGTGCTATCATACACATTGTAGACCTTGTGTAAGGCCTGCCCTTCAGCTGTGAATGACAGGCTGCACTACGGCTCTCAGAATTCTGCAGGCCTGAAAGACACCATAAATCACAGTTTCTGTTATCATGTTTTCCTTTTTTTCTTAACTGAACCAGTTTCCTTTTAGTGTTTGTCCTTAAGTAACTTCAAAGCAAGGCTAACAATGTCTTTCACAGGTAATTTGAGAGATTGGACGGGGAACAGTGGGTATACTAAAAACTGGTAAAAAGTAGAGCAATCTACATTTGAAGCTGAGAAAGGGACTGCCCTGGAAAATCACAGGGCAGTCAGTCTATTTTCATACCTAGAAAAAACTAGAACAAATCGTCAAAAAAAAAAAAAAAATCAATTTGCAAACACCCATAGGATCACAGAATACCAGGTAATAATCAACATTGCTTTGTGAAGAGCAGTCTTGTCAGAACATCTAATTTCCTTCTACAACAGAGTGACAGGCCCAGTAGATCAGAGGGATGAAATAGATGTAACGGAGCTTGAATTTTACAAAGCTCTTGATTCTCTCTTCTGTGTCATGCTCATCAGCAGATGACTTCAGAGCAGATGAACTCTACAGAGATAGATTTCAAAAAGGCACTTTTTTTTCATGTTTCTGTGCTGACTTGACAGGTAGGCCCTAGGGAAAAGGGGACTTAGCATAGGTTTGGTATGGGAATGAACGGTTTCTTAGACCACTTAGAGGCCTTTTTGGCATCAAACAGTCCTAGCACATACTACGTGCTCAGTAAAACAATGAACAGGGCAGTGGTGTCTGGGAAGTTGTCACAACTCTACAATCAATGGCTGAGCAGAGAACCCATATTGGAGGAGAAACTTGCCCCTCCTTTATGAGGAGCCAGTTCTCTAGGGAGCTGAAACTGTATTAGGCAAAGGCTCCACATTGTCTGCTGTAGATTTAGTTACAGATTATTTTGAGTGGTTTTATACATATGCAAATCATTTAGGTGGGATTAGAAAGAAGTTACACAAGTTCAAGTTTTATAAATGCAAAAAGAATGTTCTATGAAATGCTGGTTAAGTCAAAGACAGGCCATACTCTCAAAGCATCTTTCTTGGAATGAAACTTTTAAGAAAGGCTTAGTGATGCAAAGAAACCCATGTTTTGAGGGTGGCGCTTGATAGCTGGTTTTGCTACTCATCAATGATACTTTGCTGTGAGATATTTCACTGTTTCACCTTTCACTCCCCAACATGTACACTGCTTCTCCCAAATCTTATACAGATGAAATCAGAAATAAGTCAGAACCCACATGCATACATACACACAGATTAACACACACACACATACATACATACACACACACACACAAAGTATGTGTGTTTATTTAGGTGATCATGTATTAACAGGTACCTTCCCCCGTATCAGGCATATTGCAGAAAGGTGAAAAGTAATAGCTCCTGCTTCCATTCTCATTCAGGTAAGTCTACCCAGGAAAGCATCTTATCACAGTTTCAGTGACTCATCTACCAAGTCCTCTTCCTATGGTAGGACTTTTAGTCACTCATGGATATCTGTTGTCTGTCCCATTTTGTTGCTGTTTTTTGTTTGTTTGTTTGTTCTTTTGTTTTTGTGTCTTTTTTCGAGATATTCTCTGTGAAGTCTTGCCTGTCCTGGACTTGCTTTGCAGACCAGGAGGCTGGCCTTGCATGCAGAGATCCACCTGCCTCTGCCTCTGAGTGCCAGGATTAAAGGTGTGCATCACCACTGCAGCTGGCTTATGCCAGGGTTTTGGGGGTTTCTTTGTTTTTGTTTTTTATTTTTTTTTTTTTTTTAATCTATTATTTCCACATTTCAGATACAAGCTTCATTTGGAAATTGGCTAGTCACATGGTGGAGGAGAGTCAAATGTTTTGCTACAACCCTCCCTTCCTGTCTGCCTGACTGCTATGTGTTCCTCACCACATAGACCATTGGCTCTCAGTTCATCTGAAGTGGGCACCTGAGCCAAGACCAGACCATCACCATCACAGTGTACTTACATCAATGGCTGCCTTAGTCCATTTTTTTTTTTTCCCACAACAAAATATGTGAGATCAGGCCATTTATAAAGAGGCCAAGTTTACTTGCCTTGTGGTTCTAGAGCCGAGAACTCCAAAAGTTCTGGCACTTGGGTGGAATTTGGGAGGGCCATCTTCTGTAGCATAACATAGGAGAGGCCATCACATGGCAGCTGCTAACCTGAATGTCTCATGATCTTGTTAAAACAACCCATCAATGGGGATCTTACTGTTAGGACTTCAGCTAATCCTAAGTACTTTGCAAAGGCGCCACTTTCTGAGATCTTTACATTATTTATTTGTTCATTATTGGTGCTGAGAATTTATGTGCTAGGCAAATATTCTGCCTCTGAGATATATTGCTAACCTCTTTTCACTTTTTATTTTTAGACAGAATTCCACGAAATTGTTCACTCACTCTCTAACCCAGCCAGGCCTTGAACTTGTGACTGGATCTTCCTGATTTCATTCCTCAGAGCAGCTGGGATTTAAGGCATATGGCAGGAGCATGGTTCTCTAAGTATCATGAACATATGTATCAGGGTTTAGGCATTTGATTCAAGATCTTTTTTGAGACTACATTCAACTGAAACTGTAGCCTTTGATCCAACCTTCCATCTTCAGTCTTTCTATGGAGTTGTTTTTGAACTGGAATTGAGTGAATTTGTGAGCCAACCTCTATTTTGCTTATATTGTCTACTAAATCAATATCAAACCACTAAACCATGAGAATAAGCCAATTTATCTATTTATCTCAGTGAAAGAGTTCCAAGAGAAAGAGAGGAGGGGGAGGAAAAATGTGCTAAGATTGGTAATATTCAAACTTCTATTTCAATTGTTTCCGAGACATAACTTACATCCTTACACTCTTAGCTTAGTTCTTTAAACTCCACAAGCCCAGCCAGTTAACTGGGATTATTTATAACTAGATTTCAATTTCTAAACCAACATATTTTTTATAAACAAATCTTTGGTGGATGTGGTGGTACACACCTTTGATTCCGGCATTCCAGAGAAAGAGGGAAGAGGACCTGAGTTCCAGGCCACCCTGGTCTGCAAAGATTTTTAGGCCAGCCAGGACTCCATAGACCTGTCTCAAATATAGCTTGTCTCAAAAATCAGACCAAACCCAACCCAACCAACCAAAACATCTTTGACCATACTCTCAAATATATCAAGACAAAGAAAAACCGTATTGTTCCATCAAGGATCATGTACATTCTTGGGATTGAAATGTCTTCCCAAAAGTTTTACAGTTTTACCCATTTTAACTCTCATCCATAGTACTTGAGAATGTCTAACACTCATTTCTTTTAACAGTGCAAACATATTCCCCCTGGTTTGTTGGTGAAAAAATACTTTCTTGAATTTGTGTTTGGTTTCAAATTTTGAAAGAAGTGTCACCTTGCTTCCCTTTGAATCCTTTCTCTAGTTCTCCATTGGTGCATTTTCTGATTGTTTTGCAAGAGCTATTTACATATAAATTTATCTTGACATCATTTATCATATATTGCAAATAGTTCACACAATTTTGTTATTGCTTGGTTGCTATGGCCTTCTTTAGGAACAACAACAACAACAAACCTGATTTTTAAAATGTACTAAGGTTGCTTTTAGGGAATTCTTCAAAGCTACAGTAGCCACCAATTCTTAAACATCATTAAGCAATTTAATCAGAACACAGTCAACATTTTAAAGCTTTTTTTTTAAGTATTGAAAGCCTCTAGATTTCACCTCCTTCCCATCCTTTGGAAGAGGAAAGGATGCAGTCACCCACAGGGTAGATTCTCTTGTCATGGAGGGAGAGTTCAAGGCAAGCAACCTTGCAGTTCAGTCTTGAGGTCTTTCCTTTTAAGAACATTTCCTTTTTCTTTCTAGGAGGTCAGTTTTCTTGGCCCTTTCTTTTCTGCACTGTAAGCACACTGTACAGTATTCTCTGTGAGTGATACAACCAATAGACTCCAAGAAGTTAAAGTTATATGACCATTGAAGAAATAGGTAGGGATAAACATCTTGCTCAAAACTGACAAGTGACCCTGAAAACTATCACTGGCTTAACAGTTTGATGGGAAACCAAAAATAACTAGATTATAGGTTGCTCTGTTCCTATTGGAGCAAGGCACTGATGAGGCCTGAGTTTCAGGGAAGCTATGTAACATCACTTCCAGAGTTAGTGATTTAAAGACAGCACTATTCTCTCAGTTTCTATGCAGTCAGATATCCACTGTCCACTCTACTGTAAACTATGCTCCTATCAGAAAAACTAGTTAAGCAGCGCTTACAGTATTCAATGGTTTCTCCAGCCCCAAGTTCTAAAGTCTTGCATATTCTTCAAAAACAAAAACAAAACAAACCCACCAAAATGGCTCAGGCAGCAGTTGACTCTTCCTCTCCAGCTGTGCTGCCCTGAATAACTCCAACTTACTTTGGATCAACTTGTTACTTTTCTGTTGTGATAAGATAGCATGACCTTGGATCACCTCCCTCTTGGGGGGAGCAGCCTTACCAGGCCATAGTAGAGGACAATGCAGCCACTTTTGATGTGAACTGACAGACTAAGATCAGAAAGGAGAGGAGAACCTCCCCTATTAGTGGACTTGGGGAGTGGCATGCAAGCAGAGGGAGGAGGGAGGGTGGAATTGGGAGGGGAGGAGGGAAGGGCTTATGGGGGGATGCAGAATGAATAAAGTGTAATTGATGAAAAATTTAAAAATAAAAGGGAAAAAAAAAGATAGCATGACCAAAAGCAACTTTAAAAAGGAAGACCTTAGCTTACAGTTCAAGAAGGAGAGTCCTTGATGACAGAGAAGGCGTATCAACGTGCAGCATAGTATTAATGGCTGCATACATCTGCTTTTACATGCACGTGACCCGACAGGAAGATGCAGCCTTTCTTAACAAGCAATAGATTGAAAATCAGTTTTTCTTTTTAAACTTAAAGAAGTACATTTTTAGCATAGTTGTCAACCTGGGCCATCCCTGCCACATTTACACAGCAACTTGTAGTCACATAAAGTCCAATAGTCACTAGAACAAATATTTGCCGAAGAGGAGTAGCTGAATCAGGGAAAATGGGAACATTTATTGCTAGCTGGCATTTCAGCTGTTGGCACATGGTTATTGCCAAAGCGAAAGAGAGGCTAGCCATGGACCAGCATTCAGTACTAGACGCGACACCTTCCTAGATTTGGCAGGATTTACTTCCTAAAAGCTTTTCCAGGGACCACTAAGGAATAGAATTGCAGGCCTGCAACATTCTGTAAAGATGGTGCCCGATTCTCCTCTTGGTAGCCAATTTTGCATTTATCTCAATAGCCTACACCTTGCACTGTCCTTGCTACCCTCACAGGAAAGCAATTCAGATAGTAACTGAGGTGGTTCAGTTCTGTGATGACAACTTGACTAAAACTGCACAGTCATCTCTACATTGCTGAAGAGTTTCTTTTGAGGTGGCAGTGAGAATGAGCTCGTTTTATTTAACACGTGTGTGATGCTAAGCCCTGACTGAGAGTAAACTTGAACCACAGGTGAAAATTTCTTTTGGGTACTAAAAATAGTGGTCCTCAGGTCTGCAAATAACTGTGCCCTTCGACTTGAAGCCCACCAATTCTTAGAGGGCAGGGCCTCAGTTTTCTCAGCAACATCTTAACATGATTACAAACAATTCTGTCTTAACTGCCCTGGTGGTGTCTCTATGAGCTCATGAATGAAAACCCACAAAAGTCATCAAAGAAAAGGTTCCCGGGTGACCCACCAGTCAAATATGAGTATTGTACATGTGACAAAGCGAAAAAAAAAAATACCCCAAATAAAAACAAAAGCAACCCAAACAACAATGGCAACAGCAAAACAAACCAGAACAAAACAAAGCAGGCCATTCGTCAAGACCAATACAAAGATTTAAAAGAACATCTACCACATTTTGAAGTTTGGATGAGAAAAAAACAAAGCAAAGCACATTTCCTACCAAAACATTGGAAAGGCGTATTTGATGCCACATATTTTTAAATCTCTTCATCAATATGAAAGTGTATGGCTTTTGAACAATGCTACCTGCCTAGGTATAGGCTTAGTTTTAAAACTTTGGTTTTAGTTATAGGCACCCGAACCTCTCAGAGTGAAGACAGTGTCTGTAGTAAAACTCATACCTCACTTTTTTTTTTTTTAAGAGAAATATTCCAGCAGCCCCATTGGTCACTGAGGCCTAAAGAACGCACACATACTAAAGCAGAGAGGCTAACAGGTCTTGCACAGGCAAACTTCCATTATTTCCTCTTGATCAAGGCACTTAACCTCTGCAGATTTGGGGCCTGTTCAGCAAAACAATCTAAAATCCCTTCTCTTCAACTCCGCATTAAAATATTGAAGGGCAGCTGGAAGTTTTTCCTGATTGGGGACTAAAGTGACCAGTTCTATAGCTGCAGGCTTCTATAGTCAGTGCACACGCCTCTTCACAGGATGTCCTGTCCAGGACAGGAATGCACTTGCCTGGAGAATGCTGCATACTGACTTCCCACTGTTTTGTTTGAGATAGTGTATCTCATTTAGCCCAGCCTGGCCTCGGACTCACTGTTAGCTGACATGGGATTGGACTCCTGAGCTTTGCATGTCAACCTCCAAGTGCTGATTACAGGTGTGTGACCTTATCTTTTAAAAGACCTAAAGCATTCTTTACCCCTAAATACTTGTGGGGCTAAAGAATTAAAAGCAGTTTGAGACCTTACTCCTTCATTTCATAGGATTAGAACAGAGACAGGAATGTGGGGAGTAAAGCAACCTCAGTTGATGGGTATTATCCTAAGATAGTGCCTCTCACTACTACTGGGAATAGTAACAACAGCACAGGCACACGGCACAAAATTGGATAATCATTACTCTGACTTTTTGCCAAGGGGACATTTCTAATGTCTTTTAATGGGAATTAAAAACAGAAGACATTTCAGTACAACTGGATTTTTTTTTTTTTTTGGTCAAAGTTTAAGCTTTGGTTCTTTAAAAGTAAATGCCAATTAAATGGAAAATTTAATGCCATGGAGCTTTTGGCTCCTGGCAAAAGCTGGATGTCTGAGGTAAAAGAAACAAAAAAACACATCTAAAACAAAATTTAAAAAAATCAAAGAAACCCCCAGAACCTGAAGTAGCATGTTTGCCTCATCTTTTTTCTTTTTCCTCTGCAGATCTGTGATCAGGTTATGAACTTAAGAGTTTTGCACATCTAAGAGGATGTAATAAGGTACAAATAAAGAGGTCCACTGGACCTTGTGTTTTTAAAGAATCTGGGGCTTGGGCTGTGGTTATGGCATTCAAACAAACACAAGAACACCAAGTTCTGTGAGGTGGACATGCTACAAAGTTCCAGGAAGCCTAGGTGGATTAGGGTTACTAGCTCCCACTTCCAGCTGAGGCTGCACAAAAGTTAGGTGTAGCTCAGGCCACCTCAGACTCCTCACATTTCATGTAAAAGGTGACCCAACATGGTAGCCCAAGCTTTGGGTCCTGCAGCCAGTCTGTTCACTCCTGATCACCTAACCCCCCAATTAACACTCACCGTAGAAATATGCGCATGTATCAAAGAGCGCAGAAGAGAGCCAGCCAAGCATGGCCGTGTTCCAGCAAGCATCTCAACCTTCCTGCACTCAGAAGAATGTTCTTGTTCCCACAAACCATGGTGCACAAAAACTGGCACGGAGAGCGATTGACCATCACTGCAGAAACCATAACTAATTTTCATGACTGAGCCATAAAGTTGGAAATCAAATTTCATCAACATGATTGCTTAGGGGAAGCATGAAAAACTAGAAAAACATGATGGGTATTTAACAATAAGCTTGGACAGCTGATTTCTTCAATGAATCCCCCAAAGCTTTGTTTTCAGAGAAGACCCCCCACCCCCTGGCTTCTTGGGAATGTGTGCTTTGCTCACAGCTGTACCTGGTTTCTACTTACTAAGCCAAACTCTGCTGGGGTAGAGGTACTGGCAGTTCTTCAGGTAATGAGAAGTTATAACCTACAGGATCATTCTCTGCGTTCAGGACACTAGTTCTGGCATCTCCCTCTGTTCCTTGCTTCCTGATAGAATCTCTCCTGGTTCCTGTTCTAGAAGCCCATGACGGAGCAGGTCCAAACATCATGGGTCTCTCATGATGAATTCCCACCACTAATTCAGCCCTACTAGAGCTTTAAGGTGTCCCAGAAGGAAAAAAAAAAAAAATCCTAGCTCAACTCATGGTCAAATGTTCCCTAGAAGGAAACAGAATATTTAACCTATGGAAGGGCTACAACAGAGGAACTATAAAGGCAATCAAACTGCTATTGATCGAAAGAGTTTTCAAGTTGCATGACTTGGGTGAAAAACAATGTGAAATTAGGTGAAGGCATCATGAACGCACCTTTCCATTTCTGCTGTACGTGGGGTGATTCTGAATGGGACTACAGAACAGGAAACCAAGGTTCTTAGTCAGCCAGTCTCCCAAATGCCCAATGGACTTTGGTAAAGAGCTTCTGACTTCTGATCCTTTACTTTTTATGTAAACATAATTGTAGCACCCTCCCTCCTCCTTTCTGGGCCCACTACGAGATCAAACTGGGCTTCTGTGCTCATGGTCTTCTAAGACTAAAGCCAGTCCTGTAGGAATGATCATTCTTTGCAGGCAAACTATGGAGGTCCCAGCTGAGCAATCTGTGCCTTAGAAGACAAGTCAGCTGTCTTGCAAACTTGTAACTTGGATGTTTAAAATTGTATCACCCATTACACCTAGTGTCAAACACCCAGTGAAAATGGAAAAGAAATTGTAGCTTAATAGGAACCATTCTTCCTGCCCTTGGATCAGTACTGTTTCAACACTCTTCATAATACCCTTTCTGCTGTGCTCAGGTGATTGAAAATTAGCCATTTCTGTTGCAAATCTATAATATGCTAGAACCCAAAAGTGAATACATGCCATTAGTTCAAAGAACAGACAGCTACTGGCTACTGCTCTATGGCAAATGCCTCCAGAAAAACCTAAGAAGTGTCAGGGGGTTACCACTAAAACTCTTAAATTGCCTTGGAATGTAGCTGAATAAGAAATACTTTCTTTCGCACTCAGTTTTGTAATTATTTACTCAAGGATGGACAATGAATCTTAGGACTAATTTTCTTACTACTGCCAGAAATCAATTAACAAATAGCCTAGTCAGAGTTTTCAGGACAGCACCAGTGCATGAAGGTCCACTGAGGCACCTAAAAGCAACCAGCTCCTTGGCTGATGGTCAGGCTGCACATCAGACAGGCATTGTTTCACATCTGCCTAGAATGTCATCCTCTCACTGACAGCCCCAATTTCCATTGTTCTTGGTTGCCAAGATTTTTGTGGTTGTGTGATATCGTTTGAAGCTAGGGTTTAATTCCCAGAACTTTTTAAGTGGTGCATGCACATACAACATTCTAAGAACATCACCCCATGAAGTCATTTTGCAATGTATCAAGTCCAAGTGAGGTGTGCAGCTTTAACATTCTGACGTCTGTCACTCCGCATTGGATCCGTCAGTCCTAGAAGGTCTTTATGGCTCCTTTGATCAGGCTTTCCTTTCACTGCTTTCATGGCTTCTCTGCTACTCTGTCCTCCCATCGTAACTAAGTTTTCTGTTTGGGGGAGGTGCATCTTCATTGTTCTTCAGACTCTGCAAGAAACATACATGGAGCAGAATCTCTGGTAAAAGCAGCAACTGAGTTTAAGTAATTACCCCTATTATTTTCCTTCTTTTTGATAAGAAACCTGACCATCAGCACTTGTCACACCTTGGAGCCAGTCCTAGACCCCTAAAATTACCTTTACAGTTCAATAATTATGGCAACTTCTGTGCACTTTAAGCCAGGCCTCCAGTTTACGTAGATATGACCTTGATACCCAATTTAGCAAATGACTTAGGGCTTTACTCTGGGATGTTACCCATGGGTTCTTGCTTTAGGAACTTATTCCCCAGCTGGTAGTAGTATATTTAGGGAGGAGCGAGGCCCAGCAGTCAAAAGTCACTAGGGGAGGGTCTTTAAGAGGCTATACTGTCTCTGGTTCCAGTCTATGACCTGTGCTTCCCAGTCGGCACCATGTAAGTCTCTGCCTGCTGTGCTGTCAAAAATGGAACCAATACTGTCACTATTCCTTTTCTGCTGGGCTGAACCATCTCTGAGACAGTGAACAACAACAAAGCCAACCAACAACCAACCCCCCCCCCAAAAAAAAAAAAACCCTATCCTCCCTTAAATTGATTCTACCAGGAATTCTGTCACAGAGACAATTAAATATATCCCTATAAGCCTAGTATTAGACAGGGGAAGGGATAAGCTCTCAGCATTCTCTAGAGATATCAGTTGCTACAAAGTCTGTTAATAAAGCCAGCTCTTCTCTGTGCCTGTCTGGCTAAACAAACCAGACTCAGAAGTTATTTTCTGATGTCCACAGACCATTTTTTTTCCCTTTCCTTTTGACTTTCTACATTCTTAGAGCCATACTGAAGTAATTAACACAACAGAAGAGCTCGAGGCCCTGAACAATCCATTTGTCCTTGCCCATGCAACGGTGACCCCTTGTCTAGAGCTGTACTTGTATAGATAATCACTCGTTATCTACACTGTCTTTCCCAGCAGCTTCAATGTATTTGCATACCATCCTGCAATGCAGTCAGCTCATGGCACATCTTTGGACTTGTTGCTTTGGTCTACACAGGTGAGTGAGGCTGGAATCCATTCACTCAGTATGTAGCTGGGTCTCCTATGGCTCATCATAGCAGAATACCTTGGTGTTCCCAAATCCTGCCCAGCAAATTGAGACTCTTCGAAGTTCTTCCTTGTCTGAGTCTTCACATAAACATCTAGCCCAAGATGCTTCCAGAAGCTTGTGTGTCTTGGACAGTCCTCAACCCCCAAGAGTTGGCAGTGGTCCAATCTGCCAAATTCTGAATGCTGTGTTAGCTCCAGAGCATTCCCAAGTGTAGAAAGCATCACAGAAACTGTGGAGGTCCAGTACAATAGCTGTTAGCCCTCATGGGGCTAATCAGGGTAGGACCCTGCTGGATAAGATTGAAGCCTGACATTTCCAGATAGCCTCTGTGCTTGATCTTTAATGGTGAACTCCCTTTTCTCTCTCTGCCTGATCTGGTTAATGCCGGATCTTGTAAGGAGCCATCACATAGTCCTCAGAGAAAGATCACAGGCATGGACCCTTTTCTGATAAGAAACCTGTTCAGCAAGTACCTGGAGATTCCTGGAGATACCCACCCTATGCTGACAAGATGCCTTGCTGTCTTGTCTTTCCATCAGTGACCTTTGACTTTACCTGGAGCACTTCTCCCACCCACAGGATAATTAAGTACCGCTTGTCCCCTCTAATGATAAGACTGTTTTGGCACACATAGATTAAGCACCCCCAGCACCCCTGGCCCCTCTGGATCAAACACACTTGCCCTCGGAATTGCTCCCACTGCCCCAGGTGTACACTGTCCTTGACTTCCGCCAGAAAGAAATGCACAGGCTCTCACTTCAAGACCATCTGAGATTCATTGATTCTGGGGAAGAATCACTATCACTGCTGAATACTTGAACTTGGCTGTCCAACCCTCGAGCTTCTGTACTACCCTGAACTTGAGTGCTGGTCGGCTGGCCTCATGCTACAGTTGATCTGTGTCTCACTGGACTTGCCTTCTGGCCAGTTTCCAGCCTCTGCAGTGCTTAGCACAACAGCTTAACCAAAGAGCTGTAACACTTTGGTATTGCCATAGGCTTTGGAATGCCTTGGGAAATAGAGCTAACTACAAAAACAAAACAAAACAAAACAGAATGTACTTTAGCCCCAGGACCTTTGATCTCATTGCAGCAGCACAGGGAATGTCAGACCTATGGAATGAAGAATGACCACCCAGGCTCCCACTGAACAGAGAATGACAAATGAACACTTGAAATGTAGTCAATGTTACTAGCAAAGAAGATTTCTATTATTAATTAGTTCTAAGAATTAAGCTTAAATAGATGCAAGTGGTTACTGTACTAGAATGACAGTACAAATTTACATGGTTCAAGTTTGAAGGGTTCAGTAAATATTTGGTCACCACCTGCTTTCCACAACTTCTTTCATGCTTTCTGGGTTATCTCAAAGGAAGAGGGGGGAAACTTAGCAACAGTTCAAACCCATACTACTTAACAATCTGATTTAAATATAACTAATAATTTTTAATATAGGGAGTGGCATAGACAAAGAAATTAGTAAAATAATTAGAAAAATAAGCATTCTAGAAGTTATTTATGTTTAATGCTTAAAAGTCTGAATGCACAAACAATCTACCATCATAGAAGTACTGGTGGCCAATACAATGCGTTAGAACTATGTACAATGCACAGTTTAGTATCAAAATCTTTCTACACTGTAGAGTTTTATGAAACTGTTAATGACATCAAACACTAAGCACTTAAGACACCATTTTTTTTGCTACCACACGAAGAACGTCAATGACAGTCCATTTCAACTTGCAGCATCCATCCATTTCTAGTATGAAATTAAGTGATTTTCTACTTATACAATAAAGTTTATCTACACAGTTCTTTTGATTTTGATCCATAGCAGCAAAGGCACTGTACATCAGCAGATCCACAGACTTAAAAGATCTTTTTAAAGCATTCAAACAAAAATAATAAAAAGGGAGTCACATGTTATAGTTTAACAGCAACAACAACAACATAAAAGATAACACAATGTTTCTGGCACAATGGCACAGCCTGTGTCCATTTCAGGGACATCCAACTAAGACATGGAAAGAACCAGAGGTAAAGAAAGCAAGTCACCATCCCAGGAGAGTCTCTTTTTTTGTGGCTTTCAGAGGATGGGCTCTTTTACCCCTCTGCTGGCGGTGTGTGTGTGTGTGTGTGTGTGTGTGTGAAAGACTTGCCTAGCACAGGGGTAGGCAGGCAGCGCTCTTGTACCTGCTGCTCCTAAAGAGCATGCCACAAAACAGCCCACCATGTCTCAGAGCGATACAATTGCCGAGAGACAAACAGCTCCCCCTGCCAGTAAATTTGGCAACATATTTAGAAAAAATTAAGTTCTCTCTTTGAGGCCCAATTTAATTTGTTTGACTATATTACAATATAAAAGGGACTTAAAAACATAATACAAAGGTACTTGTCAACAACTAAAAAAGAAAAAAGAAAAACATCCAATTATTTTTGTTGAATGTAATCTAAAGTGATAGACATTAGTTAAAGTTTCCCAAATAGACACAAAGGAATAGTACTTGGCCTGTCATATTCTACTTGTTCAGCCAAATTTCCAAATGTTTTTAATATAAGTAGAAAACAAAACAACCTTATAACAACACTGCAACATATTGCTTCCATGTGTAATTATACATTTCACGTCTCTATACAGTCAATAGTCTACATTTAGTGACATTTTTAATCAGTTATTTTAAACCTTCCTTTCCCCTCCCCTACCAAAATGGAGGGGATGGAGCATCAAATACAATGCACCTTCATTATCAATGCAGGAGCGAACAGCTTTATTTAGTCAGTCATTGTTAGAAAGCCTTCTTTAAACAAAATAAATATATTACAGATATAATACATAATTAAAGATTCCATTCACTGTTAGGTATTCCATGTTCTTCCAAGTCGATAGCTGAAGATTTGGTATCACAGGTTCTTAATGAGTATTCACAATTCAATAGCAAGGAGGAAGTAGGGCTATGTAAAGGATCAAACTCCACAACTGCAATGTGAGTACTGGAAATCCTTGGTTTTAGATGTGGGGGAGGGGTGAACAAAAAAGTACAATAGCGCAAAGTGCTACAAGGAGGAGTCCAGTTTGCACGAAGATTTGTCCTTAATAAATAACTTCATAAACCGTAGCCTTCTTGTCTCCAGAGCCAGTGACAATGTACTTGTCATCCACAGAGATGTCACAGCTAAGCACCGATGAGGATTCTTTGGACTATGAAAGAAATATATCAAGAATGTCACATACAGGTACTAAGAAGCAAGACTGATGGGTGTGGAGCAGAAACACAGCCAATGTGCTCCACGAACACCCAGAAGCCCTGCAGATATAGGGCAGCCCCAATATTCCTAGACATGGCAGTACTTTAGAGAGCTCTTCCCCAGCTTAGGCTGATGGTTCTTGCTCTCAAGGCAGCAAAGAGAGAGGTAACTCAATGGTCAGAGTACTCTGCCAATGAAACAAGGCCCTATTTTAAATTCTATCCCTGGGCTTCAGGAGATAGCTCAGTGGTTCAGAGCACTGAATGCTCTTCTAGAGAACAAAGGTTTAGTTCCCAGACTCCACATGGCAATTTACAACTATAACTTCATTTCCAGGGGTCCAACAACCTCTTCTGTTTCCCTTGGGTACCAGGTATGCAACATGGGGCACAGACATGCAAGCATACAAAACAAACATAAAATAAGTAAGAACCAAACAACCAACCCTCTATTCTCTAGAAAGTACAGAGTAGGGTACTCAAGACATGAGAAAACCTTGCCAGGTAGCCTGCATCTAAGTGGTGCCACAAAGCAGCACGCATAGCCCAGGTCCTAACAAGTACTGGCAGATGCTAGTAAACAGTACTACCAGCATAAGACATAGAAACATGCAAGTCAAATTCAGCAGTTGGGAACAGACACAATCCACTGAAGGGGCGGGGCAATGAAGGAATGAGGGCAGATCTGCCCGCAGGGCTTAAACGAGTGCCCTTAAGAACACCTAGAGCACTGGAAACTACATGGAGGACAAGTACCCAACACACTGCATGTCTCCTAGACTTCTTTACTGAAACAGTTAATTAAAATGCCCAAGCCAGCATATACATAGATATAATACTTGTGTTTAATATAAAAGATGCAGTCTAGTATTTTTTTTTCTTTTAGTTTGTGTACCTAACAGGTCACAAAACTCCCAGTATAAGCATGGTGGCTCACGCCTTTAATCCTAGCACCTGCAGGGGGAGGCAGGTAGATCTCTGTGAGTTCCAGGCCAGTGAGCCCTACTTAGTAAAACCTTGTCTCATAAAGAAAGAAAGGGAAGGAGAGATGCATAAGCATCAGAACAATTAAATTAGCTGCTCTGTCATACTAAACCCTGCATGACAGTCTATTTTAGATTCAGACAGCTAATCAGCTCTACGAATACTTAATGCTGTTTTGTTAAGGGACCTGCAAGTTTGTTATATTAGTTTCAAGTATGAAACAAAAGGTAAGAGAATTCTAACTACAAATTAAAAATGAGGAGTCATTAGCTCCCTTATGAAATTTAAACACATCTGTTAAAAGAGAGTGAGAGAGAGAGAGAGAGAGATATTTGTGTACATGTCTGTATTTATACCACATCTAACTTTGGTGTTTTTTACAGATAATTTCCCAAACTATGACATAAAACCCTATTCTGCCACTAAAAAGTGGCAAGTTTATAAAATCAGTCCAGTTTGACTGGACCTTTCTGAACATTATTGGGAAAAAGAACTGATAAAAGATAGTGAATAAAATAATTGGAAAAGAAGAGAACTGATAGTACTCATAAAAGTATTTAAGTAAAATGTTCAAGGTTAAAATAGAAAACTAAAGTCCAAGTGGATCAAAGACCTCAACATAAAACCAGACACATTAAATTGGTTAGAAGAAAAAGTGGGGAAGACCCTAGAACTCATTGGTACAGGAGACAACTTCCTGAACAGAACACCAATAGCACAGGCTCTAAGAGCAACAATCAATAAATGGGACCTCATGAAACTGAAAAGCTTCTGTCAAGCAAAGGACACTGTCATCAAAACAAAACAACTACCTACAGATTGGGAAAGAATCTTCACCAACCCTATCTCTGACAGAAGGGCCAATATCCAGTATATAGAAAGAACTGAAGAAGCTGAAAAGCAGCAAACCAAGTAATCCAATTAAAAATGGGGAACAGAGCTAAACAGATAATTCTCTGTAGAGGAATATCAAATGGCAGAGAAACACTTGAAGAAATGCTCAATGTCATTAGCCATCAGGGAAATGCAAATCAAAACGACCCTGAGATTTCACCTTACACCCATCAGAATGGCCAAGATGAAAAACTCAAGTGACAACACATGCTGGAGAGGTTGTGGAGAAAGGGGAACCCTCCTCCACTGCTGATGGGAATGTAAACTTGTACAATCACTCTGGAAATCAATCTGGTGCTTTCTCAGACAACTAGGAATAGTTCTACCTCAAGATCTAGCTATACCACTTCTAGGCATATATCCAAAAGAGGCTCAAGCACACAATAAGGACATTTGCTCAACCATGTTTATAGTAGCTTTATTTGTAATAGCCAGAA
Source organism: Meriones unguiculatus (assembly GCF_030254825.1). Taxonomy (NCBI): domain Eukaryota; kingdom Metazoa; phylum Chordata; class Mammalia; order Rodentia; family Muridae; genus Meriones; species Meriones unguiculatus. Next base: position 31,546,593 of record NC_083349.1, read on the forward strand.
GCTGGAAACAGCCCAGATGTCCCTCAACTGAAGAATGGATGCAGAAATTGTGGTACATCTACACAATGAAATATTACACAGCAATGAAAAATAAGGAAATTATGAAATTTGCAGGCAAATGGTGGGACCTGGAAAGGATCATCCTGAGTGAGCTGTCCCAGAAGCAGAAAGACACACATGGTATATACTCACTCATATAGACATATAATATAGGATAAACCTACTAAAATATGTACATCTAAAGAAACTAATCAAGAGAGAGGATCCTGACTAAAATGCTCAATCCCCATCCCAAAAGGCAAAGAGCATGGACATCAGAAGAAGAAGAAAACCGGAAACAAGCCAGGAACCTGCCACAGAAGGCCTCTGAAAGGCTCTGCCCTGCATTCTATCAAAGCAGATGCTGAGACTTACGGCCAACTGTTGGGCAGTGTACATGGAATCTTATGTAAGAAGTGGGAAATAGTAAGATCTGGAGAGGACAGGAACTCCAGAAGGAGAGCAACAAAACCAGAAAATTTGAACAGAGGGGTCTTCCCAGAGACTCATACTCCAACCAAGTACTATGCATGGAGATAACCTAGAATCCCTGCACAGATATATCCCATGGTAGTTCAGTGTGGAACTGGGTTACATAGTAATGGGAAGAGGAACTGCCTCTGACATAATCTGATTGGCCTGTTCTTTGATCACCTCCCCCTGAGTGGGGAGCAGGCCACAGAAGATGACTATGCAGCCACTCCTGATGAGACCTGATAGACTGAGATCAGAAGGAAGGAGAGGAGGACCTCCTCTATCAGTGGACTTGGGGAGGGGCATGTGTGAAGAAGGGGGAGGGAGGGAGGGCCCGGGGGGGGGGGGGAGGGAAAGGCTTATGGAAGGATAAAAAGTGAACAAAGTGTAATTAATAAAAGTTAAGAAAAAAAGAACTTAAAAAAAAAAGAAAATGCATAATTAACACAAACATATCACAGAAGACCTAAAATCCCAATTGAAATATAGAGGATTGAGTCATGAGTATTTCAGGATTAGTAGTGACACTGAATCAGAAATCACACAAAAGACCCTTGTGTAAATAATCCCCCTCCCTGCTTTGGGCAGGTTCTTGCTCTGCCTGATGAAATGGTATCAGGTGCCCCAACATATTCTCAAACATGTAAGTAGGTCCGGTGCCCATAGGATGCATGGAGACGGTAGAGTTAACCACTGCAGGTAGCACACAGCAGCTGGTCATAGAGTAAGCTAGGTATTACCTGGAATATGCTGGCCCCATAAGGTGTCCTCCAAGCATTCAGAAGGTTGTCCTTTCCAGTGCTTACAAACCATTTGCCTACAGGAAGAACATTTTGTGTTACTTTGTCATTTGCTTCATAAGGTGCTGAATTAATATAGAAACTCATCCTATTTATAACAAATATCTTTTTACTTTAAAAGTAAAGCCCACCCACCTTACCTTCTGGATTTCATGAGTCACTGATTGTTATGATAAGGAAAAAAAAATGGATTAAGGCCAGCAATTTGCATAGCTTGTTAGGAAAGCATGCATGGTTAAGTACACAATATAGTTGTGATGAGAGACTCATTAACAAAATAAAAAGACTCAACTTTGAATGAGTCAACAGAAGAACCAAGCAATCTCTCTGGTCGATAGAAACTGAACAGAAGGTGCTTGCTTACCACAGTGGGCAAACTTGAGTGACAGCACACAGCTCTCATGAAGATGCAACTGGTATTTGTCTGGCTTGGTGACATGCAACACTTCCACATTGCTGTTCTCCATCCCCACTGCAAGCCACTCTCCAGTTGGGCAATAGCCCAAAGAAAAGATCTGGAATTAAAACAAATGATAGCGCTGCAGAGAACGAGGTCTTATTAACTGGGAGGTATACTCTTAAATATCAAGAAAATAAACAAAATTAAAAATGTGCAGAAAGAACCAAGTCTAAAAGATTATCTCCACAGATTCATATTCAAGTGCACCACTTTTTCTTTTGGTAGCTCACGTTACCCGCACACAGTCCACACCTGAGAGGTGAAGTCGTGCTGTTGCAGCTGCCGTCCTTCACGCAGGTCCCAGGACCTCACAGTGTTGTCTAAACCACCTGTCCAGAGCTTGGTGCCGTCATTAGAAATGTCAATACAACTGGCTCCATCTGTGTGGCCCTGGAATTGCCTAAAAATGGAGGGAGGGAAAGCCCTTGAAAATGGGAATCCTTTGCTGATCAAAATCAATGCAGGGTTTATCTAGAGATCTCATTTGGTTTATACTTTCTAAGTATTCAAATTAATGAAACATATCATGTATTTGTGTTGGCATTGCAGGAGGGAAAGGCCATTCTTACAAGAAACAGCTAAAGGATGTACACTCAGTGTGATCCACTGCCCAGGGACACTTCTGGTAAAATGTAAAATGTACATTGGGGCATGATGGAAAGAATTCAAAGTGCTTCCTCACTTCATAGTCAAGGATGACCTTGTCTATCTGAACCTTACCCTTAAGCCACAAGAACAACAATTATTTTCCTTTTGGAATTGCAGCCCTTCAAAATAAGAGTGCAAAGGGTCTTATCTTCCCATACAGGGCCCTACTCATAGCTAAAGTTCCCAATTTTCTAACAACCTTTCCTTGAGCATACTGTTTGTTCTCATTCCTATAAACCTGCTTGTCTACTTGTCCTTAAATATGAGAACACAGGCAATTTAGGCCATGTGAGCACAAACAGCAACCCACTAGCACTGGCCCATGGCAAACACCATACAACCATTGCTGAAGTTTTGACACATGCAGCACTTAAACTAGAACCATATACTATGGTTGTTCACCAAGGAGCTAAGGGCAATGATGGGTGTCAGCAGGCAAAGATAAGAAATTACAGACACCTAAGGAACCCATGAGGTCCTGACAACATTCATTACATAAAAATAACCTTTACGTCTAAAACTCTGAATCAGTAATGCTGTGTGTATGTATGTATAAAATGAAACACTTATTTCATAAAATATAGTATGGAAGCAAGATTTTGCAAATACACAAACTACACATACCAAAAGTCAGACACAGACACAGATACACACAAAGCTTTGAACACCATGTGGTAAATTAGCTCTCCCTTACTGCACACAAGTGAATTCAGCTGACCTACCTCACCAGGGTCTGATTGTGCAGATCCCACACTGCGATGTTGCCATCGCTGCAGCATGAGAAGCAGACCTTGGAGTCAGGGCTGATGGCCAGAGCATAGCAGGCAGGGGCTGAGGACGTCAGCTCTGCCTTGATGCGAGGGGTTGGCGCTGCCAGGTCCCAGATGGACAGTGTACTGGCTTCCCCTCCAACAATTAAGGTGCGACCATCAGGGAGCAATCTGCAGGAACGGATGTAGTTATCCCTGTTCTATGAAGACAAAAGCCATCACAAAATTACTCATGAGGAAAGGAAAACAGCGTTAATATGAGAACAGAAATCCATAAGAGTATCATGTTCCCTTCTGGTTTAATGAGCCATTTATACTTATGACAATGATAAAGTAGATTAATGTTGCAAAATTACATGAAATTAAGGAAGTACTTAAACTTGATCTACAAAATTTAGTACCAAGATATTTAATCTTAATTAGCATCCAAATGCAAAGATCTAGTGCTACTCCCACCACCAAATTAAACAACTGTGGATGTAATCTGTACACATAGATCCACATGGTCTGTGTACACACCACTACAGTTCCCTAAACTCTAAATCCCTGGCATACTTTGCTGAGGACAAAGGGTCCTGGTGTTAAAGCCACATCACAGTGAAAGCCACTTGACAGTTGGCTCTTTTGGCCTAGCCTTGCTATATACAACTAACAAGCATTGTGGGTTCAGTGAAATGCCATCATCAGGAGGCAAGACAGGAAAAAGACAATGACTTTCCTGTTCATAAGTTTATGAAAATCTTATTTATGTATGTATACTTCATTATGTCATACTAAATGATGCACCAAAAAAAGATTCTTCTGACAGAAGGGAAGAAAACTAAGCTTCAATTTCCTGTGTAACCCGAGGAGAAACGGTAACTGACCAGCTATGGGCTTCGTAGCCACATGAATAGTTGACTTGACAAAGTTCTCAGGTATGCTCTGTAGAAGCAATGTGTGAACTCTCAGTATTCTTGAACCAAGTGATTTACCTTTGACCCTGGAGACAAGATGAATGCAGACTGTACAGGTGCACATACCATCCAGGAAGAACTGGATCATTCTGAGAGAAAACCCCTACTTATCCTCTTGGGACTGATATGATTTTTCTTACCATCACAGTCTCTGTTATCCCTTCTCACTTACCAGGCAGTCCAGCTGAGAGACTGGGCTCTTGTTGCCAGGATGGCTGATATCCCAGACCTTAACGCAGCCCTTGCCACCTGTGTACACGTGTCTTGTGGGGTTGCTGATGGTCACTGCACACACCACCTCCCCATGGTTGAGAGTGTTGATCTGTCGAGCATGTCGGGGGATTCCAGGTCCAATGAGGGCATCAGGGGGAAAGGGGACAGGCTGCATCTGACCATCAGCACTAACATGAAAGGAATATGCTCTAGGGTACAGGAAGAAAAAACAGGAGAACAATGTAGAAGACATTAGCTTTTGCTTGTTTTCTTTTAGAACAGGGTCTTATGTATCTATGGTTGGCCTCAAACTCACAAAACAGTAGAAGGTGACTCTAAATATCTGGCCTGCCTGTCTCTACTTCCCTTGTGCTGTGATTACAGGTATGCCCTAGCATGTCTGATTTATACAGTGATGAATATAAAACCCAGGTTTCATGCATACTAGAAACACACTCTACCAACTAATCAACCTTCCTTGAAAATGTTATTAAACCATCTAATATAACAAAAGAGAAAAATCAGAGAGCAAATCCTTTTTTTAGTGCCATTTGAGATGCACAAAATGAATGAATGAATGAATGAATGAATTCAAATGGATCCAGTACAGCATAGTAACATAGGCTTTAAAGTCATGGGACTAGGTCCATAACCAAATACCAATTGGTTGTTTAATAGTTGCTGTGTGACATCATTAGTTACCTAGTCTTGCTGAATACAATTCTAACTTCAAAAAGAGGATGAGTCTATAGTTTACAGAGAACCAAGTAAGACAGCCAGTTTCAGATATATATATATGTGTGTGTGTGTGTGTGTGTGTGTGTGTATACATATATGTATACACATGTAGTACCTATCTTTTTCACTCTAAACTTTCATTGCTTTGTATTTTTCAGTGGTTCTATGGCCTGTGATAGAGCTCACCTATAAATGGATTCACTCTAATGAGTTATTAATGGAGATCAGTAAGCCAAATTTATGAAGCTCTAAAGAGTTCAGATTCTGTAGGTATACATTCAAATGGAAGACGTGCCAAAAAAAAAAAAAGTTTTCACACATTGATCAGACTCAAAAATCACAAATTTTAAAAAACACAAAAGAAATGAGAACTTGAAAAAGTGCCCAAACCACAAAGTGTACTCCACTTCCATTTCCAGTTCACACCCTTAAAAGCCCTGTGATGTAAAAAAATGTTTGGTATAAACTGGACGTGAAGTCTTCGCCAATCAATTCTACTTTTAAAACGCAACTGTTAGCAAGGAGGTAATGAGCCTGCTCAGATGCAGGTCAACTTTAGGGGGAAGCAAATACTAATGGCAGGTGAGAAGGAGCTGAGCCTATTTTGGTAGCTCTTAGAAATGGCAGCCCTTTTTGAGAAATATGTACCATACCAAGAGAAAGAATTTGTGGATGTATGAAAGGTAGGAACTTAGACTAAAGCACATACAGGATCAGAATCAAAGCTGAGATAGTGTGGTGGTTTGAACGGAACATGCTCCCTAGGTTGTCAGGCATTTGACTATTTTTGTTGCTTGGTTGGTTGTACTATTTAGGGAGCTTTAGGTGGTGCACCCTTGTTGGAAGAAGTATGGAGGGCTTTGAGAGTAAAAGCCTGCACTACAGTTTGCTGTCTGCTTCCTCTTTCCATTTGAAGATACGTGCTCTTAGCTACCTGCTACACCCACCTTATGGCCTCCTGCTGCTTCCCTGCACGATGGACTCTTAGCCCTTTAGAATCACATACCAAATAAACACCTTCCACAAGCTGCTTTTAGTCACAGTGTTTTATCAAACAGAGAAGTAACTGAAATCAATACTTTACAGTTCCTTACTGTGAGGGTCTAGGCTGGTCATGTTTACAAAAAGTTAGCCCAGCACTGAGGGCATGCCACAGCTGCCGAGGGAAGGGTTGGGAAACTAGGAAGTGAATAGACAGAGGTTATTTTTCAAGTGGAGTAAAGAGAACTTGGAGCCACACCAATGTGTGACCTCAGAATAGTGAGATTCTGAGGACTGTAAACATAGATGGTGGGAATGCTGGGAGCAGGAATTGCCAATTCACAGAACCTAGCTTCTGAAGGCAGGTACGGCCATGCTTAGATTCTGGATGTGACATCTGGAGCGGTGATAGAGATTTTAATAGAGGTAGCTGAAATAGAATAAGGCAGATTTTCACTAGAGCTGATCCTGGTGACAGAGCCATCAGGAGTTTGACACCTAGTCACACTCAGGTCTTTAGCGGAAACTCCATCACGGTATATACTGGGGTGTTTTTAAATAGTAGAGGTCTGAAAGAAGCAGGGTTTTCACAGAAGTGAGAAATCTAACTCATCAGGAAACACCATTGGCATGCTGGTCTGTAGGCTGTGAGGAAAAGGAAAGGGCACCTTCTTAGGGGGATGTAGAAGAAAGGGTGACTTTAGGAGAGCCAGGTTCTAGTTCAGGCTTGAAAACAAAGGCTGCTCCTCTCAGAGAGGACAACTGAGAAAAGGCTAATTCATATAGCAATTAAGAGGTCACAAAGACTAAATCTTCCAAGAAGAAAAGAAAGGTTATTCCAAGTTCAGGCAGTGTTAGATTTTCCCCCACTCTTTTTGTTTTTTCAACACAGGGTTTTTCTGTGAAGCCCCGGTTGTCTTGGTATTCATGCTGTAAACCAAGGTTGGCCTTGAACTCAAAGATTACCTGCCTCTGCCTCCTGAGTGCTGTTATAAAAGGAGTGTGCCACCACTTACCTTGCTAGTTAATATACTTAATAACACTTTCTTAAAAAAAAAAAAATCCCATCCAAGGCTTATCAAATGGGTTTCAAAAAACTTTGAGAATTCAGAGAGAGAGAAAAGGGAAGAAAGAGTTGGTTGTGTTTTTTTTTTTCTTCTTCAGAGACACCCCCCATGTGGACAATGGCTCTTGGGGGAAGGGGGAGAAGGGAGAGGGAGAGGAAGAGGGAGGGAGAGGGAGAGGAGGAAGGGGGGGGAGAGGGTTGTTTGTGTTTTCCCAGAGAACCCTGGCTCTTAAAGACACAAACGCCCTTCAAGGTTTTTAGTAAAAATTTCATCAGTACTCTGAGTACCTACCATGTGACCATCTAGAGCCCAACTATATGAAGGACTGAAAAAAACAAAAACAAAACCCCAACAAACTACTTTCTGACATATTTATTATCAGGAAAGCATGGCAGCTGTCCATTCATGTGGCAGTGGAAACTTGAGATGTTTATGTCAGTAATCAAGACTGAAGGCAGAGGCTCAAGCACAGGCTCAGTAGCATGGTGACAGCATCCAGACAGGCTGCAATTCTATAGTGCTCAAAGTGGCATGACCCCCAGACCAAGGCGACCACTGCTTCTTTAAATATTCCAAACACACTAACACTCCTGTACCTCAAGGCTGACCTGCACCAAGAACCCTTCAACTCATCCACTCTACTCCCTTTGCTGTTTACCTACTTGGTGACTACTAACAGCCTTTGAAAAAGGACTGTACCTCTTTCTTAAAGGAGCCCTTCCATCTCCTCTCAGTTCATATGGAACTCAGAGGCATTTGAGTTATTTGATTAATCCTCTGACCTTGTTATTTAGTCACTGCTTGAAACAGACCAATCTTTCACCTTCAGAGTTCTTTGGTCAACAAAACTTGTTAGTCAACCACTATTTGCAGAGCACACACAGGTACACAGAATTTTATGGTAATTGATATTTATATCTTCAACTCTCAAGGAACTCAAAGTCTAATTTGCCTTGTTTCCCTTATTAATAAGCCAAATATTTACTGAACAACTTGGCTATGCAGCCAGCATGTTTGATGTAACTGGGACATTTGGATTAGGGTCTGTAGTAAAGTTAGTTATAGGAGGAAGAACCTTTAATTTTATTCAGCAGATAGAAAACAAAAAAGAGTCAAGGTCAGTCAAGCATGCTTACCACTGAAGGGCAGGTGAAACGGGGAGAAAAAGAATGTTAAGGAGACACTATGGTGACAAGAAAGTGCCTATGTAATACTAAAGAAACAAGCAAAGGGAGCCAGAGAAAGAAGACATCATTATATATTTATTTACTCTTTGAATAAACTTGCATTGTGAGCATCAGCTGTGAGCTATGCAGTATTTTTCGCACAGTTCTTTTTTGTTTGCTTCAAGTCTGGTTGTCCTGGAATTCGTTCTGTAGACTAGGCTGGCCTTGAACTCAGAGATTTGCCTGCCTCTGTCTCCTCAGTGTTGGGCGTGCTCCCTTGCCCTCCAGGTTTGGAAGTTACTTCTGTAACTGAGTATTTGTTGTTGATGGGAGTGCTAACTGGTACAACCACAATGGAAATTGGTGTGGGTTCCTCAAAAAGCTGATCTATACCACTCTTGGGCTTATACTTAAGGGACTCTACATCGTACTACAGAAATGCTGCCTAATCCATGTAGTATTCTGCTATATTCTTAATAGTCACAAAATAGAAACAGCCTAGATGTCCATCAATGAGTGATCAGGATCTATGTGGAAGAACAGGTGCAAAGTTTCTAAGAGCCAAAGATAGTAGATGATTCCAAGGGCACGGTATTTTCTGACCCAATAGTGCTAATGTACATATGAACTCACAGAGACTCTGACAGCATGTATAAGATTTGCAAAAGTTCAAACCAGATAAAATTCCAGGGTGGAAAAGTTAGTTGTGGGCATAGAGTCCCACAACTAAGCAAGAAGCAATTTACAAATGCTAGTGAGACAGGGAAAATCTTCAATGGAGTGATAGTGCGTATATCAACCACTCTGAAGGCCAAGCTTCATGATCAGGAGTAGTTGGCCAATACAACATGGAATCCATATGTAGAGTGTATGCATGTGCACACACACACACTTTTGTTGAGAGGGAAAGAACATGAACTTGGGTGGGGAAGGAGGCTCTGGGGAAGGCAAGAATATAAGAAGGCGGGGCAAAAGATTTTATGGTAATTAATATTTATATCTTCAACTCTCAAGGAACTCAAAGTCTAATTTGCCTTGTTTCCCTTATTAATAAGCCAAATATTGGCATCTTATACCAACAGGACTTTTCAATTCCACAAATCTAATTCAATATATTTCGGAACATTGTATTTTTTGAAAAGTTCTGTTCTGCTCCTGTAGAGGCCATATTCAAATAGGGAGAGGCAGACAATAGCTGTAAGGAAACATTCAAAAGCTGAGCATGATGGTGCCTCTCTCTAATACCAGCCTAATACTTAGAAAGTAGAGGCAGGAGGCTCAACAAATTCAAGACCAGCTTGGGGTACACAGTGAAACACTTTATCAAAAAAATTACAGGAAAATGACAATAGGGAGGAAGCCAGAGAGGGATGGTATTTAAAGACAGTTACCAGGGCAGAATGCTCTGTTAAGAGGGTATCTAACCTCCCTGTTCAGAGGAAGCCCATAGGCTGCTCCAGTTTCCAAGTGGGTTCCCTAGTAAAGGAGTACAGGGGCTGTCTCTGACATGAACTCAGTGGCTGGCTCTTTGATTACCTCTACCTGGGGAGTGCAGCCTTTCAGGGCCTCAGAGGAAGATGATACAGCAAGCCTTGATGAGACCTGATAGGCTAGGGTCAGATAGAAGGGGAGTGGGACCACCCCTATCAGTGGACTAGGGGAGGGGCAGAAGGGGAGAAGGAGGAGGGAGGGTGGGACTGGGAGGAGATGAGGGAGGGGCTACAGCCATGATACAAAGTGAATAAATTATAATAAATAAAGAAATAGATTTTTAACCTACAAAAAAAAGAGAGCATCTACAGAAACCTGAAATGAGACAGTGAGACACAGAAAACATTAATAGATGAGAATCATTAAGAATAAGGGGCAAATAGGCAAGTAGCCAGGAGAGCCTCCAGGAGAGGAGACTTGTGTGGCTGCTCATCAAGTCTGGATAGTGCAGGGGACTAAGGACGCAGCATATGTGCTGTGGATTCAATCTCAGAAAAGATGGCAATCAAAGATTGGTGTGAGTACATGTGTGCGCATGCATGCGCGCAAATAAATGCGCATGTGTGTAAGGAGGCAAGAACCTTTCTTTAGAGGAAGAAAAAAAGTCTTAGTTTTTTTCTTTCTTTCTTCTTTTAAGAGCCAAATACTACTTTAAAAGTCTTCTCTTAAATTTTTCTAATCCTATTAGAACTGTTGCTTAGGTAGTAAGAAACAAACAAACAAACAAACAAACAAACCGGAGCGCAAGTATACAGAAACCAAGACTGTAGAATGGGATGTGGTGAGATTAGAATATATAAAAAGAGGCTGGAAGAGGTGTGTTGTACTTGGTCTGTTATCACTCTATGGGAGTGTGAACAGACATTCCAAATGCTCAGCTCACAGTATAGAAGCCAAATGAGCAAACTACCTTTTCTGGAAATAGAATTCAGCAGAAGATTGTCCTGATTTTTTTTTTTTTTTTGAAGTTCAGCGTGTCTGTTCTCTACAAGTTTAATTCTAATCATCTTAAGTTTGCATATAAATATCACACTTTCTGAACAACTGCCTTAAAATCAGCAACAGACTGGGAGAAGCCCTATCTGCCAGGGCTGCCTTTACCACTTACATTTTTACATGAAGGCTTGATTTTTAAACTAAACACACAAAATTCAACCTTATTATGCCTTGTTGTTTGCTAAGAGAAAATGAAGAATAATTCAAAGCCTATCATTTAGCAATGCCCAAATTCCAAATCGCAAGCAAGGACTGGAGCTTGGCAGACAATGAACCCAAAGATACTCACGGTTTTCCTCCTGGAATGCCTGTCAAGTTTGGAGGTATTGCCGGCACACGCATATGATGATGTGGATCGAATCCCACCTAAAATTGTCCCCATGCAAAACAACAGACAGAGTCATTTGCTATACCTTGTACAACATGGCACCTAAACCTTAGAAAACAGATGATTTGAAAATAATTTTGGTGACATTTACAGAAGTATCTACCGATAAAATGACATGCTGTTTATGATTTAATAGTCATTTATTCAGGACTGGAACATGGAAAAAAGTCACTACTGATCACTAAGGATTGTGACAGAAACAAAGGCTTTAATTATATTTATTTTCCTGTCTGGTCTAACTTTGTAGTTTACAATGCCAGAATAACTACTAAATTTTAAGAAGTCATAAACTTTCTCACCTTACCCAAGGAAATAAAGCCATAATCAGATATATCTTAATTTATAAATAAACACTCAGATCATCCGATAAATACCTTGTCTTATATAAACTACATTAAAAATGCTGTGTTCTGTGATCTATAAAGCATATAAACACACCACGGGTGATCTTCCATAGGCAGCCGCAGCAGCGGCAGCGGCAGCAGCAGCGCTCATCTGGGGGGAGATGTTGTGCAGCCCAGCATAGGCAGCTCCAGGGCTGGTCAGTTCCCCATTCATACCAGCATGGGGCACAATTCCAAAGGGGGTTGGATATGGACAAGGTACAGCCATTGGGGTCCTCAGGCTGGAGGCTGAAGAAAAAAACCAAGAACATAGAAAACAGTAGTAGCACCTTCTTCAGTTGCCTAACAATACAACCCATAGTTCAAATGAACTGATTTTACTATTCTCAAAATTATTCAAGCCTTTGAAGTAGTTCAAGCATTCATCTCATTTTTTAAAATTTAATTTAATTAATTACACTTTATTCACTTTGTATCCCCCCATAAGTCCCTCCCTCCTCTCCTCCTGGTCCCACCCTCCCTCCCCCTTTTTCACACATGCCCCTCCCCAAGTACACTGATAGGGGAGGTCCTCCTCTCCTTCCTTCTGATCTTAGTCTATCAGATCACATCAGGAGTGGCTGCAATGTCATCTTCTGTGGCCTGGTAAGGCTGCTCCCCTCTCAGGAGGAGGTGATCAAAGAGCAGGCCAATCAGTTCATGTCAGAGACAGTCCCTGTTCCCATTACTATGGAACCCACTTGGACACTGAACTGCCATGGGCTACATCTGTGCAGGGGTTCTAGGTTATCTCCAGGCATGGTACTTGGTCGGAGTATGAGTCTCTGGGAAGACCCCTGTGTTCAAATTTTCTGGTTCTATTGTTCTCCTTGTGGGGTTCCTGTCCTCTATAGATCTTACTATTTCCCACTTATATCAGAAGAAGAAGAAAACAGGAAACAACCTGGGAACCTGCCCCAGAGGGCCTCTGAAAGGCTCTGCCCTGCAGACTATCAAAGCAGACACTGAGACTTATGGCCAACTGTTGGGCAGAGTGCATGGAATCTTATGTAAGAAGTGGGAAATAGTAAGATCATCTCATTTTTTATTTGAATATTTACCACATGTCAGACAGGGGTGGAGACAGATGCTTGGTTTGGAATTCTTTCCTCGTCTAATAGACAGTGCTGATCATTACCACTTTTAACAAATTTCATTACTTAAATTACTTAATTACAAAAACAGAAGTGTTAATAAATATACAACTTTTTTTCCCTTACTAACCTAAGGGGTCCACACCTGGTGGCTTTCCAGGAACAGGCCTCAGTCCGGGAGTCGAGTTACTGCCAGGGGTGGGTGCATCAGTTCGTGGAGTAGGGGTATTGGACTTTGAAACAGGAGTAGTAGATTTTTCATTCTAAAGAAGAATTGGAGTGTATCAGCCATGAGAACATGATTTTAAGAGTTACCTTAACACTGAAACAGTAGACAAAACAACAAAAAAGAAATTCGAGAATTTCTTTTGCTTGTCTTCTATCTCATGTCAATTAAAAGTAGGTGGCCAGGAACCAGGAAGGCACAATTCAGGAAGAACGCAACTAAAGCTGATCTGATCAAGTCATTTCTTGGTCTCAGTCAAGGGCCAAAGAAATTCATCAATCATACATCCTTAATGTGAACCACATGCTAGTGGCCATGGTTAAGTCAGGCTCCCAACTCACTGTTCATATCCTAAGAAGCTCCTTATTTAAATCACTCCTCTCAGAAAACACCCACAACGAAATCATGGAACATGTAGTAGAAAGACGCCATGAAGAGACAAGCAGGGTTCCGGAAGAAAGGACAAGGGGATTGAACCCAAACCCCAATCTAGCCTTCCATCTATCCTATACAGGTATATTCTTCTTTGGCACACAAACTGAAGAATCCTCTAGTCCTTCAGCTGTGAATTCAAAGGGTGACTGAAACCACATATGGTTTTGTACAAAAAAAGGAAGAAAAAGAAAAAGAGAAAGTGGTGAGGAGAGAAGGGGATTTACCACACAAAAATGCAGCGGACTCCACAACTGTGGGATCCTAACTGCTGGGCTGGGTTCAGCCTGGCATTTGTGTGGAGTTAAAGCACACTTTATTAGTGAGAGGACACTTATGCAGAAGCTAAAAATCACTGCAGCTGTGTATAGCCTGGAAATCCAAATGAAGCTAGAAATAAGATGACAGTGAAACCCCAAACCAAGTTTACCACAAACCAACGGCTTATAATAAGCCCATCGCCCTAACTCCAGTGTGCATTTTCCAACTTTACTAAAGATGTTTTTCTCTTATTTTCATCTATTACCTCTTTCTTAAGCTTACAGAAAGACTCAGAAAGCAATACCATGAAGTTAGTAAACATTTCTGCTCCAAAAAATTTTTTCTAATTAAAGTTGTATTCAAATCACGTACACACACCAAATGGAATCTAAGCCCTACAGAAAAATGTGAAATACACAAAAATTGAAAATCAAAATCCAACAGCTATCTTGGAAGCGGCAGTTCTAGTTAGGGAACAGCTTACAAGGCTAAGCTCTTTGGATTTGGAGGAAGGAGTACTGCTGGAAGATGCAACAGAAGCGGGGCTGATGGGGGCATCTTTCTTGAGGAGGCGTGTCTTGTCCAGGCCATTCTCCCTTGGAGAATGTGCTGGGCTTCCTCGAGGGGAAGATGGATCCTACAAAGAAAAAAATGTAAAACTCACAAGTGACTCACAGCACCGAGGTCCTTGACTGGTGACATTTCTACCTGAAAGCACTTAATAGCTTACTTGAAAGTACCAAATGTCTGGAACAGATAAAATTAACTGAAATTGCTTAAGAACATCTGGTATTGAGTTGAAATCTCAAACAAAAACAAAAATCAAAAAGTCCATCAATCTGCAAGGAGCATCAATAAAATCAGAAGGGTGACCACTGACACCGTTTTCACTCATTTCCGACGGTGAAAAAGGACAATTTCGTTTGAAAGGAAGCAGCAGCACTTCTGAAAGGCCCAGCAATGTATAAAGTCAGGAAGCAGTCTCTTGCAAGGACTTTGGATATTCTCCATTGTCACAGCTGCAGAGCAGCAGGAAGTGAAGCCAACTGCAAACATACCTCATTGGACACATCAACCACCAAGTTGTCATCACTCTTCTCACCATCACTGTCCTACACAGAGAATTAGGAAGCATTATCTCCACCACCCAGGAAAAAAAAGGCAACGTCCATTCCCGCTACATTTATGTGCCCACACCAGGTCCTTATATACTCAATGGAGTCAAACATTTCATACAAAACACTTTTCTTTATTCCTCATCTTGATGTTAGGAGCTAGATACTAATCACATTTCCCATTTTTGAAAATGTAGTACAATGGCTTGCTTACTACTCTAGAATACACCCAAACACAGCATACACGTGGGGGGTTGTGGTTTAGTCTGGCAGCACTTAAAAAATCTAAGTCACTTCATGGTTAAACTGAGAGGTAAATGTCAAAGTCTGAGCTTCTTGTGAAGTCTGCCATTCTGTAGAGAACCAGCTGGCAGGGAGAAGAACAACAAACAACTGACTCCACACTTGCTACCCATCATGTTCCTTCTCTTATGACCTGCCCAGATACTACAGGAAAAATGAGCTTTAATCATCAAGGACATTTGGAATACATACATCCTCCACAAAATCTTGTACTTTTCCTCAATATTTTAGTCCATCCAAATTTCTTGGATTTTACATTATTTCTCCATCTCTAAGGTAACCACATAAAGTTCTACCCACCAAACAGAAGAACCTTGTATAATAATCCAGGTCTTAGATTAGTTGCTACAGGAAAGCACTATGGTCTTTCCTACACATGTGCATGTACACATACACACACATGTACACATACATACACACACACAGCTTCAAATAGTTGATAGAGATAGCTTGAGACACAGTTATAAATACGGAACTTTAAAATTTTTTTTCTTAAAAGATGTTACCCTGTGTTCTAAAATTGGCTGGTAATAAACAAGACAAACTAGCCTCCCCCAAAGCAAAAGTGAATGAACTTACATAGCGAGCTGCAATTTCTTTTTCTTCTGTTTTCTGCTTTTTGCTCTCTGAGGAATAGTCCGTAGAGTTTCTGTGTTTCTCAGAACCTCGGAAACTGGCTGATGGGGATACAGAGGAGCTCTGGAATTTGAAATAAAAGCAGGATTGAAAAAGATCATTCACTTAGCAGAGCAACTGAACAAATCTTTTTGTTCTGTAGAATATGACTGGGAAGTTAAGAGGAGACAGAAGGGAGAGAGAAGGAGATGAAGAGAGAACAAAGGTATAGAGAAAAAGAAATAAGAAAGACAAGGAAGAACAATGAGCAGAAGAATGAAAAGGACAGCAGGCTGAGAACAAACTCCAAAGAGTAGATCTTGTCTCAAGCACGTTCACATCGTTTAAGGCTTTCACAAAGTTGGGAAAGGAAGAGGACACAAAAAGCACTAAGGGAAAGAGGCTGGTTTTGTTTTGTTATGTTTACAGGCTGACAGAAAGTGAGTATTTGACACTTCCACAAAGAAACTGAAGATAGTTGAGCTTAAAGAGTAACAAATAATTTTTCAATTAAAAGCTAAATCAAGAGGAAAACTAATCATTAAGGATTTGAATAACCCAAGGTGGTGGCCATGTGGTACATATAGATCATATTCACAGAAGATTTTGCTCAGCTTACATCTACAGTCCAGCAAATGCAGAACTAAGGGGGGGAAAATCCCTGCAAACACTGACTGTATTCCTGTACATTCTCCATAAGCCTACTCATTTTATTTCCAGAAACCTCAAACTCGCTGTGGCCAGAACAGAAAAAGAGGGTTTATATGCCTCGGAACGCCATGGTAAGGGGCTATGAAGTCAGGTCACAAACTTCATTCCTGTTCCTTCAACAGGCACTTAACCAGAAGTGCCCCCATATTGATGACAAAACTTGGAGCCTGAGAAAGGTGGTTCTCTGCCATGAAAGTCAACTGATTACCGAGTACATATATGTGAACTTAAAACTATGGTTGAGAATGTGAAAACTAAAACTACCCCTAAGAACCTGTCAGTGGCATGGACTGGGGAGATGGCCCAGTGGGTAGAGCACTAGGGCCTCAGAGCTTATCTCTAGAATCCCATTTGAATCTAGAAGGAACATATGCCTGCAATCCCGGCCCTGGGATGTAGAGACCAGAGAATTCTAGGAGCATATAAGCCAGATGGCCTGGTATACAACGCTGCAGACAAGAATAGACCTTGTTTCAAAAAGATGAAAAGCAAGGAACTCAAGTTGTTCACTAACCTCCACGCACACTGCACCCCACTCACCCCCCCAACACAAAACAACGAAAGCCCAAACTAGAAAGTGTCTGTTATAGACTGACGAAAAGAAAAGGTTAAATAAACATGAGGTTTGAAAGGGAGCAGGTCCAGACTTGAACTGTCCTATTGAGGAGGATGTAAAGGTGTCCAGAGTAGCCATTTCCTTTAGAAGGGCAATAAAGACAGATTTCCAAGGGTGAAAACAATGCAACTAAGTTAGGAGCAAGTTCATTTTGGAAATATACAAGGAAGAAGTTCAAGGAAGAACAAAGAATCACCATAAAAGCATCCTTTTGCTATAATCTGAAAATCAATCCAGAAAACTGTTAGCAAAGCTCTTCTTATTTAGAAATTTACTTATTTCATAGAAAACCAATTCAGTTGTTCGCTTTTCCTTATCTTAGCCTGGTGGTAATAATTAACCTTTCCAGATACAGAAAGGTAGTCAGTGCCTTTAAACTACTAGAGGCCATGTGACAGCCAGAACTTCTGGCCGTAAGTTTCATTTTATTTCTGATACAACATAGTGTACAGCATACCTAAACTTCTAAAGATGCTGTTTGGGGTTGTGTTTAGTGAGAGAGTAATATGGACTAGTGAAAAAAGAGTGACCACTGTTGGGCTGTCAATCTCTAAGCTCGTCCTTGCTCTGGCCAGCCCAGCTGCCAGTTTTAGATGACTGTTCAGGAGACCCTATGTATGCACTACTTGCTACTCAAACATTCAACAAAATATATTGTATGAAATTCTCAAAGAACAAAAACATTTAAAAAAGCCACATGAGACACACTGCAGAAAGTCACTGAATAAATACCTCAGGAAATCATCTGAGTAAAATATACTAAGGTGACTTGGAACTGTAAAAGGAGTGCCACGCTTTCTTCATCTTAATCCTTTACGAGTAAGATGCCTTCTCCTACTAATGTGGTATTTTACAAATGAAGAAGTCATGTGTGTGCATGAAGTGTGTATGACACTTTACTTCCAGTCATTTAGACTTTTTTCAAGAGGATAAAAAATAGTTTCTAAACAATATTAAACATATTTTCAAAAATCAATGCTAAAATATACTGTTTAGTCTTAGTGCTTATTTATTGGCATACATGTAAAATCAAACACCTTTTTCCTTAAGATTGCTGTCTCTCACTGTATGAACAGCTCATCCTCTTTCTTTGGTGTATATGTGTGGCATGCATGCAGACTTGTATGTAAGTTTGCATGCGTATGTACACTCACATGTGCACATGGTAAGTGCTGTTTGATGCGGGGTGTCTTCCTTGATTTCTTTCTACTTTATTCATGCAGAGTTGCTTGCTGAATTCAGAGCCTACCATCTGTACTAGTCTACATGTCCACCTTATATGTGGGTATGGGTTATCTGAACTCCACTGACCAATCCACCATTTTGGGCCCCTGTCTTTTTATTGTAGAACGGAGTTACACATTTGATTTTCCTAGTAAAATGATAGTTAGCTATCACTAGCATTTAAAGGGTAAGATGGACAAGGAGTACTGAGATGATCAGTGACACCCTAATAACATAGCAGCTCTGGAGTCAAACCAACTTGACATGGGTTCTCAGCACAGAGCTTAGAAGTCTAGAACGCTATTAGGTGGGCACTTGGGTTTCCCGAGCCTGGGAACGGGAAGACACGATGATAAAGACACTAGAAAAGTTGGATTTTCCTACCTTTCTGATTATTTTAAAAGCTTAGTTAAGTTGGTTATTTTCAAAGCTCATTACCGAAGGCACACACTGGACCTTACTCATGGCACTGGATAAATGCAAGCATTCAGACTCATTCAGAAAAATATTTTCATTATAGTTTGTCATACATATAAGCAAATATGCTACATATGGGCAGTCATAGAGGCAGTGATCAATTTAGAAGTTAAAAAAATGGATGTTAATATTTTAGAAATCTCTACATTTAAAACGAAAACATCCACTTTTGCCAGGAAAAGAAACAAAATGATGTGTGTCAAGTTAATAAAAGAGGTAGTGGTGGTGGTAGTGATGGGGTATGGCATAAACAGAATCCAAGTGAAAAAAATACAAACTTTTAAGTTTCTTATGAAAACCCCAACTATACTGGTAGCACAAAAGTACAAATATCCTTAGTATTACAAAACAGGCTTTTTTATAAAGGAAAAACTTGTAGGTCTTACTTTAAAATCCCCCTTAGATTTTACTGAGGCTGTTGGCCAAATAAGCTGAAGAATTAGCACTCCAGCAACTTGAAATGGGTGGCCCACACCTGTCTACCTTCAGATCAAAGATGGCCATGTCTGGGAAAGAGTTCCATAAAGTACTCTCCAAAGAAGGCCATATTAATATAATTAGCTAATTTTAATAATAGGGATACTGTAATAGCAAGCAAGAGCACCTCTCTGGAGTCAGACAGTATGGAGTCTTCCATTTAACAGCCCCAGGAATGATGTTTACTGCCACCCAGTCTCTTTGTAGTTTGGGATAATAAGATACTATCTTCACCCACTCTGATCTTTTTTGAGGATGAAGGAAAACAGTTTTCTATAAAGCTCAAGAAATAGTCTTAAATTAAGCACACTGCCTAGCTCCTCAACAATACTAAAGCTGATAAATCATTGTATAGTGGGGTTTAGTCCATTCTGTTTACTATAGATTGGTAAAGAGAAGGTTCACATAAGGACTATTCTAGGCACTTTTGTAGTGCTTCCCCTCAACACAGATATTCCAATGGCCCATAATGATAGGGCTTCAATTAACCAAAGAACACCTTTAAACAATTATGAAGTTTTGATTCTACACTGTAGAAATAGGACTATACATAACATATTCACATTGGATTTTCTATTTTGGTTTTAAATGTCCTACATTCACAAAGGTGCTACTCTTAGACATCTCCGCCAATTTGAAGAATACAAGTAGAAAGAATATGCTAAAGTTTGCATATTACCCAAGATAAAGAACTAAAAATTTGGGCTGGCCAAGCTAGCCCAGCAGGTAAAGGTGTTTGCCATTAAATTGGATGACCTGAGTTTGATCCCTGGAATCCTCATAGTAAAAGATGAGGCAGGGCTCTGTCCTTTGACATCTACATACATTCCATGGCAAGTGTGCAGACCCCGCTCACAAACAAACAAGCGAATTAATTAATTAATGTGAAAGACAATTCCTAAAACTTACTGGCCATTGGTATTGCCTTCATAGCTACTAGGTATTAAGTCAGTTTTTAGACAGGCAAACAGGGATAATGAAGAGGCAAGGGCCACCATGAAAATCTTATTAGAGTTTGCTTTGTTTTCCAGGCTTCTTTTATTCTCAACAATAAACATTCAGATGACAAATTACACTGCTGTAATCATTTGTGACAAATTACACAATTCAGTTACTCTAACTGAAATGTAGTTCCAGAACTCTCAAACCTTAGTATGAGTGGGTCATGATAAGTTTATATTAGAAAAGTCAGAAAAGAAAAACCAAGATGCACACAGGTCCTTCCAAAAGCCCCAAATCAACATTTCCTCTGCAACCTCTTAGACAAGCTGAAGACTGAAACCTACATCAAAAGCAAAGAGTAGTGATTTACTTTTCTCAAAAAAAGATTTATTTTTATTTTACAAACATGAATGTTCTGCCAGAGGGTATGTATGCATATTGAGGGCATACCTAGTGCCATGCATGCTCTGGAGCTAGACTTATGAATGACAACTGTACACCATCACATGGGTGCTGGGAACTGTGCCAGGTCCTTTGCAAGAGCAGTAAGTGCTTTTAACTACTGAGCCATCTCCTCCATGCCCTGAATTCAGAAAATCCATGGTTTTTCTGTATCTCAACAATGAAGTACTGCACATTCTACAGATACTTCCTGAAAGTTTTGAAAAAGGCAACAGTCCCAATAAATTTATGTATACCAAAATAGCAAGGTATCATATCCTAGTAGCATCTGATTGATTATTTTTATTGAATACTATTAAAATATTCATGTTCTCATTCAGAGAGCAAATGAAGAAAAGAATTCTCAGTTGGGAAAAACAATACCTTAAAAATGAAAATCATTTGGTCAAAATACACAAGTCTCACATGCCAACTCATATCACATGCAGATTTATGTAAATTAATTAAAATTCAGAGCACAAAGCTCTTGAGTCAGTCACTGGTGTTGGTTTACTGCTCATTACACCAAGACTTTTATTTAAACGACCTGCTTGATTAAGGATGTCTTAAAAAGCACACTCTGCAGACAATCTCACAGAATTTGCTTTAACAATTAACATAAATCAAAACTCACCTTCAAAAATGACTGGAACTTTCTGAGTAGCTCCCCTTGTTTAAAAGAATATTTAATATAATCTCCATATAGTGAAGTCTGTTACTACAATGTTTATTCTCTGTAACATTTCATGAAGGACATACTATTATTTGTGTTGTGTTTCTGCTTCTTTTGGGTAAGAAAAACTTGGGTCAAGACAAACTGCTGCATATAACGAAAATATCACCAAACCAGAGAGACTATCAGTCAGAGAGATGATTTTGAGTAAGCATCTCCAGTTTTCAGTGTGAACATAAAAATCAGATAGCCCTGGATTCGAGCCAGATAGATCTGCATCATTTCTGTTATTACCTGGAACACGTTACTAAAATTCTTTAAGTTTTCATTTTCTAGCGGGTGGGAGCATTACTCTAAGGTCTCTGTAAAGGCTCAAGAGTTCATATTGTGAGCATAGTACTTAGCATCTATTAACATAAGCTTTATGAAGAGCCAATCCTCTTTGGCAATGGTGAAAACTACTGTACAATCTTCACTCACATATGGGCTCACTCAACAAGGATTTACTGAATATTCTACAAGTGAAGAAATAAAGAGATAAATGAATACCACAGCTTGCCTATCCATTAGAAGTCAAGGTATTTATCATACAACAGGCATATGTATTTTTCCTCATGAAATGGAAAAATGGCACTTTTATGTGCAGTCACTCATGCTTTGTTTCTGTGGTTTTGATATTATGTATTACTCCGTCAGGATAAAATGCTTAAGAATTTATAAGGTATCAATACAATTGATTTTAAATTAGAACATTATCTTAATGTCCTCTTGAGGTTTCTTGAGTGTTATTTCCACTTCCTGGAATAAAGCTGTTGGCTCTTCACCAGACATTTCATTAAAAACATTCACCTTTTCTGACAAGTTCAGCTGCAAGAACAAAGTATTCTGATGCCAAAGATATGGGCTTGATTCTTATAGAGGTGACTTAGCTTCCCTTGACAGTCACCTGTATGTGTTCCAAGTAGTGTGCTATATGCGGCAGCAATGGTGCAGGGATGTGTGTGTGTGAGAGAGAGAGAGAGGGAATAAGTACTTCACCTTTATTTTCACAGTTTTAACAGAAACTGTAGTATTTGCCAAGCACATAGAATTTTATATAGCATACAGCTGTTTAATCATCCAGTCCACTATATGCCCTTCAATTCAATGGCCCTCAGGTTTGCAAAGTTTGACAGAGCCATGTGCTTTTGGTTCGCCCCAAGAATTCCCTGCCTTCATCAACAAGCAACTTAACATATCTGTATGTGGACTCTGCACTAATTAGAGTAATACATACTAGACATTTTCTCATTTTCTTCTGGAAGAAAAAGATACAAAAAATATAGCCTACACTACTCCTTTACCTACTGTCTTATTAAGCTACTAATTCTTACCCAATGGAATATATGAGTGTTCCAAAAACCAAAGTGGCAGAATTTCTTTTCTGAATTTTCTGGTAAGGTGAATTGGCTTAAGAACTATCTTGTGCTGTATTCTGGTGTGTGTGTGTGTGTGTGTGTGTGTGTGTGTGTGTGTGTAATTCCAACAGCTGCTTTGAAAAAAATTAAAGCAGGGTAATGACTGAGCACAAAGCTTTAGCAAGCTATACCTTAATGTACTAGGATCATTACCTTGGTCTTTCCATGTTACTACTTTTCCAGTAAACTGTTTTATTCAATTTGAAAGGTTACACAAATTTTTCTTCCAAGATTGTTAACAACAGAGAATCTCATATATTTTGTGTGTTATGCGTACAAATGTCCTATACAATGTATGACAGCATTTTTGCAGGGACACAGAAGAAAATAATAATCAACCAAGATAAAGAGAAGCTGCATGGTAGTTAAGGATGTTAATCTGAACCTCCAGTCTACATGTTGAGACAGAATAGCTAGCTTCCAATGATTGTAGTTGATTAAATTTTCAACAAAAAGTGAGTTGTTTCTCAGAATACTATTTGTCAATATAAATATAATATATAGACACAAATGTACAAATGTATTTTATTTTTCCTAGTTGCCACAGTATTAAATATAAAAGAAACTATAAAATTAATTTCAATTATGTACATAACCCCAGATATAAAAATACCCTATTAATATACAAGCAATATAAAATGTTTTGAAATGTTACAGTCTGTCTTCTTTAGTACTAAACTTTGAAAGGGTGGTTTACAGTTTATACTTAATAGTTCATCCTTTTTGGGTAGGCTCTATTTATGTTGCTTGAAAGATATGTTTGGCTTGTGGCTGTCATATTAGGTAACACAAATCCAAAAGTTCTCAACACCACAAGAAAGGCAAACAGCTAATAACACTGCAAATCTCCAGCACTATGAAAGGACATGTGGAACAGTTTCTGTCTACACCCCTAATTTCACCTGGCAGTTTCTTCCTTAGAAACTTCCTAAGACTTTTCACTCTAGAGCAGCATTTATCAACCTGTAGGTTGCAGCCCCTTTGTGGCACTGCATGGCCCTTTCCGAAATGGAAGGAGCCTTTCATAGAGATTGCCTAAGACCATCAGAAAATAGATATTTACATTATGATTCATATCAGTGAATCATACAGTTATGAAGTAACAAGAGAAATAATTTTATGGCTGGCGTCACCACAACATGAGGATCAATATCAAAGGGCCAAAGGCTGAAAACCACTGCTCTAGAGTTTGATGCAAGTTCTGCCAAGAATTTTCTTCTTTGGCCTGTGTGGCTACATATTTCTTTTTCAGTTTTTCTGCATTTGCCAACTGTCATATTCTGAAAGTTTTCAACCTGTAAGGCCAGGCCAGGACCCCTGTTAGTCCCACCTAGGCCTCTCATCTGCTCCTCTCCTGGAATCTGCCATTTCATCAATTACAGTTAATGAACGAAAAAGAAGCACAGAATATACTCTCAGTCACACGGGATTTTCATTATCTAGAGATTAGATATTATGCATATGTAGCAGGCATAAACTGTTTGATCATATTCTTTTGAATCCTTAATATACAACATGATGACTTCCGTGGTCTCAATAATTGTGTGTGTGTGCTAAGTGGTGATTTTGAAAGTTAGAATGACCATTTTGTAAAGCAGGCTAAAAAGGTATTAAGATGAAGCAGTGGAAACCATAAAGCTGAAATAGAGATAAAAATGGTGCTAGAGAGAAGAAATGAGTTCAAAGTGATGCCTTTCTCTGTTGCAACTCCCTCAATCTAGGCTACAGGTCTTCCTTCAGGGCCAGGGCCAGGTTTGCCTCCGGCTGCACGTGATGAGTGCTGATGAAGAAACCTATCAAGTTCCTTCATTATTTCTAAAAGGGATACATTTCTAGCAGAAGAGGGGCCATTTTCAACCATTTACCTTCATCCCTGTTGCTAATTCTACGTTTCGCAGCTGTCTGTGACTAGGGAGAAGCACCTTTTTACTGAAATCTGATTAGTGAAAAGGTGAGATCTCAAGGAATCATTTGTCTGAGAGACTCACCACAGGAAGAATGCAGCCACCAGCAGTTTTACTGTGATGGTCCTCAGAAAATAACAATCCCTAGGGATTCCCTACTAATACTCATACCTGAGAGGGAGGGGAGAAGGAGGGAGGGAGAAATAGAAAAACAGAGAGAGAGAGAGAAAGAAAGCGCAATCCTGTTCTTTTCCCCCCCTTGGCATACAAATCAAAAGGCTAATTGTAAGACAGAAAGGTGTAATACTTGTGAGAAAAAGCTTTCTATTCGTTAATTTTTAAGTTATAGACTACCTGCTATTTTATATAAAACAACAAAATGTATGATGCGATTGCTGGTGACTCCAATATGGAGGGATGAAAACAAATGAGATACAAATAATTTAGATGTATGTGCAAAGGCTTAAGGAGTAATGATTTGAAGCAATACCTTTCTACGACAGCTCAATTTGCAGATGCAGGGTTTGAGTAGAAGAAAGGTCGATTCACCAAGCCTGCATCATGACTACTCTGGTTATCATTTACACACAATCAACAGAAACAGTCTCAGGTGATGTATTTTAACTGTGCACATGTATACATACATATATGTAACAACAACAAACAGAAGAGGAGGCTGTAAATTTGAGAGTTGGGGTGTGGATACATGGCAGGAGTTAGTGAGAAGGGACATGGGAGGAGGGAGGAAAGGGAAGAGAGAAAGTGATATAATTATACATTTTAATTTTCAAGATTACTCTGGTTAAACCATGAAAGAACTTGGCACTAACTAGTGCTGAAAAGCTGAGAGGCAAGTCAAACTTCAGCGTACTGTCTCATCCTCTTCCCAAACAGTAAGTAGAGAGCTACATTACAATCTGATGAGAAAGATTTTAGCACCCTACTCTACTTGCCATAGCAGACAAGTGTGAATACTGCTCTAGCTTCTCCCTCTCCATTTGACCTCCTTATCCTTACATATGCACGAACGCACACAAACACGGCTCCTGCCCTCTTCTCCAGCCCTACCAGCAACACCTCTGTCAATACTTGGTCTTGCTGTTGGCACTATGGCTAAAGAGGCTGTTGACCTTTATTCTAACATGTTCTTTTTGGGTTAATTACTTCTGTATACTTGGTGTCCCCTATGACATTTAATCACTACAAGGCTACTCGGTAAACAGAACTGACTGGAACTAACTGCATTTCAGTATTGAGCTAAATGGTGCAGTGGTAGCAGCATGCTAAGAATGGACTAGAAGAAAATATTTCTGCAATATGGAGAAATAAAATGAATACTTTTTGATAAATCCCATTTCACTAAAGAGAAAAAACACTAGCCCAGGGGCACACTTTTGCTATTAAAGACTAGAATGGCTCAACAGACACCCCTTACACTGTAATGCAAGGACAATGCCGTTTTGCTAAACAAATGAATGAATATAAGTATTGTGCAACACAGGCATGACTTCTGTGCTCTGGTCTCTCTTTTCATGTATGCACATATGTGTATAAATATCCAATCACAAGGCAACCCTCTGCTAAAAGGACCAATGGCTTTTGATCTGGCATGTGGCTTGTAGTACCTCAGGAGCAGTGACCTGTTTCAGAAAATTCCAGTTTAGAGCATTCAAGAATGTCTCCAAGAACAAAGGACTAATCAAATGTCACATCATAAACATGTGGGCTGCTGATAAATTTTTCCCAAACAGTAACTCACTGAATTCTGTCCACTGGGACTAGACAGTGGGATGGCAAGGTCATTAGTTGATAGACCACAGGGACAACGGGATTCGGTGCAGAGCTTCAGCCCTAGCTAGTAATGGGGAAAGATTTGATCAAACAAGCATGCACTGAAATGTCAGCTACACCTTGAACTGAATGTTGGCAATATGCCAGATCCTTGGGACGTGAGATGAACAAGGCACCAGCTTTGTATGACACAGAATCTTGAGGGGGAAAAGGGCAAAGGATACAATAAGAATATGCTCTAGTGTTGTGACCTCTGGTTTCAGTCTTAGGTCTAGCATTTATCAGTTATGTGATTCTGGATCAGGCAATCCTTCTAGGCTTCTACTTTCAAAACTGCCTAACAGAGATAGGGTTTATTCCCTACAAAGATTGCTGATTACAGTCTGCATGTCTATGTTCCAGTATGATATCTATGTTTGACACCTAAACCACAATGTGTTTGTACTTAGAGGTGGGACCTATGAAAGAGGA
Organism: Meriones unguiculatus; assembly: GCF_030254825.1. Classification (NCBI taxonomy): domain Eukaryota; kingdom Metazoa; phylum Chordata; class Mammalia; order Rodentia; family Muridae; genus Meriones; species Meriones unguiculatus. The sequence continues at coordinate 31,573,393 of NC_083349.1, forward strand.
TTAGGTTAGGAATAGAGCCTTAAGAGTTGAATGAGTGAGCTTATAATGGACAGCTAGAGCAAGCATCTGCTCTCCCCATTACATATAGAACACAGCCAGGTGTTGCTTATTACTCAGGAAAAGGGCCCTTAGTATAGACAGACTCTTAATGGAAATACCTTGACCATGACTTCTGGGTCTCCTGAAATGTGAGAGATACAGTTCTATTGTTTACTATGCAGTTTATGGAATGAACTAAAGCAGCCAATGAATGACAATTACTTGAGATAACTACAGAAGAGGCAGGTACGCTGTACTTCCTTCACTGCTTACTTTTGGATCTTGCCTTAAAAGGCACAGCCCATGCCCTGGGCAAGAACCTACTCTGGGCAGCTGGAAGCCAAGAGACCTGCTATGAAATATAAAAAAGAAGGTAAAGCACCTCTTTTAATTTCTTCCCCAGATGTAAACAATCAGAAGCATGCTCTCCCCGTGCCTCTAACTGCACACTTAGCTTAGTGCTTCCTAAGAAGTTCTGCCTTCTCCCCAATCTGGAGAATTCAAATTATATGTGCCTCTAGAACAACCCTGACTCACACTGACAGGAATGTGTCCTAAACCTGCACCTCCAGCTTCCTGCAACTTGACAAGTGACTCCAACAAGAAATCAAACACAAAGGTGGGTGAGAGGCAGCTGCACTACTTTGCTAATTATCATTAGTGAAGTCTATGGGTTGCTACGGAGTCCTATTCTGTGCTAGGCACTCTGCTGGACCCAGGCCAACAAGAAAAGTAACAGGCAAAGGACCTTAATTAGGGGACATAAACTAAGTTATCATTAAAATAATTTAAAAACATGTATGAACATTTTGTGCTACAAAAGGAGAGAACTGGGGAGTACATAAGAGGACACTACGGAAAACAGGGTGGTGAGGCCTACGCTTTACATGCCACTAATAGGCAGTGAAGATACTTATGTCTTAAAATGAGCCAAAAATCTTGGAAAAGATTTAAATTCTCTATCATTCTCTTTTGCCCCCTTCTCAGATAAACTAGAGTAAGAATTCTGAAAGCCCTATGAACAGAAAATATCTTTACACCCATCCTTTGCAATTAAAAAGAGCAATTATAAGTGTACAATATAAAATTTATATGCATGTTAATTCATAAAATAGCAAAATTCATATGAGATCATGAAAAATGGTCTTTGTGGCTTGAAGCAAGAACCAATTAGCAACTACCAGTTAGTTATCCAAAGCTGGATCACAGAGCAAGAATGGTGAGAAGAGAATGGATCTTAGAAAGATGTCAAGAGTTGTGGCTAAATTGCCCCCTTTAGAGAAGTATGCATGTATACACAAACTGGAAATAGGTTGGTTAATAATGCCAGCTTCAGGCACCTTAAATAGAGTAGGAGTCTTAGGTACTCCTAACCTCACAGGGCGTATAGGACCATATAAGACATGTGACAAATAGCATCCTTACATTTGTCAGAAAAATGAAAAAAAAAAAAAAAAATCAGCCAAAGTTTATGACTACACTGATAAAAGGAAGCAAAATGAATTTTAACAAAGTGGTAGGCATACTAAGCATATCCTGCCTGTGCACATGTACAGTAACACACACACACATATACACACACTACCACCACCACCCCCCTTAAGAAAACTGAGAAAAGAAGGGTATATTTATGTGGTCAATAGAAACATGATGCTAAGAGCATAGTATAACAGTAAGACACAGTGTTCTCAGGTTTCTGAAGGAGTAGGGTTACCCATTTAGATTTTCTGTGGGTAAGGCATATCTAGTAGTGGGAGCAGTCAGAGTACTCAGCCCTGGAGTGCTCTTTTAGGCACATGAAGCACCTGGGCCAAGTTTTAGAGGACTAGAATGAGAGAGAAAGGGTTTCCTTTCGTTTAGGATCATGTCACTGTGAAGATAAGGCATACCAGTAAGGAATAAACAACCTGAGGTCTCTGTAGTGGCTCTCAGCCACTGTTGCATGTAAGGAGAAAGAGAGGGAGGGAGGGAGGGAGGGAGAGAAGGGGGAGGGAGAGAAAGATGGAGTGGGAGGGGGTGGGGAGGAACCTTGGCCCTATCCCAGAGCAATTCTATTTATAAAGCTCCTGGGTGATTCCATAGTTGACCACCTCTGACCTAAGGCAGAGTTGGCTAACGGCAGCCACTGCTGATTGCTATCAATTGGAAAGCCTAATCAACTGGAACTGCATACCCATTGGCACGAGATCACTCTAGGGACCTCTGCAAGAACACAATTAGCTCAGGGAGATCCTAGACTTTCTCACCCTGCAGCCACTCACGCCCTAATGAACAACAGATAAGAAATTGAAAAATCCAAAAATCATAGTTCAGAGTGGTGAGGAAGAAAAGCTTCAGCCACAATGCTGTCCTGAGATATAGTGAGTCACTTTTAACCCATTTCTGAATGTCTGAATGTACTGTTCCCATTACATTGCGTGACTCTACAATGCTGACAAAGAAATATATTTTGAATGTGATAATTAAAACAATAATCTCAATGAAGTGGACATTATGAGATAATTGGCCATCCTCAGAATTTAAGCAAACTGTGGTAAAAGCCAAGGACACTCATCATCAAAGTCAATTACAGTAATTGCTTATCTGAATTACATTATTGCTATTGTAAACCCTTATGGGGAAAAAGAAAGAACACATACTGGACTGGAATGACCTAGAAGGAATTCCTGTTGCTCAACCAGTGGTCACTTAAGAATTCTGACAGTTAATTTTGCTGAGCCCTCACTCACATTCAATGAAAATACAGGAGTCTTTAACTGAAAGGCTGAAACACATGATAACACAGAAAAACAAAGTGGCTCTAACTTGACAATACTGGAGAGTTCAGGAGAACAGAAGTCCACAATGATCCAGAGATGAGCTGACTATGTCCTTGTCCTTTGGCTCCCAGTATGAAAGGTGAGGCGTAATCCAAGGTAATTAGGTGACAGAGATAGAGGACTGCCCTCAAGAGACTACTATATTTTGTGCAGCCCTTGAATCCCTCTGTTTTCCCATATGTTCATGCTACTGTCATGTCATACAAGGCACTCACCAGAGAACAAGTAGACCCACCTCACTTCACATGGCTGGCCTCTAAAACTGTGAGCCAACGAAACCTTTTTCTTTTAAAAATAACTAGCCTCAGATACTTCCTGACAACAGAAAGCAAAGAATTATAACCCATTATTATATCTTAACCTCTGAAACTGTGAGCCAAGGAAATTATTTTCTTTTAAAGTATGAAGCCTGCTGGGCTGTGGTGGTGTGTGTCTTTTAATCTCAGCACTCGGGAGGCAGAGGCAGGTAGATTTCTGTAAGTTCAACACCAGTCTGGTCTACAGAGAGAATTCCAGGACACCCAGGGCTGTTACACAGAAAAATCCCATCTCAAAAAACAAAAACAAAAAACTTAAGCTTTGGGTATTTTAGGACAACAGAAAACAAGGTACTAAAACCCATTCTTATGTCTGTTACACTTATTTCGCATTAGTACTCAAGAGAATTCATGACTGCCTGTTGTTGAAACTGAGTCTCTCAATGAGAGGAAACAGAATCTCTGACCTTCCTTCAGCTAATTGGAATGTGTTTGGCAATCGAAGAGTGTTGATACTTTAAAATTGTGATTAAACATCAAGACTTTGATGTTTTATACAGTATTCTCCCCCACTATACTAATGAAGTTAATTAGTGGGGGAAAATGCCATATAAAACATCAAAGTCTTGGTGTTCAGTGTCAACATCAGTCCAACTAAACAATAATAAAAAATTAATTTTGTAAAATGCATTACCTTAGAAGGGCTAACCACTTCTATTTACAAGCTCAAACCATACAAGAGATATCTTTTTTTTTCTCAAAAAAATCCAAAGATACTATCCACATTGCAGTTCAACTGTTCTGTAGCAAAGCACATCATTTAATGTAATTAAATGCCTCAAATGTCACATTGAACAAAAGGACTGAGACATCCCATTATAGTTATGTGGATGATTGTTAAGTCACCACTGCTGTAGGATAAAAGAACATGGAAAATACAAAGCAAACAGCTACAAGAATGCACTGGAAGATGGAGTAATTATGTGTTGCTTTAAGTAACAAGTTTAGTTTCAGCCTCAAAACAAAGCATCAATACCAAAAGGGGGGGGGGTAAAAATCAGACAAGCTATAAAACAAGAACTGCAAGCAAGAGGTCTTCTTAAGTCAAAATGCACATTGTTCTTGACCTACTTTGATATACAGTGGAAAGCGATGGAGATACTAGAGTATGAAGATAGCTGGGTAGGCCTTCTCAACAAGAATAAAGCTCATAGTTCCAATGTGTTCCACTAAAAGAGAGCAGGTAGGTCCTATTTTTATCTGGCAAGACCAAGAGAAACTATCTAGTTTCTTGTTACTCAGAGAGTGTGGTCCAGGCCTATATCTCAGCCATCTAGGAAACTGAAGTAGGAAGACAACAAGTTTAAGGGCAGCCTGAGCAACTTAGTAAGACTCCTCACCCCTATCTCTCGTACACACACACACACAAAGAGAGAGAGAGAGAGAAAGAGAGAGAGAGAGAAAACAAAGAGTTGCAGCTCAGTGGTAGTACACTTGACTACAAAAACAAAGGGGAAGAGAGAAGGAGGAAGAGGGGATGGCAATGGTTCAGACTTGTAGCAGTTTCCTATCAAACTGACTAAATCAGCATCTGTGTTGTAACCAAAATGTTTGGTTATTTTTTATTTATTATTCACTGAAAATTTGAAAAGCACCTCTGCGCTTTTTCATTTTACATAGAAGGAACCCCAAATTCCTGCATGTCTACAAATGGCTGATAACAGAAGACAATTCTTTAATTTTAAGGATTTGGTTACATTAGAAAAGTCAAAGGAAAAGATGCCTAACTACTATATTAGAAAATCAACAAGTACTTAGCAGCAAGGTATGAAGAAAAGAAGACAAAGATGAGATGGGAGAGGGTGGGGTTGCGGGGGCATATGCTCAGGAGGCTTGCTGAAGATCTAGATTCAAATCTGATTGAAACCAAACCCTTTTTAAAAGAAAAACGAAGTTTTACAATCAAGGCTACACAGGAAAACGATGTCTCAGAAAACCAAAAAGAAAAAGATAAAAAAATGGTTTTGATTAGCATATACTAATTATACATGTGTCAGTTTTCCTGGGACATTCTCATATATGTACATAAATTTTTATCATAGTCATCCCCTTCAATCCCCTATTCTATCCACTCTTCTGCTAATACCTTACATCTTCTCAACTGCACCCACCAACTCCAGTAATTTAAGTCCTTTTTTGGGTTTTGTTACCTAAACAGTTTCCTTGTGTACAGGAGTGTGGGTAGGGCTTGCTTACAAGAAATCTTATTAAACATAAAATGGAAGTTTGTACTTTCTATACATATTAAAGATTCAAAAGATATGAAAAAGGTAAGAAAAGAAAGGGGAGCAGGGAAATGGAGAAAGAATGGAAGTTCTGAGAATTTCTTCTTGATGTATATAATATATGTGAGAGCAGGGGAGGAGGAGAGAGGCACTGGCATTCACAGGGCCAAGAACGGTTGACTGTTTAAGATGCAAACTGCACAACTCACTAAGTACCATAGGCATTGACAACTGTCCACTGCAACAGTAAACGAGTCCACGGAAGCAGAAAGAGCACATGGAAGCTCACTATATCACCTACAGCAAGAAACAACTGCTTCAGGAGAAATAAAGACTGCAATCCATACAGCAAACCGACGTGATGCTGAATTGCTGCTCACCGGACTATTCATACCTCTCTAGTGAAATGTGAGTTGCATGAGGGCTGATACTTCACCTTTTTAACACTATATATATATGCTTTAATCCCAAGTACAGGGCCTGAACCTGGCTCAGCACTAAGTGACAACCTTAGAAGCTTTCAACTTGTATCATTTGTAGTTTAATACTGTAAGCTAGCACTATATAACAATTGCTACATTAATGAAACAAAACTGACATATAAAGCTTACTCTCCCAGGGTGCCCACCAAGATCTTGCATCCAAGTAAAGTCACATTCATAGACACTGGGGATCTGAATTGTATGCCATCTTTTTAATGGATGCAATTTAACCCACGACCATTACATATGTAATAAGTTCAAGGCTTTAGCAGTCAGTCATTAAGCATGTGTTCTTGACAACAAGGATATACAACTAAAAAATGTTATATATATACACACACGTATACACACACACAAATATATATATATGCCTCTCATAAGTGACTTATGTCACATGTCTCAGCAATTACCTTTCCACACATGCACGCAAGCCCCAGCTTTGGTGTCATGGTAGAGGCTAGGTCAAGATTTATGTAGAAGTCCTGCCTTTCTTTAAGTGTTCTCTGCAATCCTGCTACATGTCTTTCTGCTTTGGGGAAACTGACAGATTCATCTTGTATTAGTTCTTCAAAGAAATAAAATTTATATTGCAATGTTATAAATGAAACTATCCAAAAATATTCTGATTTCTGGATGAAGAATGACAGCAGCAAACAGGATGTTACAGAACCATGACAACAAAATTAATCAATTTAAACAAACAAACATACAAAGGCATGAGAGATGAGCTATTAGGATGAGGATGATGCATGTCTACATGAGCATTTTCCTTAAAAAAATTAAGATTATATATATATATAAATAGTATGACTGGTATTTAAGTTCTTAATTACAGTCAATTTCTGAATTCAATAATGTCTCAATCATAAGATTACCTTTGATTTGACAGAACATTTTAGGTTGTAAGCAAACAAAACATTTTTAAGTCAAATAAAGTAGCTTAAAAAACATGCTCTCTTACATCCCAATATTCTGGCAAGCAGTTAAGTGTAATAACTGACATTTAGACATATGACCTTCTGCTCAATTTAAATGAGTTATCTTTAGATATTCTGTGATGACTATTCTTATGATTTAAGTACTGCATAATAAAATCCATTTTTCACTTTGCTTTGGTTCAGGAAAGGCTTAAAAAAAATTCCTCTCCAACAGTATTCTGGCAAACACTCTTAAATTATGTAATTCACCAGGTTCAACTGTGCTCCTACAATCACTTTCAAAGAAGATAGTTATAATACATTATCATTATAGCTATACAATCCATGCTGAATGCTCCTTGGCTGAATTCCTAACATTTTAATGCTGAAATTGATCTGTTTTAAAAACATCATGTGAAGGGTTTTTAAATACCATACAGGCCCAAGCTCTTTATTTTAAACGGCTTAGAAATGAGCTTGTATAAACCAAGGGGGGAGACCCCACAAACCCTTTTCTCTCATCTAGCATTAAGCATATTTTAAGGAACAACAGGCATGTTTCCAAACAAACTGCTGTGGTATACAAATCACTCAGCATGAATAAATGTAACAATGCTTCTTGTATGAGTTTAACACCCAGAGAAAGCTGACGTTCAAAGTTGTCTTGGAAACACTATTCTTTGTGTTATCTCAAACATGGGAGGTGCATGTTTGGACTCAAGCTACATCAAGCAGTCAAGTGCCAACACTGCTAATGCTCCAACCTGAGAAATGGAAGGACATGGGTGTGTGACATTATAAGGTGTCCACACAGATATTGGACCACCAAGACATACATACGTTGGGTTCCAAACTGGTTCCCACTCAGGCAGATATTCCCCTGCCTCCAATATCACTGTGGCATATGGGCTGCGAAAGCATCCATGATTTCTGACATTTACCAAGAGTCCATAGCTGGGAGTGCCTTGTCACACGGATGCTACCTTTAGCCATACAGCTTGCTTTAGTCAATGGTAAAATTGCAAACCTGGGGCCAACAGAGGCTCTTCCAGACTCTTGACAAAGTAAGCCTTAGCTGACTGGCTACTAATGACACATTAAGGACACCCACCATTGGAGTAAAAAAAAAAAAAAAAAAAGGCAAAAAAAAAAAATGTATATATACACATACACTAGAATACCCAGAGTTGACTGGACTTACATAAGCAAAGTCAATGGAGCTTAGCCTAACCTGGATAAAATCTCTCACTTATACTCTCAGCTAACAGAAAGACTGCTGAGATTTTCTAGTACTAAATTTTAGAAAGAATCTTTACACAATAAAAATTGGCATAGTCATGTAACTTGATGCATGCATTACAGGAATGCACACCTCTTTTCTCTTCCTGAAACATCCATATTAGGGACAGATGAAAAGTTAAAAATATGATAAACTCACTACTGTTTTGCCAACACCTTTTCTCCATGTTATCTCCACACATGGTCAGCACAAAATGTAAACATTTGAATATTAGTATTATTACATTAGTGGTTAAGTAAAACTAGTGAGATTAAGTGGCTGATTAAGATGATAAAAGCTAACCCAGGGATGAAGTGAGTTTTAGAACACAGTATTTCTGATTCTGGATCCCAAATGATTTTAATACCTGGATAAAATGACAGGGCCAATGAGATTATGTATAGTTTTACCTATTTATGAGCTACAAGACAAGGATTTTAAAAAAAAAGCTACACACTGGTATAACTGACATAATTTAGGAAAATTACCTCCTTCACCTGATTTATAAATTATACTGGTATTCTGGGATTATAATAATATAGGCATATATCCCTGTTATAAATAATAACATTTTCAATTGCCCGATACTTCAAAAGTAATTACTGGTATTCAAAACATGTACAATTTTGTGATTTAAAAGAACTCAGGAGGGTAGAGGTACCAGAACAATGAGGCTGGAGGTCACTGGGTCAAACATCATAGCAGCTCCATCATCAGCTCTCTGTATCTGATAGTAAGATAACTCCACATTTATGTTCAACTTAATTCTGTATCTCATTTTCATTTATGTTCCCCTTTGAGCATATTCTATATAAAGTTACTATATTATAGAGTTATTAGTTCATGAAAAAAGTAGGCCCTCTAAAAACGACAAGCCAATCAGAAGACTTGAAAGAAAAAAATAAGCATGTAAAAAGAAAAAAAAAAAAAAAACCTGTCTTGAAGACAGAATACAGGTCAGTAATAAGTCAGTAATCTACACCACAAAATGACAGTTTTTCTGTAAAGGCCTGACAGTGCTAAATTTAAGGCGTTGGAATCTGTATCATAAGTGATGTCTTCTTTCCTATACCAGTATAACAGCTTTAAGAGTGTAAATCCACTCTTCCTCCACAGGCCACACAAAAAGCAGTAGCAGTAGATATGGTCTGAGGACATCATTTGCTTGTCCCTTGTCTATACAACTAAAATAGAATATCATGAATTCTCATAATTTTTAAATGATCTGGAGTCAATCGCCATAGCAACTCTATCAAGTTCCCAGCACTACCTAGTTCTTAGGACATACCCAACAGAACCTAGACAGGTAAGATGGTGGCTGTTGTAGGTATGTGTCACCCAACTCTACCTTGACGTATTAAATAGTCTGAGATTTAAATGTGTGAGGAAGGTCATAAATTGCTGTCCAATAACCTCATTTATCAGACAACCAAAAGTTCGTGGTTTAGCCTACAAAGATGCTGGACAGGAAACTCCTGGCTAACTGGTTGGGAGCAGCTGCCTGAACTTTCTTCCTTATCCCCCCTATTTGATAAGAATGCAACAAATAAGCACCATAGCAGATAACTGTCAGGGGAATACAGCGATGCGAAAAGCTCAAATGGACAAGATTTTTGTTTTCTTTGCCTCTTCAATGGAGAAACAAAAAATAACACACAAGCAAATTCCGAGGCTAGACTTGTAGAGTATATACCACAAAAGCCTTTAGAGCCAGATTCACTTGAATTAGAAGAAAAATCATGCGGTCCTTGAAAGGGGCCTGGATAATACATTTATTGTAGCAGGGTATGGAGTAACAATCTATAATTTAAAGTTAATGCAGGCCAGGTTCAATTTGCTACCAAGTGAGATTTTTCTTTTACATCAACACATACTTGTGTCTATGTAGCTTTGAAAGTTAATATTCACTTACAATGGGCACTTTCCTGCAGATATCAAATCTCAAGAACACATAAAACTAAGGAAGATTGGTATCTTCTGAATATTTCAGTATGTGAGAGATATCCTGGGGAGGACAGTAGTGGACTTTCACTTTTGCTGTAGTGTGCAGAACTCTGTTCTATGATAAAAACAGTACACTGTCTTCAACAAATGGTGCTGGTCTAACTGGATTTCTACATGTAGAAAAATGCAAATAGATCCATACTTATCACCCTACACAAAACTAAAGTAAAATGGATCAAAGACCTCAACATAAAACCAGACACACTGAACGTATTAGAAGAAAAAGTGGGGAGGAGCCTTGAACTCTTTGGCACAGGAGACAACTTCCTGAACGGAACACCAACAGCACAGGCTCTAAGAGCAACAATCAATAAATGGGACCTCATGAAACTGAAAAGCTTTGGTAAAGCAGAGGACATCAGAAGAAACTGACAGCCTACAGACTGGGAAAAGGATCTTTATCAATCCTATATCTGACAGAGGCCTAATATCCAGAATATATAAAAAAAACTCAGGAAGTTAAACAGCAACAAATCAAGTAATCCAATTAAAAACTGGGGTAGAGAGCTAAACAGAGAATTCTCAATAGAGGAATATCAAATGGCAGAGAAACACTTAAAGAAATCCTCAACATCCTTAGCTACCAGGGAAATGCAAATCAAAATGACCCTTAGATTTCACCTTACACCCATCAGAATGGCTGAGATCAAAAACTCAAGTGACAACACATGCTGGAGAGGGTGTGGAGAAAGGGGAACCCTCCTTCATTGCTGGCAGGAATGTAAACTTGTACAACCATTTTGGAAATCAATCTGGTGCTTTCTCAAACAATTAAGAATAGTGCTACCTCAAGATCTAACTATACCACTCCTCAGCATATATCCAAAATATGATCAAGTATACAAGGACATTTGCTCAACCATGTTCGTAGCAGCTTTATTTGTAAAGCCAGAATCTGGAAATAACCCAGATGTCCCTCAACGGAGGAACGAATACAGAAATTGTGGTATATTTAACACAATGGAATACTACTCAGTAATTAAAAACAAGAAAATTATGAAATTTATAGGCAAATGGTAGGAACTAAAAACAGATAATCCCGAGTGAGGTATTCCAGAAACAGAAAGACACACATGGTATATACTCACACATAACTGGATATTAGACATATAATATAGGATAAACATACTAAAATCTGTACACCTAAAGAAGCTAAGCAAGAAGGAGGACCCTGGGTAAGATGCTCAAACCTCATTCGAAAGGCAAACAGGATTCACTTTGGAAGAAGGAGAAAACAGGAGTCTACCACAGAGGGCCTCTGAAAGACTACCCAGCAGGGTGTTAAAGCAGATGCTGAGACTCATAGCCAAACTTTGGGCAGAGTGCAGGGAATCTTATGGAAGATGGGGAAGATAGAAAAACCTGGAACGAACTGGAGCTCCGCAAGAAAGGCAAAATAACCAAAAAATTCTGAGCTCAGGGTTTTTTTCTGAGACTGATAATCCAGTCAAGGACCATTCATGGAGATAACCTATGACCCCTGCACCGATGTAGCCCATGGCAGCTCAGTATCCAAATGGGCTCCCTAGTAAGAGGAACAGGGGCTATCTCTAACATGAACTCAGAGGCTGGCTCTTTGATCACCTCCCTGAGGAGGGGATGAGGGGGCAGCCTTACCATGCCACAGAGGAAGATAATGCAGCCAGTTCTGATGAGACCTGATAGGCTAGGGTCAAATGAAGGGGAGGAGAACCTCACCTAGCAGTGGACTGGGGAAGGGGCATGAGAGTAGAAGACAAAGGGACAGTGGGATTGGGAGGGGACAAAGGAGGGGGCTACAGCTGGGATACAAAGTGAATAAATTGTAATAAATAAGTAAGTGGGGGAAAAAACAGTACACTGTTCACTGACTTGACTGACTTCCTTTAACTATAGTAGGTAAGTACATGAAATTATTCTAATTCAATACAATCCCCCCCCCCAGGTTAATTTTAGTCTTTAGCTGTTACACAAAAGCTTAGAAAGAACCCAATACAGTGCATCAGTGTTAAATAGGTAAAATGGGAAATGGGTCTTATCCAAGAATGCAATGGAATTCTCCTGATAAGCAAAGACATCTATCTGGTGCATTTCATGGATTCCAATGGAAGCCTATGCAATACCTCTGGTTCTAATGCATCAGGTTCATCAAGTGAGAATCGGGAAACAAAGGCACTGAATATTGTAGAGACAGTTTATACATGTAACTTAAAGAGCATCATCTGTAGACTTCAATGCCTTTGGGATTTTATATGTCTCTATACACATCTTTTCTGCCTTACTTCATATATCTCATAATATAGTCCATACATTTAATTTCTGTAACAGAAATACCATATAAAAACAATATAAACAGTTCCATGCATCTATTTATCAATTATATAATTCAATAATTCATTATTTGTTATAATGAGTCATATACTTTTATGTGATATTTATTTCTATACATAATCTATCTAACTTCCAAACAGAAAAATACAGCAAGGTCACTGGTGAGGTATCAAGAGTTTGGTGACTGCAAAACCCTTACACAACCTACTTCTGATTCACAAGCAAAGCACAGAATCCATGATTTGATGACACGTGTATTATACAGGCAATGATGGGAAAACCTACAAAATTCTCAAGAGGGATGGACAGCTGTGATTATGTTACATCTTGATAGTATTAGATACTGCAAGGCAGCTTACATACACATTGTCTCAATCTTGACAGAACCCACAAAATAGATATACTATTGTTTTTATTATTGAGGTAAAAGAATTGCAAGATTTCTAGTAATTTGCTAAGTACCCATTTCTAGTTATACAAGACCTTGTATAGCCCCTTTCTATTCTGTATAATGTTCTTTACTGTTCTGTTTAATTTATGGCTATAAACTCATTGCTCTCTCATGGATTTGGAGAAAAGTGAGGTAAATTGAAGTAGGCTTGTATGTCTGAAATAGCTCTCATTTATTCCAAATAGCCACACGGACAAGAAGAGTAATTATCTTACGCCAAAACAACAGGGCTTTTGCATAATGTTTTACTAGTGAATAATAAATGTGTAAATGTGTAATAGGCTTCATCACCAATTCCACCGGAGTGTGGGTTCATAAGAACTGACTCCTCATCTAAGGATATGAACACTGATCCCAGAGAACTGTGAACATGCACATTAAAAAGTAGTAAGTATACTCAGAGTATAGTCAGTGGTAACAAAGGCAGTAATTTATTTATTTTGCCTCTGTCCAAAAGCCTTTATTAGGTACCAAAATAGTGAAAAATCCCACTAATTAAACCTATATTTAAAATGAATATTAGCGAGAATTAAAAGAACATCAAATATATGTTAGAAAAGGACATAAAGTAGCCATCCCTCTACATCTGCTCAACTGGAGCATTCTAGCTTCAAGAGTCTTATACTATGACTGCTATCCATACAAATCAAAGTGGTTGGTGTAGGGTTCTATCATCTCTCACCTCACTTACGGTACTATGTAATACAGCTGAAATCTTTGGCTAAAAGAGATGCAAAAAATAGCAATAAAAGCAGCACTAAGGATGCTTAATGAATGTAAAAGGAATCTTAAAAGAGATTAGGGCCCTAGTTATAAAAAAAAAAAATGCTAATGTAATTGACTACATTCTTGCCTTTTTTTAAGAGGCTAAGGCCAGGAGAGGTGGCTTAGTGTACACTGCTGTTGCAGAGAACAAGAACCAGATTTTGGTTCTCAGCATCCACATAGGCAACTCACTTTACCTTGTATCTCCAGCTCCAAGGCATCTGATGTCTTTGGCCTCCAGTCACCTGCACTCATATGTACACATATGTACGTACGTGTACACACACACACACGAACAACTTTAAAGAGGTTGGAGAAATGGCTCAGTGGTTAAGAACACTGGCCACTCTTCCAGAGGATCCAGGTTCAGTTCCCAGGACCCACGGGGTGGCTCACAACCACCTACAACTGCAGTTACAGAGACTCTGACGCCCTCCTCTGGCCTCCCGGGCACCAGGCACACGTGTGGGGTTTAGACATTCGTGCAGGCAAAACACCTATACGCAAGGTAAAATAAAATTAAACGGAAAAAAGATTAATTAAAGAAATCTTTTAGAAATATCTGTTCTCATATCCCCTCCTTTTTGTCAGATACGAATTCGTTTAATTAAATGAAAAATAATGAGGGTCTCACATATGCTGGACAGGCATTTTTACAGAGCTATAGCCTCAGTGATTTTTCATTTTGCTTTTAGACAGGGTCTTAATAAGTTGCCCAGGCACTCTTGAAATCAATCTGTAGTCCATGTAGCGCTTGAACTTGGAATTTTCTCCTTAGTTTTCCAAGTAGCTAGGATTACAGGGCTGTAGCACAAGGCCTGGCATACGATTTAATTTCTGTCTTTATTCTTTGGGAATGGATACAGAAACCCACCCAAAAGCGTCAAGCCGCAGATCTCAATGTGGTATTTTCAAAAATGTAGCTCATCACAACATGCAGCCTTTAGCTTAATTCCTCTAGGAATCCTCCATAAAAATGATACAGTGTTGAATCAAGCATTTCTCTGTGACTGCCACTCAACTATCCCATCTGCTCTATTCTATGTGTATTAAGATGTCTTTTTCTGAAGAGACAGGAGGAGGTAGCAGCAGGACAGAAAAGAAGGGCTCTAAAGAAAAACTAGCAACAGTATTTATCACAAGTGTTGCTACTTCATCTGTACCCTAAATCTCCACAAGTTCAGCTAGCATAGAATGGGAGCCAAAATGCTGGCAGCACAGGTATGTGCTCAGCATTTAAGGAAGCGCCAAAAAGATGAACAGATTTTTAAATTATGAATTAGTAGAGACACTTAAGTTATAAAGTATTACCACTAAATTTAGCTCATGGCTAAAGTTAAAAAACAGAACAGCCATCCGTGCTTGTCCATGAAATAAAAATGATACCAAACTATAAAACCCAAATCAGGGAATTCTGTTACTATACAAACATTGCTTTTAACCTCCAACACACTGATAAAGCTACCCCTTAAACGCTGTCAGATTTCTTATCAGCATACATTTTAATTAACCAGATAACAGATTCTAAGCTGCATCTTCTGTAAAGGAAAAATATAACACAAAACACACAAGACTGTGTGATGATATTCTAATATGCTGTGAGGTAAAAATGAGTCTTCATTCACCAGTTTCAAAGGTTCTCAAACTGTAAAACACCCACAGATCAGTCATATAGAAGAAATACATCACAAGAGCACCATATAAATACACAAAAGCAGCATCCATTTAGTTTGCATTCTTGTTGATTTGACAAGCATGAACTGGAAGCTGCTCATATAATAGCAAGTACTTTTATAAATGTCAGGGCTCCTCTAACGTACACAGCCTAGGCACGGTTCATCTGAGATGAGAGTTTAAACTACGCAGAGTACAGCTGGATTACAAAGTCAGTAAACTGTAATTACTATAAAATAATAATAATAAAAGAAAAAAGAAGTGATAAGGACAAACTGTATTTAAACAGATCAGTGATACCCTCCTGGGAAATGATGAGCCAGTTACTTCAACTCACTGTATCTCACTCTCCTCATTTGCCATATGCGCATCATGAAAGGAGATCTTCAACATTAACTGCCTAACGGAATAGTTATATTCAATATTGTTTTAAGTGGACTGAGGGTTGAGGTCTAAAACTTACTTACAACAGTATTTGTTATCATATTTTATTTGTCTATCTCCCAAAATAAACATGACAACCGTTTAAAAATATCTAGATTTAAAGCCAAACAAAACAGGCTTTTAAAACATTTCATTTCTTATGGGATCAATATAACAGACAATTCTCTTTGGTGTTTATCCTATTTCAGGGATATAGCCTTCAGGTTCTTGAAGGCCAAAGTTTTCTATCAGCTGTGCCCTTTTCACTGGCTGCTGACATTTAAAGCATGCTTTCATATATCTTGCACTGTTCTAAGAATATCTAAATTGATTGGAATTACATTTTTAAAGCATTGTAGTATTTTTGTTACAGTATTTATTTTGTTTGTGGGAGTGCATGCATGTAGTGGTCAGAGGCAACTTAAGTCATTCTTAGTTCCATCATGTGGATCCTGGCAACTGACCTCACTCAGGTTGTCACACAATTTGGTAGGAGGTGACTAGTTTCCCCTGAGCCATTCCACCAGCGTTTTTTTTTTTTTTAACTGAGTCCATGGGTGGAATGTTTTATCCTCTCTACCTACGCTCATTTGCATCGTTTGTTTTTTAAAAACTCTTAGGGTTATATAAGGTTTCCACTTAATCTAGTCCTTCCTCTTAGTGTTTTCTGAGCT
Source organism: Meriones unguiculatus (assembly GCF_030254825.1). Taxonomy (NCBI): domain Eukaryota; kingdom Metazoa; phylum Chordata; class Mammalia; order Rodentia; family Muridae; genus Meriones; species Meriones unguiculatus. The sequence continues at coordinate 31,589,772 of NC_083349.1, forward strand.
AGCAAAGGTATATTTTTACATAAGACAATCTCAAAGAAATACAATGGGTGCTTACTTTTGATACTGTAGAAATATGAATTTCTCTTAATAAAATTCCAAACTTGAGATAAGCATATAAACTAGTATGCCAGACAGGAAGAAAGCAGAATAATTTCCAAGCACAACGACATATTTTCTGGGTGTTTTGACCCACTTTTCAACAGGGTCTAGAAGTTAAGAATAGGCTGCCCCAAATATGACCTGATGACTCCCAGAGCCTTACAAAGATTATCCAGGAATGGCTTTCTACTTCCAGATAAAGCAATTTTCTAGAAAACACATCTTTGCCAGAACAGTCCTGAACCACGTGAGAAGCTGAAACCTTCACAATTTAGAAGCCTCTGAGATCTTGAACCTCGTGGAAAATTCACTTACATCAACCTGCTGTCCTAGTTCTCCTATCCGCCAAAGGCAGACACTACTCTATACCCAACATGTGTTTGTTTTCATGAGCTCTGGCACCTTTGGCACTTCTATTAAGAAATATCGAATCGGCTAGACCCTTGTTGGTCTGAAAATTTTAAATTTTTCATTCTGGTTATCTTGTATATATAGAAGGTCTTCCTCACTCTGCAGCTATGGATAACAGCTATACAACACCACATTGATAACTAAAGAAAACACATGCCAAAATGAACCAACAAAATGTCGACCCGCTTGAAAACCCACAAAACTCCCTCCCCTAAACCCACAAGTTCCTTTTTTTCACATAGATTTGCAACAGAAAAAGTGAAGCTAGTTGCTGCTGGTTGCCTGGGATAATTACTCTGTGATGGACAGATTCAGAATTAGACAAGGATGGGGGCACAGACTTTAGTATCTCCTGTGGACCCAGCTCTGCTGCCCTGCAGCACCCTAAATGTTGCAAAAACCCATCTCCCTGCATATGCACCATACCAAAGCTTATTCTTTATGCCTCAAAAGATTGCTCCCTTAACCCAGCCCAAAGAAAAGGTGCTGCAACGCAATCGGTATTATAGTGCAGGGATGCATGTTCTTTCCCCAAAAAGCCAACCCTGTTGACAGGGATTAGGTGTATGAGTAGTAAAATAATGAGAAGAGGCACGAGTTTCCTCTGTTTAATAAGCCCTGCTAGATCTGCTCCCTCCCCACACAATTAGAGGAAGGTGGCCTTGGGAACCTTTACAGTACTAGAGAGGTAAATCCATTTTACAGATTATCTGATGCGAAGAGGTGCTCTGCCAAACACAAGGTAAACCCCAGTGCTCTGCTGCTCACTCGGCTCTCAGGCAGGTAGCTGTTAGCCTCTCCTAGAAGCAGCACACAGTGCTAGTACAGAAGGTGAAGCCTTTTAAACCAAGGTTTAAAATGACAAGAAGCTACAAGGTTCTCCCAGTTTGATCTCTGATTTCATGTATTTTGAGCAGCAAGTGGTCTTGCTTTAAAGTACATCAGAATCATGATCTCCACAGAGGCTGAATGATCCTGAACACAAAATCCCTTTAGGAATTAAATAAGCACTTACACAGCTACACTTAATCCTATACCATCAGCACTTACAAAATCTGTTTCATAGATGTGCTGTAGCAAAATTTTAATCTCAGAATAATTTCCCTCACAGCCTGGCCCATTTCTAATTTGTTTTTTACTGTTGTCAGTCTGCCTGTGGAATACAAGATAATTTAAATATTCCAAAGACTAAAGAAACCCAAATAATTTTTTAATTATTCATACAGTATTCTAACTTATTTTATAAATCTTTTTTGTTTTTTGTTTCTTTTTTTTTTTAGGTTTTTTTGAGACAGGGGTTCTCTGTGTAGCCTTGGCTGTCCTGAACTCACTTTGTAGACCAGGCTAGCCTGGAACTCACAGAGATCTGCCTGCCTCTGCCTCCCAGAGTGCTGGGATTACAGGTGTGCACCACCACTGCCCGGCTTACTAATTTATTTTAAAGTAGTAACAATAATCATGTGCTAAGTACAGATGCTTTGCTACTTAGTTGTTAAAGCAAACATCCCTCCACTGCCTTCCTCACAAGGGATGGCTATATAGTTCACATGCACAGAAGTCGGCAGGCCCCAACGTGTCAGTCAGCTAGCTTCCCAACCTTCAGAAACCAGGTTCAAAAAGTATGCAAAGCGCTTCCTTGAATCACCCTTTACAAGGATGATATTTTAACTTTAAAAGCAAAACAAGTATGAATACTTGCTTAAGTAGTGGGAAAGGAGGAGGAGTATCAGGAGAAGCAGAAGCAGGAGGAGGGCTACAACTACAGGGAAGGTTGTAAACTCCCTGGAAAAATATGCTTATTTTTGCAGTCCTGTTCACTGCCTTAGGGCACAGTGTCCCAATCTATTTGTCTTGGCCTAAGCACATTCCCCTTGAACGCATTCTTTCACTTGTGTGTCTTTTATTGTGTTTTTGCCTAAGGTCTCTCATAATTTTGGAGTCTAGCTGAGACAAGTATGTGATGTTTCTTATCCTCCTACCCTATTTTTTTTTAAGCTTGTTAAGGATGATGAAACATCTTGTTTTGCTATATTTTTCTTCAAATTTTCTTGATTTCCTCACCTCCTTCCTTGAATACCAAACTTGGTAGGAATGTCAACTCCCCGATCTCAGAAGACAGTATACTACTCAGTACAGGATTTCAGTATCTATATCTATTTGATTCTCATTGCTGGAAGAAAAAAAAAAAACATCACCTGAGAACCAAAACCCCACAAGCTACATTTTATAGTACTTTTTAGTAAACTGGCATATAACATACATAAACATTTGCAATCAAGTCTCAGAACCTCAACTGCTACTAATCTCCAGGATTACCTAAAATGCAAATACGAAAACCTACAAGGCCCACCTTAAAATGCCCAGTCAGTCGTAAGTACTTAAGCTTTCTGACTATATAAATTTTTAAGATTTGATCCATGAAGTAGGTTAACCAAAGCCTAACTACAAAAAGATACAATCCATACCTTTATTCACTTATAGTGTATGGGGAACTCAATATCTGAGGCCAGAAAACAGAACAGGGTAGAGTGTCCCAGTTTCCTCCCTTCTCTAGAACAAAGTAAAGCCTTACCAACAAACGGTCCTCGATGGGAATAGAACACCTTGGACCAAAACATAACACAAAGTTTTCACTAAAATATAATTTAGTCAACCTGATAAGAATTACATCACCAAAGTGTACTGCTCCAAAGGGCATTTTAATTCCCTAAACACAGTTTCCGTTTATGTGTGTTAGTGCTTCATAAACATATTTCTAGCCTCATTAGTTATTCCAAATGAGAAGAGCCTGTGACAGTTTCCATTCACTGCACTGTGGTATGTTTTGTTGGACAATACTTTTAGATAACCTTCACATAATTTCTGAGATGAACCCATGAGTAGGGTCCTTCCTCTAAAGATGATGGACCTCCACTGACCACCTGTGCCCTGAAACAAACTCACTGGCTTATGAGTCGATATTCAGGGCCAAAAGGACTACACTTTGGCTTGAGATAGGGAAAACACACATAGAAAAGAAGCTGTGCAGAAGGATGGTGGCTTCTCCAGCACTCAATCTTTTTCAGTCACACATGCCGTCCTGTAATGTGCATTGATAATTCCTCATGAATAAAATGCCAGCATTATCATCTGCATCTATGTTGTTGACATGCTTTTGCTATTTCACTAAAAATACCATTAATTTTATGGCTTTTTAACAGCTGAGTTACTCCACATTTGAATATACAAAAGAGTATTTTGTTTCAACCAAATTAAAAGTGTTCCAGTAAATGGCTTCCATTTTCCTAGCTAAACTATTTTAGCATATATGGTTCTTACCAATTTCCCCATCATGATGTCATGCCTGTCATCACCCAATCCAATGTACCTTCGTTATCAAAAATCAAACAAAAAACCACAGTAATAGCGTTTTCAGTTGTTCAAGGAGTTCAAATACTATTTCTGCTGTATCATTATTGCTTAACAGTATATCTGATAGGCAAGGTGAAATAAAATGTGGCTTTCGGGGGAGCTATGACACTGATGGCCTCCTTAGTTCTGTTGATGTTCATAATCAGCAAACCATTTTCCAGCTTGGCCTCTAAAACACATACACACACAGAGAGACACACAGACACACACACCTCCATCTAGATAGGCTCCACCATCCTCATTTAAGTCAGGATGAAAGCCACAGCTCCTGCCAAGCCCTCCTGGCATCTTACCACTTTATTTGTTCCCATTTGTATCTAATGCTTTTGTCAACAGTTGAACAAAAGTCAAAGCAAACAACCCACTGCAAACACCAGGGTAAAAGCAACAAGCAGGAATCCTTCACAATTACCCAGCCCAGCTGCTCAGAGATCGGCAGGGGCTGCTTTCATTTACAACAATGTCAACAAAAGGCTGAAACCCAATAACTAGATGGGTCAATACCGCCACTGTATACCCGCTGGAGGAGGAACCGATGTTCACATTCTTTGCTGCTTCCGCAAACATGTAGAATAATTCAGTCAGATGGACAAGTGCTTGTCTAATCATTTGCTATGTGAATAATTCAACAACTTCCCACATAAACTACTAAACAAGGCTCTTCAAATATTCCTGTGGTACTTCTTTCTAGTCAACCAAAGCAGAGTATAAAGAGAGAAAAGCATATGAAAACAGAAATCATGGCCCAGCTATTTCTGAGCAATAATCTCTGTTCTAAGAAGCCCAAGGTTTCACAACGAATCCTTTTATTTCTAACCTTTGCATGGGATTCTCACCACCACCTAAGCTTTACTAGGGAGCAGGTGTGTGTGTGTGTGTGTGTGTGTGTGTGTGTCACTGCAGGGCCCCAGGGAACTCCACTCTACTGGGTACAGCATGAATTCAGGGTTTGAAGAGAGTATTTTTTAAGTATAGTTAGGCTCTGTGTACAAGCTGTGAACATAGTTTAAAAGTACTGGTTCCTACTTTTGACAAGAACTGATAGACTAAGATCAGAAAGGAGAGGAGAACCTCCCCTATCAGTGGACTTGGGGAGGGGCATGCATGCAGAAAGGGAGGGAGGGTGGATTGGGAGGGGAGGAGGGGCTTATGGGGGGGATACAAAATTAATAAAGTGTAATTAATAAAAAAGTACTGGTTCCTGAAGGTATCTTAGATTTCTCTGGCCTAGTTTTCATAAAAATGATGTTTATTAAACAACAACAACAAAAAATATTTCAAGATGCAAAAGTTCCCAGTTCCTGCCCCTCCCTTTCCTGAAGGGCATAGTTTGGGAAATATAAAAGAAACCAAAGAAACTGCCAAAGAGGCTCCTGACTTGAGGTAGAACCTTCTGCCATCTGAGCACCTCCTGCCACCACCAAGAAAACATCCCCCGCAGCTTTTGTGCACAAAGACTGTGCCCTCCAAGCTACGAGCCTGGGGATCACTTTCAGGATTTCAGTTGTGGAGGGGAGGTAACTGTGGTAGCTTCTCTACTTCATGTAAAATTCAGATGACATCTTCTATCTCTAAAGTGAGCAACTTTAGCTATTGACTTGAAAACAGCCTGAAAAGTAGAACAGTTATAGGAACCTCAGGACACCTTCAGAAGAAAGTAGAAATCCTAAATATGGCTTTCATGTCCTGTACTACTCTCTTTTAAACATAATTCTTTATGCCAAGAACTCTAGATTTGTAGACCCCTGTGATAAATAGTAAAACACCCAGAATTAAATGGACCTAGAGCTTGTAAGTGAGTCAGCAAGCTATCAGTATAGTGACAGTGACAACAAGAAATAAATTTGAATCTGAACTATCGATGGAGAATTAGAGAAGCTACAATGGTCACTCCCTCCCTAAAACTTGAGAAATCACCTGAAAGTGAGAATGATCAAATATTAGCAAACCAAGCAAAAAAAAAAAAAAATGTTTCACCACGTTCCCCTTGCTTTGCTGATTTCAGAATTTGAGTGAAAGGCACACATCAAGACTGGGCATGGACAGCATATGGCCATTAACATTATGGCCATTATTTGCACATGGTGCTAGTACTAATAAATTCTTGCCTCAGACCAAGTACTCCCACTATCAGAAATTTGTTTTATATGAACTCAGCACTCATACTGGAAGTTCAGAGAAATGTAGACACAATCCACTAATATCCTTTATCCTACTCTGAAAATATCTGTTCTATACTTTCACATAAAAATGCTTTGAGAAAAAGACCATGTCTAACCTTTACTTTGTAAACCAATGACACAGGACAGGTCTGTCTGTCTTCTAGATGAAAAACAAAACAAAATAAAGCCAACCCTAAACCTAACCCTGAAGTACTTTACATGGTTTATTTATGCCACACTGATCAAGTTCCAAGTTTATTTATTAATATCAATACATGTCAAAGGTCAATAACCATTAAAGTAACTTTTGGCCACTTGTCTAACAAAAATAAAGACCTTATCTCACTTATGCTTTTTTGATATAAAAGGAAAACATTTGAACTGAGAGAATTACGTAATCCTCTCTCTACACAAATGTTCTTCAATATAAAATGCTGAACAAGTCAAATGGACTGTGATTCTTGTCTTCATGTATTTACCTAATGTTTTATTTTCACTAAAAGAAAAAAAAAATACTGCCTCCATCATGATAGTATCTCATGCTGTAACATTCTTTCGTTTCTCCCCCAAAAGAGACCCAAAAGGCTAGAGAAAGAAAAAGGCACAGGTAGCAAACAAGGAAGAGTGAAAGGAACTGACAGTGACAAGGGTGAGCAGAACAATTTACAAGTGAGCATCTGGGATGGACAGGAAGAAGTATGTAGTCTGAGGAGCTGGGCCAATGCCAGCAGGGTGGGTGGCAGCCTATAGAAGAGGAAGAGATCTAAGAAGTCAATCCAGATGGTTGCTGGAGAACCAAATCAAAAGTACTGTTTCTCTTGTTGATATATGTAGTTATAATTTGTTCTCTAGAGGGCAAAAATGTCACTAGCCTATTTTGAAATTCTTGAAAATAAGGCCACACTATGTGAATACCAAATTATATTATCAGAACAAAACCCAACCTGACCATCCAATTCAGAAAGCTGATAATACCACTGATAGTACAGTATGGGGTAAGGACTAAGCCAAGGAAGGACATGGGTATCTCAGACCTTTCAAGGCATGATAAGTAGTATAAACACAAGTCATTATTTCAATTTTCTCTGCAGATTATTTTTTCCACTCAATGATGTCCAGTTTTACTAGAAAAAAAATTTATTCAATTCCCCATACAACCAGAAAGTAAGCTAATAGCATCCCACTGAGAGTGCTGTCAGGCTAAATCCCTCTACTCCTGCATGCGCTACCCAGATAAATCTCCCTTCACTTTTCATTCCACCACCCACTCAGGGCAAGGCCCTGGGGACAGCTCCAGATTACCCTTCACACTCAGTGTCACAGGCCCACGCCCAAGTGGCCCAATCAGTGCCAAGAAAAGAACAAACCAAGAAAGATTAATTCGCAGATGTTCATGCATTTCACATACACTGTGCCCCATGGTCCGTTGCTAGGGCAACAGGAGACCACCAGTGCGAGCTTTATTGGCTTTATGAAGTGCATCTCAGGGACTATAGTCCAAGAAATGCTGCATAATAATAGTGTTGCTTCTCTGAAGCCTTGTTTTGTGTTTATCCACGGTTAACCTTGTATTACAAAGAGCACCCTTCCTTATAACCTCCAACACTGACCCCCCCCCCATAAATTTCTATATGGAAACATAAAAATGTATCTCCTACAGCTCCAATTAAGAAAACAAAACAAACAAACAAAAAAACAGCTCCTCCAAACTGATCATCTGATCTCATGACTAAAAATTAAATGAGTAAAATCTCACACCAATTTGGAGATCACCATATTAGCGCAGCCTACTACACCAGCACTGCTCCCCAAAGCCAATACACACATAGTCCTTGCCCATCCTCTGGTCTTCCTTTTGCCTACCTGCAGCTCTCTTTGTCTCCCCTAAGGACTCAAGGTGCCAGGCAAGTATTCTCTATCACTAAGCTCCAGCCCAGCCCAGCGCAGCCCAGCCCTCCTTTTACTGGCCTGGCATGCTCCTTATTTTCTATACATCCAAGGAGACTTTAAATATTAGCAATTTGCTTTAGCCAGATGGAAGCCCAATCAGGCCCATCTCTTCAGTGTCATTATGTGAGCTTCCTGCAATGATGCATAATTTGTATCTTACCTGTTATGGCCACTGGGGCACATCACATGTGACTAGTGCAACTAAAAAACTGGGTTTTATATTTTTAACTAATTTAGGTTAAAAAAAGTGTCATGTGGCTACAATACTGGACAGTACAACTTCAGATGCTTACCTAAAAACTCTTCATAATTCAAACTTCTGCTTAATTCATATGAAAATATAACTTGAAGTATATGTACATAATGACAGTCTTTATGTTCACAGCCAATGCTCAATGCTGGTTCCAAATAGCCTTAAGGGCTGTGTCCATCCAATTAGCCTGGGCCTTTGTAAAACAGGCCCAGGGAGCAGGCTGTACTTCCTCCTTCAGGTCTCTAAAGACCCTCCTACACCCACCCAGGTTAGGAGGTTAAAATCACAAATGTCACAACTCTCAGGGGAGTAGCGCTGATCAAGTGTTAATCTAAAGGAAAGCTGTGGGTGAAGGGGAGAATTTGGGCTGGCAGGGTAAGGGAAGATCTGTAATGAAGAGGAGAAAAATAAAGCCAGTGAATAGATCAATAGAAGCAACAGCTTACATTCAGATTCACAGGAGAAAAACACAAGGAGACAATCATTTCCTGGGAAAAGCTCAAGCCTAATGAGAGTTTACTCTGTTCCTTTATGTGACAGCCAGCCCTTTTGTGGCACAGGCTACTGACTGACAGGAACCCAGGGCCCCTTAATAGGATTTCCATATTATTTCCAACACCTGCCCAGAAGTTATTTGTTTACATTGAAGGAGGCAAGATTCTCAAATCAGACATCTGCTTCTAGTTCAGGCATATCTTAGGAAACCATCTAGAAAGCAGCTTTGTTACCATGGTGACATTTTTATTTTCCTCCTTATTTGGCTCAAAACATTAGCATTTCCAATTTTATTTTGTTTTTCAAAGGGCCAAATGTCACTCAAGAAAACAGAAGTTTTTTAAAAAAACTAAACAGAATTTTCACATATTTCCAGAATAATTGAAATTACCCTAAGGAGGACTAAACACAAAATGAAGTGCTACTAGCTTGCCAGTGGCACTTTTCTAAGGGTGAACAGCACTAACGTGTTCACTTCCCCAACCGGCTCTTCTTCCCCTCAAGTCTAGACCATCAGAGACTCAAAAAGTATCAGTTTAAAGAAGAAAATTCAAGAATCCTTCAGGATGTGATGTAGTTATATAATGAGTCTACTTCCACACGAAAGGATTCTTCACACTTACTCTAGCCACATTCTGAAATCTCACTTAGAAGAACACTCAGGAATTTTTATGTCCACCTCACTGCCTGCAGTTCAGTAGAGTGAGGACATGTAAGCTTTTCAGGAACACTGGTTGGGTGCTGAGGGGATGGAATATTAAACAGTGTAAGGAAACAAAGGAGGGGGACAGGTTGCTCTGGTCCCTAGTGGCATAAACCTAGCCACACCGCCAACCTCAGGGTAGTAATGACCACCAATGAAAACTAACAGCAAACAGGCATTGCTTCAGTCATAGCACGAGGACTTAAGTGGATTTCCAGTACTATACTGTTTTAAATGGGGAAACAGGAACGACTGAATCACCTGGCAAACTTAAATCAATGTGTCGGATGGTCTTTAATATTTGGAATATTAAGCACTTGTAACGTTTAGATATACCTGCATCATCTGTCTAAGCAGTATCAATCCTGAAATGATTTCATTTCTATGAACAGAAGCTTATTTAAAGGAACCAAAACTTTGTTGAGAAGTATCACTTAGGCCTCAGCAAACTTCCTATCACTTCTTCATGAGCCTCCCTCACTTTCTTCTGCTTTGTCATAGGCCACTGCATGGGAATGATCACATGAGCAACTCTTCCCCTCCAACATTACGGTGCTGATGATGCTGTTAGTGGTGTGGCCCCATATGCAGACGGCTGTCTAAAGGTTTCTCAATTATTTCAGACCTCACAGACCAAAACACACAAGACCAACAGAGGAAGTATTACAGAAGCTCAAAAGAGAGAGACAAGCAGTATGTTTCCTTCTAGGTGCTTTTCGTGTTTCCTCCACCCTGAAATGCATGAGTATTTTAAGAACACAAAAAAGGTGGTGAGCCATTCTTAGGAATAATGCTTTTGAAAAACTTAGGTATACTTTGAGAAACAAATGCTTTTGAAATTCAAGTGCCAAGTATAACACTTCAATCTTAGGTGCCTCAGAAATATCTTTAAATGTTAAATATAAATGTATTGTATAATTTTTTAAGAGACAAAATGCATTCTAATTAAGAAAATTATAGATAATAAGCATCAAGATGAAAATGTCTAGTAACTTGGTTTAAGGAGGAAAAGAATTAAACTACCTGTGCAAAATCAGCTAGGGAAGGCAGATCTGACAATCAGCCTACCCTGTTAATTAATATTTGTTCTGCTTCAGCAATCGGTGGAGGCAAGTGCAGCAAAACAAGCGTGACTCCCCTGTCACATCATTAATCCACTCATGCTCACCACCTGAGGACCAGCTGTGCCCTAAAGACATTCATTCATCTGTTCCACAAACAAACAATTACAACACATTTTCTGGAATTAGGGCACCTGTTACATTTCACACAGCTTACATGCCTGGAGGCAGAGATCAATTAATACTACACAAATTAGTGCATCATAAACCAATAGAACAAAAGTTCCTGATGTTTGATAAGGTAACTAATAACAGTAAAATTCATGTCAAAATGCCTTTAAAAGAATTACAAAGCAACAATAATGCTAAATTTCAAATTACCATTATATTTTGGAAAACTCAAAGTACTACATTAAACCAAGACATGACCCCCCCCCCAAAGAATTACAATTACCAATGTGCACATTTAGTTATTGGTTAACGCAAAGTATATTTTAATATATATTTAATGAAAATTTATATGTAAACAAGAATCCTATTTTAATAGGATTTTAAGTTACGTTAAATGCATGTTTCCCTATAACACTACAAATTCTCTCAAACTAAAATTTTAGGGTTGAGAGAAAGAATCTAATCTGTGAGGCAATGAGAAAGAAAAAGAAAAAAAATATCAAAAGTTGGTTTGAAAAGGGTAAACCAGATCCATAAAGATTGATTAATAGTAAAGGCACCTGTCACCAAGCCTGATGGCCTGCCTTCTAAGTTCAATTCCTGAAACCCACATAGTGAGATAAAGCAGGTACCTCAAAACTGACCTCTGTTCTGCACAAACATGCCATGGAAAACATATGCACATACTATATAAGCAAATGTAGCTTGTGGTGGTGGTGAACACTGATAGGAAATGCCTAAGAGTAGGCACAGGAGATCTTGAAAGGCCAACCTGGGCAACAGCTGTGGAGATGGAGAGGTGGCTCAGCTATTAAGATTGCCTGTTACTCTTGCAAAGGGTTTAAGTCCCAGCACCCACATTACGTGGCTCCCAACTGACTGTAAATCCAATTCCAGAGGATCTAATACTCTCCTCTGGCTGTTGTGGACAGCCGGTACACAAACATGGGGCACACACATAGAGTCAGTCACACACACACATGAAAATCAGCACTTAAAAAATTTAGTTTCACTAGAAAAAAAATTAGATGAGGAAAGGGTTAAGGGTTATCACAAAAAGGAATAATGAATCCTATTTGGATATTTCAATAAAATAAGCTTTGTGAATACTCAAAGAAGCTTGATTGCTGGTTAAGTATTAAAACTATTAGATAATTATTTCTTAAGCAATGAAAGGCATCATAACCATCATGTTCAGTGCAGTGAAGAGGTCTCAGTTAAGAGCACTGACCAAAATTCAGCCACATTAGATGGTTCACAACCATAAATAACTCCCGGGATATGATGTCCTCCTCTAGCCTACAAGGGTCATGTGCATATCCATCCCCCAACATACAAATACACATAAAAAAGGAAAAAATCTTTGAAATAAAACCCATTAGTGAGATAAATGTGTACCTTTTCTTCAAAGGACAAATGCATGTTATCTATTATCTGCTTCAAAATATTTCAGTGAAGAAAAGAACTACATAAAAACACAGCTAAATGCTATAGCATTTATACACAGAGGCTATATGGATAGGATTTCTCTGTGCTAATCTTTGTACTTTAAAATATGTTTCTAATTTTTAACATAAGGGTAAGAGTAAGTTACCGAAAGGTTTCCTTTGAAGACGGCACTGGCAATGTGGCCTAGGGCAGGGCCTTCACAACACACTCATTCCTAGGGTTTGCAACATGGTGAGCATGGCACCCGCTTTTGTGACACTTACACTAGGGACTAAACGTGCAAGAGAGAGGTGTCTTCGAAGACATCAAAGAAGTAACCTGGGGACTCTGAGGATCCCTCCCACCCCTTTTTCCCCCTGGGTTTGGAGAAACAGCTTTGTGGACTCAGTGGCTGTGTCTTAAAGGAAAACCAGAGAGCCAAACCACATTTCCTATTCTGATAGCTTTTCTTCAGATTACTGACTACTGAGGGAAAACAGCTCTTAAGGCAAACCTACCACTGTTATTCTCATTTAGTTCTGATCTAGAGCAAGTTCTGGGGGCAGCCAAGGCTACATAGAAAAACCCTGTCTCAAAAAAACAAATAACAAAACAAAAAAGAAGGAAGGAAGAAAGGAAGGAAGAGAGGGAGGGAGGGAAAAAGAGCAAATAAAAGAGAGGAAGGAAGGAAGGAAGGAAGGAAGGAAGGAGGGAAGGAGGGAAGGAGGGAAGGAGGGAAGGAGGGAAGGAGGGAAGGAGGGAAGGGACAGTGCACCTTTTTTTTAAAAGTCTGTGGTAATAAAAACCATCGTAACATGCTTTCCAGAAGAGCCTAATATGACTATAGTACTCTAAAGAACAAACTGACATACAGTTACCCCTCTCCTGTAACCACTTCCTCCAGGGTCTTTTTCAGTGCTTTCTCTAACATAGGACATTTTAAAGGGTTGAACATGTTCAAAACACATGCCTTTTAAACAGATAGTCCTTTGAGACAGGAAAAATACACATGCTTATTTGGGGGAGGGGAACGCAGGAGTACGCAGGTTACAGATCCTGAAACAGAACTTTGGTCATTACATCTTAACGTGCGAAGTGAAGTGGCAAATGGAAGTAATCACTCTGTTAATTCAGGCACAAAACACACTCTCACCTGAAACACCCTGCTAATGAGGAAACTACTCTCCTGGCCTGAATCATACACTTCAGTATGAACATAAAAACAACCTTATTCTAATTTTCCAGTGATAAACCTTTACTGCCAACAGTGACTAACTGGGAAAGTAAACAGAAACATATGATGTTTTAGTCATCTGTGCAGAATAAGCACTAACATACAGATGAAGCAGAATAAATAAGCAATGCCTTACACACAGCTAAAGAGATCACCATAAAAGCATTTAAGCAGAAGCAGAGAATTCTCACAGGATAAAAACATAATATGCATACACACAAAAAAGCAGCTAGTATGAAAATAATCACATGTAAAAAACCTTTAAAATTAAGTGCAACATCTGTACTTATTCCAGTGGCAAATTATAAGCTCAATATCAAAGGACTTTGTACGAATACAGGCAAATGCTGCATTCAACATTTGAAATGGGTGCAGAGGTTCTGGAGATAATCAGGCAATGTGCAGCTTACAGAGAATGACCATATTCTAAGAAGGCACACAGTATTTTGGGAAATGTATTTTGACAAAGTAACAAAAATCTTCACCACTTGTAGGGAAAAATGCAAATCCTCCAATTCTGATAGAAAAGGGTTCAAGACAAATCACAACAGGACTATGTACATAAATAAAATGGATCTTAGTGAAAATACGCTCAATAATAGCACCTTGGAAGAAATCACTGAGCTGATCAGCATTCCCTAATTGTGTGTTTGTCTGTTTCAATTAACCTTAACTTTGGTTTCTATTTTCTCACTAGAGTATTAGGATTATGTAGACACTGGATGTAAGGGATGGTATTAAGAGTAATTTCTCAGCCTTAGGTTCTTACCAAGTTTAGGAAGTTTGGTGGTGGTTGTTCTAAGCTATTAACCCCATTTCAGTCCGTTGAAAACCAGAGTGATGTAAGACCTTGATGGCTTGGAGCATTTGGATTCCTCCGTACGAACAAATACCTCAAGCAACCGGGAGGCTCCTAATCAATGTCCCCTGTAGTGGACATTCTAGAACCTTTACCTAGCTACCTTTACCTATCATCCCTCAGTGGTACAATACCAAAAAGTATTTCCTAGATTTTACCTCTTATTTCCTAGGAATGAAAACATGGAAGAGAATGGGGAGAAACGGAACAGTAGGTGGCAAGCAACTCTACCTAGAAAACAGGGGTAGGAATTTAGTTTTGGGGCTTTGGGGGCTGTCTACGTTACTCTTAAAGGTAAGAGGAAATTAACAGTCTTGAATTTCTTGTCATTTTCAGGCCTCACATGGGGGCTTACTATTAGTCACATACAGTCAGCAGATAGCCAAGCAAATAAGGAAGGTGGCAGGTACTATGTACGGCCCCTTATTTCAACAGCACTACTGTACACAATGTTTTAGTTTCTCATCACCAAGTAAATTGACTCTAAGACTCCCCACAGTGTTTTCTCCTTTAGATCCATATTTACATTCTCTATCAGTGTCAAAAAACTTCAGATGGAAGTCTGCAAATAACAGGCTTAAGAATGAACTTGGCTACTGGAGCTAAAGAAAACGAAATCAATAAAGCCAACAGCATGTGATTTAGTGGGACAGAACTTCCAAGAGGGAAAGAAAAAGGAGGGAAAGGCCTAACAATTCAGTAAGTGATTTTTCTGCTTTACTTGGCTTCTCGAGGAAAAGTGCCTTAATTACCTGCATCTTTAAAGTGAGCCTAAACGTCTGTTTTATAAGCTGTTCAGAAATCTGTCCTGTTTAATAATTGGTAGAACCAAGAAAACCTTTCTTAAGAATATCTCTCACAACTAAAACCATCCACAACTTTGTATAAATCATAATTTTGCTACCATATCAAAATGTTACAATGACGCTGTGTAACACTGCCCACATCCTCATTACATGCAACACTAATTACTACCAGCAGACTCCGATTTTTCTGCACATTACAGGCTTTTAGAGGAGCTATAAAATTTTTCAGGCACCATTAATTTAAATTTGTATTGAAATTTCCTTTTGACAGATGGCCAAAAATTACTTATTATTTAGAGTACAAGAGCTGCCTGTTTGCAGATTAGAAGAGGAAAGGGAAAAATTTAAAGCCAGAAGGAAATTTATGTCATGTTCATTACGTGTTAAATGTTAAGGAGAATTACTGTGTGTGAATGAATTATTTCATTCTAGGGCAACATGCAGACAACTGGATCACTGGCTGCTATAAACCACTCCCAGTCACACAACCAGCCAACAACCAGAAAGGGTTCCTCTCAGCCAGGAACTCCTTACAAGAGGATAAGGATGCTCAATGGAATAAGCAGCTGCTTCTGTTAGCATCACAAGAAACATGTAACAGAATTAGCCAACTATTATTTCACCTTGTAAACCTACAGGATAATCCCAGACCAGATACAGCACACTTCAGTCATGGACATGTAGCTGCCATTCAAAATAAATCACAACAAAACATCAACTTATTTCCTTAGTACTTTCTCCCAGCTTCTGGCTATTCTGATACATCCAGGCTCACTCTAAATGAGTATAGATGATTTAGAAATATAACTTACCCTTTTGTTGTGTGGGTTAATATAAAACGTAAATAGCATAAAGTATATAGTGGTATATAAATGTTTTCACAATCATCTGTGAGTGGGGAGTCTTTTATTTAGTCCCCTGGCTTGCCTAAAGTTTAAGCATTCATAAGCCACCAAGGAGTGTTTATGTTATACACTATCAGTGAATACTGACCACCTTATTTACTTATTACTTCTAAAGTACATGTGAAGAACATGTAATCACACTCTAAATTTTTTTTGGTGTAAGTACTGATATGAATAATATATAACAAAATATACAACTGAAAATACACATTAAACTTTAATGTGTGCAGTTCTAATTGTTGACAGTTATTTGGGATTGTAGGGGCTTTCAAATTGAAAGATTCTTGAAGGGCAAAATGGATATACTCAATATTGAATTTTCATTGTTTAAGGACTCTGAAAACAATTTTAATTTTAAAAAGATCAAATAGTAAAGTACCATTCATAATAAAAACAAAGAATTGTGTCTAGGATTAGTTTTGTATCAAGTTTACAAAAAAAAAAAAAAAAATGCAGAAGGTCTAACTAACCCAATGGTTCTTAACCTGAATCATGACCCCTTTGGGGGTCAAACAACCCTTCAAAGGGATCACCTAAGACCATCAGAAAACACGGATGTTTATATTATAATTTATAACAGTAACATAATTACAGTTATGCAGTAGCAACAAAAACAATTTTATGGTTGGGGGTCACCAGAGCATGAGGAACTATAATAAAGGATCACAGCATTAGGGAGGTTGAAAACCACTCAACTAACCTATCGGCCACAACATTTGATTCTTTAAACCTCAAAATGACAAAATGACAGCATCCATACCTTGGGCTAGTGTTTCAGAACTGGGTTGCTACTGATGGGTGAGTAATGCAATGGCATGTGCTTTGCAACTGTATGTGTACATGGCATTAGTTCCACAGTACCTGATGCAAAGGTGAACCACTTTCAAAGTTTATCCATTTCCTGCATGACAGGCTGTGGTTTTTGTTCGGATACTATGAAATTCAAATGCCTTTAACCCATCACATTCTGGTATCACATAAGAAAAGCACATACAAACCAGGCTCTAAATACTTTTTGTCCTTCTCTATAATTTGCATATAAAGAGACACAGAAGGCAGATGAGACAAATTAAAATCTTCAGAGAATTACTTGCCACACTACAAACTCAAGTATTACAAACAGAAAATGCAATGTTGCTGGTGAACAGAAATACTCTTAGGGAAGGTTTGTCTTCCTTCCTGCTGAGCATAAACCTAGAGCCTCACATAAACCAAGCACAAGCTCTCCCAGTCCAAACAGGTATTTGATGCTTCAATGAACTGTTTTCTGATAAGTATGTATTTCTTATGAATCAATACATTTATCTCACTGAATTATATTAAAGCAGTTTTTTTTTGCATAGTAAGAGATACTATGAGAAATATGAAAAATCTAATTTATTGGTCAACCTTGTTCTACAAATCTGATCCTCAGAAAAATATGACTATTGTTTAAAAAGACCAATTACATACTTGACTACAAAGCTTACCACAATTTGTTAAATGTCATCCACATTACTCTCTAAATATCAAAGAATCCATTATTAGATTTATTCTCATCACTTAGAATCCCTTTACAATATTCTTGTGTCTGATTTTTGAGTCCTACCTTGATGGAGTCTCTGTCTGTAGGCAAAAGAGCAGCAAGACAAGCAGACAAGAAAAAAGAGAAGTGCTAGTTAGTTTACATAATATCATGCAGTTATCAAAACTAACCCTGCTAAATAAGAAATTGAACAGATGTCAACTTTGCTGTAAAGTTAATTATTAATACTATTCTAACAAGATTCACAAAGCACTGGTTCACCTTTGACAATTTCAAATGAACCAAAGTTAGCCATTCTTATTTATGTACCTTATTGACTTTTCCACTTTATGAAAGAGTTTATAATCGTGAGTCAATTCTCTACCATGGCATTAAGATAACTCTAAAACAAATATTACAGCAGTAAATCTATGCCTACGTAATATGAACAATTTGCCCATGACTTAAACTCTGGTACTGATACTTAACAGTAGATAGGACCTTTTTTTATTACAAGCCACACCCTTTCAAGCCAACAAACCATTCCTGTGCTAAATAAATTATCTTGAAGGAATGCTGGAATTTTTTCTCATTCCTGTGTTGGTTAACTATTAAAACTTATCAGTAAGCAGTGTACAAACATACAGAAACATTAAAATGTCTCTGTACCACCATCTTTCTTTAGAGGAGAAAGGAGACCTACCTTAAGACACAACTGAACTTCCTAATGGTTATTTTTTTAAAAATAAAACAAAACAGTTAATCTCATGCTTCTGAACAGCAATGAGTAAAAAAGGTATTGAAAATAACAAATTTCACACTTTGAATTTTATTATCTCAATAAGACAATTGGAAATTTTCTTACTATGCCTATAGGTTCATGTAATTTACGAATAATAACTGATTTGGTGAAATATCAAGTAAGCCTGTATAAAACCAAGTTTTCCTTCCCAACAATCTGGTTAAAGCTGACTTTTAGGGCTATACGTAATTTAAAACAAGATTCCACTCTGATTTAAACTTGAGAAGCAAGGGATCCAAGGCACAATCTGCAGAGGTGGAAAGTTAGCTCAGCAGTAGCTAAGCAAAGTTAGCTCTTGACTTGCATGTGTAAAGTTCCTAGATTCAATCATCAGAAGAGCTACGGTAGGAATGGAGGGTGTGGGGGCGGCAAAACCCAGAAACACTCTTTGCCTTTTGGAAGCCACTAGGGTCCCACATGGCAAATGACTCCTTCTAAATATTAATCTGCCTTCTGATGGAAATCCTTTTATTTAGACACTGGCAAAATGAAATTCAGAGACAGAATCAAAAGACAGATAATGTCACACTGATCCCTAAATAATCACTCACCTCTTTGGTGATCATTGTCATGGTGCTTTTTCTCATCCTTAATTGGGAGGTGAGACTGACCTCCTAGTGCACTGGAGAGGGCCAGAAGTCCTGCACTGCTTCCGATGGGTGGAATGGCTGGGGGCTGAAGCCCGGAAGGGTGTGGTGTCAGGGGCACGGGCAGACCATGTCCATGTGATAAATGCTGAGCTTGGAGTTGTTGCTGCTGTGAAAAATTAGACACAGATATTGAATTTGTCCCTTGCATACCCTACAAGAGCAGGAGGTAATAAAAACAATCTTGCACCCAAAAATGTGTTACCCTCATAGTGTATCTTTTTTAAAGTGGGGGAGAGAAAGGGGAATGAAGAGATGTATAACTTACGTGTTACTTTTCTTCTAAAATCTGTTTGTTTGTTTGTTTCTTTTCTTTTTTTACATGTAAAAAACCTAAATTTTAATATGGTAAAACTGCCTAAGTAACTTTTAAAAGCTAAATGTTCTTTAAAATGTCTCCATATTTTGTTCTAGAATAAAAGGCAAAGGTCCAACTAACATGTATTTCTAATCAAAATGTATATGTGAATAACTGTTAAAGCAGTCATGTTGAACAAGAAAAGCTGAAAATCGAGAAAATTAGTGTTAAACAGTTGTCCCAGAACCACTGCACAGCATGCAGAGAGAGTTAATTTGAAAGAGAAAACCTGAATTAACAGCCCAGAAAAGGAAGCTGGTTGCAGCCACAGTTTTTTAAGCCCTTTAAGTGTCCTCAGCGGCACTTGAGCAAATTACTAAAGAAAATCCAATGTAGCAAGGCTTGGGTTCTCCTGTAGGCTTGCTCAATAATGCTGAAATAATTGGGCACTCTGTGCACGTTTAGTGATGCTCGAATGAAAAGCTCGAGGCCTGCCCTTGTACTCTTCTCTAGCAGCTGACTTTGTGTTGTGACAGGTTTATTTGAGTGGGACCGTGATGCATGCACCAGTAACTACGCTGACAAGAGTTTAAAGTCATTTTTACCAGTACACTGGCAACACATAGAGAAAGCCCTTAAGAGGTTGGAATGGGAGTGCTTGACCTCAACAGAGACTGAATCAAGCCTGACTAGAGGAGCCACCGTGAGTAGGTTTGGTACTTCTGAATGGGAAAGAGGAGAAGACAAGGGAGCATGTTAAATTAAATAGACCCATCGACAGGAATCTCTTCCACTCAAACCCTGCTAATGAAATTCTATCAGAACAATTGTTGGGTAATCCTAAAACTAACATTTGTAGTCACTAAATATTAATTTTTGCTTTTAAACAAATCACTTTTTAGGCAAAATCTCTAACAGCCAAACCACTCCTTTTATAATTTTCTTTCTTATCATGATTTCACTAAATCGTTTTCAAAACTGAAAATATTCTCTCAACAGAAATTTAAAATAGATTTTTTTGGTATTTCAAAATAAAGGTGATTTTTTTTTTCTTTTCAAATTACTTTCTGTTTTCTTCCTTTCCTCTGTGACTTCCTGTATGTGACCAAAGTATAGCATTAATCAGTTCTTTTCTCCTGCTGACTGCATCTATCTTCTGGCTCACACACTTAACATATAGCAAGTAAAGCTAAGGTATACACACACATGCAATAGAAAACAAAAGCAGCACCCAGATCCTCCATCAGCCTAACCTCATACTCCATGTACATAAAAGCTTTTCTAACTGCATTTTTCAAATTAGATGTTTCCTCCCTGGGAATATGAGCCCCTTATTGGTTGTTCAATGCAGAGGTATCAGCCTTAAAAGCATATACACATAAAGAACAAAAACAGAGTCAGCAGTTAGATATGTACATAAACATAGAAATACATCTAGCAGATCTATCTATCTATCTATCTATCTATCTATCTATCTATCTATCTCTTATCTGTGCACCCACACACACACATATATGTGACCATACACATATGTAGGTATAAAAATAGTAACAATAACAATAAAGAATCTATAACTTGAAAGTAGAGGGGCATGAGAGTGGTTTGAGGGACGTCAGCTGGGAGAGGCGGGAAGGAAGGAGGAAAGTGATGATATAACTCTATTTCAATTAGAAGCGTATAAAAATCTAGATATAGTTTTTCATTTGAGTGACCCAAATCATCTCCACAATCCTTTAATATTAATTTAGTTGTGACCAAAAGTATCCAAGCAAAGTTGGATTTTCAAAATATGTAGAAAATTACTTACATGACAAATACAGGAATTTAAGTAAATACAAGTCAACTTTATCTTAAAATCTACTTCAACTTGTCGACAAACTCTTCCAGTTCTCTTTTTCCTCTAAATTCCATTAATATTTTATTTGTATAGTTTAGGCCTATGGCTGCTTATATCTCTAAGCTCAACTGGCAAACAATTACAAGTATCTGAGTATGTATTTCTTTAACTGCTGGAGTCTCTAAATGACTTCAAATCCTCAGACACAGAAGCTTATGTAATGCTTTACAAAATTTACCAAACTAAGAAAATCATCTGATACACTGAAGAATATCTGTCATAATAGATGATAAAAAGAAAATGATAAAGAGAAAACCTCAGTCTAAATGATTAATTTCAGGGATTCCAGTGTTTTGTTCTTCTCTCCAAGGATAATAAACATTAAAGAAAAAAAACAAAAATAAGAAAAAAGCATTAACTACCTTATTTTTCTATTCAACCAGAACCTTTTTAAAGGAAGAAAATATATCCCAGTCTGTCTCGCTGTACATGAATGTCACAGTAAGTTTCTCGGGTCCCCAATTTGGCCAACTCTCCCTCATAATAGCTAAACTGGAGCCTTATATCCCCTTCCTCTTTTATAGGCACCTTCTAAGAAGAAGATTCACCCCAATACAGTGAGGACCAAAAAGGAGGGCGGAAGCCTGACAATACTCTAATAAAATGTGTCTCTGAAAGACATCCAATGGTTTTAAAAACAATACACCCCCCTCCAAATTAAAAAAATAAAAATAAAATACAGTTTAAATTTCTTAGCATTCAAGATCTTCCATAAAACTAGCATCAATTTGACTATAAACTACTGTACAACAGCCAGGGAACTTTACCTGAAATACCAGTCAATTGAGTGAGCTCTAAACCTCGATATCTTATTATTACTAGTCATCATCAACACATATATATACTCAATAATTTGTCTCTATATGCTTAAATTCTCCTCATCCTTCTATCCTAACATCCTTGTGAAGGGATGCCTCACTCTGATTACACTCAATCACTCTGATTCTATGTGCTCTAGCACTACCTCTAAATTCTGATGGCACCTGAGGACAAAATCATTTAAATAATACTCTACAACCCAAGAAAAATCAAGGAGATTTGTATATAGGGATAGCTAGTTGTAAATGCATGTGCTAACATTTACAGTATCTTTATGAATAGAGCTATTTTTTAAAAAAATCTCCAAGTAGTAGATATTTCTAATTCTTAGTATAGATTATCAACAAAGGCTAGCACCAACTTATAAGCAGATAAATTCGGAGTTTATTTTTCCCTAATGACCCAAATTTCAAAATTTAAAATACAATCAGAAGAAATTAAAAAGTTAGCTGATCCTACTATATTTTTCATTTGCAGCAATTTAAAAATAAACAGCTACAATTCATAGCATAATGATTAAAAACTTAAGAGCTTGGTACCTCTTTACATAAAAACTAGAGGTTTATTTTTATTGTTGGACTTCTAATTTTCAGTGTAAATTTCAAATTTCTCAAAGAGAACTACCAAACTTTCCTTAAACCATTGACCCCAAGATAGTCATATGACTCTACGTTTAAAGTTTTATTATTTCTACTTTTGTTTGTTTTGTTTTTTGAGAGAGGG
Organism: Meriones unguiculatus; assembly: GCF_030254825.1. Lineage (NCBI taxonomy): Eukaryota > Metazoa > Chordata > Mammalia > Rodentia > Muridae > Meriones > Meriones unguiculatus. The sequence goes on from NC_083349.1 coordinate 31,612,410, forward strand.
TTTCTCTGTATAGCATTAGCTGTCCATGACTCGCTTTGTAGACCAAACTGGCCTTGAACTCACAGATGTCCACCTGCCTCTGCCTCCCCAAGTGCTGGAATTACAGGCATGCACCACTGCGCCTGGCTTGTTTCTACTTAATATATAATCCCCATTTACTCTTTGCCTACTTTCCAACTAATGGTAACGTATACGTAATGTTTTACAGAATTTACCAAACTAAGAATATTAACACTAGAACATCACTGTTACCCAAACTTCCAAATCAGATCTCCCTGCTTACACCACACCAATGCACCTGTTCTGCTCCAAAACTAAAACCATGCTATCCTATTCATATTTAAATAAATTTTACATTTTCATATATTAAAAAAGTCCTTAAGGGGGGAGGAAGTGTTTTCTGTTGATAAGATAGAAGCGAAATGGGGGGAAAAGCCCTTAAAGATCTGGGATAGTTATGTTAAGAGTGGTAACAACAAATTATAGTCCTATTGTTAAATAGCATATACTCTGAATAGGTTTAGAGATGAAATGGGCCACCATAAACTCATGTCACACGTCACTCATTCCTACAATTAGAACATATTCACTAACAATTAAACATATTCGTTATGGTGTTCTCCACAATGAAATGGTTTTTATTAAGTATTTTCTTTTTTAAATTTATTACTTATTACAATTTAGTCACTCCATATTCCGGCTGTGGCTGCCTTCCTCATCTCCTCCCAATCCCACCCTCCTTCCCTCTTCTCCCCCTATGCCTGTTCCCTAGTCCACTGATAGCAGAGGTCCTCCTCCCCTTCTATCTGACCCTAGCCTATCAGGTCTCATAAGGCCTGGCTGCACTGGCTTCCTCTGTGGCCTGACAAGACTGCACCCTCTAATCCCCAGGGGTAGGTGATCAGAGAGCCTGCCATTGAGTTCATGCCAGAGACAGCCTCTGCTCCCCTTACTAGAGAAGCCACTGGAGACTGAGTCTGTGGGGCTACATCTCAGCAGGGGTTTTAGATCCTCTCCATGCATGTTCCTTGGTTGAGGTATCAATCTCTGCAGGGACCCCAGGGCCCAGTTGTTTTTGGCTCTGTTGGTCTCCTTTTGGAGCTCCTGTCCCCTGTAGGTCTTTTTTATCTCCACCTTCTTTCATAAAATTCCCTGTACTCTGCCCAAAGTTTGACTAAGAGTCTCAGCCTCTGTTTCGATACCTTATCAGTAGAGTCTTTCAGAGGCCCTCTGTGGTAGGCTCCTGCCTGATCACTGTCTTCTCCTGCTTCTGATGTCTCTCAAGTTTGCCCTTCTGAATGAGGACTGAGCATCTATCTTACCTAGGGTCCTTCCTCCTTGTTGTTTAGGATATTTTCAAAATATAAAACCATATATAAAATGATATTTAACATGTCACCAAAAGGCATATGATAAATTCAGATACTCAAATACTGCAGCTGATTTTCACAGCAGTAAAACAGGCTCTTTCCTGTTGTTACTAGCCATTTTCTAAAGTTCGATTCCAAGTTCTCACCTTAGGTACTATCCTAGAACTAGAGCCAGCATTAGATATCATCTTCTTTAAAGAAAACCCATTAAACCAACAGCGGTTAAGTTTAACTCTAACACTTTCCTTCATTTAAAACGAGGGTTTTCATGAAGTAAGTAGCAATCGACATTCAAGAGTTAAATCTTAAAAGAATCTGTATTATGATTCCTCCTCAACAAAACAAAATCCATGCAAAGAGTAGCTTCTTTGCTGCTACTACCTATGACTGCCAGTGACTGCATCTCTACCCACCTGTGCTCACTGCAAATCATTAACCTGTAAAGGTTTCCTACTTAAACCTCTCATAATAGAGGAAAGCCTCTCCTTTGAAAGACCAAAGGAAGGGCAATGCATATACAGAATACTAACATAGATTTGTTATTAAAGTAATTCAAGATAAATTAGCACTCTGAAAAGTACAAATCAACAAGCTAAAACAAAAAACAAAGGCAAAAAAAGTTAACTTTAGAAAAAATAACTCCCCTATCAAGAAAAAAGAAATTAACAAGGATATAAACTGTAGAACCAATTCAGCAATAAATGTATTTTATAACTATCATAACCAACAAAGTCCCATGAGACCAAAACAAACAAACAAACAAACAAAAAATTTAGAAAAATTCTTTTCATTAATTTTTGATAGGCCATACCTTTATTTGTGTGCCTTGTTTCACTAAAATATACTAAAAACAAAACATAAGGGACATGAAAAGGGAGAATTTGGGGGAGGAAGAGAGGGGGGAAAAGGGACTAATAGGACAGACTATGATGAATGAATAGAGGAGTGAAATTATAAAATAAATTATTTCAATGATAAAAAATAAATTATGAAAAAAAATAAATAAATAATGTCTGTTTCTCTCCTAACTAGCCATTCAAGAAAATAAACATTAAAATACAGCAAACTTTAAACTCAGGCAAGTAAACACGCCATTCAGATAATTTTATTCTGAAAAATAACCAGTAATTATGACTGAAAATACCTAGCAGCAAGGTGGCACACGCAGCCTTATTCTATTAATTGCATTTTACTGGCCATTCCTTAAAAATAAATAAATAAATAAATAAATAAATAAATAAATAAATTCCTTATATTCTCAAGTCTGGAAAGGAGAGCAGAAATCAATTTTACAGGAAATATTTTTTAAATATTGTCTATCAGTAAAAACAAAGAATTTATTTCAATCAAAGGTCCACAACTCTTTGATCACCAGGGCCTTACTAGCTAATAAGAAGCCAGAGCTGACAAAGGTAGAACAGCTCCCACACACTGGCCCCAGGAATACTGCCCATCCCCAACCCAAGCCAGCAAAGGTTTTCCTGCTCATTACTACACCCTTCAAGTCCACCAGAGCCTCAACAGCAAAGTTCACAAACACCATGCACCTTCACTAAGAACAATAGAATCCTAGCAGCAATGAGCACCCTAGTGCCCTATCTGGGTTCCTGGCCCCTATCCTCTTGGCATCTTGGTTCTTCAAATAAAGAAGAAAAGAGAGAGAAGGAAGAGAAGTGAAGACAGGAAGAAAGAAAAGAGGGGGTGCAGGGGGGGAGTCTTTGCTAGAGAGCAAGAAATCTACACAGACAATCAGTATCAGGAGAGTGAGCCAACTTAAGAAGTCCCCACTGGCAATAAGGACACAGCTTCACAGCATCATAAAAGACGGCTATAAAGGATTATGACATATTGCTATTTCTGTTCATTTGTTTATTTAATATGCACAAATTTTTCCGTGGTAACCTGAGAAAACAAGTGGAGGTACAGACATTCTAGTGTCAATGACTACAGAATGGCTCCCAGGTTTACACACTTTCAAATCCAGAGCTCACTGGCTCCAAAGCACACAACCATCCTTCTTCCAGCCAGTCACAGAGAACAAATGATCTAATCTAGCTGGAAGAAACTATACCAGGAAAGAAAGGAAGACTGAAACAGACCTTAAGCAGCCAGAAGGAGGGACCATGTTATGAACTGGACAGAGGTAATGTAGGGGCCACCTGACTTGTGGAAAAACAAACAAACAAACAAAACAAAACACTGTTTTAATAGAGACAACACTGGTAACCCATCAACTATGGGACTGGACTGAGTCTAAGAATGAGGTCATTCAAGAAGCATTACAAGGATGTGGTACCTGAACCATTCAGTTGGCTTCCTCATCATCTATGAGCAAAAAACAGTTAACCCATGCTTCCAAGCTTGTTTCTTATGTGACAATAGGAGAGTTATAACATCTACTTCCCAAAGTGGCTGTATTATAACATACCTGTTCTTATTACTGAAAAGGGCTTCTACCCCCTCTCAAAATACACATACACACAAAAGAAGGGAAGGTGTTATCAGCTCTTGCCTATTGTTATGATAAGACCACCACAGGGGTTAACCTCTTTTTCAAAGGATATTAATTTAAAAGGAAATTACTTCTTCATTCTGAATTAATTCAGAACACAAAATAAAATTATTGGATACAAAGTTGTTAGGAAACAGGTTATTTAGTATCAAGAATCACTCCATAGATTACTTAGCTTTCCCATAATGTGATAAATTAGAACCATATAACATCACTGTAGTAGTAGTAGTAGTATTCTTACTTAGAAACAAAACAAAAGCCTGAGCCTGACTGTAACCTTGAAAAAAATTAGAAACCACCAAGCAAATTCAGAATATGGAGGATTCCACAAGGCTAGTCTAGAATCTTTACAATGAAAATAAATTATTCAGCAAAGTGTGTTTGGGAACTACTTCAGAATCAAGAAGAATGAAGAGAGATGGAAAGAAAAGTGCTTACGTATTAGAGAGAATGCTACAAAGAAAATGCTAACAAAAATGCTAAAAGACATTCCATGGACAGTTGGACATATATGATGATAAACTCTCATACTGCCCAATGGAATATGTTAACTGCATTATCCAGAAGACAGACTTGTCTACAGAAGATACACAGTTAAGTATTAATGATGAAATACTGTGACTGTCTTATTTTTGAGATGTTCAATACTTGAAGAAGTGTTTGTACTTGTGCACACAGGAGCAAAAGCATGAGAAACAAAGTATCATCCGGCACATTTCTTTTTGAGTATCCAGTGCTTGTTTCACTATTTATTAAAATTTCCTGCATCTGTGGGGCATAGGTAACAAAGCTATGTCCTGTCTACCATATAAAGTCTTTGCACCTAACAAATGTCTTGGCGGAAGCTAAATATTAAGCTAGTAGAAGCAGCAAGACTAAAGAGGACAAAGGAAGAAACTTTTCAAGCTAAGCACTGTTGACTTAAAGCATAGAGCTTCCATAGGAGAAAGCCATTATGTGTGGAGCAACCCAAGAAATAAGCTCACTTTAGAGCATGTCCTTGTATACAAGCCACAGATCTCACAGCCCTTAAAGCCTGCACACAGTAGACTCTTAACAGCAAAGCTAGTAAATCCCATAAGATAATGTGTTAATGGTCCACTGCCTCCCTTGAGGTCATGAAATAGGGGCAAGAAAAGGAAGACTTCTGTACTTCTCCAAACTTACTAAAATGAACAATGGAGGTCTATGGCACCATTTCATTCTAGCTATAGGTGACAAAGATGTTATGGTAGGAAACCCAAATGTTGAAATCAGAATGGCTGATAAGCTAGGGTCAGATGAAAGGGGAGGAGGATCTCCCCTATAATTGGACTTAGAGAGGGGAAGGGAGGAGACAAGGGAGAGAGGGTGTGATTGGGAAGGAATGAGGGAGGGGGCTACAGCCTGGACACAAATAAACTGTAATTAACATAAAAAAATAAAAAATTATATCAAAAAATAAATCAGAATGGAAGTGGGTCACCATAACCTCAGGACAAGAAACAGGTTGTGTGTGTGTGTGTGTGTGAGAGAGAGAGAGAGAGAGAGAGAGAGAGAGAGAGAGAGATCTTAGTTCTATCTGTGGCCTGGGAGACCCTTCCCTACAGCCCTCCCTTTTACTGCCATTCTTTCAGCTTGAGAACTTTATATTTCTCACCCATCTCCTTGGCCTGCTACTCTGGCTATTCTATTACCTTCATGGCCCAATATGATGCCTATGTCCTTTCCCCAAACCTTTGGGGGACTTTATTAACCTTCTTACTGGAAATCTCTTGCTACCATCACCTCCACACTGAATTGGTTTTGAGCCTTTACTACAGAATCTAATTCTAAGCAAATTAATAATGAAGCCTTAAGATATTTTAAAAAAAACCACACTCTTAACACCTCAAACTGACTTATCCATTTTCTGAGTTTTAGTTACTGAAGCCATCGAGTCAAAAGATTGTGATGAGAGAGCTTTCTGTGGTTACTTGAAACACTCTTAAAATGACTACATTTAAAACACAAATTTTTCATGTTTACTGATTTTGATCTTAAAAAATGAGAGGTAGTTGGAACCTTAACCTATTTATTTAGCTTCTTCGTTGCACATTTGTATGTTGTACACATATTTTATACATATGATAAATAAAAATAAATCTTAAAAGTATTCAGACATAGATCTACTCATAAATCAGAAAGAGTAAACTTTTTTAGTTTAGCATATATATGTTATAGAACATATATGTATTCTCTCTATACATATATAAGTAGAATATATACATGCTAAACTAAAACTATATGTACCATACTATAATATTTTCTATTCTGTATCTTTATTTAATAAAATCCTAAGAGAAAGACTAATAGGCACTGGATTAACCTTGCTTATTTTGACATTTGCTGGCAAATGAATGGAACTAGAAAAGATCATCCTGAGTGAGATAAACCAGAAACAGAAAGACACACATGGTATATACTCACTTATAAGCGGATATTAGCCATATTATATTGGCTAAACCTACTAAAATCTACAGACCTCAAGAGCTAACCGACAAGGAGGACCCTAGGAAAGATGCTTAATCCTCATTCAGAAGGGAAAACAGGATAGAGAGTGGAAGCTGTTGAAGAGAGGGAACAGGATGGGAGCCTATCACAGATGTCCTCTAAAAGACTCCACCCACAGGGTATCAAAGCAGATGCAGAGACTTATAGTCAAACTTTGGACACAGCGAAGGGAGTCTTATGGAGGAAAGGGGATATAGAAGGACCCGGAGGAGACAGGAGCCACACAAGGAAACGAACAAAGCCAAAAAAGCTGGGCCCAGAGGGGATTGCAGACACTGCTGCATCAACCAAAGACCATCCATAGAGAGGACATAGGTCCTGCATTCAGATGTAGCCCGTAGACAGCTCAGTCTCCGTGTGGGCTCCCTAGTAAGCGCAGAAAAGACAGTCTCTGACATGAACTTGGTTACCTGCTTCTCAATCACTTCTCCCTGCTGGGGTAACCTAGCCAGCCCACAGAGGAAGAGGATCCAGTCAGTCCTGACGAGACCTGACAGACTACCCTATCAGTGGATAGGGACCAGGAATAGGAAAGAAAGAGGGAGAGAGGGTGAGACTGGCAGGAGATGAGGTGGCAGCTACAACTGGGATACAAAGCAAATAAATTGTAAATAGTAAGAAATAGAAGAAGAGAGGAAGAGGAAGAAGAAGAATCAAATTTTCATTCCCCCCCTAAGAACAATTTGCTATCCTAGTATAAGCTGTTGCATCCAGTAAGTTCTCTTATCTGCTAACTTTTTTATATTAATTTTTATTTTCTTATATTAATCACAGGTTATTTACTTTGTATTCCAGCCATAGCCCCATCCCTCACTCCCTCACAATCCTACCCTCCCTCCCTGTCCCTTTCCAAGTGCACTTCTAGGGGAGGTCTTAGAAGAAAATTTCTTAAATGGGCCAAGGGAAGCTCAAAATACGAAAAGAGAAGTGACAGTATTTATTACTCAGTTGAAATAAGAAAAATGCTATTTTTTTAAACGACACATTACAGAAATGAAAAGAAAAGCTAGAAACTGGGAACAGGAATTTATAACACATAACCAAAAGATGCTCATGATCCTAATACCAGTTACAAAGCAACTAAAATTTTGGCTGAAAAATAAAGTTTGCCTTAACACAGCCTAAAAAGACTATGTTATGATAGAAAAAAAATGTATTTAATTATTTGAACTTCAGAATACAATGCAGAAAATACACTGAAAGCAACAAGAACAAACAACAAAAAAACAACTAGAAAGAATTCAGGAGCTCAGATCAAAACAGCATAGTGTTTGGATGAGGGCTGTAACAGTAAGCAACGGAAAAAAAAAACAAAGAATTGAGACCTTTTTATGAAGACAATTCCAAAGACATGGTTATGTGAGGCAGGTTTTAAGAATAACTTAGGGAACCCAGGATACCTTGTAAAATCAGACCTCCCATAACCACACAGATCGAGCCAATTACATAGGGCAGAAGAGAAGATGGAAAAGAATTTTATCTTGCTTTTGCAAATAGAAATGAAGAAATTAAGTCAAGAATAATCCTACTAGCCAAAGACAATACTGTATTGGTAGATATACGCAGTGTATTTTCAATGTGTATGTAAGCATTTTGAAATGAGTACATCAAAATATCTTTTAGTTTAGTCTGCTGTCTGTTGCTGGCCCTCAAGATCTGGTTATACCCATCCTTGTTTTGTAAAGCTGCCTAAGACTTTTCTTACTGGCTGATTAAGGGGCCCATAACTGGGTAAGGGCAGAGTGGGGTAGGTGTGGCTAAGGCTTCAGGGTTTTGGGGTTCAAGAGGTAATCACGGGAAGCAGACAGATAGGAAGACAGGAGGGAGGAGGACACTAGAATGGGTTAGGTGGAGAAGGAAGCACCTGGGACTGGAGATAAAACTCCAATAATGGCTTGAAAAGGCCCAGATGAATATAAGCAAGTACCATGGGATTGTGGATGGAAGGTAGGTCAGATGAGGATGATTAAGGCAGATGGCATTGGATGGGGGCTGAGAGGTGAATGGTGAGGGATAAATATCCGTTCAGCCCAAGGTAGTAAGGCACTTATAAAATCTAACAGGTGTTTGTGTCTTATTATTCGTGATAGTGGGTTAAATAATACCACTGTGATAGACTTAGGGCTAATAATAAATAACATTATATAGCCCAACACTCATTTTTTTATTTACAAAAACAGCTGTCTTCATCTCTAAGTAATGCTGCTTTGTTAGTAATAGCTCGGTGGTTTGTCATTGCCTAAGTATGGGATGTCCACGTAAGTGATGCCTGGTAACTAGATATTGAGGCTGTTTCCACTATTTTATACAGTCACATAGCATTAAAATGTTAAGAGAACTCCTCAAGTTACAGAGTACCCAATAAAAGCGAGCTAAATAATATTTAGATTTTTCATATAATAAAGGAAGATAACATTTTCTCCAGAAGGACAGAAAACATCTTTTGTTAAGTACACTTTTTATATCTCAGTGGCTTGGATAGGTAATGTGCCCACTTATCTGTAAGAAGAACAAGACCACTAGACTGTTAGCCTTCATTGTAGAAGGTGGAACCCACCTGCCAGGGAGAACCATCATTTGTCTTTGCTCTTGATCATTCTAGCAAGCTGTTAAGAAACCCAAAAACAACTTCCCAGTTTTCAATCCAAGTAACGAGAAGCTTAGACTGGGATGGTATCTGTAACCTCAATGGTTTCTTCTCTCAGGTATAAAATTTGTGCAGAGCTGTGGCTACAAATTGCTTTGAGTTAACTCAGAAACACCCTGGGGAAATTAAATGAGGGGGAAAAAAAATGACATGACTACCCCTTTGCTTTGTGGCACCTGAGTGGCACTGCCTTGATGCTCAGAAGACAAATCTGGGCCAAAATTGTCTCTCCCATTTTATGGCTTCACTAAGAAAAAGAGAGAGAGAGAGAGAAACATAAACCTCTAAAAGGTTTCAAAAACGATTCATTTTTAGTTTTTCTTTTCTTAAGAGGGTGGGGAAGTAGCTCTAACTCCAATTAGGTCAACAATGCTTTTTAAGTTTGAGTATTACTCTTATCTCACAAGTATTTGCTACTCATGAACAATATATGGACACAAGAGAAAAAAAGTGGAACCACAGAAAAAGAACAAAGCCTACATAAAGCAACGGCATAATTTCAAGAAAAACGCCATATAAAACGTAAGGCAGTTCCTCTGAGTTCTAACTTGATTTCTCACTGACTGGCCTCTTGTCCCTCCTCCTTCAGCCATTGCCTACAATTGGCTAACAACCCTTCTGCCTCTAACTCCCCACACAATATTTAGCAAAAAATGTCACTGTAAACTCCTGATTACCACGTTTTGAGTAACAGTTCTGCAATGACCCTTTACATTTCTAGAGATATATACATTCTGTGTACATATATACCACTATGTTTTACTATTTCATATTTGTTTCTGTTGTTCTTATTACATAGTCCTATTCTGAGAAGCACAGGTTCAAACAACATTTTCATTATGCGACCCTATGTATCTAAAGACAAGAAACCTTTACCTTTTAGTGGTGGTATTTATATGTTTTACAACTCTTGATTCTTATATGTAAGAGTAATTAACATCAGCAAAAAAGAAGCATGATATATATCAAGATAATGCAACCAACCTATGAAAGTGATAGAAGTCAGATAATTCATGCCTCAGGCACAATCATTCCACTTCCCTCCCAAGGCTGAGCCCTGAACTACCCTAAGAAATATGTTCTCACTGTAAAAGCGAGAATAGTCAAGAGAACAAACAAGGGATGACAGCATTCTGACAATCAGAAGCAGAGAACCCATTTCTGCCACTTCTTCCTTACATAATAATACTTTACAAAAGTTACTTCGATTCCAAGTTGTGCTTCATTACTGTAAAGTCATGAGACTATTTCAACATAGGGTAAATGTGAACATGAAGCAAAACACATGTAAATGCTTAGCATAGTACTTAAAAAATAAATATCCAGTAAATATCTGTTTTTTATATATTCACTGTTTCTGAGGAAAAGAATGAACTTCTAGAAGTGCAATAAATCCAGAGAAAATAACATACAAAGGACCCGAAGCTTTAAAATAAAAATTCCATAGTCATTTAAATAGACTCATAAAGCCAAATTAGACAAATTAGTAGCTATCAACTCTGGCCTTGAATTTTATAGAAAAGAAAACTTAAATGACATTACTAAGACCATCTGACACTGGGGTTTGTATATTTCCTATTAGTTTACATTTCCTCTCTACCTGGGTTCAAAGCTGTAGAGAAAAAAAAAGTCAAATAACAGTTCAAAATATAGTACTTGTTTATACATTTACTAACCAATATTATAAGCTATTATATACTTTTTGAAAATAGTGCTTAATATTTATTTTATACACATTTATTGAAACAATGAGCCACCCAATGCTTTGGCATCATGGCTAAAAAGTGAACAAAAGAGAAAGTGACACACAGATCAATACTAAGTGCTGGGAAGAAAATAAAAGAGGCCAATGGCTCGAAGAATAAAGGGGAAGACACACCCATCAAAGGGCTCTCAGCCAAACAGGCCCTTCTTGAGAAGAGGCCACCTGAATGAACATTTGAAGAAAAACACTAAGAAAGTCTCACGAGGACATGAAAAAGAGCACTGTGGAGGACAGAAAAACTGCCACACAACCATTACCAAGAGCATGCTGGGAGTGCTGAGACTAGGGTTCCTTAACCACAGTTAAATGAAAGGGGTTGAAGCCTGTAGGTCATGTGAGAAATTCAGATTTCTCTCAGAAATTTTCCTAAGCAAAAAGGTCAATGACTAGAAAGTTTTAAACAAAGGAGCAATGAGGTCTGATTATGTTTTAGACAAAGATCACGGAAGAGTTTGTCTGCAAATTAAAATGCAGAAAACCTAACGTAAAAACAAACAAACAATAATAAAAACAACCATGTCTGGAAGCAGCTGTATAAAACCAGCTGGGAAAGTGTCTTGGACTAGGGGCAAATGGAAGATGCCCTGACTGAGGACAGAAATGTTAAAGAATTAGAATAGGCACTAGTTTTAACAAAGGGTTTGTATATTGAGCAACCACAATAAAACCCACAGCCGTATCAAAAATAAACAGGATCATAAGCCTAACTTTAAAACTTCACAAAACATAAGAAAAACTATTTGTGATAATTGAGTTAAGTATTACTTAGGGACAAGAATAAGTAAAACCTACACCAGAAAAAAACAATTCTCGAACTGTAATTACTTAAATGCTTAAAGAAAACAGAGTTGCTCTTAAGTATAGTAGCTCATGACTGCTATCTCAGCACTCAGAGATGGCTGAGGCAGAAGGATGCACATGTGGGGCGAGGCTGGACTATGTAGTAAGACTCTGTTTTAAAAAACAAACAAAATTCTGTCCTCTTTAAAAAGACACAGTTTAAATGAGTAGAGTTGTTAAGCAGTGATGCTTGGTTGACCTTTGATGCCAGTCCTCAGTAGGCAGAGGCAGGTGGATCTCTGAGTTCAAGGTCAGCCTGGTCTGATGAGCAAATTCTAAGACAGCCAAGGATACACAGAGAAGCAGAAGCACTGTCTCAAAAACAAAGAAACAAACAAACAACTCCTTCCCCCCCCACCCCACCCCCCAAAAAAACCAGACCTTTCCCAGTCTGCTGTTGTGCAATCTGGTATGGCCTGTGGCCTTTGTCCTGCTGAGATGCTTCAAAGCCTTATTAAGAATGTCTGGGTCCCCAGGAAACACTACTATACTCAGGTTTACCATGAAATTTGGGCAGGAATAGGGTTAATGACTTTCATCTTTTATAAACTCAGGAGTGCTGATAAAAGAAGTAAAGCTTTGAAAGTCTCCAGCCCTGCTCCTGCCCACACCCATTATTAACTATTCCTAGTAGACTCAAGATGAATCCTGTCAGCTAAGCTTAAGCAAGCTGCTAGACGGAAACACGGAACATCACTGTGCACTGTCTAAGTACTATTTACAATGTGGCATTAATAAATGTATGTGAAAAGAAAAAAAAAACCCACAAAAACCAAAACAAAACAGAGTAGAGCTACAGAATCAGTGAATATATAACAAATATATAAAATGTTTATATCTAGAATATTAGAACATAATCAAAACTTATAAATTGCAGGAGGAAAAAGTGAAAGATTTCATCTAATTGTTTTTGAAGATAATACAGATAGCCACCTACATTAAAAAAATCATTAACTTTTATGAAGAAACAAAATGGAAAAGCATAGTGAGTGCCACCAACTGTAAAAGCTGTGACCCCAAGTGTTGTGAAGATGAAGAGCAAAGGCCCTCTAGACCTGTCGGCAGGGCTGCAAAGCAGCAAGGACAGTGTGGAAAACAATGCAGCACTTATAAAATGAAATATGCTTAATATCATTTACTCAGCATTCTTACTTTTATGTAATCACACAGAAGAAAGGAAATGTGCTTTCAAAAATGGAGATGTGAATATTTTTTTGTAATACTATTCTCAATCACACAAAATTGAATATAATCCCTTTGTCCTCAGAGAAGGGAATGAATAGGCCAAGTGGACTATACTCACAATAAATCATTCAGCAATACACAGGACCCTCGCTATTGACAAGGGCAAGTACATGGCCAAGTCTCAAAGGTCTTATGTTCAAGGAAGCAGCATTCAAAGGGCTATATAATAATGACTCCACTTACAGTACATTCTCTCACAAGCTCACTTTGAGAGAAAACAATTTTTATCCCTAAAAGACTCTAACAGAGACAGAAACTGTCTCAAAAAGAAAACTAGAGAATGAAGAGTGGGGAGCACTTGAGCCCTGACTATGGTGGTAGCTCCACAATCATATTCAGCTGTCAAAATTCAGATTCCTGCTCTAACCAGGAATATCTGTGGTTTAAACTATACCCATCAAATCTGGCCTGAAAACAGTAAATAATCCTTAATGGTCATATATTTCTGAATTCTTAATTTCAGGAATCTAAAAACTTTATCTGCAAACATAAAAATACATGAGTATTTGTAATTATCCTTAATGTTTACAGCCTTATTTTTGTCTTCTGATTTTCTTTAGTAGCCTTCCAAACAAATTTTTATGGAAATTAAAATATGTGAGGCTGGAGAAATGGACCAGTGGTTAAGACCACTCATTAACTCTTGCAGATACCCCATGTTCAGTTCCTAGCAGCTACATGGTAGTTCATTACCATCCTAAGGTCCAACTCAAGGGGATCTGATGCGCTCTTCTAACCTCAGTGGGAATCAGGAATAGATGTGGTGCAATAGACATACATGCAGGCAAAATGTCATATACATAAAATAATTTAAGCCTGAAAAATTAAAAAAAAATATTTAAAAAGAAAGAAATTTAGGCAAGGTGGTGATGGCATACACCTTTAATCCCAGCACTCCTGAGACAGAGGCAGGCAGATCTCTGTGAGTTCATAAGGCTAGCCTGGTCTAGAAAGTGAGTTCCAGGACCACTATACTGAGAAACCTTGTCTTGAAAAACCAAAAACAACAAATCAAACGAACAAGAACAAAAAAGGAATTAAAATGTTAAAATATGTTAAATTCTAAATAAGATAGGTGTAATTTGAGGATTCACTTCAAAGCATGTTAAGGAAGATTTTTAAAATATTCAAAATGAAAATATTGAACAAGGTGTTATGAAGATACCAAAACATTGTGGAATTGACAAACGGAGTAGTATGTGCCGCCTGACTTAATTAATCTTTTCACAAAGATCTTTAAGACAGCACTGATGATCACAAATGATGATCACTGATGATCACTTTTGGGTAGAAGGAAACTAAAACTGATGTCTTAGCAATTCTAGATGTATAGATTAGAAGTCCTTACACCTTTCCCCAAGTCGTAAAGAGTCAAGCACCATCAGTAACACTTGTTTCAGGTCAGCATGTCTCCCTAGGAGCCCATTTTTGCTCTGCCCTCTCAACTTTATGAGGGACACAAAAGCCAGGCTGAGTCCACAGAAAATAAGACCTTTGAATGGCTGCTTCTGATGCTGCATGGAGAAACACCACCGAGAAGAAGTCATCAGAGAAAAGTTAAGGGTAGGGAGAAATATAATAAACATATAAAAATTCTGAATTGCCAACTTAAAAGCTAATGTGAGCAAACCTGCTTTCCGTGTGTAAGTTAGCCCAGTCTATGAACAGCTTGCTAAACTCATCCTAGCAATCTGGTAGCCTGTCTTCCAATGGAATCCCCAGAGCCCACCTGGCCTCAAACTATCAGTTACCCCACCTAGACACTTTCTACATCTCTGGTGACACTGCTCACTTCAAAATGAGCTACATATGTGAGTTATTAAGGAAAGAGGGGAAAAAAGCTCCTCTTTAAACAGGAAAAATAAGGTTAGCAACAGTTTGGGGAAGGAGATGAATTGGCTTCTAGAAATTTCTTCCAGAGGAGCTTTCTAATAGAAATTAATTGAATACACACCACAAGCAACAAATCAGAAATCATCCCTCTGACCTAGAAATTTTCTGCGCTCTGCAGTGAAAAGTGAGCTAAAAATTATTTAAATGTAAGAGAGCCTTTATTATGAGAAGGGAAATCACAGCCTCTTAAGTCTCAGCAAACTGCAGCACAAAGATTGGATTATGCCTACATCACTCAATACTGCAGCTCTTTTTCCAAGGGGAAAATAGGGAGAAGGGAATCAACATAAAGAGGGACTTGACGAAAAACTGCTTTAGTTTTAAGCACCATCACAGCTCTGTGAGCACATATAAACAGAGCCCTGTAAGTGCAAAAGGCCCAGGGACATGCCTGTGCCTCCAGCATAATCCACAATGAAGCTTCTTATACTGTGGTGAAGATTAAAAGAATATAAAAAAACACAATAAAACATTTCTAAAAGCAACGACCCAAAATTAAAATGCATTATGACCCTGACAGTGCTCACCTGTGTAGTAGCATGGACCTGCAGAGCTTGGTTACGAACACAGAAAGTCATGCAACACCAGCAACTGTATGGTACAAACTGCAGTATTTTACTATACATGCAAAGTTTTCTGCTTTTATAGAAATGTAATGTCTAATTACAGAAAATAAAGATTTTAAATTTTTTCCTATTATTTATATAGAGAATATCCTTGGATTGCACTGTTAGAATGCTTGATTTTAGCACTTGCTGTTTGAGTTGCTGACTTGAATTCACAAGTAATTACCAAGTGAACTCTGGCTTGGAATTAGGACAGACTTCTAACAGTTTCTGAAAGTTCCCATACGCTGATCACTCTATTCTAGTGTTTATATGAAGTGGGGTTGTGAGCACTGAGTATTACAAAATCAGAATACTGATCAACTTTGAAAAACTCTGAACTGCCTGCCGTACATCTTAACAGTATCAAATACTTAGCCAGTATTTCTTTATGTAAATATAAGCATTTATCTCATTAGCATGCAAATTTGCTTTACTCTAATTAGTAAAACCAAATACATATATAAATATGTGTACACACACATTACCAAAGATTTGGTGTATAATAAATTTCCTTATGATTTATTATTAGCAAAGGCTGCTTTATTTGTGTATCTATGTCCAGAGCTGCATAAAACATGTGGATAAAACGGGTTGCAAATATAAAGAGGTTAAGAAGTCTTGGTCTCCTATGCCTTTAAGCTCCAGGAATACTATTCAGTAAAGACAATAAGGCCAAGCTGAAACAGCAATCTACGAGAAAGCATATCTACTTTATAGCAAATTTTAAAGTTAATTTCATACCAAATACAATAAATGACAATGGTAAAAACTAAAGGAAAAAACAAAATAACTGGTCATAGGTTTGCTTAGATAAATGCTGAGCTGTTAAAGACTGTGTACACTTAGATCTGACATTAGAAAAGCTACAATTCTAACATGTGACCCCAATAACCTCTCTACATCATACTGCCCATTCAAAAACCGATGCCAACAAAGCTAAATCCTGAGGATACTACAAATTCTAATAAACGAAGGGCTAGCATAGAGGTGTTTTAAATAATACTAACCAAGGTGTTGGTGTTGATGAAAGGGAACTGGGGAAAAAGGGAGGTATATTAAGTATATGGCTACAGTGGGCAACTCAGTACTATCCTGCTCGGATAGTACAAACCAACAAGATCGTTGATGGCTAGTTATTGAACACAAAGCAATGGAAAAACTGCTCTTGGATACTTACTATGTTTTGGCTTTTGTTAAAAAAGTAAAGTTTTTCATTTTATTTCAAGACTTATCCTACCAGAGGTTATGTATCCACAGGACTATATACTACCAATCCTTGTAAAAGAGAAAGAATACCAAACACACTTGTTTTTCATATTTATTTTAATTTTTAATTATGTATATGAAAAGGGGTACATGTGAGTGTAGGGTCCTTGAAGGTCAAGGGCATGGTATCACTCTGAGCCATAGTAATGGGTAGTTCTTAGCTGCTGAATGTGGGTGGTGCTAGCAAACCAAACTCAGATATCCTAGAAGAATAGCTCCCACTCTTAACTGCTAAGTCAGCTGCACACACTTATTTTTACATACCCTATATATTTATACCCTACACATTTGTGCCCTTAAGGTTTTTTAAAGACTTATTTTTTAAAAACCTATGAGAAATTATCATAGTGTTTCATCCCAATGCATTCAAAACTTAAAATGGTAGTTTTGAAATCTATACTGAAAAAAACAAAAAAAACATAGTTCCCAAATTGTCATATGTTAAGACTCTCTCCTAGAATGTCAATCTGGAATAAACACATGCATATTTGTACACACACACACACACACACACACTCACACACACACACACTTATAGTATGCATGCATACTATAAGGGTCATCGAGCAGAAAAATAGCATACACATTTATAACTCAGTAAGGGTCAATCATATGACAAGGACAATAAAACAAAGTGTTAAGGCAGAAAATAGCAATAGTAAATATTGTCTTTTTAAAAAATAATTCACATACACAGAATAGTAAAAGGCAAAGGAATTTAAATCATTTCTTTAGTAATACAAGTAATATTTAAATAGATTTAATAGTGCTGCTCCAAACCAATGAATTATGGGTTTAAAACCTATTAAAATGTAATGTTTTTTTTTTCCCTGAGTTGAGAGGAAAGAGATTTAAATCCACTGAATTTTAATATTTCAGCTTGAGCTGCAGGAGGTAAAGAAAGTCCAAATGAACTATTCCATCAGCACCATTCAAGCATGAACATTTTAATCAGTTTTCCTTCCTTGGAGTTCTCTAACACAGTTTACGCTGTCATTCTGAAAGCACTTAACACAGAAAGTGTGAAAAACCACCAAGGCTTGTTATTGCCTTCACAATTGATGGCAAATAATTCTGCAGACTTCCTATCATTAAAATGTCACTGCTAAAAATTGAGGTTCTGCGTTTCTAGTGCTAAACTGCATTTTCCTGCAATACCATGGCATACCTGTTCATAAAGGTTATTGGGATGAGGTATTTTAATGCTTACATTTATATCATTTTTCCCCTTTAAAAGTTAGGACAGAAAAGATAATGAATGAGGGATTTCTTTAAAATACATTTTCTATTTTCATAAGCCCAATCTCTTTTTTTCCTAATGCTCCCACTAACAAAGTTTTTCTTACTAGTAGTTTGTTGAAATTCTTATGAGTCTATGTTAGCCTCCTTTATTAAGCATAACTACATTCACACAGCATGTACTGATTATATAGTGCAATGGATTTAAGAAGCATTTTAAGATAGTCAGATGACTCAATTTAATAATACAGGAAATGAAAACATCATTTCTAATTAGATCATATTACTGATTTAAAACTGCAATTTGTGTGTTGTTCCAACAGTGCAATCTCACAGAGATTCTAATTTAAAAACACAGTGGCTAGTAGGACATGACAGGATCAAACTACATACATAGCACTCCCCCAGCCCATTTAGGGTGGCTCAAGGAAAGCTTCAAGGGAACACAAAACCAAAATACAGGACAATAACTGTAAATAAAAAATAAAAAAAAGAGAAAATTTCCTGGTTTTCTTTCTTATAAATAAAAGATAAAATTATATTTACTTATATCAATCTATCAACATTTTAAAACTGAACATGACCTGTGAAAGAAATCATTATAACTGTGTTTCATTCCATTAAACACAACTAGCTTATTGTCAGGAGAACAGCCACCTCTCCAGGTTTCAGGCTCACTTCAGCATTTTGCATTTAAACTGCATGGATCACTGGTTTGGCTCATTTACCAATGAAGGTAGAATAATATTGCAGAGTTAAAAGGTGCTTCATCAGATTTCATTAAATCTGGGAACATTCCCTCCTGTCTGGAAGGTGTGCATACATATAAAACAGGTGCATATGTAGGATAAATAAATGAAGGTCTGCAGTGGCTTGGATGGGTCTTGTGCCTCTTAGATGAAATGCTGCCATTCCCTCCTCCCAGAAAATCACTGTCAATTCCATTCTAAAACCTAAGTAAGAAGAATCTAAACCTGATCTGTCATCATTTTGCTACCATTTCCTGGAAACAGGAGACAGCTCAGATGATAAAGGCTCTTGTAAGTGCCAAGGCTCCGAAACTGAGGTCAATCCCTAAGTTCCACATGGTAAAGAAGAGAACTGATTTTCACAAGATGCCTTCCAGCCTCTACAATGCACACGCTACTAGTATGCTACCACCCAAACACAATAAATATATATTTAAAAAATTTTAATGCTACCACTTCTTAGCTCCATGGCCAAGACGACAGATAACAATGGGTGCATTTAAAATCCCACAATCCTTCATAAACTCCCTGAAAACTACAGACACTAGTGCTTAAAAAAAAAAAAAAAAAAAAAAAAAAGAACATCAGCAGCAATTGAGATTATAACCAGATTCCTTCTTTCTCAGTCTGTGGTTGCCCAGATTGGCTGCATTAACTTTGTAAAATCTGTTTTTCAGAAGAGTCAGATTATGTGATTTTTAACTCCATTCTCTGTCCGAACACAAATAATTTGAAACTCCACAAGCTCCATCAACATCAACACACACTGCTTTGATAGTACTCAGCTTTACTGAATTAAGTTTTCAAGTAAACTTTTAGGTTACCAAGTTAAACTGGCTTTATTTTAAAAATTAAATCTGCATATGTCTATTAGTAACAGCTACAACTTAGAAATAGTTTCTCTGAGAAAGGGAAATGTGTTATCTCATTCAAAACAAAGTATCTAAAAATGATATAACACAAAAACAGCATTAAAAATACATGTGGAGTAAAGGTATGGAAACACTTAATTTTCACCTGTCCTCATTTTTAAGCAACATGTAAAACAATATATGCCTCATTTAGCTTAATTTTTCCACTGTGCAACATGATAACTAGAAAAGCAAAAAGAAGCAACAAAAATGCATTGCTTTTCTAGAAACAGGTGCTAATCATAATCAGATGCAGGTAGAAATTGCTGCCCCCCCCCCCTTCAAGTCTCTGAAGAAAGAATTAGAAGATATCAGAAGATGGAAAGATCTCCCATGCTCATGGCTTGGCAGGATTAACGTAGTAAAAATGGCCATCTTACCAAAAGCAATCTACAGGTTCAATGCAATTCCCATCAAATTACCAACACAATTCTTTACAGACCTTGAAAGAAAAATTCTCAACTTCATACAGAATAACAAGAAATCCAGAATAGCTAAAACAATTATCTACTATAAAAGATCTTCTGGAGGTATCTCCATCCCTGATCTCAAGATATACTATAGAGCAACAGTAATAAAAACTGCATGGTACTGGCATACTAGCAGACTGGAGGATCAATAGAATCAATGGAATCGAATAGAAGACCCAGAAATACACCCACACACTTGTGGACACCTGATCTTTGACAAAGCTGCCTGTCCTAACTACTCATGAAACGACCTTGCAAGTTTCTCTCTATGGCAGCACACTCTACAATGCCATCATATACACATATATACAGAATAATAGCTGTACGTAGGTTCTGTCACATTTGATCAGTGAGAGATCATGTAAAAACACATACATACTATCCTGAAATGGCAACACACATTTCACACAAGCAGAACTGCTAAATATACAGACTAATTTAAAAATGAACTCTTAATTTAAATATATATATATATATATATATATATATATATATACTGCTATTTTCTAGAGTTTTAAGACAAGTAAGTCATGAGATGTTTTTTCCGCACTGCCATCCTCTCCCACCTAGCATAAAAAAATGTGTGACAAAGGTTCCTTCTGAATCTACAGGTCCTTATGATTTAGCCTTTTCTTTCCAATGGACACTTTTCTTCTTTTTCCATTTATGATATCTGCTAATTTACTAGCACTTTTTTCACTGGTGGTCGAAGAGACACAAAACAGACCTTCAAATAGCCCATTAAAGAACAAGCTACAATCAGACTACTGCTACCCACACCAGTGCAGTGATCTCTGATTTCCTTGTTAAAAGACAGTGGCATAATTGAAGCAGTGTCTTCACTTCAAACTGATTATCAGGCGACCCTTATTCCTATCTTCACTCAGCAATTTGAATTTTAATGAAAGAAAATGGAATAATTAGCATTTAAAAGTGTGTTTGATACACTGAGAGGAAAAAAGAGAAAAGACTTTTGTGTATAATTTATACACAAAAGAAAGCATTTGGGAGGGAGCAGAAAGAAGGAAGTGGAGTCTTTAGAACACAGCAAAGTGTTGCTTGCATTTCTGCATAAACTGTTAAGTGAGTACTGAACTGTTCACAAGAGTTCTCCCCTTTGTCATTGTTTCTGTTTATTAGCTGTTACATTTAGAGCTGGAGTGAATGTTTAAATCTACAGATCCAGCAGATTCTAGGGAAGAGCACTGTCACTACCTCTAGCTGGGGCTTTTTAACTGGGCCACTGTTTTTTGTTTTTTGTTTTCCTAAGTTCATCTACTATTTCTCCTACAAATAGGCACTAGCCTGCAAGAATCACTCACCACAAAAAAAGGAAGAGTAATTAGGGTAGATAGAAAACTACAGATTTTACTAGAAAGGATATTAAGACAATCTACGTCATTTGTGGAAAGATAAAAAGAAATCAGGTCATTTTAACATTGGAGCAATCTATCTTTTTCCTGTCTAGTTTAGCAACAGAAACTGATGGCACAGTAAAGAAAAAGGAGAAAGAGAGCTATCCAGTCTCCTCAGGGGAGTTTTCAGGAGCCAACTTAATTAGTAAACTGTGGTTCAAAGCTTCTGAGAAGCTAACAAATGCCTCAGGAGACGAAGGACTAGAGCTTAATTCACTGTAGTCATCTATTACTTCTTGCCCCTTTGATGGAACAAAATTTTAAAAAAGAAAAGCAAGAAAGCTCAGGACAAACACTAAGATCAGAGCTGAAATGGAAAGGCCACGTACCCCAATGATGGCGTTCAGTTCTGCCATGGTCACCTGCTTGGCCCGTTCCACAGCCTGCACCACTTGTTGCTGGTGCTATAAATGAAGATCAGAAACAGAATACAATTATTTGTTTTCTACTCAGTCAGAACAGCTTTTTCTAATATGTTCTCTAACTTTACATGCAAAATAGCATTTGGGGGTCTCCAGATTTCCAAAGAAAATTCCCAGGTGGCAGATGACTACATGAGCTTTCCAGGGTCATCAGGTCCATAATGCTTAGGAATAACCAGGCATCCGCTATCTACATTGTCTCTGTGCTCATGGAGGACGCTCCCTACTCTCTGTACACGGTTCACTCTTGGGCCAGGAGTACTCTAACGAAACATCTTCTGCCACTACTGAAAATAAAGCTCCAGTTGCCCCACCTGTTTTTTGTTTTGTTTTGTTTTTGGTGCTACTCCCCTTTCTCTATTCCATCTACAAAAAAAGGAACATTAAGGATTCCTTGTAAGTACTTATTAAATTCTTCTCTGATAAACACCGAAAAATTATTTCTAATTCTATGTTCTATCTCTCCTGGAGGTGTAAAAGGGTCTATGTTTGTATTTCTGTCATGAAGGGTTGCACACTTAAACAAAATATATGCAAATAAAATTTATGTACTTCATGTACTTCTTTTAAATACAATAAAAACTAAAATCTACATGCTTAAATTATTTTTCTTTAGAAAAATTAGAATCAATACTGGAAAAAATCAAGAGAATGAGCAATAACTGATATTAATAAATTTTGTAGTAGTGGTAAAATTTTTAAAAAACGTAGCACAGAAGTGTCTGCTTAGGGCACTCACATGTCTGTGTATATATACAAGTGGTTGTGTAGGACATTCAAAATGTAACCTTACCCCCAACTAAATAGACATGAAGAATCTAGTATCTACAGATTCAAATTTGGTCTCTGGAAATCTTTCATGTAGCTTTAGCAAATGAAAAACAAAAGGCTATGTTACACGTATTTCTCTGTGAAGTTGAAAGAGGCTTGTGTTAGTTGATCTCTGGTGAAATTTTTAGCATATGTTCTTCACTAATTTTAAGTGAATACATGCCTTTTAACTTTTCACTAGAAACTAAACATTAAACAATATACTTGTAAATTGTTTTTAGTTGAAGAAGTTTCAGTTTCAAAATATGGCCTAAGAAGCAAGCTCAGTCTATAAAGAGTTGTCCACTTACTTTTTCCCATTTACCAAAATGAATAATTCATTTTTTCTGAAGTAAAAACCTTATGTAAAATTTGAAGGAAGGGATGGTGAGATCGCTCAGGCTACTAGAAAGGGTGCTTGTCACAAAAATTTGAGATTTCAATTCTGATCCATCCCATAAAATGCTGGCAGTTGTGACAGCATGCACTTAACTCCAGCACTGCATAGGCAGAGAAAGGACCTCTGGAGTTGGACACCTGCAACTAGAGTTACAGGCAGCTGGGAAGCTTTCCCATGGATGCTGGACACGATTCTTAACCACTGAGCCATCTTGCCAGCTTCCTCTATCCATGATTATGTACAGAAATTGCTACAAACTTTCCACCTTTTACTTGTGACATTCAACAATAGCTGCTTAAAATTTCCAAGCAAGTGAAATAAAGAGTAACATTTACACTCATCCACAATGCATTCGCTCTATTCATGCGTTCATTCACCTACCAAAGTGTCCAAGCTCTTAGCATACCATGTGTCTAAACATGTCTACTGAATATTCAAAAAACAATTACATAAGACAGAGATATTAAACATATCTACATAAGGCCTCTCTAGCATAAGGACTGTGCATAAAATGTATCCCAACTACTAAGACAGGCAAAGCTACCTCAGGCAGCAAGGTGCTATGGCATTAAAATCAAGTGCATTTTTTAAGAAACTCAATTTACTGACCCGCCATCAAATCTGACAGCAACCTGTTAGGAAGCTAATATAAAAATGGAAGCCATGTCAGAGACAGCCCATGTTCCCCTTACTAGGGAACCCACTTGGACACTGAGCTGCCATGGGCTACATCTGTGCAGGGGTTCTAGGTTATCTCCATGCATGGTCCTTGCTTGGAGTATCAGTCTCAGAAAAGACCCCTGGGCCCAGATTTTTTAGTTCTTTTGCTCTCTTATGCAGCTCCTGTCCCCTCCAGGTCTTAGAGTAAGTTCCACAACAGCCAAGGCTACACAGAGAAACCTGCCTAAAAAAAAAAAAAAAAAAAAAAAAGCCAAAAGAATACACCGTGCGACACACCATGACACCCTGCAGCTTCCACAGTGAGATGTTTGTTGTTCTTGTTTCCTCTTTTTTCCCCTTTGGGGATAGGTTGCAAGGTTGGGAAGCAAATACAATGAGAGGGGAAAATGAGTGGGAATGGGGGTGCACGAGGTAAATTTAAAAAGAATCAATAATCAATAAAAAGTTTTTTTAAAGTTTAAAAAAAAAAAAAACAAATGTAAGCCGTGACTTGGCTTGTCTGCTTTGACAGCAAAGAACTACGAGCTTATAGTGTTTCTGGACTTTACCTGCAGACTGGAATTCAACTTCCCTATCTCTGCGCACAGCCCATGAAACATTCACTGTTTAAGGACCTTTTGAAGAGAAGCTTCCTCACGCGAACAATGCCACCCTCTCCTGTGAGCTCTAAAGTACTAGTTCCCATGGCTCATGCCACAACATGGTGAACACATCACCCTACAAACTGGACACACCTACCAGGCAGTGTGAACATTAAAACGCAGAATGTAAAATTTTTTCCTCATTCTTGGATTGTACCAAATAAGTTCCCTGACTCAGAAAATGCATAATGTGTGTCAGCATTTTCTTAGACTGCTGATGGCTTTCCCATTATACTGCCTTCCCCTTCCATTTACTCCCACTCCACTCTCATTTTATTTCCAGTTTCACTCTGGGCTTATCTTTTCTAATAACCACTTTAGTTAGCCCAGCCAGTGGGTAGAAGGGAACAGCTTTTTCTTGATTTTTACCAGTACTACCAAACAAAATGTCACTGAGAAAATACTAACAAGCCAAAAGGAATGTTTAGGATTTAAAAAGAAAAAAATGCCTAATTACTTATTCCTAGAATGTTGAAACTTATATTCTTTAAAAATAAACTATATTGTAGAAATAATTTTATAACTCCAGTTACTGAAAACCATTGAATTACACATAAGATAAAATGAACTTATGGTATACATAAAAATGCCATGGTTTAACGAATAAAGGTGATGCTGGGGGGCAAAAAAACAGGACACTAAATTACTTTTCTATTATTTTCAATGTTACAAATTTTTTAATATTGGGTTAAAAAAAGGACTGAATTTTTTTCCATGAAATTAAAATTATAAAAGCCCATGTAGGTGCAATATAACTTATTGAAGAAAACACTTTTATGAACAGGATGTGCATTAGGTTTTTAAAATATCTCTTTCAGAAGGAATAGTAATGCTCATAATAGTATCTTGAGGCAGCCAAGAGATGTGGTGCTAATGAGAAAAGTAATAATAAAAATTGTCACAACTTAAAAAATTTTTAAATTACTCCACATCTATAAGCAGAAAGAATACTGGCAGAAATGCAAAGACGGTTAGGATTCTTATGATCAACAGCCCTAGCTGTGGAGACACACACAAAAGTAAGACTTCCCACGCCCATTCCATACACAAACTAAAGACAAGGCACAAGTAAATTTAAGACAAAATATCAGAAGAAGCTTTAGGAGGGAATCAGGAATGCCTTTGTTTTCATTCATTTATTAAAATATGTGTAAAGTACCTAATATGGAGCAGGTACTGAAGTTAACATTATGTCAATATAGACCATACCTCCTGGTCTCGCGGTTTAAATTCTATGAAAGGATCTAGAGAGACAGCTCTGAAGTTAAGTGCACATTTTACTCTTGCAGAGGAGCTAGGTGTGATTCCCAACACACACGCTTCTCAATCACTTCAGGTCCAGGGGCTCCATTATTATTTTCTGGCCTCCCTGGCAATTCATGTGTGTGGTATACATATATGCATACATGCAGACAGAACTTTCATAGATGGAAAAATAAATAGAAAAATCTAAATTTTAAAAACTCTATGAAGAAAGATGGGGAATTAATACTCAAAAAGCTCTAATAACCACTGGGGAATAATTTCCGAGAGAAAATTAGAGGATGTTATGCAATCGTTGATCAAGGAAATATAAATACTAGGGAAAGAGACCCTAAGGAAGCGACCTAAGACTGGGAGGACTTCTATGGATGAAGAATGAGAGGGGGAAAAAAAAGAAAGAAAAGAAAAAGAAAACTGGCAAAAGGTGGTGCTTGGCAAAGGTCTGTGAAGTTGAAAGACTGCCTCTCTCAAGAAAGTGAGTTAGCTTCTTTAGGTGTTCAGATTTTAGTATAAGTGAGTATATACCCTGTATGTTTCTGCTTCTGGGATACCTCACTCACGATGATCTTTGCTAGATCCCACCATTTGCCTGCAAATTTCATGATTTCCTTGTTTTTAATTGCTGAGTAGTATTCCACTGTGAAATGTACCACAGTTTCTGTATCCATTCCTCCACTGAGGGACATCTGGGTTGTTTCCAGGTTCTGGCTATTACGAATAAAGCTGCTACAAACATGGTTGAGCAAATGTCCTAGTTGTGTACTTGAGCATATTTTGGATATATGCCCAGGAGCGGTATAGCTGGATCTTGAGGAAGCACTATTCCTAATTGTCTGAGAAAGCACCAGATTGATTTCCAAAGTGGTACATTCCCACCAGCAATGGAGGAGGGTTCCCCTTTCTCCACATCCTCTCCAATACCTAAAGAAGCTAAGCAAGAAGGAGGACCCTGGATAAGATGATCAATCCTCACTCAGAAAAGGCAAAGGAGACAGACATTGGAAGAGGAAGAAAACTGGAAACAGGACAGGAGCCTACCACAGAGGGTCTCTGAAAGACTCTACCCTGCATGGTATCAAAGCAGATGCTGTGAATCATAGCCAAACTTTGGGCAGAGTGCAAGGAATCTGATGAAAGAAGAGGAAGAAAGAAAGATCTGGAGGGTACAGGAGTTCCACAATGAGAGCAACAGAATCAAAAAATCTGGGCCTAGGGGTCTTTTCTGAGACTGATATTCCAACCAAGGACCATTCATGGAGATAAACTAGAACAACTGCACAGATGTAGCTCATGGCAGCTCAATTTCCAAATGGGTTCCCCAGTAAGGGGAACAGGGGCTGTCTCTGCTCTTTGATCACCTTCCCCTGAGGGGGGAGCCGCTTACCAGGCCATAGAGGAAGACAATGCAGACAGTCCTGATGAGACCTGATAGGCCGGGGTCAGATGGAAGAAGAGGAGGACCTCCCCTAATAAGTGGACTTGGGGAGGTGCATGGAGGAGATGAGGGAGGGACGGTGCGATTGGGAGGGAATGGGAATGAAGAGGGGGCTACAGCTGGGATACAAAGTGAATAAACTGTAATTAATATTAAAAAATTAAATAAAAAAAATGTGAATCCAAAAAAGGAAAGGAAAAAAAAGAGGAAGGAAGGAAGGAAGGAAGGAAGGGAGGGAGGGAGAGAGGAAGGCAGGGAGGTAAAGAGAAAGAGAGAGAGAAAGAAAGACAAGAAAGAAAGAAAGAAAGAAAGAAAGAAAGAAAGAAAGAAAGAAAGAAAGAGAAAGAAAGAAAGAAAGCCAGCCAGCTAGCTACGGGTTACTGGGGGAGAGTGAGTCGAGGAACCCCACTGAAGGATGAAGGATGGGCAGGGTAGGATATATAGGGCCTTTAGGGCAGGCAAAATCTCTTTAAAGTGGATGAGGCATTCACAACAACAAAGGCAGATGCATGGGAACAGAGGAGTATGGCAGAGGCATTTTCTAAGAACCACCTATTGGTAGAAATAAAAGCTGTAAAAATGGAACATGCCCAAAAGTGTAGGGCTTTGCATGACACGAAAAACAGCTGTGTTTTATTCTGGTAGAAAGTGAGCCGGTATTAAAATGTTTGTAGCAGCTGAATACTATCAGTTCTGGATTTTAGTAATATTGTTTTACTGAAATAAGGACAGGTTCAAGGAAGACAGCTAGGGAGCCGTGCAATATTCCAGGGGAAAGATATTTTTGTCAGAACTTAAGACCAAATGCCCTTCCTAATAAGAATCATTAACCACATGTAGATAAACACCACTCATTTGCTGTAATTCAGACCTAGAAAGAAGAGATTCTGCAACACAAATATCAGGTTTTCTTAAGCACCAAACAAGACTATGCACACCAATTTCTAAATATTGTCTGGTATGGTAGAACTGCGGTACCAACCACAGGAAAAACCATTAGTATATTCAATAGTTGTCGGTCCTGTGTAGCTTTCTAACCAGTTGTCAGTTATTCTCTGAACTCATCATACCAATAAGCTTTTTCTACTGGTAGATATGAGCCCTAATAACTTAAAATCTACTTCCCCAAAACTTCCCCCTGGCCCGAGTTTTTTCTCCATATTTGCCTCTGCTTCAAGCATCTGAAAACAATAGAAAAGTTTTCAACTTATTTCCCTTCAGCTTAAACATTCTTAGGTCATTCAATGGCTCTAAGGTCATTAATTCTTCAGGTCATACTCACTATTCATAGAACACAACATTACAGGTTCAACTGAGCAGATCAAGTTCAAGTGAAAATATCACTTCATACTTTCTAAGTCTCATTGAAATCCTACTTTGTCTACTAAAATATTCTTACTAAGTTTACAGGCATATTTGCAATTTAAATATAAGCAGATCCTCCAAATCAGCCTGTCCTAAATAGTATTCCAAAACTGTTTCACAAAAAAATTAAATATTATAAAACATAATCAGCACCCAACATTTGGTAAACTAAACTACTTAAAGACACAGTTCAGGTGGTGAATACATACACACAGCCTACCAAACCTATCAATTTTTACTTGAAACATAGAATCAAAGCCTATAGATCTAAACAGAATTCTCAAAAGAAGACATACAAAATGCCAATATTTGTAAGTGTTCAACATCCTTAGCCACCAAGGAAATGCAAATTAGAGCTACTTTGAGACTCCATTTCACTCTGGCAAAATGGCTGACAAAAATTCTGACAAGGATATGGTAAAAGAGAGCCTCATTCTATGTTAACAGAAGAGTAAACTAGTAGCCACTATGGAGAACAGGGTGAGCTTTCTCAAAAACTACAAACAGAACTGCCATTACACAACACACCCACACAGGACTCTATCTTATGACAGAGATACCATCATGTCCATGATCACTGCTGCTTTCGTCCATCACTAGATGAACAGATAATGAAACTACACTAAATATATACTAATGGAATTTTATTCAAATGTTGTAAAATGAAATGTCTAAGAACATGGATAGAACTAGAAAAAATACTGAGGTAACCCAGGCTCCTAAAAACATGTTATTTTTTTTCCTCTTACATACAGATCCCAGTCTCTTAGTTTTATATAGTGTACTTATGTGGAATGTATGTAGAGACCAAGAAACAAAAAGAGGACCATGAAAAAGTAAGGAAGGCTTTAATGTGTGTAGTGGAGTGGACAACAACACAGGTGATACGAAGTGGAAGGGAGAATACTAGAAAGGGAAGGCTTTAAGAAGGACTGGGGTCAGAAAGATGGGAGAAGGGAATTCAACCAAAACTCAGTATGTATAAAAATACCATAAAGAAACCTGCTACTCTGTAGAATAACTAAAAGGTGAAATAATATAAAAATACGTTCTTAGAGACACTTTGGAAAAGCTGTCCAAGTCTTTCCCTACTCATCATTTTGCCTTCCCTCCTCCCTTCTTCACAGGACATGGAATTCGTTTTATTGGTAAACCCAAGCTCTATGGTTCACTGCTTTCCAACAGAACCTTCTGTAATAGTCACACTATTTGTACTAATAATATGTCAGCCACCAACCACAAATGAATAAGCACCGAGTACTTGAAATGTGGCTAGTGTAACTGAGAAAGTCGTTCTTATTTTTTCTTAAGCTTTAATTATATTGACCTAACTACTCCTGTATTAGACAATGCAACCCTGCTTATACTCAGAGTACTTTGCAAGTTTATCTTCACTCAAAGATAGGTTTTTCAAATATACATTAATCTTGGAAACATGCATACAGGGCTACCAATGCTGCCTCTGGAGGGAAGCCCACTTTAAATAAACCCTACGAGAAAAATAGAAAATTACCTCCTGAGACTCATCTTTTATTTCCTAGGGTCAAACAGATCATAATGCTACCATTTTGTCACTCAATTGTCTTTAAAATACATAATCAGGTAAAGCAAGATAATTAGTCAACCAAAAAACACAGGAAAGATTCATGGTTTCTGAGAGCTCAGGGTTTTGAAGTGAACGAAAATATTTTAAATATTTACCTTGCACACACCTAAATGTAAAATTCAGAAATCTGACCAAATCTTCTGAAGAAACCCCAATGCATGTGTATTACACGCTTCAGGACATCCTCTGCATAGAATGTATTGGAACCCATTAGTTCCCAAGACTGACAAACTGACCCCAACTGGGAAGCAGACTTATGTGATACAGGCTGCTGACACACACAAATGTTCTCCTTACATGGTTTTAGGGGTGTCTCTGTGTGCCTGCCTCCAGAGGTTCTCTAGTGACTTCAGCCAAGCTCACCTACATCAAACCATGTTACCACAAGCCACTGACTTCTTAAAAAGTGAACAAGCAAAATGAGGAGTTGATGTGGAGCCATAACAAAGCAATAACACTGCAGCCAGTGCAGGTAACCACTGTATTTTGTTCCTTTCCTCCCTAAGGCATAGTAAGAAAGTGACTGAACACATTTTTTAATTTTCATTTCACAATTATTTTATACATGCAAAATGTGATTCAAAAAGATCCAGTACCCATGTGCTAAAATAAATGGCATGAACAATACTTCTTTATCACATACCTAGAAAGGTTGTTTTCCCATCACATCAGAAAGAACAAATGAATTCTAATGAATTCATATGACCACTATTTCTAACTATGTGTCATGGTCTACTTCTTAAAAGCAATGTAGAAAGTCCAAATAAATATACAAAATACTTAAGTACAGAGCAGTCCAACAGCCAAAAGTGGGGGAAAGAAAAGATTCAGACAGATAAGAATTCAAGGTTTCTAAATTCTGGTATTAGGGATCCTGTGAAGTTCTAAAATCTAATAAATAGTTATTCACTTTTAATACCAAGAGGTGGTACTATCTTTGATATCTATGACTTCAATAGTAGCTGTATATGTGCATTTTTAAATGTTTTTAATGCTTTAATGAAATATATTTAAAAAATTATTTTTCTGTAATTTTAAAACTACAGATAACTGTGTTCAAGGCCAGCCTTGTCTGCAAAGCGAGTCTAGGACAGCCAAGGTTACAAAGAAAGAAACCGTGTCTCGAAAAACCAAAGATAGATAGACAGACAGCTACAGATATAGATCAACTTCAAATATATTTGAGCTAAAACTTGATTTCTAAAGAAAAACCAACCAAATTTATTTATTCATTGTAATCTACTACATTTTTTGTCAAGTTAGGAGAAAAAAATAAACTATACACAAGCAAAACCAATCACACACAAAGCTAAATTAACGGCAGAAAATCTAGATGTATATAAATTTACCTCCTGTTTCTGTCAGACTTTACTTTCAGATGATCAAAACACCTCCAGTTGCTGTGTTGTAGCTTGTGCTCAAGTCTCCATGGAACACCCTTTTTTTTTTTTTTCCCAGATAGACTCATTTAATTCTTAAATAAAAACATTTAAAAATAAATTCTAATGCCACAGCTACCCTTTCTGGCAGCCAACAGTGTCACACAGAGAGGTGGTGTTAAAAGATCAGATTAAGAGCCTTCGGTCCTGGCACTAAGTGATGCCCGCTGCCATGCAAGAGGGGTTTTTCTGCCTCTGAAGAGACAGGAAATAGAATCCTTCTTTGTCTAACAGCCTGCTGCCTCTCCCTTCCCCCAAAATCCTCCTCCCCACCCCCGCCCTTCAGATTAAGGTCCATCTGGCCTCAGGGAAAAAGTGAGGTATCTGCTTACAGAATACCCCAAAGAGGAAACAAGACAGACCTCAAAAACAAATGAGATCCTGAACAATGAGAATAAACACCATTTGTGGCTTGATTTTAAGAGACATACTCCATTTTAGAAATTAGAAAGAGGAAAAGAAGAATAATACACAGAATTAGGGTTTAGGAAACTGTGATGTAGGGTCATTATGTGTACTTAAAATCTGCAATCAAGTAAACAATTAAAGGTTGAAAGAATGGTATCTACCCTCCTAGCCTAGAAGGGAAGAAAAGGAGTTACCAAAACCTCCCTCATGGCTTTCCTCTACAGGGTACAACATCCTCAACCAATTATTCTAGTCCAGTCTTGCTTAGTCCTGCTACCATTAACACATCCTGTTCCTACTAGGCCTGCTCACACAAACAATAGGAGTCAAGTGGGTAAATAATAGAGTAGTACCCCAAGACCACCTTCCAATTCTGAAAGAATCCACAGACTCTGCAGAAATGCTGAGGCCCAAACATAAACACCACACCTGGGGATAAATCCCTGCTACCTCTGTGTGTCACATTCTAGACTGGTTACAGCTTTGAGGGTCAAGTATTCTCACTCTTTATCTACAAGTAGAACTTCTTAAAGTAAGAGCCACTCACTAGTCTAGGCAAGAACAATAGTCAAGCTTTCCAAAGAAATGAAAATACAGGCTAGAGAGATGGCTGAATATTAAGAACACTTGTTTCTCTGGTGGAGGAACTGGGTCTTGTTTCCAGCACTCACCTGTTGGCTTATACCCATCTGTACCTCCATTTTAGGGATCTACTGCCCTCTTCTAATCTCTGCAGGCACCAAGCACATATGTAGCATACATACACACATGGAGGCACACACAAACATTAATAAAAATAAAGAAATCTTAAAATAAGAAATAAAGAAGGAAAGAAAGAAATGCAAATATGCTCCTTGACATTCTCAGTCAAAATGAACCTAATCCAGTCATAGGCACATATTAAACGGACATACTTTGAGGATAATGAGGTGTAATGGTCACAGCTAATGGGGTAAAACCCAGCATGTACATTAGAAAGTAGCAAGGTTTGTGAGTAAGAGTGTGCCCTTCTTCAACATAATACTTCAACATAATACACGTATCTAAACTTGGTTTGGACAAAATATGTCATACAGAAATCCACACATCAGTGATGCATGTACAAATTCAAAGTACAGGTTTGTGACCAATCCCAGCACATGCCATTGTTAGACAAGTATGTGAACAGCTGTTCTGAAAAGCAGTGACAGACAGAACACAGCAGGAGGAAGGAGAAAACCAAAGTACCAAGTACTTTGTGGCCACAAGACTTTAGAAATAGTTCTTTCTACTTACAGCTCTTCATACCAGAGCAAATTAAGGATTCAGTAATCCAAAAGCAAAACCATCCTTTTCCAGTAATCTCATTTAAACTTTCTACCTACCCAAAGTAAACAAATAAGCAAAGTAAGGAGAGATGAGGACACAAGGAATCCACCAAGCTCTAGAAAGGAAGACCCCTGTAACCTGCTTGAATTTTTAACAGTATGTACTTTTCCTGGTAGTGAGCAAAACAAAATTAGTGAGCCACCTGTTAGGCATTGGCCACATAAAAAGGCCCCTATCAGCAAGACCTAAAGTGACACAGAAATGAGAGCACTGGATTTACCTGGGATGTTTTCTCTAAATACATAGACAACATAAAAAATTAATCAGGTAACAAAAAGTAACTTTTACAAAGCAGCAGCCAAAAGTCCCATTAATTTATTCATTAGGTGAAGCCTTTTTATCTGACTCTTTCGCTCAGTCTAAATGCTCCATAACAAATGTACAGATCAAGTTCTCATCTTGCTTTTACAGTCTCTATGATTACATAGCACTATGTATAATGCTGAGCAACACTATTTGAATTAATGACAACAAAATCCTTTTTAAGAATTAAATTTTACTTAACAGAAAACATCCCATTAATAAACATACTTAAGTTACATTATACTGAATATTAATAAGTTCAGAAGTTGAAATGAGAGCATTGTATTTTAGAAATGTGAAATATGAACATCAAGAAAATGACAAGGCCAGAATCAGGTTTACGATCCCTATCTGCAAAAATCAATAAAATTGCAACAACTTCTAGCCATCAGATCTTACCTCTTGGGACAGGAAAGGAATGACCTGTGCACAGATAGCATTTAGGCGTTTAACAATTTCTGCCTGCAAAAAAAGACAGAGAGAGAGAGAGAGAGAGAGAGAAAAAAAACACAATATATGAAAAGTCAGGTGGTTATATATTCTCAAAGTATTTACCAGATGATATCAAAAGACATTTTGTACTCTGGCTGACAGTATCTAAGGAAGAGGAAAACTACCTTCTCAGCAAGTCCATTAAAAGGAGGCAGTGACAACAGAGTCATATTAGCAGCAGGATTTATTAAACAGCATTCATCTTAAAATTTAATCTCCAAGTACCAGAATAATAAGAAATAAATTTAATATCCATGACTAGAAACCAGTTTTCAAAAGCCTTCAACAGAAGGACCCTTGCCTAATCTAATGTTTTCATAAAACCCCAAGTCTTTATTTAATGGGATAGCACACAATTTTTTTATCCTAACTGTTCTATAACCACATGATTGTACTTCTATAGCTATGTAAAAATATCTCTGCTCCCTACCCTCTCTTGCTTGAACTTAACGACCTGAATGTCTCAACCTCCCGAGTGGTTGAATCTTAGCCCTGTGCTGCTGTAACTGGCAGCCTTTGCTTGTAAACACTGCTTTTTTCCCAATCTTTTGAAACCATAAAAAAAAAAAAAAGTGGGCTAGAGAGATGGCTCAGAAAGAGCTGTTCTTCCAGAAGTCCTGAGTTCAATTCCCAGCAACAAAATCGTGGCTCCCAACCATCTATGATGAGATCTGGTGCCCTCTTCTGGTGTGCAGGTGTACATGCAGACAAAACATATTACACATAATAAATAAACAAAAATCCTTAAAAAAAAAAAAGCAGCAATCAAGGAAACTGATGTAATTATTAATCACTGAGAAGTAAGATATTTTCAAACAATAAAAGTTTCTAAATCAGTAAGCCAAGATTTTCAGTGTGGAAATCAGAGCATGCTAAGTACTCTACACTCAGCAGAATACAATCAGGTATCAGCAGGTGTTAAAAAAGTTAGACTACAGAAGCTATTCTTTAATTTTTTGGAAATACAGAAACGAAAATGTATATACCTAGTACATATAATTCTCTTCTAAACTTGGAAATGAAGGTTTTAAAGCAATAAAGAAAAAATGTATTTATATGTTTTCTTTAAAAACCTGTTCAGAGCTTTACTGATGTTCACCTTAGTATGATCTTCAGATGGCACATTAAACACTGTGATAAGCCGACATAGTTTTTAATATATTCACATATGTGAATACAATTGCTCATATTTTAATAATGGGGTGGTAAAATGAGGAGGTTAAGAAATATTAAAAGGCAGAAAATGTAAAGCAATTACTATTCCCGGGACATTCTTAAAATAAATTTCACCAAGAATCAGTTCATTTTATGAAGCACAAACATTCTTTTTCTTGCCAAGTCATTACAGAACAGCAACACTCCTTGTACAACCCTTCTTTCTGCAGCAACCCTTTTAACTTTGTAGCTATGCAATTTCTTAAATGCCAGCACCTTAAAAACATCAACAGGCAACACAAAACAGAAATTCACCATGAAGCTCCCAATGTAAGCTTTCTATTCCAGCCTGCACTCTGACGAGACAAACAAAGCAAAGCAGCAGTAAGCAGCAGTGACCAAGACTCCACTGTGCTGACCTGATCTAATTTACTGCTCTGGCCCCGTGGAGCATTTAGCCATGCTTTAAGAATGCTTAAACCACCATGAAAGGCTGCAATGGGAACCACCAATCCCCTATCCACCTGGATGAACATTCCACAGTGGTGATGGAGTTAAATTCTAAGGTAAGTTAAGAAAACAGAGGCTGAATGCTCCCTGTCTCAAAGGCATTTGGTGGTTAGGTGGGAATAGGGATAAAAGATAATGAGACTTTGGGGCAGACCAAACTGATGATTCTTATGCTTAGAACCATCTGCCAAGCATATTTTCCTCATTATGTTGTTTACATAAATAAAATAGTCCCTTGCTAGGAGGGTTGAAAAAAAAATATGTGGGCATGTAGGAAAACTGAGTTCTTTAATTTGCCTACATAATGTAGGCAGTAAAAACTACTGAGGAAACTAACTCATCTGGTAAAAACAAAAAAAAAAAAAAAACAGAGAGAGAGAGAGCGCTATTTGGTGCTTTAATAAGCTATTTTAAGTCTGAGCACCTACTTCAGGCAAAAACAAAAAAAAAAACACACCAAAATAAAAAGAACAAAAGTCTTAATACTAAAATTATGTATATTCAAATACACACCAACAGAAAATAAAGGTAAAATCTTCAAACTATTTCTTTAAAGGTCTCCTTTTGTTTAAGACTTCTTAATTTCTTTATGCTGTCATGCCAATAGATTTCCATGGACAGCTAATTGGCAGCAAGGGGGTGGGGTATGTCTGTATGACTTCATACAATTAAGCAGGCCATTCCTCACTTTGAAAGCTAAAGTTGCCTCGGAAACACTGCTGCTTCCATGGTCATCTAATTTCACCTCTTTTGTCCCACAGGACCAAGCTTTGGGGAGGCATCATTTATTTTCAGGCCTTTCCACTGGGCTTCAGCGATCAACCAGTAATACTGTGGACACACACTTCTAATGGCCTATGTTTTGAAACTGAGT
Organism: Meriones unguiculatus; assembly: GCF_030254825.1. Lineage (NCBI taxonomy): Eukaryota > Metazoa > Chordata > Mammalia > Rodentia > Muridae > Meriones > Meriones unguiculatus. Next base: position 31,649,044 of record NC_083349.1, read on the forward strand.
CTAATCTAATGGCGTGGGGCCCAAACTCCTTTTCTAGCACAGCCATTAAAGGATGTAGGTTATTGCTGTTGTCACCATTGATATTTGTCATTGTAATGTAATTAGGGCCCTAAAATGATGCATTACAGCCCTTGGCACAGCTTCTATTAAAATCTTTTCTTCTGCTCACTGAACTGCGACCTGCTTTCTGATGAATAACAGACAGACAGCTTTAGGGTAAGAAGCAGATTCAACAAAGAAGTATTTTTAGGCTTTGAGGAAAGAAGGAAAAAGACAACCAAGGAGGAAAAGCCACAATACACATTTGAATTGCATCTGACCACTTGAAATTCTGATTGCATCTGATGAATCTGGCTTAGACAATATATTTCCAGTCTTTGAATCACATGGTTAATCAGGACTTTAATCTGCTATCCATCAGCCTATGCCAGTTCTTTGGCTTCCAATCAAATTTATAGGTGATGTGGGTCACGCATCCCTGAGCAATGCATTTACAGATAACCCATTGAAACAGACAAAGATGCTGAAATACTGTTCGTTGTTAGAATTACTTGGTGCGATTACAGTGTTTGATGCTTTATGGGCACTGCTAAACTACTGCCTTTAGCACCCACAAAATTCCAAATCAGTATTAATAGTCCTAATAAAAGGACAATTGTTCATGTCCAAAAATGATCAAAAAAAAATCCCTCATACTTTGACAAATAAATTATCACTTGGCACTTCCACTACATCTTTTCTATTCATAAAGACGTACATTTAAGAAAGTAGTGGATGGGGCTGGAGAAATGGCTTAAGACTGCTAGCTACTCTTGCAGAGGCCCAGAGTTTCATTCCCAGCACCCAACCTGGCAGATGACAAAGGCCTGTTAACTCCAGTTCAAAAGGATCAGACAGCCTCTTCTGTATACCACTGGCACATGCATACACATATGCATACATATCAGGCCTGCACACGCGAAAAATTTCCTTCAAATTTTTAATAAAAGTAAGTTGAATACATTTTCCTACACACAATTCATCGCTATTCATACATTTTCCTACACACAATTCATTGCTATTCTATTTCTTTTTAGTGTGTGTATTTGTTTCATATTCCAATAAAAAGATTTAATAAAAACGGCCATCATCCTTACTCAAAAAAAGAAAAAAAAAGGCCATTTGGTTTTAGCAAAATCTTAGAAAAGGTAACAACAAAAAAAGACATTTTATTAAAATCCCTTCACTATGCGCTCCACACCTGAAAACTGAATGCCACCATGCTGACTCTAGAGATGAAAAACAGAAGAGAAGTATCACCAGTCAGAATGAAGAGGGAGAATACCAGGAAACATCTCAAATCACTCATTTTAACTCATACACTAGGCAAGTTGAAAACTTAACTATGTTACATCATATAAAAGATTTTTTGCAAGGTAGCAAGGCTATTATTTATTTATTTGTTTGTTTGTTTGTTTAGATTTCCTGAGAGAGGGTCTCTCTACTTAGCGCCCTGGCTGTCCTGGAACTCGCTACGTACAGCAACCCGAATAAGACTTTTTTTTTTTTTGGGGGGGAGGGGAGTCCAGACAGGACTTCTCTGTGTATCTCTGGCTGTTCTGGAACTAGCTCTGTAGGACAGGCTGGCCTTAAACAAGACTATTTTAAAGGCTGTCAATCCCACTTCCTCCAATAAGAGGAACTGTCTATAGATACTCAATGTATATTATATTGAACAACTTTTTTTTTTCCACTTCTCCACACTTCACTCAATGAGCTACACTGAAATCTGATGATATTGCTAAAGCAATGTTATCCTGGTTCCTGTTTTGAACTCGCTTGTGTGCCATTTTACTGCATGATAAAGTGTGCCACTGCCTAGCTTGGTTAATTGAACACGTTCAAGCACCCCATTTGTCCTTACAAAATACATGGTACTATCCATGTTGCTAATGCAAAAATATGCAGGACAATGTTCCCACCCTCGGGAGGCAGTGTCCCTACATCTCATGAAGCTATTTCAGTCTATACCTAAAGGTCTTACGAAAACTTTCCTCAAGGATTAAACTGTGCTCCTCCTTCTTACCTTTGAGCTTTCTAAAAGTATTTCTTTAATGGAAACCTTAGATAGTCACCTATTACCATTAGTTGAACTTTGATATTATATTTAATACTGTTTCAGCATTAAGAGGGATCAAGAGAATGCTGTATTATACAGGGAAAGATTAATGATCCATGTGCCTGACATTCAGTCACTCATACAAGGTCAAATCACTGCAGTTCTCAAGTCTGAAAAGGGAATGTAACTAATGTTATCAGTTATGTTCAGCCACTCAGACAATAAGGGCAGGAAACACAGAAAGAAGGATGAGAGGGTAAAGTGGAGTATCAGCAGGAGCAGGCAAGGAAAATTAACTTCCCTGGTGACTTTAACCTTAGCTTTCACAGAACAGGGTGAAGCTTGTTGAGAACCTGATTACCTGTGCTCACCAAGCTTTGAAATGCTTCTCTCCTCAACACTTCTCTGCCAGTGTCACAGCAAGTGGTATCAGCTACTATGTTTCTTTTTCCTTCCATAAGTACACTGGGATCTTTGAATGCTAACTTAGCAATTATAAATTTTCAAACCTAGGCATAGAGACAAATAATCCTCATGACAACAAATTTACCTCTATCTCTCCAACAGGGCTGATATGATCAAAATGAATACCCACAAGTGAAGAATTATGGACGCCGGAATAAAAACAAAAACAACTTATAGTCCTTAAAAAGGTCTCATTAAGGATGCCTATACTGTATATCCCTCAAAGAAACAAGCCATCTCCTAGATAAAGCCATGGCACATGATTTGGTTATTTCTTCTTGGTCACACCCAAGAATGTCAAAGCTGGAGGCCACATGCTACACATGTCCTTAAGATAGTTATGAATGCAATCCAACACATTTGCAGATAAAACCATGTTTCAATGCCAAAAGGCATTGGACATCGGGTTAGGTTAGCCCTTAATTTCTTTTCTTCTTGCTTATCATCATTTTTATTTTTCAACAGATCTCCATCTATGGCTATATTTCTGAACATTTATTTTCCTCTCTTCCTTCCAGCAGTAGCACAGCCTTTTCTAATGTCTACATTCTCCTCCCCCTAGTTACATGAAATTTCAACTATCTGATGCCAGAACATCCTTTCAGTGCATTGAATGTTTTCCCACAGAGATGAACACCTAGTCTGACCAAAATCAAAGCTGTAATTTGTTTCTATTGGTCCAGATACACAGCTCTCATACATTCCGGCTACAGTACTACTAGACAGCCAGGGCAGGTGAGTCAAAGGCGTGGCTAGTCCAGAAGCACTGCAAGGACAGGGTAGACTTTAAGTCTGTTCTTGCTGGCCCTGCTACTGAAAACAGCCTTCACCAGGGTCCTCGACTCATTTCTCACCACCATGTAAAGTCTCAGCCCATACCCTCTTACTCCAATGATAATCCCTCTTCTACATGCTGACCCATTCCAGCCTTATGTCTTGACAGTAGGAGATTAGCTGGAATTATCTGTTTACCAACTGCCTGGGAATCTTGGTATACAGCAGATGGAGCTAGACCTGAAAACATATACTCTGAACAAACTCCAAAGTGATGCTGAGTCCACAGAACACACTGCTGGTCCATAGAACACACAGAACTCAAGCAGAATAGCAAAGTTTTAAAGTACAAGATCTTGATGAGGGCAGCCATGTGATCAGCAAGGACATTCCATGTGGCTACAGTACAGAAGACACTTGACATATAATTCTGTAAATGATCTACAATCCAGACCAAGTGGTTGGGATTTCATAAATTTTGTGGGCATGCAAAAATTGTTATGGAAGAGAAGAGCTAGAGTTCATCAGTGTACCAGCTATAAAGGACTGCCCATGTAGAAGAACTACTCACGTTTAAATTTGGTTTGTTTGATTTCTTGGCATATGTCATTTCTGACATTTAGGTAAGTCAAATCACTCAAAAAGAATGAGACATATATATTCTCACAGAACAACAAGAAAAAAATGCAAATTCATTCTGGACAACTCCTGACTGGTGAGTCAATGATTAAAGTTTCCATTCTGAATTCTTGGCAGGATGTGTGATTTAAAGTATTATTTAGAAACAGAATGCAGATGCAGCTTAGCCTCCTTCTAACATTGCGATAGCAGATTACTGATCATCTGAGTCTTTTGCATTCAGCGCATCTGCTAATGTACTACACCAGGAGAGCACTTTGTATGCAGAGTTCAAAATAAATTCTGGAATATACCTGGAATAAATTGATTTGATTAGTACCGCCCAAAGAAAGGTCTTAGTCATGCTGAAGCGTCAATTGGCTCATAGGGAGTAAAAGAACAGTCCCTAACAACTCATTGTACAGTGAGTCAGGAGAACTACACATGCTATTGTATGTATTCATAACCATACATACATTAAAATCCTGTTCAAAATAGAGCATGACAGCCAGGCCCAAGGAGCCATGGACACAGCTGCAGTAACAATACCTCCAGAGAACAGGCGCCTTCTTAAGAAGGTTAAGAACTGCTACAGTGTTCCTTGTTGCATCAGCCCTGGGCATCAGGTAAATTAAAGTAGAATTCTACTTTTTAGTACCCAAACAAACTCCTCAATGTACTTGACAAACCTGTTTGAATACACTCTTGTTCAATGTTTTAATAATTAGAAATTTTCGGCCAAGAGAAAACCAACATCTAGCCTAATATTTGCCTCTTGCTGGAGTGGTGCATTCCACACAAAAAAAGAGCCTTCACACACGGACTCCACATCCAAGCCTCTTTCAAAAGCTCACACTAGGTGATCAGTCCCTTTTCCCTTAAAGAAAGTCATCTGGGACAGACATGCAAAAAATTAAGCAGCAAAAAGAAAGTCCCATACAATAGACTGAGATCCACCTTGTTCCAATTAACCATAGAAAGCACAAATGTTCCCTGTAACCAGGCTTCCAGCTACTTTTACTTGTTTTGTTTGTTTTTCTTTTTTAATACTCCATGAGTAAAGTTAAGTAAAGGTAAAGAAAACTACTGTTATCTATTTGTGTTTCAATAATCTAAGTTACCTTTAGAATGCACAGTCATTCTTCAGTGTCCAGAAGAGATTTACGCTGCGAACCTCTGCAAACATCAAATCTGAAAATGCTTCTTATTCATAAAAGGGCAAGGGATTTGAAAGGAACTCATATATCCCTTCCTGTCTATGTTAAGTCATTTCTATAACACTTAACAGAACATACATGCAATATAAATAGCTTTAATATACTGTACTGCTTAGGAAATAAGGATGGACAAATATGTGCTCGATACAGGCAAATCTTAAAAATCCACTAAATCTGCAACTGGCTAAACACACATAAATGGACCCATGGACACAGAAGCTGACTGTGCTTCAAGTTACTTTAAAATTGTATCATGCATGGATATTTAAACACATGCACCTTAGTAAAGGCCTAAACCATGGATATATGACTGCCTGTTTATTCATTCTTCAAGTATTTAGTAACTTTCTACTTACTACTGTCAGGACTCTTTAGGTACTGAGTGGAGACATGGATGAAGAGAACAAGAAAATCCCTGCTGCCTTGAAGTTCAAAGCATAGGGGTAAAGAGACAAAGACCAGCGCACAGATATACAAAAGGGAACTTCAGGTATTGAAAAGGTATCTACAAAAAAGATAATCTAGACAAAATCCTAGGGTAAGGATGAGTCTGGTTTGGAGAGAATAATCAGGAAAAGACAAAAAGAAGTGATTTCAAAGTTGAAACGTGGCTGAAATATCATCTCCAAAAGCAGGTTCTGCAGCACATCTTGCAGAGGGTATTATCAAGTATATATGCAAAGGGCTCTCTGACCCGATGACCTCACTCTGCCTCAACCAAATTAAACAGCTCTTTGCTGTCAGACACCTCAAAGCCTCTCATTTGATACTATTAGCATAATATCTTTGGAATGAAGTATACAAAAAGCAACACTACTGAAACTTCCTTGACTACGAAACACTAAAAGTTCTCAAGCAATACTCAGAAAACAGCTGGTCAGTGGTTCATAAAAGCCAGACCTCACCCCAGATACATTAACTCAAAATCTCCAAAAGTAGGACCCAGGCATCAGTTCCCTACTTTAAAGTGCCCTGTGTAACTCTAATGTACAGGCAAGACTGAAATCACTTCACTAGAATACAAGAGACATGGAGTAAAAGGAAAGACAACAGAAAGAGGTGCAGAAGCAGTGCTGTGGCAGGCCTTTAATGCCATACTCCAAGCACTTGAACTTTACTTAGTATGTAACAGGGAACTACCAGGAAAAATTTCTAGGAAAGCAGTGAGAAATTACAGCATGTTAAGAGATCTCAATGTCTTTTGAGCTCTAACCCTCTTCCTGCCACTGATTACACTTAAATGGATGTGGAGAGAAGAGATTATAAACATAAAACATACTACCAGGGGAAAGATGGAAGTTGACAGATAATTTTGGAGTAAGAAAAAAATGAATTCTTAAAGCACCTCTAACTTAGGAAATGCAACGGTGTGTCTCAGATGTCGGCTCTCACTGAGCTGGCAGCTGTGGCGCACAGTGTAGTGAATGAGGAGCGCCCTTCCCTGTGAGGGCACAATTCAGCAAGGCAGATCGAACAGAAACCAACACAAGAAGCTAAGCCTTGTGGCGCAGGCCTGTAATCTCAGGGACTAATGAAGCTGAAGCAAGAGCATCACAAGTTCAAAGCCTGTCTAGGCAACAGAGTGAGTTCAAGGACAACCTGGGCAATGTAACTGGGCACTGTTTGAGCATATAAAGTAAAGAGAGCTTCGATTATATAGTTCATTTAGTTCACTGGTAAGATCCATATGAATTCAATCTCCCATTTTGGGTAAAAGGGTTAAGGTTAGTGGGGAAAATCCCTTACATGAAACACAGTAAGCATTCAGTCTTTAATAACTTACTATTATGCCAGGTTCCGTGTCACATTTAAAACAGTGGGAGAACTGAGGGGATTTACAAAGCCTATAATATATTAATGAGATGGATAGTATTTCTCAATGATTGAGGCAAGAATGTTATCCTGAGAGACCAGGATAAAGGGAGCCTGAAAGATAAAGACAGAAAGGCAGGATAAGAAAAGACCGTTCTACAAAGGGGTATGTGCCACACCAACCTGGGGCATTCACAGCACAGGAAACGCAGGGGCAGCAGAAGTGGCTAGAGAGTTCTGAGAGCCTAGTGGCCAGAACTGTTCCCACCAGGTGAGACCACTTAAGACACTATCTTACTCACAGTGAGTGATACGAAATATGGTGGCAAAGAGTGCTGTATCGGGTCATACCAACCATCCTAATAATCAAGGTGAGCCTGTTTTGTGTAGGGTGTATCACTTAATGCTCAGAGCAATTTAAGATAAGAACAGTAAAGTGTTAAAGAAATCATCATAATCAGAAAAAATAGCCAAGGGGGAAAAAAAAAAAGCAAGCAGGAATAGCGGGGACAGATTCTAGAAAACCTCTGGCCTGGATTCCTGGTGTGGCTAAATGAGTAAGAAGGAAGCACAGAGATCTTCTCCTCCGATGAGGACTTCCTACCTGGAGAAACTGGGTAGACTGGTTAGTTGACTTCCTTACATAGGCTCAATGAACCTCAAGCAGGCTGGTGGGGGAAGATAATATTTGGAAGCATGTTGGGCTTAACTATCTATGAGACACTCAAGGAGAGAGAACGAAAGAAAGGCAAAGCTCATCCACTTAACAGTGAATGAGACAAAGCAGCCACAAGAGAACAGACCACACTGAGAATACAGGCAGATTTTCACTGCCCCTAAACATAAACCAATAAATAGAAATACAGCGACAGCAAAGGTTACCAGCAAAAAGACAGCCAAGAAGCCAGGATAGTCTCTAGAACAAACATCTACTAGACAATAATGGTAACCAGAGTGACAGTAAAGCAAGGAGACACACTGCATGGTGAGTATCATGTGGCTGAACTGAATTTAGACAAGATAAGGAGCCTAAGAAACAAAGAAAGTCAATGTCCAGATACACATCGAGGTAGGTAAATCTGAGGCTTGTGTCAAGGTTTGTTTTGGAGAACAGCTATAAGAAGGGTGGCAACAATTCAGCCTCAAGGGACTATAAACGTTCTGAAAAACTGAAAACACAGCAGACATAAATCATCAACTAAGAATTCCCAGATCTGCAGGTGATTTTCTAATTAATAATATAGTTGAGCCATGACTAAGCAAACTCCCAATTGATTCCAAACTCCATTTCCACAACCTTGAAATGAGAAGAGCTGCCCCAGATATGGATGGCAGAAGTACTCATTCGAACTGGTGCATGAATAAAATCCTTTAAGGTAAATAGTTGCTTTAGAACAAAACTGAGATTAGATAGTACAACGAATTGAATGGCTGCATTGTTAGGTATTGATTGAAGCTCTGGGCTCTTGCTATCTCTCAATTAAGAAAGTATCCATCACTAATTTACACTACACAAGGGAAAGGCTGTGGTGCTCATGAGGAGGCCAAAGAAAGCTCTAAGGTAGGAGACATCAGACTCACTGTACAGTAACAAAAGGACAGACAGTGCTTCCTGAAAATATGCTGCCTCTCCACTTTGGTGTACTATGACCCAGAAAAGACATTCTTAGTATTTACGTTCTGCTACTGACAAGGGATCTCTCTTCTGTTTTCTCAGTAAACAGATACTTGCCCTGGGTGCAGTAAAAACTTATACATGGTAGTAAGGAGTAGCAGCAGCTTCCAGGTGCAGGAGGAACAGTTGAGATTGATTTTAAAGCTTCTTTGATGATGACATGGTCCTAAAATTTAAGACTATAGAATAAAAGTTATGTGAGATTTATAAAAATGTTCTTTTCATTGAGTAGATGGTAAAAAGTGGGGGAAAGGAGAACTCTCTGAAAGAATTTACAAGTATTTAGAAGAATTTATACAAGTTTTACATTCACAGAAGCACAACCTGCAATGCCCAGCGCGGCCAACTTGTGAACCTGTCAAATATCTTAACCATGCTGTCATGTACATGCCACCTAGAGTTTGATCACACCTTTAACTTAACTTGCTTTTTGTATGTATTTAAGATCACACTTTACAGAAAATAAATAAATCATTTTATTTTATGAAGTTCAATCTCAGCCTACACTTAGACATTCACCTTATAGATAACCTTGATGAATCCTTTGATTGACAACATACTCTAAAAAGTTGTCCACCCCCAGATTATCACCAATTAGCAAAACAGGAAAGGGCATTTGGCCAAGATGTAAATCAATTACTATTTAGTTCATATGGGTGGGGTTTTGTTTCCTGTTTTAAAGAATAAGACACTGTCCACAAAAGAAGACACACGTTAATTTATATTCCAGTTTTCCTTATCTCTTTACCCAAGTTTCACAGAGCTGCCCCAGTCCACGGATCTTGCTCTGGGTAACTCTATTCCACAATTAACAGTACTAAATCCTAAACTCTGTCTTCTTTTGCCTTAAGTTTTATTTTGTTTCTCCAAGGCAGCATGCTGCTCCAACACAGCCCTAAGAAATAAAACATTTCTTACCTTTCTTTCTGGCTTAAGAAAAGCTAACTGTCCACAGCTGTAACACTACTTAGGAACTAAATAAGTGAAGGCCTGGAGCAGTTCTCAATCTTCCTAATGCTGCGACCCTTTAATACAGTTCTTCATATTGTGCTGACCCTCAACCATGAAGTTATTTTGCTACTTCATAACTGTAATTTTAATACTGCTATGAATCCTAATGTACCTAATATGTGACCCACAGGGTGAGAACCACCTGTTCTTCCCATAGAAAACTGTCTCTAGGACCTCCAATGTACCTGTCTGCGGTGAGCTGCCTCTAGTACTTGTAAGTACCAACAGTCACAGGTTTGTCAAGTCCCTTACACAAAAAGGTCTAGTACTTACTCGGCAGCTGCGCACAACTCCTGTATACTCTTAATTCATCTCTTGCACACTTAAAGTAGCTAATGCAATGTAAGTACTGTGAGTAGTAATTATTACTTCACTGTTTAGGGAACAGTGAAAAGATAAAGCTATCTGTGCATGATCAGTACAGACAAGTCTTTTCTCAAGTAAATCTTTATCAAGTTACCTATCATATATATTCCTGACACTTTAAAGTGAAATAAAAGCACACACACACTACTTATTTTCAGGTATTCACCATGAAACCTGACTGGTGTATTCACTGAGGGACAGTGGACAGAGGGAGACAATGTAGTCCCCATCTTGAGCCTTTGCCTAGTCCACTGTAACTCCTTTAGCTTGCCGAAATTCTGTGAATATTTAATTTCCTTTAATGTTACTTCCTATAGCAAAAACAATGCATCTAAGCCCTATCTTTAAAACAAAGCATGTAAACCCTATCTTTAAAGAGCTCAATCTAACTGAAACTGAAAAGAAACTGGAGAAAGCATCTCCTCATGATACATGATACGCACACCCAGGAACACATCTCTACCACCACTGTTGATTCTTTTGTTGATGATCATGCCATTACATTCAAATAGCCCCAAATTAACACTACCTATGTGGGTCCGTGATAGGAAATTTAAAGCTGTGGTCAGATTTGAAGAAAACATCTCACATCCCAAAAAGCAATGTATGTTTCTGATGGTTACAACAGGCTGCATGACAGAGCAGTAAAACCACACCACACCCCTCCTCAGACCAGATCTGTGGCTTCATGCCACCTAGCAATATTTTGGTTTCCCGAAATGTTCTCTATGGGCTTCCTAATTCCATGGGTACTCAACTTTTCTTACTATAACTGCTATTCTCACTCAACTACAGAAGCTTGAGAAGTATCTAAAAGGGTACCATAACATGTGCACTACATTGGGGGAGATATTAAACACACATAAATAATTCATTTAATAAGGAATCTATTATAATTCCTGTGTTTAGTTCTTCTGAAACATAATGAAAAACAGAAGTAATTGTTGTGTTTTTTTTTTTTGAAACATAGTTCTTCAAGCAAATTTAGACTCAGCTTCATATTTGCTAAAGACTTCACAACACAAGTCAGTAATCTCAGCACTTGGGGAGGCAGACAGATCTCTGAGTTTGAGGCCAGCAGGGTCTACAAAGCCAGGACAGCCAAGGCTACAAAGAGAAACCCTGTATCAAAAAAACAAAAACAAAAAAACAGAAAGAAGCTAACTATGTCAACTTATAAAGATGGTTTCAGAGTACTCCCTAAGTACAATATAGCAACTACTGACACAGCCCTTGCATTGTATTACATATTTTAAGTAGTCAAGACATGGTTTAAAGTTCGGAGGAGGATGTGCACGCTCACATGTAAAGTGATAGTGAGCCTCAAATAAGCAGGAAGAAAGCAACAAAAGTATGAAATGTCAAATACCAAAGAAAGCAAAGGATTTAGAAGTGTACCTTGAAGGCAAGGATGTACATTATCTTACCAATCACATCCTCAACTAAAACAGCCTTCAAGCTCTTGCTTGAAGTATAAAAAGTTCTATTCATTTCAGTTTTATCTGGTTAAAGCAGAACCTTACCAGACAAGCTGTATCACCCATTTGCAAATAAAGGTTTTGTAGCAAAATGTACTATAACCAACCCAGCCGCTCTAGCTGCAGTGTTCACTCTATACTCCACAACCTAGACGAGCCTTTTTACTTGAGGTATTTTGGAATTCTTAGAGCACAATTTCTCCATTAAAAACCCTAAATAAGCACCCTCTCCCCCCCCCAAAAAAAAAAGCAAAGAAAAGGTTGTTTTCTGTTATTCAAGGTAGACATGCTTAAAAAGCCACACTCCAAACATGTTCAAGTCAAGCTCTCAAGTCTACTACATTCACAGCACAATACAGGAAGAAAAAAAAAGTAAATAAAACTCTGGAGCTTGACAGGCAGTGGTGGCACACACCTTTAATCCCAGCACCGTGGAGGCAGAGGCAGGCAGGCGGATCTCTGATTAGAGGGCAGCCTGATTTACAGAGTAAGTTCCAGGACAGCCATTGCTACATAAGAGAGAAACACTGTCTCAAAACCAAACAAACAAACAAAAAACTCACAAGATCGCTGATTATGTGTCTTAGTTACAGTGACTACTGCCCTGGTGAAACACTATGACCAAAAGCAACTTGGAGAGGAAAGGATTTATTTCACTCACAGGTCTACACAGCAGTTCCATCAAAGCAGTGAGGGCAAAAACTCCAGTAGGGCAGGAACTGGAGGTGGGAGCTGATGCAGAGGCCATGGAAGGGTGCTGGTGCTGCTCATCATACTTTCTTCTAGAAGCCAGGGCTACCAGCCCATGAATGGCACTACCACAATGGACTGGGCCTTCTCTCATCAATCACTAAAAGGAAATGCCTTATAGCCAGGTCTTACGGAAGCATTTTCTCAATTGAGGCTCCCTCCTTTCAGATAACTATTTTGTGTTAAATTTATATTCACCACGTTTTAGACTTAAATACTTAGCAAACTCAGGATTCCACTTTATTTCTTTTTCTGTAACTCTATTTTTACAATAATTCTTTTTTCCCCATTTTTTAATTCAATTTATATCTCGAGCACAGGTTCCTCCCTCTCCTCCCAGTCCCACTCTCCCTCCTGCATCCCTGTCCCCTATTCTGAAGAATAGGAGAGCCCCCTACCAAAACACCTCAGCTCATGGATTCACATGCAGACTGAGCTCATCCACCTCCCCTGTGGTCCTGTAGGGAAGTCCCATCAGGGGGAAGCGATCAAAAAGCAGGCAATATAGTCTGTGTCAGAGATATGCCCCACTCCCCTAATTAGTGGACAGACATGAAGCCTAAGCTGTCTATCGGACTTATCTTCTTGGGCTCTATACATTGTAGTATGTCTATCCTGTACTATACAACTAAAATCCCCTTTTAGGTGAGGATATACCATGTGTGTCTTTCTGGGTCTTTGTTACCTCACTCAAGATGATCATTTCTAGTTCCATCCATTTACCTGCAAATTTCATTGTTTCCTCGTTCTTAATGGCTCAGTAGTATTCCTAAACAGAACACCAACAGCTCAGGCTCTAAGATCTACAATTAACAAATGAGACCTCTTAAAACTGAAAAGCTTATGTAAAGCAAAGGACACTATAAATGGAGCAAAACGTTAATCTATAAATTGGAAAACATCTTCACCAATCCTACATATGACAAAGGGTTAATAGCCAGAATATATAAAGAACTCAAGAAATTAAACACCAACAAACCAAATAACCCAATTAAAAAATGGGGCACAGAGCTAAACAGAGAATTTCCAAAAGAGCAATATCGAATGGCAGAGAAGCACTTAAAGAAAAGCTCAAAGTCTTCAGTCATCAGGGAAATGCAAATTAAACCGACTCTGACATTCTATCCTATACCTGTCAGAATGGCTAAAAGCAAAAACTCAAGTGACAACACATGCTGGTGAGGATGTGGAAAAAAGGTACACTCTCCATTGCTGGTGGGAGTGCAAACCTGTACAAACACTTTGGCAATCAATCTAGCGCTTTCTCAGAAAACTGGGAGTAGCCATACCTCAAGACCCAGCTATCCCACTCCTGGGCATATACCCGAAAGCTGTTCCATGTTCACAGCTTTAGCTGTCACAGCCAGAAACTGGAAACAACCTAGATGTCCCTCAACTGAAGAATGGATGGAGAAACTGTGGTACATCTACTTTATTTCATTAGAACTAGACAAAGTCAACTGCAATGGACTTTGCCCTAAGCAGAACCTCTGTGAAAGAACAGAGGGACTAATTTGCAGCAAGATGTGTCCTGGTCCCTTTGCTGCTAGAGCAAATCAGGCAAAGCGCCTACAGAATCCTCAACTAGCCCAATCTACAATATTTATCTTGGTACTGCCCAGACTGGTGTCCAGGGGGGATTGCTGGGATGACTGAAAAAGTCAATCCTTGTGAAAACTTCTAGGAAAGGGTTAAGAATAATTCTAGTGTCTTTTAAGAGCCTCATATAAAAGTGCCCGTCCAATATTGTCAATGAAAAAACATTCGGTCTTGCATAACAACAACCATCTGGATGGTTCTGGTAGAAATCAAGAATCCATCAAGAAGCTGAAGAGTAAAAGGTCTCCTCTACTCTTAAAAGGATTTTATTACTTTCTTTAGTATTACTCTCTGGAGCTGTTTCTTAACCCTGACACTACTGAAATTTTAGGGTGTATACTCTTTGATGTAGAGACTGCCATGTGCACTGCACCCATTAGAAGCCAGTGGACAACCTAAGTTGTGGCAACCTCAAGTACCAACAGATACCACCAAATGTCTCCTGGGGAAAGCCCTGGTTTGAGATTTCTGCTCTGGAGCAAGAGGCTTCTGAACTTACTTTTGCTTGAGTTTCAATTTTCTTTCTGGATCAAAGTATTCCCAGGACAGGGGAGGGGGGTGGGAGGGAGCATACAATTAAACATTCAGTGCCAAGACCCTCACCTATCCCCTATCCCCACTCCAGATAGGGATCCAAAAGTTCTACAGTTATCTAGCCATTCTCATGTGATTAAAAGAAAAAGGAAGGTACTATGCTTTTGTTACAAATCTCAATCTCAAACAAGTAAGGCTATCTAAAGCCTGTGATCATCAAGCAACCAGGGGCTGGTTACACAACAGATAATAAACTCCTACATATCCCCTTTGCACACTTGTCCTGGAAAGAAATTATTACAAATCACATTATAATTCATACAATTTTGAAATTCAAACAGTAAACGCCAAAGGAAAAATATAAAACTTGGCTACTTTAAATCAGTTCTCGTACATTTTAATGTACACATTTGACAATACCTGTTCTAAGTCTACATGAACATTACTTTAGCCTGAACACTGATCCTAAGAGAATCAAAACACTCAAAATCATCTACTAATTAACTGTGGAATTTTGTACCTAACATCTGGATTTCAGTTTACTCATGGACAGGATGAGGGTAATTCTGACGTTACTAAGGCTTAAAGGAGAGATGGTAAAAGCATCTTGCAAAATATAAAGTACTATATAAGCAAATATACATTTCTTAGACTAACAGGGAATTATGAACTTAAAAATTTAAAAGAAAACTTTACAAAGAACATTCTGGGCTTAGTGCAGCTTAGTGGCGGAGCACTTGCCTACATGTGCACGGCCAGTTGCACCCCCAGAACGGAAACAAAATGGCTGGCAGATCCTACTGCAGTTCTCTCAATTCTCTACATCTCTGCCTTATCACATATTGAAAAGTTGAAGTAAATAATAATTCTATAATTTCATAATGTTAGTAGAAAAGAATGACCACCTGCACAATAAACTATAGAAACTTGCTTACTATTAGAATTATACTTTTTCAACAATACTATACCATCTCACTACCTAAACTATCATCACCTCAAAACTTCTGCAGCCCTCTAACAGAACTAGAAGACTTGAGAGAAAGTCAGCTAAATATACACAGTAAAGATCAATATCTCCCCTCTTACATTCAAGCCACATATACAGTTATTAATAGTAGAACTCTTCAAATATATACTGACTAGTAAGAAGGATCTTCAAAGTGAATTTTAAATTCAGTTAGCAGTGATTCCTGTTTCCAACTTTAAAGGACTGAACACACCAAAATACACATTCTACTTTAACTGTTCTCATTCCTGAACCCCATGTTCAGCTGTTTTTACTTCCTCTTTCTCCATGTCCCTTTCCTATACAAACTTCACTAAAAGAACCACCAGACTTAAAGGTTTGGTACAGGTTGTCTACCCTGCAACCCAAATATACCGTGAGAAAATACTAAGCACACACGGGCTGAGCTACTACCTGAATGCCAGTGTTCTCTCCTGCAGCTATCGCATGAGCATCAGCATACTCAGGCATGCTGCAGAAAGCAATTCTAAAAGTGGAGCTTACATGGTGACTGGAAGGGGAAACGGGTAATAAACAAGTGTGTGTCTAGAACAGCCTGTTTGTGTGGCATGCTTCAGGAATGAGGGAGAAGCCAGGTTGATTAAACACTCTGCTAAAAGTGGATCTCAGCTTTAGATTTCAATTTGCTGATCCCAGACTCCCCCTGGGTGGGGCACTGACACTGAAGGGAAGGGAACAGTTGAATCCAGACACAAGCAAGCAGATCAGATCTCTCGCCAAAGGTAACAGTGTAATGCTCATAGGCTGACACCTCAGTGCCTTACTTCTCTCCTTGCAGAAAGCAAAGAACCTGATAGAAAAGAGCACATTATTTGTTACTTAAAAACAGTTGGGCCAATAGTGAGAACTCTAGAAAGGGAAGTTAAGAAACTTTCTATTTCCCCTTGAGCCACTGGCTCTCCTGTGACCTCAGGCCTACTCACTGACCTTTGTGAACTCTGGTATCCCCACCCATGTGCTGATCCTTCCCGACTGTCACACGAGGCTAGTCTCTTAAGCCCTTAAGCTTTAGTGTCATCTGTTAAGGAGGCCAGAGGAACAACACTGCTTGGCAATCTGCAGGGCACATTACTGACAGAAGCTACTTAAATAAACACACAGATCTGAACTTGCTACCTGCTTTATGGGAGCATGTAAAATGCTTAAGCTCTCTGCAAAGAAAGGTGTTACACAGTGCTGGTGTTTTAAAATATACAACAGGACTCAATATTCTTTCTAGTCGAGTTCCCAGGCCTTTATAAGATCTACAATCAAAAGAACCCACAGACCTTTATAAGCAGAATACGGAGTTGGAAAGTAAGAATAAAACCAGGTAATCTCAGTACTCAGAACCCGGAGACAGGGGGATTAAGAATTCAAGTCTGGTCGAGGCTCTACAATGAGATCTTGTCTGAAGAAAAACTAGCAGCAAAGTCAAAGAATCGCTGCCCATCTCCCTCCCAACCTCTCGACTGCCTAGGTGGCTGCAGTTGAGGAGGAGGAAGCTGCAGAGCTCTGAACACCCTGCAGCCAGCAATGTTAGTTGGAGAGAAGTTATGTCTTTTTTCTGAGATGCAGAAGCCCTTACACAAAACAAATCCATATGTATTTATAAGAAAAAAAAATCCCCAAAAGATAACGCGATAACCCATCTCCCAGAGGATAAAGTGCCTAAAGGGTGTCCTGTGCTTCTTTGACCAACCAGCTAAGAAAATCTATACTTTGCCCATCTGTCCCCCTAGATGGAATACAGGTTACACACTGCAGTTCTCTAAAGGTAAGTCTTGGCTTTGTGATACAGAAATAGCAAGAGCCTTGCATCAGTGCTGTGGGTCAATTCCAGGATAACAGAAAGGGTATATAGTTTTGCAGTGATGAAGGCCAGCTAAATCCCTCTTTACAGACAGAAAGCAACTCCCACTGACAACTGTTACTAAGGCAAAGTCAAAATCTTGCACTTTGGCTAAGACTTCTAAGGCCTTTCCCCTTAGTCTAATAATTTCATAAATTGTCTTCAGTGTACCAACTTTGAACAAGTCATAAACCTTACAAACTGTCATCATTGGTATAAATCAGTGTCCATGCTTAAATGTGCTGTCTCCTGCTCCTTGTTTGCAAAAATGATATCCTGGTCCATATAAGACCACTAGCATCTCTCCAATACCAAAATGCAGTATAGTTTCTTTTTACTGTATTTTTTTAATTGTGTGCACTCACATTCATACACATAAGTGCAGATAACCGGAGGCCAGGAGATGGGGTGAGATACCCTGAAGCTGTAGTTACAGGTAGTTATAAGCTGCTTAGTATGGGTGCTGGGCATATCACTCCAGTCCTCTGCAATAGTATGCACTGTTAACCACTAGGCCATCTCTCCAGCAGCCTCTTTTTTTTTTTTTTTTTTTGAGACAGTGTCCAACTGTGTTGCCCTGTCTGGATTGGAATTCACTATGTAGAACAGACTGACCTCAAACTGACAGATATTTGTGTCTCTGCCTGTAGAACTTTTTAAAAAGAATGATAAAGGAAGGTGCCTTTTTGAAATCGTTTTTTCCCCTCTCTAAACAGCAAAAGCATTATCATCCCAAAGTCACAACCCAGTTTTATCAAGTATGAAATGCAATAAAAGTTTCCTATTAAAAACAAATACAAAGAACTTCCACATGTTTAACATATAATTACCAACTTCCTTTAACTATTCCATAGGGCAAAGTAAAAGGATAAATTCTAAGACACGAGTAAATGAAAAAAAAAAATGTAGCAATGAGCCTTGACTAAGGCCAAGAAAGCATCTAAGATGCAGTTCATTCTTGTGTAGCTCATTACTCCAACACAGCTCACAGCTACCCTGCCTAAATACAAATTTGTCAATCAAAATGATAAGTAAAACAAACAACTGGAAGTAGAGAATGAGGGGCCGTGAGTAAAAAATAGGACTTTGAATGCTACAAAGAAATTCTCTCAACAAGAAAAACAAAGCATCTGCCTTCATTTAAAAGTTTGAGTTGTGTGCGATTTCCTGCATCTAAGCACCTCCTTTTGAACTACAAAGAGGCCACAAAACATCACATTTTCCCCTCCCAGCTTTCCCCTTCAAAAACCCTAAGGTGATGATTAACAAACAGCCCCTCTTGTCCTCAGACATTCTAAGAAGCCACAGGAAAAGATAAATTAAACAGAAGAACCCTTCCTAAATAAACAAGAAACAGGCTGCCAGGGGAGAAGACAAAACTTCCTTGCAAGAAACAGTAAGTAGCTTTCCTTGCTGACAAGTGGGAGACCAGGAGAGAGCTACCCAGGACCTCCCACCCACTGAGGCAGCCAGAACAGAGAACCCATCCTGAATGGTTCCAGCCTTGGATGCTGGGCAGCTGCAGAGACTCTGCAAGGGGTTCTGGGTGGAAGTTTAAAGGTCAGGGGCTCAAGGGCAAAACTGAAGACTATTCTACCAGCCAAGGGCTTCTCCAGTCGGGCTGAATCTCTAATTCATGGCCAATTCATTTCCTAACAGGGCAGCCTCCCAGGCAATCCATTCCAACCTACCACCTATTACTATATCACCATGTGCAGATCTGACCCTGTTTAATCACCCTTTGATTAGACATAATCCTTTTCTTGGGATCTTTATAAGAATTAAAGAATTTTGGCAGTATGCCCAGATCTGTGGTAAGCACATGCCAGATATATAATAAATGTTCGCTTCCACTGGAAGGAAACTCTTCATTCCACTCAACAATCACTACTTAAGGTGAAAAAAAAATAAAAAAAAAAACCTGTAGTTTTCTATGGCACCTCAAAACTAAAAACCTTACACAGAATGGAAAAAAGGGGAACCCAAAGACTTCGAGACTAGGCCCCTAACATATCTACACACCCTAGGGGGTTAAATTTCACCTTCTGGATCCTCTTGCAGAGCAAAAATCAGCTCACTGGGTCATGACCAAGAAGCAGTATTAACTGCCACAATGCCTCTGGCAGGTTTTGTTTTTTGGCATTTGTTTGTTTTTTGAAGGTGGTGTGGGGAATCTTAATTTAAATTAACACACATTTAGATTTACTACATGAGAGTAAAGATAGCTCCCACCCCAAAACATCCAAATGAAAGAGGTAAGTAAAAAAGAAAACACAACCAAAAACCTCCATTCCAGTAATATTAATCAGAATACTATCAGTGATCACTAATCTTAAATTAGAAAATGCTGCTTCAAACCTCAATGGAGAAAAAGGACATAATAGAGTTTCCATTCTTTTCTCTCCCTTCCTCCTGGAGTTTATGTATAAGCATCAGAATTTTACCTCTGTACCTCTTCAAAACTTCTCAGCCCAGTGGCCAGTAGTAACCACCATTGTTTAGACATTATAAATTTTTTGTGTTTTTTTTGTTGTTGTTTTTATTTGTTGTTTGTATTGTTTTTTTCAAGACAGGGTTTCTCTATGTAGCCCTGTCCTGGAACTCACTTTGAAGATTGGCCTCTAATTTAAAGAATGCCAGCCTCTGCCTCCCACAAGCTGGGATGAAAGGTGTGTGCCACCAGGCCCAGCAGTAGATTATTCTTTAACAGCCGTAAAACTCAAGAAAATTGTGTAAGCAAAATTTTTCATTGGTTTATTAGTTATTCTAAAATAAAACACCTCACTTTTGATAATGCTTCCATTTTACAAATATGCAAGAGTTTAGCCATATTCGTTTCTGAAAAAAATCTACTATTTAAAAATTTGACTTTTATCTACATAGTCAGATACCTGCTTCTCCAGGCATTCTTTCAAATCTAAACATATACAAGATGTATAAGAAAATTGGTAATAACCCCGACAAAGTTATCTTAAGAGAAATCTGCTCTAAACAGAACTTTAAATAACAAAATGACTTCCACTGCAAGCACTGTCCCCAAGTAAATTGACTGCATCTTAGAATCAAGTACACTCAAGGCTGGAATGTCAAGCCAAAATCATATATTACTTCAACCTCACTAAATTTCTCCTTTTTCTCCAAATCCTAGGCTGCTTTCTAAAATAGTTCACTAAAAAGCACCAACCTAATTAACAACTGCTTCCTCTGCAACAGTGGCCTTGATTTCACTTATTTACACATTAACTGCAGCCTCCTTTTGGCCAAGCCAGTCTATTCTCTGTACCATGCCGAGCCTTTTATCTGCCCTGGACAGCATTTTCTCCAGCAGATGAAGTAGATGCCGATTGATTTGCTGTCGAGCATGGTAAATTAATAGCAACAAATTGCTGAGGGCCCGTCTCGCTGCTCCACCATGCTTCGGCAGTTTTGCTTTATTTGCTCCATGATGGGCAGCAGTCGGCCTCTTCAAGTCAATTTCTTCTTAACAACCTGCAATACTTTTCAATGGTGAAAATAGAGCTGTTCCTTGTAAGTCAGAAATCAATATCCTATTGCCCTTAGAAAATGCTAAACAAGCAGTATTGGCAATCCACTTGGTACTAGAGGGTATCAGATATAATGCAAATCCATACTGCTTCCCTCCTTGAAGTTATTACAGTTTGCTAAAAGGTTCCTAATGTCATTTATCATCATTTACCATTGACCAAAGAGGCTATGATTATGATATCCTATCAGTTGGCAAGGCCTTTCATTTCAATTCAATTAATATTTTAGCAGCACTCAAATGGTTGTGGCCCAAGTCTTGTAATGAAATTTGCATGACTTAGAATGAAATAAGAATTCTGTTGCTTTAAGGGAAAATATTACACACAAGAATATGCACACATGACAAACACCTATTTTCATATAATTGTGCAAGTTTCACGTTTACATTTTCTGGTGATTTTTAAAATTCAAGTACTAAGCAAATAAATTTCAGAAGAGATCTTCAGATTTTAAAACACTAACAATGAGGAAATTGCGTGTTACTCTCATTCCCCCTCTTCACATCACAGCATGTTCACCTATTTCATTTCTACAGGTTGAATTCACACATCAATGGTTCCTAATCTACATCCAATATCCACATTCCAGAGTGGCAACAGCCAGAGTCTGATTCCATTAGGAAGGAGTTCTTCAATTACAGTGTTGCAGGCAAAGGACTCAAACAAGCATCATCTAGCTGTGGTATCAACTGCAACATACCAACCCATCTGCCCAGGGTCACTGACACAACCAGAGCCACTCTACATGAGGGATCAGAAGAAAGTAACAAGAAGCATGGGTCAACTATCCCATTTAAAACAAAACCAAAACCCTGTAGACAGGAAAATCCTCCTCAGGGAATCAACACGCTTTCATTTTTAAAAACTCTCCTTTGAAGACATCACAATGAATTCCAGGTCATTTCTAACCCAGGTCCTAATTATTACTCCCATTTTCACACTAAAACTGAAGACAATGGAAAAGTACTAATTCCCACTGTGGCCTACAACATTCCACTTGAACTTCTCCGGATTTTATTTTTTCCCAGATTCATCTGTTCAGCTCCATCAATCCTACTAAAGATTACTAAAAATTACGTTCATATTTTATGCTCCAATTCCATGTCATGTCACTGAGTTCCCCTTTAAAAAAAAAAAAATCCACTAATTTTACCAGACTAATGCTATTTACTCAGTTACCAAAATTTAAATTAATTATGTTCTCAAACATAATTGTTAAAAATTGGCAACATTACGCAGGCTTAATTAAGATTAAATCCAATTTACTAAATGTACTTTAATTGGTACTAATTACATTAGCTTTCATTTCAGAATGACAAATTCCCCATAGGTTTCATTTTATGGTTCTCCATGAGAATCAACCCAGGGCAACTAATGATGAGCATCACCAAAGAGAAAGGGGGGAAAGCAGACCCTCCCTGTTTACCATTGCTTCATACTAACATCCTTTTATCCATTTGCTAAGTCAGAGTCATGGCTCCTTCAAAACCTTCATTTTCTGTCCCTGTGAAAAATCTCTCTAAAAATACTCTGTGTGGATGGCTGCAGCCAAGAACAGTGGGATATTACCAAAAAAAAAAAAAAAAACAAAAAACAAAAAAAAAAACCCACAAAGGTTTCAAATGTTGGGGCCACCAATTACTAGGGTACTTCTGAGGCCTCCTGAGACTCGTACTCTTGAATCCTTTGAGACACAAATCTAATAAGTGAATAAGCCTAAACCGATCTTGAGAAATAGGCCCAATTATGCCTCGGGGCAACTTCCTTGCATTATTGCTGCTTTCCATTACAAGGGTATCCAGTGAGTGCATCTGGAAGAGAGGCTAAGAGAAACGGCTGTCTGGCTAGGAAAACAAATAAAGATAGATATGCCTCTGTGCTTAAGGGGAAAAAAGAAAAGAAAATATAATAAGTAGGTGGTTTGCAGGACTGTCTGTATTTCATAATGTGATAAACTGCCCTCGGGATTCTTGATATGACTGAATTCAAAAGCAAGAGGGGGGAAAAGGCAAAGTATGCTATTCTTGATTTTAAATGGATGGCATTTGAGGCCAGCTGGACAAGATGACAAAATTTATAGTCATATAAAATGTGTAAAATTAAAGGATCTCATATATACCCCAATACCAAAATAAATGCATACAGCTATGAGACACTTATAGGTGTCGATGGCACAAGATCCACAAACTAAGTGGTCAGGGTAAGGCAAGTACAGAAAAGGAAGAAATAAAAAGGGGCATTAATCTAGTCCATTCTTTAAAGAGACTAATTTTAGAAGGGTGCATTAAAAAAAAAAAAAAAAAAAAAAAACAAGCAAAAAGTATGTACAAGAACCAGACTATGTAAGCAGGTAATTAGGTAACTGTATTCCTGGGAGGCAGAACTAGAGAAGGTCCATCTATAAGCTATATATATTTTACTTAAGCAATATTTGTATGACTAAGCTAAACAGAAATGGCAGGTTCTGAAATGAAAATTTAAATATGTACCATTCAAACTACAACACGTATGTATTAGTAAATAGCATATACAATGTTCACACTGGCATAACTAAGTAGTATACAGCGTAAGAAAAGCTTGAAATGAAGTCTTCAATGTAGATAATGTGGTAATTTTCCTTAACTTTGTATTTCCAAATGTTATCTGATAACCTTTATTGTCTAAGCTGTCTTTTCATGAACTACTAATGTGGGTACGTTCTGACCATGTGGCAAGCAACTATTTCGAAAATTCTTACAGCCTGATGATGTCCTCATCTCATACCCTTTAACCTTAGAAAGCACATACAACACCCTGACCCTGCAAATTAAGACATGAAAAGCAGGAAGTTGCCCATCACCTCTTTCTCAGTAGGCAAATATACATGTATCTATCTGAAATGGCTGCTGAGACCTGTAGTCCTTCAGGAACATGACTTCAACAAAATGCTTCCTGGAGGAATTGTCACAGCCATTGCCCAGGAGGAGCACACACCTAAATGCATAGGCTATTTTTTCCATTTAGGGAACTTAAACCAAATCATTTCATTTGATATCTTGCCCCCCCCCCAAAAAAAAAAGAAAAAGAAAGAAGGAAAAAAATCAAAACAAAACTCTCTGGTAGCTGTAGTAGTCATATATAACTATCAATGCTTTCTTTCCCCCCAGCCGCAAACTAATTGCTAGATTTCAAGACCCAAGGCTTAACATTAATCACATCCTTCTATCAGGTTCATTTACTCTGTACAAATTTTGGAAGTCGAAGCTAGAGTTCCTAGTAAGACCCAACTAAGTAGTCTCTGGGGACCAGTACAAGGATTTTACATCTATTTCTTTTATAGCTCTGCAGATTTCATTTTGATCCTCCCAGCTCACTTTTCTCTCTATTTTTTTCATAGTGATACAATGAAGGTTTCACACAATTTACAATTTTATTTATTAATATTTTCAAGGAAAGTTCTTTCATAAGAGAGTTTTGATTTTTTTTCTTTTACAAAAAGAAAATACACACTTTAAGTTTTGCATATTACTTTTGAAAGTGCAGGAAAGTTTAATATGCATTCTGATTTAAGAAGCAAAATGTAAATTATTAAGTCTTTTAAAATACAGGTATACGTAACAAATATAAAAAAGAAAAATCACAAATTATACAATTTTCTTTTCACAGTGCATGAGTATTACTGTCACTTAAAATAATTATAAAGAAATAACTTACCTGCTTGTGCATTTCTATGTTCAACCCATAGGACATTTCATAATACTGTCAAAGAAGGAAAAGTAATTAAATCTGTACCTTTCAAGTAATCTTTCCAGTTTGTTCAAAATGCCCAAGTAAACAAAAAAACAAAACAAAACAAAAATCCTAACACAAAGGTCTAACCTTAACCAAAATACCCACAATATCTAAGTCAATAAATACAAAGGATGCCTAATTGCTAACTTTAAAAAACTAAAGACACGTTAAGACACACCCCAAGAGAAAAACTCACAAAACTAATAAAAATGTCAAAATTCAGCATTCTTAACATAAACAAATTTAAAAAGTCTGATGAACATTTGGTTCCACATGACTCTTAATTCCTAAGCAGAGCGGAAATATCACCCAAAATGCTGATGTTTTCAAAGAACTGTTGAAAAGTGTGATGCTACCTCACAGTTCAGTTTCTTGTTTTTAGTGTACAACTCACACATGCAACACAGGAGCTTAATGGAAAATTAATGAGTTACCCTGCAAGTTCTTTCAACACAGAATATACTTTTGAATCATAAATGTGCTTCATTATACTTCTGTAAACACAGATTTGATTTCTCTGAATGGAAGTATAACCATGGTACAGAAAACCTGGCAGCTCAAATCAGTACTCCTAAGACCCAAAATAACACTACAGAACATGAAAGCATGCACACAAAAATATAAACAAGAGTAGCATGATAAATAGGAAAATTTCTGAAAGGGGGTCTGGTGTCATTTCCTATCCTAATCATTAATTAAAAGGCATAAAACACATTTAATTTTAAGAGCATATAGAAAAACTGTCTGCTTACAACTGCAGCAAGAGCAATAAAACAACAAAGACAACCTCAAACAAAACATTTTGCTTCTGACTAAACAAAAAATAAATGAGTTCTTTTTCCATTTTTTTTCAATCTGTAAAAACAAAGCACAGAAAATTATACCCCATGCAACAGAACTTTTTGAAAATTTAAATCAAAGCTGGTAGTCAAATCCGAGTTATAACAACCTGGAATTACAGGTTGTTAATGGACACATACCCACAGCCTCAACCACACTGACAGGGCCACTGTGATGTAGCCTGCAGCCTCCAGCAATTTAAAACATATTCTTGCTTTCGGTATCCCAAGCTAATGAGCACTTTGACTCTCTGACACAGTTCTCTTACCATGACATAATGCCGCTGCATCTCCGTCTTCTCACTGGCGAGTTTCTCACATTCCAGCTTCAGACTATTCAAGACATAAAATCATCTAAGTACAGTGTAGAACTTAACTTACACCCTTCAACTCCAAATCCACATCCCTTCCTCTAAATCATCGCCTCCTATTGTCAAATCAATGATATTAAACAGCACTTTACTAAGGAGAGTGGAGAGATAGAGAGAAAGGAGTGCCAAGAACCAGCCTGGACTTGCCTCTTCAATAAGGATAAGCTGTGGGGGCTGGGAAAGAAGGATTTATGTTTTAAAGAAATAAACCCTCCAGCCAATTTAATTCTGCAACTTCACCCAGAACTGAATATTCTTCACTAAATTCACTTACTAAAACAAGAAAATTAACATCGATGATAATTATATATATACATATATAGATGAAAAACTAAGCCCACAAAAGTGCCCGGGGGTTGGGGCGGTAGCTTTAATAGTCTATGAGATTGGTGAAAATCAGAATCAACACAGTCTTATGAATGTTTTTTCCCTCCAAAAAAATACAGATAAGCTGAATGCCATGGGGGTTGGGAGCAGCAGCCTGTTTGGGTTCTTGCTTTTATGCAGTAAGAATTCTGCATCATTGAGAATCCAGCGAAACAAACATGTTTCAAGTCTAAGAGCCTCCAAGTCTTGAAAGCACTGTTGTTGTTGTTTATTTTTAATAAAAGTAATGAAACGGCTCGATTGCTTACTTCTCCTGGCTCTCAAACTATGCCATGGAATGGCAGAAGGAAGGAATCAAACCCAGAGCAATAAAGAACCAAGGAGTCAAAAGGCCCCGGCATCTTCCCAACCTTCCGTTCTCCTGACCCAATAAATCAATATCGAAAGTTTGGCCTCAGCATTTTCCAAGTCTCCTCAGTTTCGATTGTTCTGCTTCCTTTTCTGTTTACAAGAGAAGAAAATGCTTAATTTCTTTACACCTGCCTAAAGGAGAAGAGGCCCTGAGTTGCCTTTTCTACCCACAAGGGGGAAAAAAAATAGTAATACCTTTTTGCTGTTGGAGGGGTAGGGAGAGGGGGTGGTGTTTGTGTGTTGGGGGGGCTAGACAAGAGCTAAGCAAACAGAAGGATCAGCTAAAGTCAATATCGTTACCTGTGGTACTGAGCCTGTAAAAACTGAAACTCTTCCTTAATCCGATCACAGGATTCGGAAATTGTAAATTTGAAGGGTTGAGCAGGCTGATGCGGTGCCTAAAGGACAACAATAAAATATTTAATTAGCCCACATCGCAGGTGGGGGGTGAGGACAGTCCGCGGCCGGAGCCGGGGGCGGGCGGGGTGGGGAGGGGGCGTCTCGCCGCTCCCGCCTCCCACTCGCTCGCCCGCCCGCCCGCCCGCCCGCAGAGGTCCGGGCGCCTCCGGGCGGCCCTCCCCGAGCCCCGCCGCTCAGCCCCGCTCTCCACCGCCGCAACCCCGCCGGCCCCCCGCGCTCCCCATCCCTCCCTACCCGGAACCGAAAGTGGCCCGTCGGGGGCAGCCGCGCCATGGCGTCGGGCGGGCGTCCGCGGGGCGAGCGAGCCCGGCCCGGCCCGGCCGCCGGCTCCCCCGCAGCCTCGCGCCGCCCGCCCCCGTCGGGAGAGCCGCGCGGGCGGAGAGCGGCGGCGCGCGGCTTCCCGGGGCTCCGGAGACAACAATGAGAAAATGGCTACAAGTCGCCCGCCCCCCCCCCCGCCCCGTGCACCCTCGGAGCGGCCCCGCCGGGCGGGCGGGCGAGCGGGCGGGCGCCCCGGGGCTCGGCGCGGGCGGGCGGGCGGCACTCACCGGGTGGCGCGTCTGCGGGTACATCTTGCTCAGGTCGCGAATCATCCACGCCGCTTTAGTGCGCTGCGCCGGGCAGGGGCGCGCGGCTCATCCGCTTCGAGGGCTCCGCGGCGGCGGCGGCGTCCCGGGCCTGCGGGTCTCGCGCGACGCGGGCGGCGGGCAGGCGCGGGCGGCTGGGCGCGGGCGGCCGGCTCCGCATTCCCCGCGGGCGTCACCGAGGGCGGCGGGCACCGTCCGTCCTGCGCCCGCCCAGACCCCGCGCCCGCCCGCCGAGCGCCGCCCGCCCGCTCGCTCGCGCCCGGCTCCAAACTTTGTTTTCCCCTTCGGCTCGGGCTCCGGCTCGCTAGTCCTCGGGACGAACGGTCGCGTCTTCCCCCGGAGCGAGCGCAAACTCCTCTCCGGTTCGGCAGAGCTCTCGCGGCGCCGGGGGGTTCCTCTGGAGGTTGGTTGGCTTTTTTTTTCTTTCTTTCTTTCTTTCTTTTTTTTTTTTTTTTTTTCGCCTCACGGCAGCGAAAAAAAAGGCACCTTTTAGCTTCTTTTACCACATTTCATTTCCTTTTCTTCCTTCCTGTTTTTTTTTTTTCCTTAGCCCCAAATTGGAGTGGTGGTGGTGGAGGGGGTGGGGGGAGATTATAAAAATAAAAGAGCGAAAAACGCTTGCGGCTTTTTAAAATTCTCTTTCAAACTCCGCGAACACCACCTCAAAAAAATAATACGCGAGTGTGCAAGAGGGGGGAAAAGGAGGCAGCCAACAGCCGAACGCCCGCTCCGAACGGCTCTAACAACGCGCTCTGTGTAGGTGACTTCTTTGACCAAATTTAGCAGCAGCTAATCATTAACATTCTGATACATATTCACGACCGTCCGCGGAGGGGCCCCGGAGCATCCCGGGAGATGTAGTCCTCGCGCGGCCGCCGCGGCCGCGGATCCGGCCGAATTGACTACAGTCTCCGGCTAGCCCCGCGCGCTCTCCGCGGCGCTCTCCAGGCGCCCCGCCCTCCCGCGGCGCGAGGGCGCCGCGTCAACCAATCGGAGATGGCTGAACATTAATCGCCGTTCTGTGTTACTGCCCATCATTTCACCGCTGACAAATGGCGAGCCAGGAGGGCGGGGCCGGACGGGCTGCACCCACGTGGGGACAGGGCGTGACGACGGGCTCCGACCAATAAACGCAAAGGATTGGTGCTGACGGGGGCGGGGCGCAGCGGCCCGCCCGGGGCGGAGCCTCGCGCTGGCCGCCGTTCCCTAGCGCGAGCGTTCGAACCGCGGAAACATTTGTTCAGCTGTCAATCAAAGTAACGTGGGGTGGCGAGCCGCGGCGGCTGCTGTCGCTGCTGCCCTGGCTGCATCTTTAGAAGCAGCTTTAGGCGGCGATGGCGGCGGCGGCGAGCCTGCAGGCCGGTCCGAAGACGCCCTCCCAGGCTCGTCTCCCGCTCGACGGCGGAGCCCGGTCTAGGCGGCCGCGCGGGGGTGCGCACTAATTAGGGCCCGATGTCTCCGTAAAGAGACAAGCTCGGCCTTGTGCAACGCGCCGAAACCCCTGTTGAGACAAGAGAGGGAGGATCGCGCCGATCCCACTCCGTGCGGTTCACATCCATTTTACGCGCTGCTGGAGCCGGCATAATTTTCCGCGTGAGCGCGGACGCGGTCGACCCGGTTTAGAGCCGCAGCCGGGAGGCGTGCGCTGGGCCGGTCCCGGGCCCTCGCCGCCGGCCGACTCCGCGGTGGTTCCCTTTCTTTAGAGGCACTAGTCAAGTTAGTCCCGGGTTGAAAGAGCGCCCGAGCGTGGACGCTCGGCCCCTGAGTCCGGGAAGG
Organism: Meriones unguiculatus; assembly: GCF_030254825.1. Taxonomy (NCBI): domain Eukaryota; kingdom Metazoa; phylum Chordata; class Mammalia; order Rodentia; family Muridae; genus Meriones; species Meriones unguiculatus. Next base: position 31,678,346 of record NC_083349.1, read on the forward strand.
CCTGGGCAGGAGAGGAGGAGGGTCGGGACCCGGGAGCTGCAGCCCGCAGCAGTTTTGAGGCTTAGCGGGTGTTCCGGAGCTTGCGAGCTGCGCTAAGGAACCTCTGACCTCTGGGCAATCGGAAGAATTCAGGAAAAAGTCAAGCAGGATTATAGCCGAGGTCGTTGCGTTTGGGATATTCGTTTCTGAGTCCCACTCTAACTCGACGTGCCGGATGAGACGGTGCTGTTGGTTCAACACAAGTGGGAAAACCGTTTTTCCTAATGATGATGCTCTCCTCGGCAGAGGAATCAATAGCTTAATGCCCAACTCAAGGCGTTCTGTGCGCTGGCCACTGAGGACACCCGGGCGAAGGCTGCAGTGCTCTTGTTAAAAACCCAGAACTGAAGCTCATAGAATGCTTCCGTTCTGCAAATCATTTTCTTCATTTCCAAAGGAAGATGAAGGACTTGCCTCTGTCCCATACCCAACTATTAAAAAATGTGGCCAAAGGTATTCACATAAAGACAGGATTTTGAACACATGTGGGGTTAAAAAGAAAAAAAGAAAAGCCCAACAATGATCGCAGATTAGGATTACATTTTTAAATATCAGTTAGGCAAAATACGTTTCTATTTTGCCTGATTTTTTTTAAACCTGGCTTCTTAGAAATTTTGAAAACGCTCATATATTTATTTAGTATGGGGAGGGTGAGAGTGTGTGTTTACAAGCCCTGGGATCAAGCTTACATGTGACAAGCGCATTTACCTGTTAAGCTATCTTGCTGGCCCTACGTTATTTTCTGAATCTCACGCATGTCCATTGTACAGCAGTGTTCTGAAACGTTCTCAGAGGGCTTGAGTGATACGATGTCTGCACCAGGACGCTGAGTCTCAACAAGAACAGCCACGGTTTGCCTGAGGTTGCTTATTTGCTTTCCCTGGAACTTTTTTTAGTGGCTAATTATCACAGTGTCTCGGTGGGAAGTTCCGTGTTCCTTCTCTGTTTCAGTTTAAACAGTAGTATGTTCCATGAGAACTGGGACTTGGTTAGTCACGGGCTAACTAACTCTCCAAGATGCCCTGGATGGTGCCTGGCCTGTAGCTGGTGCTCAGTAAATGCTTGTTGATGCCCTGTGCTCTCAGTATAGAAAGCTGCTGTATCATTAGGATCCAATTTATTGAAATTCTATGCAGTCATTTCCCCCTGACAGGAAATGAGAAGTTTAATGCTAGAGCCCGAAAGGCTATGGAAAGGGTCAAGATGGAAAGAAACTGCCTATAGGAAATGCCATCTTACAGTAGACACCTTTCCTTCAACCTCTCCCAACACTTTATGTCAACAGAGAAGTGGCTGGAGAAAATGGGGTGTTTCTTATTTGTTTGTTTGTTTGTTTAAGGACACTTTTAAAATGCAGCCTGCGTGTACCTGTCACATTCTGGCTTTGTGGCAGATCTACAGAATTTGTAATATGTCTCTGAAAAACGTGAAATGGGGCGACACATCTCTCAGCCCTGTCCCTAGCACACTGAGTGCTGTCCCTGTTGATCTTGTCTCCTACTCTGCCCTACCTGTGCTGCTTTTATTCTTTTCCCAAAATGTTGAGCCCATCTGGGGAATGATTTAGGGGCTTACTCTGTTCCACCACAGAGCGGGGGACTCCAGAGGATTCATATGAGATGGCTTTGGAGGCACCGGTGGTGTGTGTGTAAAAGCCAGGGCTGGCAGGGCCCAATCTCAAAGTGACAGGTACCAGGCCAAGCACACTTTTTACTAAGGTTAGAGGTTATAAATCATTTCTTATCCTACCGCAGGCAGATTGAGCACAGTAAGTGCCAGAATAAGGGCATTTAGCAACAACATGGCAACTACTGATTTATCGGCCCTTGTTCTAAATTTTACCTTCTTTGTCTGCTCAGTAAAAGAGAATCCGGGCCCTTTAAATATTTTCCAGCTGAGAGAAAAGGTTCATCAATAGAGAGCCCTGGAGAGACTCCAAGACAAAGAAGTTTGCCTCCTCGTCCAGTGTGTGTGCAGGGTCATTCCCCAAAGGACAGGGAGCAGGAGGCGGCAGCAGCCAGCAGCTTCCTTCAATCCACAGTTAGGTGGCTTTGGATCAAGTGTCCAAACACATACCTCCCTCAACAGTGTCTCCTGACACTGCAGAAGATGCATTTTCAGCAGATTCTGGTGTGTGGCCTTCTAGCGAGTCGGAGAAAGTAAGTTTCCAGCTGGAATCACCTGCTCATCAGTCGGTCATAACAGCACTCTCCAGCAAGGTCCAGTTCTAAGCCCTGTGTCTTCAGGGTCTTGCAGGAGCAATTCCTTTTTGGTGGGGGTGGAAGGGTAGCAGGTGTTCTATCTCAGTACTAAGGGCAGTTGCTTCTCTTTATTCCCTGTTTTGTAGTAAAGAGACAGGTAGGGCCTTACCATACACACACACACACACACCACTGCACCACACGCACTAGCTACGGTAAAAAGAATTCCGAACACATTGCCAAAAATTAATTCAAATCAAATACAAAATGAATCAAAGGTATTTCTGGCCCAGTGTTCCAGTGCAGAGCTGTACCTTGATTGTGAACCCAAGAGCACAGCTTGCCCTGCTATACAGCACCACTGAAAGCCTCCTGAAACACCGTGGCTCCAAGCTTACACTGCTGGAAGTTATGAATTTCAGTGTTTTTAAGTGTACGTACAAAGTTTTCCGCTCTTATGGAAAAATAATTTAATTATAGGAAACAGACTTTTAATATTTTCCTACCACTATTCTTCTGCATGTAAGTATCAAATTAGTATGTCTTTGGATAGGGTTGTGTTAGAATGTTTGATTTTTAAAATTGCTGTTTGAATTGCTGACTTGAGCTTCATAAAAAAATCATTCAATGAATTTTGGCTTGAGATTAGGACAGAATCTCCAACAATTTCCGAAGTGGCCCTAAACATACTTCTGTCATTTTATTCTATGTGTTTATGCAAAGTGGTGCTCTCTGAACTGATGATTCGAATCACAATATCTGTCGACTCTGAAAAAAAAAATGTTGAAGTGTCCTGAAGCAGCATCAGATATTCAGCTGGGATTTAATTCTTTGTGTAAAGATAAATAAGCACTTCCATCTCATTAGCATGCAAATGTCCTTTCATCTTTAATGATTAGATTATATATACATCAATGAGTTACTTCAAAATAAATTTCCTTTTGATTTATCATCAGTAAATGTTTAATTTGTATACCTACTTAATGGACCCTTTGACCCAAGGTAACCCAAAATTTCCCTAGCAAAAAGGATTAGCAAGTAGAAAAAGTCTGAGAGACATTGATGTAGAGTCTTGTACCGGTTACCAACCATTTTTCTCCGATTCCGTCCTTTTCTTGAAGTTTACTTGTTCAATTTACTTTACGTTTCTCTTCTGATTGGAGCCAGGCTGAGGGTAAACAACAAAACGTTTCTTCTGTGTTGGATCTTACATTTCTCTGTTGGAGGCTGATGTGGGAGAGGGGAGCAAAGGCTATGAAGAGAGATAAAGTGGGACGCGCAGAATCCCAGTGCCTGGGGAGATGGGACCACATCAAGTGGGAAGGCTTCCCGGATGAAATGATGCTTTAGTGCAGACCTGAATGTCAGGTGCAAGCTGGCCATTGTAAGGTCTGCTCTGACCTGAAACAGGAAGGGTCACGGAAACTATCTATGGTAAGATGAAGATAGCACAGTGGTCTTATTTGAAAGAACTTAGTACATCAGTGTGTCAGACTGCCAGACTTCTAGATTCTCTGGGGGAGGCAGAGCTTTGTCTTTGCCAGTTGCCTTTGTGTTGACTTATGGAGGCAAGAGCTACCTTTGGCTTGGGGTGCTTCTAAATTTGGTGGATAAAAGGCAAATGGACATTGGTTGCCCTTTTTACTGGGAGGGGAATAGTCTAGAAATAGGATGGACAAATTTACATAGGTGCTAAGGAGACTTCAGGGAAGGAAAAAAAAAGCAATCCTCCTCCCTTTTCCTCTTCTTTTTGACTTTTGGTTTTGGGTTTTTGAAACAAGGTCTCTCTGTGTAGTCTTGGATGTTTTGGAATCACTCTCCATAGCAGGCTGACCTTGAACTCAGAGAGAGATCCGCCTGCCTCTGCCTCCCCAGTGCCTGTGCCACCACCCGACACACTCTTCATTCTTCACTGAAGGGTTGTATTATTTGAACCTCTTAAGATCATTCTCAGTTCATAGGTAACTAAGGCCCTTCTCCCTCCTTTCAGGGCTGGGGTTATGTCTGTGTGATGGGAAGGGCCATGTGGTGTTTACATTGAATAAGGGGTTAGACCAGTGACCAGACCCACAAGCAGCTCAAGAACCATAGTTCTCATGCTGAAGGTCAGCGGGAATGGGAACTTTGAGCCCAGTGGCACACATTAATGGACATACCTCCAGTCAGCAATAGTTCTGAAATCTGAAGGAGACCCTAGGATTCTCACCAACCTGGGCAGCTAATTAAAGAGAACTGTCTATTTACTACACTCTATGCCAACCGAGCAAGTCAAATACACTATTTGACCAAGCAAGAGAAATACACTATTCATAATGACCTGTTTTGAAGAAAAACTCATATTATCATAATTTTCTTTGAATCCAGAGGAACCTTGAGTAAACTTTTCTGTTTTGACCAGTGACTTTAAGCAAACAGAGTATCATCATTTTTACTTTAAGGGCTAAACCACTGAGACCTCAAACATGTTACTTGCCCAAGGTCACACAACCTGAAAGCATCTAAAAGGACGCCTAGAACTCCGGTCCCCTGCCTTGCATCAATACGAATTCCACAAGTGGATATTCAGTTCAAGTAGGCAATTTAAATACTATTCAGCTCACCTGCCTAAGCTTAAGCCTTTTTAAACATATGTTTTATTGCAAGAACGCGGGTGGATGGTGAATCCGGGGAGACTGTTGCTGGGGCCTTGGGGCAAAAGCAGAAACCGAGTATTCCCACAGCCACAGGAAGCACCACCCTCCTCTCTGTTGCCCGCTTAAAGCTCACGAAGGCTTGATAAGTGAGATTGCAGGGAGATGAACAGTGCAGCAGCCGCACTCCGGCTTCCAGGGAACAGCGGGGCTCACACCTGTTCAGCCCATCACGGCGCCTTCATACAGGCTCGCGCTCTCCGCAACTATCACAGCAACCTGCAGGGCACGTTTTACAAGAGAAAACCCTGCATATTCACTTTCCAAAATTGGCAGTTTGAGGATGGGATGAGTGTAGGAAAAAAAACTAGTCATCACATCATTCGATACAAGAAAATGGTCAATGGAAGTCCCCTATAGCTTTGCCTCTACCTGTAGCCCATTACTTTTTTTATATAACTTATTTATCTTTATTTTATGTACATTGCATGTGTGAGGGTGTCAGATCTTGGAGACAGAGTCAGTGAGCTGCCATGTGGGTGCTGGGAATTGAACCGCGGTCCTTCGGAGTTTCAGTGCTCTTAACCGCTGAGCCATCTACCCAGCCCTGTAGCCCATTTCTTTATCTCATATAATCTGCTCAACTTTACACCTTTCAGACCTTACCTTTATGGAGTCTTTCCAAAAAGGAGATATATGTAGCCTCAACGCCCTTCTTTACTTAGTTACAGGTGCTGGCACTTCTACAAACACCATCTTGAAGCGGAACTCTTAACATGGAGAGGACTGCTAGTAAAGATTGGTAAACGTGATTGTGTTACTGCCCATCTTTGTAAATTTCCCAAGGAATAAACGTCTGAAATGTGGATGTGGGGCCCGTGGCTTTAGAAACTTGCTGAAAGGTGATTGCTTCACAAAGTAACTGTTAAACCAAACCAAACCAAACCAAAAAACACCCTAACGTCACCATATTAAGCTAAATTTAAAGCAAGCATTTATTAAATATTGAATAGTGACCAAGAGACGGACTTTGGTCAGGACCATTCGCAAGAACTTCCCAGCTGGAATGGCCCTGAGCCACTTGTCGCAGGGACTTGTAAGGACAAACTTATAGGAATGCCACTTTCCCATGAGGCTTTGTTATTTCCCAAGAACTACAGTTCCCAGCATTCCAAGAAGTTACCTGGTTCGTGGGCAGGTGAAGATTAGAGGTTAGTTTTGGGGAATTTCATAATCTTAAACTATAAGGGTCTGTACTCGTAATGCCAGTACGAGCAGGCTCCTACCAATATCATTCAATATTACACTGCTTAGGACAATTCTGATAAATCACATGACTTCCTTTAACAGAAATCCCTGTAAAAGAGTATGAGTAAGTATGAGTACAAATAGTTTATCTCATCCCATTAACTTACTATCTCCTCTGAGAAAAGGCTTTGACACCCTAGGAAATTCTCACTCATAGAGCTGCCTTCTTCCTTCACTGCTTGCTTTTACATAGAGCAAAAATTTAATGTTTCTAGTCTAGCTTCTGAAACTTAATTTTTATTACATGCATATGAATGTGTGTGTAACTTGAGTAGAGGTACCTACATAGGCCAGAGGAAAGTGGCCGATACCCTGGAGCTGAGGTGGCAAGCCATTGTGAGTCACTCGGCACAGGAGCTAGGAACAGAACTTGGGGTCTCTGAAAGGGCCTATTCGATCCTAACAGTTCAGTCATCTTCCCGGGGTCTATTATGGGTACCTGTTAAACACAGTGTCTTAAAGAGAGATGGCTATTGAATAGATCACAAGTGGCTACTGAGTTCCATCACTTACTATTATATATCAATATACACCAAGCACTAAGAGATAGATGAGTCTTAAAATGCCCATTGCAAACACCAACAAACAACTTCTGCAAAGCCAATAGCCCCTTTAATCTTAATACAACTGTAGTAAGCAAACAAGTTGGAAATAAAGACCAAGATCTTAGAATTCACTTCTCCCCAGTTTAGTAAAACTACCTTTTAATTCTGTACAATAATTTTACTGCCTTGTGCTCTATGGAGTGTTTCCTTATAAAACTGTTATGGAGAGAAAATGGCAATTGTTGTAACTGCCCTACCAAAATGGTAACCACAGCTCTGAGGAGAGTGGCCCGCCTGGTTCATATGTATGTCTAAAAGCAAGAACATGTGCACTCCACAGTTTGGGCTGCGAATTTATCTGGGAAGTAGAGTGTTTGGTGAATATGAAGCCCTCGGTTCAAGCCCTAGTGCTACAGAGCAATGAAACAGACCCCACAGTAGGAGAGTCAGGCTTTAATGACCGAGGTATTTACATTTAAAAGTATATGCCAAGGCACTGTTTGCATAACTCCCACACCAGCTGAGTGTCCTCATCTTTCAGCCTTCTGGGTTTCTTGTCATTATGACTGTGAGCAAGACGTCTTGACATCAATCCATGCATGATCATAAGCCTGGTGTCCTCAGCATCTCCAGGGATCCTTGGAGGTCTCGGTTCCTTGGAATCCTTGGTCATCTTCCTGTGCCTATAGCTCATCTGTGCATTCTCACCTTAGTCTGCCATTTTGGAAAGTCTTTACTCTTCTGATGGACTCTGACACAGGCTGTACATGATGAACATTCTCCTCTGAAGATGGCAATGATGGAGAAGGTGACAAGTCATAAGGACAAGTAGGGATAGTGTAATATTTAATTACGATCCTGTGATTTTTCTGTACTCCTTCACCTGCTCAGTGGCAGATGCCACAGCTACGCAATGGAACAACACTTCTACTCATCCTCCTCCAAGAAAATCCACTGACGGTGGGACTGGCTTATGGTTCCTGACACAATCGCTTCCATGCAGTGTACTTTATAGCTTAGACTAGGTTTTTGAATCTGACCTTTTTGCGACATCTACACAAAAGAGATGAAGAAAACTTACTCATTTCCTTTTCTCAAGTTGAAACTCAAAGCAAGGTACCTTTTACAACTTTTCCAGTGAGAATTTAAAGGGAAGAATTAAGGCTTTGAAAAGGATAGGCATGATAAAAATAATCATACATTTTCCAAGAATGACGTTCATGAAGGACCTAAATACTATGTAGACTGTGCTATGTAGACAGTTTTTCCTTTACAAGCTTAAGAAAGCTGTTATTTATGATTTATAGGAAGGAAACAGATTATTTTTAACTCCTTGGAGGATCACGGGTTCTTTACATTTTCTGGAATACAACTAATCGTTTGGAAAATTATTTATTATGATGGCAATTGTCATGTGTAAATATACTTTAATAAGACAGTGGAAAGGTAAAAGAATTGTCAGATATTTACCGCAAGTTCAATTCAGAGACTTTTTTTTTAAAATAACATGTACTGCTATATAGCAATCTATCCTACAACAACTTCTTCCAAAAACACTGAGTGAGTGAATCAGATTGTAAAGACTAGTCACATTCAGAGAGCCATGCTAATCTATTGCTACACATTAAATACCATACTTGTAAAATGAATGCCAACTATACCTCTCATCAGTTGGAGGGTGGAATGTTTACAATAATTTGATATAAACATCTGTATTTAACACTGGTTTTGAACATTTGAGAAAACTAGATTTTTGTTGAATGATTTATGTTAATAATATGCATTTTCTAATTATTTATGTAATGCTCAGGAAATTTTATCACTGCTGTATGAAGTAACTCTAATTAAAACATTATTATTTATAAAACTACTGCATTCACAACTGGAACTTCAGTAATTAGTAAAGCCAAAATCACCTTGAAGCCATCGCTTAAGGAAGAAGGGTAGCCAAATGAGATATTAACTTGTCAATTCAATGGGAATTTAAATATTTAATAAAAAGGGAGATATGATTTTATTTTGACTTTTGAGTATAAAAAGAGAGTGTTGAAAAGATCTGACTTCTTGTGGGGATTTTGGCCTCTCTGCATTCTGCTATCCCCTGCTATGGTGTTTCTAACATTCACTGAGTCTGCAAGTCACTGTTACAGCAATGACTGAATGTGGAGAGGGTTGGCGGTTCAGGCCAATTTACAGAGGGGAGGAAAGCTTGCGTGAGAGAAGTCCTGAAGGAATGTGTGCTGTTGACATAGACACGTCAAGGATCCTAGAACCTCAGACCCATTGCAGAATGACAAAGTCTCTTATCCCTGCTCCTCTGCCATGACCCTCAGAGGGAAATGGCAAACCTTCCTCTGGTCTGTGTGTAGTTGTTGATGGCATGTGTTGAAAATGTCCACTACGCATTCTCCCCAAATGGATATCTACAGCCTGAAGACTACTTCTCTGAGAGAGGCTGCTTTACCTCAATTAGCTAACCCTGTCCTCTTGATCTAGCTCTATGCCATAAACCTCACCTTACCCGTTATCTGTATGTAATAACCCTGTCTCCTTGTCAGCTGTGCTCGATAGCATAAACCTCACCTTACCCGTTGTCTGTATGTAATAACCCTGTCTCCTTGTCTCTGTGCTCGATAGCATGCACCTCTTCAACCCTCACCCCACTCATCCCCATTCGAATTTATAATAAACATTCTGAGCTTCTGGGTCCTGCAGTTTCTCCACCAGAAAACCCAAGTCCACCAGACCCCATTTCTGCAAAATGTCTTTCTTCATTCTGTCTGTCTTTTCTTCATTCCCTCACTGCCCCAGTCAGGTCCAAGGATTTGGCAACCAATAATATCACCTACTTGAGAGGGTGACACAGGAGGAATTGCAAATTCAAGGCTTATCTGGAGTACAAGTAAATTGAAACCCAACCTGGGTGACTTGGGGAGACCCTGCCTCAAAATTAAAAAGAAAGAAAAGCAAAACAAGAACTAGGAATATAACTCAGTGGCAGAATGTTTGCTTATAACATGTGGGACCCTAGGTTCAATTTCTAGCACAGAAATATAAAATAAAAAAATGAAGGGTTGAATGTAATACCTTAATTTCCCTCTCACTTTCATTTTACAAGTAAACCTATGGGGTCTGGGACAGGTTTTCTAACTGGCATAACTTCATTCAAATTACTTGATAACTTGATTCAAATTACCGAATCAGATTCAAATCCAAGAGTACTTTCTGGAATGTTATTTTGTTGTCTTCCAAACTACTCTCTTCAGTGCCAGAAAGGAACAAGACATTTGTGTATATACTTTTTCACAGTGCAGTCCAGACTGGTCTAAAACTATGTACGCCAGGCTGCCCTTGAACTCAGGGAGATTCACCTGTCTCTGCCCTCTAGACTGCTGGGACTAAAGGAATATGCCACTATGCCCGGTTTTGATTATGTGCAATTATGCATAATTTTGATTTTTCAAGGATCATTTTGGAGCTGGGTGATGGCGCAGTGAATGAAGTGCTTGGCTGCGTAGCTGAGGGCCCACAAAGAAGAGCTGGGCTCGGCAAGCCCACCTGCAATTTGAGGGGTGGGTAGCCGAAGTCAGGTGAACCCCAGCACTCATTGGCCAGTTAGCCAAAAGTCAGTCTCTAGCTTCAGGAAGAAACTGTTATCACGGAGAATAGGGTGGAGTTCATTTCGACATTGACCTCCGGCCTCCATACATATGCATGCATGTAATATACCCAAATCCTATATTTACATGTGCACATAAGCCCACATACACACCACACCACCCATCCACCCACCCCCCACCCCCCCACCCACTTCCACCCCCACACACAAATATTTTGGTTTATTTTACTTTAAAGGATTAAGTTGTGATTAGTAATGCTTTTTGTTTTACTTTTGGCCACAGGGTCTTGCTAGATATCCTAGGCTGCCCTTAATATTGCTATAGGTATCCCTTAAACTTAACCAACCTCTGGCCTTAGTCTCCCAAACACTAGAGTCTCAGACTCATACCACCACACCCAGCTTAATGCACTTTGTGTAATCATGCTGTGAGATCTTTTAGAATTACCATATGAGGAGTGAATCAACAAATGGTTGCTAAATTTGTATTTCTTCCATTGAACAAGATTAAATTCTAATTCATTCAAATTGTTTTCACGTACTGATGAATAATCAAATGGCCCATTCTCTAAATCATCATTTTATGTTTTAATTCTCAGTGGAGGAATAATCACTAAAATTAGTGTTTAAAATACAGAAAGAACTAGGGTGCGTACCTAAGTAAGTACCCAGGGCTTCGAGTTTCCCTGATAGCCCTGGGAATTTAGAAATGTTTTTATAAGTTTTGGACATGGTGATATGCAAACGGTACAGCCATAAAGCTGCAATTAAAGAATACCTTGGCACATACTCTTGAATATGTCAAGCATTTATTGTATGTGTAACTTCCAGCCCACTGATGATCATTCTCAAATCTTCAAATCTTTCCTTAGTCAAAAAGGGAAAAAAAAACCATTTAGTGCTTAAAAACATAATTTAGCTGGGCACGTTAGCTTTTATAGCACATGGCTTTTATCCCAGCACTCAGGAAGGCAGAGGCAGGCAGATTGCTGTGAGATTGAGGCCTGCCTGGTCTACAAAGTGAGTCCAGGACAGCCAAGGCTACACAGAGAAACCCTGTCTTGAAAAATAAAAAGACAAACAAAAATCATTTAATTAACAGGTCAACCTCAAGCTCACAGAGATCCACTTGCCTCTGACTCCCTGAGTGCTGGGATTAAAGGCTTGTGCCGCCACTGCCTGGCTGCTACATTGCTTATACTGTCCTAATAAACAGTCTTCTAATATGCTTGTTTTGGTAAGATAAAAGGAAGACAAGGGGAGCTAAAACAAGGCGGCGCCATATTGTTTGAAAAGAACCTTCAGACATTTTCGGTTGACTGCTTTTTCTTTTCCTCAGCAAGATTCATTTGAGAGAGTAATCTAGAATTTTTAGAAGAATATACTATCTGTAAGTGTTTCTGCTAACCAGCATAGATTTATGAGACACAAACAGAAGCAGAGTCAAAATTTCATTTCATATCTGAGTGAAAGACAGATACGAGCTGAATTCAAGTGTTTGTTTTCTGGAGCGCTGCTGAATTCGTCCTCTGGATAGTACCACAGAAGGCTGCGAGAAAACACGGGCGGGTCTAGCAAACAATCCTAGACTGTTTATAACAACTGAAGCTGTGCCTTTCATATCAGAGTCCCATCAGCAAGGGGAGGGGGGACAGCAGAGATAAGCCTGTTAGTGAAACAGTATCCTTTAACAGCAGCCAGGCACTTCCTGCAATCAAAACCATGTTAGCATGTGGCTTGTTCAAATAAAAATTACTGGAGTGGAGCCAAATAAGAAAGAAAAAAAAAAGTAATTGATAATGTGGTTTTTAGAAACCATCCATCCATCAAATGTGTCAGTCCTTCATAATACTTTATTTCCTTCTGAACAAAGATCTTTAAAATTCATTGTGTGCACTTAAAAACAAAGTGGCCTTGTGCTGGTTTATAAAGATTCTCTTTTAGTTTGGGTTTGTTTTGTTATTTGATTACATTCCCTCCCGTCCTGCATATTTTTTCCCAGATAGTTGCTAGAAATTTCTGCTGTTCTTAAACAAAGCATCTTTGTGCTACATCAGCTTGCATTTTCCTTGGATTATGTTTGGGTGGTGCCTTTTCCCTGAGTTCAGCGTGCAGTATCAGAGACACAGCCTCAATAAGTAGACTGTAACCAACAGATTCCCTGGCCTTTTTTGCACTTTGCATCCTATTAACCTGCTGCTTGGCAATGCAAGAACTATTGAAAACAGAAGGGGGGAAATGGATGAGGAAAAGCTATATTGAATTTGCAATCCAAGGAAGCCATTCAGAGTGACCAAAAACAAACAAACAACAAAAACAAAACAAAACAAAACAAAAAGAACCCTCTTCCAGCACATGTGTCAATCATTTAACAAAAAATATTCATTATTTTAGGATCTTTGCTGTCATAGTTTGCAAAACTGACAAAGTTTAGCTTACTATCAGAATCCAAAAGTAGTTTCTGTGGTGTGAATTTTAGGAGTTTGCTCCCCTCAATCCTTGACAACTTCTATGTTGAATTCAGGCTTACGAGAGCCAGTGGAACATCCTTGATACACACACACACAACACAATTTTGCCATCAATACGGTACAGATAAATACACATCAAAATGAATCATTAAAGGCATGTGGCCTTCCCAAGTATCATTTTTTTTTTGTTTCTTTTCACTTTATTTCCGCTGTTTTAAGACAGTGTGTAGCTTTGTAGCCCAACCTGGCCATGAACGCGGCATCCTCCTGCTTCCACTGAAATATTCATACTGCATATATGCACCACTACACCCAGTTCCAATCATTTCATCTTAATGTGAGCTGAAATTAAAGCCTTGCAGCTGAAAATACGATAGAGAGGCTTGCAAACACAATGTGAGGGAAAATTCCATGTCATCTTGAAAGATCTTATACTTTACAAACCTAGACAATCCTATCCTGTTCTCTCCGGAAATCGTCCACGATCACATATTGACTAGACAATTTAAGAGTTATGTTTAATACAGGTGTGGTGGAGCACACCTGTAAACCCCACAACTCAGGGAGGCAGAAGTAGGTGGATCTCCGAGTTCCAGGGCAGCCTGGTCTAAAAAGTGAGTCCAGGATTCCAAGGCTACACAGAGAAACCCTGCTTTGGAAAAAAAAAAGAGTCATGTTTAAATTTTGTTGTCAGTGTCCTGAGGCTTGTGGGTGAAAGTTGGGCCTTATCAGACATTCTTCAGGCTGTGAACAATTACTTCCTGGAAAGACAAGCTCAGCCTGTTACTGCAGGAGTCTCGGGAGAGTTGGGATTTTTTTTTTTCTTGTTCTTTTATTCATCTGGTTGCTTATTTTCTGCTTCTGTAGTATGGGAGATTGAGCGTGGGCCCTTCAACACACACTGCAAGCATTCCGGCGCTGAGCGGAACTCTCTCTCCAGGCTGTTTTAGAAAAATGGCCCATTGAGTCTATAGTGCTGTCCCTACTATACCCATGTGTGTAGAACCACCCAGTGGAACATGGGCAAAAACATGGGTCACACCCCTAGAGAAAAATGACTCTCGCCCAGGAAACCACCTGTTGCCAACAGCTCTTTGGGTAGGTGTGGAACCCCATGTTCTTCTTCCCCAGCCATGTGGAAATGTTGGCTGGCCTGATCTTGTACAGATCTTATGCAGATAGCCACAAATGGCTGAGGTTCCTGAGTGCACCAGCCACATCTGTCCAGAAGACACAGTTTTACAGAAGTCCTCCCCAACCTGAGAAATCCCCTGGGCCGTAGGGATACACCGTGGTACAGATGTCCTATTTAGAGCTGACCACTCTGCAATTACTTACTCTTTACGCTTGGACCAGCTGTATTAACTGCATCTACCAAACCGATGAGGGCTGAGTGCTACACTGATTGATAGATAAGTATTTAAAAGGCCACTCCATAGTTTGATACTATGTCCACTAAGCAAAATAATAATAGTTGGTTCTCCCCAAGGACCTATGACTGCCCTCGCCATGGGTTCTTGGTTAGGATTACAGTACCAGGAATGAGTTTCCTCCCATGCCGTGTTCCTTAAATCCAATCAGAAAGCAATTGGTTATTCCTGTAACCATCACCAGACCAACCACCTTCCCAGCTTTTTGATTTTTATCTTGAAACAGGGTCTCACTAAGTTCCCAGATTGGCCTTAAACTCACTCTAGGAAGCAGGCAAGATTTGAGCTTAGATTCAGTCTTCCTTCCTCATCCGCCAGAGTAGAAACGGACATAGGCCTGCATGTCCAGTCCCAAAATTTCTTCACAAAAGCCACAAAGAAGAAAAGGCTTCAGTCACAGGCAACATTTCTACACTACAAGACCTGCCCTTTGGCTTTCTCTTTTGACCTGCTCCAAAATCCTGCTAAAAAGTCATACTTGTATATAATATCAATCTTCTTGCATAACTTTTGTTTCCCTGTGAGATATTTTAATATTGCAAAAGCAAGCAGAATTACATGTCCATTCCTTGTCAAATATTGCTGCCCAAAGACTACAGAAACATCCAGGACTCCAGGGTTCCATTTCATGAGAGAGATCTTATTAATTTGAAAACAGTAAAGAGTTCAACTGCTAAATCACCATCCGCAGTGGATACCTTGAGAACCAGAGCTGATTTAACTTTGTGGGAGATTACCAAGAAAGGCAAGGATACAGAGTCTATTTTCCAACTTACAGAAGAACATGAGAGGCGAAGTAGAGAGAGATGTCTATTTTTTTATTTTGTTTCTTAGCTAGAACTACCTTTCTGTCCATTCCACCCAAGGCTTCATGTGAGGCCCTGTGGTATGATAAAAACTACCATATCGGGGCTGGAGAGATGGCTCAGTAGTTAATTTTTGCTCTTACGGAGGGCCTGAGTTCAGTTCCCATCACTCAGTTGGAGGCTCATGGCAATCTACAGCTCCGGTTCCAGAGCATTCAACATCTTCTCGCCTCCACGGGGAGCAGATTTGCATGTGGTATACGTTAGACATGCAAACAGGCAAATCACTTATACATGCAAAAAAGAAAATAAATCTTTAAAAAAATGAAATCTACTGTGTTAAACTTCAGCCCCTACATGAACTTCCCACTCCTGATATATATTCTTCTAAGCTGATTTCCTCCTCATTTTGTTAGCCGTCCAAAATTTCATAAGTTAAAGATTGCTATAGCAATAATCATAAAATATTTTTTTAAAAAAGAGCAAATAGTCAGATCCTAAGTACAAAAGAGGACTTTGTCATGAGTTATGGTATTCTTTGAAATCAAGCTTCCGAAATGAAACACTTCCTAGAACCATCACATGGGGAGTTGGATGCGGTTAACAAGATACTGACGAGAAGCTAGATAGTGAAACTTGATGAGACTGGATAACAAAGAACCAAAAAGCTGGTAGCCTGTTTCCCTTGCATCACAAGACCCAGAATCTGCATCACCAGATGCAGAGATTGAGGGGAGAGGTAAGGCAGTTGCAGACAGGCCACCGTCTTTCCTCTTGGGGCCAGCACTCCTTTGGGCACATGTGTCACTCTGCTGACTTCATAGTTAGGTATCTGAATACTTTCCAGGCCTCAGATGAGGATGTATCGGGGCGTGTTGGAGTTTCTTAACACAGAGCACTGATATAACTAGTACCAAGAAATGGGTTAAGTTGGGGAGAAAAAGAAAGAGTAGACTTCCACACTCCGGTCCATATGGGATGTCTTGTAGGCTGTCTAGGCAACTAAGAATGGCCTTGTTAAACAAAAACTTACATGCATGCTCTGGGTGGGGGTGGGGCAGTGGGCAGGCCGGAAGTGCTGTCTGTTTTTCTATTGCTTGAATGAGACTCAGAAGGTATAGAACCTTTCAGACTTCCTTTCAAAAGCTGCTTAGAAGGACAGTGACTGTGATAGAACAGCAGTTGAAAACTGGCGTGTCAAGGCCCATTCAGAGTCCTCACTATAGTCATGGACAAGTGCAGAACTCAGCCATCAGAGGAATGAATAACAATGATCAAACTAGAGGTGCCAAATGACCAGACCTCCTAGAAAGAGGGACACTAACCCTCTTTGGTCATCAGCCTAGGGATCTTCTGCAGTAGATCCCATAAGCATCCATAGTAAACTCTGCTTCTCTGAGGACTCTGTCTTTTCACTGTTGCCACAAAGCTCTGTAGGCCCCTCCTTTCCCATTGCACCTATGGGCGATGTTGAGCCGGAATTGGGAACAAAGGCAGAAATCCAAGGCTGAATCCTTCACCTAAGCAGGCTGAGTGTTCATATAGAGAAACTGTAGAGAGAATGAAGTCCTCCAGACTGTCAAATCTAGTGATGGTCTTTTATCCCTGTTGCCCAGGTAGGCTTTTTTCAGTTCACAAAAAAGGGAAAGAAACTGGTTCTATCAATATCTGTTGGTAATATAAGTGAAGATGTGACTCCTGGCCTCAGAGTAATGAAGGTACCACCCTCAGGAAGGATACAATCTGGAGAGTGATGCTAGAAGAACCCACATTAATATAACATAAGGTATCCATTAACATCAAAGTCTGGGAAAGGCAGGTCAACTTTCAATTATGCACAAGTCAACAAATTGTGATTCTGTGCACGTCACTGTGATATTAACGGTGTTTTCATTGAACCTAGGGATAGTACCATTATTAAAATTGCTATGTGAGGTTTTAATGCTATTCCTTGGTCCTGGTTTAGAGGCAGGCGGGCATCTCAGTGGGTAATAAACCTTTAATCATAACTGCTGGATACAGGTGACAACAGAAGTTTCAGCACTGTAACAAATTAATATCTTCTCAACAGACCTTTTCAAGACATAATATAAAGTGAGAAAAAGATAAGCAGATGTCACAGAGACACAGAGAAGTGTGTTTAAGATCAGTATGTCAAGCAGAGAAGGACCAGGGAGGATTAGCAGATTGGGAGGAAAATAGAAATGGAACTGTGGATTCTTTTGGGCGCTTGAGCACCATGGTCTACCAATGGCATCCTAATGATCCATGTGTATCTTTCTCACGGATGATGCCATTGCCTTGCTCTGCATCATCTGCTTGGTATTTTCTTCAGCTCAGAACCAGGATTCCTCTAGCTCTCCTCCTACTTCCAACTCTGTATGGGCTCATGTGTATGAGTAGGTACATACATGTTGGGTAAACAGAGCAGATGACACTAGATGGATGGACCACTGTGTCATGATGACAGAGCACATTGCCTCTTCTCTTTGAATTTGAAAGGCTCCCCTCTTTATGAAGCTGGGGTTATTGACTCAAGGCCATTATCGTGGTGAGATGAATGAGAGGAAGTGGTTACACATGCTCTTTCCTCCTTTTGTGTTTATAGCTACCCAGAAATGAACATCAATATTTAAATGTCGGGATTATCCGAGGCTTGTAAAAAACCAATTAGCTACTCCTTAGGCCCAGTGTTTGGAGCTTCGTGGGGCAGAGCATGGAACTGTTTAGTTCTTGTGGTCAGAGGAAGTGGACTCAGAAAAAGGTTATAGGGGTAAAGGTCATTGCTGGGTTAGTGGGGCCTTATAGGAGAATCCACCCTGAAAGAACAGGCTGGATCCAGATCAGGAGCCTGAGGCAGCCCTTGGGAGGCAGTTAGTGGAGGACTCAGCAAGAATGCTGGCTACTCTGGGAACATGTGGGGAAAAACATCACAGACTTGAGCCTTTAATTCTGAACAGATAGGACCATCTCTGCCTTCAAAGAAAGCCTGCCAGATTGGAAAGGCTTAGTGAACTGCAGTCATTCTGGTTTTTTTGGAATAAACATGTCTGGTCCCTTTGGAGCTTCTACACTCATACCTAAATGTAGGGCCTGATTCTGAAACTGAACTGATCCTCTTCAGGGACATCTATTCTTGGTCTGGAGCAGAGGGCCTTGACCCTTGGGATTAGGGCTCATGTTTATTAGGCAGGGTCCCTGTTTCCTTAGTGCAGACTCCCAGGAAGACCAGAGTTCTTGCCTCCTTGGTATTCCTTTTCCTAGATGGAGACATCATTAGCCATCTAGGCAATATCCATTCATCTACTTCTTTATTGATAGAACTTCCTATTTGTTTCTAGATGATGGTTTCTAGGAAAAATTTTCCCTTCGTCGAAGAGAACAGGTTTAACCGGCATAACACTTCCTGACTTGAGCTCAGACACATTGTCTGGAGTAATGGGATAAGCATGTGGTTAACAAAGTACAGAGATCAAGCTCAGTTGTTTTGTTTTTGTTGTTGTTGTTGTTTTTTCCAGCCATTATTTGTTGAGCACCTGCAATGATTCTTGTTCCATGGACTGGACACCGCCACCATCACAGTCTCTACTAAGGCTGAGGCCAGATCTGCTGCCACAGCTAACTTCTGCTCATATTCAAGACTATATCACCTGGGAGCAAGCATCATATTCTGTTAGGCCTTCTTACATGCCCACACAGTGGCAGTTTCAGTGAGTGCATGGAAAGATTGGAGCCCCCACCAGACAGTCTCTTCTTCATGGCTGGCATGCTAGAACCATCATTTTGCTAAAATGTAGTCTGACAACTGGCACAGGAGATTTGAAGACTCTGGAAAGAAGAGGTCAATGCTAAGTCACTGAAAATACAAAAATGCATAACGGTAAATATAACATACCCATCCATAACTACAGTTTTCAAAGTGCAAAACAGAATGTAACTTTTTATCATGATTTTAACAGTTTCAAAGTGTATCTGATTTTTATCAGATTCAGAGTATGTATTCCTGAGCCTCAAAACATTAAGATTGCTTTTGTGAAATATGACTATTATCTGAATTTTTATTTAAAAAGAAAAAAATATGTATGCCTATTTGACAGTTTCAGCTGGGAATGGCTGTGGCACATTTGAATATAAACAAACTCTGAACAGGATTGACTTTTATATACAAGTGAATTCGTTTTCTGAAAAGTGAAGAAGCTATTCTATTGGGAGGTTAAGGTGACTAGTTTTCATTAGACTCTTTCTAGATTTTATTTCAAATGCTTCTGTTTAAATTCTCATTCTGTAAAGACAAAGTTACAAAACAGACCTCATCTTCAGTTAAATTTGTATAGCACAAAAGTAAGAAAAGATGATCCATATCATGTTACTTTGCTAGCTCTTGACCCCAGCAGATAGAGCTGACTAATCAGGGGCTTCTCTTACATACTACCTGGACGTGGCCTGGGCTTGCTTTCAGTGTCACTCTGAATGCAGCCAAACTGGCAGTTCTACAGCAGTCTTCCATATGGAGTTGTGTTCACGGATTTGTTGTGTTTACCCAGAAAATGCATGTTCTGGAAAGAGCACCCTGCTTCTGGAAACAGCCTTTACTACTTAGAGTTCAAATCTGTAGTGGTTCTACAGAGTAGATGCTGTTTTCTTAAACTCTACCCTGAGGTATCTTGGAAGTCAAACCACGTATCATCCATCAAGCTAAAGTTCTGAAGGATGTGGTAGAAAAATGTCATGGTAGTGGCTTGTGGGGTCCTTCCTCCTAGGATACTCTGTATGATTCTACAAGAAGAGTTGAACTTCACCCATTTAGAAATAACACCGGCATCAGAAGAGAGATATCATGGTTAAGCAGAGCCATTTTCATGTGGCAGCAGGGGTTCTACACTGCTGAAGGTCTGGCGTTTTTGTCAAATTTCGAGAGACTGTTTCAAGTTGATATGGAATTCCAGAGAAAATCTGGAATTATGAAGTCTCTTCTGACTTGCTAAGGGTTAGGAAATCAGTTCTTAGCTAGGGTTAGGAAAGGGGTTAGCGTTACCCGCTTCCTTTACCACTCTTGCAAGCACACAATGGAGGCAAAGATTTAATTCATTCAGCTAAGATCTAAGGAAACAGAAGCTAAAAGCAAAAGAATGTGGGTGATATTCAGCTGAACTACATTTCTGGCACTGATGACTAGTTGATTGCGATGTTGCAAGAAAAACCCCAAACCTGAATACAGGAGCCAGGATTTACTTAACCCCCAAGGAAATCTAGGGCCCTCTACATTTTCCTGGATCAATTGTAGTAAGCTAGAGGGCTATAAAAATTCCCCAGGTCCTTTCCCTCTGTCTTCATGTTGCAGCTGAAGGAGATAGAAGAGAGAAACTGCCCAGCTGGCAGAAGCTGAGTTTCCAGATTGGCCAATTAAAGAGCTCAATGTATTGCCAGGAAAATGATTCAACACATTGATGCCAATGACACCTACTAAAGCCATCATTTATCTTATTATTCCCATCAAGCTGCATATTTTTTGTGTGGATGGGAATAATGGAATTACCTTCTTGCCAAGGCCACACCACACACACGCACACACACACACACACGAGGGAGGGGGACAAGAGAAAGAGAGAGAGAGAGAGAGAGAGAGAGAGATTGCAAAGTACATTAAAACACTTGCAAGTAAGAATCAGTAACTTGAGTCCCTGTCTTTTCCCTATTTCTAAGTGAGAAGTTTTGACTGTGGTTGTAGTAATTTTCTACCAGCATTAACTATTAGTGACAGAAGAATCCCATTTGCTTGCTGTGGATGGGATCAGACCACCCTCTGATTCTGGATATTACGCTAGCAGCATTGAGGGAGAATGATTATATCTGTGGTCAAATGTGGGATTATTCTGTTTTGTAAAACTGTGGCTATATTGGTTATCTATTTCCACAAAAATTCTGTTAACATGCAACCACAAGATCCAGTAGCTTAAAACAACAGTCTTTTTCTTTAGCTCTTGAGTTTGTGGCTTGGTTGGGCATTTCTAGTCTTGGCTAGGCTTGGCTGATCTTGGCTGAGTTTACTCATAGGTCTGTGACTCAACTGGTGGTTTGGCTAGTGGCTGGCTGGTCTAGAGTAGACTCATCTAGAACCATCTGGCTCTGCCTACATTATCTTTCCGCCTCCACAGACCAGCTTGGGCTTGTTCTGATGTTGGTGGCAGGGTTTTGAAAGAAGCAAAAGCACGTAGGACCTCTTGAAATCAGATTTACTCTACAATTAATCTCTTGTACCCTATTTTGCTGACCGTAGCAAGTCACAAAGGATGTGAGAAAATAGGCTCTACCTTCCTTTTTTAAATTAAACATTTTTTAGATGAGTGTTTTGATATTTAGCTCAGGCTGGCTTTGAGCTTGCAATCGTCCTGCCTTAACTTCTTGAGTAGCTGCTGTAATAGGCACATGTAATGTAGCCAGCTTAGGCTCTATGCTTTGATGGAAGTTGCTACAAGGTCCTACAGCAAGTATTGTGGCTGGTGGGCAAAGTGGAAAACTACAAACATTTTTGCGATCAATTAACCACAAAACCAATTGGGAAATTTTGCAAATAAGAAGAGGGAGTATTTGAAAGAGGTGGTGGCCAAGAGATGGCAAGATCTCTTTATCATTCAGATCTTCTCAACACTCTTGCTGTTTGATAAGCAGTAGACACCTCTCTGCTAAGAAATTCCTAGTTTAACCACAGATCTTAGTAGCAAAAGATTATCTGTAGACTCTATCTCCCTGGCCATGATCATTATCCAGAGATGGGCACCTGTCTCAACCTAGGATAATCACCTATCTTATACCTTATCCCATATCTAATCTTAGTGTTTTTTTTTTGTTTTTTTTTTTTTTAGTTCATCAGGCCTAATGAATGACACTCAAAATGCTCCTGACAGTAGGAGGCACAAGAATCCATGAATCCAGGGACTGACATCAGCCATAGCCCCATGGACAAAACAAGCCTATGATACTAAAATTGACACCTGGAGAGTGCCCAGACAATGGGTTAATAAAACCCCAGGTCATTCCAGTTGCTCTGACAATAGTTCAAAAACTTTGCCACACCCATCATTATTATTCCTATTCATTTGTGTTGGAAGGCAATTTTTACTCTCTTCTTCTCCAATGTCACCTAAGAGCTAGTCCACCTATCTCAAATAATGTAATATGGAAAGAGATTTGGGGAATAGCTCCCTGATTTTCAACATTTTTTCACTGTGTTTTTATTTACTCTGTAAAAAAAATGTGTTAAGTGCAACACTTTAATATCTTCAATATTCAGCTCAATGTCATCCACATTTTGGAGTCCCTTTCCTGTCTTTTCTGCCACTTCCTTTTCTTCTTTGTGCTTCTAATGTACCTCAGACATATGTTGGAGTTCCACCCACATATTACCGACTATGTTTACCATTCTATCTGCATCTATCTAGTTAAATTTCTTCCTTTAGGCTAAATATTTTTAAAAAATCTTATTTACTTTTGTATTCTTGGATCATAGTATTACGTTGATTTTAATAAAAATGCAAGTATTCTAAAGATTAGTCTATTAAAACTTTAAGCCACTAATATCCTGGCTTGAATTCATTGATAAACATTATTTAAGAATGTACTCATTCACCCATCAGTAACTCTAAATCTTGGCTGCACAGTTGAATCACCTGGGGAGCTTTATAAATATATTGGTGCTTGAGCTTCACCCCAGACCAATTAAATCTGAATTTCTGGGATTGGGGCCCAGGCATCAATATTTTTAATAGATTTCCAAGTGGTTCTAAAATGCAGCCAGGATTAAGAAGCAGTACCCTGAATGTGGTTTCTGTCTGACATAAAGAGCCAGAGTCAAAGGAAAGACTGCATCTAGCTGGAAGTAAGACATCGTGAAGCAGTGAGTTTTGAATTAAATGTTGATGGATGGGTAGCATTTCAGTCATGAAATATAAAGAAAGAAAAAAAGACCACATAGATATTGGGAATCTACCGGAAAGGTGTATCCAGCTGATCCCAACAGAGGGTTTGCAGGATAGGGTAAAATAGCTTTTACTGAATACTTTGTGCCAAGCACTGGGCACTGGGCATTCATTTGTCAATTAATCTTCACAATTATATTCTAAGGAAAGAACTAGTGTGTAGATGAAAAGAACAGAGAATATAAACATTTGCTTAAGATCATAAAAGTAGTTGTGGGCATAACACGGGTCTGAGTTGGTCCCCAGGCCGAAGCATTCTATCCTAACTAGGACTGGAAGGTGGATGGCACCTGTTGGCTGCTCCCTTGTTTCCCGACTTCTTTCTCCTCCAACTGAAACTAACGCAAGGCTTGTGGGCGCACCCCGGGACTGTCGGCTTCGCTGAGGAAGTATCAGCAGGGCTAGTGTGTCTGCCTGTGGCCTACATTTTTCCATCAGGTAGGGTTCAGCCTGGTTGCTTTCAGACATGAGCCCTGGTGACCTAATCCCGTGGCTAGCCCTCTACGTGCTACCCACCAAGATCCAGGGCCACAAGGTGGAGGGAGGCCCACTTTTGAGCTGCAATGGTTTCCAAGAATGATGTCTCTAAAATATTTTTGTGCCTCCAATATTTCCCATTTATTTTGCTTCCTATTTTAGAAATGATTGCCATGGTCTATTCTTAGCCACCAGATCTGCCTCTTCCCCCAAGCAGACCACAGCATCTTGACCACTTCCCGTCTAAAGCTTCTTTCTCCTCTCCTTCCAACCGGCTTCATGCTGCTACACCGCAAGTTGGATGCAGCCACGTTAAGGCAGAGAACAGATCGTACTCTTTAAGCTAAACAACAGAGATTTGCTGTTCAATTTTCTTTAACACAACAGTACTAGACCAAAAGGGAAATCAGTAGAGAGATTTTTCACAATATTTTTAATAGATTTCCAAGTGATTCTAATATGCAGCCACGGTTAAGAAGCACTGTCCTGAATGTGGCAGAAAGTGACACCACACGGAGTTAGGAAATACATTATCTAGAACTATCATATTGCAGATGAAAAAAAAAAAAACAAAACTACATCAAATTGATGTAAACAAACAGAAAAAAATGACTAATTTTCTAAAAATGTGTTGCTTATATCCTCAGGGAAGGTTTGACCAGGACCTCAAATCAGATTCTCTGCTTTATATCCATTGTATTCATGGGCTTCATTCTTAAACTCTGTATGAGTTCCCTTTAGTTCTAATATTATATCATAGTTAGTGCCAGTCACATTAGGAGCAAATATTCTTTAATTTTTATACTTACTCAGCATTTATAATCAACACTGTAATTAGATTAACTTGGAATTATACCCATCTCCAGATCAGTCAACGCACACAAACAGATGTAATTTTGTTGATGGGATGGCCTAGCTCATATGCCTATGGCTGAACAGTCAACATCACCAAGAAATTTCATAGCTTTAGTGGTATAAACATCTGCTTTGATACCCTGTAGGGTAGAGTCTTTCAGAGGCCCTCTGTGGTAGGCTCCTGTCCTGTTCCTGTTTTCTCCCTCTTCCAATGTCCATCCGGTTTTTCTTTCTGAATGAGGATTGAGCATCTTACCCAGGGTCCTCCTTCTTGCTTAGCTTCTTTAGGTGTACAGATTTTAGTATGATTGTTCTATATTATATGTTTAATATCCACTTAATAAGTGAGTATATACCAGGTGTGTCTTTCTGCTTCTGGGATACCTCACTCAGGGTGATCTTTTCTCGTTCCCACCATTTGCCTGCACATTTCATGATTTCCTTGTTTTAAGTTGCTGAGTAGTATTCCATTGTGTAAATGTACCACAATTTCTGTATCCATTCCTCCTTTGAGGGACATCTGGGTTGTTTCCAGATTCTGGCTATTACGAATAAGTTTGCTACAAACATGGTTGAGCAAAAGTCCTTGTTTTATATTTGAGCATCTTTTGGATATATGCCTAGGAGTAGTATAAGCATAGATCACATGAGCTATTTCAAACAACTTGAGCTGAGATTGGGATAAGATAACCTCACATAGCAATTGAAATATTAAAACCTGAGGAGACAGAAGATGACACAGAGGCCAATACTTTAGTGACCACCACAGAGAGTTACTTCCAAAGTGTAGATCTGGAGCAAATGAAATCTCCTCTAGCATGTAGCAAAATGAGGGCCACAACAAGATTAGCCTTATAAGGTTACAGTTTACATATCTATCCTCTTAGAAATTGCCATACTGCTACCAGACAAGTCAGATGAACTACGAGTAAGCAAATTCTTCCTCGTCTTTTCCACTAGATGCTTAAACTATGAAGCAGCCTGTGTTTTAGGAAGTTTATAACAACTTCTCCATCTTCATGCTGATGGATATGATGGATAACTGACTCTTAACTGTTAACCTTTTTTGTCCAAGCTCTAATGACTTATTCATTAACTGGCTAAAATATCCTACTTTTAGATATTACCTCAATTATCATCAAATCAGTATAAAAATAATCCACTCAATCCAGAGGTAGAGAAGCATCTTGTTCTGTTGGGAAGGTTAGTTCCAGCGTAATTGATATTCCAAAGAAGGGTGACAAGTACTATTTATGTGTTAAGCATTGGCATATAATAACAATGAATTAATTAAAACCTTTGTGTTTGGTCACCCTGGTAGTAAAAACTACCTGAACTTCTTAGAGCAACAGTGAGAGTACACTGACTGGTACAATGGCTATGTTCACATTACATAATTCCATCATACTTCTTAGCATGTTAGTGAACAAAGCCAACATAGAATGAATGTAAGGCCTATGGCAATGCTGTCATGTTAGATCTTTGGATATGGGGCATTCACACAGATGCATCAAAATTGCTTCTGTATTTTAAGAATTTGCAACCATCACTGAGGATAAGGAAGGACAACTATCCAGTTCAAATGGGAAGACACACAGAACAGAGAGGCAGGAACTGAAAGTGCCTCCCATCTCTGTTCAGTTCATCTTGTTAATTGTGACTTTTCTCTTGTTTTTCCTCTACCATTGACAGTTTTATATTTTATTGATTACCTTTCAAGGAAAAGTTTGAAAGTTATCAACTGTGTTTCTCAATGTTAAAATAAAATATATTTCCAGAGAGAAAGGCAATAGAGTATTTAAAATTCTGGTCTTTGTAGATTGACTAACCCCAAACCATCAATCATTTTTGGCAATATGATTTGCAGAAGTTAATGGACTTACTTTTGCCTTGGCTTTTTATCCATACAATGTTAAAATAGAGAAAATAACAGTTCATGCATCTGAGGAACTTCTACACAGAGTACACACTTAACATGTGACAGTTATGATCATGAACACTATCACAAAAAAGAGAATTATGTGTGTGTGGGGAAGTTACCATGGAGACTAAGGATGATTGATTAATCATACATATAATACATGTAAAATATGACATAAGAAAATGTGATGGGACAGATTTTTAAACCATAGTCTGATAAGATTCTTCTTTATTTTAAGATCCTTGGCCCTTGCTTTTAATGCAGGCATGAGGGCAGAGTGCTTTAGACCATTTTATTTTGGCCAAGCAAACACAGCATGGGTAATCTCTCACACAAGGAGAGTGAAACATTCAAATGGGCTATTCTCCCTTCACTTGAAATCCAGGCACGAGCCTCTTGTTAGCCTGTGTGCAAGGATACAGCTCCCTCCCGCACTGCTGCACACCCTGTTCTGCTTCTCACACAAGTGTTCTGCTCATTCACCCAACCTCTCTCTAGCCCTTTTCTGGACAGGGGCACTCACCTTCACCAAGCGATTGTGGGCTTTGGTTAGGATCTAGAATTAGATTTTAGCAGAGATGTGCAGTTGGGGTACCCATTCCTTTGGCTCTCCCTGTCTAGATACTAGTCATGAGCTACGTCTTGCCCTTTGGTAGTTATTCACTGACCACCCCAACCCAGATGCCACAAGGTGCTCCTTTTTTGCACCTTTTGTGTCAACAGCTTTCTACATCTGAGTCCCATTCCACCGGAACTGCACTTTCCCTTGCTGGGTTCTCCAAACCCTGCTCACTTTGTGCAGTCTATTAAACTCTCAACTGTTCACTCTGGGAATGCCATCTGTTTTCTACCGTATTTATTATCTATTCCCTAAATATAGCTTAGTCTCATGCTTTATGATAAAGTTCTGACCAATCAACCTTTCTTCCATTCTAAAACATTAAACAAACAAAAACAACAAATCCTCTAACTAAACAAACATGGCATTGTTCCAAGTTCTTCTGACAGAACTAGTAGTATTTGTGAAGGCACATTAGCAAGAACTGTGATTTTAGACTTGAATAAATTTCTACCATTACTGGAAAAGATATTTTAAAAAAATGTGACTGAAAGAGAAATTCACTCTTGAATTTGTGACCCTCATGCTAAACACCACATTTAAAATTATAGAAAGATACAGTTCCTTTCATTTTTATTTCACAGGCTATACTGTGAATTTTCCTTGATGCTTGTAATTTTAAATATGGTATTTTTCCCCCATTAAGATCATGTAG
Source organism: Meriones unguiculatus (assembly GCF_030254825.1). Taxonomy (NCBI): domain Eukaryota; kingdom Metazoa; phylum Chordata; class Mammalia; order Rodentia; family Muridae; genus Meriones; species Meriones unguiculatus. Next base: position 31,705,898 of record NC_083349.1, read on the forward strand.
GTTACTTCTGACATCTTCCCTCTATATGTTAGAAAGGTTGCAACTTATTTTTGTTTAAGGATTGGTATGAAATTTTATTCTGGGACCAAATATGTTACTCTGGAAACAGGTTCAAAGAATTCATTATTGGACTCAGATCTCATAATTGGAAACAAATTCACACATCTCAAACTCCTTAATTAGCACATGCCAGACTTCCCTTCATTTTCATTGTTGGAAGTCACTTCGTTGATATTAAGTTTTTTATTCTTCTGGAAAGCTCATCTCCTTGTAACCTTTCTACATGATCTCATATGCCTTCTATTACACAGAAAACATTCTGCCACAGAACAGTTAGAGCAAAGCAGGGAAAGATGATCCTTGAAATGAGGGCCAAGGGAGTTCAAATATAAATTAGAAGAAAACAAAAGAAAAAAAATTTTTTTCTTCGTGTTTTTTCGTCGTGTTTTAGCTGGGAGTGTATAAGGAGCCACCTAAGTAGCGTTCTCCGGTGGGCCAGCTCACAACCTCATGTTAGTGTCACGACTGGCTGCTTTTCCTGCTCTTCTCACAGGGAAGTGGACTCCATAGGGGTGCAGAATCCTACACTAAATCCAAGCAGTTTTCTGCTAAGTCAAAATGCCTCAGGATTCATTAAGCTGTACAGAGACACTCTGAAATCACCCCACGATGTCTGGTAGAGACGCCTCTTTAAATATAAAGTGTGTTTGCAACCTAGTGTGGTGGCTCGTGCCTGCAACTCTCACACTTAGGAGGCAGAGGCAGGAAGGTTATTGTACGCTTGAGACCAGCCTGGGCTATGAAATGAGTTCCAGAACAGCCTGGGCTACAGAATGAGACCCTGCCTCTCCATACCCCCCAAACAAAACAACACAACAACAACAACAACAACAAAATGTACTCACAGGAACATATCTTTGTCTAGGAATGTGTTAAATAGTTTGAAACCATCATCAAGAGTGTTACTATTATTTTTCTAGATCCTATATTGTCAAGATCCTGGCTATTCAAAGAATGTTCTGTGGAGCAGGGTGTTGACATCACCTGAGAGTTAGGTACAAACATGGAGCACCAGACCCTGTGGGGATCTTCTGAACCAGAATGTACATCTTATCTAGATCACCAGATGACCCGCGTTTAGTGATATTTGTTTAAGAAGTTAACACTTCTTACATATTGCAGACATTTGAATCATAGGGGGATTTCAGACATCATCCAACCCTGCGTTCTTCCCTTTGTATTGCATTTTGTCCTCATATCACAGCATGTCAATTGGGTTACATTTAGAAAGTTTAGAAACTGCTGCTGGTGAAGTAATGCAAATAGTTGACACCAGAGTTTCTCAGAAGCATGAATATATTAATATGCATTTTGATTTTAGGGAGGCAGAGTGAGATCATAAAATAGTGTTGCCATGCATCTGAACCTGGGACATCATTTTCACCAACACTTTATAGTGAGTGTGTCTGTCTTAGTCCATTCTGGGCGGTACTTTGAACTTGATAATTAATCAGCAGTAGGAACTTATTTCTTGGAGATATCGAGGTTGAGAAGGCACTAGAAGGGTCAGTGCTTGGTGAGGGCTCTGTGGAACAGGGTGTTGACATCTCCTGGGGGTGATGCTTGGTGAGGGCTCTTTGCTTCCAAGACTGTACTTTGCTGCCATGTCTTCACCTGGTGGAAGAGTGAAGGGAAAAAGACACAGCGGACTTCTCAGTTCAGTCCTAAGGTCACCATTCTCATGTGTGAGAGCTGAGTCCTCAGAACTTAGACAGTCCTCAGATCCTTTCCACTGCACTGAGGATAAACCAAATGTCACCAACAGAGGCAAGAATAAGTATTCAAACCATTACAGAGCTCTTTGATTTGGGACTGGGGAGGAATGTGTTCAGGTTTTGTTTTGTTTTATTTTTCAAGACAGGGTTTGTCTGTTGTAGCCTTGGCTGTGCTAGATTCACTTTGTTAGACTGGTCTCAAAGTAGCAGAGATCCGCCTCCCTCTGCCTCCCCAAGTGCTGGGGTTACGGGTGTGTGCCACCACCCATGTGTTCAGTTTTAATCATCTCATTTAAGAGTCTCATACTCCTTAATGTTTCACTTCCTTACTTAGCAGACATTGCTGTCTTACTCTAATATCCCTTTATTTGTTCTGTAAAACTGGAATGTAACCACCACTATGCTGCTTATAAAAGATGTCCAAAATACAACAAGTCCTTCATTCCATTCTTTGCTGTTTTTCTAATGTGGGAAAAATGAGCCAGTGCCAAGAACTGTGAATGTTGGAGATGTTCTCGTACCCAAGAGCTCAACAGGTTAGCTGACTCTAGGCTCATGGAGGCTGGAAGAAGACACAAAACTCTTATGTGAGAGACTAATGTCTTTATCACTCATTCTGTAGCGAGAGCAACATCTTGTTCACCCTCAAGTCCTCCTGCTAGGACACACCTGTTGAAGGCTTTTCATGGAATGAGTTTGAATTGGAGCAGAGGATCCTTGAACATAGGGCACTCAAATCTGCCCTTTGCAACAAAAGAAGACATTATCCTTATTTTTCCGGAAATAAACATATCTCTCCTTTACTCTGAGGGAGACTTTCTCTTTTAGGGTTGTTCACTATACCAATGTTCTTGGAGAGATAGTTTTGGACCACGGCATTTAATGTTTATGCTCACAGACAGAATAAGCAGTAAAATGAAGGGGCAGTGGAGTTTATCTACCACCTTTGTGGAGTATCAGAAAGTAGGTGTTCTTTTGCATGGCTTTTTGGGTAATTCAGGCTGATGAAGCCTTATTATGTTTAACACATGGCTTCTAAAATAACTCTGAGTATGTGGTGAAGATGGGGTCATTCTTTGACCCCATTCTTTGACAGCAGGAAAGGCCAGAGTTTGGAGGAATACAAATGAGAGGTTTTATGAGCCACAGTGCATCCCTTCCCTAGAATGTGGACACAAGTATTCATATTGATTCTAAACAAAACACTGCCCAGTTTGTGTGTATAGGAAGATGAGGGCATAGCTTTTAGAGGCAATCCAACAGTCATCACCACACCACCAATTTTGATAATGATTTTGATAGTGTGAAGAGACAGCATGACTACGGCAACTTACAGAGAAAACATTTGATTGGGGGCTTGCCTACAGTGTGAGAGGGTTAGTCTGTTATAATCATGGCAGGGAGTATGGTGGCAGGAAGATGGGTATAGTGCAGAAGATGTTGCTGAGAACTATAATCTTCAAGGAACAGGCAGAGATTGAAACTGGGCCTTGTGTGGGCTTTTAAAATCATAAAGCTCACTCCCAGTGACACACCTTCTTTATCAAAGCCACACCTCCTAATCCTTCCCAAATAGTTCCACTAACTGGGGACCAAGCATTCAAACATAAGCTTATGGTGCCATTCTCATCCAAATCACCACATACAGGGAACACTATTCTAGGGAGAAATGCAGCTATGAATAGTCAAGTCAAAGTCTCTGCTGTTATCAAGGTAACACTGGGGTAAGATTCCATGATATTTAGATGATTGGCTTTTTATCATAAAAGATGCCATTGCTAACTTACAAAATAGCAGTTACATATGGATTCTAGGCAGTTTACAAGTGTTGCCAACTTGAATCAAATAGCATAGACTTTAACAGCTTTCAGATTCCTTACAATTAGCTTATGGCAAGTTTCTCCTTGTATTTTATTTAACTAACCTTTTAAATTATGCCTTATGCATTACTTCTCAAAAAAATTCTGTTGATGCCTTTAGGTTAATAGATTTTATTATGTTAAAGACAAAGCTTTATTTCAAGTCTCAAAACAGATTGGGACATTTTTAAGAATTTCACTCACATGTTTTGATTTATCAAAGCATTTTACATTTACTTAAAAAAAAATTTCATTCCCTAGAGAAGTCCATAATATACTCAGTGCAAATTGAACATCAAAAATCTAATGCAGTCAAATGACAGAACAAAACTCCAAGAAACTGTGGAGGCTTTGCTCTCTAAAAGAAAAATCTGTTTTTGTGTTACATTATATGTAAGTATTATGGAAATATCTGTAACCTACACTTCATCTGTGTGCAAAAATATTGCTTGTGCACAAGCATATATAATAAAGTTTATTGAAAGGGGTTCAGTTTAAAGTCATAGTGCATGGGAAATAAAAGCATGTTGCTAACAGGTTTTAGGTTGTGAGCCCCAAGACCTAGGATTTAACTGCGGTGGTGCATAAATTATATAGTCTAAAGATTTGAATTTCGTTCTGTGCTCAACAAAGCATGTTTTAACAATAACATTTGTTGAGCACATTCCTTACACCTGACACAATGATTTCATGTCTTCTCTTAGTACCTCAGGGAAGTAATAGCTTACATCCTCTTCATCATCCCATTCCCCAAACCCATCTTCCATACGAAGGACAGGTCTATCTGGACCCCTGTTGTCTTGGAGACTCTAATGTGCAGCCTCCCTCCTCTTTCTTGATTCAGTCCCAGTCCATGGTGGTGTCCATGTAGGCGTGGGAGCTGTAAAGTTACTCTGGACACTCTCCTACACTACTCCTGAGTTTTTCTACCTCGTAGGGGCAACAAGAGACTACAGAAGTCCCCAGTTTCCCTGTAGTTAATATCTGCTAAGGTTGACTTATTTTCTGAGCCTCTTATTTTATCGTCTCTTATGATCTCATTAAGATGCTGGTTTTAGATGATCTGCCCCTGAACCTACCCAAGAGGTCCCTAGTGCTGTCTACCTACGTGCCCAGCTCAAAACTGTACTAAAACCACAGCTTAAAGCCACACACCTCCTATTGCTGTCTCATTTTAAGACCCAGAACAGCTTTCAGCTCTTGTTTATGCTTCTTGACACCAGTGCAACCTTCCAGGAAGCAATCTCAATATTACTGTGTTATGTTTTGAATTTATTTACAAGCATGTGCAAATTGTTTATGCTTCTATAATCAAAACTAAGTAAAGATTGAAATATTTATTTCTCCATTGCATACTACTTCAGTATACTACATACTTCTTTTTTTCTTCCCAACAACCTACAATGACACATCCCTGATTTTTAAATTTTGTCTAGTTCTCTCTCTCTCTCTCTCTCTCTCTCTTCTGTGTGTGTGTGTTTAACCCTTTGGTAAATGACATTATATTAACAATGACTCTAAGATGACATGTTATTAACTTTTTAACATCTTTGAAATCAGTATGTATCCCCAACTGTAATTCTTAGAAATTATTAAAAGATAAAATGTACATTTTAAGAGACCCATGGCTTCTTGGACTTACTGACATAAAGCTAAAACAGTCCTAACAAATGAAGAGTCTGAGAATGAAGAGAGCTGTTGACTTCTCCAAGATCCTGATTGGTACCAAATGACTTTGACAGGGCTTTTCTTTAGAAGAGAGAATGCTTTCTATGGACACCACTCCTCACGGAAAGGAAAGATGAAGATCAGTGAGAAAAAGCTTTTAGCCTGAAGTCACCGTGCTGCCATCTGACAGCATCAGGTTCAAATCCAGACTCCTCTCTCTCTCTGTATTGTAATACACTACTTTATTTTTCTTTTTTCTCCCCCCTCCCCCACCTGCCAATATACACAGGGTTCCTGTGTGTATCTCTGCTGCCTTGGAACTCACTCTAGACCAACTCAGAGATCCGCCAACCTCTGTGAGCCCTGGGATTAAAGGCATGCCCCACCCCAGCTGGCTCTACTACTGCTACTTTATCATGTGCCCCCGAGTAGTATTTGGTTATACCATCTTAAATACAAGAATTTGGCCTTGGCATTTTCTGAGATATCTAATATCTCTAGCATATTGATCTGAAACCGAACCCATTTGTATTTTTAACCGCTTACATATTTTAAGTATGTATTTTAAATGTGAAGTGCAGGTTGCATGAGCATGTGGCAAAAACTGTAAAAGTGGAAAAGGACAAACACAGAAAGGTAATGGTTTCATCCTGTGCTGCAGCAGCTGCTCAGTGGCATTTCCCAGCACTGCTTGTCCTCCTCCATGTTCCAGAGAATTCCATGCAGAAGCTACAGGCTAGACCTTGACTGTCTCCTACATGAAGCATACATTAAGATATCACATCATAACCATGAATATTTGTCATCACTGTCGATTAAAATTAAAAACAAAAATTCAAAACCAAAAAAAAAAAAGCAATGTTGAGGAGGATTCTCTCTCCCTCTTTGTACATCTGAAAGTACACAACAGCAATAGCCAAGTGATGACAAAAAGAGGAGGAGGGTTGGTCAGGACATCCTCTGTTTATGCAAAGTTGGAAATACCCAAGAACAATGGAGTGGCTCCCTTTGAACTCACCTGCACCACCTGGGGCACAGTGCAAGTTTGGGAAGCTGGCGCTCACCAGAGAGGGCATCGAAGATGGCACATGTACTCAGGTCCTACCATCTCACACATTGTATTTCCTTCCAGACCCCCGTCAGAGGAAGTGTCAGAGTAAATGCGCATGCACTGTCTGGACAACCTGCAGGGCCAGAAAGAGAAACTGCCCCTCGAGGCATTGAAATGGTAGGAAGGCGTTGTTACTGGAAACACTGAAGGCCAGGAAGGTGCATTAAGTGCGTATCGTCCTTCGATGCTGCGGGCAGTTTGGGTGATGGAAAGAGCCAGCCAGCTTTAGCTTGGCCGTCTCCGTGAAGTCTCAGCCGCGGAAGAAGAGGAACTGTGAAGCCTGGGCTTTCCCTCTCAACAGCAAGTAGAAGAGGGGCTGTTTCTGGCTTACTAGTCGCCATAGGAAAAAAGGGCAGTTTGCTTAATTCTCTGATTTGTAGACAGTTTGCAGTTTTCATGCAGCCATACCACCCGGCCAGGTTATTGGGAGGATAAGGTAGACTAAATTAGGGCAGTGCTTTCCAAAGGCTGACCCAGGGACCAGCAGTGTAGACCCCCAAGGGATCTTGTTAAAAACGCAAATTATTGACCACATCCCTGGAGATTAGCACAATGAAGAGTTACCCATTCTGTGGTTTAATAAGCCTCCCAATGGATAACTGCAGGATAAAATGGAAGAATTTGGAAAAACTGGAAAGCCTCTCGCAGAATCCAAGTAACTGCCAGTGGGCTCCTTCTTCATTTGAATCTTCAGTTCTCTCTCCACTCTCTAATATGATAAATTAGAATGTGCTGCTGTCATCTTTTGACTTCTTTGTCAGGGAAGGAAAGGGGCAGAGACAAAACCGTGGAGAGAAGCCAGGCTGTCATAGCCAGACACATACCCCAGAGACCTTGACACTCATTTTCTAATGCTTTCTCAGTTTCTGGGATTACTGTTTTAACAACAACAACAACAACAAAAATCCTCACCAGGTGTACCAGCTTCTGGAGACCCCAAAGACACAGAGGAGAAGAAAGCTCACAAGAAAATTCTTGCTCCATCAAGTAGGCTCCATTTGGATCCGTAGTTTTGCTACCCTGTCTGATTGGTTCTTACGGCATCAGATTATCTTCCTAAATAAAAATACCAGGCCTTGTCGCTCTTCTACTAAAATGCTATTTAGCCTACTAGACTTAGTCCGGATTTGAGTATACCTCAGTGGTATAGTGTTTTTCTGGCATATTCAAAGCCTTGGGTTCAATTCTAGAGAGAAAGAGAGAGAAAGAGAGAGAGAGAAGGAAGGGAGGAAAGAGAAGGAGAATAAATTAGGTTTAGCTCTTTAGCATAGTACCCTTGACAAGCTGGCCCCAAAGGATTCCCTTAGTCTCATCTCCACATTTCCTGTTTAGCTCCTGCTTTCCTCAAACCCTAACTTCCTCTTCTCACTCCAACACACACAAGTCTACAGGCTCACAGACACATGCCAGTGGTGAGCAAGACCAAGCAGCCTCGGATGTCCAGGGCTTGCTTGGTAGACCAGGCTGACCTCCAACTTACAGAGATCTGCCTGCCTCTGTCTCCCACAGTGCTGGGATGAAAGGCGTGCGCCACCGCACCTGGCTCTGTGATGGGATCGTAAACCAAGTTTTTACCCAGACCTGAGCAAAGTAATCACAGTCAGGGTCTTATGGTTCCTACTCCAAGTCACCACCGCTGGAATCTAAAGCCATCACTGCGCTCCCATCTCTGCTGTCCCAGGCCCTTCCCTGCCACCATAGAGATCATAGCTGGCCTGCAAACTTGGCTGACAGCTCTGACTCCAGCCCAAAGGGCCTTGATTTAGAAGAACTATTTTCCCGACCTTAAGAGATTTTGTTTCCTTATAATTGCGTCTTAATTGTTTGTTATTATTTATTCCTTAACTACTCTGACTGGAGACACTCTCAGATTTGCAGTTGTTTGTTTTGTAGCTCCTTTTGACAAATTCTTGGTGGAGAGCTTCCTCTGCACAGCTGGTATCAATATCCATAAAAGGCCATTTGAGCAATTTGTCAGCTCTCTAAGTATCAATTTCCTGGAGTGAGTGTCTTCAGTGGCCTCCACTTATGTCTGAAATATTTTTATGAATGTTTTTGCTTCTGAATTATTTTTGGAAGATATGTAGGAAAAAGAAACTTGAAAAAAAATAGATTGTTTTTTTTTTTTTTTTTTTTTTTTTTTTTTTTAAGATGGACTGTTATCCTCTTTCAGGACCTGATTGACAAAGCTTAAATCCAGATATCCCAGAGGCAAACCATAAACTAGACTGTTCAGAAATGACCGACACAGCAGCCAAGTCAGTGTTGATAATTACACAGAGGGCTGTGTATTTGCTAAGGTATCCACTTTTCAAGACTTTCCGCATTGTAAAAGGAGGAAAAAGACTGTTACCTTTTTTTAAACCTCCATTAAAACATTATCAGTATTAAGACATACTTTAAGATGCACTCTAAATCAGAAAACATGAATCCATTCCAGCCTGCTTGATTTCTTAAGCTCTTGTGTCCCACTAAAGGGAAAGGTTACAGTTACTGTCAGGTCCCAGGGGAACCCAGGACAATTCTCGCTCTATACCTGTGGCTTCTTCCAGCACTTCCCACCCTGTCCTTTACCCTAAACCTCGTCAGCCCGGTGACTGGGTTTCCCCTTCCTCCCCCACCTCCTGATTTCTATATAAACTAGCCATTTTGGCGATGCACTCTATTAGCTTTTGGCTCACTCTGGGCTCTCGGTTAGCGGCTCCTCTCTTGGTCTGTTTGCTCTCTCTCTTCTTCCTTTCTTGCTCTACCTGCCTTGCCTCTCATAGCCCAGTTCAGTCTGGACCCTTCCAGGTACCTGAACTCTCTCCCTCATATCTACCACAAAAACCTCCTCAACCATACCTTGCAGCAATAATGTCCTCATTTTCATTCAGTTATATTCCCAGAATAAATAGAGTTTTCTACAGAGTAGTGAACAAAAAAGTCAGTGCTTGGAAGAATTAAGATATTCAACCAGATCTATCATAGTAAAAGTCCTGCCAGTGAATTTTACCCTATTTCATTATACACTGTTTATTTTGGAACATTGTCTCTGTCTTAATATTTTCACTGATATAGCAGAATAATAAAGACAAGTAATTTATAATTTACAAAAATATATTGATTGATAGCTCTGGAGACTGGAAAGTCACAGGACCACAACTTGGCCAGGGCCTATATTGCAATCATTTCATAGTAGGACGAGGAAATGAAGACAGGGTGACATATCCTTTTATAAGGAAGCAGCTCCCCAGACCACAAACACTCCTATAATAAAGTACTAACTAGCCATGGAGGGCGGTGCCCTGTGACCCAGACATCTCAAATTAGGCATGCCTCCCAACAGCTGCACTGAGAAGCAAGTTTCAACACATGGACTTTGATGAATACTTTCAAATCATAGCAGTGTTTCACTAACAACCAGTTAAAGTGGTTCCTGTCCGTGAACGTTTACCTTGAAAAGCAGAAGCTGTGCAAAATAGCACAAGGTTCTAGATGCCCATTGCTGCATAGGTTATAAGAGCACAAGACTGAGAGCGGCCTAATGCCATCCATAGACAACTGGTTACTACCACACAGCAGAATACTACACAGAATTGCCATTGCTGTGCATCAGGTGAGCGGTGAAGGGATGTTGGCTTGTTTGTTTTGGACTGGTCTCAAGCTCATGGGAAATCTGCAAACGTAATGAAAAGCACATTTCCCCTCTTGAGTTACTTGAGAGTACACTCTTGTTCTGGTGTTCCATCACATGCAAATACTTTGGTATGTATTTCCTCTTAAAAGGCATTCTCCTATAAAACATGGGGACTAACACATGAATATCACCATCAGGAAATGTTGCCAGCACATTCTTCCCATCTAATCCCCTGTCAAGCTTTGTTATTTCGTTACTGCTCTTTCTTAGGGCAGGCAAGGCATACAGCTGCCATTGAGTTTCAGTCTCCTTGCTCAGGTTTGTTGTCAGTCCTGTCTTCCTAACCTGTATGACCTTCACACTTAAGATGACTGAGACCAGGCGATGTGTGGCCTGCCCCTCATTGAGGCTTGATTAGATGCAGGTTATTCACAACTAGTCTTCTCTTTGCAGGCTATCCAGCAACACAGGACTCCAGTTGGTCTCATTGCCAGTGAGGTCGACCATGAGCCCTTGATTAAGGGTGACATCTGCTAAGTATCCCCGCTTCGAGGTTCTTTTCTTAATAAGAAGGGAGCTAAGCAACATTGCAGAGCCGCTTGAGGAAGGTCTCCACCAATACCCTCCCCCAGATATACTACTTATACACACATCCACTTACGTATACACTTGCTTTTACAATATATATTTAGTATGCATCAGAGTATCCTTTGGGATTATTGTAATAAATCACTTGCTTATAGTCTGTCAAGTTTATATTTTGAAAAAACAAAACAAGACAAAAAAAAAAAAAAACCCAAACACAAAAACCTTAATGTAGCCAAGTTTGGGAACCTGGCTTTTCTTCTTTCATTCATATGTAGTATCAAGGACATTATTCATGCCATTCCTTCATTTTTTTATTTCATGTAATTTTTCCTCTTAATGTTTTAAGATCTATGTCCTTAAAAGTATTAAAACAAAAGTACATGGTATGTTTCGGATAAATGTCCCCTAAAATCCCACCTGCTGGTTCCCAACCCACGTGCTGTCAGAAAACTCTGGAAACTTTACAAAGGGAGGCCACAGATTAGTCCCTGGGTCAAAGGAGAAGCTCCTTGGGTTCCCAGCCCTTCTTCTGCACTGTAGATTCCAGGATGTCATAGGATGAGCATGGGCCCCCATCGTAATCCTTAATGCAACACGCCTCACCTCAGACTAAAAGCAGCAGGGACCCCTCAGCACGCAGCGGAACCTCCGAAGCTGTGGCCAGAGTGGCTTTTCTTCCTCCTAAATTGACCAGAGGTGGTCAAATCATGTGTTTGCTAAGAGTGCTAGGAAGCTGGCTAAAACATTAACTAATGGAACAGTAGCATGGGTTGTAAGAAGTTATATATACCAGAGCTAACGCCGACTCTCGAGTTCTCACAGTGTACAAACTGCTGAGAGTGGATACAGCAAACACAATTCTCCAGGGACTTTTGGAGTTGGTGCAGTAATTACTTGGGATTTCTTCCCTCCTGAAGGAATCCGGTTTTGCTCAGCAAGGGGAGGACAAAGACCTCTGGATCTCTGGGAGGGCGGGAGTCGGCCCCAAGTGTCTGGGACTGCTTGATTGGCTTAGAATCTGTCATGTGATGCAGGAAGGGCTGTCCCTCCTGAATAATGGTGTAGAGACACTGAAGGAACGCATATTTTCACCCACCCTACAACCCTTCTAAGGTAGACAGTGCCTAAAAGCTCAGTAGTCTTTTACAGTTGAGAGGCGACAGGCAACTTTGAACAATGGCAGCAAGAGAAATCCAGACCCAGGTCCCTGAGTCAGAGCCAGCACTTGCCTACTTTTGGGCTGCTAAGACCTGAATAATATGCCTATTTCTTTGAGTCTGTATGTCAGATTTTATTATCTGCAGTCACCCCCCCAAAAGAAACAAACAAAAAAACCAAGACAGACACAGAAGTAACATTATGTAGACCGGGCAGGTTATATCTATATCTCTGCGTATAAACATACACATATATAGTAACAACAATTAACAAAAACAGAGACCATGAATTTGAAAGAGAACAAGGAGGGGTTTATGGGAGGCTTTGTAGTTAAAGCTGAAACTTTTTCAGCTGAAAGCCCAACTGAAAGGACCGGGTTCTACAATGCCGGTGTCTAGAAAGTGAAAAGATGCCTGTTAGCATGACATCCTTCACTGTAAGACAGTGATGGAGGACTTTCTCCTAGGCAAGAGGTTTCTCCTGAAAGTCAACCAGGTGAGCAAAAGTATAGTATGTTTGCAGGTGACAGTTTTGTGCTTGCAAAGAGAAACCCCTAAGGACACACATACACACACACACACACACACACACGCACGCACGCACGCACGCATGTACTCATGCACACAGGAACATACTCACATGCCTGAATACCCAAGGAGCAATACAGGAAAGGTCTCAGAGAATGGGAGCAGTATAGGAAGAAGGATAGAGAACTAAACAGTAAACATAAAAATCAACTTGTTATAAAAATTGAAAATTTTGCTTACAAATACACTTTTGATACAACTGTTTCAGTTCTCCTTCTGCCACTTACTGGCTCTGTGATTTGGAGTTTAGTCATTTAAATCTTATGTCTTAATTCCATTATCAACGGGATGAGTTTTCTAATGAGACTTTTCCTCTTTTAGAACTTCAGAGTTCTCTAATGCACCACTCAATTGTGTCATCAAATACAAGGTTATACGATTCAATTAATAATTTAAATCATCCCAGTTAAATTATTCTTACTTGAAACTTTCACCTGCACAGTTTTAGGTGGCTTATTGGCGATGCATTTGGAAGAAGCCTGGGAACAGGTTAGATGCAAGAATCTGGACTGATTCCCATGATGAAACCCTGAGGCTGTCCTCATTTCACACTCCAGCCTTCTGCTTAGCCCTTGCCTGCCTTTGCCGACACCCTTCGCTCTTCTTTTCTCCGTAGAAAATAAATTAATAAGTAACTTACTAAGCTCATGCTCCTTCACACTGATCTCCATGAGAATGGGGAATCTTGTTTAAAAAAAAAAAAAACTTTTAAATAATTTTTGTTAGCTTTAAGGAAGTAGGTTTCATTATGGCATTTTCAAGCAATTTTTTGTTGTTGTTCCCCCTCCCCCCTCCCCCCAGTGCCTTCCTATTCCCAGTAGCCTTCTTTCCTCTTTCACATGTGACCTTCCCTAACCCCAGGTCTCGTTCTCCTCTCATGGCTTCTTAGTATAATTCTAGAGTGGAACTCTTTGCCCAATTCACAGGATATTTATGAAAGACTTGGAACAAAGAACTCGTTCCACAAATGTTTGCTGAGTGAGTAGGTGCAGTAATGGTCATGTACCCGACCTGTTCAAACACCTGAACAAGCTTCCGCCAGCGTGTGAGAAGAGCAGGGTGAGTGACAGCAGCCTGACAGTATAGCATTCGAATGCTTGTGCGGTCAGGAAAATGCACATAATTGCCTTTTATTTTCCCCTGGCTCATCTTTTATGGCAGGAACTTAAAGAGTCAAAGTAGAGAATCTTAAAAATGCCATAGTAGAAAGCAAATGGATACTTACTGAGAACACATTAGCACCTTCACTGCTGCTAAGTCAACTGCCCTTGTGTGCCTAGGACAGGTGGCTCTGAAAATGTGTAACTTTAAGGTTTTATGTTTAAACCAAAGACCTCCAGAACTTTCCCCCTTGACCAGAGATGGGGGAATCTGAATGATTCATGAAAGCAGAGGAAACTGTAGAAAAAAAGATCGGTAGTTTGTAAATCCTGTTGGTGTAAGAGGGATATATTGGCCTGGATTTGGAACTTGACTCACCTTTTATTTATTCTGTGATCTTTGACAACCAACAGATCTTGCTGGAACCCAGTTCCTCCACTTAGGAAAATGAGCATAATTATAGTATCTACTTCATAGAGTTACTTAAGGTGAAATAGGCTGTGAGCTGCCATCACATTGCCTCACCCCATCCTTGGCAGTCTTGGTTTCTACCTAGATTCCTAGGTTCAGTTGTTTTATATTTCCAACTCAGTATTTAGTATATTTTGGGAGAAACTATTTAAGTTCCTCAAACACAACTGTTTTGAAGAATGTTAAAAGTTAGAAGACCATTACAGAATTTCTTATTGCAATTCATAACTCAGATAAATATTGAGACCAAGATTTGCTTTCTTTTTTCTTTTCTTTTCCCTTCCTTCCTTCCTTCCTTCCTTCCTTCCTTCCTTCCTTCCTTCCTTCCTTCCTTTCTTTCTTTCTTTCTTTCTTTCTTTCTTTCTTTTTTCAAAACAGGGATTCTCTGTGTAGCCTTGGATGTCCTGGACTCACTTTGTCAACCAGGCTAGCCTCGAACTCACAGAGATCCACTTGCTTCTATCTCCAGAGTGTTGGGATTAAAGGCACATGCCACCATGATCGGCTAAGATTTGCTTTCTTAATAAGAGGTTTATGAAATAGTTTCACAGTTAAACTATTAAGCATGATATGCAGAGTTAGAGAAGATCACAGAGAAAGATGGGATTGTTTGTATGTTAAATGTCCTGTCTTCCTGAGAACCAACTCTAGTAATGTTGTTCCTTCTTTACCACATTTAAGTCCCGATGCTAGTGGGGGAAAAAATCATCCACAATACTTCAAGCTAATACTAGGTGTTGTCAGGAATTTTCTAAAAATTTAAGTATCTCTCTATTTTCTCACATAGGGGAGATATATGTTCCACATTGGGAACATTTATAAAACCTTACGCAGAACATTTGGAAGGTGGCCTCACTGAGAAATATTAGAAAAGGACGCATCTGCCAAAATAATTCTCAGAGGAACTAGGAATCAATACACTGAAATAGAGAAAAGTGCATATAAATTTGGAGCTCAGATTTTGAGATTCATCTCTTGGGAGATAAAGCAGTGTGAAATAGACAAGTGTTTTTATCTTGTTTTAGTTTGCTATAACCCTGAATTATTTTTCCGTCAACTAAGTCATTGTTTCTTCTCTGTGTTTACATCTTTTAAAATCCTGTTTTCTTGCTCTTTTATTCAGTACTGGAGAAAATTAAAGTTTTACATTCATTCTCACATTGAAATGATTTTTTAAATTAGAAACTTAATTTTAAAACATACAAACAAATACACAGACCTCTGGCATAACATATGATCTTGTTTGTTTTCTGTTTCTGTAACAGAATATTGAATCCAAGATAATTTAGAAAGCATAGACGTTTATGGACCTAGACATGGTAAGTCCAATATCACATGGCTACATCTGGTGAGGACTCTGTGCCACACTGTAATGGCAGAAAAACCAGAAGGACCAGCAAGAATGTGGGGAAGACTCAGGCATACAAGGCACCTAGCTTTATGGCTCCTTGCTTTAGTAGTAACTAATCCACCCCACAGAGAAAGTCTGTAATGATTTTAAGGACACAATCACCTCCTAAGGCGCAGTTGTATGTGCACGTATGTGACAGGACTTCATCTGTCTCAGGTGGCTATATAGCTGAGGATAACCTTGAACTTCCGATCTTCCTGAACCCCCTGCCATGTGCCCACTTTATACATTGCTGAGAATCAAACCTAGAGCCTCTTTCATGTCAGGCAAACACTGCGCCAACTGATCCATATCTCTAGCCCAGAACATGTTTTATAACTTTGTTGTTTTCTTTCTCGTACACACATATGATATTCAGATGTGTACATATTGCTGTTTCTCTGAAGCTAAAGAAACTAAATTTCAGATGTGCTATCTCGTTACCTCCAGATACTATTTTCTAAATCCAAGGTCACTCCCCTATACAATCCCAGATAATCTTTTAAAGCCAGGAAATATTACTATTTAGCACATTTGAGTCCCATTCAATTTTATCAAGTTCCCAATAAAAAGGTTTTGTGGATCTCAGGGTCCTGTAGGGGCCTATAGGATGCACTAAACCGACATGGCTCTTCAGCCCTCTTCAATAAGGGAAAGCCCCAAAGCTTTTTCTTGCTCTTGTTTCCTTGATAGTCTGCAAAATTACAGGCCAACAATTCTGAAGAATATCCCTAAATTTAGATTAAATTTCATGTTTTACTTGACACTTAGGCATTTTGGCAAAACATGGTAGACTTACTATGTGTTCCTCAGTAGGTATTTTCTGGACAAATGGGATGTCCATATGCTTCAGGTTAGATGCTGTTTCATTCTTGGCAGTCAGTTTAGAAAGGTACTTTCCAGGTTTCTATACTGCCAAATTATTTAGAGTATATTTTGTAGCTTTTATAGGGGGAACCCACCACACCCAAAGCTTTGTAGCTATTAATTAATTAATAATTAATTGATTAATTAATAAGCAGTTAGGTAATCTCTGGGAATTGTTTAACACTGTGTAAGTATTTTGTTTTTCATGAAAAATTTACCTATTAGTTATATCATCTTTTGATAAGATCTTCATATATATGTGCGTGTGTGTTTGTGTGTGTTTGTGGTTGTGTGTATGTTGCCTCTATGTAACCCTGGCTGTCCTGGACTCACAGACTGGTCTCAAACTCACAGAGATCCCTCTGCCTCTGCCTCTGCCTCTGCTTCCTGAGTGCTGGGATCAAAGGCGTGCACCACCACTGCCCAGCATTTTTTTTTTTTTTTTTTTTTTTATTTAAGGCAAGGTTTCACTATATATCCCTTGCTGATCTGAAACTGTCTATATAGACTAGGCTGGCCTCAAACTCAGAGATCTTCCTACCTCTAAATACTTAGTGCTGGGATTAAAGGTGTGTGACACCATGACTGACTTTAAAAATCTGTTGGGGTGATATTTGGAAAAATGGTGAGTTTTGTACAAATATTTTTTTGTGTTGTTTGTTCCACAAGATACAATTTGGCATGTAGGGCTAGATAGCACTTATTTATCTGTCATCTATATATTATTTACCTATGTATCTTTAATCTCTATACCGACCATCTGCCATCTGCAGATCCATCATCTCTTCACATACGTATCAACACAGGATCTTCCATGAGTTAGCCTATAGTGGCTTGATCGAGAATATCCCCACAGACAGGTTTGTAGTGCTGTTTGGGTAGGTGAAGGAGGTGTTGTCTTGTCCGAGGAATCGTGTTACTAGGTGTGGAGGAGGGCAGGTGTCGAGGTTTCAAAACTATGTGCCCTTCCCAGTTTGCTCCCTCTGCTTCCCGCTTGTGTTTCCAGGCGTGAGCCTTCAGTGCCCGGTCAAGCCTGCGCTTGCTGCCATGCTTCCCGGCCACGTCATACCCTCACAGCCTGGGACCACAGAGGCTCTATAAATCTTTCCAATGATGAGTTTGCCTTGGTCATGGTGCTTTACCATTGCAACAGAAAAGAAAACAGCACGCCATCTATTATTGTTGTTGTTGTTGTTGTTGTTGTTACTACTACTTTTATTATATATTTCAAATATTGAATTATCCCATATTTTGCTAATGAGAGTGACTTCCAGCTAAATCTCATGCCCTTTTGACTCCTGTTAATAACTCTCTAAATAACCTCTTGCTTTCTGACATAAGTTGTTCCGAGCTCATCTGTTTCTGTGTACTCACTCTGGGTTTGGCCGATTCCTTCCCTAAGGCACTTGACTTCTTCTACTTAGAAATCAAGGGCTGAATCCCTTAACTATCTCCATGCATTTGCATCAAGGTCGTCTGTGCAGATAGAACTGCATGGGCCCAGGTATCTACACGCACACGCACATGCACATGCACCGCTTTATTTCTGTTGGTGTTTGTTTAAAGATCATGCCTCAACATTGACACTCCCCCTTCAGTGCAGTAAGTACCCCTGCATACTCTGGTGGTGACACTTTTCCCCTTTCTGTATTTGTAGACTCCCGCGACACAGAGAAGCCCACTCTCAATTTAACTTATTTGTTATTTCAATCCTCTAAGTTATCAATATTCTTACCACATGGGCCCTTTCCTCAGCCCTAATTCTACCAATCACTCCTGCCCAGTGAATATGCCAATTGGTTTCCTTAGTTTCAAACAAACAACATAGGGGGAAGGTCAGCTGTTATGTGCCCTGGTAATGTTGTTCTAGCAACATTATCAAGAGAAAGGATGGAGAAAAGTCCTGAAATACTAATGGAAAATGTTCATCTGTATCCAATATTAAGTATTAGACTCCAAATATTCTGCCTAGTTTGTGTAAGTAAATATGTAATAAGGGCTCTTCATGTGTTTACAATCATAGACCTCCATTAATGTTACAAAGCACAATTTAAATACATGTAGCTATGTCCTAATACATTTATAATCAATGTTATCATATTTTATCGACAGATAATGTATCTGGAGCAGAACTATGATTTCAATGCTTCCATGAGAAATCATGGAAGGTGGACAATTCTGGGCAGGCCACATGCCATGTTTCTGTTGCTAAAATTCCTTCCCAAGGAGAGTTGAAAATGGTATCTAAACTCTTCTCCTAATGTCTCAATAGCAAACCAGAATGAGACTGTAAAGTTCACTTTGGGACACCAATGAGCTCATTAGGATTCTTTATAGCAGTGGGTGAGGGAAGGATGCTCCCATCCCTTACAGGCCACACCCGGAAAGCCTTCACCCAGCAAGGATGCACATTCCCACATAACTTCCCTCTTGTGGATAGATGAAGCTTCCCTTTTCTACCTAAGGCACAGTTGTATATAGCAGGTGGTGGAGACAGCTGGGTACTCAGATAAGGGTCTCTGACCCTCCCTACATCTCCACCAGGGATCATAAAGAGTCTATAAGCCCAGCTGGGAAAATACATTTGCCCTGAACTCCTAAGATGACAGTTGCTTGGCCCTGAGGGCGGTCACTCACATCAGCTTCTCAGGAGCTGCCTGGCAGTTACAAACAGCCCGATTCTTTCTTTTTATGGAACAAAGGTACTTCAGAGAAGAAAGAAGTGACACTTGAAACTCCACCCTTATCTAACCCTTTTCCACAGAACAGTGAACTTTCCTTCAAAGCATGAGACACATAAGGATAGAAAATACCACTCCTAATGTGTCTCTAATGGATACTAATTAGTTCTACCCTCCTGTGCCTCTTCCTCCTCCTTCTTCCCAGGGGTGATCTCTCTAAGAAAGTATTTGCTCATGCAATAAGAATATGTAAGAGGTATTCTCCATCTTGACCTTCCCCTGTCTTCACTCTGTAATAATACTGTCAGGAATTGAGACATCTAGAATTATACAACTTAGTCAAGAATGACGATGCATGCTTTTGATTCCAGCCCTCAGGAGATAGAAGCAAGCTCTGTAAGTCTGAGGTCTGCTAGGCTAGCCAAGATTGCATAGGAGACCCTGTCTCAAAAGGAAAAAAATATTATAAAAAGGTTATGTGTGTGTGTGTGTGTGTGTGTGTGTGTGTGTGTGTGTGTGCGTGTGTGTGTGTGTGAGCACGCACTTTGAATGAAAATGGTCCCCATAGGCTCATAGGAAGTGGCACTATTGGAAAATGTGGTCTTGTTTGGAGAAGTTTGTCACTGTCACTGGGCTTTGAGGTTTCAGAAGCTCAACCTAGGCCTAGTGGCTCACTCTTCCTGCTGACTGAGATTCCGGATGTAGAACTCTCAGCTCTTCTCCAGCACCATGTCTGCGTGTGTGCTGCCGTGCTTCCCTCCATGATGATAATGGACTAAACCTCTGAACTGTAAGCCAGCCCCGACTAAATGTTTTCCTTTATAACTGTTGCGGTGGTCATAGTGTCTCTTCACAGCAAAGAAGCCCTAAGTAAGACACACACACATACACACACACACACGTATGCACACACACATGCTCACACATATCAAATATGCTAGCACATTGATGTAGATATTTCTACATTTCCAAATCATATTTATGCTGAAAATCTTATGGAAATTAACATGATATGATCAAGGACCTCCAAGCACATGATCACTTTTTAGGAGACTTTGCACAATTTTGTTGACAAAACATGAATGTGTGTGTTTTATCCTTTTATCAGCCAGCATGACAATATTGTTCTAATTGTTAGCAACCTGTTGGAAGGAAATATAGTAATGAAATAGTGATCTGACATTCTTATGTTCTTTGAATATTATTTTTCCAGTCATATCTTCTCTTGGCATCACCAGAACAAAAAGCAAAAACGCAGTGAGTGTGTGACTCTAGTGGCTGACTTCTGCCTTTCCCTCATCTCCATAACCCTATAAATGACTGCTATTTCAGTACTCACAGTGGTAAGAGAATGCATGTTAGAGAACGTCGCTGGCCGAGATCTTTTCAAAATGGATTCATTAGAACCACTTGAAGGTCTTTAACCAAAGAAAATGAAGGATTGTTTGCTTGTGGCATGTGTGCTTGGATGTCTAGTCACTCTAGAAATGTCTCACTAGTCAAAAAAAAAAAAAGGGGCTTCGGATTCAGTAAGGAGCTGTTACAGGTAGATGAAGGAGGATGAGGAAGAAATGCTTTTATTGTTTTTTTTTATTTGAATAGATCATTTTATTTGTTTTTTTCTAAAAGAGATTTATTTTTTTTTGTGTGTATGCATGTATGTGTGTATGTGTGTATCTATGGGCACAGGAGTGGCTGCTTTTGAGCCACCTGGCCTAGGTGCTGGGAACAGAACCCTGGTCCTCCACAGGAGCAGCAAGCACTCAGAATTCCCAAGCAGCTTCCCCAGCTCCCCATTTCAAGCTTTTTAAAAGAAACTGATATTTATAAAATTAATATATGAAGTTACAAGGCAAAATAATCTCATATACATTATCTTATCTAAATCTGCAGTAGTGTATCTGCCACCGGAAAAGTGGGCTCAAACTTTGCATAAGGTTCAAACCAAACAGAAAGATTCTCAAAGTAATAATAATAATAATAATAATAATAATAATAATAATAATTCATGTATGAAAAATATAATAGAAACACCAATATTCAATATTCCCTGGGCATAGCACATTAGGGCCAAAAAGTATTTGTAAAACTTTTTCAATTTATATATATATATTTTAAATGAGAATCTTGTTGTTCTTACTTTGTCCTAATTGAAAGAGCTGGTTTAGTTTTTGACTAGTAAGTATGGTCTTACACAAGGGGTTTTTCTTTGGAATGATGAAAAATAGGGTTCAGTTTTATTGTTGTTATCACTCTTTTTTTCATGAATGTTAGATACTTGTTTTCCATAATGGATCATTTATGGTTGGCAGTATTATTACCTTTACTTTTGTCTGGCGGGGGGAGTCAAGATTATTTTAAAATATGGTGGAGATGCTGTGCCCCTGGTTCTTAGATTGCAGGCCGAGGAGTGGAATTATTGAACAGTCTGTGGAGTTTGGTTCAAGCTTGATCACGGTGGATAGTGGCTAGAAAGTCCCGGTGTAGAGTAATTGGAGAGGCCCATAGGCGACACTTCAAGGGAAACATTGCAGAAGTTAAATTGAGGAGTTGCTTCTATTTTTATTTCACATAAGCATGCCTCGTTTCCTATCCCTTGTGCTATAAGCAAGAAGCTGCAAACTTTTCCAATTAAAATGGAAAATGCCTAGGCAGAGTCTATGGGCACCAGGTAATTGGATGAGAATTTCACCATGGATCTTGCCCCTGCTCATCCAAATATCCAGAGTGTTTTCTCCACAACCTGCTAAACACTGGGACTGGGGGGACATTAGAAATGCTTGACTGAATGTGTCAGTTTCCAGGCGGGTACTTTCAATTTTTGCCCAAATTTGGAGGATCCCTAAAGCCAGATCATTTGGAAATAATTATCTTGTATATTTGATTTGTCCAAGATTATATTTTTTTTCACATGATCTAAATTCTGCCAGCTAAACCAATGATTCTCAAACGTTTGTTCTCAAGACCCGTTTATATTGCTAAATTCTTCTAAGAACTCAAAAGTTTTTGTTCCTGAGGCCTTTTATCTACCAATATTTATCATTGTAGGAATCAAGGACTGAAAATTGTTTGAGTGTTTATTAAATTACTATAAAATGCAGCAATAAACCTCTTACGTGTTAATGTGGACAGTATATTTTATTAATGTGACTCTATGTTTCAGATCAAAACAGTGAGTGTAAGGAATGGTACTATCAAGTATTTGCAACTTTAGTGTCAGATTCAGATGACAGTTACTTCATGCAATAGCACATGCTGTGCAGTTCCTGGAATTCTTCTTCCACGCGCTCATGAAATAATGAGAGTAAAAGAGGCAAGATAATTTTTGTTTCTATCTTAGTGTTACAGTTTTGACCTCACAGCCCCACTGAAACGAGGAACCCCCACTGTTCCACAGACAACACTTATTACAGAACCGCTGAGATAAACAAACATGAATAGAATTACAGTCTAGTTAAGTGCCCCGGTTTAGAACTGTGGAAGGGTCAGTGTCTTACTGGCTCCTTCTTCTCCAGAAGTCAGCAGGTAGTCAGCACCACAGAACAGCCGCCATGACCACTCTGACATCTCTGCCCTGCTGCTCTGTGTTTTGCTGACTAGTACGGGTTTTCATGTTTAGAACTTATTAACATAGAGGTAATATTTCTGAATGGAATCTGCAAAAATTAAATGCCAAAATGTGTCACAGAAATAATAGAGTCAGGCTGGATGGCATAGGCCATTCCAAAGGCTGAGACAAGGAGGCTCAGAAATTCAAAAGCTGACTCAGCTCCAGAGTTAGTTCAAGGCTGTTCTAGGCAACTTGCCTAGAATTTACTTAATTAGAATTTGAGAGGCTCTACCTTAAATTCCTGGCATTGGGGAAAAAAAAAGGTAAAAAAAAAAAAAAAAGAACAAGAGGAGGAAGGAAAGGGGAGGGGAAAAAGAGGAGGGAGATGATGATGAGGAGGAGTGGGAAAGCAAGTTAGAATTTTCCTGATATGGAAGATTGATTTAACAATTGGCAAAACAGTCTGCTGGCATTATGGTGCACATCTTTATTCCTAGCACTCAGGAGGCAGAGGCAGATGCCTCTCTGAGTTTGAGGCTAGTCTGGCCTACAAAGTGAGTTCCAGGACAACCAGGCTACACAGAGAAACCCTGTTTCAAAAAACCAAAAACATAAACAAGCAAATGAAAAACAATCGAAAAGATAATCAATGAAATTTCCTTATTTGATAGAATAAAGCAACATTTATTTACAATTAAAGCTCATGAAGTCAGGACAGAAGGAAACTTGTACAATCTGATAATCTGTATCTTGAAAAACAAACAAAAATACCCAACTTTTTTTTCTCCTTTATCATATAAAATATTTATGACTATATTTAAGAAAAAATATATAAAATTTCTGCACAGAAAAATGCGAAAGAAAAATTACTGAGATAGAATTGAAAGTGCCTATATAAAAGGTTAAGCATAAGTATTTGAAGACCCATTACCATTAAGATAAGAACTCAGTAATGTCTCAATCCAATGACAAGAATCATTTTATTTTATTGTAGAAATTGTCAGTCTGACTTTAAACTTTGTGTGGAGGTGAAGAGAAAAAGGACTAGTGGGGATACCGCTGAAGACAAGGGAGAATGTTTGAAGACATTTATTTCTACAGACATTCATTTCAGGTTCAGGTTACACTCGTAACCTCAGCACTCAGAAGTCTGAGGCAGGTGGATGACTGTGTGTTCAGGCTATAGTTTAAAGAGTATAAAGCAAACTTCTTACTATTTAAGTAGGATAAGGCATGGATTTATGGCTGCCTCCTATACTACTCACTGCCTCAAAACAAACAAAACAGAAAAAACAAACAAATTCAGTATTAATTAAGGATGTGTTCATGTATATTGTGCAAACGGATAATTAGAAAAAAACCAAGTACAGAAAAAAAAAAAACAAATTCAGAACAAATACTATTTATAATAAATGTGCTGTTCTATTATAATGCAGAAATACAATACATTATAAAATGATGCTGAATTCACTTATTATTTTGAACATGAAAACATCCTGCAATTCCTACAAGATTTTTTAAAAAGTTGCGGAAAGATCATATAACTAAATTGCCAAGTTAAAGCTATATGGCTTTTAAGAAGGTCATAGAGAGATTCTTTTTCACTTGAGCAGCTAGAAGCTTCTTTTAAATGGCATGCTAAGAAGACTAGCCATAAAGGAAAAACAGACAAGCTTGAATTACACAAAAATGGAGAACTTCAGCACATCAAATGACCATTCAGGTAGTGAAAAGACTAATGAGAAAACGAATTTGTATTATTTCTCCAGCAAAGATCTCCTAGAGTTATATAAATGTCTGTGTGTGTGTGTGTGTGTGTGTGTATGTGTGTGTGAGTGCATACTGTGTGTGTTCATGTGTGTATGAATGAGAAGGAATATATGTCCATCTTAATATGAAAACAAGTCAGTGTTAAAAGTAGCCAGTAATTCAAAAAAGTCATATTATGAAAATGACTTCAATCACTTGGAATATGTTCAGTAGGTGTTTGGGAAATAGAAACAGAGCCACACTCACGCCTCTGTACCTCCACAGAAAGACTAAAATAAACCCAAACAACAGCAAAAACCAAACAAAGCAAGCAGACCGAAACCTTATCAGAACCTTATAGCAAAGGGCCATTGGAGGCAGAGTAGCTAGAGTTTTCACACATTTTGGCAAATTCTTTGGTGTTACCTTCTAAAAATTAAAAAAAAAAAATGCTTTTCCAGGATTTGAGTAAAGTCAATAAAGTACCTGCGCAAGCACAAGGACAAGTTTGACTTCTGGAATATTTTCTGAAGTCAGGGATGATAGTACACTCTTATAATCCCAGCGTGGGGCGGGGTGGACACTGGGAAGGAAGTGTAGGAGGGAGAGTTGGGGAGAGAGGGAGAGCGCCGAGTCAGGCGCATCTCTAGGATTCAGGGATTGCTAGCCAGTTAGTCTGGCCTGCTGAGCAAGTGCCAAGGCCGTGCGAGGCCCTGTCATAAAGAAAACAAAACAAACAAACAAGGAACCATTCCAAAATAACCAACAGTGCCTGAAGACTGACACCTGAGTTTGTCCTCTTCTTCCACATGTTCACGTGAACACACATGAGCATGTATACGCACACACGTACATACATACATACACATACACCACTTTTCTTATAGGTGATAATTTTGCTCCTAGGTATATATCAATGTAAGTGCCATATACCAACACTAAAAAAATGCAGTACAATACTGAAGACAGCATAATTTATAATTGCCGCAGGTCAGGAAAAAAGAGCGACTATTGATTCATTTTGTTTTTTTTAATTCTTTTTAAAGATTTATGTGTGTATTTTCTGTGTATGAGTGTTCTGTTTGCATGTGAAGACTGTGTATTACATGTGTGTTTGGTGTCCTGGGAGGTCAGAAGAAAGTACAGAAATCCCTGGAACTGGAGTTATACGTGGTTGTGAGTTACCATGTGAATGCTGAGAGTCAAACCTGTGTCCTCTGCAAAACAAGTGCTTTTATTTTATTTTAAATTATTTAACTTTATTTCTTGTGCACTGGTGTGAGAGCATCAGATCCCTTGGAACTGGAGTTATAGACAGTTGTGAGCTGACATCTAGGTGCTGGGAATTGAACCCAGGTCCTCTGGAAGAGCAGCCAGTGCTTTTAACCACTGAGCCATCTCTTTAGTCCCAAGAACAAGTGCTTTTAAATGCTGAGCCATTTCTCAAACAGACCCTGTTTTAAGACAGGGTCTTGTGATGTAGCCCTGGTTGGCCTCAAACTCACAGCAATCTTTCTGCCTCTGCCTCTTGCTTACTGGGATTATAGACAGGAGCAACCATGGCCAACCCTAGACAGATAGTGGTGATACAGTGGTCCAATAGGCCACACCCCAGCAAGGATGAGTCACAGCTGCCTGTAACAATCTACAGGAATCACTGTAAAATCACTGGATAAAAGGTTGGATGAAAAACATTGGGTGAGTTTATATTGCTTTAAGTGACTTTACTGGCTAAAGCATTTCTAGTAAGATAAACAGGGAAAGAGTAATAACTGTTGATAATCATTTGTATCTGCATTGTGTGGTGATTTCATCATTTTTGCTAAATTCAGCAAAATACATTCTTTAGATTTGTACACTTTCTGGTAAGCATGCTACATTTTAAAAAACTTTAAAGCAAATCTTTACTAGCTATATTGCCTCCCTACTGACTCAAACAAAATCTTTGTATTAAAGCTCAACATGGCGAGCAAAGGAATGAATTCACCATTTCCTTATGACATTGGAAGTATTATGGGCTGTCCTCAACTAGGAATGGGATTGTTAGCTTTTTGTCTCTCTTGAATCTCTAGTTCTGCTTTCCTTCATGTTCATTAGATGAAGGTTAAGGCCTACCAACTGAAAAGGGTGCAACAGAAAGCGTGGCAGAGATGGGACCACAGTGTCAGATGCCTATCAGTTGGCATTTTGACATTCGAGGGTAACTTGAGTCACCCTAGGGAAGACACACTGATGTGAAGTAGATCAGGCAGCCATTTCTGTCAACAGAAGGACAGCTCTAGAGGTATGGCCTCTCTACAGAACAGATAATGTGTAAAGGCATGAAAAAACTTCAGGTGGTTGACGTGAATGGATCATCTATTCATTCAAGTATTTATTGAGTGTCTGTTCTTGAACAGGGATTGTTAGGCACTGTTAATGATTAAGCAAACATCTCAGAGACAGAGCTTCATGAGGGCTATGTCACAATGAACAGGGTTTTTGTTGTTGTTGTTGTTTGTTTTTTGTTTTTTCACTTAGCACTCCCTTTTCTGGGAATGCACTTCCTGGGTTAATGAGTGTATGCCTATATTTACCTTATAAGAAAGTCACAGTCTTTATTTGTAAATATTGTATTCTGCTGACACAAGGCCTGGTAAGAGAGTAAAGGAGTCTTGACAGATTCATCCGCATTTCCATTTCTTTCCTCTCTAAGCCACATTATACATTTGTAAGAAATTTGGCCAATAAATAGCAACCAGGAGTGCATAAGCTTATACGTGACTTGTACCAATGCCAGCTGCACACAAGCTTTGCCCATATAGTGCGGCATGAATTATTCAACACTTCTGTGTTAAATGGCCATTTTTGGAATCCAGTCTGTATATTTGAAGTTTTTGCATTTTAAGTGGTAGACTTAATTTGTGCTTATCCCGAAATTATAATTGCTATTCTGACATGCTGCCTTTAGCAAAGTATATATTCTTATGCATGGAAAGTACATTTTAGAAAGGTGGCATGCCTTTTAAACATACACACGCACACACACGCGCACACGCACACACACTGATACCATATAGCTATATTGTGGCAATCCTGTGCACATGCCAAACTCAGAAATTTTCTTCAAACCTGAAGAGCCATACCTCTTACAGCTAAAATACAGGCTGTCCTTAAGCAAATTACAGCGTAAAAATTAAGGATGCAAAAGACGGGTGGAAATGATTTCCAACCAAAAGAGTCATAAATTCAGGAATATGAAGTGGTGTGCTCAGACGAGTTGAATGCACAGATAAGTTCAGCCACTCGTGAGCTGTGTGGTCCTGGACAATGCACCTCTCTCAGTTGGGCTCTGTATCCTTATACAAGAAGTGCAAGAGGGCTTAGTATATTGCTTTTATTGTGGAATTAAATGAGGTAAAACATACAAAGTGCCAGTCTCCTCAGGAGATTTGAAAAGAGGGCTGTTAAGATCTCGGTAGGAACTTGTATAGCAACCAGATTTTCAAGGCTGTCTGCTGGTTTTTGGTGTCTCTTCTTAAGGTGTGGTTATGACACAATGCTTTTGAAACACGCAAGGGCATGTTCACCTTGCCCGGTGGGGGTGAGGGTATTGCTGACATAGCCCCCACTTCCAGCCTGTCTTCTTAGTTGTCAGAATGAAAGAGCCAGCGTGGCATTCGTTGAATCACTGAATGAATTAATGATGTAAGTTGAGGGTGTTAGAGGCACTGAGAACTACAGTTATTGGAATATGTCTCCCATGGATGTCTTTGGGAGTTAAGCCTTAATAACATATGCTTTCAAATTTATACCTGTGTCAGGGTCTATAGCTGAAGAGATGTGTAAAATTTAGTTAAATTTTTCCTAGGGTATAATTACAAAACCTGATACCCAGCTCCACCCCATGACCTCTCACCCCTAATTGATTTGGCAAGCATCATTTGAATTGTGCCAGTGTTGAATGAAAGGGCTGTGGAGGTCCGCCTTTAAAGTGAGTGCCTACAAGTTTATGCGAAAACTTTCTGTCTGTATCTTTTCCTTCACTTTTTCCTGTCTCTTTCTCCACTGCCTTCTGTAGGAATTAAAACAGGGTTTCCTCTCCCAAGGTGAAGATTGTTCTTCACTAAGGAATCTAAGCTGATTGAGATCTGAAAACATTAGAACCAATTCTTATCCAATCAAAAAAGGCAAAGAGACAGACCCCGCTGTAATCTCCTAGCGTCTGAGAGCCCAGGTCATCATTTCCCCTCTGCTTACTTTCTTCAAGTTTCTGCCTCTTTTCGTGAAATAATTAAGATGTCTAGGCAACCTGAATGCTTCCACTACCCAATACAACAACAAAACAAATATAATTATTAGTAATTCTTGTTTGCTCTCTGCTATTCAGCTTGTTGGAAATTGTGGCAAGCAGGAGGGGACACAGATAAGCAAGTTGTGTTTGGAAAATCTGACTGCCACCCAGCTGAGCCTTGTCACATATGCCTCATTCTTCGTCATGCTCTTACTCACCTCAAGTTTTCTTTACAGTCGGAAGATTTCCATTTGAAATGCTCTTTGAATGACAGTCAGTGAACTCCAGGATCCAAAGTAGCTTTGATGTTTGCCAGGAGTTCTAGAAGACGGTGGTTTTCACAGAGCTAACTACTCCAGCACAGAGACTCTATCAGAGAACTCTTTGATAACACAAAAAGAATTAGTATTTTTCTAGGGGGCTCACCTGAATGATTCTTCAAGTCTTTTTTTCTTAAGATGTTTGTAGGCGTGAAACTCACTTCTTATTTCAATAGAACATTTATATGTCAATTGCAAAAAAAGTATGTCGAGGGGTGAGGTTGACTTTAATATCTTATTGAGCAATGTGACAAGAATTTGAAAATGTACAAACTAACCATGGGATGACCTTTCAAAACTGAAATGCGAAAGTGGGAATGACATTTTCTCATTCAATTACATATTTTGAAGTCTAAATTAAAGCACACACAACACCAAATTAAACATCTCCTCCCCGGAGTGAATACCCTAATCATTTACAACTAAGCAACTTAAGTGTCTGGCAATCAACAAACATTAACATGTAAATACTTTGTTTTAATAAGCCATGAGCATTAATACGCACGTGGCTGAAATTATTTCTACTGAAATTCTTCATCTGCAACCCAAAATATCAGCTACGGGCTGCAGAGAAAGAAAACTGTTAAATTTAATTCTGAAAACATCCATGTGAGTTTGCATAAATCTTCTTTATTTTCTAGTGGATTTTTTTTTCTTCAGGATTTTTTTTCCTGCCCCTGCTAGGAGCTTTATGAAACTGAAATGTCAAGTGAGGGTTGCTTTATATCATGTTCTGTCAATCAAAGGAAGGGAGGCTTTCTGCATCTGTTGCTAGTATATTGGCACTTTTTGAAGAGTGTTTCGGCGGGAGCGAGAATAAATAAAGATCC
Source organism: Meriones unguiculatus (assembly GCF_030254825.1). NCBI lineage: Eukaryota > Metazoa > Chordata > Mammalia > Rodentia > Muridae > Meriones > Meriones unguiculatus. Next base: position 31,735,495 of record NC_083349.1, read on the forward strand.
TTCAGGCACTTTCTCATTTATGGATGAGGAATCAAAGCAGTCTGAAACTTCATTTTCAGCCTGATACCCTGAAGATTGTTGGCTGATAATTCTGGATGGAACAGCTTATCTTGGAGGATTAGGGAGAACATGGCCTTCCTATTACTTCTGGCTTCAGCCTATTCAGCTGGGTAGGCTTTGTCACACAGTATCTGGGCCTTTACATATGTCACTAATCTTATCTATATCTTTTCAGCTCCTTCTGTTGGAGCTGTGGTTTCCCGTGCCTAAACCTCCATTTCTTCATTACACCAGCTGTATAGGCATTAGCCCTCCCTAACAGGCTCTCTACACTGTGTGGTTCAGTAATGGCAAGTTTTGCAGACATTCGGCTTCTCTGAGCAGGCCAGGGCAGGATTTTTATCCCAAATCTTAAGACTTTCACATCAATTATATTAAAAAGCTTCCTATGGTTCCCAAACAAACTCATTTCCCCTCTTTACCAAATCCGCTTAACAAAATGAAATAATCTCTGCAATACATTATCTTTGCAACCATTAAGGATAAAATGACTATCTCCCTTCCATGCCTGTGTACATATGCCACACTGTCACACTTAATGTCTGTTAGCAGGAGGCATTGGCTCACTCATGGAACAAATATGAAGCGTGTGGTAAATGTAAAGAAGGGAAAGCGCGAGCGTGATTTCAAAGCTGCCTCTGTCCTCAAGATGCCTACAGTTTAATGGAGAAAATGTGATTGGACAAAAATTCACCACGATGCAGGATACAGATGATGGCTTAGGAAGGGAAAGTCTGTGCACCAGAAAACCCGAGAAAGGTGGTAAAATAATCACGTCATAAGCAGCCCTGGACTTAGAGAGAGGGTTTGCAGGAACTCTGGGTCAAAGCCATTTCTTTCCCGTCAAGCACCCGTTCTCCATGTCCTCCAGCAGTGAACTGAGCTGGTCCACTTCTCTCAGGCCATGCGTGTCAGCCAGCTATGCAGCTGTATAGAGCCAGGCAGCCTGTTCTGCAAAGGGAAGCTCTCTTGGATAGAGGGGCACTTTCTTTTCTTTTGCTCTCTTTGTTTTTGGAAAGTGGACAAGAGGCCAGGTCTAGATCCAGCAACCACTTGGAACATGGGGATGAAGGGGAAGGGAGAGGGAGCTATTAAAAAAGTGTGGATCTGTGGCTGTGGAGACTCTATGTGAGGCTGTTATTCTTCAGCCTGTTTTCACATGACAGACAAGTCAGCATGTTTGGGTTTTGTGTTAGGGGTAATGCTTTTATTCCCTCAGGCCTCTTCATCATCGGTTTTCATCATCAGTGTTTTTCATCATCATGGTTTAGGAACATCTGTTGGGCCTGACAGAGCTTCTGGTTTCCCGGCGTAGCACAAAAGCGATATGAAACACCAAATATTGATTGGGTTCTTAAAATGTTTAGGATATTTTTCTCTTGGCAAAGGTCACTCCTCAAAGCTATGGGGTCCACATACATTCCCAACTAGATTTCACTTGGTTTGCTAAAAAAAACATACTCATGGATAGAAAATTATCATATGTAGTTATTAAAATGAGTGTAGAATATATAATATAAGTTATGATATCATAGAACTTGAGAGGAGATAATGAACATTTAAAGTAGAGAAAGAATTTCTAGACAAACTATAGGGTACCTAATTAAAATTAATTTTAGTTTCAAGAGTAACTTTGGGTTTAACTGTTTTTTCAAGTATTATACAGGATATACTTATATTTAAATTTAATATTCCATCCTAGCATGGTGACATACATCTTTAAATCCCAACATTTTGGAGACAGAGGCAGGAAGAGCTCTGTGAGTTTGAGGCCATCCTTGTCTACATAGCAAGTCCAGGACAGACAGAGCTACACAGAGAGGTCATGTCTCAACACCACTCCCCTCCATTAAAAATCCAATTTAAATTCAAATTTTAAATGTTAACCATCTCAAATTTTACATGATGTACTTTTTGAAGAAGTATTTATCAAGCTTCTGAAACACAAACTTGACAATGGCGCTGAATTTTCTTTGATAATTCTTCCTAGCCCTCCTTTGTGAGCTCCTGGGATGTTTCCATGGAAGATTGCATCCATGAGTGGAGAGAGTGAGTCAAAAGGAAGAAAAGGATGGAGCTTCCTTTCCAAAACATGGAACAGAGCTGGGGCCACATCTCAAGCCAGAGCACCCAGTAAACGTGGCATTTTTAAAATAGTGTCTGTTGTACTCAATGGAAAGAAAGATACATAAAGCATATTACATCTGACATTGAGTGGGATAAAAATTTTGTGGGATGTTATTATAAAGTAGAAACTCTTACATTGTGAGACCATGTTCTTTGTTGATCAGGCCCTACTGAGCATGACAGGGTGGTAAGTGCCACTCTGGCCATTTTCTCCTCTGGGCATGATTTCAGTTGGTACAAACAAAATGTTTCCAACATTGCCATATGTTTCCTGGAAGGAAGGGGGACACAGTCTTCCATGCTTTAAGACATGAGACATTAAAAATGTTTCTGGACTACAGTGGACCATAGACTTTTATCTTTCTCATCACAGAAATTCCTTTATGGAGAGTTTGTCTAAAGAGGACAACTTTTTTTTTTCAAGACATTTAAAAAATATTTATAATTAATTAATTAGCTAATTTACTAGCTAATTTATTAACTCTACAGCCTGACCACAGTTCTCCCTACCTCCTCCTCCTCACCTGGCCCTCCGACTCCATCCACAACTTCCTAAGGGCAAATTCCTTGGTTTTATTTTTCTTTTTAAAAGATTTTTAAAGACATATGTGTCTGTGTGTGTCTGTTTGTGGGTATGTGCATTATGAAAGCATGTACCCTTGAAGTTCAGAAGATGGTGTCAGATTCCTTGGAGCTGCAATTACAGGTGGTTGTGAGCTGCCTGACTGGGTGCTGGGTCATCTCTCAATTATATGCCCATGAATTATATAGTGAATTCTAGGAAAAAACCTTCAGGTTCTGTTTTGAAAATCCCAGAGTCAATGAACAACGCATTTGTGCAAGAGTGGGAAGAAGGCAGGGGAGGTAGCCCTTACGGTGACCTCAAGTAAATTGCTACAACAGGTAGGATTGATTCCTAGAGGAAGACTTTAACCTGCATACAGTCCTGCCAATAGATTTGCCCATGGACTTTTTTTGTATGCTGTTTAGCCTCATTGAGCATTGTCTGCACTTCCTGTTCCCACCAATAAATTATCACTCCCTTGCCCCTGACCAGGAGCAGCATTGTCTGGAAGCTGTGTGCCACTGTGGTTACCTCCCAGCCCTCAATCACAGATGCCAAAGCCACTACTTGTAACCCGCTGCTCAGTCTGCTCTCTGAGCAACAAATCCCTAAACCTAAGTACATCTCTAGGCCCCCACAACACACTGATCAACAAACTGCCCAATTTTCCATTGGGGGCTATTCAGCTAATATCTCAGGATGATGGCGATTCTGGGGAAGGACGAAACTTTAGAGAAGTGTGAAGATCCAAGCTGAGGGAACATGAATAGTGTCAAAAGATAAGACTGTGTGTGTGTGTGTGTGTGTGTGTGTGTGTGTGTTCATGTGTTTGTATGACAGTGTCTGTATACATCCACGCATGTATGTGGGTATTTTTTCTTTTGCATATTTTAATTTTTGCTCCCATTCACATCTTGGGCATAGGTAGTTGGTTTCACTGGATACCAAATGTCATAACTGACAAGAGTTCCTTCAGTTCAGTGGTTTCCCATTTGTTCCCTTGACTGCTTTTTTCCCTCAAGTCCTCTTTTTTTTCCCCATTGTTTGTGCTTTCTGTCCATATTTGATTTCAATCCATCTTTTATTCCTTTCTCCTTCTCTTTCCCACCTCCCCAGACTGAAAAGATGTCTTGTTGGCAAGAACTATTGCTATTCCAGGCCCTGCTTGCTATCTGAGGTCCTGCAGTGGCTGTGACACTAAGGGCTGTGTGGTGGTGTGAGTAAAAATGGCTGTAAGTTCATATATTGGAATGCTTAGTTACTGGGAGGGGCACTACTTGAGAAAGATGGCCTTGTTGGAGGAAATGTATCATTCAGGGCTGGGGAGGGGGCTTTAAGATTTTAAAAGCCCAAGCCAGGCCCAGGGACCTTCTCTTCCTGCTGCCTGAGGATCCTGATGTAGCTCTCAGCTACTTCTCCAGCACCAGAGTCTGCCTGTGTGTCTCCATGCTTCACGTGATAATGATAATGGGCTAAACCTCTGAAAGTATAGGCAATCCCCAATTAAATGCGTTCTTTTAAAAGCGTTCCACAGAGGGCCTCTGAAGAGCTCTACCCTGCAGGGTATCAGAGCAGATGCTGAGACTTATAGCTAAACTTTGGGCAGAGTACAGGGAATCTTATGAAAGAAGGGGGAGATAGAAAGACCTGGAGAGGACAGGAGCTCCCCAAGGAGAGCAACAGAACCAAAAAATCTGGGCACAGGAGTCTTTTCTGAGATTGATATTCCAACCAAGGACTATGCATGGAGATAACCTAGAACCCCTGCACAGATGTAGCCCATGGCAGTTCAATGTCCAAATAGGTTCCATAGTAATGGGGACAGGGACTGTCTCTGACATGAACTGATTGGCCTGCTTTTTGATCACCTCCACCTGAGGGGGGAGCAGCCTTACCAGGCCACAGAGGAAGACAATGCAGCCAGTCCTGATGAGACCTGATAGACTAGGATCAGAAGGAAGGAAAAGAAGACCTCCTCTCTCAGTGGACTTGGGGAGGGGCATGGGTGAAGAAGGGGGAGGGAGGATGGGATTGGGAGGGGATGAGGGAGGGAGCTACAGGGGGGATACAAAGTGAGTAAACTATAATTAATAAAAATAAAAATAAAAAATAATTGAAAGAAAGAAATCAGAAATAAAAATAATTAAAAAAAAAAACAAAAGTGTTGTGGTCATGGTGTCTTTTCACAGCCACAGAACACTGATTAGGGCAAGCTGAAGTTCTGTAGTTCTAAGGAAAGTCAAGCAACACCTTCAGACAACTGCCAACTCCCTTTATATCCAGGGCCCATAGTAGACATTGCTAACAAATGTTCTCAATACATCTCCCCAGGCAACTAGTACAATGAGGTAATGGGACATGGGAAGGAATGGAAAGAGGAGCAGAAATAAACAAGAAGGCAATAGGTGAGTGAAACAAAGAGGCTAAGAGAGTGAAACAAAGGCAGACCTCAGAAACTGGTCTGTCATGAGCCTGCGATTCTTTTACAAACTGTTTCCATGTACCTGAGTCCACATGAGTAAAGAAACGAAACTGTACAAGATATTAGGAAAGGTAATGAGCATTGACATGGCTACAAAAGCATTAAAGTAATAAAGACAAATTATCAAATATGTGCTTTCCTACATGATTAACAATAATTATAGCCATTTATATGAGCTCTGTTTGTCTCTTTACCATGCAGCATGACAAATAATGAGCATATTATTAATGATGTAACTGTTAAACGTTTTATTTGATGACAGCATCGAACTCATAACACATGATCTCAAGAATTAGATACAAAAGACATTCATAGTTCTCTTTATTGCTCGTGACACAGCTTCCCCTACCTTACTCATTGGGTGTTGGCACCAGTGCAGAGTTCAAGGCCACAGTTTACTAGGGAGAGGAGATGGTAATACACTCTTACACATATATCTCATAAAACAAGGGGACAGAAAATAAAAGCTCTAAGTTTTGATAGTTGGGAATCCAGCTCCGAGCTGCTATTGTGTGTGTGCATATTGAAGTGCATTTGCCTATGTATGTGTGTGAATATGCCTATGAAGGCGAGGGAACAACTGATGTCATTTCTCAGGTGCCACCCACCTGTCTTCCTTTTCTTTCTTTCTTTCTTTCTTTCTTTCTTTCTTTCTTTCTTTCTTTCTTTCTTTCTTTCTTTCTTTCTTTCTCTTTCTCTTTCCTTCTTTCCTTCTTTCTTGTCTTTCTTCTCATCCTGTGCCATGTTTTGTTTTGAGGCAAGATCTATTACTGGTGTGGAACCCACCAAGTAGGCTAGGCTGGCTGGCCTCCCCCGCTCTGGGATTATAAATACATGCCATGGTGCCCATGTTTTCTTTTAGTGTGGTTTCTGGAGATCAAGTTCACATCCTCAGGCAAGGCAATCACTTTATTATTGCAGCTATCTCTGTCTTCTGATCCCCAAACTGCTGATTGGTGAAGTATTTCAAATATGAGCCTCTCTTCTCATTTTTTATAGGAATTTTTTTAGTGTATTCAGATATTCCATCATTATTTATAGTTGGACAGTGCTATTTAGTTATTGTTAACTTAGTATGATGCAAAACACTGCATGCAATCTTTCCATGCCGCAGTGAATACAATAATCCCTGGTGACCTGGGCCTAGGGCAGGTGTTGCTCCCAGGAGTATTTGAACTCACCTTCTAGGGAAATCTGAAGGTTTCCTGTGACACACAATTCATAAACTGTCCCCATTCTTATTTCCTTTCTGTTTTTCTCTCCTTGTTTTCTTTTACTCTCCTTCATTTTCTAACTGGAAGATTTGTTTAATACTACCTGTAAGTCTTAATGTTTCATTTTCTTAAGTATTCACTATGCCTCAAGAACTACAGATACAGGACAGGCAGGGGAGCCATAATGAGTAAGACACAGATAGACTTAGATCCTGCTTTTGTTTTTTGTCTATTTACAAGATAGAACCGTTAAAGTTCTCCCCTCTATTGGTAAAGGAACTTATGAGAATGTAAACCTTCATCTTACCTGCACTTGGCCTCTGGTTCTAGTTCCTATAATGCACTGTTCTTTTAAGGCAGATCCTGTCAGTCACTATAGCAAAAGCCATTGCTTCCATCCTGTTTCTGGAATTCCAGTTTTGTTTGGGTCAACTCATAACTGATCTGAGTCAACCAGAGATAACTGTATTTATTTTCAATGCAAAGATGTGGCCACATCAGTCACTTTCAACAAAGAGTTTATCTGAAGTGAGGCTTCTAAGAAAGCATTTGCTTTCTGACAAAAAAAAAACTAATATGGCAGACAGTGAGTTGATAAAGAGTCTTCTCTGTCTTCCAGGTGACAATGCTCAGTGAGGAACAGAGCTTAGACCTGTGGCTATAGTCTTCAGGATGTGCATAAATATGAAAGTCCATGTGCTGAGCATAGATGGAAAGAAGGTGGGTCTCCAGTGGCATTTACATTTTAAATTTCTAAATGAAGCCTGATGTGGTGTCTCTACATTCAGCTATCCTGTTAAATACATTGTAAATGTCTTTATAGTTCATTGAGATTCTTTGTGATCCAAAGCACTGAAACTAACTTTTGTGTGTGTGTGTGTGTGTGTGTGTGTGTGTGTGTGTGTGTAGCTTTGGCTTTCCTGGAACTCATTCTGTAGACAAGGCTGGCCTCTAATTCACAGAGATCCATCTGCCTCTGCCTCCTGAGTGCTAAGATTAAAAGCATGCGCCACCACGGCCTGACTCTAATAGTTTTGTAATCTTATTCATAATGAACTTTAGTGACATTATATTTCCTATCAAACAGTATTTGCACAAGTCAGCCATTTTATCATTTCGTTTGTTCTATATCAGAGATTTGTGAATTATGTCCTTGGGCCAAATGGCATCTGCTTGGGGGTCCCCTGAAATTCAAAACTGTCTTTCAAAGCATCTTTAAATGATTAAAATAAAAGAAACCTAAAGAAAATGTTTTATAAACATGAAAATGATATGAAATTCAAATGTCCATGTTCACAAAGAAGGTTTTATTGGAAGGCAGCCATACTCGTTTATTTATGGATTGCTAAAGGCTGCTTCTACTGCAGAGTTGAACTTGTGAAATAAAATAAGTGGGTCACAAAATCTGTAATATTTACTCTCTGGTCCTTTATAGAAAATAATTCCTACTTCTGGCTTACCACGTGTGATGATGCTCCAGGTGATCACGTCCCTATGATCTCGGCTGTATTTTAGGTGGTGATGTTTTTGCTCTGTTCATGACTGTGTGCTTTCTGCCACTATAACTTGCTGTTATGGTTTGAATGTAAAATGCCCCTTTCTGTGTCTCATCTCTATATTTCTGTCTGCCAGGAGTTGAGCAGTTCTCTTCCGCGACAGGCTCCTGCTGCCACCATATACTTACTTCCCAAGCTCATGGGGCCAAGTGACCATCATGGAACCCCCTGAAACAATGATTCGTAATAAGTCTTTCTGCTTTTAAGCACTGTTCCCTCCAGTGTTTTATAGCAGAAAGAACAGTAACTGATACCTTATTTTAGCCTCCGAAGCACATTTTCTTATAGTTACGTGGAATTTACGAATCGTTTACGGCTATTAGTGTATTTGATTGTTTCAAAAAACTGAGTAGGGGAAAAAAGGGCATAGATGGCAACAAGGATGATCTTTATGAAGAGGAAACAGATGCCAGGATGCAGCCTTGGATTCAGGGTTTGCTCAAACATTCTAAACCTCACTTAACATTTGAGTGACTTTGGGTTAAGTCTCAAGTGTTTTGAGTCTCGGATCGCTACCTGTATCTGTCAGTTGTGATCCTGCTCTATATTGATAAATATTGAACCCAGACCCTTGCCCAGGGCTGTATCTCCATCACTGGTTAGAATTCTCGATACAGCCTGTGTTGAACTATTATGTGGAAGGCACAAGTTCCCAGAAAGAGCTACGGCTAGATGTGGAATGAAACCAATAATCCCTGTCTGTGAGCAAATTCACACTTCCTGCTGAGAAATCTCAAATAGATAATAAAGACATGTTTAATAAGGAATCAGAAACTATCTTGAAATGTTCAAATGTTAGACTGTAAGCGGTCAAGGAGCCAGGAAAGGAGAGAGGAAGTGATAGGGGAAGGAGAGGAAGAAGAAGAAGAGGAGAGAGAAAGAGAAAGAGAGAGAGAAAGAGAGAGAGAAACACACATGAGTCACCAATGGTCTCTCGTTAGGGGCTTTCAAGGCACTATGTGTGCAACCTTCCAAGGTTTCTAAAATTCCTCCTCATGTAATTATCTTAGTGAAAATACAGTAATTTTTTTTTTTACAAGTAGAGCTGGCTCTTTCACTGACCTCCTTGGTCTGTCCCTCCCTCCCCCAGTCCTCCTCCCCCTTCAGCCTCTGGCTCTCCTCTAACTCCCATAGCATATTGTGAGATTGCATATTTCAGTCACCTGTACTGAGTAATGAGTGTCTGGAAGGTTTGCACAAGGTTATTAAAAGTTTCTTAATCTGCCACCAACTTCTCTTTTAATATTGTTTGTGGATTTCCTGAAGCACAGGAATAAATTCCCTTGACCCTCTTCCTCATTAACTTGGAGAATATGGCAGAAAATCAAAAGTACAAGGCTGTTAGGGTATTTGGTGCCTTTTAATAACCTATTGACTATAGCATGGAGGAGATATGGCTATCACTACTGTTGATCAAAAAGACCAAAGGAGGCAGCTCTAGCCACAGATACCTCATTATGCAAATAGTGCTTTTAAAGCCATGGCCTCTCAATTTATTGTCCTGATAGTATCTGTTAATTAGGGGATGTTTTAATAAAAAACGAGAGAGAGAAAATGACAGCTTTGGAATGTTTTTATAAGGAGGACTGTGCTGATCCTTTTTTAAGGGTCTTAGGGACTCAAGGTCACAACATTCTCCCTTCTATGTTTCTTTCCAATGAAGAAAAGAGAAAGAAGTGAACGTTAGACCTTAGCAGGGCTGATCTCTGCACCTTATCACATGTCAACCTGTGAGAAGCTGAACAGGCATTTTATTTTCTCAGAGCCCAGTTTCCTCATTTATAAGTTGAAAATAACACCACATATAAAAATCATACCCGCTTTTCCCTTTAACACCGATATTAAGTGAGACCAGGCCTATATCTCCATTTTACAGGTAAGTGAAAACAGTTTTGCTATTGTGCCCAATGATTCATGACTAGACAACGCGAGATTTCAGACAGATGCTCCCAAGTTTATAGCTCAGATCCAGGCAAGGGCATAGGGAAGTCACTCTCGATGTCCTTTACATATGGAAAATGCCAACCTATTGACCCATTTTCAGAAGCGCCCTCACCAGGCTTTCGCCTCCCACGTGAAAAGAGAGGGGTTGTTTAAAAAGAATGCTCTAACCATTTGTCTTTGAGGGCGTGAGTCAAGGAGAGCCTTTGTGTTCCTTCAAATGTGCGAGTAATAAAGAACAAATAGAACATGCCCTTGTGGTTTGTTTAGTTTTGAAATCATTCCAGTACAATTTGCAATAAAAACAGCTTTCATTTTTTAAGTGATCAAAGCAGTGCATGATCCGTCCAGGTCAGCAACTGCAACAAGCTGGAACCGTGCAAACATGCAAGAGCTGCCCTGCATACTCAAGATGTTCCAAAGATCCCGCGGCAGTTAAAGAAAAATAAGCATCCAGAGGACGTGGCTTGCAAGATGACTACCAGGCAAGCAAGTCTCTAAAAGTCTCTGCCGCCGTTTACGGCCCCTGTTTTGATTATAATTGGGGGGAACCGTTTGAAATTTATTGCTTCTTTTTCCCTTCTCTCCTGTGGAATTTCTCTCTCTCTCTCTTTTTTTTTTTTCCCTAAAGGGCAGTTTGCTGCTGAGGAACCTAATTTTCTTTGAGTCACGGAGGCCCCCTTTTTTTTTTTTCCCCCCTGTGAGGAAAGTCCTGCATATGCACAAAGCTCCCTGGCTTCTCTTGAGTCCATTTAGGAGTCAGCGGGGCAACTGGACTCAGCCAAAAGGTTAAGCAGGCCACCAAGAGCTCGGCTCTAAGCATTTTCCTTCTTAGTCACGCCAAACCCATTGTTCGCTGCCCCAGAGTAGGGAGAATGGCCACAGTGTGTGCGCCTGCCAAGCACAAACACACGGTCCTATGAAGAAGAAAAGGAGAATGACCTTCTGTAGTACTCAGAATTTTTAATCAGCCTTTAGCTAGTCGCGGTTTTTTTTTTCCCCCATTATGTGCCCCTTTCCGAAACATGTACATTCATAGCCAGTTGGTAAGCATGAAAGATTTGGATCTAAAGAAGCAAGAGCAATTGTTTGAGGTAGAGGTAGGTGGATATGAAGGGCCAGCTTAATGCACATAGCAGGGACCCTGATAATCATTGCTATCACTCCGCTCCATTCCATCTTTTATTTGCAGTAGTAAAAAACAGACTTGGGATCTGGGAATCACTGCACCTGTCTCTGGTATATTTTCATCTGCAAACTTTATATATATATAATTTACAATTTATTTACTTTGTATTCATCTCCTCCTAGTCCCACCCTCCCTCCCTCTTCCTCCCCTATTCCTTTTCCCTAGTCCACTGACAGGGGAAGTCCTCTTTCCCTACTGTCTGACCCTAGCCTGTCAGATCCCGTCAGGACTGCCTGGATCCTCTTCTTCTGTGGGCTGGCTAAGTTGCCCCGCCAGGGAGAAGTGATCAAGGAGCAGGCAACCAAGTTCATGTCAGAGACCGTCTCTTCTCCTCTTTCCAGAGAATACACATGGAGACTGAGCTGCCTATGGGCTACACCTAAGCAGGGATTCTAGGTCTTCTCTATGTATGGTTTTTAGTTGATGCATCAGTCTCTGCAGTCAGCCCTGGGTCCTGCTTTTCCTTCCTTCCTTCCTTCCTTCCTTCCTTCCTTCCTTCCTTCCTTCCTTCCTTCCTTCCTTCCTTCTTTCTTTCTTTCTTTCTTTCTTTCTTCCTGGCTTTTTTGGTCTCTTTGTGTGGCTTCTGTCCCCTCTGGGTCCTTTTATCTTCCCCTCCTTCCATAAGACTCCCTGCACTTTGTCCAGTTTGGCTGTGAGTCTCTGCATGTGCTTCAATCCCCTGCTGGTTGGTGTCTATTAGAGGACATCTATGGTAGGCTCCAGTCCTGTTTCCTCTCTTCTATCACTTCCGGTGTCTATCTTGTTTTCCCTTCTGAATGAGAACTAAGCATCTTCCCTAGGGCCCTCCTTGTCATTTAGCTTCTTTAGGTCTGTAGATTTTAGTATGTTTATCCTTTATAATATGGCTAATATCCACTTATAAGTGAAGTATATACCATGCATATCTCTCTGCTTCAGGGATACCTCACTCGGAATAATCTTCTCCAGTTCCATCCGTTTGCAGGCAAACATCTGCAAACTTTTAAGTATTAAAATGATTCCCTGTCAATGCCATCAAGGGATTGCTTTATGGATGGATGTCCTTGGAAAGATGCGTAAGGGTGACTGGCTTCACCATTTGACTGCTAAGGAAACTTGCTACAAAGGGATTTAGCACTGACTGAGTGCTCTTGTGACCTGAGAGAGAGCAGCAGAGGCTATAGCATCTGGGATCCCATCGGACTGTCTGTACCGCCTCTTCCTGTTAGCTTCATGGCCCTTGGTATCTTGCTGAGCAAGTCCAGCTATGTCTCAGATTCCTCCTCTGCAAAATAGAAAAATAAAGTCTGCGTTATAGGTGAAGGCTCAAGTGAGATAGTTCAGAAAGCACTATCTACTTCTGTTTCTGTGGAGTCTGATTTTTTTTGATTCAGTCCATCTTGGCTCAATAATGGCAAGAATGCACTGTATGACCTATGACAAGCCTTTCTTCATATCATCACTCTTTAAACAACAGATCATTGCAAAGCCTGGCATAATATTTACATCCCATTTGGTACTAGGAGTCACCTAGAGATGATTCAAATCATGGGGAGACGTGCACAACCACATGGAAAAGGCGTACTATCTTATAAAAAGGACGTGGGCATCCCTAGATTTTGGTATCCACAGGAGGACTGGAGTCGAACCCAATGTACTATGGCTATATGTGAAAATCAACAAAGCACTAATCAAAGGTAGGGTCTATCAACAAAATTCTGTTGAAATTTTTAGTCATTTCTATGGACTTGTATTCAGTTAAGGTGAGACTTTCCAAGGATTTGGTCAGGAAAGTGTGGAAATCATTTTTTCACATGAAGGTGTTCACTTATAATCTTGTTTGTAACCTCACTTCACCATGACATTTTATCCATGACAAACAGGAAATGCTGTCAATGCAAACAGAGAAGCTGAACAAATGAGATCAAAAGTGTATAATTTGGGAAGGAAAATGAGGACTGCACTAAATATCCAGAATTAAGAAGATTGTTTTATTTAGGGATAGATTGAGGTGACAAGTCCAGGGTTGATGTCTTCATTTACTAAGGCACTTTCTGTGGTAAAAAGGTGGCAGTGGTGAAATGTATTGTCTCATGTAATAAATAAAAATCTAGAATTTAGGCACGATCAAATGATTCCCTTAGGATCTGCTTGTCCTCTCCACCTCTCAGTGTTCATAACTGTAAATGTTGATTGCGCGCGTGCGTGTGTGTGTGTGTGTGTGCAGAGACCAGAGGTGGATGGTGGGTGTCCTGCTTTATAACACCCCATCGTATTCCTTGAGACAGGCTCTCCCACTGAACCTGGGGCTCACCATTTCAGCTAGGTTGGTTGACTGGCCAGTGAGACTCTGGGATATTCCTGTTTCTATTCCCTACTCCCAACTCCAGAGTTGGGGTTACAGGTACATGTCTCCACACCCAGATTATTTTTGAGTGGGGGAGATCCAAACTCAGGTCCTAATGCTTGTCTAGCAAGTATTCTTGCCCATAATTCCATCTCTCATCTCTGCAGCTTACTGTATTGGTTTCTCTTTTGTGTATCAGGTTGTTTTTTTTTTGTCAGCTCAGGCTAATTATCTCATAGCCTCAAGTCTGGTAGGAATGAAAACAGCCTCTTTGTAGTTGGTCCCATCAAACTCACACTGGTGAGCTGCCCTTATGCTTGTGTTTTGTGCTCGGCCACGCAGAGTCCTAGAGGAATTGAGGACGTTGTGGGCAGGACCTGTGCTTTGTTTCTAGCTCTATGGAATTGTTCCACATGGACAAAATGTATAAGAAAAATGGTTTTATGAGGGAAATGTAGGTTCTGTTGTGAAAAAAAAAATGACACGTATCTACTCTTCTACTCTCGCCTTCAAATTGGAAATAGATGTACCAGGTATATCCCAAATGGGCACCATGAGCATATTTTGTTCTCATTCAGGAGCATTCTTCCCTTTTTTTTTTTTTTTTTTGTTTTTTGAGACAGGGTTCCTCTGTGTAGCCTTAGCTGTCCTGGACTCACTTTATAGAGCAGGGTGGCCTTGAGCTCACAGAGATCCACCCGCCTCTGCCTCCCTTAGTCCTGGAATTATTCTTCCCTAGTGTATGGCTCATTCCATTTTTAAATAACCACTTTTCCCATTTCTCTGACTCAATGCGCCTCAGTGTTTCCAACTGCCCTACCTCTACTATTCATTGCTATCACCCGCTATTTCAACTGTTCAACTGCAGAGCTAGTGTGAAAAGGAACCTAGGTAGGGAGTCAGCAAACCAGCTGGCCATGCAGCCTTCCTATCTCATGTTGTCTTCATTATGCATAATCCTGCAGCTTGAAGAAACAGAAAACAACCTTTTCTGCTTATGCTTAAATGAATTGACAGGGTAGTACAGAGAAAGAAAAAGAGGGAGAGGGAGAAGGGGTGAGAAAGAGATTAAAATGTCTTTTTTGTTGTTGTTGTTGTTGTTGTTGTTTTCCCAATTAATCAATAAGGCTTAGGGAGTATAAGCATACGGGTTTCCTGCTACTCTTCTGAACTGAGCATATAGTTTTAGACTTCAAGTTTTCTCTATGGATGACAGATCCTGCCCACTAAACTTAATGTGTGAAATAGTGCAGAAAACGGGAATAGAGTTTGTAGACAGGAAAGGCTGAAAAAGATAAGAAAGGACAAGAGACTGACTGTTCCTGAGTTTCATATTACTCTAATTCTCCCTGAGTTATGTCTTCCCCTGCTTTGTCCTGTTGAGATCTAAGGTCACGTGTTGTTTGTTATCAGAGATGCTGTGTGCTGCCAGATGCTGAGAGGCATCAGTGGCTTCTGCACATTAAATGAACTGTCCCCCTCCACCGCCCAGGTGAGCAGTGTCCTGACATGCTGTGGGGTAAATGCTGGGAGAAGCTGGAGAGTGCGCTTTCCTTCGGATTTTCCGCGTAGATGGGAACATTAGAGTTCGTTGTCATGGAATGAGCGAGACAAAGCAAGCAAATCCATTTAATTTCTTTGTAAAACATCCCTTTGCCTCAAAAGCCAAGCGATGGTGCTGGTGTGGGAGTGAGGAACGTTAAGACACACAGTAAATATTTACATGTTGTCACTTAGAGCGGTCAAAGCTTGGTGGAAGGGAAGAAGGGATGGAGAGAAAAAGGCAGGGATGGAGGTGGGGGGATAGAGAGGGATGGAAGGGAAGAAGAGGGAATAGAGTGGCAATCGTAAGAGTGGGGCAGCTTGAAAGGGCAGTGGCTTCATGGGTCTACAGCCAGCATGTCCGCTGAGAAGCGTTGATGCCTGTTGTACTATACAATGCTTTGGTTAGTAATATGGTAACATGTTCTTAAAATTTTGTTCAGAGGGTAAATCTTATAATTGTTGTTACTCCCGAAAGCTACTTTAAAAATGGGTACAGCAAACTTTTAGAAATGAAAGACATGCTTTTTTTTTTTTCCCTCTGACTGTGGTGATAATGAGTGTTATTATGGATGTATGAACATGCCCACACCTCTCAAGTTGAATGTAATAAATACGTGAAGCTTTTATATATGAGTTACACCTCAGCAAAACTAGAAAATAAATGGTGGTTCTTGGATAATAACTGGGAGTTTGGGAAGCAGAGAGTATATCTGTATGCAGGTAATTCAGTGATATCCAGGAGCCAGCAAAAATGCCATGGTCCTGCTTCTGGACTCACAGATTTGGAAATTCCAAAGGCTTTTGTATGTAGGTCTCATGAAAGTTATGTGTCTAGTCTAAATATATATAATTACCTCTACTTTGTCATTTAGTTATTATTAGGTCTACCACAGTGCTGTTATTCCCCCTCACCTTTGTTCATGTTGCCTTTAAATTAAACTTCAAAGCATTTCTCAAAATCATGTTGATTAAAACCCAATAAAAATAGTATTACCAAAAAGTCTAGGATAAAAGAGATACTATTTAAGCCCAGTAGTCAACAAGAAAATTACTCTGAGGTTTGTTGCTTCTAACAACTTCTGAAGAGGCTGGAAACCTAGCAAGTGGACAGAACTTTGTTTTCCATAAAATATTGGTATTATCTCCAGTCTTGATCCGCAAGGGAAAAAAATGAATACCATGCCCTCCTTTACTCCTAACTGCCCCACTTCATCTTCTAGCCTTGCCCACTGGCCGAGATAGCTACTGCGACAGCGGTGTAAGCATCAGCAATTAGGCTTTCCTTCTTCAGCATGGCACTGACTTTTCAGAGTGCTTTTCTGTCTATTTGAGCTCCTAGAGCATCCAAGAAGGGATATTTGTTTATTTCATTCTTTCAGGTCCAGAGAAGATCGAAAGGTCAGAGTTCTAAAAGGACTTTAGCTCCCAAGGCCTGCCTCTTCTACTGTTCCTTCTACCAGCATTCCCAAGTACTTAAGTTTCTGTCAACCGCATTAAAAGTCTGTGGCATACCTTGATCACCGTGGTTCTGTGTTGGCTAAGAGTTCTGTAGTCAGCACTATGGTAAAGAATGACGGGGGAAAGAGGACTGATTCTAAATAGGTGGTTAGAAGAAACATTATAACTATATGAATTCATGCATTTTATCATGTTCAAGTCTGTAAATATTTACTGATATATACCATGTGTCTTTTCCCACCTAGGTATTTTAACCTAGATAGAACCAGCACAATCTTCAGCTTCTTTGTGACCAGTAGAAAATAACCTCAGTCTATAAGCTGAATAAATGATAGTCAAAAGTAATTTAGTCTATAACCTGAATTAAACGATACTCAAAAGTTGTCTTCCAACCTTAGTTAATTTTGGCTTGCTGTACCCAAATACCTATGGCTGGGCAACTTAAAAGCAAAGGGTGCTGGTTCCCTGGTCAGGGCTTGCTGGCTGTCTCAAAATCTGGCAGAGAAAAAGACATGGAACAGACTCTAGAACAAGAGAGCAAACTCACAGTATATGCTTGCTTTGTAGCAATCTATCTTCTTGAGAACTAACTCACTATGCAAGACCAGCATTAACTCAGGAAGGCATGTCCTCTAATTACTACCGCAACGCTGTCACACGGGGTACCAACCTTTCAGTACATGATACCTTGGGAACACACTTAAATGAAACCCAAGACGTAGCATTTACTGAGGCTCAAAAATTCTTAAATCTCCCAGGGATACACCTTGGGACATAATAGTTTGTGCCTAGCATAGTGTAAAAATAGTATTGCTGACTGGAAAGTGATTGTTTCTCTCATTCACATTAAAATCCAAGAGCAGTGGGAATTGTCTGTAATATCACAATGACTATGGTAAGATATTGTATTTGCTGTATGGGTATCTATACACCAACGAATCAGCTGGGAAGCAAATTTGGCAGTATTAGCGATGTAAAACCTTAAAATCATGCAAAAGCTTCCACTTGTGATAGTTTGTTTTAACTTCTAAGAACTTATCCTCATGAATGAGTCTCACTATGGAAAAGATCCATTTTCGCATCGCCTTACAGTCTTTATTGTTTTGGTGAAAAATGTTCTCATTACTTAGCTATCAAAAAAAAAAAAAAAGGCAATAGTTAAGTTGTTCTTTTCCAGAATATTCTCTGGAGGGCACCAAAAGAGCACCTCATGCTGTCCTTTTGTGCTTTACAGTCCATAATATCTTAGGAGAGTTGTAGTTTTAAAGTAATATTGTTATTTTTTTCAAGTAGCTATACTCTAATCTATTTACTTTTAAACTTTGTTTTGTGTGTGTGTGTGTTTTTAATAGCACATTAATGGCCTATGACATTAGTGTGAAGATAAATGAGTTGTAACCTGCTTGGAAGTACAATGTAATCATTAAGCTTTATTTTATTTTATTTCTCTATGTGTCTATGTATGTGTGTGTTGTACATTTGATGTATGAGTGTGTGGATGTGTGCAAGGACATATGCCTATGGGAATGCTTATCTGTGAGGGAATTGTAGAGGTTGATGTCAGGATGTCTTTCTCCATTACTTTTTTCCATTTATCTATCTATCTATTTATTTATTTATTTATTTATTTATTTATTTATATTTATTGAGAGAACATCTCTTGAAAAACTGGAGCTTGCCATCTAGACTAGATGAGCTGGCCAGGTAGATCGCAGATTTGCCTGTCTCTTCTCTTCTGTACTGGAGTTACAGACGTGCTGTGCTCAACTTTTTTTTTTTTAATGATTTTTTATTTTTATTAATTACTGTTTTTTCACTTTGTATCCCAACTGTAGCCTCCTTCCTCATCCCCTCACAATCCTACCTTCCCTCCCTCTTCTTCTCCTATGCTCCTCCCCCAGTCCAATGAGGACTGGGGATCCAAATTCAGGTCCTTTAGTGGAAGCAGAGGAAGATCTGAGTGAGCCTGTACTGTTGGACTTTTGGTATGGCTATGCCAAGGACCCCAATGCCTTAGACCCATGGGAGTGGCAAAGCCCTCTAAGGTGAGGTTCAGATGGAGTGCAAAGACTTCCTCTGCTCTGAGTGGGAATGTTGACAGTGTATATTGATATTAGCAACCATGGTTTCCTCCTCTAGGATGACTGTAATCTGACACTGCTACCCTAAAAAGACCTATTGAGATTAGCTACCCTTGACTCTTTGTTCATCTGTGTACCATAAACCTGCCTCCTTATTCAACTGTTTATAATACATCTTCCTCCTTGGTTCATATGTATAAAAGAAACGGGTTGAGGTTCTGGGTTGTTGCAGTTAGTGTTCTCCATCACAGTGAAGACAACTCACCTGATGCCAGCTTTTCCGTATGAGTGTTTGTGTGTCCCTCCTCTCTTCAGTCCCCTCACTGCCCCCTCCCCAAGTTAGGTCAGTCTCTGAAGCCATGCGGGACACAGTAATAACCTCACAATCTTATTTTTAAAAAAATGGTAAACAAGAATGATAAAAAAAAATAGAATGCTCTACAGCATAAGTAAGACAGAAAATTCAGATGTGTGATGGTTATTTCTAGATGCCAACATTTTACAACCCAGAATCACCTGTGAGGCATTTCAGTTGAGGAATTATTTAGATCAAGTTGGCCTGTAGACATGCGAGTAGAAGACTGTCTTGATTGTTAATTGATACAGACTATACAGACTTACCTGTGGGGTTGTCTTCATTATTAATTGATGCTCTAGACAGCATTTCCCTAGAAAGTTAGATGAAGCATCATGCTGCATGGGTGCCTTTGTTTCTCTCTGTTCCTGACTAGATACTTGAGTTCCTGCCCTGGCTTTTCTTCAGTGATAGACTGTGTTTTAATCACTTATCTATTCCTGTGACAAAGGTAACTTATAGAAGAAAGAGTTTATTTGGGCTTCAGTTTCCAGAGTGTTAGAATTTATGATGGTGTAATGAGATACAGTTCTGTAGACCAGGCTGGCCTCAAAGTCACAGAGATCTGCCTGCCTCTGCCTCCCAAGTGCTGGGACTAAAGGCGTGCGCCACCACTGCCCAGCTAGGAAACTCGTATATAAGGGAGTATCTAATCAGGGGCTTGCTTACAGTTTCAGAGGTTTAGTCCATTATCATCATGTCAACTGGAACAGTAGCGGGGAACTACATCTTAATCTGAAGACCCAGAGAGAAGGTGAGCTTGGGTCTGGCACCGGCCTTTGAAACATCAAAGCCCACCCACCAGTACTACACTTCCTCCAACCTAGCCACAGCTACTCTAACAAGGGCATACCTCCTACCTAATCCTTCTAATCAAATAGTGCTATGCCCTGGTGCCCACACTTTCAAATATATGAGCCTATGGGGGCCACTCTTATCCAAACCACCACACTACCCGAACAGCACCACCAACTGGAATCCAACTATTCAAATATCTAACCCTATAGGGAACATTTTCATTCAAACATCCCCAGATCGGAACAAATAAACCCTTTCATCTCAAGTTACTTTTTGTCAGGGTATTTTATGACAGCAACAGAAATGAAACTAGAGCATTATGTGAAGGATTATAATTATGTAGAAAGGCAGTATAAAATGAAATAGGCAAGAGGCAAGCTAGGTACGGTGGTACAGGCTTGTAGTTCTAGCACTCAGAAACAGGAAGATTATAAATTTGAGGCTAGTTTGGGCTACACAGTGACACACTCTCATAAACAAAAATGGCAAAAGGCATATTGCAACACTTTTTATGGTAGTCATGGATTATATTATAGATATAATTGTTCTTATTTTGTAAGTCATCCTTTTATTGCTATAATGACAAAAATGTTCTTTTCTGGAATGAAAAGAAAAGTTGCAAAATCTGTTTGCCAAGCTCTAAATAGAACTTTGTGATGTTATATTTTAATGTGTATGGGTAACACATCAAACACTAAAAAGTCAAATGCTCACATAGGTATAATGCATCGTTTTCTTATTGTGGCTGAAGGCCACCTGCTTTCAATGGAGCGATTAGGTATGTTGTGTGGGAGCAGCAGAGTGACACACTGCAAGTTGGTCTGAGTGATGCTTTCTTTAGCCACCGAAGCTGCTGCACCCTTGAGTATAATGTAGCTTCTTATCCTCTCCCCACGTTTCCTCCTGCTCTTCCTTATGTGTTTTATTCTTCTACCTCTTTCAGAATCAGCAAGCATTCATGACCAAATGCCCACACCACAGCATTCCCGAGAGAACCCACCTGGCTGTCTGTACTTTTCCAGCTCCTTGGAAACACTCAGGCTTTGTTTCAATGTGGCATGCACTTAGCACTTACAATAGAAAGAGATGGGAACCAAGATGTTTGCTTTTCCTGGTGAGAGAAAATAAAACAAGATGACAATCCAAATGAAGCCATATGAGATCATCAGTAGATAAACATTTCACAAGAGAAACGATCACCACTGTTATGAGAAGCAAATGCAGCTTTTACTCTTGGCCGTAGAACTTTAAAACAGACTCTGAAAACATCCCGTTATCCCTCAGCTAGCAGACACACATCTTCCAATATTTGACAAATACCATCTTGAATCTTTCTTAGTGCAGGTGGTGCTAACCATCTCGAGCTGTTCCTCTCTTCTCAGTTAAAGCCGCCTTTCGGCTTCAAGTTCCTTCTGCACTGCAGAAGGAAACCTTAGCAGATGGATTGGTGTAGAGGAAATGGCACATAATGAATCACATTTAAAAGCTCGGTATGCAGATCAGCACATAAATCTATACAGGCCTCCCCTTCCTCTGTGTTCAGTGAGAATGAGTGCTTTGGAGATGCAAGAGGCCGGGATCCAGCCTGGAGCTGAGAATGCTCACTGAAGTTTTGCCTCCTTTCAATTTCACTCTGCCAGGGATACACTAGGACGTCCTGGGCTGGACACCTCTGAGCCCCATGTAGAAGCCATGCTAGGAGTCTCACTCTCTGGAACTGCAGGGGAAATTCTCAATGAGGTATTACCTCCCCCTGTCCATAGTTGTGAAAGTAGATCCAAATCAACTTGGCCAAAGTCACAGAACTTACCTGCAGCCTAAAGCCAGACTCCAGAATGGAAATTGCTCAGTTAAGGGAACTGAAACACAACACTAAAGCACATTATTATTATTATTATTATTATTATTATTATTATAAATACTAAAAGTTTATAGCATCTAATCACAATTAAAAACTTTTTTCCAGTTCAACGCAAGGTAAGTGAATTGGAATATTCTTTTGTGAAACAGTGGTGGAGGGCAAATCTTCAGGTATTCAGCCCCTGCGTTCCTAGCTTCCCTTCACCTGACCAGAAGCTTGATGTATTGGGTTGAAATATTAAGTGAGATTACTACAGCCCAGCCTATGAGATCTAACTTCGCATTTACATGTCAACAGGACAACCTTTTTGGTTGAAGCAGTCGCTTAATGGTTCAGTTTGTAGAGTCGCACAGCTTTTAGTGCTAGGTGATGAGTTAGTGTTTCTACACAGCTACTGTGTGCACAACACTTAATTCTGTATTTAACTGAAGAAGAAAATGAAGACATGAATGGGGAAATCAGCCATGTACTGCATTTCTATTGAGAGAAGCTAAAAAGAGACTCTAATAATTAACAAAATGTGATCGGCTGTCTTCAGTTTTTTTGGGTTTTTTTTTAATAGTTAAGTGAGTTGCTCTTTCCTTGATATCACTTTTGCATAGAAGTATCTGCCCACAGAGCATTGCTGGTTTTGTTTGTTGTTTGTTTTATTTTTATTTTTGTAGCAAGCCTTCTTGAAAAGAGTATGATTTGTATTTAACTGCAATATACCAAACACTCTCTAAAGCAGGAATGAGCAGAAACTTGCTGATTTTTTTTTTTTTGTCAGAAGCTGCCTAGAAGGCCAGAGTGTTGACAAAGGAATGAGAAATGTATTTGCTGTGACTGTTGGTTCCAAGGAAACAATCTTCATATCATCACAGAGAAACTTGTGAGAAAGCAATGACCATCAGGACCAGTAGTAAAGCTAAAGGTATTTCTTGGTGCAGATGGTAATGAACAAAAAACTGCTGAAATGTTTCAGAAAGTTAGGATTTTGGTTTATCATATAAGAGCTTTGGGATACGTGGGGATAAAATAATTCAGTAAGATGTACTGGCATCACCGTGTGTGCTTCTCATTTTTTCCTTAAACAAAATTTGAATATGACACAAAACTGGTAGAATGCTTAAATGTACACAGACTCATAGACACACAGACACCAACAGACACATAGACAGACACAGACACAGACAGACAGACTGACCGCACACACACACACACACAGTGCTTTACTCTTCATTTTTTTTTTAGTATCCTCACCAAGAATTGTTCAGGTACCAGAAACAGTCAAGTACAATTTTATTAGACTGTTAGTTTCTGTTTCCCAGATACTGAATCACAAAGTCCCTGAATCCCACATCAGTAATGTAGTATTTGGTTAAAAATTTTCTGCCAATAGGGCAGGAGTAACTGCACAACTCAGGAGATGCAAATAGCATGTCATTCTGCAGTATTCCATGAAGCTACAGTGACTTCAAAAGCGCAGATAGTACAGTATTTGGAAAGTGCTGAGTTTGAGTACTTTGTACCTTTTAAAAAGGATAACTTGACCAGGTGGTAATGGTGCACACCTTTAATGCCAACACTTGGAGGCAGAGGCAGGCTGATCTCTGCGTTCAAGACCAGCCTGATCTACATATTAAGTTTCAGGACAGTTAAGGATGCGCAGAGAAACCCTGCCTCAAAACAAAACAAAACAAACAAACAAACAAAAAAACAAAACAAAAAACCAACCACAACCAACAAAAAACTTTAAAAAATGTATAACTTACAAGTTTATAAACTTCTTTTGCTTTTCAAATGATAGAATTTTTCTGGTAAGAGCCCTGAAAAGGAACAACTGCATTTCAGAAAACCCAGAGCAAGCTCCTGTGTGTTCCGGTTCTTGTTGAATGTGTAGATGCATTTTTTTTCCTCTTTTCTTCTCTCTCTCTCCCTTCCCCACCCTTTCCCAGGAATCTTGAATTAGCAGGGACATCATTGTTGGCTGCTCAGGAACAAGGCCTGTTAGGCCTGACTCACATATGTTAACACTTAGACAATTAGCTTCTTCAGTTTAAAAACAACAATCCTCAGAACTCCCCCAGGCTGTTCTGAAACCCAAGGTCTGTTGAACCCAAGCCTATCCAGATGCCAACAGGCAATAATTTATGACGGGATTAGGAATGAGAGTGAAGAAAGGTTTCTTGTTAATTGTGAGTGTGAAGACCACACACACTGAAAAGAAGTACTCGATTCAAATCAAAGGACCCCATCAGCCTAGCGTGGCAATAAATGGTCACTCAGTGTTTCCTCCACTCTACAGTCCCATCTCAGGGCTTCCTATTTGCCTCTTAGTATTCAAAAGCTCATCAATGAAATAATTTGATCAAATGCTAGCAACTGTGGCATTCTTAGAAGAAGAAGTTGACAAAGGCTTTACAGTACCATGTCACTCAGGCTGTTGAAGAAATCCAGCCCTGGTGATAATGTGTATATTCATTCTCTGTAAATGATTAAGTTCAAAATCATGCAATGAATCATGGTAGCAAGGCCAGACTTGCTTTGATTAACTATGCTGGTATGATGAAACCCAACAGAGCAATCACTGAAACATTTAACTTCAAATGTAAATCTTCTTGAACTCTGAAGAAAAAAAAAAAAAAAAAAAAGGAAAGAAAACAGAGAGCGTGTTAGGCAAGGAGAGGTGGTGTAGTGGTGTATGATACAGTCGTACTCACATAATGAAAGTGGAGGCAGTTGTAAAGAAAAGGGAATGTTGAAAAGTTGTTATGCTGTGTTTGGCAAGAATGAGTCATTTTAAAAGTGTCAATCATGATAATCCAACATATTTTTAATCTAAAGGTCAACAGAAGCAGCTTCCAAGGTGGTGCAATATGCGAAAGCAAGTGGTTATAAGATGATTTCAAGTGTTAATACTGTACCACAGTATGTCTTGGAAAATTAATCTCGCTCTAAATTGAAGAGCATGGATTGATCAAGGTGGAAGAATTTTTTATTAAAAAATGTACTGAAATAGCTGGTGACACTGACTTTCCAACTAAAGGGCTCTGTGACAGTTTTATCATTCTGACATGGCTTTCTGTACAGGCATTGTCCTCTACAACACGGCAGTTATTTGGGGGAGGGGCGAGAGGCGAGGGGCGAGGGGCGAGGGTCTCACCTACTGGCACCAGTGCCTATAGAATGGAAACTCTTTCGTAACAGTGCCTATGAGTCATTTGTGGAAACAAGAGAAGCATATACTAGTAGAACATAAATCAGTAGAACACAGTACTCTGAAGAGGAGCGGCCAGTCCCCTGGGCACTGGCTAGAGTAGTTTGCATCCTCACACACCTTTATGTTTTTCCTTGAACAACTTTGAAATGTTCTGCAAACACGGGTGGGTCGTAGTGTGCACTTAAGTAATAGAAATGGCCCACAGAGTGATGATAGTAAAATCATGTTCTGTCTTTAAAGTCCATGGGAACATGTGGTCTTCCTTACAAGGAAAGGAACTGTTACTCAGAGAGTGTTGGACTTTCTTTTCAGGAGCTTGCCATGTACACGGGAAACACACGATGAGTTTTATAAGGCTATAGAAGCTATGCTAGAAAAAAACAATCCGTAAGAGGCCTTTAATTTCTAAAAACCATTGGACACATTCAATTTCGTGGTCAAGCTCCTCACAGAGCTATCAGATTGCATAATTCAATCCGTGTTACTATGGGGGAACTTGGTTCCAACCATTGCTGTAGATCATAGCAACAATCTCCCTGACTGTTCTGGAGAGCTGGCTACGGATAGCACTGGCTTATTCTTTTCTGGTATTCTTCGTAAATCTAACCAATAACTTGATATTGTCACTCTGAATTAAATTCATTTTCATATTTAAAACACTTTATGTGTGTGTGTGTGCCCGTGTGTGTATGTGTATCACTCTTTCTGCCGATCTCTAACACAGGTTATATAATTTGTCAGTTAAACATTTTTATGAAGGTTTAATTGTTGTTTTAGAAAGCTCTGGATGGTTTAAAACAAACAAGCAAACATAAATACATGGATAAAAATAACTAAGCCGCAGTAAGATGAAGAAGCCATCCTGTCACACATCCTGTTGTTTCCCAGGATATATGTCTATGGAGAGAATGACCATACAGAGGATGCGTCACAGGATATAGGCATTTGGATTCTGACATTTGCCACCACTCTTTTCTTCTTCCTTTCCTAAATTTTTAAAATATGCTGTTTACATTCAAAGCATGAACTGCACAGCACTATTCTAAGTAGCTAAATGTGTTTATGGCGTAATTTACCGAGTAACATTCTCTTTAATAGTAGTACACATATATATCCTGCTAGACTTTTAATTTTTTATTATATTATTTATACAATTTTTTCACTTTGTATCCCAGTGGTAACTCCTCCCTCATCTCCTCCTGGTCCCACTCTCTCTAACTCTTCCCTGCCCTATGTTCCTCCCCTAGTCCACTGTTAGGGGAGGCCCTACTCCCCTACTATCTGACCCTAGCCAATCAGGTCTCATCAGACTGTCTGGAACCTCTTTCTCTGTGGCCTAGTTTGATCACCAGGGGTAGGTGATCAAAGAGCTGGCCACTGAGTCCATGTCAGAGACAACCTCTGTTCCCCTTACTAGGGATCCACATGGAGCCAGAGCTGCCCATGGGCTACATCTGAGTAAGGGGTCTAGGTCCTCTCCATGCATAGTCCTTGGCTGATTCATCAGTCTCTGCAGGGCCCCCTGAGCCCAGATTTCTTTGTCTCTGTTGCTCCCCTTGTGGAGCTCCTTCTCCTCCAGGTCTTTCTATCTCCCTCTTCTTCCATAAGATTCCCTGCACTCTGCCCAAAGTTAGGCTACAAGTCTAATCTGCTTTGATACCCTGATCAGTAGTCTTTCAGAAGCCCCTTGTGGAAGGCTCCTGTTCTGTTTCCTGTCTTTTCCTACTTCCGATGTTGATCCTGTTTGCCCTTCTGAATATAGATTAAGCCTCTTCTCTTTGGTCCTCCTTGTTGTTTAGCTTCTTTAGGACTATAGGTTTTAATATGTTTATCCTATAATATATGGCTAATATCCACTACTAAATGAGTATATACCATGTGTGTCTTTCTGCTTCTGGGTTACCTCACTTAGGATGATCTTTTCTAGTTCCATCCATTTGCCTGCTAATTTCATTATTTCCTTGTTTTTAATTGCTGAGTAGTATTCTGTTTTATAATTGTACCACAATTTCTGGATGTATTCTTCAGTTGAGGGACATCTAGGTTGTTTCCAGATTCTGGCTCTTACAAATAAAGCTGCTATGAACATGGTTGAGCAAATGTCCTTGTTGTATGGCTGAACAGCTTTTGGATATATGCACATTAGTGGTATAGCTGGATCTTGAAATAGCACTATTTCTAGTTTTCTAAGAAAATGCCAGGTTGATTTCCAAAATGGTTGTTCAAGTTTACACTTCCACCAGCAGTGAAGATGGGTCCCCCTTTCTCCATAACCTCTCTAGCATTTGAACTTTTCATTTTAGTCATTCTGATGGGTGTAAGGAGAAATCTCAGGGTTGTTTTGATTTGCATTTCCCTTATGACTAAGGATGTTGAGCATTTCTGTAAGCATTTCTCTGCCATTAGATAGTCCTCTGTTGAAAATTCTGTTTACCTCTGTATCCCATTTTTAAATTGGATTACTTGATTTGTTGCTGTTTAACTTCTTGAGTTCTTTATATATTCTGAATATTAGCCCTCTGTCTGATGTAGGGTTGTTAAAGATCTTTTCCCAGTCTATAGGCTGTCAGTTTGTTCTGATGACAGTGTCCTTTGCTTTACAGAAGCTTTTCAGTTTCATGAGGTCCCATTTATTGATTGTTGATCTGCTGCTGGTGTTCTGTTCAGGAAGTTGTCTCCTGTACCAATGAGTTCAAGGCTCTTCCCCACTTTTTCTTCTAACAGATTTAGTGTGTCTGGTTTTATATTGAGGTCCACTTGGACTTTAGTTACGTGCAGGGTGATAAATATGGCTCTATTTGCATTTTTCTACATGTAGAAATCCAGTTAGACCAGCACATTTGTTGATGATGCTATCTTTTTTCCATTGGATCCTACTGGAATTGACGTTTTGTCTCAACACAGAACACACGTGGGTCTCTGAAAAAATCAGGAAAAAAAGAAAAAAAAGATGATATAAAATTTCACCTCATAGAGAGAAAAATACTGTGAGAGTTTTGCTATATTTTCTGGTATTTTACATAGGTACACATGGTCATACATAAAAAAAATAAGTTTATGATACTATTGTGTGGAGGTGTCCATAAAAAAAAAGTGGAAAATATTGTATCTTTTTCAGTATTACTACTGTTACTACATGTGCTGACATTTCAAAGATGTGTTAATAGTGTCTTGCTTTTGATTTTTCTTCCAGTTCAGGGATGTCATGCATGGAATTATACACAAACCTTCTAGACCTTTCCAGTTGCCCTGTGTTTTGAAAATCACATATCTATCTTGACAGCTTTTGCTCCACCATTGCAAGTTACAAGGCTGGCATGATCATGACATCCTTAAATAGGCAGTGGTCACAAATGCAGAAATATTCATACTTGCTTTCCTAGAAAAGACACATTTCACAAATGTCCTAGATTGTTTTTTTCCAAAAGGCTGATTCACAAGCTCTCTCAAGATTTCTCAGTTTTAAGCTCAGTGACCACAATATAAAAATATATTTGGCAAATATCCAAAATCTAAAGACATCTTAAAGAAACATATTTTCTTAACTTGCTCATCTCTCACAGACACCATATATAGTGGAATTGGACTGGGACAGGGTGTTGGGAGGGAAAAGGTAATGAAAAACATGAACCTTATCTTTAACTATTCATCACATAGTCAAAACAGGAGTAAGGAAAAGGGCAGGGAAAGCAGCTAGGAATACAATCCTTTGACAGGAGCCCAGCTAAGTTGGCATGTGGCATAGCGACACTGTTACAGCAATGAAGTTATTGACATGAAAGACCGTGTGGGATAAGAGCACCCTGCATCATTTTCGTGGGCAAGGCTCCACTTTCATGGAGCTCCATTGAATCTCCACGATCCCCTCACTAGAAGAGCAATTGTCAACCTAAAACATGGGCCACATCTCTCCCAACGTTTCTCTTTTCTAAATATTTGTCTTTCAGAAAAGTGTTGCTTGGGTTGGACTCCTGCCTTATGTATTGTTCCTATTGGATATTGGGGGAAATTTTATTCTGAAATGGACTCTATGGTAGATGTTATTCTGATTGTCTCAGGAACAAATTTTACATGGCAGAATAATCATTGATGAAAATAAAAAAAAAAGAGACATGTGAATTTGTTTCTATCTGTTACTCTAAAGTCAAAGACCTAACACAATGAGAGAAGCATCTTATGTATAGGCTAATGATATAAAACATAAAGAAGATGACGACTTAGCCTAGGTTCCTCTGCACCAATAAAAAAGAAGGAAATTTCAGAACTCAAAAGTTGAGCATGTAAAATTTATGTTTTGTTTCCATAGTTTGGAAATAAATATAATATTTTTGAATTATCTGTTAATTTGTATGCCTTGAAAGTAAAATAGTAATATTCCATTATATTTCATAAATATATGCTTCTGAAAAAATAGGAAAATGGATTCACTTCATAAAATGGAGGGATATGATGGGTGTGGTAATACATCCTGAATTCTCAACTCTTGGGTTGTGGAAGAAGGATCAGAAATTTAAGGTTATCTTTGGCTACATAGTGAGTTTGAGGTTAGCCTGGAGTATATGAACTCATCCTGGACTATACGACTCTCTCCAGACAAACAAACAAAGATCATCTCAGCCAAGATTTTGTCTCCTACCCTGATGAACTGAGAAGTCAGTGAAAAAGCAAGTCAAAACAGCTTCGAGTCCTTTAGAGTATGAGTATGGGTTGCGAAGATTGGTTTTAATATTGAATAGAAGTAAGATACTGAATTAAAAATAAAAAATCCTTTGTTGTAGAGTAAGGGGATTCCATATAAGAGGAAAGAAAAAAATACTGGAGAAGTGAAGAACATTCTGGAAGACTGACTAATGACCACAAAGAACCTGGGTCAAATCTAAGGTGGCTGCTTACATACTGGACTGGACTGGTTTTAAACAGGAGTATACTGTAGCTAACCTTTCTTCTCTATAATATTCATGAAGGTCACATCAGTATGTGGGAACAAAGGATTTGCCTCTCTTATGCATATCTATGTTTTAACCCACAGTGTCTCTGTGCTCTTTTCACAGTGAAGGAGGAAAGAACTGTTCACCATCTTCCATAAAACGTGTCTCCTTCTGTTCTTGCTCTCTCAGTAAAATGCCATCTCTTCTTCCTCATTTTTTTTGCCCTTCTATGCTTCCTTTTATTAGTGATGTCTACATGCTACACTAGTTTCTTGGGGACATTCCACACTTTTGTTGTTATCTTCAACAGAGAGAACCCTCCTATCTGGATTCTGTTTTAGGACTTAAGTTCCATCTAATGTTACATTTATCAGTTCCATTTAGAGATATTCAGAAAGGTTTGCTGTAGGCTAGAGAGTAACCTTGAGCACAGGGACAATGACTTGAGAGCCTTTTCCCCCTCAGAAGAAGGCATCCGTGGAGCAGGCTCTCAGTGAACATGACAATGAACCACTGATGACTATGTGTGATGTTCGGGGGGACTATCTGGATTCTACTTCTGATAGTTTATATTTGTTGGTAGAAAAGTTTTTCTGCTGCAGTTTGGTAGCTGAGGAGATATAGCTACCAAACACAAAGAACTTGGGTCACAGACGTGCATTGTCCCCTCTATCCGGACACATGTTCTGTGTTTGAAGAAACGAAGATGTTATAGAGTCCTTTAAATAAAAAAATTCATACTTATTAGAGAAATCACCAGGCTTCATTTTAATTCCTTTAGAAATGAAAAACATATTCTTGGCCCTCCTGAAAATTACCTGAAGAACTAAAGAGGTAGGAATAAAGGAATCAAAAGTATGATTCAGGCGGGTTTTATATATGTGTTATCTTCTTTAATACTCTATACTGTGGAGCAAATCTTGTTATCCTCATGTCAGAGAGAACTAAACAGGATAGGAGAAGTTAAGTAAATGAAGATCACAACAGAGAGTAAAAGGAAGAAGTGCTATCATGGGTATCCTGATATCTAGAAAAACTTTCTGTCCTTTGATGGTGGTTCCTGAGACTAGAAGCAAATTTTGCTGTTCAGCCTTTGAATATAAAGTTTACCACTGACTTACTGGTATGTTCCTGAAGAAACTGCTTCCTTGGATTGCAAAGCCATTTAAATACATCAAATAAAAATGAGTTGGTAGCAAGTGTGCTTTGCTTTGCTGAATACATCTACAACTTCCCTTCTTGCTATGGTGACATTTTTCATCTGCCAGCATGATGACTTATTTGAATGTATTATATAATAGAAATAAACAAATAGTAAGTAAATAAAGCTTCTCTTTTTCCCAAGACCATAATATGGACTGGTGAAAGATTGCATAGCAAGCAGCTGTACTCAAGGATGGCAAGGAGGTGAGTGTTTGCTTTAGTTTGTTTTCCTGGAGACAGAGAACTGCACACTGGTATTTTGTGCAGGCAGATGACATGAGGAGTGACATTTTTTTTCATCACTAGACCACATGGGCCATGAAACTTGCTGAGTTATCTAAACAAAAATTATATTTGGAAGGTGGCCTTCTAAACCAAAACTTAACAACAACTGGTGTCAGGCTTCCCTTTTTGCATATTTTAAAGCTTTAGATGGAAATATGCATTCACTAAGCAGGCTACATTGAGTGAGAGAGGACTCCCAAGAGATGATGAACACCAAACTGTGGAGAGTCTAACAGAGACCTCTGCTGGCTGAGTTTCAGGCTACCCAACTAGTAGGTACCAACACAGGACTGACCAGCCTTTCCATCTCTAACAAGCATCTCTTTTTTAAAATTTATTATTATTATTATTATTAATTACACTTTATTCATTTTGTATCCCCCCATAAGCCCCTCCCTCCTTCCCCTCCCGCTCCCACCGTACCTCCCCTTTCTGCATGCGTGCTCCTCCCCACGTCCACTGATAGGGGAGGTCCTCCTCTCCTTCCTTCTGATCTTAGTCTATCAGATCACATCAGGAATGGCTGCATTGTCTTCTTCTGTGGCCTGGTAAGGCTGCTCCCCCCTCAGGGGGAGGTGATCAAAGAGCAAGCCAATCAGATTATGTCAGAGGCAGTCCCTCTTCCCATCACTATGTAACCCACTTGGACACTAAACTGCCATGGGCTACATCTGTGCAGGGGTTCTAGGTTATCTCCATGAATAGTCCTTGGTTGGAGTATGAGTCTTTGGGAAGTTCCCTGTGTTCAAATTTTCTTGTTCTGTTGCTCTCCTTGTGGAGTTCCTGTCCTCTCCAGCTCTTGCTATTTCTCACTTCTTACATAAAATTCCATTCACTCTGCCCAACAGTTGGCTATCAGGCTCAGCATCTATTTTGATAGTCTGCAGGGCACCAACAGCACAGGCTCTAAGAACAACAATCAATAAATGGGACCTCCTGAAACTGAAAAGCTTCTGCAAAGCAAAGGACACTGTCATCAAAACAAAGCGACTGCCTACAGATTGGGAAATAATCTTCACCAACCCTTTATCTGACAGAGGACTCATATCCAGTATATATAAAGAACTAAAGAAGCTGAAAAGCAGCAAACCAAGTAATCCACTTAAAAAATGGGGAACAGAGCTAAACAGAGAACTCTCTGTAGAGGAATATCGAATGGCAGAGAAGCATTTAAAGAAATGCTCAACCTCATTAGCAATTAGGGAAATGCAAATCAAAACAACCCTGAGATTTCACCTTACACCCATCAGAATGGCCAAGATGAAAAACTCAAGTGACAACACATGCTGGAGAGGTTGTGGAGAAAGGGGAACCTTCCTCCACTGCTGGTGGGAATGTCAGCTTTTACAACCACTCTGGAAATCAATTTGGCACTTTCTTAGACAACTAGGAATAGCGCTTCCTCAAGATCCAGCCATACCACTCCTAGGCATATATCCAAAGGAGGCTCAAGTACACAAAAAGGACATTTGCTCAACCATGTTTGTAGCTGCTTTATTTGTAATAGCCAGAAGCTGGAAATAGCCCAGATGCCCCTCAACTGAAGAATGGATGCAGAAATTGTGGTACATCTATACAATGGAGTATTACTAAGCAATGAAAAATAAGGAAATCATGAAATTTGCAGGTAAATGGTGGGACCTGGAAAGGATCATCCTGAGTGAGTTGTCTCAGAACAAGCATCTCTTAAAAGTGGTATACAAGTTGAAAAGCACATCTTTTGGTGGTTTCATCATCATATGAACATCACAGAGCATATATACAAACTAAGATGGCTACGATGTCATTAGGTTGTATAAACTGCTGAGAATACATGGTATTGTTGACCAAGATGTCTTTATGTGGCATGTGAGCTTAAGTGTAAATAATATTCTTATGTTTGTCATACGGAATTACTTATTGCTCTTTGGTATGTCAAAGGTGAAGATTCAGAGCATGTTTAATGCATGTTTGCATTAAAAATTTTTCTTACCACCTCTGACCAAGGAAAAGTAAGTAGGTTTCAGTTTTGTTAAAGCATTGAGCATGAGAGTGTAGAGCAGTGGTTCTCAACCTGAGGGTCGTATGTCAGATATCTGGCATATTTACATTTTTATTCATAACAATATCAAAATTATAGTTATAAAATAGTAATATTTTATAACTATAAAATTATTTTATAACTGTTTCATAGTTATAAAATAGTAATGGTTGGGGTCACTATAACATGAAGAACTGTATTAAAGGATCACAGCATTAGGAAGATTGAGAACCAGTGGTGTAGAACATGATGGGCAATTGTATTTCTTTCTTTCTTTTTCTGTCCTCTTTTTTTTTAATGTATTTTATTTTATTTTTAATTACACTTTATTTACTTTGTATCCCCCCTCTAGTTTCCTCCCTCCTCCCCTCCAAACCCCTCCCTTCCTTCACCTTCTCCACACATGCCCCTCCACAAGTCCACTGGTAGGGGAGGGTTTCTTTTTCTTCCTTCTGATCCTAGTCTTTTAGGTCTCATCAGGAGTGGCTGACATTGTCTTCCTCTGTGGCCTGGTAGGGCTGCTCCCCCCTCAGGGGGAGGTGAACATAGAACAGGCCAATCAATTCATGTTAAAAGCACTCGCTGTTCCTATTACTATGGAACCCACTTAGACACTGAACTGCCATGGGCTACATCTGTGCAGGGGTTCTAGGTTATCTCCATGTATAGTACTTGGTTGGAGTATGAGTCTCAGGGAAGACCCCTATGTTCAAATTTTTTTGTTCTGTTGCTCTCCTTGTGGAGCTCCTGTCCTCTCCAGATCTTACTATTTCCCACTTCTTTCATAAGATTCCCTGCATTCTGCCCAAAGTTTGGCCATAAGTCTCAACATCTGCTTTGATAGTCTGCAGGGCAGAGCCTTTCAGAGGCCCTCTGTGGGAGGCTCTTAACTTGTTTCCTGTTTTGTTCTTCTTCTGATGTCCATCCTCTTTGCCTTTCTAAATGGGTATTGAGCATTTTAGCAAGAGACCTCACTCTAGATTAGTTTCTTTAGGTGTACAGATTGTAGTAGGTTTATCCTATATTATATGTCTATATGAGTGAGTACATACCATGTGTGTCTTTCACCTTCTGGGATAGCTCACTCAGGATGATCCTTTTCCGTTCCCATCATTTACCTGCAAATTTCATGATTTCCTTGTTTTTCATTGCTGAGTAATATTTCATTGTGTAGATGTACCACAATTTCTGTATCCATTCTTCAGTTGAGGAACATCTGGGTTCTTTCCAGCTTCTGGCAACACAATTCTTTACAGACCTTGAAAGAAAAATTCTCAACTTCATATGGAATAACAAGAAATCTAGAATTGCTAAGACAATTTTCTACAATAAAAGATCTCTTGGAGGTGTCTCCATCCCTGATCTCAAGCTGTACTATAGAGCAACAGTAATAAAAACTGCATGGTACTGGCATAGAAACAGAATGGTGGATCAATGGAACCAAATAGAAGACCCAGAAATAAACCCACACACCTGATCTTTGACAAAGATGCCAAAACCATACAATGGAAAAAAGATAGCATCTTCAACAAATGGTGCTGGTCTAACTGGATGTCTACATATAGAAAAATGCAAATAGATCCATACTCATCACCCTGCACAAAACTAAAGTCCAAGTGGATCAAAGACCTCAACATAAAACCAGAAACATTAAATTGGTTAGAAGAAAAAGTGGGGAAGACTCTAGAACTCATTGGTACAGAAGAGAACTTCCTGAACAGAACACCAACAGCACAGGCTCTAAGAGCAACAATCAATAAATGGGACCTTATGGAACTGAAAAGCTTCTGTAAATCAAAGGACACCATCATCAAAACAAAACGAATGCCTACAGATTGGGAAAGAATCTTCACCAACCCTACATCTGACAGAGGGCTAATATCCAGTATATATAAAGAACTAAAGAAGTTGAAAAGCAGCAAATCAAGTAATACAATTAAAAAATGAGGAACAGAGCTAAACAGAGAATTCTTGATAGAGGAATATCAAATGGTAGGGAAACACTTAAAGAAATGCTCAACATCATTAGCCATTAGGGAAATGCAAATCAAATGACCCTGAGATTTCACCTTACACCCATCAGAATGGCCGAGATCAAAAACTCAAGTGATAACACATGCTGGAGAGGTTGTGGAGAAAGGGGAACCCTCCTCCACTGCTGGTGGGAATGTCAACTTGTACAACCATTCTGGAAATCCATCTGGAGTTTTCTCAGACAATTAGGAATAGTGCTACCTCAAGATCCAGCCATACCACTCCTAGGCATATATCCAAAAGAGGCTCAAGTACACAATAGGGACATTTGCTCAACCGTGTTTGCAGCAGCTTTATTTGCAATTGTATTTCTTATTAGTAGATTATATTACTGAATTATATATGCAAAATATGAATTATGTCAACTAAATCCTGCAGGCCTTCAACAACGTTTCAATAACGCCTGAAGCATATGGTGGTAATGCATTTTTATGTTAAACACTAAATTTATAGAGTACTCTTTAACAAATCACATGACTGTGTTCTGGTGTCTGTTTCTTTTATCCTCTTTTGAAACCAGGCCAATATCTTCAACATTATTAGGACTCACCCGTATTCATCACCATGAAGAACCTCTCAGTCTTTCCTGGGAGGAATCATGAATTGCAGGGCTAAATATAAGCAAACAAATCCAGTGTCCAAATCCTCACAGGTAAATCAAAGCTCACTTGTACCATCATGCTATCCACCAATCCATCTGTGAACACGGTCATTTTTCAGTTAAAGAAATTACTGCTATAATTATATGTCTTTGAGGTCACCTCCTGTAGGAGATGGTTAGCACTTATGCTAACTATTCCACACTGGCCTCAGCCAATCAATACCAAGTAATGCTATTAAATACACATTTAATTAGCTCAGTTCTTCATTTAGTTACAGTGTTAGCCCAGGGATGAAGAAGAAAGTGAAGCATTGTGTGCATTCTCAGACAGGCCTGCAGAAGGGAAAGTCCCTCATCTCTAGCTACTGTCCTCCCTTCCTTTTCAGTTTGGCCAAGAAAGAACATTCCTTAGAGATAAACAGAAAATTCTCTGTAGAGGAATATAGAATGGCAGAGAAACACTTGAAGAAATGTTCAACGTCCTTAGCCATCAGGGAGATGCAAATCAAAACGACCCTGAGATTTCACCTTATACCTGTCAGAATGGCTAAGATCAAAACTCAAGTGACAACACATGCTGGAGAGGGTGTGGAGAAAGGGGAACCCTTCTCCACTGCTGTTGGGAATGTCAACTTGTACAACCACTTTGGAAATCAATCTGGTGCTTTCTCAAACAATTAGGAATAGTGATCGCTCAAGATCCAGCTCTACCACTCCTAGGCATATATCCAAAAGATGCTCAAGTATACAACAAGGACATTTGCTCAGCCATGTTTGTAGCAGCTTTATTCATAATAGCCAGAACCTGGAAACAACCCAGATGTCCCTAAATAGGGGAATGGATACAGAAACTGGCACATTTACACAATGGAATACTACTCAGGAATTAAAAACAAGAAATCATGAAATTTGCAGGCAAATGGTAGGACCTAGAAAAGATCGTCCTGAGTGAGTTATCCCAGAAGCAGAAAGACACACATGGTATATACTCACTTATTAATGGATACTAGACTTATAAGATAGGATAAACATGCTAAAATCTGTACACCTAAAGAAGCTAAACAAGAAGAAGGTTCCAGGGTAAGATGATCAATCCTCACTTAGAAAGACAAATGGGATGGACATTGGAAGTAGGGGAAAACAAGAAACAGGACAGGAGCCTACCACAGAGGGCCTCTGAAAGACTCTACCTAGCTGTGTATCAGAGCAGATGCTGAGACTTATAAAAAAACTTATAACCTTGGGCAGAGTGCAGGGAATCATATGAAAGAAGGGGGAGTTAGTAAGACCTGGAATGGCCGGGAGCACCACAAGGACCAAATATATCTGGGCACAGGGTTCTTTTCTGAGACTGATTCTCCAACCAAGGACCATGTAGGGATATAACCTAGATCCCCTGCTCAGATGTAGCCCATGGCAGCTTAGCATCCAAGTGGGTACCCTAGTAAGGAGAACAGGGATGGTCTCTGACATGAACCCAGTGGCGGGCTCTTTGACCCCCTTCCCTCTTGCTAGGCCATAGAGGAGGGCATTGCAGCCAGTCCTGATGAGACCTGATAAACTAGGGTCAGATGGAAGGGGATGAGGACCTCCCCTATCAGTGGACTTAGAGAGGGGTAGGAAGGAGATGAGGGAAGAAGGGAGGGAT
Organism: Meriones unguiculatus; assembly: GCF_030254825.1. Lineage (NCBI taxonomy): Eukaryota > Metazoa > Chordata > Mammalia > Rodentia > Muridae > Meriones > Meriones unguiculatus. The sequence continues at coordinate 31,772,974 of NC_083349.1, forward strand.
TGGGAGGGAATGAGGGAGGGGGCTACAGCTGGGATACAAAGTAAATAATCTCTAATTAATATAAAAATTATATTTCAAAAAGAACATTCCTTACATGTTAATGGAATAATACATCCCCCTGAGGAAAGGTGCTTTGTTTGTGTATAATCCACACAGAAGGGAACAACTCACCGGTTTCTAGGGACTTATCTTTGTCACTGTTAGTTCAATCCCTCTCAGACTATGATACATTTTTTATGGTTTATTCATACTCATGTAGATACAATGGCAATTAATTTATTAAGTTATGGATTGATAAAATTCTGTATTAGTTCAAGATATGGCATCATTGGGGCTGGTTTTGGAAAGATTCCACCCTCTCCCCCTATACTATGCAAATAATCCTAGCAGTACCCAGAAATAGTTACATGACATATGTTTTACCAATATGCTTTTTTTTTTTTTTAACTTTTGTATTGCTGTTGTGGACAACTTATTAGTCCCAGGGACCCATCTGATTTCTCATCTGTCTACTGTGTTAGTCATAGCCTTGGGCGATGAGTTCTTATGGGTATGTCACCTTAGGCTGAAACTTTTGAACAGGAATACGCAATCTTTTGCCTTTCTTGTGCTATGATGGTCCCATGAGTTGAGCTGGTAGAGGCTGAAGATGGAAGAAGCCGTGTTTGCAGAGCCACTGGGGGTGGGGGAGGGCAGAGCAGCCCAGACTCCTAAAAAGCCGCTGAGATCTCAACGTTTGTTTAGCACAACACAGTATAGCCATGCTGACAAACACAGCTGGCTTCTATGGTAATAAACAAATCTATAACCTGTAGCACTAAGTCGCCACCCAAACGGTGATAATTTGGATCTAATTTGCATGATTATTAATTCTTTTAAACAAGAAAAGAAAACCAGGATATTTCACAGATTTCTGAATATAAGCCACTTGTTCATTACTTTTTAGTGAAAAACATTCATTATTATGAATTCTCTGACAAGACTTTGATTTTTTTTTTTTTTTTTTTGGTAAATGATGACCATAATTAAGATTCTCATAAAGAATACAACAGTTTTTAAACAATACAATTCACATGATGTTTCTCCTGTAGGAGGCTTCATTTTGTTAATAAAAGCAACAGAGGATCCACGACTGGACTGCATTTTCATAATGTATGTGGGCTTGCTGTTATGGCTGCCTTTACTGCTGCTTTCTGTTGCTTTCTGCTTTCCTTTGGTACACTCTCTTCCGCTCTCTGTGCAAAATGGAGTTTTATTTAGCACAGGGTTAACTTTGTTTTAAAAAGAAAATTTAACATAGGTCACAGGATGCTGGGTTACTGGCAATCTAACTTTTTTCCCCTCAAGGGCTTTCCTGTTATTACTGTTTTTGGCTGCAGTTACCTTCATAGCTCAAAGTTCTACCATTCACTTTTACAGAACACAAATGTATTCATACATATAAACCAGCAATTAATTCAGATATTAAATCTGTTTCATTTCACTTTTTTCAGGAGCACCGGTAACAGGGAAAAAGGACAAAATTGGAGCTATGACGTAACTGTCTGCCCCACTAGGGGGGCCCTGATGGGTTGTCTGCGGCCGCTGTCACTGGGTTCACAGTGACAGAGGTTGTAACAGGGCTCAGTGTGGTAGATTCTTTAGAATTGTGACAAAACCCATGACAGAGCCAAGCGCTTGCGTGAGCTCACAGCTTCAGATGCTTCAGCCTCGGGCCTTGGCTTCTTTGATTCCGATCTGTGGCACCACACGCGTCGAGAACATGTGAGAGAGCATCACCTCATGCTACCGTGGCCTCTGCTTTCCATTCATTCATCCACCCCATTGATACACACCTTTTCCGCACCCAGGCACCAGAGAGAGTATCCAGAGGGGCCCAGTGACTCGCCTTCTCCCCTGGCTCCGCCTCCTGACAGTTTCAGAACCGCATGGGATTGCATCCGGTGGGAGCCAAGCCTTGAAGAAGTGAGTTCGTGGCAGGCATTTTGCATTCATCCGCACCATTTACTACGTGAAGTAACTTTCCTGTAGCCTCTTTTCATGTCATTATACGCCACCTGTGTTAGCGCCATCTATCTGTAACAGAGACAAGCAGAAAGAGACAAACCTGACGAAGAGGCCAATACTGGACTCTCCTGATACTAGCCCACTGTCCCCTTTCGTTCTACCAAGACTACAGAACAGATGTCAAATAGCATTCTGTCTCAATACAGAAGTGTTCTACAATTCACTGTTTCCTGTAGGAAATCTTTGTTTTCCCACAAGAACTTTGGGAAATTGAATCCTTTCACTGTTTTGCAATTTATGATCACCATTTTTCCTTCAAACCACCCTGACTTTTTAAAAATTATTCCCTATTTAAATTTTTTTTTTTTTTTTTTTTTTTGAGACAAGGTTTCTCTGTGTTGCCTTGGCTGTCCTGGTGTCACTCTGTAGACCAGACTGGCCTTGAACTCACAAAGATTCACCTGCCTCTGCCTCCCAGAGTGCTGGGATTATAGGCATGAGCCGTTGTGCCCCGCTTTAAAATTATTCTTGTTTTACATATATGAATGTTCTGCTTGCATGTGTGTCTGTGCATGACATGAGTGTTTGGTGCTTACAGAGGTCAGAAGAGGGCATCTGATCTCCTGAAACTGGAGTTACTGATTGTTGTAAGGCTCTATATGGGTGCCAGGAATCAAAGCCATGTTGTCTGGAAGAGCAGCCAGTGCTCTTAACCACTTAGTCATCTCTCTGGCCCCTGACTTAAAATCCTAAAGTTCTAAGCCAACTGTATTTGAAAGCATCTCTTAGAAAGTTGCACTTTTCATACTTGTCCTATACTCACTCATTCCTCAGCATAACCTATCACTCAACGTATGGCCAAGATGCTCTACAAGGACCCCACTTTATTTCTCAGACCCTGACTTGTCTTTTTCTTTTTGGCATGCTGTCTTTTTGGACGAAGGTAATTTCCTTTCCGTGTTGATCTCATGGGCAGTCTTCAGCAGAATTTTTGTGATATTTCATCAAGTTCTTTTGGTGACTATAACTGAAATTATTTGAAATTGTGATTTCTTTCTTTTTTCTTTCTTTCTTTCTTTCTTTCTTTCTTTCTTTCTTTCTTTCTTTCTTTCTTTCTTTTTATTTTGGTGAGACAGGGTCTCACTGTATAGCTATAGCTAAGTATGTAGACTAGGCTTGCCTTGAACTCACAGAGATCTGCCTGCCTCTGCACCCCAAGTGCTGGGATTAAAGGTGTGTGTCACTGAATCTAGCTAAGATTGTGGTTTTTATAATCTATGTATAGTGTGATTGATAAAAGACAAAAAAATAATATCCCAGAGCTCTATTGTAAGATAAATCCGGCATTAATATTTCTTTGAGTAGCATTATTATTTTTTCTTTGAAGTGGCTGGTTAGTTACAAAGCAAATTAATTCACAAAGCAGAGTGTTCACATTTTATAAAATATTTCTAAGCTTACCAAAGGATGCACACAAAGGGATAAAAATAGGGTGCTAGGAATTAAGAATCAGAGAGTGTTTCATACACAAGTGGCATACTTGTAAAGAGTACAGTGACCTCAAATCATCATTAAACAAGCCGAAATTGTTCAACACAGAGCCCATATCTAATAAGGGACCTTTGTGTGAACATAGCCTCAGAGAAAGCTAGGGTCTCAAAGAATGAGAATTTAGGCCACACGAACCTCACTGCTCATTAGGGCTAAAATGAACAACTACCCTAATTTGCTTGAAATGAGGGGCTTGGATTTTGGCTTGTCAGTGTCACAATGAAGTAATACTTCATAGTTTAAATCTGCATCGCTCTCCAAAGGTCCGTGAGTTGAAGGTTTCATTCCCAGATAGCAGCGCTATTGGAAGGTGCTGGAAATGTGAGGTGAGGCTCATTTAGAGAAAGTGGGCCACTGCCGGAGTGTGTGCTGGAAAAATATAATTGGATGCTTTGTATGGGCAGCCTGCCTGTGGCATGCATGTCCTTGGTGGCACCATCTTTCCTGGGCCCCCAAATAATCTGGCCAAGCAGCCATGACTGAGTAGCTCCTGAAATCATGGACCCAAATGAGCATTTTCTCCTTAGTGATGCTCCTCTTGGGGAGTTTGTCACAACAGCAGAAAGCTAACAGAGCTTCAAGCTAGCTAAGACAGATCAGTAACCGGAGCAGACCTTAGGCTAAGAGCACATCTAGAAAACTCTGTGTCTATTTTCGTAGTAGGTTTGCACTAAATAATTTTTTACATCTGTTTAATAAAAGTGTTGTTAAATTCTTGACAACTAAAATTTTAGAAGTAAAATGAACAACAAAAGAATGGGCACCACGATAGACAATCCATCAGTATGAAGTGGACCCAGCTTATGAGAAGACTACAGGCATGCATTTCATTCAGCTGTGGGGCACCAGTCCTTACCAGTGTCTCTGCATCTGGGTTAAGCAGTGGGGCAGGAATGCGACACAACTGAATTGGATTAACTGAGAGATAGGAAAAACCTCTGTCCTTAAGACCCTGATAGGAACAGAATGGTCAGCTGTGGCATTCAAAGCAGGCCTTGCTCTTAAACAAGCCAAGAGACAACATTAGATTAAATAACTGAGACGCAAATAAACAATCAGATACATTTCTCCTGAAATGTCTTTAGTAACTATCTGCTGCTGGGAAGCCCACAGCAGGAAGCTCACCCAGGGCTCTGAGTGGCAAGGATGCTGCCCCATTTGTTTTAAGTTGCTTTTACGAATTTCAGGATGACGTGGGGGCGGTGTTCCATTCCTGTAATCCCAGAACTCAGGGAGGCAGAGGCAGGTGGATCTCTGTGAGGTTGAGGCCAGCCTGGTCTACAAAGTGAGTTCCAGGACAACCAAGGCTATACAGAGAAACCCTGTTTCAGGGAGAAAAAGAAAAAAAGAATTTCAGAATTTCTGTCTATGAAACCAAATTACAACCAAATAAGGAAAAGCAAATCTAAAAATTATGCGACCTGGGATAAAATGATATGCCTGAAAATCAGAATTTGAATAGAGATTTTTAAAAAAAAATTTTAAGAACAAAAACAAATTCTTTTTAGTATTTTGGTAGTGTTATTACTAAAATCATTACACAAATTTTGGAGTATTTGCAGGAATAAAACAGTAGGTTTTTGTTACACACTGCAAGGAACTAAAGTATACCTTGTGAAGGATGAGAATAACTGCCTGTTAATTTTATGTTTCTGTGATGAAATTCATGAGAAAATCAATCAAAGGTGGGAGTATTAGTTTTGGATCACAGTTTTGGGGGTTTCAAGTTGACAATCAAAATTAACCTTTTGTGTTAAGGAAGCATTAACTAAAATCTTTGGCGGAAGCACTTTACTAGTGCAAACTCTCTGGTGAGAGCAGGTTGTGCCCTGCTCTAAGTAATTTCATGTTGTATAGAACAATGGGTTTCAGAAGCAGCTTTTGACTCCGTTGTGAAGGCAAACATGTAAGATGATTTTCCCCTTGAAGGGCATATAAACACTTTCTGTCCAGCACCACCCACGAAGCCCAGACTGATAATTTCCTCCTAAATGTTGAAAGGGCCCCACCCTACACCCTTATCAGAATAAGCTGGGACCATATGAGCACATTGGCATATTAAAATCATGTCATTGAAACTAACCCAAAGACTAGCTAGCACGCTAGTCTTGAAGAGATATAACCTGGGTCCCATAAAAAGGACACTTTGACACTGAGATTGCTATGTTTCCACTGACTCACCTGATAACTCAGTATGTACGTGCCAAGGGAGCAAACAGACAGAGAACTCTGGTCTGTCTCAGGGACTTCAGTTTAGTTCCTGTCATTGAAGGGACCTACTAAAATTGCCACCTGTCTCATACTCCAACCAAGGACTATTCATGGAGATAACCCAGAACCCCTGCACAGATGTAGCCCAGGGCAGTTCAGAGTCCAATTGGGTTACATAGTAATGTGAAGAGGGACTGCCTCTGACATAATCTGATTGGCCTGCTCTTTGATCACCTCCCTCTGGGGGGGGAGCAGCCTTACCAGGCCATAGTAGAGGACAATACAGCCACTTTTGATGTGAACTGACAGACTAAGATCAGAAAGGAGAGGACAACCTCCCCTATTAGTGGACTTGGGGAGTGGCATGCAAGCAGAGGGAGGAGGGAGGGTGGGATTGGGAGGGGAGGAGGGAGGGGCTTATGGGGGGATGCAGAATGAATAAAGTGTAATTGATGAAAAAAAAATTGCCACCTGTCGGTCCAACTATAAATTCATCTGGACCTGCTGCCCATTCTTCAGTTCATTTGTCCATGTGGGTGTGGTCCGGCCCTTCACCTCTGCAGCTTCCATGTGCTTACCTCACTTCAGCAGGACTCCACTCTGAGGCTCTTATCAGAATGCAGACCTGAGGCTTGAGTCTGCTGCAGTGTCTCTAGCAGGCCAGCGGTAGGGTTTGTTAGCTTATTTCCACCAGAGACTCTATATTCCTAAGCAGCTCCTGCTTCTGCCTCTTTGTTAGGCCACTTTGAACTTGGTTCTGGTCTCTTTAACTATTTGTAGCCATTCGGTAAGTTACCTATATTCATACAAACCTATGCATTTGCTATGTGATATGTTTTGTATGATCTGTGAGGCTTAGCAGTAGTTAACGATTGGAGGAAAAGAACCTGCCTTTGCCTCAGCCGGCTATCAAGAGAGTCAGGATGACTTGGCAAATTGCTACCAATAAAATTGCCATTATCTTGTGAATTTATCTCTGTTCAATCAATTCTGATACTGTAGAAAGGCAAAAACAAGTGCATGAATATTTCTTCCAGTGTGCCCACAGACTATACCACAAAAATGGCAAAACCATAGGTCCCTCAAACCAGCACTCAAAAGTTATGCCATCGGTTTTCCATTATGTAATTGTTGTTACTAATTAGAACATCATTTTCAAATTTAGTCTCCCATCTTCTGTGATTTAGGTCATAATATTATTTCTATTTTATACACCAAAGCTGAGAACAAATATATTTGTGACTTACTCAAGTCTTACTGCTAAATACAAGGGCTAAAACAGTCTTTTGGACTTACATGTTACTCATCAAACGTAGAGCAAGCTCCCACATTAATCCCATGATCGTTGACAATTAAAAAGACAGCATCCATCCTGAGATTATTTCTGCACATATTCTGGCCACTCACTTCAGTGGCGGCAGTGGCCAGAGACTTATTACTCCCTTCATGTTGAGACACTCCTCAAACCCCAGGGGCTGCAGTTGAAAACTCTATGCCAGATGGCTGTAGAGGAAAGACTCCCGAAGATGCGTCTACTGTCAAGTCACCCAACAGAAATGTCCTCAGTGCCAATAGAGATGAAGATAACACATGCAGACCATCTGTTCCCAACACATGGCTTTTTACAAGGAAAGTCTCTTAGGGTATAATGAAGACTAGGCAAAGGAGCAGCTAGGATACACTCTGATTTATCTGTTGGTCATTGGTTAATTACAGATGAAAATAATTAAGAGGCATCCTCAAAAGTTGCTCTGTAGTTCAGCTACTATTGCTGACCATGTAGGAATATGTTGAGTGATAAACAAATCAGTTTTGCTAATGAAATGATTTCAAGGAAGACCTTACATGCTTCACTGTAATTCTTTTTTTTTTTTTTTTTTTTTTTTTTTTTTACCAGAATTTACTACTCTACCTTTTAAAATATATTTGAGGAGCTTATAGAGAAAAGGGACGTAAATAAAATTGGACTATAAAAGCAAAGCCTTTGGTGAGTGGTGAGAAATGATTACTGTCTGCAGCCTGTGCACAGCAACCAATCCTGACAGAAAGGCAAGTGCTGTAGTGAAATTCAGGGTACCGTTAGGGTATCTCAAACACTGCAGTCTATGTTATAATCAAGAAAATACTTAATAAGATTAAACACAAAGACCAAAAATCATGTAGCTTTATGGACTGTGGTAATACACGAAATCCACACAAGACTCTTCTCCGTGGGTTTAACCATGATAGCTTCATCTTACTTGGGACTAAGAAAACCAAATGTGTGATGTGAGGAAAACCTCTTTCTAATTAGTGTTACCTTTTAAATCAACATGTAATAACTGTATCCACCTATGGAGTTCACATGATAGTTCAGCATGTGCACACAATGAATGCCGATCAAATCAGGACAATTAGTTTTCGTCTCCCTAAAGGATTATCAGTTCCTCCTCTTTTATTACTTTTCCTTAGAGCTTTTGATCTCTTTTCTTCCATTGCTTCATGAAACACAGAGTAGCTTGTTGTGAACTATTCTGCTGTGCTGTAGAATTCCAGAATGTATTTTCCATAGCTAACTTTTTTTCCGACTTGTTATTCAACCTCCCTCTATGTTCTCTCCTTTATCCCTCCTAGACAGTAGTAGTCACCATTTGACTCTCCTTTTCTTTGATATCAGCTGGTAGTAAAAGTTCCTACCTGAAGCTACCCAGCTGGAAACACCTCCCCCTAAGAGTGTCAGCTGCTGCAAGTGCATGGTTGATGCACTCTGTTAGGTCAGGCATGCCAAAGCCAAAGCCAAAGGGAAACTAGCTTAAGGGCTTCTGTCTATAGGCCTTTTGTTCTCAAAGATGATTAGAATTTCTCAGTGTATTTTTTTTTTTTTAAGGAGAAACAGAGAGTTGACTTTTCAATGTGTCTTATATCATTTAAACAAGGAATTGAGTCGGTTTTCAATTTGAGGCCATATTCAATTGCCTAACAGTGGTTTTCAGAATATATTTTCATTTCCTGCTGTTCAGCTTTTCCTTGTTGTTTTTTTGGTAATAGGATTCTTCCTTGGCCTTGCTGTTAGAGGGTGTGTTGGAGCATCAGTAATCTGGAACAAGACAAGTGGGCATTCCATAATGGTTCGTGGCAGGAACTCAATTCACTTTAAATATGACAACGCTCAGACCTCCTAGGGCAGAAGTTTCAAAACTTCATCACTCCTAGGTAAAAGGTTTTCAAATGATTTATAGGATGTGGGAGAGCATGGAAGTTATCTTATAATTCCCAATAATAATTTTTAAATCCAAACAAGTCACTATACAACAATTGTAGGAAGTACCTGAAAAAAAAAATGCTGCAGATGTTTTATTCACAAGTGATTACAGTTGTTACTAATGGCATGCATGTATCTGTTGCACACTGTACAACTTTATACGCCTTGAAAGCAAATTGGATACTGTTATCCATAATTTTTGGTCCTTGCTAAGTTTTTTGAACAAAGTGACAAAAACATTGAAAAACAATTTACATGCCAAGTGGTGATGGCACACACTTTTAATCTTAGTACTTAAGAGGCATGGGCAAGCAGGTATCTGTCAATTGGAGGCCAGCCTGGTCTGTAAACCCAGTTCCAGGACAGTCAAGGATACACAAAGAAACCTTGTCTCTAAAAAACAAAACCCAAAACAAAACAAAACAAAACAAAACAAAACAAAAAAAACCCTAAGAGCCACAAAAATGTGATACCATTAAAGAAAGGTACCATAATTGAATATTGAAGGTAGCAATCTCTGTAACTGGCGGTTTGTACGGAAACCGAGCTTCCTTGAGTATATAATGTTCATTATCTCAATGACATAGATGTACCATGATGCATTGAAATCTGAGCACACTGTATGCCCAGTTTTTGTTCAGTAGACAGATTGATGGCCAAATTTATAAGAACTGTGCCAAACATAGTTGTGAGCAAACACGGTGTCACACTCAAGAGACTGGTCAAATTAAAAGAAAAACCACTTTGAGCATCTTTTGAGAAGTCACAATTCCTCTGGAATAGAAAGAGTGTGCATGTGGGCAGCAATGGTTTGGGATATTGGGAGGACAAAGGGATTGGAATTGGTGTGTAGGATGCTGAGTGAGCTTGGCTTTGCTGACTCTGTAGAAGTCCAGAGGCGCCATATGAAGAGCCACCATATGAAGTTGGCCTGGAACAGACTGGTTGTTTCTACAGAGGACCTGGGTTCAGTCCCCAGCACTCACTTGGCGGCTAACAACTCTCTGTAACTCTAGTTATAGAAGATATGATGCCGTCTTCTAGCTTCTGTGGACACCAGGTTCATAGACTTACATACAGGCAAAACACATATACGCATACAATAAAAATAAATAAATCTTAAGAAAAATCACAGTTATCTTCCACCTATTTAGAACAAAGATTCTAATATGGATGGAATTCTACTGGACTGTGCCATTTCCTCATCTCTTTGTTTGTGTTTTGCTTTGCCCTCTATAAAGAGGTATCCTGTACAAATGATTAAGGTTAAATGAAAGTCTTAAAATAATGAGCCTTTGAATGTGCTTAGCCACATCATCGCATGTGCTGGGGTTCTTTGCATTAATAAGTTATAGCAATTCCTATTAGTGTGGGAGTAGAACATAGAAACTGAAAGCCCAGACGTTCAGACTGTGGAGGCAAACAATAGTCTATTGGTAATCAGTTGATATAAATGACCTTGAAAATGATCAACACCTGTTTTCTTGTTTGTTCTTAACAAAATGCTTTATGGTATATAATCTAGAGTGATTTTTCTGGGTCACTGAGAAGAGATGTGTAAGAACAATGTAGTGTTAGGGGTGGGCTTCCTCTTGTGACATGGACCTCACGGTGAACCATCATTGGCCTCCGACTGGGTTGCTTTGTCCAGCCTTCATATGAGTGGAGGGGCCTCCTCTTTTTGCGAGTTGATAACCCATGTTTGGTTGATATCCCTGGGAGGCCAGTCCTTTTCTGAAGGGAAATGGATGAGAAGTGGATGGGGAGAGTTTTGGGAGAGGAAGGGGGAAAAGGGAGGAGAAACTGTGGTTGGGATGTTATATGAGAGGAAAATAAATTAAAAAAAATGTAAAAAAAAAAAAAAAAGAACGGTGTGTAGTGAGCGAAGGAATTCAATTCTCACCCTCATTTTCTTGCTCCTAGGTGGCTATGAGGTGTACGATCTCTGTTGCATGATCCTGCCACTATGATGCGGATCCTTCACATCACATGATGCGGATCCTTCCACATCATAGTGGCAGGATCATGCTTACTCAGGCCCAGAAACACAGAACCGATTGACCATGACTATGCCCTTTGAAAAATCTGTGTCAACACAAATCATTCCTTCTATTTCTAGTAGGTGTTTTGTGAGTGATAAAAAGACTAACACAAGCCTCACTGCACTTACTTACACTTAAGATTATGGGGTGAATGTTAAGGCCCTAAGTGTCCATTAAGTGAGGAGTCCATTAATATTCCTGGCAAAGTGGATATGTTTTTGCACCTTACAAACAGCACAGATATCAGTAGTGAAAGTAGCCAAATAGTCAAATTAAAGGAGGAAGTAATGTTTTGGAGATTTGGGGTTTGTTTTTATTTTTTTACAAGTTTAAACAATGTGTTTAAAACACACACAAAATTTGCTATCTTTGCCATTTCCAAATTGACAAGAGTGTTGGTGTTACAGTAAACAAGAACAAGCATAGAAGAGCTGTGTTCAAGTATATAAGAGTAAATGAATTCACATTGTTGTACAACCAATTTCAAGAAAAATTTAATCATGCAAAAATGAAATTCCTTCTGTGTCCCCTGGCAAGCCAAAGTCCAGTTCTAGTTCTGTTTCTGTGAATTGACTAAGGAGAATTGTATAGTATATGATAGTATATGCCTTTCTGTGTCTTGGTGTTCCACAGAGCATGATGACAACAAGGTTCACAAAGATCTGTAAGGTGCTAAAATCTCTCTCTCCTCTCTCTCTCTCTCCCTACTTCTCTCCCTCCCTTCCTTCCTCCCTCTATCTTTTTCCTCTCTCTCTCTCTGACAGGGTTTTTCTGTTTGTTTTTGAGACTGTGTTGCTGTGGCCTTAGTTAGACTGAAACTCACTATGTAGACCAGGCTGACCTCTAATTCACAAAAATCCACCTGCTTCTCTTTTCCCAGTATTGAGATTAAAAGTATGCACCTCCAAACCCTGCCCCCAATTTATTTCTTTTTAAAATAATAGTATCCCATTATGTGTTTAACATTTTTTTAATCTGTTCATCCACTGTTGGACATTTGGGTTGCTTCTGCCTCTTGGGTAATGTGAACAGTGCTGCTGTGGTGTAGACGTAAACCCAGCTGAGCTTTAAAGGAAAGGGGTGGTTATTTTCCTCAGAACCCAAAGAAATCACAGTGCTGCCAGCAACCTTCTGATTCCACTGGAGTTTCTGAGGAAAAAAAAAGCAGGTCACCAGGGTACGTGAACTCTGTTCTGGGAGCCCCAATGGAGGATTCGCTGCAGTATCCCTTCCAGATGTATCTCGATGCTGAGATGTGTTTCCTTCTGTGCTGTTGCTAGCCATTAAAAGAAAGAATAGAAAGGAAGAAAAAGGAACTTTCATCTTCCAAAATACCTCCTCCACCGGGACAACTTCACAGCGAGCTGGACTCTCCATCATGGCTTGTGTTTAAATAGCTACAGATCCAAACCTTTGGGGTAAAAATGTCTCTTGAGGATTTAAAATTGTTACCACCACATATCATCACAGCTGCCCTCTCCCTTGAAAGTGCTACACAGAAGACTATGAATACCCTTGAATAATTTATGTGTCCAAGTCAAGTCAGACCATGTTAAAAACAATAAGCTCAGAACTTTTCAAGAAATTATTATTCTTTTTCAAATGAAAGCCTCTTTAAGCCATGTGAGGACTCCTTCCTCAGGTTCTCAATCATTAATTAAATACATAGCTGGGTGTGTGTGACTTGAATCAGCAAAGCATTCCCCAGTAACTGAAGCCCTGCCGTACCACTCGGATTTGCATTTTGTTTGTTTATCTTTTGTATTTTCTGCTACCTCAAGCACTTTTCTTTCAGAGCATGTTATAGAAAGCTCATGTTGAGTGTAGCTAGAAAATCTTTTAATGAAGAAAGGCTTTCAACATCACTGGCAATACTTTTATCTTATTCACATGTAAATTTTTTTTTGGGGGGGGATGTCACTAAGAGACTCCTTTCTAAATTAGACACTTGGCTTAGAATGGGAAAGACTACTTAAATACGAAAATGAAACATCTAGAATCTATCATTTCTGCCTTCCCATACCTCTGATTGACGAATACTCGGGTAGGGGTCCAACGCATGTGCTAGCCTAGGTAGGACTCAGTGTTTAAGGCTGTTAGATGCATCACCTGTGACCATGGGGGTAGGCGGGAGTTAGTTTTCTCACAGCTTCGGCAAAATACTCGATGAGAGCCACTTAAAGAAGGAAGAGTTAGTTTTGGCCACGGTTCAAGAGTGAAGCCTACCACAGGAGAAAGGGCATGGTGGCAGGAGCCTGAAGGAACTGGCTACAATGGATTTGCAGGCAGCAGAAGGATGTAAGTACTGGAGCTGTGCCATTTTTCTCCCTTTCATTCAGACCTCGACTTCATCCCACGAAATGAACCGGGAGTTTAACAGGCGACCTCAGTTAGCCCAGAAGTTCCTTCACAGGTATGCCCAGGGGATCCTATGTCCCTAGGTGGTCCTAGATCTTGTCAAGTTGATATTCTACATTAACCATCACAGAATAGAAGGAAGCCATGTGTGTAACTAAAATTTTTTTCTAACAGCCACATTACAACAAAGACAATATTAAATTTCTTGATATATATATTTTTGAACAAGTATATAAAAAAATATCAGCTAGAAGGTTGGTTTAATCAATCAAGTGCCTGCTGTAAGAGCATGGAGACCTGACTTCAACCTCCAGTAACCATCAAATCTCATCAAATCTGGATGTTGGGGTGTGTGCTTGTAATCCCAGTGCTGGGGAGGCAGAGCCAGAAGGATCCTTGAAGCTTGCTTGTAAGTCAGTGTAGCAGAACTGGCAAGTTCCAGGTTTGTATACAAAAGTTGAGTGCCTCCTCTGAATTTCAGAGTCCCTATAAAACAAAACAAAAGAAGTCAAGTTACATACTTCCAATATATAAAGCAGAAAATAAACATTCCCACTCCAAAATGGAGGAATGGAAGGCTAGCAAGGAATGCTACTATCAAAGCTAGACCAAATTCCAGCAAGACAACACAAAACATTTCAGCTCAACGTCTGGCATCTGTAACTTATGGTGAAGCCATCTGGGTTCTACCAGTCTCGAGCAATCTCCTGCAGCTCTGATGCCTGACCCACACAAAGACTCTTTCTGGGGCCAGAGAGACTCCTTGCCTGCAGCTTTCCTCAGTCGACGTCCTCCAATCTTAGCCATTTTTGATATCCTGTCATCGCCAATGCAACTTGGGGTTCCACCTTCTCAGCCTAGTGCAATGCACTCTCAGAATATCCTTGCATGGAACATGATCTGTCACATTTGGCATCTTACTGGCTCTCTGGAAACCTGGTCTAAGTCTCCTTGGCCAATTCACTCTGCGACATTGTTCATGCCTGCAAAATCGGTATCATGTGGACTGAATTGTAAAGATCTGCAGCCAGCTCCAAATGTAGCCTCTGATAACAAGTTACCTTGGACTACAATTCAGACTTGAATAGTGGAGAACACTTTCTTAAGAAGCTCTTTTCAGTCAGAGAACCCATCCGTGGCATTCCCAATTCAGTCTCTCTTCTTTCAAATTAATGCATGTTTCCACACCTTTGACAGGTGTGGTCCTGTCTTCAGAGCATGTTTCATGAAGAACACTGCATTTATTTCTAATGGTGTTATTTAACAATTACAACTGCTTCCTCATAATTCTTGTGTGCAACTTTAACTTTACGCAAACTCCTTTCCTCGCCATGGTGCACATTTTTCATATCTTTCTGCTCCAGTTCTTGCTTTCTCTCACTATAGACCTGGATAACAGCAATGATCAGTATCCCTGATACAGTCTGGATGCCATTTTGACTAGAAATTTCTTCCACCTAACGGTTCAGCCTTACTCAAATTCTCAACAGCTTTTTAGTACTTCTCCAGCCTGGAGCTCCAAACTCTTTCACATTCCTTCCACAAACTCTTCTCAGAGTCTTGGGAACCACAGGGTCAAGTTTATCATAGCGATGGCTCTGTGCCTGGCACCAATGTTCCTTATTAGTTATACTTCTCTCATTGCTGTGACAGAATACCTGGCCAAAATAACTTAAGCAACGAACGATTTATTTTTGACTGAAGTTGATTTATTCTAGGTCTGTTTCGTTTTTGTGGCGCATGGTTCACCTTGGTGGTGAACAGGCGGTGACAAAGCTTGAGGCAGCTTAGTTCCGTACCGTCCAGAGTTAGAAGGTAGGAAGAGATGGATGCGGTATATATATTGCTTCATCCTTTGCCTCTTTTTCACTCAGTGCAGGACCCGTGGCAAAGCGATCGCCTCTTTCAAGGTCTTCCCTCTTCAGTTAAGCCATTCTGGAAATGTCTCATGTGCCCGGAGTTGTGTCTCCTAGATGATTCCAACTCCAGTCAAGTTGATAAAAAAAAGATTAACCACCCTACTGTCTCCGTACCATCCTTAGCGATACATCTCCAACTGGAAGAGCCATGTTCAAATGCCTAGCAGCTGCACGAGGCAGCTACCATATTGGTAGCACCGGCAGCTTTAGCTGTTTAAGTTGTTATATCATCCCCCACAGCAGATACACGCTTTTATGTGTAGGTGCCGAGTTATACACTTATCATTTATACATTCGTTTCAGCTGTCCTAAATTTTGACAAAGCTTGATGTTCAGACACGGATGGGTCTATTTATTTTGTTTAAAATGTCTTGATTCATACAGGCTGGAGGGATGAGCCAGTCGGTAAAGGGATTGCTATGTAAGCAGAGGGACCTGAGTCCGAACCTGTGGCACCTGCGTAAAAGTTGGGCATGAGAAGGACGTTTCTCTGTAACCCCAGGGCTAGGTGGCTGTCGTCAGGCAAAGACAGGGAGGTTCCTGGAGCTCAGTGGCAAAGCCAGTCTGGCTGAATCAGTAAGTTTATACCATAAAGAAATTTTATAGTAGGATTCCTCTACAGAGTAAGAGCTTTTTATTAATTTCAAATGATTTACTTTTTTAGAGGTATTTTCCAAGCAACTTAAGCACTATTTAAGCCAGGAAACACCTATATATCCTGCCAATATAGGAATTTAGTTGGAACTCTAACCCCAGGCCTCCTGGGTAATAAACAGCAGGTGAATGGTGAATTGGGATAATCTTGGGTCTGGAATATCAATTTCTTTCTTTGTGGGAAGGACAATGTATTTGCCTTCCCTCATATGTTTTATTGGAACTTATTTTATTTATTAGAGTAATTTCCCCATGTCAGATCATATCTTCGCTTTAATTTCAGGGTTGAAATTAAACACACACATGCATTTGCTCTAGATTTAAGCTGGAAAACATAAATATAAACTTACCTATTTTATAGGTTGAGTCCTTTAATAATGTGATATTAAAATTTGGATTTCATATACTTTAAAATTTAGCATCCATAATTGTAAAGAGGCGGAAGAACGAAGAACCATGAATGACTTGTAGATCATCACAGACCTAATAATATTGACTCATAGACTCCTATTATTTGATTTTAGTATATCAGTGTTTCCTCCTGTCTGTTATTTTTTCCTATTGTCCCTCTTCCCTTTAATCCTAATTCTGGTTTTGTCTGGTTTTCAAAGTGAGTATCAAGCACTTTGCCTAGTGTTCATATAAACTTTGCTGGTTTTAGGTTTGATAATTTCCCAGTTAAATTTTATTACTTTCCTAGTAATAACTTTTTATATCTGTCTTGATAACCCGAACAGTTGCGTGAATGCTTGGCCTGCGCATACGTGCACATCTGTATGTGAACAAGTCCACACACCTGAATGATGACACGCTTAGGCTGTGTTGTTAGTGCATTACTATTTTAACAAAAGCAGTGTAGCTGGGGATAGGGAGAAGGTTCGGGGTTTTAAGAGCACTGCCTGTTTTTGTAGAGGACCTGAGTTTGATCCCACCTGGGTTGTTACCCACGTGGTGGCTAACAACCGTCTGCAATCCCAGTTTCAGGGGATCCTATGGTCTGTCCTGGCCTCCACCGGCATGAACATGGCATGAACATGGCACACATACATCCCTGCTAGCAAGATGCTCATCATACACATAAAACAACAGCAAAATCATAAATCTTAAAAAAACAGGCAACTCCAGCAGTGACACCATAACCAGGAAGGCCAGATGAGAAATGGTTTCAACAGACTGTTTATCTAAGCCTGATAAGAAGGATAATTTGGGTGTTAACTGCAGTTGCTTAGAATCACTGTTTGGAACTTTTAGAAGTTCAAAGGTCAAGCTCCCACTTACAGAGGTTCTGAGCTGTCATCCAGGACGTGCAACCAGGCAATCAGAGGTCTGAACTCACAGGTGATGCTAACATCAGCCGGGGTTCAGAGCTCCAAGAACGACACAAATTCAATGCCTGCCTCAGAGCAAATAGGAGGAACACATGGCTATAAACGCCAGGCCTGAAACTGTTGTGAAATTGGTTTTGAGCCAGATCACACGGACAAAAGCTCCACGTGATACAGATGATTTGAGGACGATAGCTCAAAAGACTGACTGACTAGATTCACATCTAATCTTGCACTTTGTCATAAAAAAAAAACCCCAAACATATAATTTAGAAATGACCATGAAACCTATAAAAGTCATCATCCTCTTGGCTTTTAAAACAACACAAGTATAAACCACTTAGTGACAAATCTAAGAACTATGAGGAATCGGCAAGAAAGACAACCACAAAACTTTTCTAATGGGATTAAAGATGACTCTACTATGTTCCTGGGTGTAAATAGTCAATGTCTTATAAATTGACAGTTGTTCCAGGCTTAAGCATTAAATCTAAATTGAATTGGAAAATGTCCAATTTATTTTAAAGTTAATAAACAGACAGGGAACACATAAATCAGGATATGTAAGAAAAGGACCACAGTTATTAAAAATATTCTATTGTTCATTATGACAATGAGTACTATTGCAAGAACCAAATGCAGTCATGGAACCCTTAGTATAGACACAAAACCATACTCTAGAGCCTAATATGTCATAGGAGAAAGAAAATATTGTTTATAATATTTTTTATAGAAATTGGATGAAAATTCCAGACATACAGTTGAGTATTGAAAATAGAATGTGTATGTGTGTGTAATATTATAACAGTAGTAATGGAAACTTGGTATTTGTAAATACATAAGCATTTCTATACTTAAATGGAAGGTAGAAAACAATTTTAAGTACATAAAGTATAGAAACTTACATATATTAAGAATATACATAAGTGACGTTGAGAAGGCATAGACAACACAGGGAAAACTTTTCCAATCAGATGCCATAACAAATATAAAGAGTTTGTGTGAATCAATGAATAGAAGATGTACTGGCTGATTTTGTGTCAACTTGAAACAATCTAAAGTCATTAGAGAGAAAGGAGTCTCAGTTGAGGAAATGCCACCATGAGATCCATTTGTAAGGCATTTTCTCAATTAGCAATCAGTGGGGGAAGTCTATGATGGGTGGTGCCATCCCTGGGCTGGTGGTCCTGGGTTCTGTAAGAAAGAAGGCTGAGCAAACCAGCGGAATCAAGCCAATAAGCATCACTCCTCTACAGCCTCTGCATCAGCTCCTGCTGCTAAGTTCCTGCCCTATTTGAGTTCCTGTCCTGACTTCCTTTGATGATGAACAGCAAATGTGGAAATGTAAGTCAAATAAACCCTTTCCTCCCTAACTTACATTTTGCTCATAGCGTTTCATTGCAGCAATAGAAACCCTAACTAAGACAAGAGCCAAATACATTAATAGGAAAAACTGGCATCATACAATAAATCTGCAGTTCTCAAGTGAAAGCTACCAGTGGGTAAATGAGACATTCATAACCCCAAAGAATGTATATCTCACAAATAATCATTCCAATAATCAAACATGTAAAATCAGTAAGTAAACACTATGTTTACTAATTACATTACTCTGTTTACATTACATCCACAGGGGAAAGTGAGTCTTTCTCCTGCTGCATCCCTGTCAAAAACCATCCACTGTGGAGAGCCCTGTGGGGTTAGGGGTGGTGTGGAGGATGTGGAGGGGTGGGGCCAGCTCTCCCATGTACCAATACCATGTGGCGAGGAGGGTGCCCACGGACAGCAACATGGTGTCAGTCAGCAGCCCAGACCACAGACATCACATGGCCTTCAGTCTTAACATGGGCCACAGATATCAACATGGGTCCCTGTCCATAGCAGGACCACCAAACCACTCATGGCACTGAACGGCTGCTCAGACCATGTGCCTCAATGTGCCCTCAGGTGGCTACACATTAGATGACTGCCGAGGAAGGCAAAGCCAAAGGCATCAGTCAGTGACACAGACTGCATATGTCCACATGGCTCTCAGGCTTTATCATGCCTGGGGCCACAGCCTGGACTGCAGACACCAACATGGCATAAGGTGGTAGAGCAGACCATCGTGGTTTTTCAAGGAGGTCCAATCCAGAACGTGAACATTTCTTCATCTCAGACCTCTATCATTGCCCAGAGCCAGGGTGATCCTAGGCATGTTCAGGGGCTGAGACTGCATCTCCATAAGCTCCAGCCTGATGCCCACCTCTCCCCAGATGCTATCTATGCTCTGTGTTTCTCTTTCCCATCCCTCCATCAAGTATTTGTTCACTGTAGTGGTGCCCACCGCCTCTGCTACAAAAGTGGGGTGGCCCCCAATCCCTTGTTAGTGAGAGATTAACTGGTACAATATTATTGAAGCGTACTTTACCAACATGAATGAAAAATGTGAGAAGTCTCTTTTATCTGTATTTTCTAAGTCTAACATATGTATCAAAGAAATATCAAAGGCGAATGAAAATTACACTTTTTATAAGGCTATTCTAATTATAATGCTGTTTCTAATAGTGTGAGACAAAGCTAACGTCCAATAAATTAAGGTCTGGTTGTGTAAATTTTGGCAAACTAATACGTTATTATAAACAATCCTAAAGAATCAAGAATGGAAAAATTAGAAGTAAAAATATACAAAAATGTATTCCTTTTTATTTTACTTTTTAATGTCTAAATCAGTCAAATGTTACATCTGACTCAAACGGTGTTTGTGAAGTTGGTGTTTATGAGAGGCTTAATGAATGAGTCAGTGTAATAATGTTGGTTCACTTATAAAACTGGCTAATGCCCTAAAGAACAGCAAGCTCTAAAACGTGCAACAGTGTTTCTCCTTAGGGAATATCAGCAACTCAGGACAGAAAGCCATCTATGGATCAGCATGTGTCCTCAGCAGTCCTATAAACCTTAAAAAAATGAACCTAGCAAATTTAATTCTTATAAATAACCCTACTAGGAACACTAGACTTGTTTAATCTGAGAAGATGTGCTGTTGAACTTTTTGTAGGATGTCTAACTTTTGGGCATTCTTTCTAAACCACAGGATGAAGTCTCTGGGCTTGAAGACAGATCAAGAGAAACAAATTAAAAGAAGACCTAAGAACTATGAAATTGTTTTCATGAGCATATGGAACATCCATCAGAATATCAGAGAAAGAAGATAAGATTGGAAAAAAGGGAAACGTTGAAGCAATTATTGCTCTAAATTAATGAGGCAGAAATTCAGCATGGGTCCAGGAAGTTCTAGGAGGTTCCAGGGTTGTGAATAAAGACATCAAACTTAAAGTTACTTAAAATATACAAAACTGGAAACAGTGAAATCTTGAAAAAAAATCTAGAGAGGGAAAAAGCACTTAATCTTTAGCAAAACAAGAATAAAAATTGTAATGGATGTTTCATCGGAAAACAGGAAAAGAAAAAAAGAATGGAATGAGATACTTAGTGTCAAAAGGAATCAAAACAAGTGAAATACACACCACCTCTATCACACTTAGAGAAATCATCCTTCACAAGTGAAAGAGATAGTCAATTAGAGAAACTGGGAAGTAAAATTAAGAAACAACATCCAGACTGGAGCACGGTAAACAAAACTATCTGTAGAGGACATGACTCTCTCCACAGAAGGCACGATGGGAACTAAGAAGACACAGAAAGTGAAAGAGCAGATATCTAAAATCAGCAAGACAGCGCAGACTTAAGGCAAACACAGAGATCACTGAGACAGAATGAGTAATTCAGAAATCAACTTGCATGTCCATGGCTAACTAGTTTAAACAAAGATTCTAAGATTATTTAATGGGGAAATATCCTCTCCAGGTTGTACTTGTAAAGCTAAAGAGCCACGTTCAGGCGGCTAAACCTGGTTTTTAAGGATGGCTGTTGCATGAGCTTTCAGTCTGCCTCATTCAGCTCCACCCTCCCAGGTTCATGCTGCCAATTAGCCTGGTAACAACACACTAATATCAAACCCAGATGAACACAACAGAAATAAGGAAGCAAACAAAAGCATCGGGTAGACCAACAGCTTTTTGGTTAAGATGCAAAAACCCTTAACTTTAGGAAATCAGTATAAGAATATGTATAAGGAACTCTATATCACGGCCACTTGAGACTGATTATGAATGTACAAGAATAAATTTAATTTCTTTAACAAGAATACTATTTAACAAGAATAAATTTAATCAATGTGATTTACCTCAAGGGAAAAAAAAAAACAACGTGATAACATCAATAGATGCAGAAAAACCTTTTGACCAAATTCAGCATTGATTCTTCATAAAATCTTCCAGCAAACTAAGAAGAGAGTAGGGTTCACCCTTCTTGATACAGATATTTGCAAAGTCATTCTAGATAACATGTTTCTGAATGGTTGAAAACTTCATGATTTTCCCCTAAGATCAGGAACAAGGAAAGTCTCACCAGCATTGTCACTGGTATCAGATAGTGCAAGAAGGCAAGAAAAGGCAAGAAATAAGGACCAGGAGGGAAGATGTAAGTAACTTTCATTTTCAGATGGCGTGACTATTTATAAAGAACATCCCAAGGAACTGACAGAAATAACATAAGACAAAACTATAATGGAACTAAGCAGCAGCAGCAGCAGTAGCAATATCAAGGTCTCAGGATACAGACTTAATATAAATATCAGTTGGTTTCCTATGTAAAAGCAATAATCAATAAAATGATATTTGAAAACACAGTAAGAGCAAAAAAAAAAAATACACAGAGGTTGGAGAGATGGTTTGGTGGCTAAGGGCCCTGGTTGCTCTCCCAAAAGATCCAGGCTAATTCCCAGCACCCACATGGAAGCTCACAATGATCTGTGACAGTCCCGTTTCCAGCCTCTGTGTGCATCAGGTCTGCAGGTGGCACACAGACATACATATATGTAAAACACCCATATGCATGACATTAAAATAAATACATAAAAATAAAGATGACACATGTCGGCACAAATCTAACATATATGTTCCAAGTCATTATGCATAAAACTAAACATCTGATAGAAGAAATTTAAAAATTTGCTGAAATGAAGACCTGGTCTATGTTTGTGGGATGGTAGATTAAGCTTTGAGGAGTAAATTTTTTTTTCTCCCAAATTTGGTCTATACTTCACAAAATAAACTCATAGCTTTAAAGTTTACATAAAATGGCAACACCTTTCCCATAACTAGAATAATACTAAAGAAAAATACACTGGAGGACATTTCATTAAAGAAAATATGAATGGCAATGAGGATATTAAAGTGTTCAGCATCGTTTGTTATTAGAATATTACAAAAATTAAAACAACTGCTGTGTATGTATTAGAATGACTGAAGGAGCTGAGAGGTGGTGGCCCTGTGAGTTCCAAACCCCAACACCCACGTAGATGCCAGGTATAGCAAAGTGTGCTGTATTTTCAGAGCTGAAGAGTTGAAGAATGGTTCTTCTGGGGTTTGCTAGCCAGCCATCCTCTTCAAACTGGTGATCTCTAAGTGCAGAGAGACCCTGTATCAAAAAGTAAGATGAAATAGCAGGGTGTGGGGTGTAAGCCTTTAATCCCAGGAGGCAGAGGCAAGCAGATCTCTGTGAGTTTGAGGCCAGCCTGGTCTGCAAAAAGAGTCCCAGGAAAGCCAGGGCTGTTATGCAGAGAAACCTTGTCTCAAAAAACCAAATAATAAGTAAGTAAGTAAGTAAATAAATAAATAATAGATAGATAGATAGATAAATTAAAAAATAATAAAAATAAGGTAGAGTGTGATAGAAGGAGACACCCAATTTTGACTTCCATACACATGTTCGTGTGTACTTCCCCACAACACACACGCACACACACTCATCCATACACACACACATACATACACACACGTACGCACACACACAGATAAAGAAAAACAGAATGACTTAAATCCCAAACATTGGCAAAACAATGTCTGTTAGTGATCTGGAGTGATGAGGCAGGCAACTCTGATAGTTCTAATGATCAGGACCAGTTTGTTATTGAGCTGTTTAATCACTGGAAAGGACAGGAATGAGTACAGCCATGTTGGAAACAAGATTGGCAGCTTCTTTTTTTTTTTTAATCTATCTCTATACTATCTATTTTTTTTTACTTACTTATCCAGATTTTAAAAGGCTGAAAATCTGCATATGCCTGTGTGTGGTAATATTTTTCATGTTTGCCAAACACGGGATCAGCCTGCTGATTGAGTGAATTCATTGGGAAAGTTGAACTATGGTACACCCAAACAACAGAATAACTTGCAGTGATAAAAAAGATTAATCACCATCACCAGAAAATAGAACAAATATTTACTTATGCACTACTTAGTGAAGTAAGCCAGTATGAAAAGGCTACATGTTGTATGAGTGTAATTTTAAGATTTTTTTTTAAATAAATGGTAAAACTGTGAAAACAGTAAGATGTTAATGCTACATGCTCATAAGGAGAGAGAGAAAGTTGCATAGGCAAAAACACAGAGATTTGTGTTAGGCTGGTACCACTGTCTTTGTGATTATATTGGTGTGTATATAAAAATATGAATTCCTCAAAATCTGGAATTTTTATAGCATTAAGAGTAAAAATTATGTAATTAAAAAAAAAAAGACGGGGTCTCAGGTAACTCAGGATGGCCTTGAATTCACTATGTAGGCAAGAGTGACTGAACCCCTGACTCCTACCTTTATCTCCTGAATGCTGGGATTGCAGGCATGCATCACTAAACCTAGTTCTACACAGTGCTGAGGATTGAACCTAAGGCTCCATGCATAATAGGCAACTACTCTGCCAATGGAGCCACAGCCCCATTTCCAAATGAATGCAATAAAAAAAAAATCATTCTAAGAATTTTGTAATCTAAGTTGAAACGCCTAATACCACAAAACAAGACAACAGCATGGTGGGGATATAATGCATGCATTGGGAGAAATCTTGATAGAAATAACTAAGAATGAGTAATTTCTTTAAAAGTAAGTGCCTGTATACAAGCATTCTTTTCAAAAGCCCTACATGTGTGCACAGCCAAGTTCATGGAATCCAACTGGTTTTTTTCTTCTTTCTCCATTGTAGTGGAAAGTTGTAGTAATCAAGAGGGAAGCTGGAACTGCCCGTGAGGAAGTAGATTGGAGTTGGACATATCAGAATGAAGGGATATAGGCATGTGTAGCAACATTGAGGAACATGCGTATATTCAGATGAGAGCATTCTGGAGTCAGATGTTGAAGCAACAGCATACCTGACAAGTTGGTTTTGCTCCGAGTACCATGCTTCAGCCAAAAGAGCCAGGGTTTTCTGGCTGAAGGACTGCTTGAGGGCTGAGCTGGAATTATACAAGAAAAGCATGGAGTTCCAAAGTAGGAATGTTACTCAGAAAACTAAAACACTTTCTACAAGGACAAGGGTAACTGAAGTAGGTTAATGTCTCACAGAAACAGCTCGGGAGGCTTGGATAGCTCAGTTGATAAGGCTCCTGATCCTGATTCTGAGAATCCAGGGTTCATTTCCCTTTATGAGGCAACCCTTATAAGTTTAAGAGGGGCAGAGAAATCAAACAGAAGCAGCTCCTCGTGGCCAAAGCTGGGACAACCTGAGCCAAACGGGGAAATTGCCACAGGAGTACCTAAGAGCATCAGAGAAAACCCTGAATCCATTAAGATATAATTTATAGACTAAATTAAGAACATTTTATTTGAAATCACTCAAGTTAAATTTGAACAAACTCTCTTCTCAATGCATAATTATTTCAAATAATTTAGTGGGCACCTTGTCTCCAAGAAGAGGTAGCGAGCACAACTTCCCATCCCTTGTTTGCAGGCTGCATGTGGTGACTTTATGGCAAGGAGGACCTTACATACATGTATATAAGCATCATGCTTTAGTCATTTCCAAGGTCATGTATTTACATGATGCTTAAATACATTGGAAAGAGTCATTTACTAGTGGAGAAAATGGATGAACTAGCCTTAGTTGGATGATAAGTTTTCATCAAGACCAATGTGTTGGGCAGCTTGCCATCACT
Organism: Meriones unguiculatus; assembly: GCF_030254825.1. NCBI lineage: Eukaryota > Metazoa > Chordata > Mammalia > Rodentia > Muridae > Meriones > Meriones unguiculatus. The sequence goes on from NC_083349.1 coordinate 31,798,312, forward strand.
GTGGTGAATGCCTGAGAAACTCAAAAGGCAATAATGTTGAATGGTGGGGCATCTTTTGGGTATATGCCCAGGAGTGGTGTTGCTGGGTCTTGAGGTAGCACTATTCCCAATTTTCTGAGAAAGCACCAGATTGATTTCCAAAGTGGTTGTACAATTTTACATTTCCACCATCAATGGAGGAATGTTCCCCTTTCTCCACATCCTCTCCAGCATGTGCTGTTACTGGAGGTTTAGATATTAGCCATTCTGATGGGTTTAAGATGGAATCTCAGAGTCATTTTTATTTGCGTTACCCTGATGACTAAGGATGTTGAGCATTTACTTGCTCAACTATGTTCATAGCAGCCTTATTAGTTACAGCCAGAATCTTGAAACAACCTAGATGTCTCTCAACAGAGGAATAGATACAAAAATTGTGGCACATTTGCACAATGGAATACTACTCTGCTATTAAAAACAAGGAAATCATGAAATTTGCAGGCAAATGGATGGAACTGGAAAAGATCATTCTGAGTGAGGTAACCCAGAAACAGAAAGACATGCATGGTATATACTCACTTATAAGTGGATATTAGTGGTATAATATAGGATTGCCATACTAAAATCCACAGACCTCAAGAAGCTAAACAACAAGGAGGACCCTAGGGAAGATGCTTAAACCTCATTCAGAATGGCAAACAGGATAGACACCAGAAGCAGTGGAAGAGAGGAAACAGGATGGGTGACTACTAGAGAGGGTCCTCTGAAAGGCTCCCACTGACAGGGGAGCAAAGCAGATGCTGAGACTTACAGCCAAACTTTGGGCAGAACACAGGGAGTCTTATGGAAAAAGTGGAAGGAGGGATTGAAGGACACGGAAGGGACAGGAGCCCCACAAGGAGATTAACAAAGCTAAACAATTTCTGAGCCCAGGGAGTCCTACAGAGACTGATGCACCAAACTGGTCCACTATGGAGAGGACCTAGACCTTCTGCTCAGATGTGGCTGATTGGCTGCTCAGTCTCCAAGTGGGTTCCGAGTAAGGGGAGCAGGGGCTGCCTTTGTCATGAACTCGATTGCCTGCTCTTTGATCATGTGTCCCTGGCGATGCAGCCTTGCCAGTCCACAGAGGAAGAGGATGCAGGCAGTCCTGATGAGACTTGATAAGCTATGGGCAGATGGCAGAGGAGAACTCCCCCCTTCAGTGGACTAGAGGAAGGAATAGGGTGAAAGGGGGAGGGAGGGAAGCATGGTTCCCTCCGTAGTTTTCCTCCTCGAGATGCAGAATCCCAGCTTAGGGATGAGGAGAACTTCAGAACATTTAAAGCACGGGCGTTGAAGCTGGAGGATTGGGAGAGACAGAAAACAGCCTCGGGGTTCCTGCGGAGATCATTAAATGCGGGATGGTCTCGCGGACAAGATCTTGGCAAAGAAAATAGTTTTAGTTTTAGGTCAAAACTAAAAGCTTGGGTACAGCAGAGACATTAGTTATCAATAATGTGATGATCTTAGTTAGCTAATCATAGCTCATTTGCCACAGTAATCTAAGGCATCGATAAGAAAGGATGCTGAGTGTGGGGCGCATTAGAATGTCCAGCGCCACCCTCTCTTGTTAAAAGTGGTTTAAAACAAACTGCCAGGCCACGGAGGAAGAGGATCCAGGCAGTCCTGATGAGACTTAACAAGCTATGGGCAGACAGCAATGGTGGAGAACTTCCCCTTTCAGTGAACTAGGGAAAGGGGATGGGGGAAGAGGGAGGGAGGGAGGGTGGGACTGCGGATATATAATGAATAAATTGTGAAAACAATTTTTAAAAAAATACATCATTTTCTCCAGGTTGCAGAGTGCTTTAATATTTTTCCTCTTTGTATATTTAGATACTCCAAATTATTTATAGTGAACTCATTCTATTTTCAAAGTAAAAAAAAAAAAAAATTTAAGAATGTGTATGTGTGTGTGTCCATGTAGTGTGTTGGAGATCAAACTGAGATCCTTGGGATTTTTAGGTAAATGCCTTACCATTGAGCCATACCCTCAGTTATATGATTGGTTTCCTGAGGGTCAGAGGAATATTCTCTTAGTCTTTGTTAGTCTTTGTTCCTTTATCTCTTGCAGCGCTGTTCTCTCAGTACTAAAGCAATAAATCTTGCTGATTACCGGCGTTGAAGTTATATAGGCTCGAGTCTTCATAGTGAAAATTGATAGTTTGATACTTTTGTTCTGACTTAATGAGATCATCTACAGGCTCAAAATATGCACAGAAAAAAAAAAACCCGTGAAAGACTAAACAAGTCCAAAATGGTGACGTATTAATTGCTTACAGACCTAGCATTTATTGAAGAGGAACACCCAGTTGGAGGTTCACATCTATGTCAGTTGATTTGGCCAGGTTCGGCTGTCTGGTGTGTTACGTGAGAAATCATAAGGACCCTAAATAAAACCGCTCTTTCAGCAAGAGTTAGCTTTAGCGTCATTTGTTTAGTGAAGACTACAAACTTGTTTACGTATGAGCTTATTGAAGGAAATCGTCTCAGAAACTTGCCCTAGGAGCCCAGATCTTTTTTTGCCCCAGTCCACTGCTAACCTCTCTGTCTCCTTTCACGGATATATCACGCCAAATCAAGCTGTCTCAGATGTCTTAATTTTATGAAGATTTAAGGCCAGCGTTGTCCTTATATCCTTCATCTGAGTCTGCAGCAGACAAGCAGGAGCACAGCAAGGCCACCCAAACTGCTTGCTGCCAGAGTGGGGGCACATGCACACTTCAAGCCCTAAGGATTTCCTTCACACCCAGGAGCACAATTGCCTCTGTTCTGGGTCAGGCTTTGTGTGTGGATATGTAAAGTAGTGCAGGGCTCTCTGGCCCAGAAGTGACCCTGTGCACCATCCTTTTGTTTATAGAAACAAAATGCAAACCGAGAGACTGCACTCAGCTGGCAACAGGCTGGTCTTTAGGAGAGTTGGATGACTGCTCACACCTGTTCATACACATCCCAAGGTATTCTGGGAATTCCCACTTTGGATCTCCTTTGGTCTTTGCATGCATCCCTGATCTTGATATTTGGAGATAACAGTTGCCAATGGTCCCACTGCTTCTCCCCTCCCCCCAACCCTTCTCTGTGGGGATATTGATAAAACTGAATTTAGTTGAGATAACATTCTCCCATTTCCAGGTGATGGGGAAAGGAAACTGACCAAATGTTCATTAACTCTTTCTGTAATAGATAACGTTTAGGTAAATGTCTGTGGTGGACTCAAACGACTCCTCACACCAAGCCGTCCCCACTACAGTAGGCCTTTGACCATAATGTAACTTGTATGAGAAGGGGCCTATACTCTTAATTTAGCATTGGAAATAAGTTGTCAAATTAATCTCATCTTCATTTACTTTACAGTGTCTTCGTGGTTAGTGCTGGTTTTATGAACATCTGTTTCCCTCACAGTTGCCGACCCATTACTTTTATGAGCTATACATATTTTAGAAAGATTTACTGCTGACCTTTGTTGGTGAGTTGAATGTTTTTGTTGTCAGTAACATTTCCGTAATTGATGCCATAGTTACTGCCACCCAGATAGCGCTTTCAAATGAGAAATGTTTGGTGATGGGGGGGGGGAGCTTTTTGCTTAAACACATTAAATCAGACAGACATCAATTTAAAATTGTGTGGCTTGAGAAAAAAAAAAAAAGAAGGGTGTTAAAATTTGCAGCATTAAGATGGAAGTAAACTACCACTTAATCTTACTCTATTTTGGAAGAGTTTGGAAGTTTTGTATGCTTTGGTGATTTTTTATTTCTCTCAGTACTTGTCATAATACATTTGGGGAAACTGCACTTGTCACATGACTGTTCCGTGGCCACTGATAAATCCACCAATCAATGTAAGGTCAGTTGCACATTCAGCTCTTCTCGGTGTTAGGGAAGAAAATTAAAAACACAAAACAAAAAGCTGGTTTATGGAATCAGATAGTAAAGTAAAACACCACCCAAGATTTATACCTCCTGCTTTGGGGAAGACAGTTTTGGGTTCCTACTGAATGTCAGAGTTCTAATACTAAGTGGCAGAAATGCAGCCTCTCGTGCAAGCTGATGGAAGTGGTAGGGCTTTCAAGGCAGCTCTCAACTTAGAGAGTAAGCGGGTTGAATCTTGCGGTTATTGCATGGAGGGTTAAAGAGTCAAGGTGCTTGGAGGGGCAGGGTGAAAAGCCTTTGGCACAATGGTGGCAATGCTGGTTTTAAAGCAGTTTTAGAGGAGAACTGTCTTTTAGGTGGTATGATCTTTCTGGTTGAGAACACAGTGACGTGTTCCAAATTCTCAGTCGTAAGAACTTGATTTATTTAAAAAACTGTTTATAATTACATGTACCTTTTTTTCTTTTTTCTGCGTTTGAATAAGTGAGAACGCATGCTGTGGAACAGGGCATGTTCCTTTTTTCTATTTGAGTGCTTCTTTAGCCCTCAAAAGGGGAAGGGTCTGAGCGGGAATGCAAAATACAGGGGACACCGTCTTAGAACTTTGTATTACAGATAATGCTAGGAAGGTTCACAACTACATAGCATGCCATCCAAAGTTATTCAAGTATATCTGTATACTGAAATTTTCCACTTACTAATATGATATTGTCTTAATATGCCCCAAAATGTAATACATAGTATGACGCTGATCTCATCTTCTCTACCTCAGGAAACATTGTGAATTGCTAAGGTTAAATACCTGCTGGACATGGCTTGTATCGTCTGCATTGTCTATTAAGAGAGGAAAAACAAGAATGCCTTGATTTTCCCCTTCTATCTTTTCTTGCCAAAGTGGTCTTTTGTTTTCCATATCCTGGTTGAAAAATAGCACATTTCTATTGTATTTTAGAAGACACTGAGAAGTAGTCAAAATAAGTTGAAAGATTACCTGCCATGAAATGTGACTACTTCAGTCATTAAAAAATGTTTCCATTTCTTTTATGTTTATATGTGTGTGTATTTGTTCATGTGAGTTCAGATATGCATGCGTAGAAGCTAGAGGTTGACCGCTGCTCATTCCTCAGCTGCCATCTCCTTGCCTTTTGGAACGTTGTTTCTCATTGACCTTGAACTCCCAATAGTCTAGGCTAGTAAGCCCTGGGGAATACATCTCCCGAGTGCTGGTATTACAATACCAGCATATCTGTACCACCATATCTGGCTTTTAGAAGTAGATACTGTAGTCTGAACTTGCATCCTCATGCTGCATACCAAGCACTTTAGCAATTGGAGTATTTCCTTAATCTTATAATACTTCCTTTTGAATATGGTTACATCCCGGTATTACTGTAAAGTCTACATAATTCACTGGCTGAGCAAAAGAGCTTCCAGTAGTAGATCCAAAGTTTGCTTGCTCCTATCCATCAACGTTGATTCTGATTTTTAAAAATATAACAACTAATATTGTGATATATATTTGCATACACATTTTTTTTGCATGTAGTCAAATTTTCATCCATGAGAGGTTCCAGAAAGAGTTTATGAAGCAATGGTGTTATTCTGCTAAAGAAAAATAGTACATTTGAAAAGTCTTTTAACTTCCCTTGAGGAAAGGCTCATTGATTTATAGTTCTATGGCACAAAAGCAAATATTCTTTTTATTTGCTTATTGAATTTTATAAAAAGAAAATTTTGTTGAGTAAAAAATATTATAATTTGAATATTAAATTCCTTGAAATTTTCTATTTTTACTGATTACCGTTAGTATGCTGCCTTTGAGAATTTACTACTTACACCTCTTCTCTGCATCACTATGAGTTATTAAGTTCTTATTAAATTGTTAACAACCCTATGAATTAAAGATTCAATTTAATGTTTCACATTTATATGTCAAATGCTTCTAACTGGTTACTTACCCTTGACTATGCATACACATATTTAAATTTAAGGTTACTATGGCTGGGTTTCCGATTTCAGGCTCGCATAAAATGTATTGTGAACGTATCTACCCCGTTACCCTCCCTCCCCTTTGGCTTTTTGAGACAGGGTTTCTCTGTGCAACCTTGGCTGTCCTAGACTCACTTTGTAGACTAGGCTGGCCTCAAGCTGATAGAGATCTGCCTGCCTCTGCCTTCCTGAGTGCTGGGATTACAGGGATGTGCCACCACACCTGGATCCAGTTACCTGCTCTTCTTTCTCTTCCATTTCTACAGCTCTTGTCTGTACAATATTGGCATGGTTGTTTGGTGAAAGGGAGAAACCAGCCACTTTCTTTTACAAAATATTATGTTTATATTCATTCTTTGAGAATTTTAGACAACATATTTTGATCATATTCATTTGACTCCCTACCTCTCCCTTAGCTCCTCCCAGGACTCCCTCCGCATCCCCACCCTAGAAACATTCAATAGTTTTATTCATCAAATTTGTTTATTCTTTTTCTGGTACATATCGAACAACCTATTATTTCACAATCTTCTTCTTTTTATGTAATCCTTTAATCCATTAGGAATTTAATTTAGTACATGGTAGAAAATGAAGATCATATTTTTTTTCCCTGAACAGTGAACTAATTCCTTCCTGCTCAATCTCTCCTCTGTTCTTTCTTCATAATTACACTTAGTTCTTAAGTATATTGGGTTGGTTTGGGACTTCTATGCTATTTCATTGGTAATACTTCCTCATTGTTATTGGGATTAAAGAGCCATAATATCATATTGTTGTGGAGATACTTAGGAATACTATATCAAGGTAGCCAACAGACAGTATTATCTGGCATAAATTTTTTAGAATATTTTTTCACAGAAATTTATTTCATTAGTTATCAGATGTGCTCACTTTAAATCTTAGCTGTGAAGTTGGAATGTGTCGTATAAATAGTGTTAGATGCAAATCGTGGAGTGTGTGCACCTATGTACTAAACTTGGTACAGCAGGTACATCTAGCAATAGCCTCAGACATTCCTATTTCACTATCTCAATTCATCTTATGAATTCTGGGCACATGTTGCATTTCTATAAATTAATAGTCCTCATTATTATAGTATAATTTGCTCATTATAAAGCAAAATTGTGTTTGTAAAATGATGTGAGAACTGGGTAAAAGAGCACATTTGTTCTTGGACAAGGAATTCAATTTTATGACTCCTAGCAAAAGCAAAACTTATTTTCTTCATCTGACTCCAGAATGAAGGTGTCTACATGTTGTTACTAAGATAGAAATAAGGATCGCCTATTAAAGACAGGAGAAATTGCCCAGACTCTTGGAACATATAAAAAATATTTCAGAGCACTAAGGGGTACAAATGAGCTGGCTCATGCAGTACAACCCACATTAAATTATCAGAATGTTTCTCTGACTTTGAGCAGAGTTACTTCCTCTGGGTCATAAGACTAGGCTCAGTGAAAATGTGCTGGCATTAAACTTTGCCAAGTGAGTATATGTGATAGCAGAAGACATCAGCAATGACAGCAGAACACATTTCTGACTCATCAATTTCTGTGATATTACCATTTACAGGGGCAAAATCTGTCTACATAAGCCTGATACAGCTCTGTATGTTGGTCTTTCTAGTATCTATCTATCTATCTATCTATCTATCTATCATCTGCTATCTATTATTTATTGTTTATCTTTAAACACCAGGTAGGATTAAAATTCAATTGCTATTATTAGTACAATAGAAAGACTGCACTTTACCTTCAATATATGATATTTTGATTGGGTAAAAAGCAACAGTTGCAGCAATTCTCATTAGCTTCATGCAGTATCATAGGCAATCCATTTTTATTCCACAGGACACTATGAACAGATTGGTGTCAACAATCAGTTTTACTAAAGCACAGGGAACTATAACCCCCGAGGATATAAAGTCAAAGATGGTGAACTGTACTGGTCAGGGTGCCTTGAGGAACAAAATCATTACGAATGATTTTACATGGTCCTAGGTAGTTCAACAATGGCAATTTGCACACCAGAGGGGCTGAGAACCCCATAGCTGCCAGGTCCACAAAACTACATGCCCCGGAGGTATTGTAGGCCTGGAAGATTATGGGAGATTCACTGGCACTGAATCCATGCTACAAGGCCTATAAAGTTAGTTAGAGTCTGGTGTCAGTAGAGCACCATGGGACAGCAGCCACAAAAGGCATTTTCATCCACAAAGAAGCAAAGGCAGATGGCCTAAACTGCGGTTTCCTCCGACCTCCTTAGCTCAAGCCTGCCTATTGAAAGGTGCCACCCAGTTTGAAGGTTCTTTTTACCATTCAATTAATCCTCCCTGGAAACATTCTCCTGAATGTAGCCAAAGGAATGTGTCCCCTAGCAGATTCTAATGCCCATCAAACTGAGAGTCAAGACCAACCATCCCTAGTCTATTCCTTGAAATCCAACCATACTTAAAATCTAGTCATACTTAAAGCCCAAATAAGACAAAGTCATCATTTCCCCTAATGTGGTACAACTATTCCATGTACAACAAAAATGCACAATTCTTCTTCTAGAATAAATGCTAGTCTCTCAAAGGAGGCTTGTTTTTTGTTTTTGTTTTTTTGTTGTTGTTTTTTTATATCACACACCTTTAATGGGATATTATAGATTAAACACTCAATGCTAATCTTACCCAAGATTATGTTGTTATGTTGTATGATAAAGGAATAGGAGAGGAAGAAAACCATGGATTTCTGCCCAATAAAAATGTGCATAAATGTGGTGGCTTGAATAAAAATGGACCCCACAGGCTCATAGGTATTGGTATTATTGGGAGGTATGGCCTTGTTGGAGGAAATATGTCACAGGGGGGTGAGCTTTGGGGTTCTAGAAGCCCAAGCCAGGCCCAGTCTCTTTCTTCCTCCTGCCTGTTGATCTAGACATATATCTTTCAGCTTTTTCTCTAGCATCATGTCTCCCTACATGCTGCCATGCTTCAACATGATAATAATAATAATGGACCAAGCCTCTGAACTTACAAGCCAGCCCCAATTAAATGTTTTTCTTTATAAGAGTTGCCATAATCATGTTGTGTTTTCACAACAGAACATTGATTAAGAGACTTGCACAAACACATTAATAAAATAGGACCCAAATAATTATTTTTGTAACTCTTTAATCTTTATTTATCTGGCCAGGTCACTGTACCAGGTACTTATAACTACCTTCTAGTCTGCATTCCATATTCTTTCCATTCTCTGCAAGCACCTCAGTAGGAGAGTTGACTTCTATTGTTCAGGAACTTATCACCCTGTCTGGACCAGGATGTTGAAGTTTCTCATTGACCTTAATCACAATACATGGTAGCACCAAGACTCTTTGGACTCAAGAATACCCCCACCCCACTCTCTACACATACTTGTTTTTACCTTCATTGTGGAAAAGCACTCAAAATTATTGCAGTTCTCATAAATCATCCTGATAATATGCAACTCCTTCTTAGCCCCAATAAGTGTCCTGTAATTACATCTTCAAAAGACCATTGAACCATTCTGACTTTATGAAGGAATTTCACAGGTGTGTAGGCACTAAGAGTAGGTTTCATGTATTGGGCTATTTCTTTGTTTGACTTACTTGTGGCTTCTAAGTACCTGCTTAGATTCAATTAGGTTGTATAATTTCCATTTGGTAATGCAGTTTTGGTAGACACAGCTAACATTTAGGTGTGGCAGGTCAGAGAACACTCAGTTCACGATGGGCAGCTAAAGTTACATGGTAATTTGTTAGCCTATTGTCCCACACAATTCTCACTAAGCAGGTAAGAAACATCTTTCAAAGAAAAGGTGAGCAATGCCTGTAGGTCATGGAATGGAAGGTCCTTACTCCAAAATTGCAAGGTCCTTTACTGTGACTCACCTATAGAAGATTGCCAAAGGCTCCAAACATTATTCATATCTGTTACTGATTTCCCAGGTACTATTGGATCTGCTGAATCGTATGGTCCAAGTGGTAGAACAATCAGAACAATTTTTTTTTTAATCATACACTGGACCGGTTGAAGAGTCATCTGAGCCTCATTCAACACTAGTGCATTCTCAAGTCATTATATACAGGCTACCGCAACACACCTATTAGTTTTATCAACTTGACATAATTGCTAAGGTCATTTGGGAAGAGGAAACACCGAGAAAAAAAAATTTTTTTTTTATCAGATTTTCCTGTTGGCAAGCTTGTGGGACTTTTCCCTCATTAATGATTAATGTAGGAGGGTGGAACCCGCTGTGAGCAGTGCCCCTCCTGGCATGAGGTGCTGGCTTGTATAATAAAAGAAAGCTGGTCAAGACGTGGAGAGCAAGCCAGTGAGCTGAGCTTCACCACAGCTTCTCCTTCAGTTCTGCCTCCAGGTTTCTGCCTTGAGTTCTCGCACTGACATCTCCTAACAATTGATAGTGAACGGAACTCGTAAACCAAAACACCCTTCCCTCCCTAAGTCGCTTTGGTCATGGCATTTATCGCAGCAATAAAAAGTACACCAGGACAATATTCAAGTCCAAATGTGTCGCCTCCAATTCCTAAATAGGCCTGCTAAACATTGTGCTTCATTCTTGTTAGTAGGATGGGGCTGCTGCACTAATTTATCCTCTTTCTTGGAAAGTGAATCTCTGCGTGCCCCACATCACTGGAGTCCTAGAAATTGTACTGAAGCAGAAGGCCCTTGATATTTAGTTGGGTTTATTTCCCATCTTCTGATATGCAAATGCTTTATCAACAAGCCCAGAGCAATTACCACCTACCTTCAACTAGGTCCAATCAGCATAATGTCATTAATGTAATGGAGCAGTGTGATACTTGTGTAAGAAAAGTGATCAAGATCCCTAAGTCATGAGATGGGGTGGAGAATTAATAGACTCTTGAAGCAGGGCAATGAAGGTGTGTTTGTGTCCTTGCATGCTGTAAGCACATAGTGTCTCTTGGGCTTATAGATAGATATGGACAAAAAAAAAAAAAGCTTTTTACTAGCTCAATAGCTGCATACCAGGTACCAGAAGATGTGTTAATCTGCTCAAGCAAGGAGCCACATCTGGAGCAGCAGCTGCAATTGCATCTATCACTTAGTTAATCTTAAGACCACCAACTACAGTAGTTATCCAAGGTCCACAGTCTTCTAAAAAGGAAGGTCTGACAACCATCACTTTTAAATCTTTTGTTTCCTTGGTTCTAATCTTTGAAATCTGACATGGATGTGATGTTGTTTTTGGTTTATTATAGAAGCAACTCTAACAACTACCAACTACAGTAGCCTTCACTTTATACAACATAGAACCAGTACAGGATTCATCCAACTCTGAAGTTATGCATTCTGGGACTGGAGACATAACTATAGGATAAATTCAGGGACCCACTCAATACTTTCTGAATCTAAATTTTAGCTAAAACCCAATTGATCACTTGACCTCCTGAAGCTTCTACTTTTTTTTTAAATGTGTGTTTTTATTTGTGTGTGTGTGTTAGTGAGTGTCACTATGTGTGAGTTCTTACAGAAGCCATATGCAAATGTCAGACCCTTTGAAGATGGAATTACAGGAGGTTGTTGGCCACCCTACATGGTTACTAGGAACCAGACTCTGGTCCTCTGGAAGAGCAGTAAATGCTCTTAAACAAGGAGTCATCGCTCAAAACCCCAGAAACTCCTACTTTTACTGGATGGCTCAGTGCTGTTTATAGAATTAACACAATTCAAAACCAGTGCCTTAGAGGCCCTGAAAGTCTGATAATTTCCTTAAAGTACACTTAATAGTAAAACTTTTTATCTTATGGCAATATTATTCCTCAAAGAACCCAGTGTTTCCTTCATCCAAGGATTTCTGAATATAATAAAGCCTAGAAATAGATTAAGGAGCTGCTGCTATGAGTCTCTGTTGCTATGATTCAAGGAAGCCTATTGTTCATTATATGGTTTTTTTTTTTTTAGCTTAAACAGACAAGGAGAAATTTTGTAGGTATCCAAGTTTGCTTTCTATGACTATGACTTAGGACCATCTTGGAGAGGACAGAGTTTCAGTTTATAAGTTATAGTTCATCACTGGGCAAAGCTACAGTAGGAACTCAAGCTGTGAGGGAACCTGGAAGTAGAGACTGAAGCAAAGTCTATGGAGGAATATTGATTCTTGGCTCGCTATGCTTTCTTTTATAACCTAGGAGCACCTGTCCAGGAATAGCACCACCCACTGTTGGTTGCACACTCTCACACCATCAATCATCAATCAAGACAATGCTTACCAAGCTTTCCCACAGCCAATCTGATGGATATTTCTCAACTAAAGTACTCTTTGCACAGATGACCTTAGCTGTGTCAAGTGGACAAGAATCTAACCAGCATAGTAGATTTCTAATTTATCTCACCTCTAGGAACAACATGATGAGTTACTCAGCACCAGAGGTAAACAAGAGTCAGACCATTGCTATCTATGCTTTGCCATGCTAACCCATACTGTACATGTGTTTACCCACTTTTGTGTTTTAGCACTGATGCTTGGTCCTTGCTTCTTCTGAATACAATCAGATGCATTGCATTGTGGTCTCCTAGTTGAGCAGCTTTACCTCCCACAGAAAAATGTGATATATATATATGTATATATATCATATGTATATATTGCTCATATATATATGAGCAATACTAGATCTTCTACTTCCAGTGTGCTCATATTCCTCTTAAAAATCTGTGTCAGTTAGAATGCAGGCTAGTCAGATCTACTTGGATCTTCAAAGAAATTGATTCTGGGACAGGGAGATAGCTTGGTTTATCATGTCACTTATCACAAAGCCTGACAATGACCTGATCTCCAGGCCCCACATGGCAAGAGAGAACTGACCTGGCAAGTTGGCAAGAACAACTGGCAAGTTGTTCTCTGAATTCCACACTCAAGCTGTGATGTGCATGCCCCTGCTCACACAAAATACAAAAATTGGATGTAATTATAAAAGAAAAAAAAATCCATGTTAGAGAAAGGCATTCTGGATTCTCCTACTGTGAAGAGGTAGATTTCACTTGGCAAATCCACACCGGTATTCAAATTTCCTGGAGCCTTTGATGTTCTCTTCTTCAGCAAGCATCATCATCAACCAATCAACCAAAGAAGCTGTCAGTACCTTTATCAGATGCGTGAGTTGGAACATTAAACCCAGAATCTCTGCTTAATGGGCCTTTATTGGTAAATGCTACCTGATTTAACTTCATTATCCCTCTGCCATCATTTGATACTAGACTTGGGGTCATAGCCTGTGCTACAAAAACCAGGTTCAGCCACATCCCTCATAAGCCAATTAAAAGAAGTAAATTAAAATAGTAAGAAGTAGAAAAGGCAGATTTATTCAATGTCATCGTGTTGGGAAAATGGCAAGGAGATCCAGAGACATCCTTTCAAGTCCACCTTTGGGGTCCCGACATGAAGGGAAAGTTACAATACAAGGTAAGAGGTATGTGCAACTAAGTGTTCCAGTCCTGTGTGTCCCCTTACCACGGTGTCAGCTCCAAGGCTCTCCCACAATGTCATCAAGCAAGCTTCCAGTCTTTCTCAGGGAGACAAGTTTCTCTTCTGGCTGTAAGCTCCTCTGGGTGCCCCCTAGACTTCCAGACTTTTCTCCAACAGTAAGATATTCCTACGGGAATTGTAATTTCATGGGGTCCAATGTTTCAATGGTCTGATAGGACTTCAAGAGTATCTTCAGAATATATCCATTTCTACCAAGCAGTTTGGTTACAATCCCACAACTTTGAAATCTTATTGTCATACATATGTGCTTGGAGGATTTAGAAGACTCAGTAAGTTCAAGGACATAGTACACCTTATTATTGGCTACTCTGTGTACTTCACCTAGAGACTTCTAACTACGATAGGTCTAGAGAAAAAGATGGGTGGTAAGCGTGGGTCCCAAGGGGTGTAAGCATTGTTTTGCTTGGCCACTCTTTCAGGGAAAGCCGTTTTATAGAAAATGCAGTATTAATTCCCTCAAACAAGGGTGTAGAGGGTGAGAGTTAGGGTAAGGTTATATCTGTCACTAAGGGCAGAGGCGCCATCTTCTTAGGCAAAATAAAATTGCCAGAAACAGTCCTCTCACATGTTTCCATCACAAGTTATTGGAACTCTTTTCCTATCTGTACCTCTGTTTTAAATGCATAGGTACAGATAGGAAGGCCTTTGTGACTGATACTCTTTTGTTGTAATGTGTTTGATTCTGCAACCTTAGTTTTTTTGGCTGTAGTGTAGAGCCTGTCTTAGGGCTCAAATGGAAGGCTTTGGGTGTTTATGTTATGAAAACAGGAAAGTGTATCTCTGGACTCATTCTTCTCCTTTGTTACTTTATTAAAAAGAATTAGAAGTAACAAGCCAAGATTGTCACATTCCTTAGTTTTCCAGGTGTATTCAAAAGCGTTATATACAGATCACTAAACTTGTCTCTTTCCATTGGTGTTTCTAGATTATCAAATACACTTATACTGCATAGTCTTTAAACAGTTCAATCCATTAATTAGTACTGGTTGAATCACTAGTGGAATCTTTAGCACCTTTGGGTGTTGTTGATAAAGGCTAGCTCCAGAAACAATGAACTTCATTAGAGCAATTTATCCTTAAAATTGGTTTTTCTGGAACTGTAGAAAGAGGATATTTTCTAAGCCCTATTTATATTCAGGACCTAGAGTTCCAGGTTACTTTTGCGGACAGTAATTTTTTTCAGACAGCTCCCTACCAGTTTCAGAAATAAGCAATTGATAAATTCTAAAGAAATTCATTTGGGGCCAATTCTGAGCATCCACCCATGCACAACACCAATCTGCCCTTTCCAACAAGGCTTTCATTATCTTAGTTCTCAAAATTTCAGGCTTCCATGGAGCTTCCAAGAAGAACAGACAACTAATGGCTTCTACTTTCATATCCCCGGAGTGTTTAAAATTTTAGTGTCTTTATTCGTGTACTTAAACTGAATTCCAAATGCAAATTTTCTCTTTGTTGTTCCACCATTAGAGATCTCTCTCTTTATTGATTTCAAGTTTGTATGCCTGCCTTCATTAGTGTTTTCTTCTCAAGAATTTTTCTCCGTGTATTTATTGCTTACACTTGCTTGGGATTTCTTTCCCTTTTATTATCCAGGTACTTCTAGCCCTCTTAACAAACTTTGCAACACCCCTCTTTTAGAATTTTGTCTTTACTCCATTCCATCTTCCTGGATAGTGAATTTGTAATCTCTGGAACACAGGTCATTACCCAGAATGCCAAATGTAGGTCAGTTGATACTGCTGTGAAAAGCACAATAAGACAGGGAGGCATACATTCTCCTTCTGCTTATTACAGAGAAAATACAAGCCACACAAAGCTTCTTTGAGAAAAATGGTGACTATTCTCTAGCTTTCACGGTGGAGTATCACTCTAAACAAGTGTTGCAAATAAAAAAAAAGTATGATAAATTGTATATGTAATGTTTCCAACATATTACAAAATATGTAAAGTAATCATTTTCTACCAATTTGTAGCATCAGTTTTGCTATGTATGCAATTCTGACATTTATTATCCATTTTTATATTCTGTTTTATAAGTTTACCCTTGGTGAAATCTTGGAGCAGGTATATAGAAAGCATAGTCAAGAGTTATGTAGGGAGGGTTGCAAGACTCCTAATCCTCTATAAGCTTCCTAATTGAAAGGAGAATTACTATTCTCCAAACTGATGTAGACCTTGGTTCTAATGTTTGGAGTGAAGCTGCTAATAGGGATTGCTTCTAACAGATAAAAATAGAAAACAAACAAACAAAAAAACCCCAAAAAACCTGCAGGAGTAACAGGATCTGACTTCTGAGACCTGAACATAAGCCATTGTGTCTTTCACCTTGCTTTCTCCACCTCCATCACTTTCTATGGACAAAGCCAGAAGCTGGCCATTTTGTGTTTACAGTCACACAGTCCTGAGCAGAAACGAGGAACAAAAGCCATGATTCTGAGATCCCTTGCAAGTTGCAGTGTGAATGATCATCTTTGAAAGCAGTTTTTGCAGGCCCAGGTGAGCCTGGGGAGATTGCAGCTTCAGTGTGTGCATTTTGACAATAACCTCAAGATCCTTGAACCAGAGAAAGCCAAACCGCTATCAAACTCCTGATCTACATAAACTATGACAAATAAGTGCATGTTGTTTAAGACTATATCACTTTTATACATTTGGAAAATAAATTTTGATTCTGGCAGTCTTATGTGGATGTCTTGTTGTATAACCATGTTGTGGCTTCTGTGCTAGGCAAGGCTCTGGCCAGCTGCCATGTGTGTCATGGTGCACAGGAGGCCGTAAACTGTGCTGTCAGACAGTACTGGGATGATGTGTTAACTCTGCCTAGTTAATTCCTTAAATGTAAAATTAAATTTAGGCAACAAGAAGGAGCGAAGAAGCCCGGTCACTAAGGAGTTATCGTATTTTCAGAATTGGCTGAGGCCATAGTAACAGCACCCAAAGACACACGGGTAGTTATTATGATTGCTTTGCCTCGCTTGCTGCTGCTTTGATACAATAATGGCTTTTAGCCCTTAATTTGATCTCCAATCGTATGGTCAAATGTCTGCAGGTTGTAGATTGTAGCTACTTTTGGCCTATACCTTTCATTCTCCACGTGCTGGTTTGTTCATCACACGGTGGCTAAATGACAGCACTTCTCATTCTGAATGTGTTCCTCCCTCGTTTTTTGTTTGTTTTTTGTTCTCCCCTAAGGAAGGCTCTAATTTTCATCTGTCATCACTTTGGACTCCACTCTACCTGATTATTTATTCTTTTCGTCCCCAGGACCGCAGCCAGAGCTTCCTTTATCTATTCAACCACTGTGGCACACTCTCACTCCACAATCAGCTGTAGGCACAAATCCCGGCTACCAAGGATACTCGCTGAGCGCAGCATTGTTTACAGAACAGACCGGTTGTGATTGCAATTAGGAGAAATGGACCACAGGTAGAAAGGCGAAGGAGATCATCTCCCTTAAAGATCCTTAATTCTCAAACACTCTTAGCACAGTGCCCCCATTGTTGTCTGACATGGGTTTCCTACCTTTACATGAACTAGGTTAGAAGAAGTTTAGGCTTCAAACTGCCAGATTTTAGGCACAAGTTCCATTGAGATAAATGGCCATAGCTCTTCACCTGATAAATGCTAAAATTCAAAGACAAGATCCATAGTAAAATTTATAAAATTTTAATGTTAAAAAGTTCCTGTACAGACAAACAGATGCATGTACACACAAGTTCCCAAAATTATTATTAAAAAAAAGTGTTTATATCAGTGAAAATCCTAACTTGGTTTCATTCCTGACTTTTTTTTTTTTTGTCTTGATTATCCAGGTTGTTTATTTACTTATTTTTCCAGGGTCTTACCATATGGTGCTTGTTGGACTGGAACTTTCTGTATAGACCAGGCTGGTCTTGATCTCCCACAGATATACTTACTTCTGCCTCTTGAGTGCTGGGATTAAAGGCATGCACCAAGGAGGCTTTCCAAGTTAATTTTGAGTTGAGTATTTTTTTTCACTTGGATCTAAGAAGTTGTATTGAAAGTCTTCTTTGTATGCGTACATGCTCAGGAAACTTGGGGCCTTCTGTTTTTTTGTTCTATATGTTGCCAGAGCTTCTAGGATTTCTACTGCTGATCAAAAGCTTGATGAATGAGGAACTGCTGAAGAGTTTAAAAGATAGGGGTGACACAGTGCTCGTAACTCATGATAGCATTTGAAAAGTTGATGGAACCACTTGCGTGGGGGGAGAGGCGGGAGCTTGTCCACCTCTCACATAACACACCTGTATATTGCATTTCACCATTTAAAAACCCTGTTCCATCTCTATCCTTAAGCCCTGCCCACCCCATCTTTCTACATTTGAATGGCCATAACCTTGGTAGCGTTATTCTCTTTCAGTGTGTGACAGTTCTGGTTGCCGTTTACCTCTGTTAGACTTTAACTTAGAGAGTTGCCACTGAGTCCCAGCTCCCTCACAGACTGCTGGTCCCTTTCAGCAAACCTTATCAGCTCATTTTTCTGTCTTGCTCCAAAATGAGGTAGAGGGCCCCACCGGCTGTT
Source organism: Meriones unguiculatus (assembly GCF_030254825.1). Taxonomy (NCBI): domain Eukaryota; kingdom Metazoa; phylum Chordata; class Mammalia; order Rodentia; family Muridae; genus Meriones; species Meriones unguiculatus. The sequence continues at coordinate 31,816,272 of NC_083349.1, forward strand.
GTGGAATACTTTGTATTTCTAAATTGCCTTTTCAACATGGTAAAGAGTGACAAAGACAATACTTTGTTTTTCTGGAAAGACTCTTTCCTAGAACATTTTTTATCTGGAAAGAATAAATAAAAATAACTTTCAAGGTCTTGAAATAGAGTTTCACGATGCTGTCATTCAGTCTTTTGTTTTTAACTATCAATATTTATGTTGATACATGTTTGTGCAGTAAGAACCGCAGTGCAGCATTTCTTAGAAAGCTTAGCTGCTCATGGGCTTTAGAACACATCTTCCACCGCAGCTGTATGAATCGGCACCTATACAATATATATGTGGTCAGGCGGATTAAGTTGTTTTATTATTTATTTTTCTCATTGCTGTGATTAAATAGGTGGCGGGAAGCAAATTAACCGAGTAAAGCCTCATTCTCCTCTTTGTCAATCGTAGTATCATTTTTACTAAACATCCCCCTGTTGAGTATTATTAATTCCTGTAGCAGTGTCATGGTTTGTATAGTATACTGTCATGATTTGGATGAGAATGACCCCCATAAGCTCATATCTTTTATGTTTGGTTTCTGGTTGGTAGACTGTTTAGAAAGAATTAGTTGTGACCTTATTGGAGAAGACATTGAGGGCTGGGTTTTGAAATTTCAAGAGCATACATACGACAGGATCAGTTTTGCTCTCTCTCTCTCTCTCTCTCTGGTGTGTGCTTGTGGACGAGTAAGTGCTCAGGTACTGTCCAACACCATGCCTGCCTGCATGCTGCCATGCTTCCCAACATGGTGGTCAAGAACTCACCCTCTGAAAATGTCAGCAAGCCCCCAACTAAACACTTTCTTTTCTAAGTTGCCCTGGCCATGGTAGCTCTTTGCAGCTATAGAACAGTAAGTGAGACACACACAAAACAGGTTAGCTAACCAGCTAAGGTAATAGTAACTCGGGCCTTTAGATTTTTAAATCCCCATCTTTAAAGCCTTTGCGGTTTTCAAAAACATAATTTTGATTCTATTCTGTCCTTGGAAGAATAATGTTTAAACTGGGAAGTTGGTGAAAACTTAATGAGATGATAACATTAGAGTTCTGAGCAAAGGAGTAAATCAAGAAAGCCTTGGCCATGCTAATTGGCTTCAGATTTCTAGGGTAGTTGAACTATATGAATTGTAGACTCTGTTACAGGTGTTATTTGCAGATAATGAATTTTTGAGAGCTTGTGGAAGAGACATTGACACATTTGAATTTGGCTTGCCCCTCGCCAAAGCCCATGTGTTAAAGAATTATCCCCCAAGGTGGTATTTGTGCAAGTAGGTGGCAACTTCTGGAAGCAGAACCTAGTTGGATATAGCTTCTGATTGTTGCGAAGCAGTGAGACCCCAAGCATCTTGTCTTCCATTCTTTGCATCATAGACAAGATGTGAAGGGCTTTCACTCTGCCACATGTTCGATACCCCTATCTGCCATGGGTCGCAAGGCAACAATGCTAACTGGCTGTGAAATTACAGATGTCATAATGGCTTGGCTCACGTGATGGTGTAGGCTGACAAGTTCTCAAATGCATAGCCAGTTGTAGACACCAAAGGAAGTCACTGGAAATTTGTAACCCCAAAATCAGCAAGCTCAGGGAGAAGCAGATATTTTAGCTTAAAATCTAAGGCAGAAAAAAAACAAAACAAAAAAAGATCACCCAGCTTAAAGACCATCAGGCAGAAGGAGTTGTCTCCTACTTAGTGTTGTTCCCCACCCTTCAGACCTTCAGCAAATGCAATAAAGCCCACCCTTATCAGAGAGGGCAATTTGCTTTAGATAGTCATCTATCTATTTAAATGTTTACCTCATTCACAGCACCCACACACAGCAATAATATTGTTAGCCAACTACCTGGACACCTCAAATAAAGAAAGGAACAAACTGAAGAATAGATCTGGAACAAAGTCAAACAAATGTTGTGGCAGAATTCTCTAAGTATAAACAGCAGGTCCTGGCCAAAGCAGTGGGGGGGGGGAGAATCAAGAACGTGACATATTTCAGATCGCTCTGATGTCCTAGGACAAGAAACTCATAGGGCTGGAATGGTCTTTGTATGGCTAGAGAGACCTAAACAGGTCTTCAAGTGGGGTTATAACTCCAGAAGAAGCTGAGGAAATCTGGATTTAAAAATTACGTCTTCATTGTTTCTCAGGTAAACTTCTCTTTTAACATATAACTGTAAGTAAAACTATTTTCTTCTACTTTTTTCAGTTTGCATTTCTGGTTGTGCCCTTGAGTGCTGTTACTTGTGGTAAGTAGTTTAAGTGTGTCAAGTGGATCTTTAAGCACACTGTAGTGAGCACATGGGGACATATACATTCTGGAGAACTCAAAGGTGCTAGATCTACATCCAATGAGAAGCATTTCTCACGTTCAGTCTAGTTTATGTTTTCATTTAAAAGCTTTTAAATTAAGGTTAAGCTTTTGAAAAGTTAGTTTTAAGAATCAAGACACAGGGCTGGAGAGATGGCTCTGAGGTTAATAGCACTGGCTGCTCTTCCAGAGGTCCTGAGTTCAGTTCTCAGCAACCACATGGTGGCTCCCAACCATATATAATGAAATCTGGTGCCCTCTTCTGGCATGCAGGTGATACAACACCACCGTCTTCTGGCCCTTATAGACACCAGGAATACACATGGTGCATTATACGTGTAAGCAAAGCACACACACACATAAAAATAAAATAAGAATCAAGACACAATATTAATACTGTAAGAAAAGGTTAGGTCTTGACCTAAGGGTTTCTTTGTACTCTTATTTCCTATAGGGTGTGTTTTGCTAAGTTCAACTTGTTTTTTTTTTTATTGAAAATGTATTTTTATTTTATTTTATTTTATTAATTACACTTTATTCATTTTGTATCCACCCATAAGGGGAGGATCCCACCCGATCCCACCCTCCCTCCCCTTTCTGCATGCATGCTACTCCCCAAGTCCACTGATAGGGGAGGTTCTCCTCTCCTTTCTGATCTTAGTCTATCAGATCACATCAGGAGTGGCTGCATTGTCCTCTACTGTGGCCTGGTAAGGCTGCTCCCCCCTCAGGGGGAGGTGATCAAAGAGCAGGCCTATCAGATTGTGTCGGAGGCAGTCCCTCTTCCCATTACTATGGAACCCACTTGGACACTGAACTGCCATGGACTACATCTGTGCAGGGGTTCTAGGTTATCTCTGCTCCCGCCCCCCCTTTTTTTTTCTTAAAAGAAGGACTTTTTCATACACAAAGGTATGACTTAGAAGAGACTATCTAGGAGATATAAGAAAACTCCTCACGGATATAAACTATAGATGAATTCGATATAACAATAACTAATGAGATTTTTATAAAGTTTAATGTGATACAACAACAGTTTTCAGAGACAAGAAAACAAACTGAAATAAAAACCATCGTGGTTATTTATAGAGATGGAGAATGAATATACTCTAAATAGCAACCACAATTGAAAGCAGAAAAATTTTAGGGGAATTTGAGATGATCATGGTGAATTCCAAGAAGAAAATTAGAATTGGGGGGTTGGTGATGTTTCTGAAAGAAAAAAGATGATCAAATATAAGTGTGATGCTCTTCGGGCTAGTTTTTATCAACTTGAGCCAAGCTAGAGTTATTTGGGGAGAGAAAACTTCGATGAAGAAAATGCCCCCACTAGACTCCTTTGGTGTATTTTCTTGATTGATGATTGATGTGGGAGGTCCCAGATCACTGTAGACTGGGCCACTCTTGGCCTTGTGGTCCTGGGTGCTATAAGACAGAAAGCTGGGCAAACCATGACTAATAAGCCAGTAAACATTACTCCTCTATCGTCTCTCCATCAGCTCCTGCCTCCAGGTTTCTGCCCTGCTTGGATTCTTGCCCTGACTGCGTTCAGTGATGAACTGTGATATGGAAAACCTTTCTTCCCCAATTTGTTTTTGGTTATGTTGTTTTCTATCGTAGCAATAGAAATCTTAACTAAGGCAGATGCCATCCTCCAGGGTACAAAAAACAAAACAAAAAAAAAGTTTTAGAAAGATGCAGAAATTAAAAAAACAATTTCATATCCAGGTGCAAAGACTTCTTCATGTCATTGAGTATTTTATATTGAGTAGTAAATATTAAGATGATTCTAGAAAAGAGCAATGAGATTTAAGGTTGAGTAAGCAGCAACCACAGGGGGCAAAAATCATGTAAAGACAATCAGACTGGCTTCAACTCAGTGCTGTTCAGTACTGACTGTTCCAGACCTCCAAAAGAAGCCGTTGCTGACCCAGAAATGTCAATCCCAGTTATGCTGCTAGGATGAAAAGAAAGCCTTGGGAAGATAGTTCTAGTACAGGAGACCTAGGGACCAATACCCACGGGCCTCTTTAAAACACTTAACAATGATGTTAACCACCTCACAGGGGAGATTTGTCATACGGCGCAACTAGGTGGCAGAGAAGGAGACTTGGGGGATAAATATGTAAACCAGACCATCATTCGGTGTATAAAAGTCACTGAAGAGATAGATACATGGGGCTGTAATTTTAATTTCTTATTTGATTTCCTGTCTGGAAGAAAAAAGAAAAACTAGACAGACTTCATTTTAAGAACAAAACTGCTTAGAGAGCACGGGGGTTCGCCCACTTGCCTCCTGCTCCCAGTTCCCTGCACTATAGGTAGAGAAAATTAGTCCTAAGTAGATGCCCCACGCTGTTATTACTCAAACCCAGCACTCACAGTTCGCGCATGGTGTTTCACATGTACGAATCTGGGAAAATGTAGAATCTGTTCATCACTACAGTAGCACACGGAATTGCTTCACAGTCCTGGAAACCCTTTGTGTTCTGCCTGTTTATTCGTTTCTTTCCCTCCAAACCCTGAGAGCTACTGAGCTTTTCACGGCACTGGTAGTTGTGGCTTTTCCATACTTTTATGTATTTAGAATCCTATGTGGGATGCAGACTGCATGGACTGGCTTATTTCACTCACTAATAGGCGTTTAGTAGCACTTGTCTCCTCAGTGCAAATGCTGAACACTATCCTGTTGTTTCACATTGCCACCCTTTTGTTTCTGTTTTCTCTTACTGGTGATATCTCAGTTCCCTCTAAACCTTGGTAGTTGTGAATAAATCTACTAAGATCATCTCGGTATAGATGTGCGTGTACATAAAATTTCATCTTTGGAAAAAGCCATGATTTCTAGATTTTCTGATAAGAATGTCCAGTTTCATAAGAAATTGCCAATTGTTTTTCCAGATGCCTTTAATCATTTGCATTCCCACCAGCAATGAGTGAGCGTTCCCATTGCTCCACAACTTCATCTTGCCAGTGTTCTAGATTTGGAATTTTCAAGGATATACTGGTAGCTCATCACTGTTGAATATGCTGTTCTTTAATGGTTCTGAAAACTTATTTATATGCCAATTTTTACCACCTATTCATCATTTTTGGAGAGGGATCATAATGGACTCTTACTCATGTAAACTGGTTTTGTTCATTTTCTGATGCCTACAATATTTTTTTTTTTTTTGGTCCCAGTTTTTCCAGCTTTGAGTTGTTTGGATAAAGTGACAATTTCTAAATGCCCCATCTTCTGGATCAGAAGCCGGCAGTTCATAATCTGCTTTTGAAGGTAGAATGAGAAGGGCACAAATTGCCCCTTGCATCCCTTGTTGTCAGGTCAGTGGTTCTCTCAGTTGTGTCATACTGTATTTTTCTGCCAAAGTAGTATAATATTTTATATTTACAAGAGAAGCCTGCCTACAGACCCCTGCTATCTCTGTTCCTCCAGCAGACCCAACCTCTCAAGCTTGTCTCTAGCACTCCAGCAGAACAGCAACTGCAGCCTCCCTCCTGGCCTACATTTCCTGTAGATCCCACAGACCATCTCCTCCAAGTCCGCCTACCCCCATTGATTGGCGCATACCAGCCTCCAACACCAGCAGGCATTCCCTGTAAACACCTTAGCTGAGCAGGCCAGTAAAACAAGCAACACAGCCATACCAACTCTCTGAAAATCCGGAAAAGAAACAGAAACCAAGGAACAAAATACCTACTGAACAAAGACACATCGAGAAATCAGCACCTGGACCTCAAACCCAGGTGCCTAGACGCCAACATAATAACACCATCAATAACAGCCAGGACAATACGACTCTACTAGAGTCCATCTATCCTATCATAGCAGGTCCTGAATATTCCAGCATAGCTGAAGCACAAGAAAAAGATGTTAAAACTTAGTATATGAAGATTATAGAGGTCCTTAAAGAGGAAATGAAAATATTCCCTAAAGCAAGGCAGAAAACCACAAACAATCGGTTAAAAAGACAAACATTTTAAAGAAAGCCAAGAAAACAAAAACAAAAACAAATAATTGAAGGAAACAAATAAAAGTGTTCAAGACCTGAAAATAGAAATAGAACTAATAAATAAGCCACAAATTGAAAAAATTTTGAAAGTAAAAATATTTAGTAATTCAAACAAGAACTACATAAGGCAAATTTCACCAACAGAATACAAGAGATGGAAGAAAGAATTTCGGGCATTGAAGATATGATTAAAGAAATGGATACATTGGTCAAAGAAAATGTTAAATCTAAAATAATTCCTAACACAAAATGTCCAGAAAATCTGGGACACTATGAAAAGACCAAACCTAAGAATAAGAATAAAACCTCTATTCCAGGGGAAGAAGAATAATTCCAGCTCAAAGGTCCAGAAGACATTTTGGGCAAAATCATAGAAGAAAATTTTCCTAACTTGAAAAGGAGATTCCTATAAAGGTATGAGAAGCATATAGAACACTAATAGACTGCACTAAGAAAAAAGTCCCCTGTTGCACCATAATCAAAACATAAAAACATACAGAACAAAGAAAGAATATTAAAAGCTGCAAGGGGAAAGGCTAAGTAACATATAAAGACAGACCTATTAGAATTGCATATGACTTATCGATGGAGACTCTGAAAGTCAGAAGGGCCTGGACAGATGCACTGTAGATTCTATGAGACTATGGACTACTATAGCCAGCAAAACTTTCAATCACCATCGATGGAGAATATAAGGTATTCCGTGATAAAGTAAAATTTAAACAAATCTAAACAGATAGCTTCAAATCCAGTTTGACTGAGGTTCTAGAAGGAAAACTCCAACATAGGAAGGTTAACCCTACCCATGAAAACACAAGAAACAAATAATCTCAAACCAGCAAAAACAAAGAAGAAACACACACACACACACACACACACACACAAACTCACATACACATATACAACCACTACCACTACCAATAACAGGACTCAACAATCGTTCATCATTGATATCTCTTAATACCAGTGGCCTCAATTCTCCAATAAAAAGACACAGGCTAACACAATGGATGTGAAAGCAGGATCTGTCCTGCTACATGCAAAAGAAATAATTCAGCATCAAGGATAGACATTATTTCAGGGTAAACCTTTGGAAAAAGTACTCCAAGCAAAAAGACTGACAAAGCAAGCTGATGTAGCCATATTAATAACTAACAAAATAGACTTTGAACCAAAACTGATCAAAAGAGACAGGGGAAGGACACTCCATACTTATCAAAGGAAAAAAGTCCACCATGAGGACATTTCAAACTGGGTTTCATGGCACATGTGGGAGGCAGAGGCAGGCAGATCTCTATAAGTTCAAGGCAAGCCTGGTCTACAAAGTGAATTCCAGGACAGCCAGGGCTGCACAGAGAAACCCTTACTCAAAAAACAAAACAAAACAAAACAAAAAAAGGAGACTTTCAATTCTCAACATCTATGCCCCAAATACAAGGGCACCTACGTCTGTAACAACAACAACAAAAAACGCAGCTATTGCTTAAATCATATATTGACCTTTTCACACTGATAGTGGGAGACTTCGATACCCAAATCCCAGCAATGAACATATCATTCAGACAAAAACTAAACAGAGAAGTACTGAAACTAACTGACATCATAAACCAGATGGACATGACAGATATTTACAGAACATTTCACCCAAACACAAAAATTCTACCACCTTTTCAGCATCTTATGAAACTTTTTACAAAATTGAATATATACTTATATACAAAGCAAGTCTCAATAGACACAAGAAAATTGAAATAAGTCCCTGCAACAGAACAGAAACAACAACAGAAACAAAAGAACAGAACAACAACAACAGAAACAAAAGAAAGCTTACCAACTCATGGAAACTAAAGAACACCCTACTGGATAAGAAATGGATCAGGACAGAGATAAAGAGAGAAATTAAAGACTTTTGGAATTCAGTAAAAATAAACACACAGCATACCCAAATTTATAAGACACAATGAAAGTGGTGCTGAAAGGACAGTTTATAACACTAAGCACCTACAGAAAAATTGGAGAAATCTCCTATTAGCAACTTCACGACATATCTGAAAGCTCTAGAACAAAAAGAAGTAAGCATAGCAAAGAGGAGTAGATGGCAGCAAATAATCAAACTGAGGGCTGAAACCAATAAAATAGAGACAAAGAGAATACAAAGAATTTATGAAAGGAAGAGTTGGTTCTTTACAAAAATCAACAAGGTAGACAAACCCTTGTCCAAACTAAAAGACTGAGAAAGAACATCCAAATTAACAAAATCAGAAAGGAGAAGGGGGCATAACAACAGGCATGGAGAAAATCCAGAGAATCGTAAGGACACACATTAAAACCCTATGCTCCACCAAACTGGATAATCTAAAAGAAATAAATAATTTTCTATGAGGGTGATCTTAATGGGGACTCCTAGCAATGGGGGATCTGGCGTTTGAGCTGGCCATTGCTCGTAGCCAGGAAAATCTCAGTGGCATCACAAACCACAGATATCAGCATGGCCCCAGTGGTAGCACAGTCCCAATGGCAGGACTGGGTTGCATTCAGTTGAAGTGTTGGCTGACAGAGTTTTGTGGAGATCCCCAAACAACCCAGGCTGATGCTAGGACAGAGGTTGCTCCCCACAAATTGACGGTGGGGCCTCATTGCCAAGAACAACATCCACACAGCTCATTGAACATGGAGAGGTCAAGTTATTGACTGCAAGTAGCCTTCACCCTTATGTTCTTGTCTCTTTGGCGTAGACCAAGGTTGTAGTCATCAATATACCTGCAAAAGTAGCTTCCGTGCCCTTTACGTTCAGTGGGAGCACAGATCATGGACTTCTGCGTAGTTTCAAGTGACAGCATGGACCACAGACATCAACATGGCCTCTAGTTGCAACAGGATTATGGACCCCAACATGGGCCTTAGAGGCAGCATGAACCACAGATATCAACAATGCTTCAGGTGGCAGCAAAGCACATTTGCATGGCCTTTGGTGGTAACATAGGCCACAGACACAGACAACGACTAGGCTCCAGGCTGCATTGGGATCACGGTCTCCAATGTGGCTCTCGTGGTATCACAAACCACAGATATCAGCAAGGCCTCCTGCGGTAGCACAGACTATGGACATCCACATGGCCTCCAGCAGCAGTCCAGACTACAGTTACCCACATGAACCTTAGGCTTCAACATGGCCTGGGGTACCAGCAGGAACAACAGATATCAACATGGCCTTGTGGGCCAGCATGGGCCATGGAGGTCTTTTGAGGAAGTCCAATCCATAAAATGAAACGTTCTTCATCTTGGACATTCTGCCACTACTCAGAGCCAGGCTGAACATGCTCCCAGGCTGTGTGCTTGGGGGCTGTGTCTGTGCTAGTTCTTAGCTGCTGTGTACCACCTTACTGACCCTTCTCGGGAACAGCATGTTCCCCATCCAGCGCAGCTTTCTCTCCCACTTGTCACTGCCAGTTTCATCTCTAGCTCTGCTGGTCTCTACCATGAACACATTGCTCCTTTCCTCCATCTTACCCACCTCTCCATCTTATATATATATGTATGTATATATATATAATGTATATTTTCCCCCAAACAGCTTTATATGCAAATATTCACTGCACTGAGTTTTGGTCTGGTTTCTGGTTTCTAACACATCATAAACACTGGACCATCCCTGAGATTTGTCTCAGATGATTCTGCTGTTTTCTAGAGTTGGGAAGATGCTGTTGCTAGGCATCTGGGGGCGACTTATGTGTGAGCTCCAGGCTACTGCAGATCTTTCCACCCTCGATGCTCCCAGGGCTTGATCTGGTAGCCTGCAGGCAGCACCACTGTCCCACTCCCCTGTCTCCCAGTAGGGCAAGCAGCTCAGATTGCAGTTACAGAGGCTCAATGCTGGCCTCCTGGCCAGCATAGCACCTGCCCTGTTCAATAATGACATCTGGTTCTGTGTGGACTGGCAGCTCTACCTGCTCCAGCAGCTCAAAGATGGAGTAGATGTTGAAGTGGACCAACTCAAAATGCTGGATCTAGGCCAGGATGGCAGCTGAGTTGGTCAGCCCAGGCCTTCCTGGTGGCATCTGCCCATGCAGACCTTGTAACTTTGACTCTTTTGCCTGCTCTTAGGACTCTTTTTCTCCTGCTGTGTTGCCTTGTCCAGCCTCAGTGTGAGTGCTTTTGCCTTGTCTTTCTGTATCTTGCTTTGTCCAGTTCGACTGTTGTCTTTTTTTGGGGGGGGGATGGAAGGAGGCTGCTCTTTTCTGAAAGGAGACAGAGGGGGAGTGGAAGAGGGGAGAGGTGAAGAGAGGGAGGGATATGAGAGGAGTGGTGGGAAGGGAAAACTAGTCGAGATGTGTTGTATGAGAGAATAATCATTTTTTTTTAAAAGAGGCCAGTGATCTTTATTTAGTGTTTAGAGATTTTATTATCCTTTTCTGTTATAATGTCCATTTATCTTCCTGTTGTACTGTGTGAATGAAAAGATGTGTTCCGTGGTCTCTGCTTCTGGAGGGTGGCATTTTCAGTGTGTTTTGGCTTTTATCCCTATATGCTTATTTTCATAAACTACATATGAATCAACTTATGAAAACAATATATACTTTTAAGAGAAATAACACAATAAGCTAGATTTGTGGGTCCATAATGTGAAGAGTCACAAGTACATCTGCAAATTTCTGCTTTTAGTTGTAAAAACCATAGAATTAGTCTAGGAATGGATTTCTGTTTCTACGTTCAGTCAGCTTTCAGCCATAACATGCTGCTATCAATGCAGGCTTGCCAAGCCTTTGACCAGAGTCCTGAGAATTTGTTGAGGTGGAAACCACTTTACCTGTCTGATTCTATTCTTTTCCAAGATTGCAAGCATTGTTCAGAGTATTATTATTAGAAAGCTGTAATTTTTCTTTCAAACATATAGAAAGGAATAAAATAATTGAATGAATGTCCTTGTGTGTGCCATGTATAAACCTGAACATTTTGCCTTGTGTTTTTCAGATCTTCTTTTCCTAAAGGATTATGTGTTTTGGGCCAGCCTTAGTATGGCTTGGCAGTACCCACAAATATGGCAGTGGTCCTAGCACTTGAAGGTATTGGCTGGAAGAAGGAAAATGAGTTCAAAGCCAACCTTAGCTTTCATGAATTAGAAGACAGCTAAGGACTATATGAAATCTTGTCTCAAAAGACAAAACTCAAACAAATAAATTCAGGGAAACCATGACATATCTTGAATAACATTGCCCTCTAGAATTAAATCCTATTCATTGTCCCCTAATTAATTTTTTTAAAAATGGCATCCATGGTGCCTTTTCTTTTTCTTATACTCTTGAATTTTACTTCAAGTATGGTGTATTTTTGTTTAATAATTTTAAAATTAAGAAATCAAAAGTAAGCATACAGTTTGCATGTGTCCTAGGATGCACTGGAAATGATTGATGTTTTCCTATTCCTAGTAAACAGTGCTTTGTCCATTTATCTAATATAGCTGTGGTTTATGACATATGGCAGTATTTGTTGTCAACATCAAAAATACCAGAATGATTAATTCTCAAGCCCAACCTTGAAAACCCCCATTAAAATTCAAAATTCACCATCAACTATTAATAACATTCATTCGTGTTTTGTAGTAAGTGTGAAAACAATGCATTTCATTTGCAGGTAAAGGGAGTTGGGATGCATTCACAGGCTTAACTGTCCTGTAAGACTGCACCGCTCTTCATTCTGAAGCTAGAAATCCCACCAGTAAGAAGAAAACAGCTGATGACATATGTTCTGCTTCATTACATGAGAAAAATAAGCCCAGTGAGAAATGACAGTTTTATGAATACAGACCACACTAGGGCACAAGTGCCTTGAAAAAGTTAGAAATTTGTTTTTTGGTTTAGAAAGAGATTGCCTGCATCTTAAGGACCTATCAAATACCCTTAAACCAATATGGCCCGAAAGGAGAGGATTGTGCAGGTAGGATAGGACCTAGCAACTAACAATCTTGTCTTAATTCTAATCTGACAGGAGCTCATTAAAATTTAAAAGAAATAATTAGAAAGATCATCTTCTCCTTAAGGTCCCAAACACTTCTTGAAAAAAACGCATAAGGAAATAAATGAAATCCTTTCCAGAATTAGGAAATGGATGAGCAGCAGAAGGCTGAATGGGATTCTCAGCACAGACCCCAAGACATGGAGAAGTACAAGAGCCCGGCTCCTCCTGAAACATGAGGAATACAGAGTGAGAAAATGCCATGATTTTGAGTTAAGGGGCAGCGAGTAGCTAAATCAAAAAAGGAAGCTGAATGACACGAGCTCAGTAACGTGTATTTACAGCCTGCCTCTCTCTGAGAGTTCTTTATGGATGGTGTCTGATTAGACTCTGCAACATGCCTGGAGTGAGGCAAGGTTCGCTGTTCCTGTTCAAACTGCATAGAACACTTACTCTGGGACTGGGCATGTACCCTGAATGGAACACTAGGAGGGAGACTGTCTTCCATATCAAGGTTATTTCTATCTGCTGTTCAGTTTTATAGCCAACATCAAGAATTCTAGTGGTCTGAAAGCTAATAGGAAACCTGAAAAAAATGTTTTTTTTTTTCATTGACTAAACTTTCACTTCTAAGTGAAGAGTTTTCTTTTCCATGTGAGGACTACTCTAACCACAACAAAGCACACAATGAAAGAAAATACTTCCTATTATGTTAGAGGAGAAATTGAGGTCCAGAGAGTCTGAGGAAGCACCCACCTTCAGCCAGGATGAAACAGTCAAAATATAAACCAATTATTCTTTACTATATCCGCTGATTTTTTTCTCCCTCTTTGCTCTAACAAAATGCTTGAAAAAAATTATCAAAGGAAAGAGAAGGGATTTCTTTTGGATTGTGGTTTGAGGGTGTGGTTCATCAGGATGGGGGGAAGGCAAGGCAGTGAGATCAGCTCTAGCCAGCCATGGCAGCAGAAGGGTGAGGCGGTTGGTCACAGTGTGTCTGCAGTTTGGAAGGAGAGCTAGACCCTGGTGCTTTCCTTCCTTTCTCCTTTATAAGCAGTCGTTGGGAGAGGCCCACGCACATTCAGGGTTGTTTTCTCCCTGCAGGTAAGCTTCTCAGGAAACACCTTCACAAATATAGCTAGAGATGTGACTGCTAGGTGACTCCAGCTCTAGTCAATTTGGCAGTGAAGACTACATATCCCTAAAACTCACATGCCTTAATACAACGCAGAACAGAATTCTTACCCTCTGTGCCCTGAGTTGAAAAGGACTGGGCTGGGCTAACGATAAATTGAGAATCCTGAAAGTTCCACTCTTTAGCCCAAGTCGCATCTTTGAACATTTCTGCTAACAATGGCTAATTTCTGTTGATCTTCATAGTCTGGGCACTCACCCCAAGATCTGTACTTTCTTTACTTTCTAACACTTGGTCTCACCCACTTTACCTGAGAAACTCCTCACTGTCCTGACACTCCAGTTTAGCTTTCTCTTCTCTTTGTAAACACTCTGCAGTTCTCATAACAGGTGAGGGGACCTTCATGTGTGTGCATCAGGCTTTTGACCCCTACCACTACAACACTGTCCATTCTGTATCTATAACTCTGGCTATCCAGATGTAATGGAATTCTCACACAGAGAAACAGGACATTGAGGATTTTCTTCTACAAAGCAGTTTTTTTTGGGGGGTGCTAGCACACAGATTCACAGTAGATTAATACCTAAAGGCTAGAGCTCTAAGTACAGCAGGATTGTGTCTTTTATGTTATTTTAGTTTCTTTGTCTTTCATATTTGGCAACATAATAACTTGATTAGGTGTCCTAAAACTATAGGATGGTGATTTTAGGAATGGTTAGAATGTATAGAGGAGGGGGTCACCTGGGAAATTTGCCAAAGTTTCACATATGAACAAAGACACTGGCTAGTCCACACTGGTATCTTTGTTTTCCTCTTCTTGGCACATAAAGACCACACTGTATCAGGATGATCTTTTCTTTTTTTTAATGTTGCAAACTTTAATGTGTAATGGGTGGTAAACCATTCAGAATAGAAGAAAAATACATTTAAATTTTTTTTATCACTATCATTTGTTATAATTTATTCAATTTGTATCCTGGCTGTGGCCCCCTCCCTCATGTCCTCCCAATCCCACCCTCCTCCCTAGTCCATGATAGGGGAGGTCCTCCTCCCCTTCTACATGACCTTAGCTTATCAGGTCTTGTCAGGTTGCATTTTTTTCCTCTGTGGCCTGGCAAGGCTGTACCCCCCAGGAGGCAGTGATCAGTGAGAGCCTGCCACTGAGTTCATGCCAGAGAAAGTCCCTGCTCCCTTTACTAGGGAATCCACTTGAAGACTGAGTGTATGGGCTACATCTAAGCTGAGGTTTTAGGTCATCTCCATGGCATTGTCCTTGGTTGGGGTATCATTCTCTTCATGGACCCCAGGGCTCAAATTTTATGGCTCTGTTGGTCTCCTTTCAGAGCTCCTGTCCCTTCATGTCTTTCTATCTCCCCCTTCTTTCCTGAGATTCCCTATCAGGGTAATCTTTATGCGTGGTTCACAAGTGAAACTTCTGTGCATGGCCAGACACTGAATTTATATTCAGAGTTGGCACAACTAGATGTTCATTAAAATAAAATTGAATGCATTTTAAAAAGGAATTTAAAGGTTCAACACAATCTCTACCAAAACTTAATGGCATTCTCTATAGAAGTAGAAAATATAATTCTAAAATTTATATGGGAACAGACAGGCAGAAAAAAATCATAGTCAGACAAAGCAATCCTATTGTGTGTCAATTTTCTCTAAATTTAAACATTCCCTCCTGGATGGAGGAAGGAAAAAAGAGGCTCAGGAAGCAAGCAAAACATATGAGTACAGAAAACTGGAAACTTATAAGACTCACAAGGCCTTTCCCCAAGGTTATACAATTAACACTTGCAGGGGAGAGAAGCTGTTCCAGTCGGCAAGTCATGCAGGGAGTGCCAAGGATGCAGCCTTCATGAGTTGTCCCCAGGGCTGAAGTGGGATGTGTAGTTTTAATGGCCTTTGGATAATCCATGTTTCTGTAAATCACCCCAGTAAACTCATTGGTTAACTGGTTTGGGCCTTGGAGGAATGTTTATTTTGGTCCATTGCTGCTGTGCTGTCTGGGTTGAATAGATGTTTGCTTGTGTCTCCCAAGGAAAAGCTACCCAACAAAGCTACTAGAAGTATCCCAATACCTAATCTCAAATTGTACAACAGAGCCAAAGTGTCAAAGCATGGAAGTGACATGAAAACAGAGATGTCGACCTAATAAACAAAATAAATCCACTCTGCTCTAATCACTTGGTTTTTAACCAAGAGCACAACAGACATTGGGTAAAAATGATTCAACAAATGGTGGCAAAATTGGGTATTCACATGCAGAGGAATGAAAGCAGATCCATCTCTCTTTCATTGCACTTAAATCAAATTCAAAATGGATAAAATACCCCAGTTAAAGACCTGAATACCTGAAAGTACTTCAGGAAAACATTTTGAGATATAGTCACATCCAGAAACTTTCATAAAAGGACTCCAGTAGCCTAAGGGATAACCCAAGGAAAGGACAAATGGCAGAACATGAAGTTAAAAGGCTTCTGCATAGCAAAGGAAACCATCAGCAGAGTGAAAACAGAGACAGAAGGAGAGATAAATCTTTGCAGGACATACTTCAGACAGGGGATTAATATCTAGACCATTTAAAAGACTGCAGAAATTAACTACTAGAAACCAAACAAAGAAACACCTCCCCAAGCCTACTGCCAATTAATAAACGAACTAATGATCTGAACAGAATGATCTCAAAAGAAGAGCTACAAATGGTCAGAAAACATTTTATAAAGCATTCTATTTCTTAGTAATTTGGGGAATGAAAATCAATACTATTGTTAAGAGTCTATCCTAGTTTAGTCAGAATGGCTCCCAGAAAGAAACCACATGACCGCAGATGCTGCATAGAAGATGGGTAAAGACAAACCTTCATTCATTGTGTTCTTCGGGAGTGTAAACTGGCACAGCCATGACAGAAATGTGTATAGAACTTTCTCAAAAACTAAAATTAGACCTACTCTATGACCTAGCTATGCTATTCCTGGGCACAGATCTGAAGGACTCTAAGTCCTATCACAGAGGGATTTGTACAGCCTATTGTACAAATGTACACTATTCATGGCAGCAGATAAATGGAACAACCTAGATGCCAATCAACAGATGAATGGATAATGAAAACGTGGTGTACTCAGCTACAAGGGAAAATGAAATCGTGACATTTCCAAGAAAATGGATGGATCTGGACAATTATTGTGTTGTGAAGATGGCCTTGACTCAGAAACACAAATGCCTTATGTTCTCTCTCACATGAAGATCACAGATTTTGTTTTATATGTGTATATATGTACATATGAGAATAGTCATGGAACTAGAAAAGGGGGAAAAGGAGTTGAGGGGGCCTGGTGAGCGTAATAGAGCACTTGTAAAGTGTAAAAGGAGAATGGAAAGGGAAGGTCCAGAGTGGCAAGCTACAAGTTGGAGGTAGTTAGGCGGTAGGGCGGAGTGAGAGAGGACAATCACCAAAACAAACCATATTTTAAAATGTCCCACAACGAAGCCCATTATCTTGTATGCTAACAAAAAATGAACAAATAAATTCATCTTGAGTGAATCCTGAGCCCTCTGTTATTTCTGTTATTCATTCCCTCCCACCTGCCCTAGACCCTTGCCTCCTTTCCAGAAAGCAGCTGGCTTTGATGACCTTTTGTCTGTGAATATGATCACTTTGGGAATAATTTCAGCTTCTCCAAGTTAAAATAACAGCACTAGATAGCCCTATGGAGCTGCCATGTACCCAGAGGCGGTCTGTGAGACATTTTGTTCCTGGTTTTTTTTTTTTGTCTACTCTGTTCAGCCCTAGCATCCCCTAACCTTGGTTACTCCTCTGATCCCAGGGACTCTTTCCAGAGGCAGTGCTCATGTTGCCTGAATGGCTCTCAATCAGCCCAACCGAAGGCCTTCTTGATTTGTTTTTACACGTTGCTTCACCTATTTCAATGTGTATTGGATTCTTAACTCTCTGCCTGAGCTAGACAATAAACTCGTCTGTAATCTGCCACAGCAGACTGCCTAAAGATGCCCAGGTAACCTGGGTAGAGAATCCAGGTAAACATGCCTGGCCCTGCTGTTCCCAGCTCCCCCTCTGCCCTTATTCTAAAGCTGTTGTTCCTCTATTTCACTATTCCTTCTGGCAGATTTTCATGCAATGTCCTTCCTGCCCAGGGCTCCTGTTCTTGTTTCTCTGAAGCACAATACGTACTTAATCTGCTTCTGTTGGGTTCTTTTCCACCTGTAGCACGGCCTTCTAGCTAAGGCTGCCTTCAGATAAACAGCCTGAAGAGAGCAGACAGCAAGCAGTGTTACCGAAGACAGTGTGAAGGCCATTGTTGTTGGGGCTCAGAGTGAAGAGGGCAGATGGAGCATTGTGTCACGGTCCCTATTCTTGACTGATTTCTTATTTCTTGGTAATCAGAACAGCCAAAGCTAATGAGCATTTTCATCTAGGAGAAAAGAAAATCCCCAAGAACTCAGCAGTCACAGTCTTAATAAAGTATATTTAACACCGTGTAGTTTTTATATAACGTGTTAGCATTATTCATAAGGGGAGAGAGACAACAAAAGCAGCGGTGAAAAGGAAATGAATATTTTAAAGGATGCTTTTCTCAACTTACAAAGAGAAATCATGAATGTTAAAGCACCATATTGTTTCTTCTTTTCATTTTAGCAATGACATTATCCCCTTTTATAACTGTGTTAATATGCCTTTTCAATATAGTAATTGGCTGAGTCCCTACTATGTGTTAAGAATATCTTTAATTCTATGCAAATATTGTCTTTAAAGAGGTAAGTGAATCAAAACATTTACAAAGCTCTCCTTTGCAGAGTAAAACCTTCACCCAGATTGTCAAGAGGCGTGGAAATAGGTCTTATGTTGCTTTCCTAGCTTGTCCAACTTGTCTGAATATTCTCTGTTGTTAAAATGGGCATGCCCTTCCTACCAAGGGAAGGGGACCCATGGTGGTGACAAGGCTTTTTGCCTCAGCTGTGCAAGCTTGGAGAGCTGTAGTGCTGGAAGAATCAAGAGCTTCCAGAGCAAACACAATCCCGAGGTTTATGGGTCCTTTGTCTTGTGAACTCAAAGAGCAAATTTCACAAACTGGCATTGAATTAAAAAAAAATTATGGAAAAAAAATTATGGGACTGGAGAGATGGCTCACTGGTTAAGAGCACTGTCTGCTCTTCCAAAGGACCCGGGTTCAATTTCCAGTACCCACATGGCAGCTCCCAACTGTCAGTAACACCAATTCCAAGGGATATGACGCTTTCTCACCAATAACACATAAAATAAAGTAAAAAATTAATTTTATTTTAGGCCAATAACGTAAGGGCAAGCAAGCAAGCAAGCAGAGCTTCTGTCTAGTGGGTGCAGGTCCCCAAAGATGGGGTATTACTGAGTTGCTAGTCTAGGGGGATTTATGCTACTTATGATGGAAACTGGGATGAGGCATGGGGAGATGAAGTAGCCAGTTTAGCTGCCCCCGCCACAGGGGGTCAGGTGTCTCTCAGTCTTGGTCACATCCTCAAGTATATCTTCCAGGCAGTGGGAACTGCATTTTTAACTGCAGTAAACACTGCCGTTGTGTTAAAGGAGAAGAAAGAGAACAAGAAGCAGAGGAGGAACCAGAGGCTTCTTTTTTTGGCATTTCTGGCCTCTGGCCAGGGCAAAATCAAAGACATTTCAAGCCAAAGCCAAGAACCTAGTTGTCCATCTCCAAACTGCCTCACCAGTTTCTATTTCCTGTTCACATCACTAATCTGGAACATGCTCTTTTCCCTTTTTCATTACTGATCACAGCACTTTAGGACATTAACACCAGTATCAAAATATCCCTTCAGTGTGGAAACCTTCTGAGATGTGGGGCAGAGTAGAATAAATGTCAGCATTCTCTGACACACGTCAGGGGAGGTTCTTCTTAGAAACTATCAGATAGGAAGCAAGAGCTCTTAATGGAGGCAGAGGCCAGCTTTGGACACACAAAATGGCAGCGTTGTGAAATCAGGTGCTGAGCTTTGTGTTGCAAAGTGCTGAGATTGAGAAAAAAACTTAGACCTCCTCTGGAAAGCTCAGAATACCACAGGAAGGCTTCCCCCCCTGCATTTGATTTGTTGGAAACCAAACCTGAGGAGATTTTACGGCCTTTTAGTACTCATAAGTCCTTTCATTTTATCCCTGCTTTATAGCTCTTCTTGCTGAGACCATAATGCAGAGGGGAGAACTGCCAAGACACCTGAACTCATCCATCCATTTGTGTCTGTTGACAGGAGTCCATTCAGTTGTCAGCTGCCACTTCCGAACGACAAAGGACCCGCGACGTCCGAATATCAGACAGCACAAGGAGATGTGAACAGACTTCAGAGTCAGAAAGACCTCGGCTCAAATCTTTATTGCCTCGGATTACGTAATTTTAGTATGGTTTAATTTCCTCTTTTGCAAAACAAAGTGATAACACCCACCTTACTGACTGCTAGAGGGACCGAGAAGACAGCGCAGGATCTGTGTTCCATTCTGGACAACCAAATATTTCTGTGCTGGAGTCTGTAAAATGAAGCTTATAATGGCACCCACTTCACAGGGTTGTCAAACGAGCTATTGAGTGCAAAATGCTTAGAATAACACCTGGCACATAATATATCCCTATAAATATTATCTTTCTTGTGTGTGATGCTTTCTAATATAGCATCTGCCCATAGTGATAGTGTAGATACTACATCCCTCCTACTCCACCTTCTTTATTTTGGGATAACGACTTTTACGTTAGGTGGATTTTCTTGTTTTTTGTTTTTTTAAATTATGTGGTACCCACTGCACTGCAGACCTTGTTTTGTGCCTAGGATGGCCTGAGTGATTTAGAAAGATAAATTCTAGTTTGAATACCTGCCCCTCAGTGACCCCAGCCCACCTGAGTCGGAGTCTTCATCAATACTCTTTGCTTTGCTTTGCCTCATTAGCCTAGAGGTTTGCTATTTCATGGATGTTCACAGTAGACTGAACTATAAAGACATCACTTTTAATGACATGGTAAGAGGGTACAGAATGTCTAAAATAGCTCCCTGTGCTCCTTCACAGTGGCCAACAATGTCTTTGTCAGAGCCATAATTTGAGGTTAATGAGAAAAATATATCAGTTGGAGTATAATGGGGAGTTAGGGCTTTTACATATGTGAGCAAACTGGCTTTGGTCCTAGAGAATGAACCACAAAGGAACTGAATGTTAATAGACAGGAGAAGTTTGTGCATTGGCTAGAAAGGGAAGACTTAAGTGGAATACTGAATCTCTGGAAAGAGTGGGTATAAGCATACAAAACCCGGATGACAGTGAGGAACACCCAATATGAGCAAGATGATGTCACCAAAGCCAACTTTTGAAACCCTCATCATGCTTCCGTGTGATCCCAACTGTAAATTACAAAGCTCATAGAGTGAGCTCATCAGTTGGGACTGTGAGATGTGCTTTCCAAAATTTCATTTGGTTTCATCCTGACAGTAGGCCTGGAACTTGCAGGCAGAAAACTGACTTTGAGTCACACTGTGCTATGTGTATAGGTTCCAAACATGCCTGATCAAAGAAGCCTTAGCATCTATGCTGTTGAGTTTGTTTCATGGGGATCTTGGTAAGGAACTGAGTTTTGAAAGAATGAAGGAAATGAAAAGTTATTATAGGAGTCTTAATATATTGGAGACCCTGAAGAGGAATTGTCGGTTGAAGTTCAGCATAGGATTTTTGCTCAGTAGCAAGAATGGAGAAGGTACTTGATACAGAATATAACACTGACAATTGAACAGAAACATGACGTTATGGGCTGAACTATGTGTCCTGCACCTCAAGTTTAAATATTAATCTGCTAGCCCTCAGTGTAACTGACTGTTTGGAAGTGAGATCTACGTACGAGAAGGTTATGATGATTCTTCAATGGGAGGGGGCCTTTATCAGATAGAACTGGCACCCAGAAGGGGAAGTACAGACACAGCTATCTTTTGTATCGTGTGAGGGCAGTCAAAACTTGGCCACCTTAAAGTGAGGGAGAGACCACTTGCTAGAAACAGAATTAGCTGGTGCCTCAATTTTGAGCTCCACACTTGTGAGGAATTAATTTCTGCTAATTAAGTCGCCAAGTTGTTAGTATTTTGTTATGTCAGCCTGAGACGATGAAGACATATTTTTTTAAATATGGGAGCATGAACAAGGTAGCCCAATGGTGACTGGAGTTCAGGCCAATGCATTCAGAGGTCATTGTCAGCTGAACTGCCAGCCTGGAGATGTTGGCACTGCTGAGAATGAGGAGAAGATGAGAGCTCTACTGCTCAAAACCAAAGATGTCTTCTGATGTCTCCATCAGGTATGTAACTAGCTCTAAAAAATGTCATATTTTCCAAAAAAGATGCATGAACAGACCAATCATATTTCCAGTTATTTAATTTTTGGATTATGCGTGGCTGATTATTTAGACGCTTGTTATAACCACAAGGAAATGTACTCTCATCAAATAAGTTTGGTGCCGTATTTATGAACATAAGGGAAATAAAAGGTGAGCATTATTCAGATGGCCACACTGTAGGCAGATATAATGTCTTAGTAATCTATTATGTGGTGGTTTGAATCAAAATGGCCCAAATACAGGCTCATACAGTTGTATGTCTGGTCTTCAGTTGGTGGCACTGTTTGGGAAGGATTAGAAGGTATGGTCTTGTTGGAGGAGGTATGTGACTCGGGAGCAGGTTTTTAGGTTTTCATAGGTCTGTACTATTCCCAGTCAGCACTCTTTCTCTCCCCTCTTCCCCCTGCCCCATCAGGACTTTGTGGATGAGACATAAGCTCTCAAGTACTTCCCTCGTGTCATGCCTACTTGCCTGGTACCATGCTCTCTGACATAATGGTCATAGATGCTAACCCTCTGAAACTATAAACTCTCAATAACCTTTTTCTTCTATATGTTTCCTTGGTCATAGAGTGCCTTAAGAGCAATAGGATGGTAACTAAGACATAATATGAACTAGAAATCCAGGGCTTCCTACAAAAGCTGTTCACTCATATAATATTTAAGGGTTGAAGCTAATGACTAGTATATCCCTTGTCCTGCAAGTAGCCTTTCTCTTTTTCTTCTAATTCAACTGCCAATTTTAACCACTCACAAAGTATGTGTATGTGCACGCATGTGTGTGTGTGTGTGTGTGTGTGTGCGCGCGTGCAGTATGTTCATACTTAATAAGAATTTGTAAATACAGATTGTAAAAAGCTACATCAAAATATTAATTTAGGGGTGGGTATGATACACTATTACATATTTTTTCTTTTCTTTTCTTTTTCTGTTTTTTTTTTTTTTGAGACAGGGTTTCCCTGTGGAGCCTTGGCAGTCCTGGACTTGCTTTATAGACCAGGATGGCCTCGAACTCACAGGGATCCACCTGCCTCTGCCTCCCTGAGTTCTGGTATTACAGGCATGCTCCATTGTGCCCTGCTTTGTATATTTTTTCTGTAACACTATTTTTCACATTTTCCATAAATGGAATGTACGTATTTTTTACAAAAAGGACAAATAACAACATTAGACATGGTATGCAATAATTAGGCAACTACAGCAGCACTTATGTCTAGATTCGTTACGTCTTGCCAAGGATACCATCAAAAATTATGACATTGTTCAAAGAAGAGGAAGTGAAACCTACAACAGTTGTTGGATTCATAACGGTTCCTTTAAGACAAGTTGTTTATGGGAAGAATATCAAATAATCCTGCTGTTCCTTAGTATGCAGTCAGTGCCTAATTTAGAAACAAGTGCTTGGGAATGACAAACCCATGTAAGAGGGTGAGCTATCTTGAGTTAGGCACCAAGGTAGGCATGAACTCAAATCTGCTAAGTTGGGTAATTAGTAGTACATCCGAACTGGTGTTATTCAGGCGTGGTTTCATTTGAGCCTTCCCTTGATAGATGGAAATCTTGATCCCTGTTGCCTACAACCGTATTAAGATGAGTTTATTGGTGTGACTCCTGATCCAATATACCTGACTTCCTTATTAGAAGAGAGGAGACTGCCAAGAGAGGAGATTCTGCCAGGCGAAGGGAAAACATTCTGTGATGGAGGTAACAGAGATGAAAGCTCTGTGGCAGCAAGGAATCCTGGGGGCAAGGAGGTCTAGAAAGGAGTCTTCCCTCCAGGTTTCAGAGTTCTGTGGCCCTGTCACTCCTAACTTCTGCCCTCAGGAATTGCAAGACAATAAATCCCTTTTGTTTGGAGCGTTCTAGTTTGTGGTACATCGCCTTACAACTTTCATATGCCGCCGAATCACAATTGCTTATATAAAGCTCAGTTCTTTATTAATTATACAGGCACACAACTTTTTTGTTTTGTTTTGATGCTTGAAAAGGTATTTATGTATGGTGGGCTTCTGCTATACGTGTTACCATTTCTGGGACAAGTTACTGAGAAGGTTTACGTATTCACAATTGAACTCTAGAAACAATCTTTAGGTATCAATGAGAGAAGAGTAGAAGAAAAATTCCTTCATTAAACCAAACTTCCTCTACTAAAATGATATTTCCAGACTATATGTGTAGAAAATGTTGTACTCATAGCCAAAGAAGATTAAAATGGGCCAGGAAGTATCTTAGGCTATAGGTGAGAAAGTGTTGAATGACTAGCAAGTATGGTAGGAAGCAAAAACCTTTCCACTTCCCAAGATGTTAAGCAGGCTCCACCTTCAGCACGGGTCTTTTTCTGTTACTAGGGGCATCATGGAATAGGATTCTACAGGTGATTTTTGGGTTGAAAAGGAAAAAAAAGTGGGGATTTGTTAATGTCTGCATGAATGTATGTGGGAAAAGTGGTGATAATAGAATTACACATAATCTGAGCCCTTCTTTGAGTTACTTTGGTGAAGGAATGCCACTGTCTCAGAAAATTCAATACTCATTGAAGTTACTGTCAGTGTTAGGGGTCAGTCAAGCTTAGACCAGTTCTGTAAACTCTAATATAGTAGGCGGAGTAGTTAAACGTTATTCTAAGTGTGTCATATGACGCAAAAATGGAAAGATCACTACTTAGGACCAAGTTGGTATCTGTGTTTATTTGTATCCAGCTCAACTGCTTTTCATGAAATGTGCTACACTGATGTCAATAATGTTGGCGCTAGTTATTTTAATATCTATTTTTTTTAAATAGTAACAAGCATAGAGTTTAAAAACCCGTGACATTGTGTCTGATGCCATTAATTTTGATGACGAAAAACCAGAGTTATTTGTCTGGTGGCTGAGGCTTGTTCACCATCATGTCCTCATGGCAGTATGCCCTCATTTTGATTATGATACTGAGCAGAGAGAAATCAAATGATCTATTGACTGGAGCCTTGCAAATCAAAGCCCATAGGAAACTGCAGTGAGACTGGATCCCTGCATGGTAGTCCCGTGGGGGAGGTTAGCAAGGAGGTGTAAGCCTCCTTTTCTTCTTTGTTTGGTCTTGTACAGGAATCTGGGCCAAAGCCTGGTGGCAGCTCTCAACTTGTGTTCCCAGCTTGAGGCCTCCCCCGACTTCCCTTTACTCTGTTGTTCTTTTTAACTGTCAGGGTTCAAAGCAGCTCTACCAACAGGATCAAAATAACTATTTGGAAACTAAACATTCCCAACTGGGGAGCCAGATAGTTAGAATAACAGATGTAGACAAACCAGTTACTTAATCCATGGAGACCAAGAGAGCTGTCCTTTGGGTGAAAGAGATCCCCAGTTCTGAGTAGCCATTCCCAACAGTGCAGGAAGCCCTCAGAGACGTTTTGTGGAAATTCCTGGTAGGTTTTATTTCTGTTGAAAGATATAAGCTCTTTTCTACAGGCTTGTCTTCATGGAAGGATTATAATTTCTGCTCCATTGGTGTGTGACTTGGCATTGTGACTTGTTTTTGCCAATGGTATGTGAGTGGAAGTGACATGTGACATTTCTGAGAGCAGACGCTAAGGGCTGTCACTGGCCGTGCCACCTCTTGTTTTCCTCAGCTTTGAGATTGACATGTCTTAATAGTGGCTTTTTCTTCAGACTTTGCTCCCAAATAAAGAAGGCAGGAAGTGGAGTGGCAGTCAGCACATGATATGAGGAACTGGGGACTGATTCTTGTTGTAGTCGGCTGTTGAAATCTGGGGCTTGTCTGCAACACAATCTAGCAAAGGCTGAACAGAACAGTTTCCCAGCCCAGTTAGTTACAGACCATCTCCAGCATTAGGAATGAGTTTCAGAAATCTGGGCAGAGCCAAAGGGCTCTAATTGGTGATTCTAAGTGTTTGTACCCCACACAGGAATCTGAAAGCAGATGTGAAACTAGAAATGCAGCTAATGTCAGCAAAGGACAAGTAGACACACTTTCCAATACTGTCAATAAGAGGTCAGTGCTGGATTTATCTGTGATGAGGTGGGAGAGGGAGAGAACAAGAGCAGCAGAGGTGAGAGTGAGAAGAAACATTGTCCCAAAGAGACTGGAGTTCAAGAAGACGTAGAATTTGGAGATAGAAGAATGGCAGATCTACCTAGAGAGTGAATGGCATCTGTTAACCAAGACTACACATAGGAAGAAGGCTAAGGAAGAATTAAACAGGAAGGAAGATGGGATAGGGTTTGATCTGCAGATACAGACAAGGCAAACACTGAGCCAGCGATAAGACAAAATCAGGTAGCAGCTCACATTCCTAAAGCATAAGTTCAGAACAGAACTGGGAATGAACCAGATAAACAGAAGCTGTGTGAGGAGTGAGCTGCTTCCCTCAAGAGTGTTTCTTGGGGTCGTGATGAGTGAGGGATGCAGCAGAGTTTCAGGGTTCTCTTTGCATGGGTCTTGAGATAGGACTTTCCAATGTTGTGTGTAAAGATGAAGGACCAAGCTCGTGGTGATCTCTATAGAAGAAAGAAAGAAAGAAAGAAACTGCTGTAATAAATGAGAGTAAGGTAAAAAACCTATTTCAGACATAGCCTCCAAAGCACATACTGCAAAATGACTGGGGTGAAAAGGTGTGTTTTATCTAGCCTGTAGATGTCTGTAGCTAAACAGTGTGCCCTGATGTGCCCCAGCAAATGAATGATTAGAGTTCTTTGCAATGTATTTTTCTTTATGCTTCAGCACCAGTGAGTCCCAATGACTCATCTAAGATACGTTGGAACGTATCTTAATTTTAATTTTCAAATGAAGGACCAATCATTTCAAAGAGAAGGTTGTGGCAAATACGATTAGTCTCAGTTCTCGTTCCCCACTCCATCATGTGGTAATCACATTGCTGCTTTTTAGTTAGGCATGTAGCTAAGCGATTAAAAAAAGCAGTGAAAAGCTGAAGTTGGGATTATCTGGGGGAAAAAAAAAGATTAACAGCTATATAGCTATTGATGGAAGTAGTAAACAAAATGTCTTCTTTCATTTTGTTTTCCAAAGACACAGAAATATAATATTCGACATTTTTCATGAGGCTATATTTGATTTTGTTCTTCTAGAAACATCAAGGAAGAAAGAAAAGAGAGATAGAAAGAAAGAAAAGAAAGAATTTGAAATAACACTAGTCTTTCTTTCACTTTGATGAACCACTATTTTGTTTGCGCAGCAAGTTTACTTTGGTGTGTACCACTTCCCAGTGTGACTCATAAAATTTCCCGTGCATAGCCTTCCACAGCCCTTCCTCTGATAGCTCTCTGGAGTGGCTATCCCATTCCTCTGTCTCTGGAGTGACTTTAGAAGCTCTAAACGCTAGGGCCTCTAGAACCTGCTCTCTGAGCAGCCTTGTGTGGTAGCACATCTTGTCATGTTAACACGCTATGTCCAAAAGCAACAGGGAAGGAAAGGGTTTGCTCTGCTTATGCTTCCACATCACTGTTTGTCACTGTCTGGGCAGGAACTCAAGCAGGGCAGGAACCTGGAAGCAGGAGCTGAGGCAGAGACAATGGAGGAGTGCTTTTTATTGGCTTGATTCCTATGCCTTGCTCAGTCTGCTAGCCCAGGAGTGGCCCTGCCCACACTTTACTGGGCCCTTCCTCATCAGTCACTAATTCAGAAAATGCCCTATAGGCTTGCCTACAACCAGATCTTACAGAGATGTTTTCTCAGTTGAGGTTTTCTCCTCTCAGATGACCTATAGCTTGGGTCAAGTCGACATAAAAACTAGCCAGCACAACTGTCTTTTCCTCTCTGAAACTTGGAGAAAATCCTTCCCTGGCCTTTCCTGTTTTTTTTTTTTTTTTTTAATAAATTTTAACCAGAAACACTGGATATATTTGTCTGGGACTCTATTTTTTTTTTAATTGAGGCAATTAATTGTAGATTGTGAATGTAGATGCAGAGTCAGAACTGAGAGAAGGATCCTCCAAACCACACCTCAGCTAAGAAGACCCCAAGACCAGTTACTCGCCCTGTGTGGAAGCTCATGTCAATTCAGAGAAGATAGACTGGGGGTCTCTGGGCCCGATTCTATTCCTCTTCCCAGCGTACCATGTTGATTAAAACTCCGTTCTCTGCTTTTCCCATCGGCGGTCTCTAACTGGTGCATGTGGGGAGCCTATGCTTCTGCTCTGACACGCCGGCAGTTAAGTTTCAGTTTGAGTTTTGAAGGAGGCCAACACCGTTCAACTTTTACTAGGAATTAAAAGGGTGAGCTCAAATGGTGTGAGGAAAGATAACTGAGAGAATGGCTTTGGAGCCGGGGATTGTCAAGACTCTCCTTAAACTGAGGGCCTTGCTTTGAGAGAGCCTCACCCACGCGTCCCTGGGAGGGAGGTCTTCCCAAGCTTCCGATGTTCCCCACCTGCCAGCTGCCCACAGTCTCCATATGCCACTGGGACAGCTGAATCCCCCTGCTTTCCTGTCAACAGCCTCACCTGCCTGGTTCTGAGGGAGAGAAAGGCCTATTCCAAGTGTGTTTGTCCACATAGCGTTGGTCCTGCAGTACCCAGGCCTGGAGGCCTGTTATAATTAAGAGGGTGGATTCCGTTGACATCTTGTAGAGAGAAAATTGGAAAGGTGATGACTCCTGATTCTTCAGCTCTGTACGTACAGCAGTGTGTGGCCTATAAACGCCACCGACCTACAACACACAAGAAGCTTAAGCATCCCACAGACAGTAGCCTCTTCCACACACAGAGGAGACAGGGATTATTATCCAGGCTTGTTCTTTGATTCCAATACCTGGGACCCTTTCCGGAATCCTCAATGGGAGAAATAACACATTTCGTGAGGCATTCAGAGGAAAATTTGTTTTTCTGTTTTTACTACCCTGCCCTCCCCCACGCTAACGATATACCTTTCCCTTTAAGCGGAAACATAAGTCTGCTATTTAATAAAGCCCCAATAACAACCCTTCTTGAAAGGACAAGGGTTAATAATCACTTCCAGATTAACATTCTGGTCACGTGACGGTGGAGGAGAATAAATCAGTTAAACAGCAAGATGCAGGGCGGCTAATTTTCATGTAAAAGGGGGATGATTGCTTTTTTTTTAATTTAAAAAAAAAAACCATTGTGATTTTTAAAAGAGCTGTTAAAACCCAAACATCCTTGTCTATCAGTTTATGAATTATTAATAAAAGAAGAAGAAGAAAAAAATAAAAGAGGCTTTCTTTTCCTAAATATCATCTGCTAAGCCACCATGGCCTGAAGTGGCTCACGCTGGATCCTGATTTACATAGTCCCAGTTGGAAGTTAATGAAGACTGCTGAGCCACCTTTCAACATGCAGATAAACCTTCATGTATTTAAAAGCGGGGAATCTGGGCTTGTTCCTGGCAAATTATTCATCTCAGATCTGAAGTTTCTGACATCGCCTGCGTCAGATAAACTGTCACCCAAATTGCAAACTAATTAGTGATTCAAACATTTCCGAGCTGATTGATGACAGAATAATTTACGCTTGTTTCTCAGTTTCCAGCTGGCACGGGCTGCTGACTGGAGCCCTAATTAACGCTAGTACATCAGTCATGTTCTGCCAAGGCAGCACATACAATTAAAAGGCAGTTTAAATGGAATCTCACATGATGCAAATGTGAGGAAACAGCGCTTTAGGAAGAAATGACAACAAAACCTCACAAACCAAAACAGAATGGGGGAAAAAAAAAGAATCCTTTTTTTTTTTTTTTTTTTTTTTAAATAGAGAAGTAAATTGTCCTCTGCATTGAGCAGTTAAAAAAAAAAAAAGCAAAGAGATGCCAAACTGGGCATACTAAATGTTTTTGTATTTAAGGAGTTTTATTGAGATGAGTGTTTACTGCTCTTTTTAGCGCAAACAGTTTGGATTGCCCTGCCTCCTCCCTGCCGTGTTTTGATGGGAGGGATTCTGGGTAGGCCTTCTGGATTGATCCAGGGCTCCTGCAGCCCTGGCACTTGTGCGCTCAAGTCTGCGCAACTACTTTCCTGCGTGTGGTTCTGTCTCCCGACCATCTCCTTCAGTCATTCAGCGCTTTGGTCTGTCTCCCGCGCCCCGGCCCCCGTTTCTTAACTAGTCCCTTGCATTATTTCCGTTACTTCCACTTGCAAGCTTTGGGGTAGACTTTAATTTTTAGAGCAGTTCTGAGCAGAGAGTGAACAGTACCCCGTCCTCTGCCCCTCCCCCAGCCTGCTCTCCTCAGGTCTCCAGTATTTGCTCTAGTTTAGAAAGCCTCTGAGTGTCCCTCACAAAGAATGGGGCCGTTTTAGATTGCCTTCTTTCCCTCAGTCACTTAGGTAGAGTCCTTCGTGCCTTCTCATGAAAGTTGATTTCTTCTTAGTGCTGAATCACATCCCTGAGTCTAGATATCCGCCCACGGTTTGCTGTGTCATCTATTGAAAACCGGTTGGGTTGCTTTCAAGTGTTGGCAGTCATGATGGAAATGCTGTAAACATCTGTGTGTCGGTTCCTGTCTGGACTAAAGTTTTAACTTCAGTAAATGCCAAGAAGTGTGGTTACTGACTCATCCATTCATTTAAAAAAAAAATACTGTTTATTTTTAAGATTTGTTTTTATTTATTTGTGTGAGTGTTTGCTGGCCTCCGTGTATTTGCACCTGTGGGTCCCAGGTGCCTCTGGAGGTAATAGGAGGGTGCCTGGTGTTCTAGGCAGTTAGTTGTGAGCTGCCAAGAGGGTGCTGGGAAGCAAACTTGGGTACTCTGTAGGCAGTAAGTGCTCTTAGCCACCAAGTCACCTCTCCAGTCTCCATTCATTGACAGGTATTGCTCTCCTCGCCCTCTCAGACTGCAGGCTCTTCAAGGCAACCCACACTTCCTGTGGAGCACAGTGCACTTTGTCACTCTGCATTACAGTTTCCAGCTTGCAATATTTTCTCCTCATCCCTCATGTTTCTTGGTTGCTCCACTCAACTCACAATCTCTAAGCCACTGTTCTCCTTCTCGTATAGCAATAGCCACCACTACTCACCCATGACTAGAATAATTTTGTTCTCTCTCTTTGTGTGTGTGTGTGTGTGTGTGTGTGTGTGTGTGTGTGTGTGTGTGTGTAGGAAGGAGACAAACTTAGAAGTTAAAGATGATGTTTATGTCCACAGAGCCAACGAGAGAACAAGAGGCCTGCAGAAGACAGGAGAGATTGTTTGTGTTATGTTGTGTAGCCAATTCAAGTGGTCTGCCCTTGGGGGCCTTTAGGGTCCTGACAAAGTCCTGTGTCACTACCTGTGTCCTATGTCATCACCTGGGTCAGGTGCTCCAGATATAACCCATCTGTCACTCTCACCCACTCTCTCTCTGCTTAGGTTTCTCCCCCAGGAGCCATTCCCCCCCCTTCTCCTAAGCTCTCCCACTGTTTCTGACTATCTCTGTCTCCTCTACTCCCAAATAAATCTCTTCAGATCTAGTTCTGTTGAGTGTGTGGCATTTTTATTTATATCATAACAGTTTGTCCATTGAGGATACAGACCTCATTTAGCGTTCCCAGAAGCTAAGCTTCCTAGACCCAGCATGTGGCAAAGCCAGGGCAGAATAAGATCTACAGGAGTTCACTAATCCATAGTATGTGATGCTCTTTATTACAGACATGAAACTTATACTTATTCATGTTTGGGCATCATTTCTAGAAAAACTCTTTCTGCGCTTCAGAAGCCACCCATCCTACGAATAGATTTTAATTCTTCATGTAGAGCTTGCCTCCATGGTACACTACTGTGGTCCAACAGAAAGCCAAACTCTGAGCCTGTAGTCTAGACAGAGAGGCAGACATCAAGTGTTGGCTAATACCAATGACTAAGTAATTTTGACCAAATGGTCAGTAAGAAGGGAAAAGCGCAGTTGATGACAAAACAGAGGAGGGTAATTAACCTGCTTCCTTTCACCTACACAACATGAGGAAGTGACTACTCGCAGAAGTGTAGCTGAAAGCGTGTTGCCTGAGGCAGGAGCGTATCCTAGCTATAGACCCATGATTTCTATTGCTTACATCAAATGGAACGGGAGGAAACTGGTGGGAGAAGAAAGGGGGTGGGTGCTTAATCGTACCTTAAGGATGTGGAAGTTGCAACTTGTAGAACCAGTAATTCCCTGGTGAGTAAAGAGCTAAACATCTATTTGAGCTCCACAGGTCATTTTCTTTTGCCCAGAAATCCTAAATTGGCAATAAAAGTCCTTAGAAGTAACTTCTTCAGAGGAGCTCAGCCCCGAATGGCTCCTCTAAGAGGTGTGCGCCGCGCTCTACCTACTCTCCTGTTGTGTGCCGAGAGCAAAGAACCCAGTGCAAAGGCAGAAGACAGGGACTTGCCACTTCTCTTCTTTAAGATGTACTGTGTGTATATAATGAGATAGGCTATATATTGCTGTTATTAGTGCACGGTATATGTGTAATAATGCACACACGTACATTTAATACATTGTGTGTATGATCAAAGTCATGCATTGCTTATGCCAGAGATGATTGCTGAGAACCGGTGGCGAGGTGATTCTATCATTGGCTGGCTGACTGTGCAGAGCAAGATGGCTGAAACTCACACCAACTGGTGTAATCCTACAGGACTGCTGTCATTCATGTTGTCTATCACTGATCAAAACACCGCACACTAGTGCACAACATACATATATTTGAATATGCTCAAGCCTACAGAACAATGCAGCAGTAATCAGCAGGTATGTTCTTGCCAACTGCCTAACACAACTGTTAATCTGCTAGGACTGCTCTCACTCTCACTCAAAGACGAAATTATGAGATTACAGATAAGATATTTTTTGCTGTCTGTTCCCCAGGTCTTCCTCTGCAGAGGCAATCATAACCAAAAGTTGGTCTGCTTTTTCAAGTATTTATAATTTTACCTTATAAATATGCCCATAAAGTAGGATTCTGAGTATTTCAGAAAGACACGACAATGATATGAAAAAGTGAAAGTGTGTTCTATTTACAATTGCGTTATTACTACTTTGTTTTGCTTTTTGAGACAGGGCTTCAGTTTGTAGCCTTCACGGGCCTGGAACTTACTGTTTAGGCCAGGCAGTCTGGGGATTCACTATATTGACCACCCTGGCCTAGAACTCACAAAGATAAACCTTCCTCTACCTTCACAGCTTGCACGAGGGAGATCAGAGGACAGCTTGTGGGAGCTAATCTCCCCTTCTGCCATAGGAGTCCCCGGGATTGAACTCAGGTCCTCAGGCTTGGCAGCAAGCACCTTCAGCACTAAGCCATCTAGTGTCCCCACAGTTGCTTTTTATTTCATTGTCACAGTCTTTAGTTTTATCCAGGTAGATGTGATTAAGTCATTTTAACTCCTGAAAATGGTTTCCAGTACGAACTGTGTCCTGTTCCACGTTCTAGTCTCTTGCTGGTGAAAGCTGTCTCCATTCTTCTTTGCTATACATGGGATACCAATGATCTTTGGTCTGTCTCTTTAAGCTCTTATGTGAAAGCTCCTCTAGATTACTCGCCTGGACACGGAAGTGCTGAGCCGTGAGGTAATTGTAGACCAGGCTGACTTGGCGCCGTCAGATGTTCCCTGAGGACCCCCTCACTCGAAGCATGTTCCTGCTTTTGTTTGTTTGTTGCTCTGCCACCAATTGAAACTTTAGTGTCTTAAATCTTTACCTGTTTTAGAGATCAAGAGGATCTTTTAAGTCTCTTTCCTTGGTTACTCATGATGTAGTGTGGATTACAGGTGTCCTACTATGCTACCATGCCACCATGCCACCACACCAGCCATAAGTTGAGCCTAAGCTTTCTTTAAAGAGTTAAGACCTGACTGGTTTGTAACCAAGCTCATGGGATCTTTTTTTTCCCCCTATGAAGACTGTTTCTTTGAGTCATTTTATCAGTGATTTCTGTAACTGATCCTATTAACCTTTTAGAATGTCTTATTTTAAAATTCCATTCAAAGTCAGTGGAACAATTAATGAATAAACTGAGTTTTATTGCATTAGAACCAGTGTCAGCAAACTTGTCAATAAAGGACCAAATAGTCGTTAATATCTTTTAGACCAAGTTGCAACTACTGGGCTCTGTTAGCAACAGGAGGCAGCATGTAACAGCTGAGCAGGCTATGTACCAGTGAGAGTGGTCTATACAATCCAACCTGTGTGTTAGATTTGCAATGCAATTACTGATTTAGAGCCTTAGTTCAGGCATCATGCTGCAATAAAATACCTGAGCCAGGTCAGTTGTAAGGAAAATAAGGGTGTTTTAGTTTAACGTTTTATCTATGAGCAGGCAGTCACACATGATCAGTTGCTGGTACAGTCCTTCTGCTTTTCTAGCTGATGGGTAGAGAAGCATAGAGATGGCATAGAAATGAGTAAGCAGGTGTACATACAAGAGAGATAAAAGGATGTGCTCATGTATTTACAGAAATCTACCTTGTGGTAACTGATCCAGTCCTGCAAGACTCAGTCCATTCCCACAGTGGTGGGTTATTCCCCAGAGAAGACTGCTCAGACAAAGGTTTAAACAAAGAGAGATTCTCTGTTAGCTGGTGGGCAGACGACTCCACTGGGTGTTAGGAATCTCAGTGTAGCACTGAGCCTTTCTCAGGGTGAGCTTTTAAGCACAAAACCCATATCCTGGAGTGACAGACTTCAGTTAGCAAAAACAGCCAGAAGCAGAACTATAGAAGCCAAAGGCAAGATTACTGGATTCAGAGACTGTCCCAGAACTATAGACTTTGATGGACTAGGTCTTCGTTTTTATTTTGACAGGTGGTACTATCTACATGTTGAGTTTTACAGCCTCAATGGTACTTCCATCATGGAGTCAGTAGTGCTAAAGTCTGGGGCCTGGTTACACCACAAGACAAGTATTGTTTCCAAAAGTAGCACCTTCATGACCTAATTACCTCACACTAGGTTTCACCTTTTCAAAGCCTTGACACCTTTCTGTGTTATCACATTTAAAATCATGCTTGCAGCACATGGACCTTTGACGGACACATCATATCCAAATCATAGCAAGTGGCACATACTATTTCTTAATAGTAAATTACTGCCTAGTGTGATTTATTCTTATAAAACATGATATAAGTGGCTGGCTCTTTGATCACCTTCTCTTGGGGGTGGGGGGAGCAGTCTTACAAGGACAGAGAGGAAGATAATGCAGCCATTCCTGATGAGACCTGATGAGACCTGATAGGCTATGGTCAGATGAAAGGGGCGGAGGACCTCCCCTATCAGTGGACTGGGAGAAGGGTATAAGAAGAGAAGAGGAAGGAAAGGTGAGATTGGGAAGGGACAAAGGAGGGGGCTACAGCTGGGATACAAAGTGAATAAATTATAATAAATAGAAAATATATTTAAAATATGATATAAAATGACATTGGGTTGTTTCGGTGACAAAATTCACCCTGAACAATGAAGAGCTATCTCTACAAAGAAGGTGAACATTCAGATTGATTTTCAAAGTGGTTGTACAAGGTTACATTCCCCAGTAATGGAGGAGCATTCCCCTTTCTCCACAACCTCTCTAGCATGTGTCATCCCTTGAGTTTTTTATGTTAGCCATTCTGATGGGTGTGAGGTTGAATCTCAAGGTCCTTTTGATTTACATTTCCCTGATGACTAAGGATGTTGAGCTTTTCTTTAAGTGTTTCTCTGTTATTTGGTATTCCTCTGTTGAGAATTCTCTGTTTAGCTCTGTACTCCATTTTTAATTTAATTATTTGGTTTGTTGGTGTTAAACTTTTTCAGTTCTTTATATATTCTGGATATCAGCCTTCTGTCAGATGTAGGGTTAATGAAGATCTTTTCCCAGTCTGCAGACTGTCATTTTGTTTTGTTGACAGTGTCAGTCTCCAGTTTCATGAGGTCCCATTTATTGATTGTTGATCTTAGAGCCTGTGCTGTTGGTGATCTGTTCAGGAAATTGTCTCCTATGCCAATGAGATCAAGGTTATTCCCCACTTTTTCTTCTAATAGATTTAGTGTGTCTGGTTTTATGTTGAGGTCTTTGATCCACTTGGACTTTACTTTCATGCAGGGTGAGAAATATGGCACTGTCTCAGAAAATTAGGAATAGTGCTACCTCAAGATCCAGCTATACCACTCCTGGGCATATATCTGAAATATGCTCAACCATATAGCAAGGACATTTACTCAGTTATGTTCATAGCAACTTTATTCATAATAGCCAGAAGCTGGAAACAACCTAGATGTCCCTCAGCTGAAGAATGGATACAGAAATTGTGGTACATTTACACAATGGAATACTACTCAGCTATTAAAAACATGAAAATCATGAAATTTGAAGGCAAATGGTAGGAACTAGAACGCTATCTTGAGTGAGGCATCCCAGAAGCAGAGAGACACACATGGTATATACTCTCCCCTAAGTGTTTATTAGACATATAATATAGGATAAACATACTAAATTCTATAGTTCTAAAGAAGTCAAACAATAAGGAGAATGCTAGGGAAGAGGCTTAATCCTCATTCAGAAGGGCAAACAGGATAAACATCAGAAGCAGGAGAAGACAGAGAATAGGACTTCCACAGAGGGCCTTCCACAGAGGGCCTCTGAAAGACTCTACACAGAGGTGTATTGAAGCAGATGCTGAGACTCATAGCCAAACTTTGGGCAGAGTACCTGAAATCTTATGGAAGAAAGACAGATAGAAAGACCTTGAGGGGAGAGGAGCTCTACAAGAAGACCAACAGAGCCAAAAAACCTGCAGGGGTTCCTGCAGAGACTGATACTCCAACCAGGGACCATGCATGGAGAAAACATAGACCCCTGCTCAGATGAAGCCCATAGGCTGCTCAGTTTTCGAATGGGTTCCCTAAGAAGGGGTACAGGGGCTGCCTTTGACATGAACTTAGTGACAGGCATGCCTGGGGGGTGCAGCCTTGCCAGGCCACACAGGAGCTTGAGGTGTGTGCTTGTAGATGGTCATGTTTCATATACAATCAAGGATCAGAGAGTAATGCATGCTGAGATGCAGCTGGCATTCTCTTTTCCATGGAGTCTGGTACCCCTTCCCCATGGAATGGTGCCACCCACATTAAGAGGAGGTCTTCCTGCCAAAACAAACTTAATCTAGAGAATCCTCCATAGACAGGGTCAGAGATTTGTTTCCATGGTGATTCTAAATCCTGTCAAGTTGACATCAGGAAGCATCACAGAGTCCACCACATGTCACCTTGACACTCCAACTTATCACTTTGAAGCCATGCCCTGTCCACATAGGCTCAAAGCTGCCTCACAATGCAGCATATTCAGTCCAAATTCAGAAGTGTCTGAAGTCCTCACCATTTCCAACCTCATTTAAACATGGACTTGCAGAATCTCTTCTGAGACTGTGGCAATCCCTGAACTGTGAGCAACTCCAGTATCAAAAAAAATAAGGGATGGTCCAGGCTCTGGAGCAGCTGGAGGGAAGCCTGAAGGCCCCAGAGGGCTGTGGCTGCAACCCCGCTGACAATCCCTGTGGACACCCCTGAAACAATCTGTCAAAAAGAAGCTCATGTGTTTTTAAGTAAAAACAAAACAAAACAAAACAAAAAACCAAAGGGACAACTGTAGAACATGAAATGGCACAGACTGAACATTTCCATTCCCAAAGGGAGAACTGGGAGCATATTAAGAAGTGATTGGACCAAAGCAAGACCAAAACACAGAGGGAAAACAGAGTATCCTATCTTCCTATGACCAGAACTGTGCACCCCAAGTACGTATCCTGTTATACCAAATAGGCAACACAGTCAAATACTAATATCTTGCTGATGATAAATTACAAGTAACTTATTATAAAACAATTATTAGTGATACTATACAGTTATTA
Source organism: Meriones unguiculatus (assembly GCF_030254825.1). Lineage (NCBI taxonomy): Eukaryota > Metazoa > Chordata > Mammalia > Rodentia > Muridae > Meriones > Meriones unguiculatus. Next base: position 31,853,876 of record NC_083349.1, read on the forward strand.
GTGATAAAGATGCAATAAAAAAACTAATTTGTTGTATTCTGAGGAGTGACAGTAGGGAGATATTTAAAAATAGTTTTTTATGCATGGATCATTACGTTTCTATCAAAGCAATAACTTAGTCTAAGAGTGAAAAACACAATTCCAAACATACAGCGGTGTTAGATCTGAGGCCTGGCATTGCAGGGTGCGCGTGACATCATGCACTGTGCAACACGCACATGTGTCAGAACCGAGGCCGCAGTGAGGTCCATCATCACGCAGCCCAGGTGAGAGGTTCCAGAAACGCCTCAGATTTATTACATGTTTTATTTTAAATCAGTCCTGAATCACTCAGAAACCTTTTGCCCTCATAAAAATTTTGCTTCCCCTGCCCCTCACCTTCGGTTATGTGGCCATGAGACCGACGGTTTTAGAAATCTGGGTTCTAAATGACTACATTCCTAATAGATGGCTAAAGATCTAAATTCTAAGTAAGGGAGATTTCCTGTTCCAACTAGAGAGAAGTCCTGAGACAGGAACCCCGCGCTGGCTGTAGTTAATGACACTGCTGCAATCTGCAGAATGTAGTTTATCGTTCAGTCTATCTAGGCCAAAGATATGTAATATCTTACATAGATATTGCCCAATAGAAATGTAATATGAACCATGTATGAAATTAAACATTTAATATTAGTTTCTTGTAAAATTTAGAGAAACTGTCAAAGTTAATCTTAATAATATATCAAATCCACTCACTTCAACATATATGTTAATGCAAGCAGTTGCCGTGAGATGCTCTATGTGGTCTGGTAATACTTTCTGTGTTGAATGATTACCCATGGCTATGTGTGTTGGAAAGCTTGGCTCCGGTCATCCTCAATGCTCTCAGGTGGCCATAGACAGCGCTTCCAGGATCAGCACTAGCCCGACATACAACTCATCTCTTTCTGTAGTTGCGTTTTCCAGTGTAAGAAAAAAAAAATCCCAGAAGCCTCCAGCATATTTTCCTCATTGTGTTATTGTCGAGAATTACCTCTACTCTCCACCATCTGTTCAAGTTGTAGGCAAGGGGTAGCCCTGTGTTCCCAGAATCGCAGTCTATATAGCAGAAGGAGGGTCCCTGCAGGGTGTACCTGCGGGAGGGAGGAAGGTGGGTCCGACATGGCAGCAAAGCGCTTTCTGAAGAGGTGGTGTTGGGACAGTGTCTGCCTCTACAGAAAAACAAAGTCAAGAGTATGATTTTTAGCTTGTTGTGGACCGGAAGGCTTGAAAGTCCATCTGGGTACTTCATAGAAAAACGTACTGTCGCTGGGGCAGTCATGACTTGAAGCACAGCTTCTTACAGCTCAGTGTTTAATGCCACATGAGATGAGAGGAGGTGATGTCTGGTGTTGGCCCCTGAGGAAAAGGACGGAATATTTTTTTTTCAGCTCTAAACATGATGAGGTAGGCAGAATTCATGATATGTTAGTCAATTTTTATTCCCCTAGAAATTGTACTCAGTGGTATAAAAAAATAGTCATAACCTCCACGAGACAGAAAGAATCCATTTTAATTACAGTGTCCTTTTCTCAGCAATGTCTGTCTCATCCACTACATGTTTGACTAGATTTATCTTCTCAGAAAAGCACGCCTTGCTGCAATCATGACTGAGGCCTGTCTTATTTTCTTCAGAGTGCTTTCTATTTAAAATACTTGATTTTTTTTTTTTTTTTTAAGAAAGCTAAAAGAAAACTTGAAATTGGGAAGTTCCAGAAGGCAGTATTTTTCCAGAATTGGCTGATGGCTGATGGAATTTCTTGTGTCGTGGGGCAAAGAAGGTAGCCCTTGTGGATTCCCATGGTTGGCTGGATTAGGGCTCCCTGGAACCCTAATCTGTTTCTGTTACAGCCAAATGAGGTAGGGCAGAAGGGAGCCTGGTACAATGCAACCTGAGTGCCGCCTCCTGCTGTCATCCGTTGTGCCTCCTGTCTCAGCCTTCAGCTTCGCTATCCTGCCTGGGTCTTCACAGTTTTGCTTTTAGAGTCACCTTCCTGGACTCACTTGGAAACACCTTCCTGGACTGACTTGTGCCTACTCACTGAGGGAGGGAGAAATCCCTCCGTGTTCCTCAAGAGGTTTGTTTGGGCTGACGAAGCAGCTTCCTCAGAAGCTTCAGCAGCCCAGGGGTGTGAAATGGCTGGTAACCCGCAGCACTTGAACTCCGGCTCACTGCCCACGGGTACCAGCTCACCCACGGAGGGAACTCAGGGGTAGGCTGTGAAGTCCAGGCTGACATCACAGGCGTATCCAGCTGCCTGGGCAACGCTCCCTTCACTGAGTGTGTGTTAGGAATGCGGACTTGGTGGGCAACGAAATGGGAAATTAGAGATTAAAGTTAGGTGGAGAAAGACACAATCGTTCTGGCTCAGCTTCAGGGGCAAGAAGAGTTTCCCCTTCTAGGGCTTTGAGTGGAAGGAATAGCTCTTCCAAGAACTCTGCTTTAGGGTCAATTACCTGCCTCTTAACTGGATAGCCAGCCACACTTTGCTGTTGAGCTTTGCCGGGTGCTGTTGACCTCCCGCAAGGGGCAATTTTAATAACACCTGTTAAGCATCTACTGCCTTCCTTTCCAGTGTCAGCTGCCTCTGCAGATCTCTGTGTGGCTTTCCCCAGGGTACACCCAGGAGCAACATTCTGCAATCCATGTTAGGACTCAGGAACCTGCTCTTCATTGGAGCCATCATCCTGAGAATACAATTCATGTAGTGTATTTCTGTGTTCGCCCTAGATACCATAAATTCTTTTTAAATGTTTTACAGGAGCTCGAGAGGGGTGGCACATACCTGTAATCTTAGCACTTGGGCACAGAAACAGGGGAATCAGAACTTTGAGGTCATTTTCTGCTATGTAGTGAGTTCAAGGCCAGTACGGGAAATAGGAACTCCATCAGAAACAAACAAATAAATAAAAAACGAGAACATACAGCATTGTGAAAGTTATACTTTTGATCAGTTATAATATATATTACAATATAATATTACTGTAATATATATATTACAGTAGGTGTATATATATATACAGTAATGCCACAGTGTGTCTTTCTGACTGGAATCATGACTTTTAACTTTTAATAACCACAGAGGGAAGACTATATTAAATGATCAGATGCTGCAAGTCCTTCCAGAGGGAGGCAGAACACCTGACTTCACTTCACAAACACGGTCACATGAAAACAAGAAGCTCTTACTCTTTCCGATCAGGGAATAGACAGTGCTGCACGCAGAAGGAGGCAGAAACAAACAAATGAAGGAATGAATTTGAAGAATCCAGCTTCATCCGTGGTATCACTTCATGGAATATGAGTGAGGAAAATGAATAGTGAGGTCACTTCACTTAGCTCAAGTGATTCCGTGGGCCTAGTGATGGAGAAGCCAAGCTTTCTGGTGCCCCATCATCCTCTGGGCAATTTCTATACTTTCATAGCATACCACAACTAAGAGAGGCACTTGGATTATAAGGGGAAACTTCTGTAACATCTCTGGTGTGAGCACTGGTTGCGAGATGTTGGCACCAGGAGCCTGGTGACCTTGGAGAACTCCTCATGGACCCCTTCAAGTACAATGGCGTGCACCAGAAAACAAAGACAGTTTCGAAGGTGCGCAGAGCTATCCAAAATACAATTAGCTAAATGTAAAAGCAGAGCTATCCAAAATACAATTAGCTAAATGTAAAAGGAATTGCTCCCGAGTAGGTGTATGCAAAATAAACAATACCTCACGCTTTGTTTTAACTCCAACCAGTGTGTGTTTGTAGACACAACTCAAGTGCCCGCATTCGTGGCTTGCAGAGATGGGAGTCCGTTCGGCCTGGAGAGGGCTTTGAGTGTTTATCACTGTGATGATAGGCTCGCACACTTGAAGAGGTGGTTTGTTAAAGAGACCCTGGTGGCTGGAAAGAGTGGCTGAATAGGCTTGGTGGGGACACGTCTGAGCCACTCTCTGTGACCAGCTTCACAGTCCACAGATTGTGAAACTGTTGACTTGTGAAGATGTCCTGGCCATGGTAAAAATGATGCAGGGACCCACTACGAGGAGGCTCTGGCTTTTTAAGTTCTTCTTTGCCTCCTCACCCTTCATGTGTACCCCACCCCCTTTCTCATTGTAGGTTCACTCATTCCTACATAAAGCGAGATTTGGCAATCTTGTCAAAATGGTATTCTCAATTCCACTATTATTTTGTGGGATTCCACTGCAAAGGTGGGATTAGTGGTTTAGTGAATAAATCCTCTCATCCAAAATCCAGCAAGTGATCTGTAAGCACTGGGGTCCCCTTCTCTAGCAGGGACCCCACACACAAAATGGTATTAATGGGTAAGAAATAGTCATTACAATTAAGTTTACAAGGCACCTATCAACAGAAGCCACTTAGAGGAACCTAAAGGACTAAGCAGACAAGTTACTTCATCACCTGTTTTGCATTCACACCGGCGAAAGCTGAGGGGTAACTATTACTGCGCAATGTCCCCCCTGAAAACAGCACCTTCTGCACTGTCTAACAACTACACTAATGATTGCAGAATGGATGCCGGGATACTTTAGTATTCTTCATTCACCAGGCCCCAGCATTTAGCTGAGTCAAAACTGTCAATACAGAGAGATACAGCCCCTTATCTGCCTGTCCTCCCACTTCTGCCCTGTTTTCTGGCCTCGGAAGCATTTCTTCAAACTCAAAGTCAATATGAACATTTCTATTTAGTTTCAAAAGGAAACGGCTGCGAATTGTGTACGGTTGATAACTTTACAACTGCATTCACTGAATGGAACTGGAATTATTTTTGGTCTTCGTGGAAAGGGGTATGAATTTATTCCTTTCTGTTCATGAACTTTAGGTATATTCTTATATTGCTCAAGCTTGGTTTCATGTGTCTTGGTGAAATGCATGATATCGTCAATTATGCATAAAGACCTCCAGTAGCCCTTTTTTTTTTCAGTTTAAAACATAAATTTTAAAATTCTGAAATGATTCTCAAATACGAAACCATCTGTCTGGTGTAGAGAAAGCAACATGGGTTTTGATTGATGGCTGTACTTGCTCCATGAGAGTGAGGAAGTGGTTTACTGTCTCTGACTTCCATTTTTCTCCACTTATAAAATGGAAATAATATGCTTCAGTGGTGTCATACAGCCTTTGAATGTGTTACCTGGCGTGGAAAGGACTTTTTAAATGTGATTAATTCAAGAATCTTGAGAGGGGGAGTTACTTTTGTGGGACTAACAGAGTGCTTACAGAGGCAGAGGGAGGTGTCTGGTGATTTAGGAGGAGAATGCAGGCTGATTTGAGCAGTGAAATTGTAGGTTGAGAGATGACAATAGCCATCAGAAGCCGCAAAGTACAAAGAACAGATCTCCTTGGAGGGTCCAGAAGGAACCAGCCCCACTAACACCTTCGTTTGTGGCCCCGAGAGTCTCATTTTGAATTTCTGGTTTCCACAAGTATAAGAAAAGAGTATTTATTTTTAGAACCACTAACCGTATTTTTTTTTCTTTCTTTTATGGCAGCAATAGGAAAAAAGGCGACATTTAGCCCGCGCCATACCAGGGATGACTACAATGGAACCACACACGCATGCGTGCAAACAGTGAGCACACACGGTACAGTTTACTTATATGCAGCTTTAACAACGATGCTCTTGTCGCTCTTCCTGCTGCATAAGACATGCCTATTTTGTAAAATAAAGCTTGTGAATTAAACCATGAGTGATGCTGGAAAGGAAGATTTAAATAAATCAATGGCTTGCCAAAGGTGACAAAGCTCTAACTAATACACGCTCGGGTCTGACTTCCTGAAGAGTTCCCTTATCACAGAGAACTGGTTTTGTGGCACTCATGTTCCTCCCTCGTGGGCAAATTGTGGAGCCTACTCTCTTCAAAGCCATAACTGAACCGCCTGGATTATGGTGAGGTTTCCTGCATGCACTCTTCGGCAGAGAAGTTTCTTCTTTAGTTAAAGTGGCAGAGACTAATTTTGAAATGTGCTTCGGGTTTTGGTTGATGGTGACAGGTGATGTGAAGCCCGCTCTTCCTCTTATCTGATGGTAACTTTCCAGATGGTACCTTAAGTACTAGCTGTATGTGTTCAGTGTTTGAAATGGAAGGCCGTTGTCTGCAAATCTGGGCATGTGTTGTGTATGTGAGTTCTCATGATGTACTTCTAATTTGAAATCACATGAGAATGGACATTTGAAGGGTATTAACACTCTGGCAAGGCAAAAATATTTTCATGGAACATTAGCTCTTTGAATAAATTATGATATTCTCCGTTATCAAGTGGGTGGCATGTAATCACATGCCTTGACTTCTCAAAATTGTTTAACTTCTCAAAATTGTTTAATCATATTTGTTTATGATTATATGCTTTGCAAGTCATCTTTGTTGGAATGCTATATGATGAAGGCATAGAATCGTTGGTTCTTCTGATGAAGGTGTACTTTCTCAATATGCATGGTAGGGTAATCACACCATTCCTCACTCAATGAAAAGTATTCTGATATCTGCTTCATGGATAGCTCTATTTTCACACATATATAAACATGTATTTATAAACATAGCAAAAGAGCAGTCTATTTCAATCTTAATAGTGACTAACTTACTGAAAAGGAACTGGATTGAAGTACCATTAAAGAAAGGACAATAAGGATGAGGCATATTCTTCTTCTAGACTACAAAATTTGCTACTCCAGTGTTTGTTTAAACACTTTAAATAGTCTTTGCTAAGATTGAATGGTGTGAAACCTGTATCTTTCTTCATGATGTGACCATAAGGGGTGCAGAGAAATAATGGAGAGATGCTGCATTTATTTTTCTTGGAAGCAATATTTTCCATCCATTTCTTTTGGTAAGATCCCCAAGTTGGGTTCTTTCTTTCTTGTAAAAGCAGCGTTTTGTGAAGACAAACCTTCAGGAGGTGAAGAGATTGGTCACTCAGTGGGAAAAAGTGCTTGCTGTGTGTGTTGCCTAATCCTGGTAGTCAACTTGACATACCTGGTGTGCTGGCTAGTTTTATGTCAAGTTGACACAAGCTATAGCCATCTGAGGGAACAGAACCTCAGTTGAGAATATGCCTTCGTAAGCTCCAGCTGTAGGCCATTTTGTCCAAGTCATGAGGAATAAGTCAGTAAGCAGCACTCCTCCATGGCCTCTTCATCAGCCTCGGCCTCCAGGTTCCTGCCCTGTTTGAGTTCTTATCTTGACTGCCTTCAGTGATGATTTATGATCTGGAAGTGTAAGCAAACAAGCCCTTTCCTTCCCAATTTGTGTTTGGTCATGGTATTTTACCACAGCAATAGTAACGCTAACTAAGACACCAGCAATGAGGAAACCACAACTGGAAGGTTGCTTATAGAATACTTGCCTGTGAGTCTATCTGCAGGACATTTTTCTTCATCTCTACTTGATGGAGAGAGGCCTAACTAACTAGTGGTAGTTCCAAACCTGAGAAAATGGTCCTTTTCCCTGTGGTCTCTGCTTCAGTTCCTGCCTCTGGAATCCTGATGAGGCCAGCATGTGACTGATATGATGAGTAAATCAGATTTCCCTCCCATTGTATGTGGGTTGCCTCCAACTGATTACGAGCCTGAACAGATTACAAGGAATGAGGAAGGAGTCTCTCCTCTGAATGATTACCTTTGAGCTGAGACACTGATCTTCTCTTTCCATTGCCTTTTGCCTTGGTTAGGAATTCTACCATTGACCCTCACGTGCCTTCAATTTGATGACTGATGGTCTTATTTTCCAAAACAATAAGCTAGCTAATTCTTCACAGTTTGTCTAATCTATAGTGATATCTACATGATTATTGTATATGTGTGTCTTATTGGTTCTGTTGACCAGGAAACTTAGACTAGTACAAACACCCCACAAATTTGTCAAGAATAAGTGGAGTTTCTGATCCTCAGTTTTGATCGATTCTTGCCTCAGCAAGAACCACTCTGATAGACACTCGGAATAGTGTTTCCCCAAATATCAGAGTACTCCTGTTGTCCAATCAAGGTGACACATAAAATAACCTTTGTAGCACTGGCACCACAGAACCTCAAATTCAAGGCAGGACCAATTCTTGCAGTGAAGATCAAAAGGAGCGCTATCACAGGCTGCCTGTGTTCACGAAGCTCAAAACACCTTTAGGAAAAGTCCACCAAATCACTGACCAAGCAGCAAACCCCAAAGCCTTGAAACAGAAAGGCAGCGATAATTTTCTTCTTGGCTGGGGTAATTTGGAAGAGACGTCAAAAGCACCACTATGCTATCTTGGCTCCTATAAATCTAGAATTAAAGATCACATTTTAAGCTGCAAGAAACTCTTTTACAAATTTGTGATTGTGCGTAGTTACTTCAGGGATAACAGTGTGTACTAACTTTTCATACCATTGCCCAGGGCCTTGAATGTATAGAAAGCACATCAAAGAAGACCTGGACCCACTGTCACTGTATCTAGCTTTCCAACACCTCTGTGATTGCTCAGAAAAATGGAAAAACAGCAACCGCCTGCTAACTCTGCCCTTAAAAACCAACGTATGTCTTTACTCTTGCTCCTGTAATAGACACCACTTTCATTATTACTGTCTCTCCACCCTGCTAGAGAAGGGGACCCCAGTGCTTACAGATCACTTGCTGGATTTTGGATGAGAGGATTTATTCACTAAACCACTAATCCCACCTTTGCAGTGGAATCCCACAGAATAATAGTGGAACTGAGAATACCATTTTGACAAGATTGCCAAATCTCGCTTTATGTAGGAATGAATGAACCTCCACATGCATAAAGGAACAACGACACATGCTTTCATACCCACAATTAGGAAGGAGTGAGACTAGTGGGTGTAAGTAATTGAACACAAATTCTTGATACCATACTGAAGCCAGTATGGAAGTTAGCAAATACTAACCTGTCTTTTCTTCCTGTGTTGGGAGATTCTTAGGATGACAGCGAGATGGCAGCCTGCCAGGAGGAGGGAGAAATGGATGAGCATAGCTCCTCCACCCAGCATCTAAAAACAGTGCTCAGAATCCCACCCATCAACCCAAGGAGATGAATGACTGAAATCACATTATACCTATATTTTCTGATGTGAAAACTGTCAACATTACTGTCACTGGCAACGTTCTAAGTGAGCTGGAAGGAGATTTTCAGCAGTTCACAATTGGTTAGCTCATATTTCCAGAGCTCTGGGGAAATAGCCTTGATACTTCAGTATTCAATAACAGGATTGCCAGGGAGAAATCATGGTCAGAAGTGGAACCATTGATCCAGAAGTCTCTAAGTTCTGAAGAAAAAAAGTGCCTGGTGTCAACAGATCTGGCCGAGACAGGGAAAGACATGGTTTTTGCAGGACCATCTTTGATGTCTGTTTCTTGAGCACTTCCGTGGGTACCACAGTGAACAAGCAAAGCCCCACCCTGGAGGAGCTTGCGTTCATGCTCTGTGTTCACCTGAGGATGCTGGAAAGGAAGGTGTCTGGTGAAAAAGAGAAAGACCCCAAAATGGACTTATCCCAGAGAGTTTTAATGGGATGGTAGTTTCTTAGAAAAGGCAACAGGCTTGTCCCTCTGAAGGAGGAGGGAGTTGAGCTGTGGCAGATGTCACTGTGTGAGTATACGCTCTGTGCTGCAGTGGGTATGTGACTTTAGAGACAGCACTTGATTCTATCGCCGTGAGTGGGCTAGTGACGAACTGGGTGGGCTAGAGGACCACAGACAGTATTTTACTTGAAGAATAGAGGTCGAAGCAGACAGTCCTTTGAGTTCACATTTAACTTTATGCACATATATATGAATATATATATATATATATATATAAATTTAGGACCGTATTTTATATGGACCACACAGAATTTTATGACCATGACTTTTACATGTAATAGTTACGTTTTGTTCCAGGCAATATGAAAAACCAAATTTTAAACATTTCTATCTTATGTATAAAATACTCACAGAATGAAAATACATACTTTAGTAGACAGAGCACAAACATATACAGTGTTTCATTTAAAATTTACAACACAATGTTCCCAGGTAAGTATTATTTTGTTTCAAAGAAGAAAACAGAAACATTGACAATCATATCCAACCTGATTCAGAGATGGGATAAAGATGTGTAGAAATAAACAGAACTAAAACATCTGGTCCCAGGGCTCTTTTCTGAAACTGATACTCCAACCAAGGTCCATGCATGGAGATAACTTAGAACCTCTGCATAGATGTAGCCCATGGCAGCTCAGTATCCAAGTTGGGTACCCTAGTAAGGGGAACAGGGACTGTCTCTGACATGAACTCAGTGGCTGGCTTTTTGATCACCTTCCCCTGAGGGGCAAGCAGCTTTACCAGGCCACAGAGGAAGATAATGCAGCCAGTCCTGATGAGACCTGATAGGCTAGGGTCAGATGGGAGGGGAGGAAGATGTCCTAATCAGTGGACTGGGGGGAGGGGCATGGGAAGAGAAGAAGGAAGGAGGGTGGGTTTGGGAGGGGATGAAGGAGGAGGCTACAGCTGGGATACAAAGTGAATAAATTGTAATTAATAAAAATAAATTAAATTGTAAAAAAAGATATGTAGAAATCTTGTGACTTTATATTTGCTCTTCCCATCAAACGTGGAGCTATTTGTGGTACTTCTTAAATATTTTAGAAGCGACCTGTTTTTAAGTATACTCTGACTCATATGTAAAGAATTATATCCTTTAGATATATCTAGTAAGGTAACAAAAATGTATATGTGAGAAATGTCTTGATTCTAATTTGACAATAACTTTCTTTTATATTGTAAGAGGTTCAGCATCAGATACATAATACCTTCGTTTGATAAACTTCAGTAGAGTATTGCTTCCTTCAATGCTTCCCAATTTGAATGAACAGCATCTACGTGAATGCTAATAGAGTGCAAAATATTAGTTACTAAATTGCCAGTATACTAGAATTACAATCTGCTTTGAAAAGAGGGAAACCTGTTTATACTTTTTTTTTTTTTCATTTTCTAGGAACTCAAATGTCTCAGAACTGTTCTGTAGACACTCTCAAAATTGTATACAATTAGGCTAAGAGTAAGATTAGTTCATTTGTTTATATATATTCCTTAGGTACTGGTGGCCGTAAATTAAGGCCAGCTTAGGCAATACATGGAGACCCCCATCTCTAAATAAATAAATAAATAAATATAAATGAATGAATAAATAAAACCCCAATTTCCCATTTACTTTCTTGGATGGATCACTTCATTCTAGTTGTTCTTGAGCTGCATTTGTTTTTATACTTTGCGAATTTTAGTGAGTTGTTGATGCCTCTCCTCACTGCAATTTATTAAATAGTCTTAGGATAGACTATAAATTCAATAATCCCAAAGTAAAAATGAGTGATAATAACTTAAAGCACTTATTCCATAGAAGATTAGAAGATATTCCTATTATAGCGAAGGTGAAAGATCAAGGTGAAATGATAGCATTTCAGATGGTTTGAACAAAGAATTGTAAAAGCCTCTTGGAAATTATTCAAGTCAGTTTTATGACCTACTCATTTCTGGGATCAGCTTCTTCTAAGCAAAGGAGGACCCCAAGTCTGGTGCGGGGGCTCAGCAGGTAAAGGTGCGTGCTACCAACCCCGGTGACCCGAGATCTAGATCACGGACCCAAACGGTCGAAAGAGAAAACTGGCTCCTTCCAGTTGTCCTCTGATCTCCTTGCATGCCCCATAGTGTGTGCACACCCGCTGCTCCAACCACCACCACCGTCACCACCCCCGCCATCACCACGCCCGCCATCACCACCCCCGCCATCACCACCCCCCGCCATCACCACCCCCGCCATGACCACTCCTGCCATGACCACCCCCGCCATGACCACCCCTGCCATCACCATGCCCACTGAAGAAATATCATCTCTTTTCTTTCTTCTTTCTTTCTTTTTTTTTTTTTTTTAATTAAAGAGGACTCTGGAAACTGTGAGAGATGCTAAGTACCCTGCCCTGCCACCACGAGAAAGCAAACCTCTGTAGCTTCCTTGCAGCGTTAGCTCTTCTCTACCTCATGACCCTACAAGTTCTAACATGCACTGAAGTAATCAAACGACATGAGACTTTTTCATGTCTCGCTCATGCTCAGCTTAGATTTGTGTTGTCCTCCACACATCTTAGCAGGTGTGGAGCCAGAGCCAAAGGAAAAAAAAGAGGGGGTGGGGGGACGTATTAGTTGCTCTAGAAAGGATGAGCTCATCAGTGTCAAGGTGACATTCCTGCCTGCACAGGGTGATCTTTGCAGTCACTGTCCCTGTCTCTGAAGATTGTACTGGTGGACTCTGGTTAAAATGCCAGAGAAGAGCTGGAAGTGAAAATACAGTCAGGTTGACATCCCTACAATCATTATTTGTTTTGCAGACAAAGAAATGGAGATGCTGAGTAGTTAATGCGACTTATGCATATCACACAGACAGACCTCAGTTGTGACTGACTTCAGGGTCCACTCTCTAAGCTTCACAGACACTGAAAACATGAGCACTAATGGCATGAGCCTGGAGGCTAGGCGTGCTTGCCTTTAAGGCTCCCTATAGAGCATCTCAATATTGTTATTCTTTTAATGTAATTTATTTGTCTGTATGAAGAGTTTTAAATTTTTTCATCACCACATATTAATTGTGCAGAATAATTAGTTCCATCATGGCAATTTTGTACATCACAATGCAGTTTGGTTTATTCGTAAAAATAGCGCCTGCTCCTGCTGATGAAAAGATTACAGCAATAATTCTTCCTCTTCCTGGCCTTTGCCTGGGCTTTTTAAAGCATCTGATTTCTGTTTGTTGGTTGACACTTGTCCTAATGTAATTCACTTACTACTAAGTATTGAATTCCTTATGAATTGGAAATCACAATTTCATCTCCTCCTTTTATTCTTACTTTTCTTCTTTTACATACCTCTGTCCTTCCTCCTATATTCCCTTGCTTTCTTTGACTAGGGAGGTATATGAAAACCACACAGGTTTGTATCCTTTGTGTTGGCATGCATTTAAATCCCTTAGAAACATATGTGACACTTCTACCCAGTTAGAAAAGCAGTAGCCTTGGGACCATGCATTCTAAGTCAGTCTTCGTGTCCACCATTTTGGCTAGGGGCCAGTAGGTCCAACAAGGTCAAATTGCTTTGTATGTTCTCCTCCCTTCTACCAAAGCAAATCTGAGGTCTCTTCAGCCCCGATGGAATTGAGTGGAGAATAAGAGGGAATCCTGTGCCTAGGGAAAGACAATAGAAAATTAGGCTTAGGGTCATTTATCTCCCACCATGCCACCATCAGCTGGCCATGTGGAAAAACAACCCAAGAAATATAGGCATGGTATGTGTCTTCCATATTCCATCATCCCCAAGGGATAAAGGTTCAGCTAACAGCCATGACCAAGGAGAGTTTGCTTCAGAGAATGAGCAAAAAAGGGCCAACTACCAGAAGAGGTATCCTTAGAGTCTGGCCTGCACTGGAAAGAAAGATGAAAAGAAGAGAAAGGACTCATTTTGCCTTTCTTAGGCAGCACTCAAAAAGGCAGGCAGACCTAACAGATAGATCATCTTGAAGGCCCCATAGTGAAAGCCAGATACTAGGACCATGAAGAATGTGGTGGAAGCATGTTGGGGGCATGGGCTGTAGGAGCAGTGACATGCAGACAGGGAGCATTAAGGGTAAAAGACTCAAGCCTTAGACGGGCTCCTCAGCCCTCGTGCGGAATGAGTGAAAGGCTGGCTGCAAAGGAAGGAGGCAGTGGACAGCAACGATGGCTATATGGTGGTTTCAGTTGTAGAACCAGGGTCTCAGTAACGGCGAGGTACAAGGCATGGTCGTGGATGTGGTGACTGAATAGGGGTGGAGACAGGGTTGAGAGATCGGCTTTTTAAAGGCATCCTCTGCAGATGACTGAGGGAAGTGGCCGGGATGAAGGGAGATGATGAGTTCAAAGCTTAATTAAATGTGGGAAGTGGTTATTAGTTCTGCAAAGGACTATAAAGAGAGAGAAGGAAAGAAACACCATACTTCAACTGAAGGACACAGATGTGAGGGAATAAAAAAGAGCTTTTGAATGAGAATACCAGAATGAAGTTTGGGTTGTAATGCTTGTGTTTTTTTATGCTTAGCTAAGTACAATTTCTGGTTCAATAAGTTGCCAATAAATGTTTGTAAAAGTACTTTAGGGGGAAAGTATTGGAAGGAAATGTTAACTCACTCATATTCCCAAAGGGGAAAAGTGATTCACGATATAAAACATTCTACAGGGCTGAATTTGAACTTCAGTGATTGGGGAGAGTTAGAATGTTGCAGGTCAACAGCCAAATTACCTTAGTCCCTAAATAGCCATTCACTGTGCACCTCTGTCTGTGTCCTGAGGTCCTATGGCCATTAGATAAATCTTTTTGTAGTATACTAACAGGCTTAGCTTTCACCAGCTCAAAAGCGGAGATGTCCCTGCTTTGCTGTACCTTACCTGCCTGATACATCTGCCAATGTGTTTGGACAGTGTCTTGATTTATAGCTTTCTTTCTTCTGTTACTGTAAAAACAGAAAAAAACCATGCATCTGTTAGCACATCGGAAAGTGGTATCAGGCTAATGTGGATCTGGGCTCCCAGGCCATGGGCACTCACATTTGACTCCTGGGCCATGATCACTTGTATTGGAATCTAGAATAAACTGTCTCCTACTACTTTGGCATGAGGCCTGTGTTTTACAAATGTCCAAAGGAGGAGAAAGTCACCCTGGGAGGTTAGAGTTAGAGGAAGCCTAATATGGAGACTGGATGAAAGAGCAGCTTATTCAGTCCTGATTCCTCTCTTTGTTTTTCACCCAGTGAAAGAAGGACACAGCCCCACCTCTCCTCAGCAATGGTGTAGGCCATGTTTGAAAGCACAACATTCTCATGCAAGACATGTTGAGCATGTGTTCAAAGAAGTGAGTGTTGCTCTTTGTTGTTGCATTTCCCACAAAAATGCATACGTGGGTAAGAGCAGTATTTTCTATGACTTATTTTCTACGATCACGTCGCTATCTTTCATTCAAAACAAAAACGGAAAAAACAACAACAACAAAGAAGTAGTACAGGTGAGAAATCTTGATAATGTTATAGAAATTACTATATAGATTTAGTCCAATCAATACTAAAGCAACTACACATTCTTTAAGTCTTTTAAAACAAGTTTGTAAGTTGAAAATAGGAAGTTAAAAAGTATGCACAAATTCACCAAATCCACCAGGTATGCTTGGCCCCGCCAGCCTTACATGTACTCAGAATCTTACACTAGCCCATAGGGAAAGGGAGTTCATCTGTCACGGAGTCTGTCTGGAAAGTGACAAACACAATAGACACATGAGTAATTTTCACACTATTATAAAATAAAGTATTGTAGGTCTATTCACTGTGTGCCGGCTAGGGTCAGTTCCTAAGAAGGACGGAGAGAAGGCGCGCTGAGGAGGGAGCCCAGGAGCAGCTCCCGTCCTCCCTGTAGTGTAGAGGCAACACTCCCCCTTTCCCTCCTTCACCTTAACGGGAGGTAAATAGGATCAGACGGAGATGCGTCCAAACTTTCTGGCAAACGAGGCCTCCTTGTCCCAAACTCACCCTTGCCGGACTCTTAAATCTTTCTGTTTTCACTCATCTTTAACTCGCTGAGGGGGAGTTCGGTCTCGGGCATCCTGCCATCCCAGCTCTTTCCTGTGCTCGGACTGGAAGGATCCCAGAGCAAAGCGGGGCAAAGCGAATTGGTTTTGCAGCAGTGAGGTGCAGCTTTGCCCTTTGGCCCATGGGGCCTTGCACACCACTTCTCTGTGTCCTGCCTTTTCTCTAGGCAGGAAGCCAGGCAGTCGAGGCTGCTGTCTACTTCTACTTTGTCTTAATCAAACAGTGAATCAAATGGGGATGTTAATGCAAACACTGGTCTTATTTCATTTCAGCGCCAGAGGTGTCCCTTGGCAACGCAGGGTCCTGGCGCCCTGATGGACTGCAAAACCAATGTTTATAAACCATCCTTTCTCCCAGGCTTGCATAATGGAGTGGAGATTTTTCTCTTATCGCTTCACAAAGTCCACAGCCCTTTCCTTTCGTTGGCCTTTCCAGCCATTTGCATTTAGAAGTAGAAATTCCTTCAGGACCACACTAGAAACTGATGGAGCTGTATCTTTTTTTTTTTTTTTTTAACCTTCAGAGGAAGAGTCCTCCCCTCGGTGAAATATTATGTGAGGTATCCCCACATATATCCAATCAAAACTGAACTGCTCAAAGGAAAGAGAAGAACGTAGAAGACGGAGAACGGTCTGGTCTGCCGTGCGTTCTCGGCGGCTCCTGGAGCGTCAACGCTGGTTTGTGGTTTGTGGAAGGTTCTGGGACGGCTCTTGTCATCCTTTCTGGCTTCTTGAACGATGCAGACGACATTTGTCAGCAGACCAGTCTCTCTGTAGTTCACCTCTGCTCCTCTTCCTGGTAGCTCCCTTGAGTGTCAACCATGCGTTTCCACGTACGCTAGAAAAGTCTGGGACTATGTGTCATTCGTTAGCTCACTTTCTCTCCCCAAGGAACACACGGTGATAATACTATAGAATTAGCCAGGGAACCAAACATGCATGCACTCCCACCAGTCAGTAGGAAAGACTTATCATCTCCTTCTGGCCTCAACACGGATTCTGGTGGGCAGAGTTTCATTTGGGAATGGTGCCCTACTTGGTGCGTTTTGAATGTGATCACTGAGGAAAGGGTTTTCCATTCCACAGGATGTCGTAGCTGTTACAGCCAGGGGCATGTGATGCCAGCTCTCTGGGTTTCTCTGCAGGTTTAATCTTTTCCGTTCCAACACTCCTGAAGGCATCATCTTTGAGTGCTTTATTAATAGCCAAACAAGTGTGAGCATTCCCTCTGGGTTGGTGAAGGTTTATAGTTAATGAAGATAGTTAGCTAGTGAAGATTGATAGCAGAAATACGGTACTAGCCACATCTGCAGTCATGCACACACGTACTCAGAGTGCAGGCAAAAAGTCCACCCAAAAAGCTGCTAGGCCCTAATGCTGACATTATCAGTCAGATTTCACCAAGAAGAAAAGTAGATAGGAAAGCATATATTCAAGATACACACACACACACACACACACACATGCACACACACACACACACACACACACACAGTGGTGGCCTGCCATTGAGCACCCATGTTTATAATAAATTCCTTACAATGGATTTAACTTTCTGCTGTGAAACATAATAAGTTCCTTTAGCAACTTAGTGCCTACTGAATTTGGAGAAACTCTTTTCACCCTGTCAATATTTCAGTTCCCTTTTCTTCTTTCAAATATGTTCTAACTACACAGATTCTGGGAGAGTCCGTGTTGTCTTCAGTGAGGCAAAAGTTCTAGGGCAGGAGTGGACTTCACGTCCGTTGATTCTTTGGTTTTAGTAAGATTTTCAAAGAGAATTTGGTACATGTTTCATCACACTATTTAACAAAGCTGTCGTGTGAATTTGTAATGCAGTCTCAGACACCCTTAGAGCATTGGTTCTCAACCTGTGGGTTATGACCCTTTGGGAGTTGAACAACCCCTTTATAGGGCTTGATATATCTATATCTATATCTATATCTATATCTATATCTATATCTATTTCTATATCTATCTTCTGCATATCAGATTCATTATGATTCATAATAGTAGTAAACTTGCACTTATGAGGATGTAACAAAAATAGTTTTGTGGCTGGAGTCACCACACATGAGGACGTGTATTAAAAGGTCACAACATTAGTAAGGTTGAGAACCACTGTCTTAGAGGAAGATGGAGGTGAGACTTAAAATTCAGTTTCCTCCTGTTTTCACTGTATGTAGGAATCCCTCGGCAGAAGGCACGCAGCCCTCCAACCTGTGTCCCTAGAATTAGTGATTTATTCTGTTCTGTTTTGTTTTCCTGCCTAGCTTCTACTGTTCCTCTTCCTCCTCCTCATCTTCTTTCTTGTCCTTCTTCTCCTGGAGGCTTCAAGTTATGGAAGTCACAGGAACTGCCCCCCAAAATACTTCCAATTATGGCAATAAGGGTGTGTAAATCAGTCTTGCTTAGTGTTTACACCGAAGATGGATGCGAAGCAAAGAACATCTTTTCCCCGTGATTGAAGAAAAAAGAAGCTAATTGGCAATTTATTTCTACCCCACAACAATTTAAAGGTTAACCCTGGCATCTGATTCTTTTCACTTATCTCCAAAGAACTCATTTTCACATCATCCTATTTGTGGACTTCCGTTCCTCTAACACTGCTTTATATGAGGGTTTACCACCTCCTCTCTCTTTCAGAATTTTAATAGCAAAGCATTAAACTCTAGCTAACTCTTACCGTTTTCGGTACACACAAAGATAACACAGCATATATATCATATATGTGCTATATATATATATCATATATAATATATGTGTAAGATAATGCCTGTCTACCTACCTGTCTATATATCTTACAGAATTTGTCATGGACATTTTTTCATGCCTATTCCTACCGCTAAGATCACACCTTATTCATGACTATGGAAATAGACAAAGAACAGAACACATATAAAATTAAAAAAGAAAATTCCGCCACTCAGTATAGATTGAAAGAATTTGGAGAGGCAGAGATAAGAAGCACAAGTCCCAAGGGATAATATTTGTGGCTGTTCAGACCGACAGAACACATCATTTGTATTTACAACACTGCTCCAGTCTCTGTCAAATACTAGATGTTATCAAACGGGAGTTCAGAAATGAATGGGCAGAGTGAAAACTCACAGGGCAAGCAGACACGGGAAGATTCATTCTCGCATCGGGAGAGTGTTTAATTATGCTATATAACATCCCATTAAGAGAGCTGTCTGGGCAAACGGATGTGGATTTTCTTGTGGGTTTTCCCTTTATTTTGCCAGGCTGACTGGGAAGTGTGGGGTTTCCTCTTTGTTGTCGTTCTTCCACAGTGAGGATCTGAGGATCATTCTGCTTTGCCGAGGAACGTCAGGAAAGCTGGATGTAAGAGCTGCAGGATGCAGCGTGGGTGGGGTGGGCACAGCCTGCTTCCCGTGGGCCTTCTCTGTGTCTCAGTATCCCAGTCAGTTCTGTCACCACTCACTCAGACCTCAACGAGCAACGGCTAGAGTCAGACTTACAAAGAATCGAAGCTAAGTGAGGGAGGATCCTTGTAACCCAGAAGCTCATAGGATAACCCACAGGAGCGACACAAGTCTAGCTGTCCGCAGGGCTTGGTGACAGTTATAAAAATGTAGATTGATGGGGAAAGATTTTATTTTTGATTGATTTGAAAATAATTTCGTTATTATTTTATTCTTTTCTAGTTTAAAATACTTCCTCATGTTTTTAAGTAAAATGGGGATTATTGCCTGGTTTGAACTAATCATATGACATGTTCTCTTAAAGGTGAAAAAAATATCTCTAATTTTAACTTGGGCAAAGACTGGGTAAGAAATGAGTCTTTTCAGAGAGATAGTTTGTTCTTGTTGGATGAAGACACCCCCCTTTTAATGCTGGTCTTGTTTTTTTTTTTAATTAAAAAATTAAATTGAAATATAATCACATCATTGCATCATTTCCTCATTCCCTTTCCTCCCTTCAACTATACCATGGCCCCGCATCCGGCCCTTCCCGTGTTTTCCCCACAGCCTCTCAAATTGATTGCCTTGTTTTCTGTGATTACTACTGTTACATATACACAAGCATTCATATATAAATATAACTTGCTGGGTTCATTTAGTGTGGCTTGTGTGTATATGACTTCAGGACCAACTGCTTTCTATTGCAAAAAAACAAAACAAAACAAAAAACCCTTTTATTCTGCATCAAGAAAAACGATGAGGACAAGCCCATGTGGGGCTGGCCTGTGCCATGCTGGCACCTGGGTGGGTCCTTTCACTGCACTCTTGGTTGTTTCACTGTCTGCTACCTCATCACCGAGACGCACAGCTAAGCTCGGATTTCCTGTAGACCTGATTCTGCTTTTCAAAGCAGGACTAATTTGAAAGACCTGACAATTATCCAAACCGTACTTCCTATATGGGTTTGGATGAAGACTGTGTATTTATCTTAACAAAACTGCAACTTCATTTCAAATTCCACCTTGCCTGCAGGCTTTTTGGCCACACGTACCCAAGTAAATAAAGGAAGTGGGAGCTTTTCATTTTTTTCCTTTTCTTTTGATATCCTCTACCAAGGCCTTTTCTTGTTAATTTTGTCAGCTAGTTGCTACTTAAAGCTGACTTCCATAGAGCTGTGTGTATTTGCAGGTCGGCTTCATCAAACATTCATTGTTCAATACTGTGACAGCTGGTAGCAGACATACAAACTCTTCCCTTGTTTGGTTTTCTGATAAAGCCTGTCAAGAGCTGGCTGACTATAACTGAATTTGTCACCCTCTCAGCGAGGTTACACCTCTTCTTGCTATGAAATAAAACAATAAAACAACATTTCTAACCCTTCTCTCTCCCAGCCTCCCAATTTGACAAGCAAATACACGAGGTTTTAGCCAGAGAAAGAAAAACTCGCACACAGAAAAATGTAAAGATCACCTGTGAGAAACCCTGCTCAGAAGACATGGGGAAGCTGCAGGAAAGGTCACAGCACAGAGGGCTGGGCTTGTGCGCAGCTCCAACTGAGCAGCTGAACTAGGCCAAGCAAGCTGCAACTCTCGATAGCCACAAGCCTAGCGCCCTGCAGGAGGATTCTACGCTGGTATGGTCTGTTGGTGTGGTAAGACGAGACCTCCAAAAAAACGTTGACAAAATCTGTCTCCTATCGGATGTGCAGTTTGTAAAGATGAGAGAAGATGCTGGAGATGGAGGTTTGACTATCATCTTTAGATGGAACAAGGTGATAAACTCTTACATTGCCCAGGGTCCTCCTTAACCTTCAGTAAGGTTGACACCTTAATGTGTCTGCTTACCATGCTGTTCAGACACCTGGCTAGAGTCCTCTAATCCTCGCCTTTTCCCTTTTCCCTCCTTTCCTTTCTTCTTTTTTTTTTTTTTCATCTATAAAAGGTAATATTTACCATATCTGGATCAAAAAAGTTATTGTTAATATCAGCTGAATCAGTTTGGTAAAATTAAGTTTGTTTATTTATTTATTTATTTTTATTTATTTTTTTATTAATTACAGTTTATTCACTTTGTATCCAGCTGTAGCCCCTCCCAATCTCACCCTCCCTCCCTCATCTCCTCCCATGCTCCTTCCCCAGTCCACTGATAGAGGAGGTTCTCCTCCCCTTCCCTCTGACCCTAGCCTATCAGGCCTCACCAGGTCTGGCTGCATTATCCTCCTCTGTGGCCTGTTAAGGCTGCTTCCCCCCTCAGGGGGAGGTGATCAAAGAGCCAGCCACTGAGTTCATGACAGAGATAGTCCCTGTTCCCCTTACTAGGGTACCCACTTGGATACTGAGCTGCCATGGGCTACATCAGTACAGGGGTTCTAGGTTATCTCCATGCATGGACCTTGATTGGAGTATCAGTCTCAGAAAAGACCCCTGTGGCCAGACATTTTGGATCTGTTGCTGTCCTTGTGGAACTCCTGTCCCCTCCAGGTCCTACTATATCCCTCTACTTTCATAAGATTCCCTGCACTCTGCCCTAAGTTTGGCGATGAGTCTCAGCATCTGCTATGATACCCTGCTGGGTATAGTCTTTTCGAGGCCATCTGTGGTATGCAAAATTTTTTATTTTAAATATTTTATGAGAATTTTATACATGAGTATTGTATTTATATCATTTCCATCTCTCTCTTCTCCAGCTTCTGTGTCTCTAGCTCCCTCTCAAATTATTAACCTCTTTAATTACTACATATGTTTATATATAGCTTGCTGAAGCAATTAGTTATTTCTCATGGGCATATGTATTTAGGGCTGACTGCCTGGGAGTGGACAATCTATCAGGTCATTCATCGTTGGAGAAGACTGATTTTTCTCTCTTTTAACATCCAATAATTGCCTATAGCTTTTGATCTGGGCGTGTTAGATTTTGGCTGGATTTTAATTAGAATTGGATAGGGTAGTAGATCTTGTTAGATTTCCCTCATCTACATTGGTGTGTGTTGTCATTATACAACTATTATTTAGGCAAACATATTATTGAGATTTCACGATGCAGGTTCTTCGTCACATATGGAAGACACTATCTCACAGTAAACCTTCTGGTCTTCCCACTCTTACAGTCTTTCTGTCCCTGATTCTGCAGTGTTCCCAAACCCTTAGATGTGGGGTTCTGTTGCAGACGTGGGCCTGAGAACATACAGCCAGCACTGGCAAGTTCACAAAAGGAAGTTTTAAACTATTAAAATATATGCAAATGTTTTAGATTAACTACTGTTTTTTATAACGATTATTCATGATTATCTCAGAAAGAGTATCTTTACTCATTAAAGGTTCTATAGCATGAAATCATAAAGGAGGTGGCATCCGCGCAACAAAAATAATTCCTCCCATTTGAGGGACTGGAAGATCTGAGGTCAAAATGCTGCAGGTTTGGTGTTTGCAGAAAGCCAGCTTCCTCTTTGTTCACTGGCAGCCATCTCCTTGATATATCCTCTAATGATAAAGGTTTGGTGAAAGGAACTCCCTAAATGGCCTTTTATAAAGGTATATTAATCTATTAGACCCTTCCCTCCTGGCCTAACTGTTACACACAGTAGCAGCTGGAGCTAGGAAACAGTCCAGGACTAGGTTCAGAAGAAGTGGAAACAAGGCATTACCTAGAAACTATATCTGTCTTTCAGAGCTTTTAAAAAAAAAATGTAGCCATGGTGTATTTAAGCTCCAGGCTTCACTTTCTTTCTCTCCCCCCCCCCCCACATATACAGATTTTCAATTTCTCTGCTGACATTGTCTCCTTTTTTTCATTCGCTCTTGTGCTTTTCTCAAAATCCTTGTTGATATGCTCAAGATCATAGTCTGGCAATCCAACATCTAGACCATGTCTGGGATGATGTTTATTGATCACACTTTCTCTAGAGAAGGGGCCTTGTTTCCCCGGTTTATCATGTAGTGTTTCAGATTACCAGCTATCTATCCATTGGGAATGGCTGTGATGACACACTGAGAAGAGCTTTTCTATTTTTCCATCAGTTTGGCTGCTTACATTCACCTTGCAAACTCTTTTTCTGCAGAGAGCTCAAATGCCAGTTCAGTTCTTTCAGCCTGACTCCAGCTTATCCTACACATCTGTGGCTGAAGGTTTTTAAAGCATTGGGCAGGGCTTTCTCAGAGAAGTGAGGCTTCCCACCGCTGGCTTTTCTAGAATACTTCTCACTCTGATGGCTGTGATGGCTGCCACCTCTGGCCTCTGTCTCTGTAGGCTAGAAAACCAGCACAAGTCCCCTCAAGTATGGGTTTCCCTTAAGCCCTGTGTGTGTGTGTGTGTGTGTGTGTGTGCGCGCGCGCTAATGCCTCAGCACGTTAACCAGAGGGTTTTGTACTTTGTTGAGTTTCCAGTCATCATTTGGAGGATGGGGCCTGGGGGCGTCAGTGTGGGGGAACTCAAAAAGGAATTCTACACTGTTTGCTCTTATGACTCATTCTGACACATTCGCTATATTGAGGGGCTTCAGGGGTCAACATTTAGGTTACTTAAGAGTATTTTATCAGTATTGACCTAAGTTGTCAGACTATGTTTACATAGTCATTTGTTCAAGTTTCTGAAATGCCTCCTTTTGTTCTAGCTTGTCAGGGTTTTATTCTAGTGGTGTAACAGAATTATTGAAAATAGAAAGAATTGTATATAAATAGGGCCATGGGAGCATCATCATTAGGTATTTTATTCACACATAAAATACAAGCTTAGAGATTCTTTGATTTTAAAGTTGAAGACATCTCTCTTCCCTTGGGGCAGATTCTCTTTCAAGCCAATAATCATTTCACAAATTGAAAGGATGTTTCTTTAATTACATTTAAAAATTTCAGCCGTGAAATTGTCTATTTTAAACCAGGTCTGGTGACAGCACTTACCTTTAATTCCAGCACTTGGGAGACAGTTGGGCAGATCTCTGAATTCAAGACCAGCCTGGTCACCACAGTGAGTTCCAGGCCAGCCAGGGCTATATAGTGAGATACTGTTTAAAAGAATAAGAATAAGACATGTTTAATAGTTTAATGTTTAAGTTTTTATTTGTAATTTTGGGAGGTTAGCCATGCCTATGTTAAAGACAGGTTTGTTTAGGCTCTTGTATATCTCAGAGAAGCTACTTTTCTCCTAATGTCACAGCTGGGGCAAGAAACCCAGAATTTATGGAAAGGCAAATGTTGTCCAGTGGTTATTTCATTTGTAGCTATTTTATTAGGCATGGATGAAGCCTTCCTTCCTGTTTTGAAGCTATTTATTTAAATATTTGATTTTAAACACTGCAGCTACGTTTGCCAGAATGTAGATTTGTTAGCCTTTCAAATTGGCTGCCTTTCCAAGTTAGGTAAAAAAGATAGGTATAATTGGTTTAATCTCTGTTCTATTTATCAGGTTTGAGAAAGAGTATTCATCTTCTGTATTTAGAAAGCTTTTTGGTTTTCTGCTTTGCCCTTCTAACTCTCTGACTCACTGCACACTTATCCTCAGCCCACCAGAAGCTTGACATGACAGATTCACTGTGACTCCCTAATTGACACTTCTTATTTCTCTTCAAGCACTTTTAGCTACAGTTGATACTAATTACTGGGAGATAACTTAATTTCAAATTTGTCTACTCACTAAGGTTGATGTATACCCCCAAGATCCTTTCCGGCGTGTTCATAGTCATTCACGGGTGTGCTCAGAGTGCAGAGCATTTGAGGCACTTAATAGATATGTTTCCACCAAGGAGCGTCAAGGCCATCTTTGGCTGTTTCCCTGGCTACACTTACATGATGTCCTTCTGGTAATGAACTCAGTGACACCTTTCCATTTTGTGGTTCCTGTTAATTTCTCTGTTTAAAATGGCCCCCAAATGAAGTCTTGAGTATTCTCTACAGCATCAAGAGCAAGATGCTGTTGTATACTTTAGAGGGGGGAGTGTGTTAATTCAGGCATGAGTCAGAGTTTTGCTGGCCATCAATTCAGTGCTAAGGGATCAGCAACAGACAGTAAGGGAGGCGGCTTAGAGCAGAAACATCCATGTTAGTCATTTAGTAGTTGATAAGAAAGTTGAGTTCAAAGGCTCACAGGAACCTTGTACTTTCCATGGAGCAATGGTTTAGTATTTATTTTATTTTTGTGATTTTATAGACCTTGACTACAGTGAATAATCAGCCAACTTTCTCCTTCCTTCTTATTCTTTCTTTCCTTCTTTTTCTCTCTTACCTACATTTCTTCCTTTCTCCTTTTTTTTTTCCTTTGCAAAATTTCTTCTATGACCTACCCTTTAAGTTTATGTGCTATTTAACAGGTCTTTAGAGAATCAAGGTTTTCAGTTTACCTTTCATCCTGACATCTTCAAATTCTTGGCTTAGCATTCTCTAAGCTTCATGTGTCCAGAGCCATGGATCTGCTTAGCTTGTGAGTTAAGATGTCATACAAAAAGCAAATGCAAGCAGTGTGCCAAGCAATTGCTTACAATTTTTCTTCCATCCTCAATATCCCTTCTCCTGTTTTCGCTGTTTTTATTTAGTGCTACAAGTATGTAAGTTAGAAATCTAAAATAGCTTGTCTCCTTTCTCTTTATCCAGTATTGAACCAAGTCTTGCCAATAACCCTTTCTAACACTTAAACAGATCATATTTTCCTATTCCTACATCATCTGCTGGCCATTATTATTATTTTTTTTCACTATTATTTTCTATTTTCAAAAATATTGAAACATTAAAAAATATATCGATTATTTTATTAGAAACCTTCTTAATATTAATGATCAGAGTAGTGCTTGTTTTTAAAACTCTATTTTGGATATTTAGGCCTCTACCTCCTTTCCAACCTCCCAACCCTTCATAGGAGTGAGAAGTTATTGGGGAGAGGGGGTACAGAATCTTTACTTCTCTCAGCTGTTTAGGGTTGATGGGTCTTTGGGGACTATACCACTCTCTGTCAACAGCAAATGCAGACAGCAGTCTCCTCCAAGCTGTTGCTCCCTGAAGCATTGCTCTTTGTCTGCTCCAAACTGCCACACTGTCCATATCTCTGATCTCTCCAAATTGTTACATGCCACACACCAATACCACATACCTCCACTTCTCTTTCCAGGCTCTCAGAAAGAGTCCTAGACCATGGCCCTCTCCCTGCTGCATGAGGTAGGTCCTTACCATATGGCAAAAACTGTGCCCCACATAAGACAATTACAGCTCAACTAAAATCCTACACTTGGGATTAAAATGAAAGCATATTTACATAACATAACTAAGTTTTTAAAGAAACCAAAACTTCCATTAGAGATCAGTCTTTTGGTGTTGGACTTTAAGGCCCAGGTCTTACTGAATTGAATAAAAAGCTAAGGGTTGGCATTCTTTGTCGTCTCTTTCATAGGGGCAATGCAGACAATGCATTTTTATGATTCTCATTTTTTTTTCTTTACAGAAAAACTATTACTTAAGTACATTTACAAAGCATTATCTCTGCTGCCATTTGGTTGTAACCTATTGCTTTAGTTTAGTTATGAAAGTCTGTTAATATTCTTCTCTGTGACCTAGGCACTAGTTACAAGGAATGTTCATAATATTAAAAAAAATAGCATCTGAGACATTTGACTTCATATGTATATTTACATAACCTAATTTTAAGATATTGATCTTTGTTTTTATTTATGTGTGTGTGTCTATGTGATTATATGCACACGTGTGTGGGTGCCCTGGAAGTCAGAAGCAGGCAGCAAATTCCCTGGAGCTGGAGTTATGGGCAGTTGTAAGATGCCTAATGTGTGTGCTGGGACACAAACCTGGGTCCTCCAGAAAAGGCATCAAATGCTCTCAACAGCTGGGCCTTCTCTCCAGTGCTGCACTGCTTTAAAATGAAAGAAATTCAAAGTTTGAAGTGATGGCTATGAGCTCAGAGGACAGACATACCCTTTTGTATTAGTGCAAAAAGCTGACAGAAGGGAGTATGTACAATAGAAGAGACAGCATGGGGAAGAAGACAAGAAAGTGTTCACATGGCGTGAGAAAGAAAAGCTGAGGATGTACAAGGCTGTTGTGAGGAGGTCAAAAATCCCCGCAGAGGGAGTACACAAGGAAAAATATGAGTAAATAAGCTTGTGGAAGGACAGTGTGTCCATATTAAGTGAGTGGTATGATGGGAAAGAACCAAGACATCTGCTCCCTTGGGAGGATTACTTACTTCTCGCAGCTCACAAAAAACACGGTTTGGGAAAACATCCTAACAGATGACCATACATGAACTGTTTAAAAACGTTTATTTTTAAAGTACAGTTGCAGTTTGGTGAGGGACGGGGTATTCATCAAGCTGAAATTTTTTTATAGAATTTTTGCAAAGTATGTCAAAATAATCTTAACCATGCTACTGAGCTGTGAAAGATTAAAAACTACACAAAAGCAGCCAACAGCACTGGCCAGCTGACACCACCTCCCCAACAGACCCCTGAAGATACTACTCTTGGGAATTCTTTTGGAAAAGTTTGTATTTGTGAATTTGGGGGAGGGTCTGGCTGTGGTTGTTTGTGCTAGCCAGCTAAAAGAGTGTTTCCTCCTGTAAATCCCATCTGAAGTGATCAGTGCAGTCTCAGAAGACGTGAGAGCACTCAGATCTGTCTTGTACTTTCCATGCTTTTGTCACAGGAGACAAGTGACGTGCTGAGAATGTGGCACCATTTTGGCATGAAAACTGCCACTTATGAGGGTATATTTATGATAAAAGGGGATTTTTTCACATGGCAGCATATCTTGAAGTCCCATTTTGCCCCAAACGCAGATGCACTGGTGGTCCCAAATGAGCTCTTCACATTTGAATCACTTTATATTATATTTACTCAAGAAACCCACAGTAGCTCTCCTTACTTTTCCTTCTCCAGTTCCTCAGGTACTGTTTGAATTATATTCCACAGTTACCACAGGGGTACCTCCAGAGGAAACAGTTACAGATTGATGTCAGAATCAAGATTATCAAAGACCAACTATGTGACTCCTTGGTACCTGTTTTTATTAAAAGGCATTTTTTTTTTTTTTTTTTTTTTTTTTGGCTTGGAACCATGTAGACAGTTGCGCATCTTAAATGACTCCAAAATGTCCTTGTTTTACTTCGTACCCCTGGTTTACTTCTGGAAACATGCCTTCCAGCTGTCTGTTGAACATCTTCACAAGGTTGGCTGAACACGTAATAATTACTTATTGCTGCACTAAAATACACACAATAAAGCATGCCATACATTTTGATTCTTGCCTGCAAGCATCTTTCAGTCTCTTTGCAGCATCCATGTAGAGTACGGTATAAGCCCAATGAGAGAATGCAAACAATTGTTGGAGTCCATACAAGAACCAGTCAAATCTATAGTATTTAAGAGACTGGAATGCTATAAGGTGAAAGAAAAGAGGCAAGATTGGTGCAATTTTGATAAGATGTTCGGAGAAGTCTCTGATACTTCAGAAAGATCTAGAAGTGAGAGAATACGTAATGCAAATATTATCTGTAGTGATAGAATTTGGGGCAGAGGGGAGCAGCTAACAAAAAGAAAACTTGTAGAAGAAACACAAGTAAGAGTACAAACATGCAGACATCAATATGCTCGATAGTACATTATCCTATAATAAGGTATGTAACATACATGGATAAAATATATATTGTTTGTATATTATACTTAATTATAATGCATTATATAATGTATACATTCAGAAAACTAATCAGTGTTTCCTATATGACCTACATTGTTTTTTTTGTGTTTTACACCTACTGAGTCACTTAATCTTTATAGTATACCCCATGCTTATGCGAACACAGTTGGCTTGGGGGGGCTGAGTCATTCATTCTTCTATAGGTTGATCCATTGTCCTGTAGGGTGTACAGCAACAGCCTTGGATGCCAGTAGTAACTCACACACTGGGGCAACCACAGATGCGTTCAGGCATTGCTAAGTGTTTTCTAGGTGACAAAATTGTCTGCTCTTCAAGAGCCACCAATGGGATCCTATGAACAGCTTCTGTCACCTCCAGCTCACAGTCGACAAACACCCAGAGCGGAATGCTCTGATTAAAGCCATGCTCTGAGATGAGATTGAAACCCAAGCAAAACTGTTTCAGTAGTCAGGCTGCGAACTGTGACATAGCCTGCTTTCTAGGAACAGAAGCCAAGCTTGAAGTGGTTGAAGAAGGGCTAGCCATCCTGACAGGCTTGGGAGTTACAAGATGGCACCAAGAGAGGACAACAGCAGTGTTTGCTTCCCTCTCTAAGTTAGACAAGAAAACACGGAAGGGTTTGGGCAGAGGACTGACAAAGCGATCAGTCTGAGTCCTTAATGGAAACGGGCTGGGGATGAGCAGGTATGGAAGACTACAATATGACACTGCCTGGTTCTGAGAGAACACAGTGCAGCACGGATCATCAGTAGACACAGAAATGATGCAAAACTGATGAGAAGGCAAGGGGGTAGCCTTCGTTTGTGGGTGAGTGTTAACTGACAGAGTCACCCAGAAAGCAACTGTTTTGGTTCTGCCGTGAAATGTCTCTCCAGACTCTCATGTTGATGGCTTGGTCCCCAGTGTGACGTGTTCAGAAGTGGGCTCTCGGGAAGTGTTTTGATTATCAGGCTATTGCTGGAATAGTGTGATACACTGCTTTACAGTAAACTTCAAAAGGTATGCAGCAGTAGAGAATGCTACAAATAGTGAAACGGAGATGGGTACATTTGCTTGCCATTATTCAGTGCTACAGTGCACGGCTGCATTGCTTTATTTCTCTAGCATAGCCATGAGAGAACTTAGTTCCCACAGCATCACCACAGACCTGTCTGCCTGTGAGACTACATTGCTTTCTTTCCCTTTGGCAGCTCCAATACTACTTTTCTTAGATGTGGCTCGGGCTTCGGTTTAATTTCTGTGTGGGATGAATACGTTGTCCTTGCTGCCTTTTCTGAATGAAACTCTCCTTGCCAGTTGTTGGTTGCCTCCTTCCCCGGCCTCTTCAATGGAAAACAGCCCTTTGCAGCGCATCTTGCCATAGTGGTCCTCAGCTTGCGGGGCCGAGGACTGTGCATGCCTTCCTCAGCACTGAGCCCTGAACACAGCCTCTTGGGATTCCTCTCGCATGCTTCCCCATGGCCTGTACTGACAAAGCTTCTGTTCACATGTTTGGCTTGGTAGCTTCCAGCTCTTGCAGCTCTCTTTTTCTTTTCTTTGCAACTCAACAACGGATTTATATAAAAAAAAATGTATTTCATGTTCCACTGTCTCCTTTATTTTTCTAAATTATGGGTTAGAGCTGTGGGTAACAGAACTGTTAATTATTTTCCTCTGTTAAGTTATTTGATACCGTATCTTAACTGCCCCCATTCTCCAGCACATTGTGTCATACACAGAACTTCAAAAATAAATCTTGATCCATGGAACTCTGCCCATCTCTTGCTGGTCTCAAGGTACATGGGCTACTCAAGGATGAAGGGGAAAGTTTGGGTGGTGTCCCTGCATTCTCAGGTAACAACCTAACATTTCCTTGTGGTGCATCACAGAGAGGGAGACCATATTGATGGGTCCATCTACTACCAATTTATTCTGACTTTATAGTGTGTGCTGCCACAGCCCCATTGACCTACAAGCCTACCAGTTCTTGTAAACGCCATGGCTATTTCAATTTCGTGGAACTTAGCACTGAGAAGTTCAAAGATCCAATTGCCAAACATAGATACAATTTTATAAATTAATAAATTTTACAGGAAATTGCCTTTTCTTTAAAGGTCAAAAAGTGATTTGGGTTTTATAAAAATAAGAATAGTGGAAATTAATAATAAGGTGTACATTTGTGTGTGTGTGTGTGTGTGTGTGTGTGTGTGTGTGTGTGTGCGTTTGCAAAGTAACATATCTGAGATTTTTGGCGAGTTAGGGGGAGGCCTGGCAAGAAACACAGGGTTTTGCACATGCTATACAAGTGCTATCACTAAAGTCATCTCTAGGTCCAATGCGTTCACCTATCTAAAAATAAATGGAATAATCATGGTCTGTACTCTATGTTACACACACACACACACACATGCACACACACGCACACACGTGCATGCACGCACACACAATAATATGTATATTATGCTTAACATACTTGAAACAGTCATAGATATGTACCTTTTACGTAATAAAAACCAAGTAATGGAATAAACTCCGAATTCCCTTATTTGAAGAGATGGTAAAGGGAGTCACGCATAGTGGAGCAGGCCTTTAATGGAAGCACTTGGGAGGCACAGGTAGGTGGATCTCTATGAGTTCGAGGCCAGCTGGTCCCATCGAAGTTACTATCTTTGTTGTTTGAAAACAGAAGGGAATTCTTCATTGTGCCAATCAAGGGTCCCTCCTGACCAGCTACTGTTTCACATAGTTTTTTGGAACCTGTCTGATTTGAGATCAGTTTTAATTACATTCTGGTTTAAGTTGGTCTGTTGGGCACTTGTCAGAAAATCAGTTC
Source organism: Meriones unguiculatus (assembly GCF_030254825.1). Classification (NCBI taxonomy): domain Eukaryota; kingdom Metazoa; phylum Chordata; class Mammalia; order Rodentia; family Muridae; genus Meriones; species Meriones unguiculatus. The sequence continues at coordinate 31,885,413 of NC_083349.1, forward strand.
AAAACAATAGCCTATAGTTTTTATTTAACAAAACTAATGTCAGAACACCATTGCAAGTTCATAATCATTAAAAAAAAAGAAGAAAGCCTCACGCACCAGAAATAGATTATAAATCCAAAGTTGTAAGTAGAAACTAGTATCAGTTAAATTCATTTGGGAATTGGACTTGCCTAGTGTATCCAAAATCCTTGAGGTTGACTTTAAGTAGTAATAATTTTTAAATGAAATGCATTGCATACTGATGAAAAAAAAAGGATGAAAGAGTGTTATGGATTGGATCTTCAGTATCCCATAAAGACTCAGATTTTGAAGGTAGATCCTCAACACAACAGTCTTCAGAGGGGTCTTCAGGAGGGGAAGGGATCTCCTGGATTGTCCCTTCACAAATGTCCTAAGCCTCTCATGGCTTCATAACTTAAAGGACTGATGACAGGTGGTAGAAGCTTTAGTAAGTGGAGTCCAGCTGTTGGATGTAGGCCTTAGAGGGTGACTTTGTTCCTTGTCTCTTTTTGCTATAGCACAGGACGCTTCTTTCTGCCTTGCTCTCTCTGCAATGTGCTGACCCGTCACTGGCTTACAAACAGCAGAGCTGAGAGACCATCGGCTGAGACCTCTGGAATCTGCAGCTGACATTTGTCATATGACGTAAGCTGACACATGACATATAGTGATTTGAAGTACAATACAGATTTTTTTCAAGTATCTCAGGAAAAATACTAAAAAATTAAGGGAAGATATTGATTAGAGACAGGGAAATGATATAATAGGCACCCAGCATGAGAGGGATACTGAAGAGAAGAAATATCTAGAGCTAGAACAGAAAAGGTTTCTGGGCTGCTTTGCTTATTATTTTAAAAGAGAAGAACCCACTAAATAGCAGGTGATATTAATAACTGATAGACAACACTAAGTGAATTGTCATGAATTTTTCTATTAATTTGGAGGAAAAAATCATTTGAATATTCAAGTGAAATAAAGAGCTTACTAACCAGGAAAAAAAAACATGAAATTAAAAACATTCTATACAGTTTGTGCTGTCAGAAATCTATTCATGGTGGTCATGTCTACTACTTCAGCACCACAGGCACCAGACACACACAGCACACAGACATACATGTCAGCAAAACACTCATATACATACAACAAAAATAAAACAAAACACACAAGATTTCTTAGAAAATGGTTGAGAAGTTAAAGGTAATGAAAAAGATGAAGCTTATTAAAACCCAAACAATACAAAAATGTGGCCTTGAAATACTACATACTCATGGTTATAATACATTTATACGTGCCAAAACAGCATGATTACAAAGCAGCTACTGATACTATCGTGTTCTTAAAAGTGAATACACACATACCCCACTCCAAAATTGCACACTTGGCTATTATCCCCTAAAATTCTGACTTACTTCAACCATGCAACAGTGGGAAACGGGAACACAGAGTCATTGTAAACATCTGATAGAAAGGTGGACGGAGGGAAACATACAAGAGACAGCGACATAGGAGGTGAGGGCCTGGTTCTCCTTGCTGTGCTTTGCTTTACTCTGCACTGTGAGCTCACGATAACAAGCAGGCACCCAAAAGTCTTCTCCACTGTGGACCTGAATCTTGATTTATCTGAACTCTGATCTGAATGCTAACTGAGGAACCTAGGTGGTAAAACAACATTACTGGAGTTATGTTTTCATAGAAATTCAGGGTTTCTGATTCTATGTCACTTGCTAGCCTTATTATTATTATCCTGTTTGTAAGGCTTACGTACACAAGAAAAATAAGCATGCTGTCTGAGAGTGAAATGTCTTCGTCTCTGGAGCTGTGATAACAAATTACCGCAATCCAGGTGGCTTACAAACCAGAAATGTATGGTTCAATGGTTCTGGAAGAGACAACGCTGGGGTCAAGGATCTGCAAGCCATACATTGGTGGATGCATCGCATGAGACAAAAACATTTTCATAGAGGCAAATAAACAAATAACAATAGCCAGTTGTAATGAATGATCTAAAATAAAATCATTCCAAATTGCTACATCTGGGAGGAGCACAAAAACATTCCATGTTTTGAAGAAACCAAGATCACAGACTCTTGTCTTGTGTTCTTGGAGTTTCTCACAAGCATTCAGAAATCTCCACACCTGGTTCCATTCTTGGATCTCATTCTGGCAGTAATCCATTAAAATTATTTAACAAATAAAAAAAACCTGAATGTAGGAGCAGAAAAAGAGATATGGGAATGAAATGAAAATGAAGAGAGCATGTAAAATCTGTGATAATTACTTAGGAAGCACTGTGTGAGCAGACTACTTTCCCAGGAAATAGATCCTAGATATAAAGGCAATTAAAAATTAAAATGTCATGACCTATTGATATTAATTAAAAAGAAGCATTTTGTATGTGGATTAGTTTTTAGAAAACAGAAATTATAAAAATTGACTCCCAGTAAAATAAAACTGTAGAAATTACTTTATTTTAAAAAGTATCATTAAATCTTCTTCAACTAATGCTATCAGACAAAAACAAAAAAAACTTCAAAATTTAAAAAAACAAAACAAAACTAAACAAAACAAGAAAACAGATGTAGATTTAGAGTGCTGGAGTGTGTGCACGCACACACACACACAATTATCTTTATCTATTTCATAGGAATACTATAAAGCTAATACAAAACTCTAAAAAATGAAGCATAAACAAAGAAAAACAAACTAGACAACCATTTTACTCATGTTTACAGTTGTAAAAATCTCTAGTTATTAACAAATGTAATTGATGGATTGAAACAAGAACTATCATCCATTCATTGTCACGTGTTGACACCCAGAAAGAGAAATTTGCATAAAATGGCTGTAAGAGCATTTTGTAGGTTTGAAATTCATCGTGAATACAAATCTTTTAGAGAATCAAAAATAACAACATTTTTAACTTAGTAGAGAACATATTTTGTATTAACAATATAATGATATAAGATAATAAGAACTTTAAAATATTCAATTAAAATTCCCAAATGTACCCAATTCTTTATTGCTTTTAAAGAATGACTCTGTTTTGTAAAGAGAAAAGATAAAAACAGCTACAAAGAAAAATCTTGAATGATCATTGCTTGAAGATGATTAGAATGTTGGAAATATAAACTAAATGATTATCTAAAAACATCATAGTGAATGAGAGAGATCAGTAAAATGATTGACTACAAAAGAAATAAGCACAAATCAATGGCTTCCCAATGCTTCAGAAAGCTAGTTCGGAAAAAGGATTTTTAAATTGTCTAATTTACATCAGCATGCATTTAAATGCTTTAAATTCCAGTATAAAGTCTCTGCACAGGTTATAAGTGGAACTTTTAAAAGATGATTTGAATAAATGGAGTTGGTAGGAATGCTTAATGTATTGATTCTTCAAGTTGTAACTGTGTAAGCTAACAATGTCATTGTGGTATCTATCTGGAAGACATCATTTGGGAAAACCTGGGCAACTTCTGGTAAAGTAGAATTCTGAGAGCCTTGTTCTCTGAATAGAAAGTAAGGTGAAGTTGAACTCGGTCCAATGGAAAAATTGAAGAGATCTAGAATTCCTTGAAAAGTAAATCTAAAAATTGGCAGTTTTGGACATGCTGATACTACATGGCTGGGACTTTTTCAAGGAAGAGATCCTAAGATGACATATATACCTAGGTTCCTATCTAGAACCAAGAGATTATGTGTTGCAATATAATTTGTAACCTTAGAAAATTGGAGACAGATGTGCTGTCTCCAAATTAGAAACTGGCTAAGACATTATAAGAGAAGCCTAGGAAGAAGAGTCTACAGAAGATGGTTGAAAGGCTTGAGGATCCAGCCCATCTGAAATGTTAACAATTTTTACCAGGAAAGCAGATTATAAAGGCAGGCATGTATGTGCACGTGCAAACACACACACACACACACACACACACACACACACACACACACACGCATATACACACACTATAAACCATATGTTTCTGAAACAAAATGGCATAAAATTTCAAAGTAGCCTGCTTGTGGGGTATTTCATTTAATTTTCTTTAGGGTAAAAACCTCATTGTGGAATCTTCTTAAAAATTTCATTTATAATGAGATGACTTCAGAAGATGCTAAAGAATGGAAGGTTGAGGTTCTAAGAAATATTGGATTTCTCTACAGCAGTATGGAAAATGTGATGCCTTTTTATGACTTAGTGTTTAATTCCAGTAAAAAGAAGGAAAGAAATTTTACAAACACAAGTGATATGTAGTAAGCTATATTTAACTAGATATGAAAAAACTCTACCTGTGAGTTTGAAATTTTGAGATGTGTTTGGGGAAGTTTAGTTCCTGTAACCCAGAGGTTCACTTTCCCCTTTCTAAGTCACCTTTGGTAGGGGTGTGAAGTGAGAAATGGGGAGGCTGTAGAACCACAACACCCTTGAAGCAGATTATTGACTTACTGTTTTCAAAAGGTGAAAGGAAGGTACTTTTAAAAGTAGGCAGTAATTTTCAGTAACTGGTGCTATTGAATCCCAATAACTAATCAATAGAGATTTTGTGTGTAATAGTCAGAGGAATATGAATAAATGAGAAAGAGGACTTGGATCCTCTCTGAAAAAACCTCAGGAAATATGTGAAAGTAAAGTATGGGGTTGTTAATGAGAACAGACTTGCATCTTGCATTTATTATACCAAGTGGTATTTTACCAAAAATTGACACCTCAGAGGGTGGACTCTTAGGAATAAGAACTATATGAATGCAATAAGAAAATATGAATGTTATAGTTGAAAAGCAGCCAGCTGTTTGGGTAATAATTAATTCTAACTGAGTAGTAGGAACTGAGTGTCCTGGCGCTGAGATGTTTGATAACATTGAAAGAGGGTTGATGAGATCATATGGCAATTTGAGATTTAAAATATGTTGTGATGGTTGGAATAAGAATGGCCCCCGTAGGCTTATATATTTGAATGCTTAATGCTTAGTCATCAGGGAGTGGTACTATTTGAAAAGGATTAGAAGGAGGTGTGGCCTTGTTGGAGGAAGTGTGTTACTGAGGATTGCTTTAACATCTCAAAAGCCCATGGACCAGGTCTAGTCTCTCTAGTCTATCTCTTTCTCTCTTTCTCTCCCTCTTGCTCTCTATCCATTTCCTCTCTCTCTCTCACTTTCTTTAGATCTCTCTCTCTTTCTCTCTCTCTCAATTTGCCTGTGGATCAAGGTGCAGCTCTCAGCTCTTGCTCCAGTGCCGTGTACGCTGCCATGAGTCCCACCATGGTTATAACGATCTAAACCTCTGAAACTGCAAACAAGGCCTTAATTAAATGCGTTCTTTCATAAGAGTTGCCTTGATCACAATGTCTCTTCTCAGCAATAGAACAGTGACTAAGAAAAGTGTGAAGGAAAGCACTCTCCATTAAAAAATGAATTGCTGATAATATCCACTTGAATTATCTCATGCAGAGAAATGGCCCTTTCCTGTTACCCTTAGACTCAGTCTATTACGTAGGAGACTAATTGTATGGAAGGACAGTAATCAGTTCACAAAAGGTCATTTTGCTGGTTGATCTGGTAATCTTACAGTTAATATAATAAATGTTACCAGTGTGACTTGTGACTTTTTATAACAACTGAAAATGCTTATTTAACTCTATGCTAGTGAACTTGGCAAGTGAGCTCTCTTTTCTGAGGACTTTCTGGAATTGTCCCAGTCTATCTGTCTTTACAGTTACTTTGGCCATATCCTTTGCGAGTGGATCTATACCATGATAGGCATCATTTGCTCCTGTGTGTCCTTTGTGCAGGTTTATACTAAAATTTTTCACTTATCCATGCATCATTTTTTTACAACATACCCTAAGAACCACACCTAGAAATGCTCATTCTTTCACAATACCATGAGGGGGTGTTTTTTAGGTCTACCCATTGGAAATGTGTTTATTGAGTATGGTAAGTATTGCTGAGGAGGGAAGAGCCTGTGTCAGGCATTGAGATTAGCAGCAAGTAAGATACCTGAGACTGTAGGCTTAGATTTTTTTTTGAACACCTAATCTATTTAAGGTTCTTAAATGCCTTTACCTCCCTTCCAGCTCCTGAAACCTTAAGTAGGAGATTAGTAGGGAAAGGGGCTGTAGATCTATTTTATCTACTTCCTGATGATAAGGGTCTATGGGATCTTTGAGGATTACCAAACTCAGTCATCAGGATACCAGCTGTGGAGTCCAACAGCAAAGCAGCAGCAGCAACATTCCTCAGCAACCCCAGAATGATTCAGTCGTAGTGGCTTGACTTTGCCCAAATGGCACAGTACTGCCAAAGCAATCCAAGAAGTTCTCCGGAGCATTTTTCTCTGCAAATTCCAGAGAAGAATGTGAGCCATTGCAGAGAGCAGCAATGCGAAAGTGTAGAGATGCAGAAAACATTGTCTCACCGTCTGTGGCCTTCTATTTATCCTTTCTCAGTCCACACAAGAATATTTTACAGCTATCAAAAACCATGCCCCTCACAAGAGATAGTTTTCAGCTGATAGTCATCACATGACTTTTCCGGGGGGGGCTGTTTTATAAGGGAGCAAAACATTCCCACATACCACATTTGGGACCCAAACAACAAACATACTCAAGTGACACAACTGAATTTTCAAAACAGCCAAGAATCTTCTACTTCATGAGACAGCACATTTGCCTCTTGCTTTGCTTGAGCACACGATGCTGGCCAAGATCTTGTCTGCTCTTCTCTGGATGTTTCTGTGATTCTTTTCCTCCATTTAATGTTCAAGATCCTTTTCTCCAAAGATCCACACCCTTCACAGTTGCCTATCATTATAGCCTCCTCCTGCTGTTAGGAGTTTATGGAGCATTTGTCTCTTCTCCCTGAATAGAACAGAAACTTAAGGCTTCTTTGTTCCCTTGGACATACCACCTGGTCTAGTACTTTCCCAAGTTTGAGTCTAGGAGATCAATGTCTTCCTGGTATAAATGAAGCAAGACACAAATAGCGAGCTGAGTTACCTGTACCAATGAAGCTTCAGCTTAGTGAGTAGAGGAACACAGGCTGCTAACTGATAACAGACTGGGCTTTGGTGACACCCAGAAAGCTCTTTGGGAGAATAGTCACAGGAAGTTTTCCCTGAGCACTGAGGTTTGAGATCACTCCAAATCAGAAGAAAATAGCCTGTGAACAGATTGAAAAGCCAGAGTGAGGGGTACAGGGAGAAGGAGAGAAACATTGAAGGTTAGTCTCTTAGAGTTGGTAAGGAGGGAGCACTGTTGGAGAACAAGAGAAGAATAAATGGAGGGGAGAGACGTGTGAGGGTGAGCAGCAAGGTGGGAACGGGCCAGACCACTCCCATAGGCCAAGTTAGAGAGATAAAAACAAGCATGCACACAAATGCTCCAGAACTGTAAAGCCCAAGAACTGACCACTGTTAAGAGCGTGGCTTGACGGAGATGGCTGACTGCATCAGTCCTTTGGGGGAAAGATGGTGGCGCCAGATTGCACATCGTAGCGGTGGAAATGGAGGGAGAAAAACTCACACAGAACACAATTCTCAAGTGTAGTATAAGGACTTGCTGGCAGATTGGAGATTAAGATTTTAAGACTTAAGAAAACAGGAACTTCCGTAATAATTTTTGTTTTTTTGGGAATTGGACCTTTTGCTGAAGCGGATGCCCTTCACTGCCTTGTAAATTAATGGGGTCTGTCTTAGGGGTAGTTTTATTAGCTTATGAAGTGTCTCTTTTCACATTGTTTTCTCTCTCTCAGATAGATAGATATATAGATAGATAGATAGATAGATAGATAGATAGATAGATAGATAGATATAGATATATCGTTATAGCTTACTATGGGGAAGATTCTGAGACTTAATTTTGTATCAAGATAAATGCTATTTGTAGGAATTTAATCAGAGTGTCTGCTAATTTTCTTATCTCATCTTCAGGAAGGCATAACGCTTGGTTGATGAGGCTGTAACTATTGACCAAACTGGTACATTTTCTTCCACTATTTTTTTTACAATCCAAGTATAACTATTAATTATATACATTCAGTTTATATTATCTTCAGACAAACTTAATCATGTTTTAGGAAGATTCCTATAATAGTCAATAATATACCTACCAAATTTTAGTTAAGATCATTGTTTAAACAAGACTTGGAAACAGTTGTTGAAGGTAGAACTTGTTCTCACTGACTTTCACGTTGGCTTATCTGATGGCTGAGATAGAAGTCGGTGGGTTTTTCCTGCCCCTCCCTTTATTTTTTCCTAAAAATAGTTTTATAATAAGTCTCTCTTGAGACTGGGTCTTGAGACTTACACAATTCCATCTCTCAATGTGACTGACAATATTTATTTTCTTCATAAAAATTGTGCTCAATAGCAAGAGTCTGCTCTAATGATGGTTTAATGGCAGGCCCTCCAATGACGGTTTATATTGTCAAATTATTCATTTGAACATTACTCTCACTCCCTCAGCTCGTTTGCAATGAGTACTTAGTTATTCTTTTGAGTAGTGTACGTGAATTTTTCATCCCTTCCCTCATCTCTCCTTGAGGAAATTTCAGAGTCTAATTAGTTCATCGATCATAATTTCATTTTTGGGAGCAGTAATTCAATTCTATTCTTTCTTCTAAAGGAAGTATTTAATCATTTCTTCTTTGAGATGAATTCACATGTGATGTCGCCATGGCTAGACCAAATGCCATGGCATTTTCTACCTAAAAGGGCACCGTCACTGCAGCTATGGTGTTGAAGCTTAAGGTAAATTGACTGTTTCAGAACAACTATGATAAGTCATTTTTCTAGCAAAAGATGCCACTTGAGTGATTCTGTCATTGGTGAAAATGCGCACAGCATTCACTGCAATGTGACAACAGTAAGTAGGCGATATTAGGCCATGTCTCAAGCTTTGGTTAAGGAACTCTGCTACCGTTAGGAGAGATCTCAAAGCTTAAAGTGGAGCCAGCCACACTGGGCCAACCAGAGATAACAACTGATTTGACTTCTCTGGTGTGACCTTTACACACAGCTTTCTTAATCCAGAGTTGAATCACATTAGACTCTTATTTTAGCAAAACCCTCTTCTGAATACTTGGATTAGTCACAAATTTTGCAATTTTTACTTTTGAAATATAAAGGAGTGAACTTTGAATACTATAATCATGTTCTTGCTCAATTAATATTAATGAAAAGGACTAACAAAAGTTGAAGTAAGTCTGTGTCTCTGCAGTTATGGAAAGCATCTGTCAATATAGCTATTACCTCAGAGAGCTATCCTAACCACACAATAGGTCAAATGCTAGAATGAAGACAGACTGAATGGTATGACAAAAAAAAAAAAAGACATAAAATAGTAGGAACAAATCAATGATCAAAGTATTTATAAAAAACAAGAAATGAAACAGATGGTCTCACTCAACCATCCCCCAGAAATGTTAGCATTTTTTCAGACAATGGGTGACCCAATGACTAAAATATTAGTGATACAAGCTTCACCTTCAGTGAGTATCACACTGCCCAACTCTGCCTTCTCTATTTTCTTTACGGAGTTGGGAGACTTTGTCAGTTCTACTTTTGCTTCACTTATACAAAATCTACCCTTCACAAAAGAAAGCTGAGCAGTCCTTATGCAAAATGAGAAAGCAAAGAGAGCAACCCTAAAACTATGGTTGTCTGGAAGGTGAAGCCAAATTACTGGTAAAGCCAAACTTTGAAATCAAGGTTTTCCAATTTAACTTTTCAACCATCTTCTTCCAGTACACACATACAAATAACATCCTAACAGGAGCAACAAGAAGTGGTTTTTAGTAAGCTAACCCAGAAGCAGAAAGACACACATGGTATATACTCACTCATATAGACATGTAATATAGGATAAACCTACTACAATCTGTACACCTAAAAATCTAATTTAGAGGGAGGTCTCTCGCTAAAATGCTCAGTCCCCATTTAGAAAGGCAAAGAGGATGGACATCAGAAGAAGAAGAAAACAGGAAACAGGTTAGGAGCCTCCCACAGAGGACCGCTGAAAGGCTCTGCCCTGCAGACTATCAAAGCAGATGCTGAGACTTATGGCCAAACTTTGGGCAGAATGCAGGGAATCTTATGAAAGAAGTGGGAAATAGTAAGATCTGGAGAGGACAGGAGCTCCACAAGGAGAGCAACAGAACCAAAAAATTTAAACACAGAGGTCTTTCCTGAGACTCATACTCCTACCAAGGACCATGCATGGAGATAACCTAGAACCCCTGCACAAATGTAGCTCATGGCAGTTTAGTGTCCAAGTGGGTTCCATAGTAATGGGAACAGGGACTGCTTCTGACATGAACTGATTGGCCTGCTCTTTGATCACCTCCCCCTGAGGGGGGAGCAGCCTTACCAGGCCACAGAGGATGACAATGCAGCCACTCCTAATGAGACCTAACAGACTAGGATCAGAAGGAAGAAAAAGAAACCCTCCCCTTCCAGTGGACTTGGAGGAAGGGCATACGTGGAGAAAGGGGAGGAAGGGAGGAGTTGGGAGGGGAAGAGGGAGGGAACTAAGGGGGGATACAAAGTAAATAAAGTGTAATTAAAAATAAAATAAAATAATTAAAAAAGAAGTGGTTTTTATATGTTTTGAATTGAGAAATGATGTGGGCAACTGTAGTAAGGTGGGAGATCATAGGTGAGAGGGGATCACAGGGGAGATGGGGAACACATAGGTGATAGGGGAAGAATGCAAATGAGATGGAGACCACAGGGAAGATGGAGAACAAACAGGCAAGATGGGGAAGACAGATGAGATGGAGAACATTAGTGAGATGGAGAAGAGAGATGAGATAACGAAGACTATGAGATGGATAACCAATGGGAGATGGGGAAGACACATGAGATGGATTACCACTGGAGAGGGAGAACCTGGAAAGTGATGAGGTAACAGGTAAAGTGGGACACTGTCTGAGCAGAGAATGCATTCAAGACTTTAGACCTATTCTCTACTTGGCCTAAAATTTTTGTGGGACAGAACATATAGGTAATCCCAAATGCCAGTGCCTGCTATACTTGGAAATGGTGATGAGTACAGGAGAACTAATTTTACTGTCTCTATCGAGACTTAATTTAAGGTGCTATTGTCATATTAAAACTCTTGAGCCACCTCATCCCCTTCTCAGGAGCAGGAGCTTCAGCAGCATTTGACTTTGATAGTGTGGCACTGTCAAATAGATGGGAGGAAAGTAACATGAAGGCTTAGGGCTCTTTAATGCGGGTTGGATGCCTAACTGACTAATAATCTAAGGAGATAATATGGTGTGCATCCTTCAAACCCAATAGCAGAAAGTTAGGGAAGACATTAAATTTGGATAAAATTGGGAACGCATATTCGATGATAATTTAGTATAGTATATTTTTTTATGTTAAAAAACTGGCAAAAATGCAGTATCTACCATAGGCAATATTTATAAGTGATATTCAAATTAATACAAATTAACTGTTTTTTTATATTTCAAGGATAAAAGTATTTTAAAGATTTATTATTTATGTCTCTCTGTTTCTCTCTGTCTCTCTCTGTCTCTCTCTCTCTCTCTCTCTGTGTATGTGTGTGTGTACACATGTGTGTGCACATGGGTGCAAGTGCCTACAGAAGCCAAAAGAGGGCATCAGATCATCCGGAGCTAGTATTACAGGTGGCTATGATTCATTGACCATGGATGAACACCTCTCTCCAGCCCCCAAGGCAATTCTTAATTATTTTTTTCAAGATTTTAGCCAAGATTTACAAACCCAGTGCAGTATTTTGGACTGAATATACCATTATTGGTCATTTGTGACTTATCAGAATCAGCAATGTATGAAATTACTCTAAGGGGATACATCCAGAGTTTAGATGTTCTTCATGTATAACAATATATTGCCTTTTGAGAATTGTATATAAATATAATTATTGTCAAATTTACATAATAGCTAGAAAAGCATTGTTCAGAAACAGTTACTCAGTTCTTCCGATTGATTACTGCTGCAGGAGCTCAGGTTGATCATAGCAAATACGTCAGCTGGGTTTCCATTGGGGGCAGCAGGGAATTTTGACAACTTTCCTTGCTGATTGTGCTGTTGTGCATAGTAATACCAAACACTATTTCAGCTCGTGTTGCATGTGGTTGTATTTTTCTCTCTCAGACACACCACACTCTTCAGTCATCCTCACAAGCTGAACAGGCACAGATATTCTAGCGCACCCTCTCTATCCACCCTGTCAGAGTGTAGTGTAATATATTTTTATCATCAGCTGGAAGAATATCTTAAATTTCTTATGAAAAGGCATTGTGACTCTCATATTAGTTAAATGCTCCTCCAGGCCAGTTTAAAAATAAGCCTTGACTATAAGAGGAGAAGGGGGAAGTATGGGGGAGAAGGTTGGAAGCTAGGGCAGAAAGGGAAGCGAAGGGAGCAGTAAATTGCTGTTTAGAAAAGGCCACAAGAAAATCTACTATTTTATAAGCTTGCCAACTATAAAAGTTTTATTTAAATTGCTCCGCTTAGGGAAAAATGCTTTTCCCAGAAGCCACAGATGGAGAAATGAAAAGTCCAGTGCCAGACGCAGGACCCTTCCCCTCATGTCGCTTGTTAGCCGTAGCCTGTATCATCCCTAAAACAAAACAGGGTATTGACACTATTCTTGGCTGCCCACCAGAACTCAATGATAAGACTCTGTTGCTGAAGAAGCCGCAAACACAGTCACAGGAAATGGAAAAATCAGATTGTTACTGACCAGGAAGTTTTCTCTTTGCTGTCTAGCTCTGATAGATGCTATTCAGGTTACTGGGGGTGGGATGACGGAGGGCAATCATTGAAAGTCTTAGTCATGAAGAAGCCTTTGAGCCACAATAACAGCAATGGCCACATATCCCACTGAGTATACTAGTGGCATGAATTACACTAGAATTCTATACCCAGAAAAACTATCATATCCCTAAAAGTTATAATAGCTGAAATATATTGTAATCATCAGTCTGTTAAATACTTTTTGCTACTTCTACATCATAGAGAATATTACATTTCATCACACAGAATCAAATAATTTATTTTCAGTTCTTTTACAATAGTCTATGAAATATATGCAGTATAATTCAATTTGATTAAGCTATATAATATCTTTATATTTAGACTAGATGTTTGTGCTATATAATATTGTATATTCATTTATTTTGACACTACTATTTTTGATGTAGAAATCAGCTTAACAGATGTCATATTTTCCCTTTCATAAGAAAATTTCTTCAGACACTAATCAGAAATTATAGTGCATGGAGCATGCAACATTTAAATAGGCAATTATAAATTTTGTTTCCAAGAAACTGAGGTAGCATATACTTCTATCATTGGCAAATGGTGTATTTTTATCATCATATTCTAATCAAAAGCTGATATTAACTATTTCATTTTTATCAACTAAAATATCATGAAATCACTATATGTTTATAGTTATTAAAATTGTTATCATTACTAAAAAATAACGAGCAGTAATTTTAACTCACAATTCTCTGAGTCTTGATGAGTTTAAATATATTTTTGTATTTTTATAAGCACTTGAACATTTTTTAATGAAATTGAAATGGATATTTTCATATTCTTGTTGATATTCTCACTTTTTCTACCAGTTGATTATTAATTTGGATGATTTTTAAGTATACTTCTGGTGTTTTATTCTTTGTTGAAATGCTTTGCATTGCAAATTTTAATTATAATTTTAATTATTTTCAGTTTGGTTGCTCCAGAAGTTTCAATGCTTCAAATTTGAGGCTGTGAAAATAGAATATGAATGAACATTTTGAAAAGAAAACAGTTTGCATCACCAATATAGAATATAGATGTATTGAAATGCAAACACTACAAATAAGTTTATAAAATAATTCATGTATATTAAAAATATTTAATGTCTTTCAGACATGTACATGTAATGGATTTCATCTTATAGTACATATTTGTGAAAGTGACTTACAAGCAATTGTACTTCTGTTTGTTTAACCAAAGGAGTGGAAATCAGTTTGTTGACTAGATAGTATACCCTCATTTTAGTTGTATCATCCTTCAAAATAGCTAAGATATTGGGTCAATCTGTGTGTCTGTTTACGAGTGTATAAATGGATAAAAAATGTGGGAGATATATATATATATATATTATGTAATATATATATATTATAAAATACTATTCAATCTTGGACAATAAGGAAATCCTCTAATTTGCAGCCACATAGATGTAGGTGTCAGGTAAAACAGAAGCCAGAGACAGAAGAGTAAAAACTGTATAAGTTCTATAGGTTTTCCTTCCCTTCATCCTTCTATTACTATTCTCAGAACACTCTGTACCCCCTCGCCACCATCACACATACTCTTCTTCAGCAACTCTAGTCCTTTAAGATCTGAGTTCTTCTGTGAATTTATAACACAGATGGCATTCTCATCAAGAATACTGGGTTCAGTTGCTATTGTTCCAGTATTATCAATTTTCAAAGTTTTGGCTAAGCTGAGATACCTGTAAAATGATATTTTGCTAATTTCCATGACTGATTGTGAGTCTTGGCATTTTTTTTTAATACATTGGTGGCTATTCCTATAGACTAAATTTTGAATTATCTAATGTTGATCTTTTAGTTTTTTTTTTTTAAGCTGGGTTTTTTTAATGACATCATTTAGAACTTTTATAATAAATTCTAGAAATTAATTTTTATGGTATCTTTGTGAAACATATTCTTTCAGGTTGTATCCAATTGATAGAGGAGAGAATTGACTCCCTCAGGTTATCCTCTGACCGCGCTGGTGAACCGTGGCATGTGCATAGTTGCTAGGAATGCAGTCATGAACATGCACACATGCTCACACATATTCCCACTCACCTTTGTATGTGTGCCCGTGAACACATGTAAGCATGCATGTACATGTGTGTGCACACACAATGTAATAAAATTTCTTTTAAAAATATGCACTTTCTGCACTATTAGCTGGATTTTCCCATGTTGTATGACTCATGTATGTGATATCTCTCAGTAACAGGGTCTTATTGTCAAGTTCTGAAGGATCACCAAAAGCAATGGCGATAGTTTGTAATGCTTGAGGTTCTATGGACTCTTACTTGCCAACAATTCCAAAAGAAGTGACTCATCCATTTTACCAAGCTTCTTGTTAGCCTTTGGTGCCAAGTATGGACATTGTAATTCTATCTTAAGTCTTTTCCATATATGGGTATGTATATGTTTTAGGAAACTCTTACAGTGGCAGTTTTCCCTGACTTTTGTTTTGTTTTCACTGACTTTTTCAAAAGGTCATTATTTGTTAGTTATGCCTCCTCTACTCTGCCTTTCCATCTCTTACTTTCCCTTAACCTTTCCTGTTCTATTATTACTCTTTACTTTTTTATATAGATACCACTGTGTTTTATCTTTCCTTCGTTGAAAGCCACCCCTGTGGACCCTTACTAAGTTTCTGACATCTATTGATATCCCAAGTGAAAAAAACATGTCTAAAGATTCAAGGATAACATCTGTAAATGAGAGACTACATAATCATCAATCTTATCCAGCTGAGAAGAGTAAGAGTTAAGGTAATGAATGGCTTGTGAGATCTGTGCACTAGAGCAACCGTGGCACAAATGTCATGGATGCAACCAACCACTTTCTGGTTGGTCTTAGGGCCTAATGCACAGGTAATCTCATACTTGGCACTCTCCTCAGTGCCAAGAACCTGTGTCTAGAAAGATCATAGGCCCTAGGAGAGAAAGTTCTACTGACATTCTGCTAAATGAAAATAGTATTAAACCAACTCCTAACGACTTATTGTTATAACCTCAAATTCTCTCGATCTTCGTCAAGAAGCTTCTTGTTTCAACAGATGGTGGTTAAACAGAGACCCACAACTGGTCAAAGTGCAGAGATAAAGAGACTACATCTGTGTAATAGCCCCTCATCCCAAGGCTCTGCTATCTCTTTGGAAAGGGAGCAGGAAAATTATCAGAGCTAGAGACAGTGGGTATAACTACAAGGAAAGAATGTTTTCTACACACAGTAGGGCAGTTGCACATGTGAGTTCACAGCACTTGTGACAGAATGCACAAGACCTGCCCTAGTTTAAACCAGACAAAAATCCCAACATAGAGAGAGAAGGTGGACATGAAACTCTACCCCTAGCTTAGGAGATATTGGCAACTGATAGCTACTGGAGAGGGAAAGCCAGTTTCATTTAAACGTGTGGCCTTCGTAGGTGAAAGTGGATATTCACATACCGAAAGCAGACAGGCAGCACACATTCCCTCAAAGAGTTTTAAAATAATGAGGACACAAAGTTGGGCGGGTAGGGAAGGGAGTGGATCTGGGAGGAGTTAGAGGAGGGTGAAAAATATGATCAAAATACATTGTATAAAACTGTCAAAGAATTAATAAAGAATATTAAAATTACACCATGAAGAGAATGGTAGAGAAGATGTTTTTTCTCAAAGACTGTCCTGGATGGTGGAAGGGTAGAATGTCTCCCAAGGAACTTCTGTACACAACCCCCCCTTTTTTTTTTAAGTCAAGCTGATGGAGGCATAATATCCATAAACATAATTTAGTCTTTTTGGGTTATAAGCCCGTGAGGTTTGGCAAATCACTACATTTACATAAACACCATCCTGATCAAGACATAGACCAATTCCATACAATGAAAAGGACCTGGTGCCATTTTGTGACCTTCTGACTCCTTCCAGCCTCTGGTTCACCTGATGTTGCTGTTTTATAGCTTTATGTTTCCAAAGTCACCTGGATAAAATCACACAGATCACAGATCACAGTCTTTGGAGTCAGGCTTCTTTCGCTTAGCATGTAACTTTAATAACTGCGCTGTTGTGTACATTGGAGATTCAGTCCTTCTAAATGCCAAGTGACATCTCAGGGTATAAATGAAAAAAAAAATGCTGATCCAAAAATAAACCAAAGGTGTATTGTTATCATAAAAAGATCCTCCTATTTAACTCTTTATAGCATTTTCAAGGGTTCTTTAATGATGTTTGTTATTCTAACCTTTGTTAAAGAATGAGATACAGATGTGTTAAGATATAGAATCATTTTCTTAGTATAATATTAGACACATTTACCCCAAATCACAAAGATTCTGTCTACAACAGCACTTTTTCTACTCCAAGAATGTCTTGTTATTCTTCTGCATTTGTTTTTACGTACACAGTCAATTCAATTCTTGTTGGAGTTTTAGTTCAGATTTTATTAAAGTCATGAGTTAATTTTGGAAATGTTGATATTTCTCCAATAGAGAATCTCATTATGTGTAATCAAGCTATATTGCTTTGTTTATTTAGGCCCTGCATAGTGCATTCATTGTATGGTTTCTAATTTTTTTAAACTTGTACATGTATATGACTAACTTGTTAGTATTTGATATCTGATATCTCACATGTTACCATCTTTAAAAAATTACACGTTAGAAACAACCCTCCCCCCCCTTACTCGCCAGGTACCCCATACAAAGAGCAAGACTTCCATCAGCCACATATGTGCAGGGGGCCTAGGTCCAGACCATGCGTGCTCCTTCGTTGATGTCTCGGTCTCTGTAAGCCCCCATGGAACTGGGAACCTGGTGAGTGGAGAAGGGAGCTGTTTCTAACATAGACTCTATTGCCTGCTTTTGGATCACTTTCCCCTGGCAATGTTGCCCTGCCTGGCCTTGGCAGATGAGAATATGCTCAGTCCTGATGAGACTTGATGTGCTGGGGAGAGTTGGTTTGTGGGGAGGGGTCTCCCCTTTTCTGGAGGGAAAGGGAAAGGGAAAGGGGAAAGGAGGGAAGGGGGAGACTGGGAGGAGAGGAGGGAAGGGGACCCTTAGGATATAAAGTAAGTAAACTGAAAAAAACTTACACATATAAGGCCATTAGGATGATTCAGTGGGTAAAGACACTTGCTATACAAGCCTGATGGCCTGAGTTTAACTCTTTGAACCCACAATAGAAAGAGGAAACATGCTGCTTTAAATGGACTCCCCCAACATATGATGTCACAACGTGTGCCTATCCCCATGCCTCTCTCTCTCACATGCATACACAAATAATCACAAATAACAGAAGTAATAAATATAATAATAATTAATTGTCCTGTTAGTTGCCTCAAAATGTTTGGTTTTGACGTATAAACAACAATCTCATTAAGTTTCTTATTAATTAATAAAACTGTGTCTTAAATTATTTTATGTTTTCCATATAGGAAATCAGTTTTGTCCAAATAATAAAAACATTTTCCTTGACTTAGGTTGTGAATAATTTATTTTTCCCCCTGAAATATTGTTTCATGCTCTCCTCTAAAATCACTATCATGATCCAGTTTTCAAGGGGGTGTGATAGTTGAGCTGTTTTAAAATGTTTAATAACAGTTTTCAGATATTATTAAATTATAGGACTAGAGTGTATCATAATTTATTTAATTACCTTCTCACTGGGGTGTTAATGTTATTGATTTCCAACCTTCACTATTAAGAATTTTGGGAGCTGTTGGTGTATTAATCCCTGCTCAAATTTCTCAACAAGTTTATCTTGGGGATAAACTTTTACAGTAAAACTCGCAGCAGCAAAGAGGCCCAGCTGCAGGCTCTCAGCTCATTGCCACATGCCTTTCCAGGAAGGTCAGTACAATTTGCTGACAGCCGGCAGTGTATGAAAACATCCCCACCACCACATCCTTCTCTGGACAGGGGACTATCTTTTATGTTATTCCACTAATTTGACAGACAAAAATAACATTTCACTTTCAATTTGCATTGATTTGATTGCTAGTGAGGCAGATCTTTTTCATGTAACATTTGTGAAGCTTTGGCTGTTTGACTCTAGGTGAAAGTGTATCTCATCTGAAAAAGTGAAAAGTCTATCTGTACTATGCTGCGTTTTAGTATCTTTTTTTTTCATAACCCAATACAGAGTTTTTATTCATGTATTATTAAATATGTCAGTTATTTCTTTGATCAATTTCTTTCTTTGCTTTTATATGTGGTTAGAAAGGTTTCCATCTTTCCCCTTGGGTCTTTATAGAGTATAATGGAACTTGGCTGCACAAGCAGTCACCATCCATTCGAGCTGGTGCTAAGTCAAGTAATAAGCTTTTCCTTCTAAAATGAAAAATTCCAGGTCGTGGATTAATGTCCTTTTTATTTTATATTCACAAAGCTTGGCATGGTTTGTGGTACATAATAGCTACTCAGGAAATAGTTCTTGAATAAATTGAATGCTGTGTGTTTTGATTTGAAAATTTCCTACCATCATAGCTTTCAATAAGTATAGAAGAAAATTTCCCCCAGTTTGATAATTTGACAACTCTCGGTTATTACAGAAAGATAATACTTCTGACCATTAACTGCTTTTAGAAAGCTCTAAACTTTCCACAGCCTTAGCCAATGCTTCTTAGCCCTGAGGCAGCCCTAGTCATCATTATCATTGTGCTTTAAGTGGAGCTTTGGGGCAGAGCCTGGGTCTTGGGATAGTTAATTTCCCCTTTTGTGAAATGCTATTTCTATATTAGATGCGGAAAGCCCTTTTTTTTTTTTTTTGTTTCCTTTTGGTTTTGACTTCTGTTCTTTATGCTCTAGGCAGGGGATGGAACTACTTGACAGAGTTAGTTAAGTTGCGCTGACATATCCAGGCCCTTAAGATCATCACATCTGGCAGGCAAGCCTTACATTTTAAGGTAGCTCAACCCCGACACTTCCTTACTTCAGCTTTCTCTTTCCCACGGACCAGGAGCCTCTGAGTCGTAGGCCACTGTCTTAAGAGCCGACAGAACTGAACGTTGCGAGGTGACGCCCACACACTGGCCTTTTGCTAAGGTCTGTGTGCCCTCCCTCAGTCCCGCGATTACCCAAGGAAGCAGAGAATGTTAGCCATGGCAGGTGCTTAGAAGAAGATACTGACAGAGCCCAGTGGCGCTCCCAGATTCACACTGCTGGCAAGTCCATACACAGCATGAAAGGCAGGGATTTTGGATCTTAGGGACGAAGCTCTTCAATATCTTTTCATTGGCTGTTTTCAAATATTTTTTTTTTAGGACAAAAATAAAAGTATATTGAACCTTATATTTTTGTCTACCTTGTGTCTGGTTTTGTATACCTTGTACCTGGAATTTGTTAGATAGTCAGAAGTAATTTGGCGACTTGGTCATTTGGTAAATTCAGTACTGGCATGTGGTCTCCCTAGTAAAGTTATGCCTAGCAAGGCTGTGGCTACACACCTGCTCATTATTAGAGGAATTTGTTGGATGCTTTAATTCTACACACGTGAACCCACATTTAATCAAAGAGACTGTTTCACCAAATGTAATCAAGGATTAGGTTTAATTTTTTAAAAAGTTATTCCCCTGAAGAAACAATGCTGAAGAAAAGAGACTAACGGAGCCACTCTAAGGCATTAAAACACAGCAACAGTTAATGTGCCTGGCAGGGCATCTTCCAGCCCAATTTATCTTCCATTTCTCATTCTCTGCTTCTAGTGTGGTAGCCTTCACAGGAACCTCTGACAGGCAAATGAAATTTGTGTGCTGTTTTCTCACCGAGGAATAGGTATAACCCCAAAGCAGTGTCTCCTGCTCTTATTTCTCATTCAGAGGGCAAGATTAACGCACATATATAATAAAACTATCGGGCTGTTTTAATGCTTTTCCTGTCATGCCTTCAGAACGCGCCAAAGTTGTCATCAGCTATGGGTTCATTCAGTTCTCCGTCCTTCAGGGTAACGTAAGACAACCAACACAGCAAGAGCCGCCTCCTTCCTGCTTCTGTGTATGTGTTGATGTCTATCAGGCACTGACCTTCAGTCTCACGGCCAGCATTCTCCAGGTTCCTGACTCTGATGGGACAGCTGGATCGTAAGATAAATGGCTCATACCTTCTGGCAGGTTGCACAATCTTCCCTACTGGACCCCACGGCTTTCCAATACAGCTTATAAAGAGGCAATGTCTCACCATTCCATTGCATCAGTGGCTGCCATGTAGATACAGTTTGGTTTGAGGATGCAGTTTCCTTGATTAACTGGGTTACTCCCAAAGACAAACATGGGGTGGATAAGCGGTAAATTGACATGAAGGAAGTCCCATGAGAAAAAGACACTTTAGCCTTATATATTTTTATTTATATATTTTCTCATTCATTCACCTGATCCTCCAGTGAAAACTGTTACATTTAAAGGCAGAAGCAACTCCAGTGACAGCAGACACAAAAGTCCTAGTAAATCCAAGGACCTCAGATGAAAGATTCAGTTTATGTATTGTGTGTGTGTGTGTGTACATGGCAAAAAGAGAATGAATAAACATATTTATACCTACCCAAAAAGAGAGAGATGGGAAAAATAATTATGAAGGCCGAACTATTCCCTTTAAAGCAAAAACATGTCATTTTTGCAAAGTTGGTTCATCAATTCAGGTCTCACTCATATGTGCTTCATTGTAAAGAAAATCTTTTAGGTATTTGACGTTAAGTAGAAGAAAAAAATGATTTGGTATTTTTGAGTATTTATTGTTATTTTCAAAAAAAGCTGTGGTTCTAGTGACGACAGGCAGGCTTCCCTTCCAGCATCCTCACAGCCGCACACCGTTTTTTAACAAGCTGGCTTTATGGGGAGAATCTTCAAGCTTGTATTCTCTGATAATCCAATTGTTTGTGCTTATTTTCAAGAAAAGCATGTGATAATTGAAGGCTTATTTTGTATGTAGACCTGCTCAGAGACAGGTAATTCAGAAATTCCGCTGAGTACAAGATGAGAAACAATTGCTTTAGTCATATGTCAGGGAGGTCTTAAATGAAGGAGGTGCAGATGCTGAAGATATTATAATTACAAGTAAGGTAGTGAATAGAAAATCCTCAGTATTCATACTGTCCAAAGTGCTCCAAGACTCAAACATCAGGTATCTTAACTTCTTCAGATATCTACTTTCTAGTGTTTTCTCCTTCATCTTGGCTATGGTTTAGCTATAAAATATGTCCCCAAAGAGGCTTGTATTCCAATACAGTCCTGAGAGGTCAGGCTTTGGGGAAGTGGTTGGTTCATGAGAGTGCTGACTCAATCAATGACTTAAATCTATTGATAGATTAATTATTGAATGGTCTGTATAGTTTATTTTGTGCAACTGGCAAAAGACATGAGAAGTGGGTTACTCTAACATTACAGACCACACTGGGATTGTGCGGGGCGTGGTCAGCAAAGGCCCTTCAGACAATTAGTAAGCAAAATTTGGGGCTAACATAGAAATACACCTTTCAAACAGATAAAACCGACCATCCAGAGTTAGAGAAGCTTAGGCAACCAAGGGCAAGGGAGCAGCTGGCTGAGAACAACCAAGGAAAGGATTTGGTAGCCTGCTAAGCTCTCTCTGAGGTGAGGAGTATGAGAGAGCACCTCCGGCCTGACTGGTCCTAGAAGACTTCCTTGCAGCCTACCCAGGGAGCTGCCTAAAAAGAATGTGACAGTAATTAAACGTGCAACTTAGCATTTAGGAAGAGGACTGAATCTTAAAGAAACAGAATAAGACTACTCTAATACCCCAAAGAGATAAAAGGCTTTGGGATGGAACAAAGATTTCATTAACAGAACTGATAAGCCCATCAGGAAGGGAGGTTTGAAGGAACAAAATTGGATTCTAATTACTGGATAAAGTAAGACTATCTCTGCACCCTCAGGACTGAAGAGCTTGGGCAGTCCAGTTACACACACTTTTAAAAAAATATTTATATATTTATTACAATTTATTCACTTTGTATCCTCACTGCAGCCCCCTCCTTCGTCTCCTCCCAGTCCCACCCACCCCCCTCTTGTCCCTCAATGCACTTTCCCTAGTCCACTGATAGGGGAGGTCCTCTTCCCCTTCTATCTGATCCTAGCCTATCAGGTCTCATCAGGGCTTGCTGCATCATCTTCCTCTGTGGCCTGGCATGGCTGCATCCCCCAGGGGGAGATGATCAAAGAGCAGGCCACTGAGTTCATGTCAGAGACAGCCTCTGTTCCCCTTACTAGGAAATCCACTCTTACTAGAATGTTAGAGCAGAGATATACTCAGATATACTCAGATCCCAATTATGCTGGAGCAAGATGTAGTGTGAAGTATGAGTACTGCCAACCAGAAAGCTCTGACACAGAGAGGTTGATAAGAGTTTCACCTCTTCCTTGTGGCATTTAATCATCCTGTAGTGATGTTCTTTCCTTTTTAATTTGCTCTTGCATCTTGATGGCAATTTTCAATAGTTTCTGCTATCTGCTTATATGTGTATTACTTTTATGATAATATTAAAATGGAGATATTTAATAGTTTAATAACGTGTCAGATTTTCTGCAACATATTTGTAATCTTTTGCAAGATGGAGCAGGTTATAAATACACACAACCAACACAAAATTCTACCTTTTTTATTTCTGCATAAATCACCAACATATTCTCAGTCACCTACTTTCCTTAGGTCTCAAGAATAAGCAACAATCATATTAGTCATTAGAGTTAAAGAAAGTGAGGTAAAATTTTTAAAATGCCATTCAAAGATGGTACATTGGTAATATCCGTTTATTAGCGAATGTATGCCCTGCCTGTCTTTCTCTTTCTATTTCTGGGTTACCTCACTCAGGATGATCTCTTCCAGTTCCATCCATTTGCCTGAAAATTTCATGATTTCCTTGTTTTCAGTAGTGGAGTAGTATTCCATTGTATGGACGTACCGCAATTTCTGTATCCACTCCTCTGCTGAGGGGCATCTGGGCTGTTTCTAGTTGTGTACATTCTCTAATAAGCGGATATTAGCCGTATAATGTAGGACAGCCTTCTACAGACCTAAAGAAACTAGACACTAAGGAAGACCCTGGAGAGGATGCTTAAATCGCATTCAGAATGGCAAAGAGGATAGACACCAAAGCGGTGGAAGGGAGGAAACAGGATGGGAGGCTACCATAGACGTCCTCTGAAAGACTCAGGGACAAACTTTGGGCAGAGCACAGGGAGTCTTATGGACGAAGAGAGGGGTGGGGTTAGAGGGACATGGAGGGGACAGGAGCCCCACAAGGAGACCAACAAAAGTAAAAGATTTGAGTCCTGGAGGTCCTGCAGAGACTGATGTACCAACGGAACACCATGCATGGAGAGGACCTAGCCCCCCCTGCTTAGCTTAAATGTGGCCAATCAGCAGGGCAGCTCAGTCTCCATGTGGATCTTTGGGTGAGGGGATCAGGGGCTGCCTCTCTCATGAACTCAGTTGACTGCTCTCTGATCACTCGCCCCTGATGATGCAGCCTTGCCAGGCCACAGAGGAAGAGGATGCAAGCAGTCCTGAGGAGACTTAACAAGCTATGGGCAGATGGCAATAGTGGGGAACTCCCTCTTTCAGTGGACTAGGGGAAGGGGGTGAGGGAAAGAGAAAAGGAGGGTGGGACTGGGAGAGTTGAGGGAGGGGGCTTCAGTTGAGATATATAATGAATAAATTATGAAGAAAAAATATTTAAAAAAATAATCCTTAAAAAAAAAAAAAAAGAAAGGGAGGAGGACCGCTATCAGTGGACTAGGGAAAGGGCATAGGGGGAGAAGAGGGAGAGTGAGTGGGACTAGACGAGGGAGGGGGCTGCAGCGGGGCTAAATTGTAATGAATAAATAAGTAAATAAATAAATAAATTAAGAAATAAATTGTAATAAATAAATAAATTGTAAGAAATAAATATTTTAAAAAGCTAAAAAAAGAGATAGTAAATGTTATTCTTGAATTTGTTAAATCACATTGGACAGGAATCAAGGGATGAGCAATACCACCATTTTAATACCCAGTAAGGGGTTTTAAATCTGAAGAAGTTCATTTGCATTTAATGCTTTAAGATGTAGATTACATCCAATTTCACCAAAACTGGTTTGAAGGGATAGGTACATCTGGGGATGCATTGAACTAAAGTGTCAACATTGGAAAAGCCAGGACAAAAACACAGGATTCAGACTTTGTCTCTTCTACGAGAACAACTCTTACAACCATTAGTGGTTGGGCAGAAGGCCTGCGAGGCTCTGTTTTAATAAAAAGCAAATTAGGTTAAGCTGAAAGGTAACTGATATCGTCTAGCTCTGCTCTCTACATCACTTTGATCCCTCCATCAGGGGATGCTAGGTAATATGCCCATGAACTAAATCAGGGGAGTATAAAAAAGCACAGGCATGTCTCCTGCCTGGCATCTGCTCTAAGATGCTTTCCAAAAGTTCACACTGGTCCCTCTTGGCTGCTACCCAGCCTTTGGGTAGGAAAGCTGGACCCCAGGCTATTCTTTATGTATCTGGATTAAAAGCAGAATTTTTTTTAGGGGAAAATACTAACTTTTTAAAAATTTTATTTTTTTTCTTCACAATTTATTTATTATATATCCCAATTGAAGCCCCCTCCATCAGCTCCCCCCAGACCCACCCTCTCTCCCTCTTCCCACCATCCCCTTCCCTTAGTCCACTAAAGGGCGAGTTCTCCACTATTGCCATCTGCCCATAGCTTGTTAAATCTCATCAGGACTCCCTGGCCCCTCTTCCCTGGTGGCCTGGCAAGGCTACCTCATCAGGAGCAAGTGATCAAAGAGCAGCCAACTGAGTTCATGACAGAGGCAGCCCCAAAGCACAACATTTTAAGCCAAGGTGGACGAAGACAGAAGAACTGAGAGCAGCAGCACGGAGAGGCATAGAGCACGTAGTGCTGAAAGACTCCCAAGAGCCTATCTAGACGGGGAGACCCCGCTTCCCAAGGAACAGCGAGACCAGCCTTCGGATGCAAGCCGCAAGAGGTTTATTTTGACACACGGGTACCCAGGGCGACCAAGCCTATCGGAGGACTTGCGCGCCTCTTGTTTGGGGTTTTTATAGGGCTTGGGAGCAGGAAGCGCGGTTACAGAAGCGAGAAGCATAGTTACAGGGGTCTGATTGTGTGGTTTGAACAAAGCCGTAGTTAAGTCACGTACCCAGAACAGGGAAGGCGGGAAGGCAGATTGTGAGCCGAGTCACGTACCCACCCGGAACCGGGAAGGCGGGAAAGAATGCAGGAAAGAATGCAGCGAGGTAGCTCTCCCCTCAGGGAACTTACTGCTATACCGCGCCTACTCTACATAGTGTTAACAATCGCTGCTTATCTTTTGGTCTCTCAGTGCAAACTGGTTTCTATCAGTTCCGTATGCACACAAGAAACTTCCAGGAAACAAAATTGTAGATGCTGCCACCCATAACCAAGACAAATACAATTTGCCAAACTTAATTGACTGTAACACACAGTGTTTGATTCACTCGCATTAGTTCCTGAATGTTTCTTTAGGGCCTTGCGTTAACATAGAAGTTGAGCGATACCATAGCACAGGCCTCTAATCTTAGCACTTGGAGGCACAGGCAGAAAGACTGTGAGCTTGAGGCCAGCCTGAGTTATCCATGTTTAAAAAGAAAGAGAGGAAAAAATGGAGGAAGGGGGTGGGGATATTGAGGCAGAGATCTTCTGGGGTTGTGGAAGACACAGGAGAGAGCGCTAGTCACAAATGTCACAGAAAAATTCCCTGGTAGGTTTCATGGGGCCTATGGCCATCATTTTTCTCCACGGACACTCCCTTTTTCATCCTCTCATGCCCAGAAACCGTTTAGTCTCAGCATACTCATCCTTCTCTCTTCTACACTCATAACGATTTTTCAGGAAGGCAAGTTAAACACTGATATCCAACCTAGGGCATTCAGTGGCTTTCTCTCCTTGTCCCCACATGCATTTTATTATAAAACTCCCAGCTTTGCTCCTGGGCCACCTTCCTGGAATCACCTTGTAGGTTGTACATGCATCAGAGCGTCTCTGACTCCATCATTCCAAGTGAGCTCCATTTTCAGGTTTAGCGCACACCCTGACCTCACTCTCAGCTATCACACTCTACTTCTGGGTCATGGAAATGTCCCTTGTCTTCATCATTTGCTGCTGTTTATTTAGTTACCCTTCAGCTTTTCAGAGACAATTCCACCGTCCTCTACTCTGAGCTGTCTTTGTGGCCACTTCATTGTTCTTTGTGACAAACAGCAATACGTTGTCAAGATAGGTTGTGTGACTGGGCTGTGCTTCTCCACCTTCCTCCAAGAGGCCGGGTGTGACTCAGACAAAGTGGACAGGTTCTTCTCATGCTAAGCTTTGTCTTCAGGATTTGGATCACCAAAGATGACTGAATGTAAGATGGTTTGAGGGTTTGAAAGTATTTGAGTTGCTCTGCATTAAAAAGAACCAGAGAAGCCTGTTGTGTTTTTCTGTATTTGCTGGGCAGTCAGTGCACCAGGCTTGGTATATTGACTTGGCTTTAACAGTGACTCTCTTCACTGTGTCATTTATCTCCATTTTGTAAAAATAAAATTATATTGTCCTCAAAGTTTTGTAAATAATAGATGGCATAGTAGGGACCCATTCTTGAGAATCATGGAACCAACAGAAACAGCAAAGGAGAAAGGCAAACGGATAGACATATATGAAAACTGTGCAGCATGAGGGTGGGGCAAGATGGAAATGCCAGTAGCTATTTGAAAAGATTTTCTAATTTTCAGTCTTGAGTTCGTTTATAATATCAACTCTGGCTCTAGGCTCCTATGTTGGAAGGTACAGTTAGGGCACATTGTTCATGTCATGGACAGTAAAGATTAAGGCCACACCCATCTGGAGAAAGCTCCCCAGACAGGACAGCAGAGGCAAGGGCCAGTGGGAGAAAGCATGATTGGTGATGCCAAGGATTCTTTTGGAAACTGTTTGTGTCTAGAACAGTGGTTCTCAATATTCCTAATGCTGCAACCCTTTAATACAGTTCCTCATGTGTGGTGACCTCCAACCGTGAAATCACTGTAATTTTGCTACTGTTTTGTAATGTAAATATTTTTGGAGACAGAGGTTTGCAAAAGGGGTCACGGCCCACAGTTTGAAAACTACTGGTTTAGAAGGATGGTGGAGAAGGAAAGAACACTAGAGACAAGGTCAGCTACAAAACGACATTTGCAAACCATGTTCTGTCTCAAACAGTGAAAATGTGATGACAAACAGAAATTAGACAGCCTGAAATTACGCTGAAAAGGGCCTGAAACAAGTAATTCATCAAAGAAAAGTGCTCAGAGGTAGGCATGCAATAAAAGCTCAAGTTTCCTGGAGAATTCTTACCCTCTCTGGAAAGGAATTTGGTGTTTCAAAATGCCAAAGACGAGATTCAGGGGGAACTTGGATGAGAGAATGACCCCAGTGGAACTCTAGCATGAACCAATTTCATTGCCACCTTCTCATGAGACCATGAAGACCTTATAAATCAAGATGATATTTACAAGCATGCTTTAAAAACTTCACAATACAGTATTCATTTGTGTTTCAGTTCCATATAAAATGCTAACATGAAGCTGATTACACTTGGTAAAAACATGAGGAATAAATGGAGCAGGAGACATGAAGTGCTGGTGTTTCACCCTGGAAGCCTTAACGGCTTCCCTGCCATCTATATCCTCGTTTGATAACTACAAGTAGGTGACAGGGATTCTGGAGAGGCTGGGGTTCATTCTTAGCTCTCCACTTGCTCCCTTTTGGACTTAAGGTGCATTATGGACTTACTGTAGGGTAACAAGCCTCCATCTGCAAATGAGGACTCCAAGTTGCCAGCTGTCTCCTAACCTCCTTGTGAGAAATCAGGGTTTAATAAGATAATGAACATTATTCTCTCCATATGCACTACTTACCCTTGGTCCCGTGATCTTCAAAAGGCTCTCAATAGGCATAAATGCAGTCAGAAGAGAAACCTTACAAGGCTCTGCCAGCAACCATTCATCACCCATTAATATTTATGACCATTCATTAATGTTTTCTATTAGCAGTTGTATAGCTAACCAAGAATATTATGCCACCAGGCAGGGGCAGTGACAGGTGGATAATGGGATGTGGTGGCTTGCCTTCCGTGCTGGCAACATCATCTTTGCTTGTTTGTGCAAGGCTGATCATCTCTCCTGCTACTTCTTTCTTTGTCATCAAATCTAATCACTGAATCTGCATAAAGGCATTGGGAAAAGATCCATATTTCCAAGGGTGCGTGTGAGGAATTGTATTTTTAAGAGCAGACTGTAAGAAGAGGAGTAAACTTTAAAAGTAATGAAATCAAGCAGCCCTTCATGAAGGCAATGGGGATTATGGTAGTACTGTAACAGCAGCCCCCGCTCCCCCAGTGCTAACTATGGCAAACACTGTGAGAAAAGAAGACTTCAGAAGTTTATGTTTTCCTCTGCTGGACAAAAGCCATGCGTGCATGGCAGTGATGTGTGAACACTCCGAATAACACAAAATTCAGATCAGAAGAGCAGGGTAATCTTGCTTAGTCTGGCTGTGTGTGTTTTACAGTTTGGTTCAGGGCAGCATTGTGATAGCAGCCAAGTTACCAAGCCCCTGTGTGTCATAATCCCCTTGTCTATAGAATGAAGTGGACAATGATTCCTATCATGAGGCTCTATGAGGATTTTAAAAAGCAGTATAAGCCAAGCACTAAAATATGTCCCTGTTGCAGAGACTAGGATAATGACAGTAACTATGGTTACAATAAATGATGATACATTATTAATTGAAAAGCCTACCATTGAAACAATATGCGCAATGGCAGGTCAGAGGATGAAGTTGGTTTCATTTCACTGAAAAGCAGGGATGTCAAAGCTGGATATGACCCGTGGATAACGTTTAGAAAGGCCAAGTACATTTGATGGAGCCCCAGAGAATGGCGACCAGAGCTAGAGCAGAGCAGTATGGGTATGCTTGAATATGTGTGCAAAGCATCATCCACAGATGCCAGACCAAAGAAATTTGAGTTTACAGTGTCAGATTTTAGTGCTTTAGGAGGATGGATCTGAAGAACATGTAGAACAACTTGGATGAGGGAAGAGTCATGGCAGCAAACAAAAGAAAGAAGGGAAACCCAAGGCAATAACGAGAAAGAAATTGTGGGATGCCAAGAACTCCTCAAATCTCCATATGCATTAAATGGCCCCTTGTCAGTAAGAGTTCTGCCCAGATAGGAGCTGACTGGAAAAGGAAATGCTAACTCCCTTCACAATTGGGGAACTTGTGGTGTGGGACCATATGGGAAGACTACTGGAAGTGACACCATGGGATGTTATGGGAAAATTGACTTAGTGGAAGTGCTAGCAGATCATCTGGAGCCTGTACGTGTTTCTGGTCATGGTGGAAACAGCACCTACACCACTTGGCATCTCACAGAACCTTCCAAGTCCTGGTGCCTTTCCCATCACCCCAGGCTTGTGTATTTGCAGCTTGCCATTTCTTGCTTGTTATTCTAAATATTCAGCCATCAACTTTCTGGGTGAAATTAGAAGTACTTTAATTTCCTCATAACACCTAAATTAAGGTAAGAGTTCTAAATACTTTATTAATAATGTACACTCTAATTAATAGAAATTACTTTTCCTGCATGTATTATTAAAGGAGGTGTTCCAACATGCCTTTTTATGTTTTCCAATTTACTTGCTTAGAAAGCTGGCTGGTGTTTTAGCAGCTTACCTCAGACTGCCCTTATCAACTCTGCAGACTCTCCATTTTGGGGAGGTATGGGGAAAACTTGGAATTTGGAAAAAAAAAAGCTTCACTCAATTCCTCCTCTGCTCCCTGTGAAATGATTTCTTTTTAAAATTAATTCTTCCATCTGTATGACCGACAAGAAATACCTGAGGCCAAATTTTTGCCCTCCGAGTGCCCATTCTTTACATCTTTAGCCTATAACTCTACATTTCTGAATAAGAGGAAAGAAACTGGAACCCTTTGTCTCAAATTTGAGTTTTAAATGATTGGTACAATGCCTGCTGCCTTTTGTTTTCCCCTGTGGAAAGCAATAGGGTTCAACACTCCTCAGGAAGCTAATTTTGACAGTTACCTGCAGGTAGACATCAGAGCGACTTAAAATCAAGGGCTTTCTGGCTAGAATACCAAGTTCAAATTCTTACCTTGTACTTCCTAGGAGTGGGACAAAGGCAAAGAGTTCAGCATTTCCTGTTCCTGGTTTTCCCAGCTGTGAATAAGGAAGGGTGGCTAGATTATCGCTGGCCTTCAGGGAGGCTTTAGAGTCAAAATATGTGAAGA
The DNA here is from genome assembly GCF_030254825.1 of Meriones unguiculatus. Classification (NCBI taxonomy): domain Eukaryota; kingdom Metazoa; phylum Chordata; class Mammalia; order Rodentia; family Muridae; genus Meriones; species Meriones unguiculatus. Next base: position 31,916,494 of record NC_083349.1, read on the forward strand.
ATTTGGGTCAAAGCCAGGTGCAAAAGTACCCCAAGACTGTATCAATGTCACTTGTCATTCTGCCACCGTCAACTCAGAAGACCATGCCATGAGCTTCACAACAAAGCCATGGAGTACCTAAAAGATTTTTCCCCCAAATAATATCATACATAGTACACAGCAAATGCATGCATGAAGAGCCCAGCATAATAGAACCCAGGTTTCTAGGAGAGGCGAGGTAGAACTAAGCAAAGAGGGACCTCCATGGTTTTCTGTCTTACAAGCTTCAGAAATAAAACACTACACTGGAGCAACTTGTGTTTTATTGCAGTGATTCTAGCTTTCAACAGTAATTGACCCCAAATAATGGAGTATCTATAGTGCCAAGGTCTCCCCAGCCTTCTACACAACACCCTGAGATGGTTCCTAGTCCTCTTCTTCCTTGTCCAGCCATCTGCAGACTCAGCTATATAACTGTCTTACATGTCTTAGGGATGCAGGGAATGTCGCAAACCAGCGTGGCTGTGTGCCTTTACTTCTTCTCGGACAATTCACAATGGCTTCCCTGTATCCCCACACTTCTCCTTCTCTGAAAAAATGCTCTGAATTCTAGGGCACAGTTGGCGGTAGTTTGCTAGTAACACGGTCTGAAGATGGATTTCTCTCTGGGGACTTGAGGCCATCAGTGTAATTTGTTTCTGTCTTGATGCTCAGTAATGGATGTGCCCTTGTGCCTCACCAGGCTCTCTTAACACTTGTGGCCCTGGATAGGAAGAGTTAAACATTCCACTCCTCTGTAGAGATGTAGCTACCTTGACATTCAGAGGCACAGTTCCCAACCTAATCCTTTCTAAATCAGATTAGTCCATCCCTTTGCTGACAGTTCACTGACTAGTGCATTCCTCAAAGAGAATCTCATCTGAGATGCAGAGCACTTGCTGCAGTTTTATAGTATCAGAGTAGTAATTCATGCCCTGTGCAATAAAAAAACTCATTAAATGTAGAACCTCAGCTCTTGCTTTGTACTTAGCCCTCCCAGCAGTTTAACTTATGCATAATGAGTCTAAATACGTTAAGGGATAATATAAAAATTATCTACTATTCTTTCATTTCTAAGATTGTGCATTTGCTTCCCCTTCACTACATGGGCAACGTAACTAGGAAACAATATATTACCCTAATTACATGTTATTTATTAGAAAGGAAGGAAATAAGTCATTTGGAGACAAATCCCCACAGTTATTCATAGAGCTGCTTTCGATGACAAAGATAAAGCCAGCAGTCTTTCATTATATTTATTACACACTCTTTGTGCTAATGAACAATAACAGGCCTCACCAAAATAATGGTCTATCTTTAAGTTGTAGGGGATGCTATATAGACCATATTTATGAAGGGCAAGTCAGGGCTTTGCTTGTCCTTTGTGTCTTTGCTTTCCATTGAAGGAAAAGGAAAGACACAAACAAAAGTAGCTGGGTGATTTTAATAAGCACAATGGGAGAGAGTTAGCATATTTAAAAGAGTCATCCTGCAGCCTTCAGCATCAATTCACCCAGGAAAGAAAACACACACTTATTTTTCCAGGAGTCCTCTGGTGAATCTTCATCCCTTTTCTTATTGCTGATATATGTCCACAAATATAAATACCCGAAAACTGGAAACGGCCAGGAAAAAGTTTCTAAGCACTTTAATAGTATGTGTTGTTATTCACAGAACAAATTGGGGTAAAAAAAACTAAGACAGGTTTTTGGTGTGTGGTGGAGAACAAAACCTGACTTTTAAAATCCCAACCTGAAGGAACACAGGGTCTGTCAGAGTGAGGAGAGTTGGGGTGAGCAGAGAGGCTATCTGTGGAGAAAAACGTATAAAAATGGTAGAAAGCCGACTTTTTCCACATCTTTTCATAACATGGCTTCTCTGCATCGCAGGGAGGAGACTTTCTTCTGCAGAGCAAGGGGGAATGCTTTGCCTGTGCTCTCCAGAAAGCTGTGCCAAGCTGTGGCAGTTGCAGGAAGCCAATACATCAACACTTAGAAATGTTGCTTCATGAGTAGGATGAGAACAGTATTAGATTAAAGCATGATAATAAGGAAATGCAGGAAAATCTAAGGGAGGGAGCTTCCCAACCCCACCATGCCTCCAAAATAAAATGAAGAAAGAAACGAGTTGGGACCTTCTCTTTTTTAATCAGCAATTTCCTGAGCTCCTCAGCAGTTTGCGGAGCTCCTCTTCAGAGCTATTTGTGCTCTACAGGACATGAAGCAGGGTTGTCCATCCTAGACCCGACCACTGGTGCTCATAGCTGGTGTGCTAACGTTAGTGCCCCTTCTCAAATGCGACACAGGCCAGGCAAACCAGCAACCAACTGCATTTCTAATCATGCCAGACTGTGAATGGGTTATACTTGAGGGAGGTGTGTGCAGGAAGGAGATGGAATGGGGAGAGGGCAGGATAGGGGCATGGATAGTTCTAGGATAAAACTCTGCTGAAAAACTCACTTGTCCATTTCTACAAGCTTTTCACCAGGATCAAATGAAAAACAAAAATTAGTTTGTTAGGGTGTATTTTTCAAAACCTATCACTGAATTGAGTTAAGGAGAAAGTACTTTGAAAAATCCTGCTAGAAGGGTCAACCCTGTTAAATCTTTTCCATGTCTTCCTGCTAAATCTTTTTTTATGTCTTTCCTTTCTGGTCTCAGAATGACATTTTAGAGTCCTGTTGAGTGAGCTACACATAATGAAGTCCCATTCATACCTTTCATTAGGAGTGCCATCACCTTAAGTTTCAAAGAATTTCTGCTGTGAGTAACACTATTACCCTAACTATAACCAGAAGTCAACTTCCTACCTATGTCTCCTAGAAATACCCGTCTCTCCTCTGTAAAGATTATTGAGTGTCTCACCTAAATTCTTCAAGTTTGGCTGAATCTCAAGAACTTCTTTATGGAGGAAAGCTCCCAATGATGCAAATTTTAAAGGGATCAGAAACCTTCTATGACTCAGAGTAACCAGGCAAGAACCGGAAGACTGATGCACATAGCATAGAGAGGCTTTTAAAAAGACCTTGATCTTGGATGGTTCTCTTTGCTTTCCTACCATTTTTACTTTTGAACAATGGAGATCATCAGCGTGGGGTGGAGAAACCAGATAGAGTTCTTGCTTTGTGCTGTCCATTATTGGAAGTCTCCAAAGAGTTTTGATCTTGGCAGCTAATGTTAATAGCCATAGCAAGAGGCCTTGAACTGTGGGATTGCTCAGGAGCCCTGTTTGTCTTCAGGCTGGCTAGAGGGATATATCTGTTGGATAGTTTGTTCCTAGCACCTAAGTTGTAGGCAAAGACATTTTCTGGAGCTAAAGTTAGATTGCCTGATCATTTTGAGCTTTATTTCTTACTGTGCCGTCAAGTCTAATTGAGATTTCAAGGTCAGAGGATTATCACATAAAGGAGACTTTAATTTTTGGTCTATGGGAAAATAATTCGGATTTTAATTGTGATAAATTTATCAGTCAGATTCAGGACAGGGGTCTATAATCAAATGCCTGACAGGGTCAGATAGGAAGAAAGAAGAATATAACAAAACGTGTACTTATTCATTAGATTTCTTTTTTGCAATCGTAACTACCGTGGTGAAGGGAGTGAGGACTAATGGGGATTGCTACTCTAAGGAGACAAGGCGCCGCAGGGACTGTGGATAATGAAGACCACGTGGCCCGTCACAAAACGGACAGCCTGCTTCAGCCCTATCCATTCATTAGCCTGTGGAACTAGGGCCCCTGTTAGGGAACTTCTAGTATTTTATTAAAAAATAAAAACTCCTATTTCCATATGAAATCACCTCTACGTTACTGGAACTGGAGTTGTCTTTTGGACTGACGATGTTCTCATCCTGACAACCGTGTATTCACCCTGACTGTCACTACCCCCATGAGTATGCCTTTGAAGCATGAGCCAGAGGCCTCTTATTTATTCCTCTGTCATCCCCATCACTGTCTTCAGTCACGTAAAAATAAAATTAACGCACGAACTCCTAACTGTTTCTCCATCCTTACTGTGTAACATTCTAAAACAGAGGTTCTCAGGTTATGACCCCTTTGCTGATCACATATCAGATATTTATATTACAATTCATAATAGCAAAAAAAAATTATAGTCATGACATAGCAATGAAACCTCTTTATCAGGATAATTAATCCACTGGTTGTCTTTACTAACTGACCTGGCTAGTTTCGTGATAACTTGACACAAGCTAAGGTCATCTGAAAGGTGGGCACCTCAATTCAGAAAATGGCTTTCATAAAATGGGATGTAGGCTGGCGACCTTGGAGGACATTTTCTTAAGTAACAATTGATGAGAGAGGACCAAGATGGGTAGCACTACCACTAGACAGTTGGTTCTGGGTTCTCTAAGAAAGCAGGCTGAGGAAGCCATGAATAGCAGTCCTATAAACAGCAGTCTACCAAGGTGTCTGTATCAGCTCCTGCCTCTGCATTTCTTGCCCTGACTGCCTTTGATGATGAATTGTGGTATGAAAACGTAAGCAAAACAAGCTCTTTCCTTCCTAAGTTACTCTTTTGTCATGGTGTTTCACTGCAGCAATAGAAACTCCAAGACAGTAATATTGAATATGATTGTAATCACGTTATTGCATTATGCTCTCATCTCCCTGACCCACTCACCGTTCATTCTGTACAGGTTTAAAAGAAATCCTGGCAGTTTAGTTCTTCCTTAATGCGTTAGTTTTATGTCTACTTGACTCAAGATAAAGTCATTTGGGAAGAGGAAACCTCAACTAAGAGTAGCCCCTGACCAGACCGGCCCATGGGAGCACTTTCTTGACTAGTGATTGATGGGGGAGGACCACCCTAGGGTAGACAGTGCCACATCTGTGCAGGTGGTCCTAAGATATACAAGCGCTCATATTGAGCAAGCTATGAGGAGCAAGCCAGTAAGGAGCATTCCTCATGCTTTCTGCTTCAGTTCCTGCTTCCAGGTCTTGAGTTTCTGCTTGAGTTCCTGCTCTGAATTCCCTTCACGATGGACTACAACTGTAAGATTAAATAAACCCATTCCTCCCCATGTTGTTTCTGGTCATGGCGTCTTTTTCATAGCAATAAAAACTCTATTTAAGTCAGAAACTGGTACCAGGTTTGTAGGATATTGCTGTGACAGACCTGACCATGTTTTTGATAGGATTATAGAACTTTGGGTTAGGAAGGTCACTGTGTTCAGAATTTAGTAAGGTTCTGTGGGGATTTAGAAGGTAAAACTGAGAGTAGTGCCAATGATGGCAGCCTGGCTTGTGAAACTTCAGAGGGAAGTAGGGTCTCTACCAGGCCATTTGAGTGAGCTTTTGCGTTAAGAATCTGTGGCTCTGCTTAGCTGGGGCTGAAGGATAAGCTGTGATTATGAAGAGACCAGTTATCATTGAAGTGAAACTTTGCCTTATGGGATGAATGATGCTGGCTAGCTGGAGCTGAGAAATTAGTGGTGATTGAGAAGAGACAAGCATCTTGAGGTAAAATTTTCTGGGGAGTGTTTCTGCAGAGTCAGTACTCAGGAGCTGTGGTCCATGGGGCCAAGCCTGAACTTGGTAATATATCAGAGTCTCCCAGGTATGGAATTAGCCTTGGAGGCATGAAGGGGTCATGGAGAACAGCCAAGACTTGGCATAGTAAGAGGCCAGGAGAGACCATTGGTGAAGTTACAGCCTTAATTGTAGTATAGTCTCAGGACTAAAACAGCCATGGAGAAGAGCTGAGGCTCAGCACCATATGGCAGGGTCAGAGTACCTGAAAGGAGGTCAGGAAAGGCTATCGGTGAAGATGCCCAAGCATTTCGTAGATTTCAGTACCATGGGATGACCTTCCAGGACAGCAACAGCTGTAGAGTGGAGTCAGGCTGGCCTGCGTTCAGCCTACATTCAAACTGTGTATGCTGTCAATGGCAGAGCTGGAAAGATGGAGCCCAAAAGATCATGCGTGAGTTCAAGGTGTACAACATTGAGCTTTTAATATGGTTGGGCTTCATTTGGCTTTGATTTCATTGTAACTGTTTCCTGGCTCTTTCTTTTTGAAATAAGAAATTATGTAACTCAGTTTTATTTTATTTTATTTTATAGAAGCCCACAGTTAGGAGATTTTGAATATTTTTGAAAGACTGGATATTTTGGAGAGATTTGGGGGTGTTTTAGCAAAACTTTGAGCTTTAAAAGAGACTTGAGATGATTTAAAGAGATTAAACTTTTAATCTCTTTAGAATTTTTCAAGACTGTTAGAAGTTTTAAAGACTGTTGGGACTTTTAAAAGTTGGAATGTTTTATAGTGTGATATTAATATTATTATGCCATCTTGGGGATGAAAAAGAAAATGAAAATGAAAAAGGAAAATTTGTAGTTGAATAGTGATGTCTTTATGTTCAAGCTGACAAGGGATCAATTTTCTGGCCAGTTTTTCTTTCTTTCTTTCTTTCTTTCTTTCTTTCTTTCTTTCTTTCTTTCTTTCTTTCTTTCTTTTTAACTTGATACAGTCTTCTGAAAGAAGAGACCCTCAACTATGAAAATGTTTCCATGAGATTGGCCTGTAGGCAAACCTGTGGGGCATTTTATTGATTGAGATTGATGAGGGAGAACCTAGCTCATTGAAGGTGGTGCTACTCCTGAGTAGGTGGTCCTGGGGTGTATAAGAAAACAAACTGGACAAGGCAAGAGGAGCAAGACAGTCAATAGCATTCTGGTCGTGGTCATGCAGTAAACAGCTCTGCCTCTGCTTCAGTGTCGTGCCTGACTCCACGTTCCTGCCCTCACTTCCTTTGATGACGGACTAGGTGAGGAAGCATAAGTGAAATAAACCCTTTCCTCCCAAAGCTGCCTTTGTCATGTTTTCATCACTGCAATAGAAACCTCACACACTCCTCAACATCTGAAACCAGCATCTGATTTGGCTGGAAAAATACACAATTGACTACAATTGCTTCACTTGAAACCTGTGACTTTAAACCTTTAGTGCATTCTTAATGTTAACATTTCTATAAATACATCCTCCTGTTTTGTTTTGTTTTGTTTTGTTTTGTTTTGTTTTCTTTAACAGCCAACACATTCTCCTTCATTCTTAGGTGGTTTCTTGGATAAATAAAATCAGCAGGAAAAAACTTGTACCTTCTTGACCAACAATCCATCCACTCCCACACAGCTGTACCTCTGCGTATAGATTGCTACCGTCCCAGCTCTGAGTTCTACCCCCTCTCCTCTACTTGAGGAAAGCTTCCTATAATTTCACACTTCTATTCTACAATCTTGTTTCTACTGGACCCCTCCTGGTAACACATAAATATGCTATGAATAATTCACACAAGTATCCACACTCTGAATTTGCTCCAGTGTAGTCCTTCAGTGACTGACCTGTTTCTCCACTTTTTGCACAAGAAAATTCATTAACGTCTTTTTGTATTGGCTGTTTCCATTTTCTGAGATCTCTCTTTTTTTGAACTCAACTGAATCGACTATTTTTTCAACAGATGTTTATGAGACCAATGCTTCTCTATGTCCCAGGCTCTATCTTATGGCTTGGGAGGAATGAGATATTATAACTGCATTGCACTTAGTTGATCCTATATTCCTAGTATCATTTTAGTTTGCCTTTATCTCCACAAAGTAAACAGGGAGGCATTAATATTTGAGGACAAGACTTGGAAAGATGAAGAAACATAGTCAAATTCACTTTGGTGGTGTTGGCTGCATCAGTGGAAAACAGTTGCCAGAAAGATGACATGAAGAAAACACGGACTGAAGATTGTAATCAAGGATCACCATATCTAAATATTTTAAGTGGAAAAAATCCTGGAAATGTGATGGTTTCAGTGAGTGACTGGAGGGACTACAGTCACAGAAGTATCTAGCACTGGATTTTGAACCTTTGCTTCCAGTCTTTTTTTTTTTTTTCCAGTCTTAGCTTTCCAGTTTGTCTCACAGCTCCTGCTAAGACTTAAAAACTCACTTGAAATGAGTCTAAGAATCATATATATTAGATTCTTACATGCAGTCCTGAATATCACTGTTAGTACATGGATCCTACCACATTGGTGCAGAACTGAGTTTTTTAGAAAGGCGTCTCAGGAGTCACATTTTAAACAGCTTTATACACGTCATTCTTTTATAACCTTAACCCTGAGAATCTTTGTACTTGTAAGCGTGGATAAACATACTCAGGACACTCTGTAATTCCTACTTTCATCTTTGGAAGGAAGATGTCATCTGCTTTGGCTTTCATTAATGAAAAAAAGAGAAAAGAAATCCAGTTTTCTCTCCCTGGTAAATGCTCAAAGCACCACTCACATTTGTTTTCTTCTGCAGTGGAGCATCTTCTCTGGGTTAGGTATAGGAGTGGGACTAACTGAAGAGCCAGCAGCCCAGTCAATCATTCTGGAAACACACTCTGGAAATGCCAGGGATGGAAAAGGTTCATTTGCTGCTGCCTCCCAGCAAAGGGGGCACTTCTGGGTCAGCGTGAGAACATCTGGGGGGCAATTGGCAGCCTGCTTTGTGATGAATGGGGAGCAATTGGCAGGCTGCTTTGTGACGAATGGGATGGAGCAGAGGCCAAACAGGAACATATCTCTGCAAGTGATTTATATGTATGGATATACAAATGCTTCTGATCTAAAAAATATTCCTGGGGCTGTATCCCTCGAACTCTTTGGAAGTTTTGAGGGGTCACATAATCATTATTCTAGATGCCACATTCCTGGAAGTCTGACCCATTTATTCCTGACTCTGTCTCTCTCTGGCCAAACTTGATAAATAATGAAGACATTCTCCTATCTATAGGCTCACAACATGAATTGCTCTCACAATTTTAGCTTGAACAAAACTCTGATGTCAGAAAAATATAAGGCCATGAAATTCTTTTATATATGTCAAAAAGCTATATCTTTCATAATGTTAGAGAAAAAATATTTACAAACAAGCAGAAAAATGTTCAAACCAACACCCTTCTTTCAGTTTTTTTTCTTTTTGTCAGTTGGGGAAAATAAAATTTAAGGGGTAAATTCTCCTATCCTTTCTTGTGCATCAATAACATTGCTTAAGCTCAGTGAAAATTTCAAGGGTTTTATTTCGTAGGCTTTCATACTCCCATCAAGCCTATTTTGGAATTTTATCTATCATAGAAAGTGCTTGATGATTAACTGGTAGACCTAATTGATTACATAAGTGGCTACTCTATTTTCAGTGTTCTGGTGGTATGGTCACAATATTTTAAAAACTTAACTATTCTAGACAAGATTCAGTTCTAAACAATTCCATTCTCTTAAATGTTCCTAGATGCTTCTAGCTGGGGCTGTTTTCCTCCTGTCTACATGTGTTCTCACTGCCCTAGGCGAAGAGAAACTCAATCAAGCTCTGTACTGTGCTCAACAGTTTGCTAGAGCGCCTAAGTAGACCCCTGTGTCTCTTCCTAGGTCTTGTGTGACTTTTCCCAGGACCATGTGAACAAATGATTATGCAAATCTGGTCCCTCCCCCCATACAAAGGTGTAACCACTGGAGACTGCATCCTACCAGGTTTCTGCCACCAGGCTGTTTTCCCGCTGCAGGCCTGCATCTATCAGAAAAACACACTAATTCTTTATTACTTGTTTTATTTCTTTTGCTTTTTGAGACTAAAAGTATACCATGCTCCCATTCTCTTTCATCCCTCCCTGCTCTTTCCCAAATCGAGGGACTTCTTTCTCATCAATTGCTGTTACATGAATACTTAAGTGTACACCCTAAAATATTCCTAATTATCACGTGCTCAGTCTGCACAATGCTGTCTGCATACATGAATTTAGGGATGGCCATTTGGTATGGGACTACCATTTGGCCTGTTCTTTGCTAGAGTAGACTGATTTTCCCAAGTTCTTAGTTGTCTGTGTTTTCTTTTTTTTGTTTGTTTGTTTTTGTTTTTTGGCATGTGTGTGTGTGTGTGTGTGTGTGTGTGTGTGTGTGTCTGTGTGTGTGTTGTAAGATTGTGGCTTCATGGCTTTTCCCCTATCCATTTTGCCATGTGTACTATAGTTGTCCTTGTTCAGTTCATATTTAGGCATTCATGTTGGGGAGACTTTATGGGTATAGCTTCTGAGATTACTAGGAGACAGCCTCATAATAGATTCCCTGATCTTCTGGCTCTTATAATATTTCTACCCCCTCGTTCATAATATTACCTTTTAATACAAAGACTGAATATACTAATATACTTCTATGCTGGCCTTTGAAAATATATAAATATATGAAGGCCATAATTCTTAATTTTGTATAAATTATCTGTATAGCAGAGATACAATGCTGAGTGAACTTCTTGGAGTTCTATAAAACAAAACCATTTGATGCCTGCTTATGTTGTCTAACTCTTTCGCATGAGGCCATCATTTTTTAAGGGATTCAGAATCACATAAAGCCCTTCAGCAGGGTACAGTTTCCCTGTAAACTCCTTGCGTGGTCATGCTAACATGAATTCTCTTTTTAAAACTAACAGGAGTGATGCATAACGTCTCAAAGACACACTGATAGAGAGATCACATCACAGATCCCAAGGATGCTAAAGCAAAGCCTACTGCTCTACAGAAGACTGGTTTCTTTTTGAAGAGTAAGTCTTGTCTCTTTACTCATTTTTACAGAATCTGAATACTTGCCTGACACCAAATCTCTCTGGATAATAGGATGCCTGGCATTGGCTGGAGGTTTTCCCACCCACAAACCTATCACGTTATAAGTGTGTCATCACCTTCCAAAAAGTATACCAGCTTCAAGCAGGTACAAAAGGCACAGGTACACCTTAGGAGCAGGTGGCTTCAAACCTCATAGTACCTTGATGTGAACTTAATTGTGTTGCTCAGATCCATATGTAAGAACCCTAACTCTCACTACTTTAGGATAGGACTCTGAAGAGACACAAGCTCTAGAGAGCTGGTTAAAATAGAATATTAGAGTGGGCCCTTACCTTATCTGTCTGGAATCTTTAAAAGGGGAGGATGTACAGCTACATAAAAAGCACCAGGAATATGATACACAGAAGGACCAAGTGAAAGATAAGAAAGGATGCAAAATTTATAATTCAAGGGGAGAAGCCCTAGCAAAATCAATCTTGCCAATGCCTTGATCTTGAATTTCAAGTCCCTAGAACTTATATTCAAGTCCCAAATATTTTTTATGTTTGTTATTTAAGTCAAGAGTTTTGTTTTGAAAGCCCTGGCATCTCTACATAACTCATCCTTTTCCACTACCTCAGGTATTCTGGGAGCTATTGATGATCAATTGACAGATACAAAACAACTATAATGCAATTCTAGTACTTTCTGGACTAAGAAGCCTGCAGAGTTATATCCCCACTTAGAAACCACATTCATTTCTTATTGTTACCTAACCAATTACCAATTACCGAGCTTTGCAGCTTAAAATGCCCCTATTTGTTGTTTCACAGTACCCAGAAGTCCAGTAAGCTTGTGTAAGTTCTTCCAAGGCAAAAGTATGTAAGTGTTGTTTTTATTTCCTCAGATGAGGGAATGAGATGAAAGCTGTTATCAACCCTTTCTACTTCTTTCTGAACTCTCACTGGCTGATTCAGTTCATCTGTTCTGGCCCAAACTCCTCTCCAAGCTGACTGATTCAAATTGCCTTTTCTTGGATTTTGACTGAATTACTCTGGCAATATGTTTTAATCTTTTGGTTCCTTCTCATTCTTTGGCTTGTTCTGTGTTTACCTGTGTCTAGTTTGTTCTCTCTGCAACTTGTCTCTGTAAAACATGTCTGGTAAAAAAGCCAAAATTAAAAAACAAATACTTGGTAGAAAAAAAAAACTCTCAGTAAGAAAACTTTCCTCTATACCACTGCATTGTTCTTAAGTAGCCTCTCTTTCCTATCCTGTTCTTGTGAAAGTTGGGCGTATTCTATCTCTGACTCATTCTGTCAAATCTTTTTCTGATTCATCACTTTGTCTGCCCCTCAATTAGATGTCACTTTTAAACATGGCTTCTTCTTTCTATAAACTAACTTTACCTTCATTGTTTGGCGTTAAAGATGTTTACTAAGGGTGTGTCTGTATTCCCACCAGATCACATAGACCTAGAAGGTCTTTGGATGCTTGGTCAGAGCAACAATGTTGCTGGGTTAAAATTCCTCTGCAAAAACCAGTTTGATGTGTGCATGTGAGTGGGCTCTTATTTGGCAGTTTTGAAAAGACTCCTCTTAGATTATCATTGTTTGTTAGCAGAATCCAATGTTTGCAACAAGCCAGAATTTGGTTTCTTTTCTTGCTATCAGTCAAGCAACCTCACTTTGTCCCTATAGTCCCCACCTCATATCCTTCTTCTGCTATGGTCCACCCTCAAAAGCAGCAGTGGCTTTCACCCTTATAGCTTCCCCAGTCTCCTCTTTGCTCCTCCAACAGGAATAAAGAAAAGTCACACCCACCTGCTCGGTCATAAGGGCAATAACTCATCATTGTCATAAGACACACTTACACTTAAAAGTGACATGAATAAAAGTGAATGAGACTCATTAGTGTTCATTCTCAGAATTCTGCCTACCTCAGAAGTATCTTATGGTTGTTTACTTTTTCTGAAGAAGACATGGCAAACACATGGACCTCTACTGATTTGTAACTATAGTCTAATAGTTTGGCTAGATGGTCAATAATTTAGAAGGACTAAGGAAGACTGAGGAAGAGGTTTGGAAGAAACCATCAGAATAAACAGAATGTTTGAGGACTTATGTTTCCTATGAATGATTCACAAATGATTCATTACAGAGGAGACTCTCAATAACCAGCTGGTCAAGGTGACCTGATCTGTGGTTATTGGTCATCCTCCTAGCCCTGCCATTCTTCACCCATTCTTGTTCAATGGGCTCAAGAATGAATAAATCACAGAGTTTCTTTATGATCCCCAAATCATTTTCTTTTTCTTTCAGCACATCAGCGTTTTCTAATGGGTAGCTAATTAGCTAGGACACCAGCAGCATCTTTGCCTGAGAAGAAGAAGTTTGCCACCTGATATCAGGGTGGCGTAGAATTTCCTACATCGTGAACAGTCATTAGATTTTTCCAGAATATACTTTGGGTTGTTTTGCCTGTTCGCAATGTTGCACTGCCACCACTACGTGGATTTTACTTACTGTCATAGTAATCTACACTGTTCTCTTTCTGACTTAGGACTAATTTTCCGTGATCTGCTACAGAAAATCATGTATGCCTGTGATATTCACTGGTTTTACTCTATATCTTATCATTCGAAGTAGTTGGGCCTAAGAAATATCAGAATGGATATTGAAGACTCTGGAGTAGAATTAGCTGAGAAAAGGTGGGCAGGGGAGTCAATTCATGGATAAAATACTACAGGGTAGTTTCTTCTGAAGTCCACTGTATCTCATGTTGTTTTTTCTCATAGCTGAAATGCACAGACCAGTGAGCAAATGTAGAGACGAGAGGAATTACTTTCTGTAATTCATTAGTAAAATTGGGTTTTTCTTTACTGAAAATCTTGGGTTTCTATCTTAGAAGTCGTCCCCCCACCTGAAAAGATGAATCCTTCTACCAGAGGATACAAGGATCCCACTGACCTAAAACCAAGAGAGGGCAACTGGCCATGCAGTGTTTCTGATGTGATTGAATCAACAGAGACAGGTCACTGGAATAGCTGGGCAGATTTTTTTTTCTGATTACTTACTTGTATCTGTGAAAGGATGAGTATGCTTGACTTCAGGCTGTTCTCTAGAATTGATCCCACATTCAGCAGAACATGTCCATGGAAAACAAGAGAATTCAGTGCCAGCAAGACTATCACTAGTTTCACCCTTTGGAATGAAGGTTTGTGTCACCTTCTAGGTAAAAAATAAACAAATGACATCTAGACACTAAAACCCATAGGTTATGTTAATGTCCGTCTATGTTAAGTATGAAGACCATATAATTTTCCTCATTGATTTTCCTTTAAAAATCAATATGAGAGATCAATATTTCCGCATGCCTTTTTGAAAAATTTCTTGAGCAGCCTTGGGGGTGAACACAAGATCACTGACCTAGACTGTGTAGATATACCACCTTATCTGAGTAGTTGAACAATTTCAGGGATGTTAGAAAGAACTCTGCCTTAATCATGTAGAATCTTTAGGAAAGACACAGGTCCAGATTCTGTGAACATTTTAACTGTTGCCTCACTCACTGGCAATTGCAGGCAAGATAAATTTAGTTCATTAGACTTCTTCCTCTTATAGATTTTGTTGTGGGTAAGACAGACGGAAGAACGTACATCCAATTGACATGATGGATTGGGCTCCAAGGAGGGAAGAGGGATGGATGATCAGACCTAGGCATATGTTACTGCACTAGGAAATTTCACTTATCTCTCTTCCTCGATCTTCTTAGAAATGGTGGATTACATTACCTATCAGAAATCGGAGTTTCAAAAAGGTTAGCTTCTTGCCTGAGCTCCACAGCTTGAAGTAGGCAAGTTGTTTCAGGTGTAAATCTGTCCCACTATAGTGCAAACACTCATTCTGGATGCCCACAGTAAAGAGTCAAAATGGAGAATGAATTATCACCTTGAAAATTTGTAAGTAACTTGCTTTTCAGTTTAATTACTTATTAGTAGAGCAATTAATGGAATTTTTTGTCTTGAATAGAATGTAAATCACTCACTAAATCAGAGTTTGTGAGGGGTGAGCCTGACATTCTTAACTGAGAGTTTTTTCTGCTCTATTGATGGTAAACATTTACATTTACGTGTAAGGGAACCTTTCTTCTTTTTAGATGGAGACAAGAAGTTGTTCAAGAGGTTGTTTGTGGGGCATGTGAGCTGTGCAACCGGGGATACCAGCCTGCAGCTAGAATGAGGTTGAGAGGTGTCCAAAGCCTGAAAATCTCAATCTTGAGATGGGCAGGAATAAGGATTGCTTCCTCCATGTTCTGTGCTTGCATGTTTGGCACATGTTGTAGTCTTGCTACCTCCACCCTTGCATTTTTGAGGTCACAAAACCTAGCACCTGGAATTCCTCTCTATGCAAATGAAACATTCCCTGCACCCTAGACAATGATATTCACTCACCCCAAAACCCTTACCCACTTCTGCAAGGTTTATATATCCACCCCTTCCCCCACCAGTAGAGATCTGCATCACTAAAAGAGCTGCATTGGAGAAGGCTTGCTTCCTCAGGGCATTCACTGAGGGACTGGGATCCTACAAACCCATCTGCCTGCTAAGCTTCATTCCTTCATGTATGCTTCCATGCCTGGAGGATCCAAGGGGAAGAAGCAGGACCTGTGCTTTGGACTGACAGTTGTTTGGGTCAATTTTGTTGGCCAGAGAGCCTCTCAGGGGATGCAAGTCTCCTCTCCCAATACCTGGTGGCAACCATCAGCCTGAGGGTAGTAGTCACACTTGCCATAATATCAACTATTTCTCAACCAGTTTTCTTAAACTATCGAACTAAGTTGGGCTAGATACTGAAGTTATTTCAACATCCTCAACCAGGCTCCTTTTTCCTAACAAATGCTAATCTTTCACAAATTAAATACAGACATCAAATGAAAACACTCTGAACTATCTAGAGGATGGAAGCCTTCCATGATAGGAATCTACCATAATAGGTCCAATAGATGGCACAGATCTTTAATATGATGCAATGCAGCCACAGGCCAAGTGACGATGATTACCTATGCCTTTCCTGATACTTAATTAAGAAAATTAAATTGCACACTTGAAGTGAGAAAAGATGGTTAAAAGATGTTTCTACTCTTACAGAAGATCTGAACTCAGTTACCTGCACCCACATTGGGTAGCTCACTATCTCTTACAACTCCAAAGGACTTGGTGCTTGTGGTCTCCCCACATACTGGTACCCATGTGTCCATACCCACACACACATACATATACAAAATTAACAAGTAAATATTTTTAAAAGAAAATTGTCCATGCACAGAGTAGCATGCTCACTTATGTAAGTTGGTGTGTGACATCTAAATTCAAAAATAAGGAAAAAAAAAAGAATAAAGTTTCCCAGTCAGTGGTAAATATAACAAACATTTTAATGTATCTTAGAGACACCCAGGGAAGCCTTATTCTGAGTCTGTAGGTAAAATAGATGTGGATGTCATCTAGAGTTGCTCAAAAGATAATTGTTTTCTTTCTCTTGTGTTAATTGTTGGACTATATCATATTATAAGTGTATGCGTATTTATTAGTATTTTAAATAGCTAAATAGAAGAAAAAAGTTAAGCCAAACATTTGTAAAGCCTTTAATACCTTCTGCAGAAGCATGCCTTTCAGACAATCCCATTAGAAAAATCCTGGGTTGACAGCACAGGACAAGCTGCAGCTCCGCTGCGTGGTGGCTGTGTGACCCAGGGCATCTTAACCTTTTGAGACTTGAGTGTTCTCGTCTGTGAATCCTTGCTAACAGAGCCTCCTCATAGTGACCTTTGTGAGATTTCATAAAAAATACAAGCCGCGGCACAGTGCCAGGTGAATGGTAGGTACTTGATAAATGCCGGGTATCTCCCATCATTTGTGTCCTGTGCACAGAAACGTACACATGCATCGTGCCCATGGTCCAGCCTGAGAACTGACTGCTTCACAAGATGCCCACTGCCTTTGGAGCTTCTAATATCTTCATTTCTAAAATAAGCCCTAACGATAAGAAATGACTCCGTCATCTTAATAAAGTTACTTTATATCTGAGACTGACTACTTCCCTCCAAAAGAGACCATTGCCCACAGAATGAAAGGGATCTGGTATCCTCCTCCATCATCCAAATGAACGCTTCATAGCAGGACAGAGTTCGTAACAAACAGATGGGGACTCTTCGTTCTGGGGTGCATAGAGAGCAGTGGCGCTGCTGAGGTGGCTGGTAGGAAAAGTGTTCATCAGAACATTCCATAGTTTCCTCTAGCAAAAACCTTTCTCCTTTTTTTTTTAAGTAGTTTTTGTCATATCGAAAAAGTATTATCTTTGTGATAGGCTATCACAATTTGTAACAAGCCACTCTCAGAGCTAGAGATTTAAGTTAATAAAGATCATTTGGTACATGGCTCTGGGATTCAGCAGTTTGGGCCGAGCCTCCTTATCTCAGCTGTCTGCATTAGCTTCAGGGTTGATAGTGAACCCTGGCTGAGGGCAGCCTCGTGATCTTTGCTAGAGTGGGTGTATGGCTCCAGGGGGTCCCCAAGAACCATGTGCTAGATGCTTGATCCCCAACATGCTGATGTTGAAAGGTGGTAGAAGTTTTGGCAGGAGGAATCTAGTAGATCCCTGAGAGTGTTGCACTTAGAAAGGACTAGCTAATGATCCTCCACAGTGCTGGTTAGTCACCATGGAAACACATTATTATAAAAACAGTGAGCCTGGCCCTTGCTTCTCTCTCGCTTTCCACTTTGCTGTGTGAATGCCTTTCTTCTCATGCACATAGTCCCCTAACAATGCTCTCTGACATGTTGTGATGTGGCCAGAAAGTCTTCTCAAAGGCTGATGGGAACTGGCCTTGGATGTGGTTTCCATAACTATGAACTAAATAATTTTGATATTTTATTATAATCTGATGTTTTTTTTTTTTTTGCAGCAACAAAAATGGATCAACATGGTGTACTATCTGTCAACAGGATGTCTAGGGCCACGTTTACATGATAACCAGATAGGGATGACACCTGTACACACACACACACACACACACACACACACACACACACACGCAGAGATAGAGAGAGAGAGAGAGAGAGAGAGAGGCAGACAGATACACAGAAAGAGTCAGACAGACATAGATACACACACAGAAACATACCCACAGAGAGACATGGACAGATACACAGAAAACAGACAAACACAGTAACATACATACATACATACATACACACACACACACACACACACACACACACACAGATCCCCTGTAGGGTGGACATGGAACACTCACACTAGTAGGTAATGCAAGTCCAAGTGAAGCTGAGATTCAAGGTGAGGGCAAAGAGATAGTGCCTCTTCACAAGACAAGCTCTCAAGCCATAGTACACAGTGATTTAGCATAGAGATGGATGAAGGATTATAGGTAGTTGTTTTTGCAATCTACCACACTCTGAGAGTTCCAAATTGCAAGCTGGTTGGGAGCCCAACGGAATGAGTGAAATGGGAGGTAAGATTCGGCGTCAGATGCAAATGTACCAGGCAATCGAGGCTGACAGCCTGATCCTTTGATGGCCTTTTAAAGCATTCATTCCTCTCAGTGCTTTAAGGTGATTTTTGTCATTTTGGCAAACATTGGAAAGGTGTCTGCACGAGAGGTGCTTTGAGGAAGGAGCAGTTCCAGGGCTGGTGTTATTGCGTGGACAGCGGCCAGACCACCTCATTCTTTCCAGCCACCTTAGTCATCTTTGCTGACCATTATAGGATTCCTGCAGCCGCAGCAATCAGAATCGATCATGGGAAAGGGTGGCTCGCGTGGCTTGGCTGGGGTGCAGCCCAGCTGGCCTCAATCATGCCTCTTAAATGTTTCCTCTCAAGCTTTTAAGGGCCTAAGAGAGCTGAGTGCACAGGAATCCAAACAAGCCTTAAGACTGGCTTGTTCAGAATTGGCTCCAGACCATGAAGAGAGGAAACAAAAGATAAGGGTAAGTTTAATGACCTGTTTGAAACAGCATTTAGGAGACTTTTTCTTTGCCCTGCACAGATGGCTCAGACTCCGAGTGCTTCTTTCTTCAGGCATTGTGACACTGCCCCCTTAGGGGTGAGGACCTTGCGGCTCAGCCTGCTTTGTGCCAAGCTAAGCTACAAAGTACAGACTGACTCAGAAAAGCTACTATCCGTAGACAATTTTTCCATCACTTTTTTTTTCTTATAATCTGTGGTCAATCAGGAAGAGGAGATGCCTTGGATTTCATTCACAGGACTCAAAGAAAGGGAAAAATATGAGACTTTTTTTTTCTAGGTACCTTTGTGTTCCTAAAGGTTTTTCCGTTTCTTGTTTTATTCTTTCTTGACCCAGACGAAGACTTAGGTGTGACTAAACCAAGTGTGGCATTTCTTATCCTTAGCGTCTTTGTTTCTCGCCTTCTCCTTTTCTTCCTGCTAATACAGAGAAAGAGGCACTCTGTCTGGAGCTGTGGTAGAGGGTGTTAAGTGCCAGCATCTGTACATTGTGGCTGAATATCACAAATAACTTTGTCTCTCAGCCTCCTTTGAGAGCTGCCAGAAAGGTGGAAGGGCAAGCTGCAGGATGGCATTGCCCTCTGCCTTCTGGGTCCAAGGTGAAGGACTGTTGCAGCAGCCTGGATGATGCTAGCCGGCTTACAGAAACGCCATCGGACTACTCTCAGGCGATCGATTGGGTTATTAGGGTTTCGGTTTTCCAATACTTGGCTCTTTACAATCCAATTCTATAAAGATTTATGTAGCACCGGGGAATGGTGAGAGGCACAGCACATTCGGTTTTGAAGCTGTCAGTCAAGAAATGAGGCCAAATGGTGCCTTTGAAGTGCTGGCACCTCACAGCTAAAGTACTTCCAGGAAGAGAAAGGTCTGCTGAATGTTACCGCTCCAAGATTGGTGGAGACGGGACTCCAGTACACAGATGTGTCCGGCTCTTGTCTCTGTACCAGGTTCTAAGCGCTTTACAGATGTGGGCCTGAAGTCTCTCCAGCACAGACATTAGTCTTCCTGTTTTGTAGATGAAGGTTCTGAGCACAGAGCTGTTTAGTTTAGACAACACACAGTTTAGAATAAACAGGGGCAAGATTGGAATCTGGCAGTGTGGCACCAGCGTCCACATTTGTAAGCACTATTCAATGCTATCTCTTAGGCCATCCTAAAACTCATCCGGTGTAACAGGCCTCTCCATGCCCCAGTGGGTTATCACTCTTTGAGAATGCAGTGGTGGGAAGAGAGGAACAGGAGAGAGGATGTGGTCATCTTTGCTAGAGGCTGTACGCTGCTGCTGGAGCTAGCTCATTTCATCACCAGAACAATACAGCAGCTGTCAGCTGCTCTGCTCCAGGATTTTAGACTCACAGAGGTTAAGTGACTCTATGTGACACATTTCTGGTGGGGTACAATGCTGAAATGTGTGTTTCGTTTCAGTCAGACCACGGCCCATGATTCCCTCCACATTCTTCCTCTTTTCTGATTTAGTTAGGTGACCTTGTGTCACCTTCCAAGAACTATGAATTCACCTTCCAATCAGAAGTCATTCTGAGTTGTAGACAGTCTTTCTAGTCCACCCTAGTTTGTACTCAAGGGGAAATGGATGATGTGAAGCTCACTGGCCTCCATCACAGGTTACAAGTCAGATTAGTTTTCCATTAGAATTGGCTTCACGAATTTTAGTATCATAAAAAAAAATGCTCAGAGACACACAAAGTGTGTATCCTATGCTCTGCCACTCTTGCTCTTAGAATGCCAGCACGAGCCACTGCCCGACTGATCCAATACCCAGCAGGAGTTGCCCTCCAGTTCTGTCTCTATGAGAGTGGGGGTAGTAGCAAATGGAGACCCCAACCTGCATCTCAGGACTAAGTCATCCAAGCAGGGGTCATACTGAGAGAACGTCAGACCACATTCCTTACGGCCAGCTCACAGCCCCTGCTGACGCCTCAGGCATCTGAGATGCTACAGAAGCTGTAAGTTACTTGCCCTTTCAGGCTGCTAATAAGAAGTGCCATAAAGTAGGTGATTAGTAAACCAGAAATACTACTTCTTGTGGTTCTAGAGCCTAGGAGGTCTGAGGTCAGGATGCTTCTATGTTCAGTGTCTGGTGAGGATCACTTCCTTGTTCACAGATAGCACTTCCTCACACCGTCTCAAAAGGAAGAGGCAGTTCTCTGGCTTCCTTTCGTGAGCATGCTAATCACAGCGGTGAGGGCTCTGCCCTCATTTCCCACAAGACTTGAACCCTAAAAATCATCTTTAGGTAAAGATTTCAGTATGAATTTCGAGAGGATGTAAACATCACAGTTTGAATCAGCTGTCCCTACTTTAAGAGCCTCTATCTTATAATAGGCTATACTCTGAGGGTTCATTCTTTAAGGGAGTCCACATTTATGCCATATGATGTTAAGATAGCTTTTCAGTATAGCATTAGAAGCCATGCGGCTTCCCAGGGAAGAAGCATGAGATCTTCATTGTCACTGCTAAACAACTGTCACATTTCCAGCTTATTCTGGAACTAGATGCTGTCACCTGTATTCGTGTGCAGATCCCAAGGTCCTGCACAGCCTTCTGGACAGTCTTCTAGTGCTTTCTACCTCAAGTTCATATATATATATATGTATATGTATTGCTGGAAGCCTCCACCTGTGTGGAAAATGTCAAAATGTAAATGCATTAGGGACAAGAGTTTATGGACACATGGCCCGTTTCCTTGGTGTGTTCTGCACTGATAATTTTCCATAGCATTGACCCCGGCTACTAATAGTTTCTTTGTTTGCTTTATTCCACATTTTACTACACTCTGTCATCATTTTCAGAAATCACATCCTAAATATACCACTTGCACAAAAATCTCCTTCTCAATCTGTGCACAGGGCATGGAGAACAGGTCAAAACTAAGATGACCTCTCTAATTACCCGTGCTTTAGCTTTATAGGTCTCATTATTCCCACCACTAGTTAAAGCTATGTGCGATGGTTAATAATGTCAACTTCAAAGGCACTGAGATCACCTAGGAGACAGGCCTCTGGACTAGCCTATGATGGATTATCTAGATTAGGATAATTAGTTGAAATGGGACAGCTCATCTTAAATGTGGACAGTGCCATTCCATCTCCAGGGTCCAGGACTACTTGAAAAGGAGAAAGCCAGCCAGCTGCGCACTAGCATTCATCTCTCTCCGCTTCTCAACTGTGAACACCAAATGACTAACTGCCTCAAGCACCTGCCACCATGACATTACTGCTGTTCTGTATTATATCCTCAGACGTAAACCAAAATAAACACTTCTTTTCCCAAGGTGGTTTGATCAGAAGTATTGTCTCAGTCCGGTGGAAAGCAGCTAACACAGACTGTGAGTTTCCTCAGATACAACTATGTGTGTGACAGTCTCTGACTTCACTCTTACCCTGGGTCAAGAGAACCCCCCCCCCCCCCGCAAAGCCTTGGATTTAGCAGGATTGCAATGGCTCTCCATCATCTTCTGTGCAGCTCTGTAGCCTGCCCAGTTAAACATTCACCTCACCGCATCTGGGTTCCAGCCTTACTGAACCATCCGTTTTACTCATTTCCTTCTGTGCTTTGACACAGAACATCTCTGTTTAAAGAGCTGGCTCTTTTATCTTCTCTCTGAGCATTCCTTTCTTTGTCTATGGTCTAACCTTGCCTTGTCTTTCAGGTCTCTGGTTAGATGCTACTTCACTGGCAAGAGCAGATTTCCTCTGATACCTGTACCTATGCGGGATGTCCCACCATATATCATGACACCTTCTACACACTTCTCCAGGCTTTATGGCTATTCACTTTTATAGCTCATTAGCTTGTCTTTACTGGGGGCCTGAAAAGATGCCTCAGAGGTTAAGAGCCCTTCTTGCTCTTGCAGCGGAATCTGGTTTGGTTCCCAACACCCACATGGCAATTCACAACCATCTGTAACTCCAGTTCCAGAGTATCTGATGCCCTCTGTCTGATCTCCTTAGGCACTGCGCATACAGAACATAGACATAGCTGTAGGCAAAACAACCATGTATATAAAAAAAATCCAAGAAACAATTTAAATAAATGTTTGTTGGAAAAAAAATCTGTTAGGGCTTGAATCCCACTCCTTCCCTACTGACTTATATTCTAAGCAGTTATTTTCCTCTGGTGAAGTATGTTGAGAGGTTTAATAACTTTTAGGAGACGAGGACCTAACAGAAAGAGTTAGGATGAGAGGGCAGGCCTTTGAAGGTTATAGGTTGGTCCCTGTTTCTTGCTCTTCTCTCTGCTTCCTGGTCTGTTGTGACGTGAGAAGCCTCCACCAGACACAATTGCTGCCTCGGACTGAGTTCTGCCGCGCTTTCTCCTCATGATCCACCAAAATCCTTCTGACATCATGAGACAAAACAAATCTGCTTTGGTCACTTCTAATTTATAGCATCTTGCAAGCTGGTGTGTGCCACCTGTCTTTTATGTTGTCGTCAGATGGTTGGTGCTGAAGGGAGACCAGAGAATTCTGTGACTTCCCTTCCTCCTAATCGTGGGAGTACAGTATCATAGGCTCACCCATTGAAACACTTGGCCAATCCTATAGCTTTTACAGCTTCTTGATATTCAGATAGTCTAATTTCTGGGTTTTTCAAAGTCCCACTAAATCTAAACCAAACTCCAATGTCTCATTTAAAAAAAAAATCTTATGTGAGAAGTGGGAAATAGTTGGTTATGGAGAGGACAGGAACCCCACAAGGAGAGCAACAGAACCAGAAAATTTGACACAGGGGTCTTCCCAGAGACTCATACTCCAACCAAATGCCAGGCATGGAGATAACCTAGAACCCCTGCGCAGATGTGTCCATGGCAGTTTAGTGTCCAAGTGGGTTACAAGAGGAACTGCCTCCAACACAATCTGATTGGCCTGCTCTTTGATCACCTCCCCTGAGGGGAGAGCAGTCTTACCAGGCCACAGAAGATGACAATGCAGCCACTCCTAATGCGATCTGATAGACTAAGATCAGAAGGAAGGAGAGGAGGACCTCCCCTATCAGTGGATTGGGGAGGGGCATGCATGAAGAAGGGGGAGGGAGGGCGGAATCAGGAGGGGAGGAGGGAGGGGCTTATGGGGGGATACAAAGTGAATAAAGTGTTAAAAAAACAATAATTAAAAAAAAATCCTCTCCCTTCCCAACTTCAGGCTGAACCCAGGCTCTGGAAAGAGCTGTGAAGAAGGGACACTCAGCTCATCACTCTGTTGGCACTTCTTTCTCTGGGGCTAAATAAACAAGAAGCAACAGGGGTCAGACCTCAGGGCCAATGGCAGGGTTAATGTTTACACTTCTCCTTTGTTGAGTACCTCTTAAGGTACTGGTGTGGAAAGGTTTAAAGGATTCTTCATGACTTTATCCCTGACACTCCTTCTCCTCTGACTTTGCTTCCCCTATCAAGCTGCCTTTACATTTCTGTCCCTCCCTTTTGCTGCAGGAATTCTAACACCTGCCTCCCCTCTCCCCTTCTATAGCTGTGTAGCTTCATCCAGCAGGCAACCTTTGCAGAGAGCCAGACTCTTCACATTTGTGGCACCCTAGGATGGAGTAAAAACAAAACCTTCAAATTTAAATAGTCAGGCCCCTTTGAAAGGCTAAGTCAAGTCAAATGGTTTAATAAAATGTTGTATTCTTAGCCCTTAAAAATAATGCCTTCATGATAGCCTAGAAGGCCAGGCAGCATCCAGTCTAGAATTCCCATACTCTTTAGAATTCTAGCTGGATTGCTTCCCATCTCCTGTGCTCGGTTCCTAGGAAAGGGTCTTACCCTGGTCTGTGTCCTTTTTATCTGCTAGTAAAAAGATGGCCCTTGGCTCTTGAGTATCACTGGCTTACTAGTGGTGGGGTTGACCCTTAGAAACCAGTTTTGCTTTGGCCACTTGAGATTTTAGTTCTGGATTCATTAGTTCATTGCCTAATTCATCATTTGAGAAAGGGCATGGTCTCTGAGGGAACATGACTTTGGGTGGACCTGTCCCAGTGGTCTCATGAACGGATTTCACTGATAGAATCATGGCTAGAGGAAGACCAGAAGACCTCAGAGTCTAAGGTCCTCATGCCTTGCACTAAGGCGCTACCATTCCTGAGTGTGGACAATTCATGCCCCCCAAGCCTTTCCAGCCTTCAACTCAGCTCATGGAGAAACTTACACATTTTCTCATGTCCAAGCCTGGAAGGGTTGGAGGCTTTTAGGTTTCTGATTGCTGTGTGGCTGGGCTTCTCCAGTCTGGTAGATCAGATTTCCCTAAAGTGCACCTTCAGGGGAGCCTTTCTGACTTGTGGAAATAACAACTTGTCTTCAGTGCTGTGTCTTCAATTCTTCGAACTGTGCCTGGAACATGATAGGTAGAGTCTAAAGTTGTTGAGTGACTGGAGCGGCAAGCATCCTGTTCCCCCCTCCTGGGGAATTTCCTAAGCCAACAGTGTTCTTCTGTTCCATGCCTGCCCAGCACTCTGATTATTCTCCTGAATGTGTCCCTAGGTTCTCATTTGTGGTGATGAGCTATGAGTCACCAAGTCATTTAAGCCACCCCTTAGAGCTCTGCATGGATGAGCAGTGGGAGGTACCAGTCGCTTCCGTGGGCTTTAAATGGAACCTTAAGGCAGCAAGAAAAAAGCTCCATTTAACAAGTTCTGTGTGATTTGCATGGTTCGTGTCACTTTAGCTGCAGAGGGTAGATTTGAACTCAGCTTTAACTGCTTTCACAAGACAGACATTCTCACTAGACCAGGCTGCACTGGGAACCATGGTAACAAGTCAGGCAGGGTGCCTGCCTTTGGGAACCTGCGTCAGTGCAGTGCGAATCTCTTTGCAGCCGGGGGCAGTCTGATTGCTGACTGCCCAGATCAAATCACTGCACAGTGACACACGACTGCTTCAGCGTCTCATTTGGCGGCTGCTTTATGTTCACTGTCAGATGCTGGACTCGGGGGAATTGGGGAAGCGCCCCCAGCTTGTTTGGAAGTTCAGGCAATGGCTGCACAGATGAGTTGGGACTGTTTCTGTGATCAGCTGTTCTGTAATTTGTACAATTAGAACAGCTTTCTTGCCGGAAGCCTTTGAAGAACAATTACAAAAACAAATAGCAGTCACAGTAGCAGAAGTCATAGCAGTAGAAAGGAAACAAAAGAAAGACAGACAGACAGAAATACCCAGCAAATCATGGCCCCTCCTCCACCCTGCCAGGACCATGCACGTCCTTTTGAGGCAAATGTTTAGTTTTTCATACCAGGCCTCAAAGGGTCAATCTTATCAAGAAAAATAGCAGTTAGCTTCCTATGTAATTACCACAACACATTGTAACACATTATTCTGTAATTCTTCAGAAATGAATAACCAGAAGGATTCTCTCTCTGGAAATCTATTAACATTTGAACAACCAAGCTGGCAGTGCTATGAAAGGCTTGCTATGGGCATGGCTGATTGGAATGGCATGGGGGCAGCCCCTTTCTGAGCTGTCTTGCCTGGCTGCTGGTCCCTTAAACAGAAGCCCCTTCCCCTGTGCTCTGCACCTGACAGTGTCTTCTCTAACACAGACAATTTCTATAATTTCCATTTTTTTTTTTTTTTTTTTGGTTTTTGGTTTTTGGTTTTGAGCTTGATACCTTATTGTGGGGCACGTGGACGGTGCCACGAGGGGAACTGGCATGGGACTGGCAAGGTAGAGCATGTTCAAACCCAGGAAATCTCTAATTGAGATTTAAAATCTCATCCTGGGACTGCAGGAGCAGAACAGCTCCCTTCCGGTTTCCGTGTTTGCCTCTGAGCAACCAAGGTGGCTGTGGGTAGCCAGTCACACAGCGCACCTGGAAGTCTTTCCCAAGTGAACAGCATCGGAGTCCCAGCCAATGAACTGCGTTCACCCTGGGAAACCCTCCCCACTCCCCGCATAGATAGAATCATACATAGATTCTTCACCCATGGAATAAAGTGTTTCACTGAATATCGTCTAAGAGTTGCTGTTTCGTCCTGGGAGAAGGTCTTTGGGACTGGAATGCTGCAGCGCCCGCCCCTTCAGAACTGCGCTCTCTCCCCCTAGGCTCAGTGTTCAGCGGTGTCTAGACAACCCGAGAGATGAAGCGGGATGCGGAAACACACCTTATTATCGAACTATGCCTCAATAAAAACATTCTAGAGACTGGTAATCACCCCCAACACCAGTGGGGTGCAATATAATTTACTGGTCATTTTCACTTTGTAGATCAAAGAATCGAAGGGGTTAAGAGGCCAAGTCACACAACTAATGGTGGAAAAACCAGGTCAGGACTCTTTTCATATACTTACAACATACATTCTCTAGTTTCTCATGTTACAGTGTGTCTTACCCAAAGCTTATTGTAGTAGGGAAACGTGTTCACACATAGAACACACACATATATGGTAGAAAATGGAAGGAAAAACAGCAGAATGAAATCACCTAAAATCTTAGGCAACACAAACATTTGTTAATGTTTTGATGTTTATTCCCTACTCTCCACTGAAATAATATTAAAAGTAGCATCATATAAGAAAGACTGTTCAGAAAATGTCTTTGAATTTTTTCTACCATTCCTTGCATCATTTATATGACGTATTTTAGTGCTTTTCATTTTCCATTTTTATTCTTCTCTCATTCATCTTCCTCCCATTCTGATTAGAACTGCTTTCAACAAGTCTGCCTTCTACTTCTCTGTCTCTGTCTCCCTGTCTCTGTTCTGTGTGTGTGTATCCTGCAAACAATGTGAAAAAAGGTAAGTTAAAAAGCCTTTCTTTCTTGAAGGAAGACTTTTAAAGTTTAACTTGTTTTTGTTTTTGTCTTACCTTTTCTTTTTTACTTTGTGGGAGTGGGCTTGTACCTCAGCATCTGTATGCAGGTCAGGACAGCTTAGAGAAATCAGTTCTCTCCTTCCACCATATGGGTCGTGGGGATCAACTCGGACTGTCAGGCTTTGGCTGCAAGTGCCTTTACCTGATGGGCCATCCTACAGGCCCCAAAAGACTGTTTTTAACTTGATTTTTTTTAATGTTCTCTTTTGTGGACATTTTCTTTATGTTCACGCATCCAGAGATTTCTCTGAGACACACTTGATTTATGAAGTTCAAAGAATGAATAAAGCTAAGTGTGGGAGCAAAATCATGTTGATGATGATCCCAACAGGAAGCATTAAGAGAATCCTTATGGTGCCCTTCTGGGTTCTTGAATACCAAACAGGTAGACTCCTCAAGAGGTGTGTTCAGAGGGCTTCTGGCCCTGTGAGCCAAATTGCCCTCTGTCATCAGACTGGATGTTTTTGTAGTCACTGGAACCCTTTTCCATAGACCTTTGCTGGCTTTCTGGTTATTTGAGGTGAGCATTGTTGAACCACACTGTCGTGCCGAACTTAGACACTCTTGATTCTAGAGGTGTGTGGCTCGGAGGAACGATGGGCTCACGTCTGAGCTCCAGTAGCTGAGAGGCCTTTGGTCTCTTAAGGCAGGGTAGCATTGCTGTCACTTTTGGTGTTTCCATTATTAGAGCCACGTTCCTTTGGCTTAAAACTTTATCATCTAAAAACCACATTTACTTGGTGCAGAAAGCTGCTCTCCGAGATTTCATTTGGATGAAAGAATGGCCTTGTGTGCTGTTCATATTGCTCTTTGGAACATTTGTGAGTCATAAAGGGAAGTAATGCAGAAGAAGTATTACCAACGTAGGTGCTGGCGCTACTCATCTATGTTTGATGCTAGTGTCACCAACCCCTATCTGGAAAAACCACAGCCAAGCTACTTAATGCTTCCATGCTTCCAGGTTTCCATCTATGTAATGGGCATGATAATAATGTCTAATGTAATATACTTGTGAAGGTTCAGGAAAAAACATTCCTAACATGTTACCCTGAACAGAGATGCTTGTGCAGCAATTGTGACTTCTTATTATCTTTCTAAGTAGGTTACATTCTTGCAGTTAGTAGGCATGCTTTAGAGTGGGGCTGTGGGTGCTCTGTCTCACTTAGCACACAGTGTTTATTACAGGTAACCAGCTTTGCAGGGGGGAGCGCTGGCCACTTCCTGCCTGGGGACGTGCTTGATTGCTAGCGTTTCCTCACAGCTCACGCAGTGACACAGTGCTGAGTAGATTCCCTCTTTTAGAGTGACAATGGCAAGTGGTAGATGAATGTTTTATTTTCCTTGTCATCCAGAGAGGACAAGTCTGAGCTAAGTTCTCCAACCCACTCCAGAGGCCATCAACATAAAGGAGGCTTGGGTTGCCCTGGTAACCTGCTCATGACACTCCAAAGCATGGCATTTTCCACTCACTGTCTCACTTCACCTCTTCTTCCCCATTGGGGAACCAATAAAACACCTCCCAACGCAACCCAGTATGACTAAGCAAAGGAAGGGATTACAATGTGCCCTGGTGAAAAGGAATCACCAACAGATCCAACACCGATCTTCTTGCTTACCAGTTGGTATTTAATAGCCCGAACACGGTGCTCTCTTCCTTACGAAATTAGGTTCACTAACAACCACCAGAAAATCACGAGACTCATTTTGGAAAGAAGAGCATTTCCCTTGGTAATCATCCCACCCCTTTTGACTGTAGGATGGGTATCCAAGGAAAGATTCTAGGTCAGGAACTGTATTGTCACCTCCCTGGAGGGACAGACAGCCAAAGGAGTACAGCAGCCAAGCCTGAGACCTTCCTCTTGTGTGACAAAGGGAATGACCACCATGCTCCACATTGCTCCTTGTCTTCTGTCTCAGACCGTTTCTGAACTTTTGGTTTGTGTTAACTAAACCCTGTATAAATTGTGAACAATTCATTGTTTCCTATAAGCTACACTCATGGGTGGCCTTCCCACAAGTTATTCTCCCACCCCCTTTAATCCATGACCTGAGCTTACCTTAGCAGCCTAGAGAACTGATTTAAATGATAAACTAGACCACAACACCTGTGTCTGGTTTCCATAAGGCACAAAGAAAGCTACATTTCCTGGGATCAGCCCTCTATCAAAGCTTCAGCCCCTTCTTCAATGGCATGTGGCTTGGCTCATTTGCTTCACCAAGCAGACACGGATCCAGAATCATGTGAAGAGGCTTTATTTCCAGATATTATGTAAAATTAATTTTCATAATTCTCTTGGTTCCGGCCTCTCCATACATACCTTTCCTCTTTAACTACTTTATTTCCACACCTGAAGTGTTGCTGTCCCACATCTGGAAGACAAAGATTGAAATGTGAGTTGGCAAAAATGTACAGAGAAGCTTGGTGGAACTTGACCTCCTGGCCCTGAGTGAACCTTGCCGTGCCCTTTACAGATATGATAATAGCACCCAAGCAACACAGTTGGGAAGGCATTAATTTTCACATGAATAATTAAGTAAAATAAAAAAAATCCTAATCTAGTGGGAGATATTCAGGTATTTTTGAGTGTACGGCGGCTCTGTGCCAAATTTAATAAGTTTTGTGTAGAGCATAAACCAGAGTGGGGGCTTTAAACTTGCATGAAAGGCTCTGAGAAGCACCCTGCTCTCAGTGACCCTTCTCTGGGAACAGCATGGTTCTGCTCAGGCTCTGAAACATGCTCTAATTAAGTTGGGCCCCTTCTGCCTTCATCCAGTATCTTGCCAGTTGCTCCCTCCTGAAACTGGCCCTAGGTACCAGCCTATCAACCATGTTTTTGTTGCTGTCTACATGGGTCTGGTGGCAGGGTCTATAAATGAGAGTCATCATTTAGTTGGCGTCTGCAAGGCTGTCTTCTATGGGGACATTTCTTTTGTTTGTCTCTGTTAGACATGGGCTTATTTTCCCCTTTCTTTTTTTTAATTAAACTACAAGTTTGGCCTTGTTGCCCCAGGCTTTGCATCATGCTGTGTCAGAAAGCAGACCAGGAGACACAGAACATACAGCCAGAACATTGTCCTGAGCCCTCAGGAGGGAACAACAGTACACAGTGGAGGAATTTGTGAGGTGTGTGCCACAGTGCTCAGAGTTTTTTCTTTTCTTCAATATTTTCATTATTATGCTGCGGTTTTCTACCATCCCCTACCCTGTTAAAGCAAATGAATTTTTAAAGGAATTCTATACAGTATTTTTGAATAAATAAAGACAGCTGCTCCTGGTG
Source organism: Meriones unguiculatus (assembly GCF_030254825.1). Taxonomy (NCBI): domain Eukaryota; kingdom Metazoa; phylum Chordata; class Mammalia; order Rodentia; family Muridae; genus Meriones; species Meriones unguiculatus. Next base: position 31,947,233 of record NC_083349.1, read on the forward strand.
AAAAAGCAAAGGTGAATAAGCAGGCAGTACAACTCTCTTCTGGAATTACCACAAAACTCTGTGCCTACCACTCAGACCAGCTGCTAAGCCCCTGGATCACTCTGGAGCTCACCAGAAGGCAGAACCTTGGGCCCCACCCTCACCTTCTACCATTGAAGCCTGTAGTTTAGTAACAGCTCCAGGTGATTCCAATGCATATTCTCCCCCAGGAAACTACCTAGCCCTCAAAGTGGCCTCTACCCTTGGCAGTCTCTAGGCTTTAAGAATCCTGGAGCTTCCTGGCACTGTGGGGCATGCCTGTTATCCCAGCACTAGGACAGGCAGAGGCAGGCAGATCTCTGTGTGTTCAAGGCCAGCGTGGTCTACAAAGTGAGTCCAGGACAGCTGAGGCTACACAGAGAAACCCTGTCTCAAAAAACAACAAAAGCAATAACAAAACAACAACAACAACAAGAATTCTGGAGCCACTCTCAAATGACGGCACGAAGTAGTTTTCGCTGGTCTTAGTCTAGAAGGACTTTCAGCAAACTGGGTCGCCGCAGCTTGCAGTGCTTACTTAGGTAATATTCTCTATTGTTCTGCTGCCCAGATTGATACTGCATCAGGCACATGCATCAATATGACGGGCGACTGTACCATCTGTTTTCTCTTGCTCTATCCAAATATTAGGAAAAGTTGTTTATGTAGTTATTTGTTTTAGAGGCCGAGGATCTGTGTTCATTACTTTTCTTGCTTGTGACAAAGTAGTTGACAGAAATTACCCTACGGAGAAGGATATATTTTGGCTCATGGTTTTAGAGAATCCGGTCCATGGTTGCTTGGCTCCCTGTGAGCAGGCAGAACAGCACAGCAGCAGGAGTATGTGGCTGAGGAGCTTCTTCACCTCCTGGTGGACAGGAAGCGGAGGCTGAGGAAGGACTGGGGATGAGCAACAACCTCAGAGTTCACACCACTAATGAACTACTTCATCCAATGGTGCTGCAGCCCCTGAAGTTTTCACAGCCTCCCACATACAGCCACCAGCCGGGAATCAAACATGCAACCCATGATCGTCTGGGACTTAGTGTTCAAGCCATACTAAGTCCAAGCCTAAATAGCCTCACATGTTTGGCCTCTAATGAGGGCTCTGTCATGGTCACACCAGGGTACAAGGAAAATATATTGAGGGTGGATAGGAGAGGAAAAGATCAGACATGAGACAGGAAGCCACAGTAATAGTAATTTAAGATCAAGGCGAGCCATTCATAATGGCCCAGGCTTATAGAAATGAATTCACTTGGCGACGCCAGCACTAGTCCCTTCTGAAGTTCATGCACAGTGGCCACACCACCTCCCAGGAGTCCCTCTTCTTCAAGCTTCTCCACCTTCTCACTGCATCTCACTAGGGACGAGGCATATGAACTCTCAGGGAACATCATTCATGACAGAAGCCATGGCAGTGGCCACCTAATCCTTACCTTCTCTGGATTTTCTTCCTTTTAGCACTAAAATTTTCTCATCCCAGAAGCCCAGCAAAGCTTTGAAAACTGGGGCTTTTCGGCAGTCTGACCTCTAATCATGAACAGAAAAAATTTAATTGTCTGAAGTCCTGGAGGCTACGTGGTGGGAATGGAGATGCAGGTTCTCAAGATTTATTATTTCCTTTAATGTCCAAGTATGGGAGTTGTGAGAAGCAGCTTAATGATATTGTTTCAACACCTATTTCTTAGATAGCAGAGGCAGATGATTCTAAGACACGAGACAGGTGTTTCTGCACGGTCCACTGGATAGAATGAAGAAAAATGTCTTCCCACATTACTGTACAGATGATATACCCAATGGCTTCTATTTTCAAATGAACAATATGCTCAATCACATAGTTGATGGGATTCCATCTGGCCTCTCTCTAACATCCAGAGCAGAAAGGAAAGGCTTTGTAGGGTTTGTAGATTAGGGCTTGGGAGAACCTCACTGTGTTTCGTGAAGTCATTGAATGAGGTGCCTGTGGTTCAAGCCTACTGCCCCTGCACACAGTCAGCACCCAATCCTCATGGTCCAGAAAATGTCTTTTTGTGTGGAAACAAACAAATGCCTGAGGAGTCTTGACTCTGCCCGCCACCACCTTACTGTGGGATTCAGGGTCTCCTTTGTAAAGCTGTCCCCTTCTGTACTGTCAAAAAAGATTTCTTACCCAATAATCTTGAGTCTGGTTCTCATTTTCTTGCAGCTTAATATAGTCCTGGGTTCTAGTGAAAATTAATATTTAAGCATTCTTAGCTTGGATGCACTAGTGTGGCTGCTGGAACATGAGAGCATTAGAAAACTCACCAAGATTTGAAAGAATGCAGTGTCATTTGCCACTTTAACATGAACGAAATATTGTTAGTGGAAGTCTAGGATCATCTAGGCTACTCAGCATCAGCTTTGGTTAGTGCCCAAGACACGCCCAGGAAGCTGGCAAACAAACGTTAATGCGTGGGTCCTATGCCGCATCGTCTGATTTAATTAATCTAGGGTGAGGCATAGATGTAAAAATTTTAAAAGCTTTCCTGTTGGTTCTGGTATGCTCCAGAATCTAATAATCTAGCTAATAATCTACAGTCTTTTTTATTCTTTAACTAATGTAGTCTTATTTGCTTGTACCTTTATTCTTCTGTTTGCTGATTTCTGCTTATTACTTTTATTGGAACTCATTGAATCATTGGTCCATTAGTTTATCTATCCCTCTTATTTGTTTCAAATATTTTACAATAAAACTTACAGTGAAAGAAAGAAAACTCTTGAGACATTTTTTTAAAAAAATATTTTTTAAAGTGTCAGATTCAAGGAGAGTCTGTCCAAGTGAAACTATCATCAGATGTTTCCCTATGCCTAAACATGAATCTTGAAAGAGCATTTTACTCCTTTGTCTTCAACCTCATGTATACCTGAGAAGTACATAATTTTTAAATGACATAAACTTTTCCTAAACAATTAAATAAAAAGGCTTGAACACAACTTTCACTTTGGAATGTACACTTACTAATCATCTATTTAGATCCACTAAATGTATGTTCAATTACTAGTAATTAAAGATGTCATCAAACACAGAGTAATTCATGCTATTTGTAATCATACAGGTGATCCCAAATGCGGTGAGAGAAAATTTATTCATCAATAACAACTTTATGGCTTTTGAAATCTCAGATCTTCTTGGATCAAAATGTCATGCTTACAAATCTACATGAATTTTTAGCATTGTTAGAGAAGGAATACGAGGCCCATCCCATCTCTCTGTACAGCAGGCTTGATGCTCTGTGGTCCTCACATCTGCCTTTAGTGTGAGGTGTAAGTTGGTCACCATTATCCAGAGATGAACCTACTCAGAGTTGCTCTTTCTCTAGAGAGTTGCTGGAGACAACAGAGTTTTGTATGTTGTTGTAGGGGGTATGGATATGTTCTCTAACTTAAAGCAGATGTTAAACAACTCCCTAGAATGCAGTTTTTCCTGTTTCAGTAGTGGAAAGGCCAGGACCTCATTTTTTTTTCCACTGTGGAAAGATGAGTTGATACCTTATAAACTCAAATATCTTTCCTGGGATTCAGCAAGTTACCAACCTTTGTGACTGGTGATGATTTTCAGGGACACACTGTGTATTTACGTGGCTACCCAACTATACAGTCTTGAATCATTTGAATAAATTAAGTTGTCTTTCACTATTTGCCCACTGCTGCCTTCTTTGGCTTTTAGGACTAGAAGAATATACAAGTGGGGACCTGGGCCTAGAGGGCAGCTACACCGGAATAGGCTGGGCAGTCCGGAGCAGGAAGGACCCCTCCCTCCTCTGCTGTGCTCTTCATTCTCAGTACAAGCCCAAGAAGCTGCCATTCAGCAGTTGCAGGAAGAGATATATCATCAGAAGAAGCAGAGCCAAATATTTGATTTGGTTGATTATGCTGCAGGTGTCTCATCAGACCTGCAATACCTAGATTCCTCATTACTTTCCCTCAACCTAGTGCTTCTTACAGAAACGCAGAACAGGGAGGGAGTCATGAGGGGTAGCTGTAATAAATGAGGTGCTGGACTGCTGACGCCAAGGGCTAGCTGGAGAAGCTGAAGCTGGCAGAGCTAGAGACAATGAAATCAAAGAGCAGAAAGGAGAAAGGGCCTACCAAACAGCTCTGGATAGCTGCAGATAAGGATAAGACCTTGTAATGTCACCTCGCTTGGTTCAAAGGAAAACAACTTCCATTCATAAAGTTGAGCCAGCAGGGGCCGTTCACAACCAGACACATGCTTTCATGCCATCCAACACAGTAGCCTCACAGGTCGTTAGTCCTTAGCACATGAAGGGGTTAACAAATAGTGCATTTCCAGGTCTGTAGTGATATTGCAACATATATACATACACACATATATATATATAACTGTAGTCATGCTTACTATTTCTCAGCATTTCTCAGCTTCACAGCCGGATGACAGGATTTGTTGTCTTGATTTGACAAAGCAATTTCAAGAATTGGGAAGGGTAAGCAGTACGCGTAAGGCCATGTGGTTCAAAACATTAGGACCTCAGACATGTCTTTCTGACTTCAAGATTGCAAGAATGGGACTTTCCCAGCTCTGGTATCACTCAAGGTACAAGAGGGTCTCCCCCTCTTGTTGTTTCGGTGTATGGTGGATAGGGGGTCAGAGAAAGCAGATTCATCATCACCACAGGCCCATTGGCTCTCCAGTTTCCGGGTCAGCAGATCACCCCAGTCCTTCTAGAATATGAAGCATCTGCGAATGAACAGAGTCTGCCACTGTTTAGAACAAACCATTAAACCAGACCTAAAAGCCCGGCTATGTTCAGTTCTGTTGCTTTGGCATAGAAGTCTTATCTGAGATTCGAGTGCATATGTCTAAATGTTGGACTTCCCGTACAGTTAGCTGTTAGAGTTCCTTCCCCTCAGTCCACGTCGTCTCTCCCTGTCTGTGCCTGCAGTGCAGCCCACCAGTGTCTCAGGATGAAAACTGGCCCCACCCACAGTCTTCTCCCCAGTGGTTCCCTTGTGTCTTACTCTCTACTGCAAGGAAGGTTGTGAGCATGGGTCTGTCCACACCTCCTGGATTTGTAGAGGTTTCTAGCCGTGGGTCCTAGGGACACAGTATTAAATAACCAATAATACATGCTATGTTCATCCCGGAAAAAAGAGAAGTCTCCTTTAAACATGGTCTCCACATTTTTTGTTTGTTCTGGGCTCTGCAGATTATACAATCGGCCTTGCTAACCAGTTGCAGAATTCCAATGATCTATTTCCTGCACATTCCCTAAAGCCATAAAATAGCTCTTAGGTCTGCTTCCCTCTGTTCTTCCTGACAACATCTAAGCCTAAAAACGTTTTTATTTCACCAAAACGACAACAGTTCCATCACTGGCTCCTCATCTCCTTCAGTCTGGGCACTGTTTCAAGTATTCTGGTTGGAGGCCACAGTCATCTTAGACAATGGGCCTTGTCCTGTCACTCCTGTGAACAGACTCTATTCCTGTGCAGAGAGCTCTCTATTGCTGTTGGAATGAACATCAAACTCAAGGTTTAACAGAGTTCTTCACAAGCTGTTTACTGCCTGTGGTGGTTAGTTTTATACCAACCTCCCCAGGCTGTGGTGCTCATATGCACACCACATTGGTTCTGTTTACCCAGAGAACCCTCATGAAAACACTGGCTCTGAGAGAGAGAGAGAGAGAGAGAGAGAGAGAGAGAGAGAGAGAGAGAGAATCCCAATGAGGACATTGGCTCTTACAAACGCGTGCACACACATACACACACACACACAGTTGTTCTGTTTTCCTTGAGCTCTGATGAAAACGCTGCTGCCTCTCCCTTCTTTCACAACTCCCGTGTTTTTCCTCTAGCAAATTTGGATGACCTTTAGTTAGTGTCTCTCTCACTGTGGAACAATGGCCATTTTTTTTTATTAATGGGATACTCCTCTCCATTATTCTCCAGTGTATTATTTGCCTCCTAATCTGGGCTGCAAACCCCTTTCCAGTTTCTTTTAACTGATCACTTTATCTCCTATCCCTGTGTTTTCTCTTCTGTTTTTTTCTCTCTCTGGCCTGGAGAGTAGACCTATAACCTTGCACACTGTAGACATGTATTTTCTCACTGAGCTACATGTCCAGTCCAGTCTGCCCTATTCTTAAGACATTTGACCATTTTCTTGACTACTTCCTTCAGCGGACTCTAAGCTTCATACAGGTAGGGATCATGTCTGTTTTGTTTTGTTTTTACTTTTATTCCCAATCAGAAAATACTTGTCTCAGAAAAGAAACTCTGAGATGGTAGAGCAAATTGAATCAATAGTTAAAGCCAAGCCTTGTAGAGTCACAATAACAAATGTCCTCAGCCCTCATATCTTATAGGCCATTTTTATTTTATTTGTTGTTTTGAGGAGAGAGTGTGTCGGTCTCAATAGTGTTGGCATAGTACATAAAAGAATAAGATGGGTGACATGGCACGCTTCTGTGATTCAGCACTTGGTAGGCTGAGACAGGTGGATTGCTATGCATCTGAGGCTAGTGCCAGCTGGGTAATGCTTCCAGGCCTGGCAAGACAAAACAGAACAGAACAACAACAGAACAAAGTGAAAAGAGAGGAGATAATTGCATTATCTCCTCTGAGGTCTACGGGTGGATGAGAGGCAATCTAGCAAGGCCATACATCCTGGGAGAAGAAAGACATTGGCATCAGACAAGGCATATCTGAAGCATGAACCTAGGTTCTATGGAATACCCTCAGCAAGGATGCCACCCACTATTTCTTCATAAAAGACGCCTCCCTGTTGATAGACCAGAGCTGCCAGCCAGGGATGGTTACTCCACCTAATTTCCCAAGATTTCCAAATGTGAAGAAGAAGCTGTTTCATAGCAGTTATTCTCTTGCTCTGAAGCCGTTTCCAAGGCGCTCATCCACAGTTTATTGTTGAACTTGAGTCCCTCACAGAAAGACAGCATCCCTGTGAAATTTGTTTCTGAGCATGGGAAAGCGGATTCTGGAATTCCCATAGCACATCTCAGCCGGTGATCCAGGCTAGGGCTTAGATGGAATGGTGGGGGCCCCTGGTGTGGGCAGAAAGCCACCTGATCCTCGGTGGCAAAGCCTTTCTTCCTCCTCAGGCCCTGCGGTTTTGTGTCTGCCCAATTTGTGCCGTGTAATGAGTGGGTTTGCTAGTTCTGTGGATGGAGTTGCAGAGGCAATCACCCCCTCCCTGAGACACAAGCCTCTCTCCCCACCTATTCGTCACCCCACAGGCTGCCTGGCAGAGGCAGGGGGCAGGATGCACATTGTAATAAATTCTATCCACTGCTGAGCTGAGGGATAGCAGATGGATAGGTTTCCTCGAACAATTTCCACTTCACTTGGTTTGGGTATAAAATAGCAGAAGGGTAGTTTCTTCTTGTGCAATTTTCAAACAGATAAAACCAGAGGGAGGGTGTATCAGGCTAGAAGGAGGGTGAAGGACTTGACTGTCCTTTCAAGAGAGCCAAATGAACAGGAAGCCCTGAAAGCCCTGTGAAAAATTCAGGCTTTTTTTTCCCCCGTTAGATTGGCGGTTGCTCTCCCATCCAAATCTGCCAGTTCATCCCCACCAGGCATGGCAAATGAAACGGTCTCAGGGAGGCCAGACAGTCTGTTGTTCATGTTGTTACAGTGTTATGGTGATTGCAGTACAAATTCTCAGGGTGAAAAAAGGTATAATGACAGATTGTGTGATTATACCCATACTTATAATTAAGCTGTTACAATACAGACAAGCGCTTGCTCTCTAATGTCACCAACAGAAACCTCTTTGCTTGGAGAGGAAAGTGACTCACTCTGGCAATTATAAGGAGTTCCCAACAGGACTTCATTTTCAAGCCTTCTGAGCGCTTCAGTTAGGAAGATGTATAGCGTGCCTGAATTACAGGGAAAAGTACAGAACCAGGAGCAGCCACCTGATCTCCAGGTACAAGATGCTGCTGGTTAGAGAAGGAATTATTACCGTCGCAAATTACCTCTTTGCTGTGCACAAAGGACTCAGGGACCCTGCTTTTGCAAGGCACTTTATCACGATGTTTATATTGTCCTCTGTGGTCTGCATGGGATCAGTGGTTTCCATTCTAGAGGGAAGAAGAGAGACAGAAAGCACAGCAGAGCAACACAACAATTTGCTGTCTAATTGGGACCTGGCCACTTGGCAACACAGCCAGTTACTCTGGCTGTCACTGGCCTAGCGGCAAAATGGGTGGGTTTACCTGAGAAATCCTCAACACCCCTTCCCCCACACACGCCCCAGAAAGGGTTGTGTTGAATCTTCCCATTAACATTAATCCGTTAACCATTTTCACATCAAAGCCAACCAAACTGTCTTCATCTCCCTTCTCTCTTTCCCTTTCTACCTTTCTTTCTTCTTACTGCTATAGACTCCCATGTCTCATTTCTGTTTTCATCAGTGGGTAAACACCACTCTTAGGAATCTCCTTTTCCTGACCTCACCTGTATTGTGGACTTCTAATTAGGCTGTAGCCGTCGATGTAAAAACCTTTTTAGAAATGGAGGTAGCCAACTTCTGTGCAAGTTCTACATAGGGCATTGCTGCTTTCTTTGTACAGTACTTTCACACAGAGGCTGTACGCTCTCTCAGGCAGACTGCTTCCTAATCTGCAACTCCAGGTAGTACTTATCCATCTCCAGAGTGCATCTTGAAGAGTAATTAGTTAATGGTTGTGAAGTGTCTTGAAGACTTAGAGGCGCAATACAAGTGGTAGGAATTAATACTGTAGTCTCATGCAAATGATCCCTGGATGCCAGTGCTTGAGAGCTCACCTTAAATTCTTTTCATAAGGAGGCAGAGTATATAATTAATGCCAAATATATATTTCAAAATGACCATTTCATTGATGATTGAAACAAATGACCTATATGGACCATGCCTGGCTTATATCACATGCATAACCTAGATTGTTGAGCTAGGAGCTTAGAACTCAGGTAGGCTGGATACCTTGTCTCCACATTGGCCCACAAGACAAGAAACAGTACTCTGTTCTCTCTCCCAGGAAATGTGTATAATAGAGCACGGGGGATGGGTAATGGGCACATATCAATGTGAGAGGCAGCAGAGGTCTTCAAAGCCACTGCTTTCCTAAACTCATGGGGAGAACATTTGAAAACAGTTCTGTCCCAGCATCCTTCTCTTACGGGCAATTCTCTTTTGGAAGAACGACCTCTCCTACTCTCAGTTTAGTTTGGAATGGGGTGGTCTTTGACCTTCATCTAATCTAGCATGTGATACCTGCTTCCTTGGCCAAACAAGTTTGTGGAGGCATGACTATAGACCAAACAGCTAATGCAGCAAATCTCCAGCGTTAACTTTGAAAGTGATAACAGTAAGGTTCAAGGCACAAATCAAACTTGTGTCATCTGGAGGAATATTGCATGGGTGTCAGGGTAATTCAGAATGATGGACTTTTGAAAAAAAGCACAGAATCTGAAGAAAACTTATTTAAGCCCTAACTTCTGTCAGTCCCAGCCTCCTAATCACACAAACCAGTACTTTCCTCCCCGACGCATAATATTCAAGGTAGGGCTTTGATTGCTGGCAAGTTGTAGTTTGTCCCTGAACAATGGGATCTGTGGAATCTTATTGGCAGGGAAAAAAGACTATTATAATTACACATTGATTGAAGGGAGAAGAGATTGTTCAGATTGGGCTTCATTTGGGGGCTAACATAGTGGCCTAGGTAAGAGATAATAAAAGCCCCATTCCAGTCTTAGATAGTATAATTCTCACCAACTTTTTACCTGAAAGTATTCTTTCAAAGCGAACAAGTCAAAAGCTGAAGTGTTGGCTCCTTTGAGCTCTTTTCCACCATGAAAACCACAAATCTTCCACTCCTTCCTCAAGTCCTCAGTGCTTTCCGCTATGTGCAGGCCCCAGGGCAGTGACACAGATAGGTCACAGTTGTATTTACACACTTCAACGGTGCAGTAGGGGTTATGCTACATGTGTTCCCTGAATAGTGAGTTTTGTTTAAGAGTCATGATAATTCATTAGGATTTTCAGAGCTGAAACCAATTATAGATGTCTAGAAAACTGAACTATAGAAAGACCTAGAACCTGGACAAATGCATCTCATCTACTTTGACAGAGTCTAATATCATGACAGCTAGGAGAAATGATGTGGAAAAGGCAGGGTGTAGGATCTGGGAAAGGGAATGGTGAGGCAGTGAACAGAACACAAAAGCTGTAAAGATCATTCAGGAGAATATGATTGAAAAGTCAGTTTGGCCATCAATGTTATAGAGAGACTTTCTTGTCAGAAATATGAGCTGGGTTTGTCTCTGAACAATGGCATCTGTGGCATTTGACTTTCAGGGAAGAAAGAGATTATAACTATGCATAGATTGAAGGGAAAAGAGAATTGGGCTATCTTTGTCTGAATTGGGCTATCTTTGGGGACTAATATAATGGTTTAGATAGGAGATAATGAAAGCTTCAACTGATGGCCAAACATGGTACACAGAGATTTAACAAGAGGCTGTAATTTTGAGAGTAGGTTGCATTGGTTTTAGAAGTTGGACAGATGTTGAAATGAGGGAAGTTCATGGTTTGTAGTGTCCTAAGGGATGATAGTGCCATAAACAGAACAGAGCCCAGAGATGCAGCTGGAGAGGAAGTCTGGGTATAACGTAGCTTTGTCTTCTTAACTCCTGTGGATTTCCCTTCCCTGTCTGATGACGGATTGGTTAGCTCTGGCCAAAAGACTGACACCTGCTGCATGAGCTTTGCTGTTGGGAATGATCCAGAACTATGGACTTGGTGCTCCCGAGTTTGGTGCTGGGTATTGAGAAATATCATGTTCATGAACATTGCTGGTGGTCTATCAACCTTGTTGTGTGGCCCCATCTGAACACATACCTCCCGCTTTATCTTCACCTTCTCCTAGTCTTGAGCAAAGAGCAAATGCAGCTCCACAGAAAAAGGCATCAGTTTCCACTGCAGATGACTAGGGACAGCCACTGCATCAGTGAAAGGCAGATATAGGATCTAGTTCTGCTGCTGGTATCCCTTTTCATGGCTTTATCCATCTTTCCTTTTCAAATGTCAATCTGGCTGATCTCAGCTTTACGTTCAACACCGGACACAGGCAGAAAAGAGTTTACCCAACTCTGCCAGTCCCAACCTATGTGTAAAACTGCACCTTTATTGCTTCGCCCATTATTCTACACATGTGTGTGGTGTTTGTATTTCTAAACATCAGCTGACTCAGCGAAGTCATGACACGGGACTCTTCCATTGAGGAGCTTGATAGATGTTGGTAGAAATGTATTTCTCAGGCAGCTGGAATAATGTACATGGATTATGAAAAGGTGGTCAGGACTAGAGAGAGAAATCAGTTCCCCACAGAGAGGGGATAATCCAGCTAGAAGCCCATGCGATGAGAAGATCAAGCATGAAACTTTGGACAGTGCTTACACTGCCCATCAGGAGAGAAATGAGACTAACTCACCTTTGATGCAAAGCCAAATGGGACTATGGAGAGAGCATGTGGTAAAATCCAGATGTAAAGAGTCTGAGGAAGAGGCGACTGTGCAAAACTATAGCATCAAGGACAGATGCTTTTCTTTTTCTGTCAATGTAGTTAAAGTTGTGCAGAAACCATGCACAGTATAGTCAGTGCCGCCATCATTTTACAGGTAAAAGAACAGAGGCCCACAAGGGCTTCCTTTAGTTCACAGAGCAAGTCTGATGAAGAACCAGGTCCCTGCCTTGTGTTTGACTGATCCTGTTTCGTCTCTATTGTTCCTCCTGTTTATGAGGCTCCAGGAATCAATGAGACAATATTGAAAAATATCGGGTCCCCGGGAGAAAAGGTTTAATGATAATGCTGACATAAATTCCAAGATTACCTTCTCTCTGAGGAGTTCAAAGCACTTTACATATATCATTCTTTCTCAAAAGAGCCGTTCACCACAGCAAGGTAACAAATACTTTCATTATTCTGCCATTACTGAGAAACTGAGTCACTCTGAAGTAACGTGATTCATGCAATAACTATGATGCCTTCCAAAGGCAGGTATGGTTTGCATGCCTTTGACAATGAGGCTACCTGAGCATCATGTAAATTTTCACACTTGACAGATAGTTTTTGAAATGAAAGCCTCCATGACCTATCTCTCTGCAATTACGGCATTAACTGAGTAGTAGCTCATAGAACCTCTTTTCCTTGCTGTGTGTGCATCATTCGTGGAAATCTTCATATTTTTATAGAATGTCAAATGCTGAGAACTCAGAGGGCTGTGCAAGAAAGGTTCTTGAGTTAAGTGTTATCACAGGGTTTCTTTCCCTTCTGTAATCTTCAGGAATGGGGAGAGGAGTGAAGGCAGCATCTTTCCCACAGCTGCTTCCTCAGGCTTCCACGCAATTTGCCGGAATGTTGTCAAAGCAGCCGCTAATGGGATGAGTTTCATCTCCCCCACAGTGATTTGGATTTTGGTTGTGTGTTCACTCATCCATGATGGTGTACTAACATGTACTGAACAAAGAGAGAGAGAGCAAGGAAGCAAGTGGCAGGGGGTGGGGGCGGCGGAGGAGATACTGCCTATTAAATTGGGAAGGTAAATGGACTATGATACTTGCTGATCCTGAAGGGCCACATCCATTTCTCTTGAGTAGCATTTACATGCATCAGTGTGTAGAAAAAGGTCTTGACGAGCTCTGGCTGTCATGACAAAGCACCACAGGCTGTGGGGCTTGTAAGCAGTAGAAATTTCTCACTGTTCTGGAGCCTGCAAGTCTGGGATTGGAATGAGAGACCGTTTTTTTCCTGGCATTGCAGACTGCCAAACTTCTAATTGTGTGCTCACATAGTGAAAAGAGGCTAGAGAGCTCTCTGAGGCTCTTTTGTAAGGGCAATAATCCCATTCATAAGGGTCCCACCCTCATGACCCAATTGCCTTTCACAGGCCCTATTTTCTACTACAACCCCCTAAGGAGTTAAGATTTCAAGATACAAGTTTCAGGGCTTAGTAACATTAAATGCGAACAAGGAGTTTAGAAGAAATGGCTAACTCCCTACTCCATGTCAGATATCTGGAACAGTCACCAGCAAGTGTGTACACAACACTGAGATTTTTCTTTTTCCTTAGATGCTGTCTGTAGCTCTATTATCTAATGTCCTGATTATCTGCTTATCCATGTAGCCAACTTGCAGAAGGCAGAAGGCAGCTTACAAAATGCAAACATCCAGGAAGAAACTCATACAAAGCATCAGTTGAGAGGTGGCGGGTCAGACACAAAGGCATCCCTGTCTCTCTGCAAGAGCATCCTCCTGCCCAGCACAGACTGAAAGCCCATCACAAAGGCAGGCCACCCCTTGGTGACTATTGATATCCTGTCTGGCTCACAGGCCATTCCTGCTGTTACACATACCCATAGCACAGCCAAGGCGCGTCTCTGTTCCACGTTATTAGGGAGGAGGGAAGGATGTACCCACCCCAGTCTGCTCCCATCATCTTCTGTCCCATCTTTTGTGTCTGGAGTTCATACCGCCTTTTGTCATTTCTGCCAGTGGAGTTTTCAAAAGCAAGAATCCAACTTCCTTTGGCCACTCAGAGAGTGTACAGTATATTTGATGTCTGGGACATCAAACAAATGCTTGTGCTCACAGTGCAGAAATAATCCCAGACAAAAGACAACTGTGGCTATGCAGAGAATACCAAAGAGACAGGGTCAGGAAATTACCAGGCAAGTCAAAGGAGAGGCTGTTCCACAAACTCAGTTCACCACTGAGAACAGAGGGGAGCTTGCTGACTGCACCACTGCAGATGATTCTAGGAAAAGCTCCTCATGCCTGAACTGGATCAACCACCCTCCTCCAGACAGAGCCTGGAACAGTCTGAGAAACCTGGGCGTGGCCGGTTAATGGTGAACTCAGCATGTGCAACCCCAAGAAAGAGCCTGCCCCCCAAAGACTCTCTACAGACCAGCCAGGGATCTGTGCTGTGAGCCTGGGAGCAGAGTCTCCCCTGCCTTTCTGATGCTGCGGCTTCTCCAGGGGCCTGGGAGTAGACAGGAAGCTGGGGCATTTCCTTTTCAGCACCTGGCGCTCTCTCTCTCTCTCTCTCTCTCTCTCTCTCTCTCTCTCTCTCTCTCTCTCTCTCTCTCTTTACATTCTCTTTTGGTCCGCCCCCACCCCGCCCCCTCGAAGCCTAAGAGTTAAGGGGTGAATTAATTGGAAGAGGAAGGGAGGAAAAGTCAGGACCTGGGAACTGCAAATCAAAGCAGCCTGTCTCCCCAGAGGGCTCAGAGGGAACCCTGTTCACAATAGCGGTTCAAGTTCACCTTGTGTGAAGGGAAAGAGGTATTTTAATGGCACTGTAGGAAGAGGGGAGGAGAGGGAAAAGAAGGATAGAAAATCAAAAGAGAGAGAGGCAGAGAGGAGAGAGGCGCAAATCCAAATGTCGGTGTGTAGACACAGTGAGGAGAGCCTGCTGGCTGACAGGGTGATTTATTGGATTCTTCCACTTAATCACTGCCGGCCTGTGGCCAAACGGATCTCCAGCAAAGCTGAAAGGCAGCCGAGGGAAACAGGCTCATAAGCATAAAGCCGCATAATGGTGTTCAATGAAGTGTGAGACTTTTAGTTCAGTCTCGCTGAGCCGGCCGCACCGCCGGAATGTCAAAGAGGGATTGTGGGTGGAAAAATTATGGATTTAAACTGCTAGCTGTAAATGAGGTCAATATGTCTGGTTCATAAACAGTCCGAGCCTATTCCAAGAATGCAGTGAGGGGGAAAATTAGCGTGAAGCCAACACTGTAGACAAACCTCATTGAGATATAATTGCAGCTATAAATACAAGCGAAAAGCTTACCGAGTGCAATAAAATACAGACACGCTTTTTTATTTCCCCTTCTTCTTCCTTCTTTGAATCCATGCATTTGTTAAGGCCGCGCATCTCTAATGCGCCTTTCATCTCCCCCTCCCTCTCCCAGTGACACCCAGTGTTGCAATTAATTGAGTGTTCTTGATTTCTCATTCCATTTTATTCAGGCGAGATTGGAAAAAATCAAAGAGCACATCTAAAGCATTTTCTCCCCCTTTGCCTCTCTATTTGAATCAGGTTGAAATGTGTGTGTGAGGGGGTGGAGGGGGGGTGAAGAAGCAGTGCTTATTTTTTTCATGAAGAGGAAAGATCCAAGTAAAAAGGCTTTTTAAAGTAATACATCTGTGAGGTCATTTGAATCCCAGTTTAATGAAGGGAATCAAAGACATCTATAGGGTCTTATGGTAGGGATTCCTTGGAGGGGGGGAACCTTGCCTGGCCTCAGGAGACAGTGACTCAAAATTAATATATATTTTTTCACATTCTCTTCTTTCTTTCCAAACTCCAGAGAATCTCATTACTTTGTTTTGCACTTGAGCTCAGAGGACAGAGGACAGACATTAGCAAACTTACTTTGCCTGGTTTAAAAGCCAATACAGTAATAAATTGAAGTCTAATAGCTCTGGTCAGGCTGTCTTTCCCCTAAACCAATTGATTTAAATGGCAGTAATTTGGCCAGCGAGGCTAGTCCTGTTTAAATTAAACCCATTAATATAATAGCTCAAGTCCTGAATGAAATCCATCTGCAGGGAAGGCTCCACCGGTCAGTAGTTTCATAACTGTGAGGGGATGTCCTGGAACGCCCACAGTCCAGCAAACAGGAATTACAGATTATAGGCAAGATCTTGTGTGTGTGTGTGTGTGTGTGTGTGTGTGTGTGTAGGGGGAGGGGAGTAAGAACACACACACATTCAAGTGAGAAACAGGCTTGATGATTTCAAAGGAAATGACCTTGGTCATTAACAATGAAAGGTTAATTGTGTTAATAGCAGCAAGCAGGGTTCCTGTGGGAAAAGCCTGAAGCCTTCATCTCCCTCCCATCCCATCTCACAAAAGAGATATTTTTTTCCTTTTTAATTGTTCTTATTAAGCATCATAGACTTCCCCTCACCAAAAAAAAAGCAATTTTTTTTCAGTGTGGAACACTACTAGCCTTTGCCGATGAGGATCTGCAGGGGTGTGAATTTCATCATTGAATGTCAAAATCATGTCTGTGCTATGTACACAGGAGCGTGTTCATTGCAGGTTTATGTTAAGGTGCCCCCACCAGAGCAGTTTGTTCCGAAAGTCAGGAATGAAGCGGTGCTCTCCTCCCAGAATCTGAGTTAGTGTTTAAACTAGAGCGAATTGTCTGCCATCTGTTCAAAAGGAAGAGCACTTCTCGAGCAGACCACCGGGGAGCTGTGGAATGCTGGGGATTTCACCATTCATGCATTTTTGAAGGTTGCCATTGAAATAATGCCATGGATGTCCACTGGTGGCCACAGCAGACACTTCCTGTTGGTACAGTAGTAAGTGCCACAGGTTTGACCACAAGACTGGGACCAGGGATTCATGGTACTTGAGGTAACTCATCTTTTTTTTTTTTTTTTTTTTTTTTTTTTTTATACACACTTTCCCCCACACCTTTTGTCTTATCTGGTAGTTCAGACTGTTGGGCAGTCTTTGATGCCTTATTCTGAGTTTATTTCATAGCTAAAAGGGAATAAAACATGGAAAGGCTTCTCTGCATCTCTCTGCATCGTTATTGGTGTCAACGGGAAGACATGGGAATGAACCTGGTCTCTCCAGCACTGCACACAGCTAGACAGCAGCAGTTCTAGTCATGATAGCGATCAGCCTTATTAAGAAGGAAACATAGATGAGCAAGTCTATGACTTTATCCTAGGCATTATGTCATTGACATTTTATTCATTCAGTCTTGAGAAGAGTTTGTTCAGTTGCATGCACTGGTTAGTTTCCGTCTTTAAGGCCTTGTGATGGGGTCTTTTACACGATGCTGTTTAATGTACTCCTCAGGTATCCCTGTGGGTGAAGTACATATTCTTTGATCTGATATTATAAGGGAAAAATTCTAAGTTTCCCTCTGCATAAGTTCTAAATATTCTTTGAGGACATGTGATGTTCAGATTTCTTCTTTCTTTCTTTTTTGGCTTTGTTGGGTGTTTTCCTTTTTGTTTGTTTGTTTGGTTTGGTTTTTTGAGGCAGGGTTTCTCTGTGTTATACCTGGCTATCCTAGAACTCACTCTCTAGGCCAGGCTGGATTCAAACTCACAGAGATCTGCCTGCCTCTGCCTTCCAAGCGCTTAGATTTAAAGGCATGTACCACCACTGCCTGGCTGCCTGGAGATTTCTTTATCTATTTGTACTTAATTTAGACTAGGAGACCTAAATGTTGATAATATATTGCATTAGTTCATTTTTAATTACTATAATAAAATACCTCAGATGGCTACTTTATAAAAGAAAAGAGGTTACTCAGGTGGTGTTGGCACACACCTTTTAATCCCAGCACTCGGGAGGCAGAGGCAGGCAGATCTCTGAGTTTGAGGTCAGCCTGGTCTATAGAATGAGTTCCAGGGCAGCCAAGACCACACAGAGAAACCCTATCTCAAAAGAACAAAACAAAACAAAAAACAACAACAACAAAGAAGAAACACCAAATAAAAAGGAAAATAGAAAGAAGGAAGGAAGGAAGGAAAGAAGGAAAGAAGACTTACAAGCATGTCAGAAAAACAAGAAGCTAGTCATTGATTCAGAAGTTGAGTATGCTCCTATAATCAGTCACCTGTTAGAGCTCAAGGATCCAACCAGAATTACTTTAGTCCGTTTGGAGAGCATGCCCTGATGTGCTGAAAATCCTCTGGGGTCCCAACCTCTTAATGATTCCTGCATGCAGGTAATTAAACACATTCAATAGAGGTGAATCCTATTTTAACAGATATGAGGCATACGAAATAAAGCAAAAAGAAATGTAGCATGAACCGAGCAATGGTTGACCCTCAAAGACTGTTCAATATTTAGAGTTTTTTTTTAGTTCATTATTAACTTTGAGATACAGAAAAATAATTTTACATTTTTCAAAGAAAAATGGCTTCTAGGAGACATTCACTTAACAGAGGCTCAGTTCCACGTGTGGCCAGTGTCACCTGGTCTCTCATTGTTCTTAGAAATGAAGCCCGGCAGTCTCATCTTTCCTGTCTGATAAGGCTGTCCATCCTGCAGAATGTATGGGGACCAGAAGAAATAAACTGCTTAAGGGACACTGTGAGGTTGTCATTCCCTTTGAGCTTTCCCATTGGCAAATCGGTATCACCAGCCGTCACTCCTGATATCAAAGACACTTCTAGAACTCTGAGTCCAACTACAGTCCTCAGTGAAAGGCATGGTGTCAAGGCATACCAACCAAAGGAGAGTCAGCAGTGACAACAAAGCGGAAGGACACAAAACTTAGCAAAACAGACTCAACTTTCACATTAGGATCTCTTCCAAGTGTACAGCCTAGGGCTCCGTGCACTACTTCTTTTAGTCAGTCATGGAGCCTTAGAACACTTGAAGAAAGAATTGAGCCTGAGTCCTTAATTTCACATGTACAAAAGATTTGGTTGACAGGGTAACCAACGAGAATGTGGGAATCCTGGGATGGGGTGTGGATGGAGGCTTCGTAACACTCAGGCAGTGCCTCTGCCCCTCCCTGATTCTAACACTCAGTTGCCCTTACAGTAGATATACCACAAATGCACTGCCAAAGCCATTTATCTCAGATCAACTCTGGAATCTGGGCAACACAGATCCCACCTCAGCTCCTGACCGTTCTGCATCTCTCAGTGTTATTATGGCAGCATCGATCTTTCTCTGAGAGAGACTAATGAACAACGGAGATCTAGATCATTGACATTTCAGGTGAGTCCAGGAGGCAGACAAAAATAAGCATTTTAATCTATATCCTCCTGGTAATAAAATAGGAGGGCTGGAGTGCTCAGAGTTACAGAGGTAAGTTACAGATTGGACATGCTCATTATTAAGCAAGTATTTTTGTGGCGGCTATTGTTTCTCAAGGACTGTCCTCAGCACTGGCTACTATTGGGCTCTTTTGTGTTTGTTATTGTTGCTGGAGAAGGCTAGAGGATAAGGCACTAACACACACATGTAATATATGAGGAATAGACAATGCTGTGAAGAAACTGAAGCAATGACAGCTGAAGCATGCCAAATCACACTGCTCATGTGCAGGGGGACCAGGATGCCCTTTCAGATGAGGTGGCTTTTAAATAGATGTGAATGAAGTCAGGAATTCGTACTTTAGAAAGATGAACAAGTGAGACCCCATCCCCACCCCGAGCGTGTGGTGCTTGTCTTGTATAAGGTTTCAAAGTTGGGTTCATTAATATAAGTCCTGCAGTCTCTCATAAGTCACAGTAGTCAGCAGTCAGAGCGAACGACCTCTGGCCATCGGTACAGGATCCCAATTAAATCAGCAGATCCAAGGGAGAAGCCAGATAGAGAATACTCTCCTCTCATACTCAAAAGTGTTTCCTGGGCAGGGGAAATAATGGCAGAAATAAACTCAAGTGCCCAGGGAGGGATGGAATCTCAATAGGGAAAAAAAGCCCTTTGTTCCCTCCTCCCCCTTCTCTATGAAGCCAGCTCTGTATGAAAGATTTGACTTCCTTTCGTAAGCTTTTCTCCTAGGTTTGCTAAGGAGGAAGACAGTCCCAGGGTTCAAAGTCACACTGAAGCTGAGTTCACTACCCGGCCTTTGGCCACTACCAAGATTTGAGCCATGCCACCAATGTGTCAGAGAGAAATGCCATCCAGAGAGCAGTGGTAATCTAGAACGTTTCTCAAGGCTCTGAGACAGTTCCTACTGTCTACAACCTCTGTTCAAGTAGTCACTGACTTCAGGAATCTCTAACCCACTCTATTTTTTTTAACTTACCAACTTCAAACACCAGCAAAGCCAAAAAGCCGTGAAAGGAAGAGCACGTAGGATGTCTGAAATAGCAGATACAGTTTGGTCTTGGATTTACGTTCCTTTTCAAACGAACAGAAGTACAGACATATCTTTATGCCCACTAGTGAAACACTCCTTACGTGTTTGCTGTGCCTTACTTTAAATGTCACACACAGGGGCGGTAGTCGATACTGTAAATATTTGCTTTAGCAGTGGAGTTGGGCCCACATATGCCTGTCAATAAATGATTGCTTAAGACATGTGCTACCTACTAGTTGGCAGGAGTCTTTTATCATTCTTTTTTATTGAGATGAGGACACTTACTATGAACCCTACCACCTGGGTGGGATTATTTATTTACTCATTTATTTTGTTAAGTTTTTTTTTTTTTTTAACGTTTTAAAGAAAATAAGGTTTCAGAGGAGGGGGATTGGGAGAAAAGGGAGGGAAGGTGGGATGAGATGATGAAGGGGGCTATGATCGAGATGTAAAGTAAATCAATTTAAAAAATAATAAATTTCCTAGGGTCCTCATTAGTGTTTAGCTTCTTTAGGTCTATAGATGGCTATCCTATATTATATGGCTAACATCTGCTTATAAGTGAGTATATACCATGCGTGTCTCATTCAGAATGGCAGACAGGATAAACACAAGAAGTGGTCGAAGAGAAGAAACAGGATGGGAGTCTACTATAGAGGGTCCTCTGAAAGGCTCCACTAACAGGGGATCAAAGCAGATGCTGAGACTCACAGCCGAACTTTGGGCAGAGTGCAGGGAGTCTTATGGAAGAAGAGGGGGTGGGGATAAAGGGACAAGGAGGGATCAGGAGCCCCACAAGCTGATGAACAAAGCTAAAGGATCTGGGTCCTATAGATCCAAGAACCATGCATAGAGAGGACCTAGACTCAGGTGTGGCCAACTGGAAGCTCAGTCTCCCTATAGATCTCCAAATGAGGGGATCAGGGGCTGCCTCTGTCATGAACTTTGTTGCCTGCTCTTTGATCACTCACCACTGGTGATGCAGCCTTGCCAGGCCACAGAGGAAGAGGATCCAAACAGTCCTGATGAGACTTAACAAGCTATGGGCAGATAGCAATGATGGAGAACTCCCACTTTCAGTAGACTAAGGGAAAGGGAGCGGAGGGAAGAGGAAGGGAGGGTGAGACTGGGGTTGTTGAGGGAGGGGGCTTCAATCGGGATATATAATGAACAAAGTGGTGGGATTAAATGTGGATGCCATCATTACTGGCCCGTTTGGCCTTTTGTGACTCAGGCAGGCAGGAGATCCTATTGCCTCTGTGTACTAAGATTGCAGGTTTCTGTTGCCATGTGCAGCTCTGAGCCAGACTTTTAGGAGTACAGTGTGTTATTGTTATCTATGGGTACATATTGTCTGCCAAGCCTCTAGAGGTCACCCATCATTAATAACTGAGATTTACATGTTGTTGATGAGTCCTCTTCCTTCTGATGTGCCTCATCTGTTCCACACTCTCCATTCTTTCTCCACTTCCCTGATGCTCTCGTAGGGATGTGTTTAGTCTCCAGCGAAACAGTGCTGGGAGATGGGGACTTTCCATGGGCTGTTCAGGCTACAAAGACAAACCTCATAATGGATTAATGACCTGGACCAAAGGCTCGTGGAGGGTTGCCCTACTTCCCCCTCTGTCCTCTGCCAGGTGACGGTACCTCGCTCCGGAAGAAGCCTTAATCAAGGCTCTGTCTCAGAAGAGGGCCCAGCCCTTGGCAAGTGATGTTTGGATCTTGGAATAGTTAGCCCCTAGATTTGTGAAAAGTGGATCTAAAGTATTTTTAATAAAGTATCTAGACGATGGTATTCTGATAGGACAATACAGACTCCTAAATGGAGCTGTGCCTTTCCCTTCTGTGACACTTCACGTCATGTCCTCTAGTGTCATCTATGTATCCCATATTGCAGAATTCTTTTGCAGGTTGAACGATATGTCTATCCCATCCCTACAGTATAGGACATAAATATCTGTGCTTCTTCTCAGCTGCTCTCTTCTGGGACTGACAGAAACTTGCAAAGGTGCTGGTTACACAGTATCCAGTTCTTAAGAATGCATTTGTTAAACAAACCACCCTAAAAACACCAGCTGCAACTCCCATTGAAGCCTCCCTTCTGCATGACATTCTTCCTGATGGAGAAATTGACCAGGAGAGGGAATTTATTGATTAGCAAGCCTCTGCCAGAGCCTGTTCTTAGACACAAGACTACTCACTTGGGCCACTGAGATTCCTTAAGTAACTGGCTGTCCACTCTTGATTCTTCACCCACACCTCTGCCTTCACTGCTATTGTAGTTTTTTCTGCCTCACATCCAGGGCCTGGGACTCTCCCAGGTTTCTTTCTCCCTTTCTTTTTACCGAGGGCCACACTTTGTTGATATCTCTTCTAATTAGACTACATTTTCACTAGCCTAACAAATACTTTTTATACGCTTAGATGAGAATGGTATTGCCTTTTGAGAACATTTAAAATTTGTGAAAACATCTCTGCTCATTTTCTTTTAATTAGTGCCATGGGGTAATTTTGTTGTTGTTGTTGTTGTTTGCATCAAACTTTTTAGAGTACTCTTAGAGTGTGTTTAGTTATGTGCCTATGGCTGTGATGAAAATATCCCTGGAAGACAATTTAAAGGAAGGTTTATTTTGTCTCACAGCTCAGGGGTAGCACTGGCCTGAGACAGCTGTATCAGCTGAAAGGAAGCAGGCAGCAGTGAGTGCCAAGGCTCAGCTTGCTCTCTCCTTTTTATGCAGTGCAGGACCCAAGCCCAGGGGAATGGTACCACTCAGGGTCAGGGTGGATGCCCTCACCTCAATTATGCTAGCAGAGATAATCCTTCACAGGCATGTCCAGAGGTTCACCCAATCTAAATAACCCTGCCTTGAGGCTTGTCTCCTGTCTTCCTTGTAATTGCGGATCCTGTCAACTTGACAATCAACACTAACCATCAGGCAGAGGAACTGGGTGGGCTGTTCAAAGAATTTCCTCGTATCCCTCTCCAGTTCTTCCATCTTCCGATACCAGCTAAGTAGATGGGTTGATTTTTCTCTGTCAATTAAAGAATTAAAAGATAGGGAACAGCTCAGAGGACTGTGGAAATGAAACATTTCTTGGCAAACAGTGTAGACTTTCTGGGTAGAGAACAGGCCCCAGAGCTGGGTGACCTCTGACTCTAAAAGGATCTGAGTTTTCATATGGGTTTAGTACCTTTCTCCTGGTGACTCACTATTCCTCTGTTGAGCCTAAGGAGTTGATACATGCTTTCTAAGGACATGGATTGGGAACTCTGCTTCTCTCCACAAGCATGAAAATATAGCTGTAGTGGGTACATGGGTATGGAAGCAATTTGTTGGTTGGGATGGGCCCCCAACCTTCTCCTTCCTTTTTGGTGTGGTAAAGAAAGAGAAAATCAATGCTGACTAGGATCCCATGGCCTTCTTGCTTACAGATTCCTTCCTAGTAATCTGCACTAATGTGTTGCAATGTTTATAATCAACAAGCAAATATTGATAAGATGTCATTAAAGCTCATATCTTGCCTTAGGGTTGGTTCAACCTTTGGATTCAATACTGAGGTTTAGCATGTCTACAATGCAGGTGCCCAGTTTTATTGCTCTGTAATAGCCTGTGCTCTCTCTGGTCATTCACATAGTCATCCTTCCACATTCCAGACCCTTGGTAATCACTTAGCTTTTTATGCTCCTCATAGTTTTGCCTTTCCCAGAATTTCACATATTTAGAATCATAGAGTACATAGTCTGTTTCATATCTACTTTGTTTGCTTAGCAATAGGTACCAAGTTCTACTAGGCCTTCAGTGGCTTGGACAAGTCATTTCTTTTTAGCCCCAAACAGTTTTAGAGCATGAGGTTTTATATATAGGTCTTTGACTGGTTTGAAATGTATTTTTGAAAAGGGTGAAAGATACAGACCTAAATTCATTATTCTGTGGACAAACAGCTACAATACCCAGCAGCACCATTTATTAAAGAGGCTGCCTTTTATCCGATTTATATTTTGACAACCTTTTCAATAATCAGGTGGCATTGGCTGTGTGGGTTTGTTTCCGTGCCTTCTCTTTGGTTTCATTGTTCTACCTGTTTGCTTTTGTATCCCTACATGCATTTCTTATTCCTGTGGCCCTTGAGCACCACTTGAAGCCACTTACAGTCATACCTCCAGCCTTGTTCTTTTTACCATGGATAGCTCTGGGTATTCAGGGTCTTGTGCTTCTGAGAGAACTTTCAAAATTTTTTTCTGTGTATGTGAAGAGTAACCATTGAAATTTTGATGGGGATTGACTGCTTTGAAGCTTGTAGATTGCTTTTGTGACTCTAGCCATCTTTTTTTTTTTTTTTAATTTATTCCCCAAATCATGATCATGAGAGGTCCTTTCATCTTGTATGTTCTTCAGTTTCTTTCTTCATTGTCTTCAAGTTTTCACTGTAAGTATTTTAGTTCCTTGGCTAAGTTTATTTTTAGGCATTTTATTTTATTTTATTTTATTGAGATAATTATTAATGAGATTATTTCCATGATTTTTTTTACAGTATGCTTGTTATTGATATGTAAGAAAGTTGTGAGCAGTGTTGAAAGTGTTGATAAGATTCAAAAATTTTCTAGTGGAGGCTTTTGGTCCTTTATGAAGAAAACGAAACATCTGCTGGTAAGGATGTATTGACTTCTTTCTTTCCTATTTGTATCCTCTTTACCTCCTTCTCTCTTCCTCTTTCTCAGGCTAAGAATTAAGGACTACATTGTGTAGGAGTGGATACCCACGCCTTGTCCCTGATCTTAATGAAAATGCTTTAAAGTTTTCTCCATTTACTAAGAATGTGATATTGGCTGTAGGCTTGTCATGTATACAGGCTTTATATCTTAGGGTGATACGTTTCTTCTTTTCCTAGTTTCTTCAGGGATTTCACTGTGAAAGGAATAGTGGATTTTATTTTTTAAATTTGCATCTGTGAGATGGTCATTCAATTTATGTTCTGGAGTCCATTTATGTAATGTATTACATTTTTAAATTTGTATACTTTGAGACATTCCTGAATTTCTGGTAAGAAGTTATTCAATCATGGTAAATAATCTTTTTGATATATTCTTGAATTTTATTTGTATTTTGTTGAGAATTTTGCATCTCTATCAGGGAGATTGATTTATAATTTTCTTTTTTGTGTGTGTTTTTATCTATTGTTGGTATCAGGATAATGGTGGCTTTATAGAATGACTCTAGCAATGTTCCTTTACTTCCTTCTTATTTCAGGGAACAGTTTGTTAAACACTGATGTTAGTTTCTTCAAAGGTTGGGTAGAATTCAGCAGTAAACCCATCAGGGTCTGGATTTGTTTTAGTTGGTAGATTTTGTTGTTGTAGCTTTTTACAACTCTATATCAGTTGTTTAGCTTATCTAGAGTTAAATTTTGTAGGTGTAGAAATGAATCCATTTCTTTTAGAATTTTCTAACTTGCTATAAAGCTAGCCTCAAACTCATAGAGCTATGCCTGACTTTGTCTCCCCGAGTGCTGGGATTAAAGGCATGTGCCATCATGCCTGACTAAGTTTTCAAGATAAGTCTGAATGATTTTCTGAGTTTCTTGGTATTAGTTGTTTCACTTTTCACAGCTAATTTTGTTACTTTGAGTTTTCTCTTTCTTTTGGTTGGTTTGGCTAAGGGTTTGCCAACATTGTTTATCTTTTCAAAAGAACCAACTGTCTGTTTCATTGATTATTTTGTAGTTTTTTTCCATTTTATTACTTTCTCCTCTGACATAAAAATAGTCTTATTACATTTACTTACTCCATGTGTGTGGATACCATCATGCACATGAACTAATCAGAGGGCAACTTGAGGAACTTGGTTCTCTGCTTCTACCATGTGATCCTAGGGATCAAACACAGTTAATGAGACATGGTAACAGATACTTTCCCTGCTGAGCCATCTCACCAGACTTTTGTTCTGATCCTGATTATGCCTTTTCTTGGAATGATTTTGGATTTGGCTCAACATTTCCCCCCAAGCCCTAAGATGCGTCATTAGGTTATTTATTCCTTCTGGTCATAATGTAGGCACTTAAAACTATGAAATGTCCTGTTACTACTATTTTGATGGTGCCTTAGGGTTTCTATTAAAGTGAAGAGACAGCATGACCATGGCAACTCTTATAAAGGAAACATTTTAATTGGAGCTTGTAGTAACAATTCTGGAATTTTGGTTTCTTTCAAAAACACCGAAAGAGTATGTTTTCAATTTCATCCTACGTGTGTGTGGAAATATGGGGGCTGCCTCACAGCAGCTGACTGTGATTTGCCTCATGCTCTGGCAGAGGCATGGTTTTGCCATCTCATGGTTTCTGAGATGGTGTGACAGTTGGAATTCTAGGAATTTTCTAGAGGGTGGATAAATGCTAGAACCCTGAGAGGTGAGGTCGGTGGTTGTTGGTCTTTTGAGAGGTTTGTTGCAGTTTATTAGTAGTCATTCCCAAAGAAGAAACAAGAAAAACGTAGATTCAAGGATCTCTATCTCTCTCTCCTTCCTATCCTTCTTTCTCTCATCTAGAGATAGTGGGTAAAACCTGAGGGATAAAGGGTGATAAAAAGAAGAACCCACAAAGTAATAAAAACTCTGCAGGGACTGACTCATGGTGCAGAGGTTTAGTCCATTGTCAACATGGCGAGAAGCATGGTCACGCGCAGGCTGACGTGATGCTGAAGAGGTAGCTGAGAGTTCTGCATCTGAACAAGCAGACAGCAGGAAGAGACAGTCACACTAGGCCTGGCTTCAGCATTTTAAGCCTCAAAAGTGAAAGAAGAAACAAACCCTTTTATTCTCAATTTGCTTCTAGTCACTGTTTTATCACAGTGACAAGAAAGCAAACCAGAATGATGGTCTGTCTCTTGGTAGAGAGTGGGGCATTTAAATTATCCACTATTACTGTGTTGTTATTAATCTGTATCTTTAGATTTATATCTAAGATCAATAGTATTTTTTAAAATGAATATCAGGTGGGTTAATGTTTTGTGTACATGTGTTTAGAATAGTAATCTTGATGAATTCTCCCCTTATTTAGCATGATCTCTTTCTCTTCCCCTCTTCTCCTCTCCTATTTCTCCCCTCTCCCCCACCTTTCCTCTCTCCTCTCCCTCTCCTTTCTCTTCTTCTGTCTCTTTTCTGAAAGCAATCAAGCTTTATTTCTGCAGGTGAGAAATCAGTGCCTGGACTCATAAGTTCTAGCCAATCATTTCTCTTCCCTTTGCCCATTTATGGTGCAGTCTGGAATTGTATTCTTCCTGGAATAGGAGGAAGCTTTTTTAGTAGATGACCTTAACCAAAATTTAGTCTGGTTCAATTAGATACATTCAGCTTAGAAACATATCTTAAGCTGTAACTACCTATGAAGTTGAGAGACTTATTAGGAGAAAGGGCAATGGTTCTTTTTGTATATATTCTTGTGGAGTAGGGGACTTTATAGGGGCTGGTCAGAGCTTGCCCAGACTGGCTTTGTATTTCTCTCAGAACCTCATCCTTCCTCTTGACTTGTTAACTTGACTACATCATTCACAGGTGCTTGCCCTATTATATTTACCTTCCTCGGTGTTCCCAACTTTGCCATTTTACCTCAAACATTCATTATTGACTCTAACATTTGTTTTTACTTTATCTTCTTCCCTCAAGGATTTGGGACTTGATTCATTAGGGCAGCATATATCAACTGCTCTGCCTACTTACAGCTGAATGATGTATCAGCTGGATGGATTCCTCCCCAGAGTTGATGCTGGGGTATTGTGCTGTAAGGTGTCCAGGGCTTCTTTCTCCTTTCTAATACTATTGTTTTTCAGACACTAGAACAGAAACCTGTACTTGCTTTCTAGTTGCCTTTGCTTGAAATACCTTTTCTATCCTTCCACCTTAAGAAGCAGGCTCTTCACTATGCTAGTATATGGCTTGTTGTCACCTGTAACATTGAATGTGTTTATCTTTGTCTTTAATTCACAGCATTTCCTTATCTTACATGCTCTGGTTTAGTGGTCTTGAATTCCTTTAGTTTATTTTCATCATGGGATGATGCATGGTTTTGCTGGGTATAATGATCTGAGTTTGACCATTGTCTTGCAGTGCCTGGTATCCACTGTTCCATTCTTCCTGGCTTTTAAGATTTCTTTTTGCTGTAAAACAAAACAAAACAAAAAAAAAGAGCGTTAGACTTATCATGTTTATTATTAGCCCTAATAATAAGACACAGACACCAGTTAGATTTATAATTGCCTTATTTACCTTAGGCAGGGCAGATATTTTCCTTATACTGTCTCAAGAACCTTACCATCCATCTCCCAGCCCCCATCCAATGCCCCATCAATCTATCTTCTATCCATAATCTTATAAATACTTGCTTGTATTGTTTGTTGGAACTTTCTGTGCCATTATAGGAGTCCTTTCTTTTGGCCCACATGGTTTCTCCTCCACTAACCCATTGTGGCATCCACCTTCCTCCTTTCTTCCCATCTGTCCCCTCCAAGCCCCAGAACCTTAGCCACACCCACCGCATTCTGCCCTGTGCAGGTATAAGCCGTTTAATTAGCTAATCAGGTAGGTTTACACAACAAGGATAGGTGTATCCAGATCTTCAGGGCTAGTAACACACATCAGACCAACCTCCAACAGTTTCTGTAATTCTGATAAACTCTCCTTTATAGATGACTTGGCTCTTCTCTGTTAACCTTTTGGTATCATTTCTTTGTGAGAGACCAAAAGATTAAAAATCAGTGGCTATTATTTTAAAGTTTAAAGGAAAGGCCTGAACTAGCTAGCTGAGTAGATATATGTTCAGCCATAATGCCCTGAGGGGAAGAACTAGTCTTATTGCATTCTTTTCCTGCCCACTAGATATAAAGTTGCTAGGAAACTGGCCCATCCCCCTAGGGAGGGACACCAGATCATTAATGGTTAGGGGACCTTCCTATAGCCAATCAATTCAAAGTGCAACATCCCTTTTGTATTTTGACCAATAGATGCTTGTCGGGCAAGAATAGCCCCTGCTTTGGGCATGCTGGGAGGGACCAGAATCTTTAAATCACCAGGCTAACATGAGCACGAGGGCTCTCAGCTCTCATCTTCAGCGGTGGGGGGTGTGAGCCCAAGCTGCAGCTTGTAATGATTTGTAATAAAAAGATCCTCATGTATTTTGCAGCAGACTCACTCATGGTGGTGGTCTTTTGGGGTATCGTGATTCGGGCACAACATTTGTTTCCTATGTGTAGTGTTTTAACTATGACATGACAGTTAGTCTGGTCTTGTTTGTTTGGTTTCTATATGCCCCCTGAATCTAAGCACTCATCTCTCTAGATTGACGGAGTTTCTGCTATGGTTCTATTGGATGCTTCGTTTATGCAGTTAACCTGAAACTTTCTATCTCTATTCCTGTCAGTCTTAAATGTGGTCTTCCAATAGTTTCCCATGGAAATTGCATGCTATGTTTATATTTTTGTTATTTTATCTTTACTTGAATATTCTAATTCACCTGTCCTGGGTCCCGTCAGATATTTTTCTTACTTTATTCATTTTATTGACAAGGCTTTCCATGGAAATTTGTTATTATTGATGTTTAGTTACTGAGTTTTTCTTTTTTATATTTTCATTATATTTTTTCAGTAGTTCTCTTTATTGAATTTCTAATTTATATCTTATACAAACTTTCTTATTTTATTCAGCTGCTAATTTGTATTCTCTTTGAATTCATGTAAGAGTTTATTTGTAACTTCTTTGATTGCATTAAACATTCTTATAATTATTCTTTTAAACTCCTTGTATGTGGAGTTCATCTAATTCATCCTTATTGTAGACTTGGAATTTTCAAGGGGAGTGTTATACTCTCTGGAGTTTATAAGCTGCTTATATTGCTACACTGAAACTTCCATCTGAGTAACCTTCACTGACTGAATTTTTAAAACATCAGCTGTATCCTTTTAATTAAAGTATTTAAAATTTTAAAGAGGGGCTAGCTTGTGATAAAATTATGTGAAGTTCAGTATTTAAACCTCAGTCCATGTGCTCAGGGCATCTGGTAAACCTCCCACCCCTGCTCCAGAGTAGAAATCTAACTGTGGAAGTAGCCACAACTGCTGGACAGACCACTCTGCAAATGCCATGCTACCTAGTTAAAAAGAGTGGTTTCCTTTACTTCAGAGATTGCTGGAGGATCAACAAGCAAGGGTAGTATGATGCTTTCTTAGTTACTTCTTATAGCCATGATGAAACATCAGGACAATGGCAAGAGTTTAATTAGGGAATATGGTGGCAGGCAGGTAGGCATGGTGCTGAAGCAGTAGCTGAGAGCTTACATCCTTATCAGCAAGGAGTGGGCAAAGAGCTAACTAGGAATGGTGTGAATTTTTAAAACCTCAAATTTTTAAAACCAGCAAGACCCGGCTCCAACAAGGCCACACCTTCTCATCCTTCCCAAACAATTCTACCAGCTGGAAAGGAAGTATTCAAACACATGAGCCTATGGGGGTTTTCATATTCAAACCACTACAGGTTCCAATTAAGATGTTAATTACTAAGATTAGGGATGGAAGAGATGGAGCCATTGGACAAGGACTAAAATTAGATCAACTGAGGAAAAATTTCATGTAAGAAGAAAGTGTTAGGGAATTATTAAGTTCCACAAGGTTTAGAGATTATTATAGTTTTAGGAGAAAAGTTTTAGAAGGAAAGATATATTTTTTAAAAATAATGTCCTTTTATTACATTTTGTCTTTTACATTTTATTTTCATTTTTTTATATTGATAGGAGATGGGGAAGAAAGAATTATATATGCTGTGGCTAGGTAGAAAAGTAGAGAATACTCAATAGCAGACTGAGGGAGAAGCATACAGCACAGTCATATTCACTGTGAAGCAAAACTATTACCAGCCATTTCTCCAAGAACTTTCTCCTCTAGGATGTCGGGTGCAGCAAACTGCCTTGATTAGGGAGGTGACATTTGCAATTCCAGTTTAAAGCTATTAAACCAGACTTGGGTTTGCAGTGACCCAGTGGCATTTTGGCTAATTCCCTCTGGGGATGAGTTTCTGGGACAACTGTGCTGAATTGAGCACTGGAGCTCAGTTGCCTCTTTCATGCGTTCTTGAGTCCAGCAGTGCTCTGTGCAGGAAGAAGGGAACCCTTGCTACATTTTCCCACTGACCTCAGAAGCATCATCGGAGAAAGGCCTGCCTCAGCCTTCCAATGCTGCACTCTTGGCTTGTGGATGGGACCCCAGGATCTGCTGGCTCCAGGCTCTGCTGTAGCTCTTTATTCGTGTTGCATGAGGGAAAGGAAGAGGTGATGTTTTCTGAGTGTTCAGGTAGCAGTAGTCTTCTGGAGGAGCCTGCCATAGCTGCACAGAGTTCTGCTTCGGCTTCCCCGCTGTTCTCTCCCCATGGTTCCTAGGCACTCCAGGTATGGTGGCAGTTCTTTCCTCCGGCTGTTTTTTAGATGCAGGGGTGTGTAGAGATGCGTGGGCCAATAGCCTACTGACCTCAGCAGACCTTGTGTTGTGTGTGTCTTCAGCTCTTGGGTGTCCCTGCCAGTTATTGATGCAGTCCACCGTGGCCCAGGTGACAGTTCATGCAGTGACACTTCCCTGTGATTTCCACTAACCTCTTTGCCTTCACTTGTTGCTTTGGGCACGGAGCAATTTCTGGTTCATAGCCACTCCTCCCTGCATCCTTACAACCTGCTTTGACAAGTTCATTAACAGTCTTGTCTCTGAAGAGACAAGAGACATTTTTAGGGTCCACCCACGCATATTATTATCTATATAGTCAATGTGCCAATACAAGTGTCGCCGTGGCGCCCTTCACGTGTCTCTCTTTGCGTCCTCAGACATTGGTACTCCTGATTGGAGGGGTGGACCTGCATGTCACAAAGCATCTGCCACCTTGTGTCAGTCGCCATGGTCATCTTTACGTTTCTCAATGACTCTGTTTGGAAATAGGAAAATTAGCAAAATGTTCTTGGGAGAAAACTGTATGTGTGTGCACTGACACTTTGATGCTACCAAATTGTTCCCCAGGGAATAGTTCACTCACTCTCCATTCAGCCACATATGGAAGATGTTAAGGTCCATTTCACAGATTTTTGTATTCGATAGTTTTCAGGGTTGCACAGCTGTAGAAAGTACAAAAAGATAGCTCGTTTCTCTTAATTCACACTGCTCTGGTGACTGTATAGGAGCTGACTCCTGACCTGTTTATAAGCTGCATGTGTTTTACTATCTGTCTCCTCTCTAGAAAGTGCCTTTGTGGCAATTATGTGAGCCCATGGTCCCTGGAATACCTCTCTTCCAGTGAAGAGGAGCAAACTTTTTGCAATTCTTTCTATGAAAGGAAGCAAATCCTTTCATATTTTCCAGTTCCTAGTTGGCCCCTGGAATAAATGCTAACTATACTCTGGTGCAGGGCTTTTACACTTTGCAGCATCAGTTTTATTGTAAGAGTGTAGCATAGTAGTGGGGAAATATGTACTTAATTCAGAGTAATTAGAAATGACACGCTTAGCATGACCTTCAGAAGGAAACTAGCTTCTACTGAAATATGTATAGGCGTCTTTGTCTAGTGAGGAAACAGAAGACTGTTACATGGCACTGTCAAGTGTAATATTTATGCCTTGTTCGAGGAGCTTGTTTACAGAGTAAATATACTTCTAGTTTTAGCTAGCTGCTCAGTCATTAATGCAGCTTCAGAAATACGAATTATTACCAGCTAGATTTTACTCCTTGCTATTCTGCTCAAAACTATATTAATTTTGTGAGATTACACACATTTATTTATATTGCGATATTTTTCTCTGTGTACTTTTTATATCAAGAGATTTTCCACCCCCACCCTCATGAAGCTCTTCTTTTCATTTGGTAGAATAAAAAAATATTGTAAACTTTACGTCTTTGCCTTTCATTTAAGAGTATCTATCCATTTCTTTTCCATAATCTAATAGCTAATTTTTGAGACATTTCTCACATAATGTAACGGAAGGGACTTTTTCTATTTTAAAAGCAGAGAAAAGAAAGATTCTTTTATTTTCATTGTACTGTTCACTGACCTTTCATTTTGTTTCTTTTCGCCCTAGCTTTATCAAGATACAATTGGCACAAAGAACATTGCATATTTAAAGTATACAACATTGTGATTTGATATATGCTGTGAAATGTGTGTAGTGTACAACCATCACTAACATTTTTAAATTTTTTTAAGTTTATTTATTTATTACAGTTATTCACTTTGTATCCCAGCTGTAACCCCCTCCCTGGTCCTCTCCCAATATCATCATAACTTCTTCTTCTCCTATGCCCCTTCCCCAAGGGAAGTCCTCATCCCCTTCCATCTGACTCTAGACTATCAGGTCTCATCAGGACTGGCTGCATTGTCTTCCTCTGTGGCCTGGTAAAGCTGCTCCCCAGTAAGGGGGAGGTGATCAAAGAGCTAGCCCATGAGTTCATGTCAGAGACTGTTCCTGTTCCCATTACTAGGGAACCCTCTTGGACATTGAGCTGCCATGGGCTACATCTGTGCAGGGGTTCTAGGTTATCTCCATCCATGGTCCTTGGTTGGAGTATCAGTCTCAGAAAAGACCCTTGGGCCCAGATTTTTTGGTTCTGTTTCTCTCCTTGTGGAGCTCCTGTTCCTCCAGGTCTTTCTATCTCCCCCTTCTTTCATAAGATTCCCTGCATTCTGCCCAAACTTTGGCTATGAGTCTCAGCATCTGCTTTGATACCCTGCTGGGTAGAGTTTTTCAGAGGCTCTCATCACTAACATTTTTGTCTCTTGGTTCTATGATGATCACTATACTGAGTGATCAAAAATACTTGTCCATTGCTATGTCTTTTTTTGTATGTATGTCTAGCATACATACAAACAAATACATACATACCATTCTTACATACATGGTCTCTGATGTCTATTAATGACCTTTGCCTGTCTTTTAAATAAAGTTACTTGTTTACTTTATTTTTGAGTAGTTTAGTTCCTCATTTTTCTTAGACATTTGCCCCTTCCAGATCAGGCTGCCATGTTATTTCATGTTATTTTATTAACTGTTTACCTTACTGTGCAATTTTAGTTCTATGCAAATCCATTAATCTGTTTTTTTTTAATTTGCTGATTATGATTTGGGAGTTACATCCATGAAACCATTGCCAAGATCAGTTTCTTTAGTTTTCCTTATGTTTACTCCCAGAAATCATGAAATTTCAGGTCTGAACATTTAAATCTATAATCTATTTTCAGTTGAGTTTTCTGTTTGGTGTAAGGTAAATATCCATCTTTTTTTTAACATTTGTTGAACAGGTTTGTGTACTTGTGTCTTCTCAGTAACTTGTCAAATATAACCTGATAGAATTGGGAATTTGTGTTTCAAGACTGGAAATCTTAGTTGAGTACCTGAGGACAAGGATGCTTGCCTATAAGAGAAACATTGTGTAGTTGTTTTGTTAGTTTCATTTTGTTTTCCTTAGGCCTTTTGTTTTATGTTTGTTTGTCTGTTTGTTTCTTGTTAAATGTTGAAAAGGTTTTAGGCTCCATTACCAAGGGATCTAATATTCCTGCCCAGTGGATAAAGGAGGAAAGGACTAAAACTTTATGGCTGGAGTTCCATGTCCTGATGAGATCTGAATTTTAATAGAAATATCTTGAGAATACAAAAAGAAAGAAACATGCAAAGAAAATCAAATTTTGAAGGCCCAAAGCTTGCTAATCTTTAGAAGAGTTTAGGGATGCAAAGTAGATGGCTCAGTGGGTAACATGCTTGCTGTGCAAGCACAAGGATCTGGGTTCGGGTTCCCAACACCCACATATAATGCTCAGTATAGCAGCATGTGTTTGTAGTCCAAGAGCAGAGGAAGTGGGGGAGATAGGCCGATCGTGAGTGGTAGAGTCAGTGCTGAGACACTGTCTCAAAAACTAAGGTAGGGAGAGAGATGAAGATACCCCAAATTGATCCTCTGAGCTCTACACGCTATCTGTGCACAAATGCACATGCCATACACACATATATATACAACACATAGAACATCACAATAACAACAAAGAGTTTGGGCATTATTAGAAGTAAGGCGATTTGGATATGCAGAATTAGCCAGACATCATTTAAATAACACCCCATAGGCAACTGTCAAAGTCACTTATTCACGCTTTGATTTCATTCTCATTCCATTCACAAGCATCATCATGGGGTTACTATGATCTTTCTTGCAGTTTAATAAGGAAAACAGACCAATTTGACAATATGATACCATCATAAGGAATGATCAACGTTAATGAAAATTAGAGATAAAAATGTCTTTTTTTGGGGAAAAAAATTTTGGGTACTTTCTTTAAGAGGAGGCAACATTTAGGTTAATTTAGCTTAACCTTAACATTTAGGTTAAGCCATAGAGGTGAAGATTGTAGCAAATGCACAAGCAACAAGAAAATGGAAAAATAAGCAGCCCACAGGCAAATCTCAGCATCACATGTGGCAACAAGGGCAGGCATGACCTGCAAATGTTCCCAGGTCATGTTACTAGCTAAAGACAAGACAGTGGCTGACCATTCAACCACACATACTCACTGCACTTAACTTTCTTCAAGGGCAGAGTCTTGTCATATCTGTGTTGCGACAATCAATGATGATTGTCTTGGATTGGTTATACTGTTGAGCTTAATTTCCCTTTTGATCTGTTAACCATTCCAAATGTGCTTGAGTCTGTGATTAGTTTTGCTGAGGAGATTTTCCGTTGAGGAACGTGGGTGGCTTTTTGCCCTGCTTTTCTGGGAGTATTATGCAGATTTAATAAGAACTCTGGTTACAGGAAATTTTGTGGAGACAAAGAGATGCAAAGCTAATATTGTGTTAGTATTTATTACCTTCTGAGCGTATTTGAAACCTGAAAGGGTTTCTACCTAAGAGATCAGAAAGAACAAAGGAATGGCCAAGTGTGTTCAGTTATAGATCCTGCCCTTCCCTCTTATCTCTGCTGATGTAAATGGAAAGAAGAATGCACAGGAAAGGTTGTTCTCTGCCTCCGTGTCTCACCTAGAATGCCTATGCCGTCATCATCTCACGGGTGAATGAATCCTGCATGCCAAATACTTGTTGACATTTCCACAGCAAGGACAGCACTTCCAATTACTGGGTTCTAAAAAAAAAAAAAAAAGGATTTGAGCAGGGGCACAGTGGTGCTCTATAGATTTATTGAAAACAGCAATGTGCATCTGAAAAGAATCTAAAAGAAGAGTTGAGGTACGAAAAGAGATGCTGAGCATGTGTCACAAGCCCTCTGTTTTCTTGTCTACAAAATAAAAACGGATTTTACTTCTCTCAAACCCAGCCCCATATTTTGAAGCCTCAAATGGCAGTCTTATGTGAACAGTGCTGTGTGATATAATGTGAGGGTTTGGGGTATTCTCATCTGTGATGCTGTTAATGCCCACGAGGCCCTCCTTGCTCCCTAGAAAACAACTTCAAGGAGGCAGCATTTAGATAGGAGCAGAGATGCACAGCATTGACAGAGGAACTCAGCTTGCCAAGTCCCTACTTGGAAGCATATTGGGACATATGACATCCTCCCGATGAAAGGGTCCAAGCAGTGCAGAAGTCAGCCGGAAGATCTCCATCTGCCTTCCCCAGTGAAAATGGAAGACCAGGGGATGCCACCATTTCTCTTCTCACCTCTAAAACAAGCGTGCGAACTGTGCTGGCATTCCGGGAATGATAAGGTAAAATTATACTTTGTCAGGTCTAACCAAGCAGCCAGAGACCTCCAGAATTACCATCTGCCAGAAATAAATACCTGTTTAAGCCACCTGCAAAACAAAAACAAAAACAAAAACAAACCAAACCATCTGTTCCTTTAGTGTCTTGATGGACAATAAATAGACACTTCCTGTAAGCTGCAATTAACCTATGTAGGAAAGAAGTGATCATCTGGAATGTTAGATGCTTGGCCTTTCATACTGTGCACTATAATCTATCTGGTTACCCAACCTATCAGAATATAGTTTCAGCTATGTGGAAAATCAGAAGATATTAAGACATCTATGCTCCTATTGGTTGTATGGCCAAGAATAACTCAGAGTTCAGGATGCCACAGAGGTATCCAGGCAAAACCTGACACCAGAAGGTCTTTGATAGAGTATCAGCTGTCTTTCTCTGCAGTCAAGTTTTAGAGTTCTTACCAAAAGTCCTTTTTATTTTACGGCTGCGGAAGAATTTTCTTTAAGACCTCTTTATGTTTAGAGAACGAAATAACTGTATTTATGAGAGACAGTATGTCACTCTGAGATGTGTCTATATTATAGAATTTATGAATGGAGTTAATTAAAATCACTTCACCGATACATCATGTGAGATAAGTAAGAATACTTAGAGTTGATTTTCTTAGCAGTTTTAAAGAATTCTATACATTGTTGTTAATCATAATATCACACTGAGATATTTTTCATCTTGCTTGGGACTGAATACAGGATCTCACATATGCTGAAGCATTCTGTCACTCACCTATATCTCTAGGTCTTCTGACCAATAGATTTTTGGAGATTTTTTTTTCCTATCCAACTGAAATTGCATATGCCTTTACCAACTACTTCCTAATACGTGCTCTCCTCCAGTTACTGGTAGCCACTGTTAGCCTCTATGATTGTAAAGCCTTTGAACAATGAAAATCATCCTGCAGGTGGAAAGATGGCCTACTTTTACAAGTCAAGCTTGCCATCTATATTACAAGTTGCTAAAGACCTACTTAAAAGCTTCTTTTTCTGCATAGAGGGAGTGATGAAAGTATAACACGCTACAACTAACTCTAAATCATTTATATCCACCCTTTGCCTGTATCTAGAACTAAACATATGCATGCTGATGTGTTGTATATCACACACATTACATATTCACTATTTCTCTCACCAGCTTAGTTTTATCATAATAATACTGATGTGTAAATCAAAAAGGAACTCCCCTGTAAAAGACACTGGGTAGTGGTTGTTCCCTTGTCAATGAGGTGGGTCTACAATGCCTGTGTAGGAAGCCCTCTAGAAAGCCTTACACTTCATCCAGGCTAGGGTAACAGCTACACCCAGACGCACAGTTGCACAGTGTGGGGAAGACAGTACATTCATACTTAGAAGCGCCCCACATCTTACCCATATATCCTGGCTTTCCCAGCACACAGCTGCTCACAGGGAAACCTTGATGTATGAACTATCAATACTCAGTGTGTTCAGAGAGATCCCCAAGTGGGACCTCCTGCTGGAAGAAATACTAGATAAGATCCAGCACACGATACATTTCAATTAAAACAGAAGGGAGCTGCTGCCTCATAGAGCGCGGTGCAAAGCTAGAAGATGTGTCTCGAATATAAAATTTGAAGGCGAATGTATATTAGACTGTAGTTTTCTAGGGATGTCCTAGAACGGGCAATGGTGCTCACACTTTACCTTCAAATCTAGAGAAAATCAGGTTAAAATAATTGACTGGCTGGTCAGGACAAAAGAAGAGTTAGTCCTGTAGAAGGACACAGCCTGGAGGAAAGGGGGAAACATACTCTTTCTACCCTGGTGACATTCAGGTGGAGCAGTGGTTGATATAATAGACTGAGCCTTCTGAGTGTATGGTGGTTCTCTATACGAATACAGCTCAAAACTTAGAACTCATTCAGGCCCTTCCTGTGAGTAGAATGGAAGACTGTAAATGTTTTTTTGCATGATACTTAAGTGATTGGATGCCTGGTCCTTGTAGTTTTACACTGTCTCTTTGAGTTTTTGAACCTGTGCAATTTCTGCTGTCTGGCTGCTCAGGTCCAGCTGGTAGGTCCAGTTGCTGTGATCCCCTGTCAGTATTCTACCAGAGAATCTATACTGTTCTGTCTGTCTTCCCTTAAGACACATAGCATTTTCAAGGATAGAACTATTTATGAAAAGACATTTTTTGTCTAAGAAAAGCAAGCAGAGTGGCATAATGAAAGAATGTTTTAAAAATATGAAATTGGAAAGACGTTAGTAAAATACAAGGCCCCTTTTCTTTTTGATGTTAAGACTTATACAGTACGGCCTCCACCTAGCAGGAATAACTGCAGTATCTTTGGACTCTGAGTGCTAACCTCGGCCGAGTGTGTACATTTTCAAGGGCCATTGCTGGGGCACACTCTCGGGCTGCTTGCCCGTGCTCTGATGAATCCCAGAAGACCTGCTGCAGAGTCGCATACCACTTGGGGCATCTTCATCAAGCTCCAGCCAAGGCGCTTTCATTGCTGATGTTGGTTGTCAGATTGGAAACTCAGTTGCCATAATGCTTACCTCATGGGAAATATGCGACGGGATACTGGCAGCATGCCTCTGGGATCTCACTGTTGTTTTTTTTTTTTTTTCCTACCCAAACCAATCCTTTTTCACCAATAAATTAAGGGTATAAATGAAAGGAAATTCAAACTAAGGTTCAGTCTCCATATATGTCATTCATGACTCAGAGTATAAAAACTATCTTTTTATTTTCTTTTGAGTTTGGAACAGTAAGATGCCATTGATTGATTGATTTGAGAAAGGAAAGAATAGAATTAGTTTACTCAGCCCCAGTAGAGCACTCCTCCTGGAGCATTCCTCTTTTTTTTTACCCTTTTCCCTTCTGTTTTACTCTATTACAAAAGCCTTAGGGGCCACCCTGGCTTTGCCACAATAGAGTAGCTGCCACTTTGTCACCTTGATCAGTGTGTCTGGTCTTTTTGGGTAGTGGTGGTAGTGATGGCTTGAGACAGGGTTTCTCCGTGTAGCCCTGGATGGCCCTTGCATTGCAGACCAAGCTGAGCTCAAACTCATAGAGGTCACCTGCCTCTGCCTCCCAAGTTCTAAGAACAAAGGTGTGCGTTTAGTGTCTTGTCTTTAAAGGGTAACTAGGGTAGGCTCCTCCCTTAGACCCCTAACCTCCTCTTTGCCCCTTGCTCAATCATTCCTTCCCTCTACCATGCCTGTCATCTTATATCTAAAGCCCAGGGCTAATTCTGATCCTGGGATAACCAATTTTTGATTCATTGAGTTGTCGGTATAATGAAGCTGTGGCCCTCATATTGGGGATCTTATCAGTGGAAAGCCTGGGCCCATCAACCTCAAGCACGAACAAATGCTTTCAAATTCATTGAGCTTCTCTTTCTCTCTTACAAAGGAGAAAACCCTGTTGTCTCTATTTAGGAGGTGGCTTCTGGGTTTTTCAGGTGCTTTTCCTCCAAGGCCTATTTAACACTAGACTCATATATGTAAATTTTTTTTTTTTTTTTTACTTTAAAATGGCTTTTAAGAGAGGAATACAGTGCTCCAAATAGGAAACACAATAGTTGAGGGAACTGATATGATTAGATGTTGAGAATGTTGGGAGTAAATTCTTTTTGGAAAAATTTTCAATATACCTTCTAAATCAGTCCCCTCCCTCCCCCTCTAGACAAGAAAGTCCGCAGTTTGCAGGAACACAGTGGTTTAATAAAATTGCCCTTCTTCCTTCTACTAAAAGTTTACCTGCGAGAGCCCCGAACATAATAAAATCAGATTATGAAGGCAATCATATTTACTTGTAATAAATCAAATCTTGCAGACATCAGTTAAGTCTCCCTACTGCACTGGGACAATATCACGCGTGCATACATCAATACCTGAGGTGTCAGAAATATATTTCATAAGTTCAGAAAAATTGCACAGACACGTGCAGCACCATTATGAGCAGTGCATTTGCAATGTGAACACTGTGATGTATAAAGTGGCTTTGTTCGTACATTTAATAAGCACCACGTGTCAAGCCCACAAACATAATGGAATTTGCTGGTGATTTCTTACCATTAAACGTAGGTTATTGTTTTCAGGAGAAAAAAATAAATAAAAGGATCTTTCCCATGCTTTGCTAGCGTTATATTTCTAAGCACCCAACCTCCTCCTGCATAGCAGCAACCTCTTTAAATTAGTGAGTAAATAAATAAATAAATCCAGGCCTACCGCTGTGATATTAAATTAGGCTGGACAAAAATAACTATTGGTCTCACTCTTTGTCTGGAATTGGTGGCTATGAAATGCTATGCTTTATCTTCTCAGGACATCTTTTATAATTACAGAAGTCTGAACATTCACTGTCTTCCACAGAAAGGTCTCAAAACAATATGGCATTTTCAGGCTAGCTTCATCAAACTTGCATGGTTCCTTTCTCTAATCCAATAGTTGAGATAACTAGCTTAGATATTGGAGGTATGCAGTAGAATTTGAGTTTAAGGAGCTCATTAATTTTGCAGTAGTGATTTAGGGGAATTGGCATTGGTGTGTATCTGCGTTTCAGGTATCTTTTTGTAATTTTGTAGGTTTATTATAAGGATGACTGTGTATCCTCTGTTGAGAATATCTAAGAAAGTGGTTAGAGAGTGATAGAAATCCGTGCAGAATATTCTTTACTTCATTTGCTTTTTTTAAAGTTTTTTGTAGTTGTTGTTGTTTTGTTTGTTTTTTACTGTTGGGCATGAGAATGTACACTTGCAGTCTAAGTGCTGTGGGCGCTGAGTTTGAGACCAGCCTGGAATGAAGAATGAGACCCTGCCTTAAAAAATTAAAAGTGTATTCCCCACCACCCGGGTTTATGAGTTCTCATGGTACTGTTATGAAGCCTGTGCTCTCTCAGTACAGGGGAAGCGGTTAGGAAAACTGGAGACATGGAGGGCGGTAGGAGAGGGAATGGACAGGATTCTGGGACAATGTTCAATCTCAGACACATTTGCATTGATATGTACCCAGTGTTGCTGGCATGTGGGATGCCCCAGACAGTGTTCCACCCATCAGACAGGTTCCTGGCTTTGTCTACACATCAAATGTTTCAGGAGTCTCCACGAGTTTCTTTCCCATGCCTGTTCACTCTATCCTACACTCTTGGATGTGGACTACCCTTTCTCCTCTTACCTCGCTTCGGTTGGCATGTACCCTAGCTGCCTTTTTTGATTTTTAGAATTTAACAAAAATCTCTACTTATGTGAAGCTTACAAGATAAAGGGATAAGACAGCTACAAGAC
This sequence comes from Meriones unguiculatus, assembly GCF_030254825.1. Classification (NCBI taxonomy): domain Eukaryota; kingdom Metazoa; phylum Chordata; class Mammalia; order Rodentia; family Muridae; genus Meriones; species Meriones unguiculatus. Next base: position 31,989,118 of record NC_083349.1, read on the forward strand.
GCAAAGGGTTCTGATGGTAGTGGTGCATGGGCAGAGGAGCACAGGAAGACACATGTGAGTCATGAAAGGAGACAGCGTGGGGCTGATGGAGGGGGTGTGAGCATGAGCTGCTGGGAGAGAAATATACAGGCACAGAGGAAAGGAAAGATGAGAGGTCTTTATAGTTTCCAGTAGAAGGAAATACATGACTGCTGAATTTTGCTGTTGAAATTCTGCCCAAAGAAAAATTTTAAGAACCATTCTAATGAAGCCCAGAATTTGTATTTATCATAGACTATTTTTAAATGGAACACTTTCCTTTACTTGATAGTTTTGGAATTCAACATTCCCATTCAAAACTTCTCTTAAAGGTGCTATTTCTAAACTGCCCAGGGCTAGTCATCATCAATAAGAGTGAAATCTTAGACTCTAGCTTCTGGTCAGGCCACAGAATCTGCCACAGCTTTCTCTCAGACTCTCTAAGCTACAAAGGTACCCTGTAGACACTGGGTACAGTCTGGACACATTCTAGGTGTCAAGAAATCTCTGAGAGACAATCCTGACAGTCCCGGTGCCAGGATATCTCATGTGGAAAACATCTTAGCATCAAATGGGGGCACTGGTGATGTTGTCATGGCATATCTTCCTCCCTGACCCTTTATCTTCCTCCTGCCTGCAAGTCAGAGAGTCTGGCTGCAGACCCCTGCTGTGAAACCCACAGTCTACAAGAATGCTCTCCCATTTCTGCCACAGAGACTCTGACATGCTGTATGTCTGTGGCACTGGGCCTAAAAGCTCACCACCCCATTGTCACTCTGATTGGATATACTGTTGCCAATGACTTGCCCTCATTGTGCTTAAACCCAATATTGGTAAGTCAGCCTCGTTTATCTTTCCATTTACCAGGAAGTGTTAGACCCCAAATGGTCTGCTGGAAGGGAGGCGCTTGTGAGGTTATAAGAAAGAGGAACAAACACATTTTGCCAGGGAGAGGTGCTCCGGGTAACTGGGTATTCTCAGTGCTCATTTACCTCAATATCCTCCTGAAAGGTCTTTCTCCTTTCATCATTAGGAGGATGAATATTCACCATTAGTAACTGCATCCTGTTGGATTAGGGGTATTAAAAAAATCAGGGAGACAGTCTTTCCTGCTACTATCCTGAAGGCAAAGAAGTAGAATCCTGGGGTGGAATGGAATGTTGCAAATGTTGTTTGCCTGACAGTTAAGTGGGGACGGAAAGACGTTTTCTTCCATGGATCTCTGACACTATTTTTATTAGTCCAATGGAGCCATAGAGATCTCAGTGCTTTTTTCTGGATTGGCCTGAGGCTGTGTTGAACTATCAGTTGGAGTTCAACTTACCCTAGGTGAGAGGAAACAAATTTTGTTAAGAGGTTTAGTAGATAAGATCTCCAACAGCAGGACCAGGGTGAACACAAGCAAGAGCCAGGCCAAGGGAAGCAACCAAGACATTCAGTTCTGAGAAGCCGACCAGTCCCAAGATTCAGACAGCAGTAAAATACACATTCCGTCGTTAACTTCTAGGACTGCAGTGATAAACGGGTGACTATACAGATAGCAGGAGAAGGAGGAGGTCACAGCTTAAATTTTGTAGTTGCCTTGTGGACTCAAACTTTTTAATAGAGACAATTTCTAAAAAAATATTATAATACGACTTAAATGCTTGGCAATATTGGGCAGCAGACAGTCCCTAGGTTGGAGGTTCTAGACGATGGTCCCCTTCCTCAGAATCAACTTTGGTCCTTAGCTCCCAGGTACCAAGTGAATAGCTATCTTGGCTTTGTTCAGGCCCATTAAGGGCTACTTCCTCCTGCTCAAAGTAACGGAATCCAAGCTCTGCATCTGGCCTTAGGTGAAAACATGACATTCTGATCTGCCCCAGAGATCAGAACATTTTATGCTAGTTACTGCTCTAGTAACTGTTAATCCATCTGGGCCTGTCAGTCATCTGGCCAGAATACCACCCCTCAAGAAAGAGATGCTAAAGAGATGAGAAAAATAATTGTTCTTTAAAGACATAATATCTTATCTTTTAGAAAGCCCTCCTTCCAGGAGGCAGTTGGACCTAAGCCTGACCACTCTTCTGAATTCTAAGTCAAAAGTGTAACTTGTCATTTTTCTCTTTCTGTCTCTCCTTTGGATACCAGGAAAAATTGTAAGCCTGCTTGCCCTCACATGCCAGATGTCCTTATTCTTTCTCTGAAGAAACAAAACAAAACAAGACAACAACAACAAAATCCCACTCTTGCAGCTGTTTGCCAACCTACATCTTTGAGTCTTCCTACTTACTTGAACCTTAATTCAAAAGACCTATCTCTCTTCCTCTTACTCATTTCCACTCTCCCAGTAGCTGCCAAGGTTTATAGCATGTCTGCTTTGTTATTTTTTTTTCTCAAATGCTAAGAAAAAAATGGTTCTCAAGCTTTCTTCTTAGTCCAGTTTTAAATTCTTTTATTAATGAGATTAAGATTCCCAGATAAAAGCTAAGAGAGATAGCTTCTGTTCTCATCACACACCAAGCTTCATGTCATCTTCCTGTAGTGTCTTTCAGCCACAAAAACCATCTCTCTTTTTACTGACTGGAAATTCAACAGAGAGACCTTTCGTGTAGCTAAGGGACAAAGCTACATTTTAAATTTATCTCTAAGTGTTCTGAATATGGTTGATCAATTAGTCTAGTTACTAATAAGATAATTAATAAAACTCCTTGCTAATAAGATAATTAATAAAGGAAATGTAAAATTTTTGTTGTTGTTTCCAAATTCATAAAATTCAATGGAATACAACCTCAAGACCTGACACTTTTGATGGCCCTCAAATCCTTCCATTGTAGGCTAGCAATAAGTAAGCACCACAAAGAAAGTTTTAGTGGCAGTTCATTTAGTTAGCTAGTTGAATGAACAATGGTCTAAATACTTATGGACTTTATAGTTTATCTATTATAAAATCATCAGCCCCAAGAAAACAGTACTGGGAGGCAGATTCTTTAAGAGGTGATTAAGCCATGGGTTGTAGTACTTGTGAACTGTATAACTGTTACAAAAGAATGTGTTAGTATTATAGAAGATATCTGTATTAGTAACTCTTCTATCACTTGGAATACATACCATGACCAAGGCAACTTATGAAAGAAAACATTTAATCTGGCTTATGCTTTCACTGGGTTAGAGTCCATGGTCCATGATGGTGGCACAAAAGCTTGGCAGCAGGAACAGATGGAGAACTCACATTTGATCTGCGAATAGGAGGACAAGTGATGACATATGTCAGGGTCAGGGTCAAGCAGCAGCATCTGTCTCTTGTTACCCTGGGTACCTTCAACTTCTTTGGCTCTGTACCAGGTAAGGGACTGATGTGATAATGAAGTGGCTCTTGCCTTTCAGATCCTCACAAGCAAGCAAAAATCAGCATAGGTTCAATCCAGATCAGTGCCTTTCGGCTCATGCTTCTTGTCTATCTTCTCCTTGCTCACCACACAGGAGAGCATGGTGAATTCTATCCACACAGAAAGGCATGGTGAAGCCTTACCCTGGTGCTTCAGAATGTTACTTCATATAAAATTGAAGTCTTTACACGGGCGATTGGCTTAGACAAAGTCTAAAGCATTTATAAATGGGGCACATCTAAAAATAAGGTCCTATACAGAGACAAGGCATGGGGAGACTGCCACACGAAAGTAGAGAGTTCACTACAAGTCAAGAGATGCCAACCGCTGTTGATAAGATACCAGAAGCAAGGTGGGGTGACCCTTGTCTCTAGCAGTCCTCAGAAGGAAATAGCTCTTCTGGAGCCCTTGACATTGGACTCAGCTCCTGAGCTGTGAGCCAATGCATTCTGCTTAGTCTAAGTTTCCTAGACCATGAGATGTCTGTTTTGAAAGCTCATGGACTTGAAGCTTCAGCGCCAGAGTCAAGGACAAGAGCTTTTCAGAAATTCTTTCATCAGCTTCTACATTCAACTGTAATCAACTCTCTGGCACAGTTCTTCAATGGTTCTGCTTCTCCTGAGCCCTAGCAGATAGAAAGGGGGAAAAAGGTTTAAAAGGAGCCACAAAGTCCCCAGTACAGTTGCAGCATAGGAAATTTCTGGGTAATACTGATGAGAAATAATTCTGAAGAGAAATAGTCCTATGTTGTTCACACATAAAATTGAACCTGACTCTCAGTGCAAAAAAAGACCTAGTAACCTACAACAAAGGGCTTTTTCCTTCCTTTCCATATTGCTATAGTGTGCTTCTGTGAATTACCTTGCTGGCAAAGGCCAATTTTCCCTGTTTAAAGGTATTTTTTAAACCAAAGTCAACAAAGAAACTCCAACTAAGTGTCCTTTCAAAGAAGTGAATACAGATGAATATTGTCTCACATATTATTTAATATTGCAACTTTATTAGAAAAAGAATCAAGTGATGCACATGCACTTTATGAAAGAAAACACGCCCAGAATCCTTCTGATTTGGAAGGAGCACAGTTAAGTATTTTTTTTTTTCACCACTCTCAGGTCCAGCAGTTGGTGAGCAGGAAGAGGGGAAGGCTGGGAAGATAACTCTCTCTGGAGTTTGTTCAAATCCCCACACTGAAATGTTCTTTCCTCAAGGAAAATAGCAAATTTCCATTGAGGTTTAACTTCCTGGGATTTTTATTAAGGTAATTATAGTGTTTTTTTTTTTTTCTGAAAATGTAAAGCCATTTTGGAGCCCCATGATGAGGAACACACAATCGTTACTAAACTATGCAACCTAACAATAAGGATATACTTTAAGACACTTTTCTGCCATGGACAATTGTATTCATATCTCAAAATCTGCCCTTTAATTATTTGCATGCGTTTAATGCAGCGTGTTTATCATGGTCTGTTGTTTAATCCTCCATTTTAAGATGGACATATGTCAAAGGTCAAATGTTCATAAGGCTATCTATGATACGAGGACCCCGTCAGTAGTGCATTTTGTTTGGGAAAGCGAATGTTCCAGGTCATCTCTAGGGCATCTCCGTGTTGTCCCTGATTAGGCCATCAGTTCAGCTCTAAATGCGTACACCTACAATCCCACACAGATTTGTGAGGTTAATATCTTTTCCAAGGCAGAGCAGGAGAGAAAAATCTCATCGGCAAGGGCCCACAACACCTGGTGATGTTAAGCTGCTTCCGGCATTACCTCCTCACCTGATACCACATAATTTATTTATATTAACATGGATAGCTTTGATGTAGAATATTCATCATTTTGTCAAATTCCATTTCCCCTCTTTATCCGGTTCTCCATGCTGCAACCAACATAATTATCTGGTACATCCATTTAAACACATGACAAGCCTCCTGTAAAGAAATCCCTACAGAAGCGTTGTTTCTTTTCTTTTTTTTTTTTTTTTTAATAGTCTTCTTCTTTCTTTTGGTGTCTTTAAAAAATATTAAGATAGGGGGTAAAAGATTACTAAGCTACTTTTTCCCAGAGATCTTTGATAGAGTAACAGTAATTGGATTATTTTAACTTCCTGATGCAAATTAACTTATTTGCTTGGATAGTCAAAATAGTGAGCTTAAAGTTAGCTGCAGGGGGTTACATAATTACGGTTGTTAAGAATAAAACATCTCTGGTTAAGGAAATCACAGACTTTTTATTTTATATTTTTCAGAGAGAGGAAGCAGGGAAGAAAAACTGTGGGCACATCAATCAGAGAGCTGGTAAGTGGAGCCAGCCAGTTACCTCAGAAACTGGATAAAGGCGGGGTGGGGGACCGGGAGGAGGTGAGAAAGCACAAAAGAGCTGAGTGACAGGATTCGTGTATGAGCAAGCCAGCAGGTACCAAAGAGACAAAGTTATACCTCTGTGAACCCTTAAGCTACAGTGTTTGAACCAAGTGATGAATTTCTCCATTCTGCACAGTAGCTCGGCTTGTAGATGGGCCAGACCAGCCACAGAGTTTATACGGAGTAACACCCAGTGGTAGGTAAAATTAGGGCAAGATACAGCTAAGCATGTGCATATCTTTTGCTGTGCACATACTTAGGTGCTGAATTTCATATTTTCTTAAGAAACGAAGTTAACAAAGCAGTAGCTAACGTGACATTTTAATAAAGTGCATTTACTTTGACAGAGAGGCCATTGCCAGGGTTATTTGTGTGGGAGAACACATTGGTTAGCATTCCAAATGCCTGGCTGCTGCTCCTGATCCTGTCAACAGTGGTTTCCTGTTTGTTTGGTTTTTTGTTGTTGTTATTTACCACAAATAAGCAGTTAAAAAAAAACCTGTTTCTATAGCTATAAAATAGAGCACGTGAAAGTGTCAGTAAGTCACTATTTTCCCAACTTGGTTTTCAGACACAGACCAACAAGTTCTGGCAGAAATCTTTCCTGAAAGCTGGGCCTGGAGGTTCATGCTTATAATCCCAGTTCTTGGGAAATGGAGGAATAATAATCAAAAGTTCAAGGTCAAGTGAGAGGCCCTGTCACAGACTAACAAGCCAAATTAAAGTCATCTTTCCTGCAACCTTACAGCTGGTCTCTGTGCAGCTGTGGTGAGAGCAGAGCCCTGGAAGCTGGTGGCTGCTCCTGTCCCTGGCCTACCCATTTCTTCACCCCAGGGCAGCCCCTCAGAGCTACCTGCCGGGGGCAGCAACCACCCTGTTCCTCTCATCTTTTCTCTCATATCAGGCTGACTTCCTAGTATAAGACTTTAGGGTTTGCCTTGTAAACTGCTTTCACCTCTCACTTTGGTGATACTCAGAATTTCTTTTTCTCTTGTTTTTTGTTTTTTTTTGCCTCTTTTCAGCCACTATTGAAACTGTCCCAGTTTCAATAGTGTCCCAGTGCTCACCTTTGGTAATCTAATTTCTCTGGGACTGCCGTGATTTAGAGCACAGCTCCACAGCTTAGGAGAACCCTACCTGTATCAACTTCCATCATCCTGTGGCTTTTCCACCTGCTGTTATTTTCAGGCCATTCTCCTGGGTACCTGTGGATGCTTGATGACTCCAGCTCCTTGTTTATGAAATGAAATAAATAATAGTCAATACATTAATATTGGCCTCCGTTGATCCTTCAGTCTCAGGAAGCACCTCTGGGCTCTGGTTAGTTGGCTCTGTTGGTCTTCTTGTGGAGCTCCTGTCACCTCCAGGTCCTTTTCTCTTCCCCCCCACTTTTCCACAAGACTCCCTAAACATTGCCCAATGTTTGGCTGTGAGTCACAGCATCCATTTTGAGGAGCTGCTGGATAGAGTCTCTCAGAGGACAACTCTGACAGGCTCCTCTCTGCGAGCTCAGCAGAGTATCGTTCATAGTGTCAGAGGTTGGCACTCTCCCATAAGGTAGGTCTTTGGTTGGCTCAGGCATTGGTTGGGCATTCCCTCAATCTCTGCTCTATCTTTATCCCTGTACATCTTCTAGGGAGGATAAATTTGGGATTGAAGTCATGAACTGGATCCAGGCCTCCTAAAAAGATGTAGCATATGGGCAGCTTAATCTTCATGTGGGTCCTCTAGTAAGGGAAGTGGGGACTACATGGGACACAGACTCACTTGCCAGCCTTTTGATCACTTCCTCCTGGTGGGACTGCCTTGCCAGGCCACAGGGGAAGAGGATATGCCCAGTCCTGATGCAACTTGATGAACTGGGGTGGGTGGGAAAGGGAGCTCCCCTTTTCTGTTTAATAGGTGAGGGGAAGGGAGGAGAGGGTGGCTCTGGGAGGGGAGGAGGAAGGGGGCTACAACCAGGATGTAAAGTGAATAAAAAAATAAATTAAAAATAATAAAATAAAACACTGAAAAAAATAGCGGCCTCAATTAAAACAGTTTTCCCCATTATTTCAATCATTACCATTAGAAAATTGGATAATTATAATGAAAGGTTGCTAGTATATGTATGTTGCAAATTTATATTTTAAATTTATTTTTTGGATTACACACATACATGTACACGTAGTTTTAAATATCTTGTGGCTTTTCAAGTCTCAAAAGAACTGGCATCTTTCACTGTCATTTCCTTATTTATTTATTTATTTATTTATTTACTTACTTACTTATTTAATTTCTGTCTCTGGCAGGCGGCCATTTGAATTTCTTGTTCTGGTATTGGCCTCCATATTGCTAAATGAAATGTTATTTTATTTTGATATTTTCTTTAAGCTTTTTCTGGGGATGGGTGTGTATGTGCCGTGGCATGCGTGCAGACATCACAACTTCCTCCGTGTAAGTCCTAGGAACTGAACTCAGGTCTCCAGTTTGGGCAGTAAACGCCTTTCCCCACGGAGCTGCCTTGCCAACCTAGTTTTGGTTTCTCTCACTGCTTATTTACAATAGTCAGAATTCAGAAAAATACACATGTTCCATTCAGCCGGCTAATGTGATGACATCACAGTTTCTATAGTGACCAGTGGCCTGGTTATGGCTCTGCAAGCATTGCTTGTGGTTGAACTTTGTAACACAACAAATAGAATTTTAGATGAATTCTTTGTATTTTGCTGGAGTTAGTAATTGCTTCATCTCTTTATTGTCCCAGTTTTCGGGGTACTTCTTTTCTGCCTTCAATTTTGCTTCAGGAAACCAATTACCATATTAACTTCTAATGTTTTCTGCCATGGTTTTTGTTCTTCCTCTGTGACATATTTTGATATTATTCTTTAGTCATAGATAATGAAATTCCATACTACCGATGAGGTTCCCTTTAACCTGAAGATCATTCTATAATTTGAGCATAGGCATTTTTCATTAGACATTTCCTCTCTTATGCTTTTTTTTTGGAAATTATGATTTGAATCATTTGAAATACTGTCTAATATACTTATATACTTAGCCTTCTATTTCCTACTCTTTTTTTTTTTGTTTACTTAATTTTGTTCCACTTTCTGGTGGAACAAAACAATCCAGAATCACCTTATCTTTTATAAGTAAATGATTTTCAGTTAGCCATATCCACATTTAATTTTTGATAACTTTTTTATAAAGCTTGTTGTGAGCATTGCTTTTTGGATAAAAAAAAACCTGGCATTATGCTTATTACTTTGATAGCTTATGTTAATGCTTCTAAAATTGCAATTTTTTATAATACAACTTATTCTCCTACATCAGTGTCCTGATTTCTTTTCTGTTCTGTTCTTTCCCCCCTTCTTTCATGACTTATGTGAATTTCTTGATTACTCAGAGTTTTTTTTCTTTCTCCTTGTTTGCTTTCATTGTTAGTTTCTGGCTTCTTAACATTTCTGCTAACCATTATCTCTCCCACTTAGAGTTGAGGCAATAAAAGTTGGTTAGGAAGCCTGTCTTGTTATAAGAGCTTGTCAAATATTCTACAGGAATTATGTTAAAATGTTTTTATTAGTTTATGCATACAGGTTGTTTCACCTATACGTCTATATACCTCATGCATACAAACTGCCATGGAGCCTAGAAGAAGGAGTCAAAGCCACTGCACTGGAGTTAGAGAGTTTGTGAGCAGCCGCGCGCGTGTGTGTTTGTGTGTGTGTGTGTGCGTGTGCGTGTGCGTGTGCGTGTGCGTGTGCGTGTGTGTGTGTGTGTGTGTGTGTGTTTGGAATCCTGGGCACTCTGGAAGAGAAGTCAGTGTTCCTTATCTCTGAGCCACACATTCATTCGCATAATTCTTTAAAAGCAGTTCTCCAGCTGCCTTTTTTCAGTGTGGTGGAATTGCTCTAAGAAGAATCTGGAAGTTTGCTGAGGGGTCTAGGTTGGCTGTCATCCTTCTTACAACAGAATACAGCATTATCTTCCTCAAAGTCTCATATTCATAAGACTCAACTACTAGGAAGGAAGACCAGAGATGAACCTGAAATATATGAAAGATATTCCTCAAGTATATGGGACCTTTTCAGAAGTTCAAAAACATCATGCTTGAGGAAGAGAACTACCAGGAGATGGTGGCTCTGAGAATTGATAGGGAAGCTACACCAGCGGTGCCTTGGCAACATGGCTGCCTAAACAAGACCTGAATAAGGATGGCAATGGTAAACATTTTTGTAGGTGTACTTTTGGGGGCTACTTTCTTGGATTCTTATATCTACCACCCTTCCAACCTTTATTCCACCCTAATCCCTTCCAGAACGCCAACACTAGGTAGGAGAGAAAGAAGGTTGGAGAAAAAAGGGGGAGAAGACTCCTTTAGACGACTTTCTGCTGATTAGGGGTATCAGGTTCCTTGGGGCAAGTCCATTCTTTTTCTCAGAATATCCAGCAGTCCAGCAAACCAGCAAACCTGCAATCCAGCAATAGCAAATGCAACAGCAGGGAGCAGCAGCAGGGGGAGCAGCACAGCCCCTTGTGGGGCCCTCCCATTTATACCCTCTCCAGAGTCCCCAGAATTAAACTAGCAGAGACTGGTAATCACTCCTAGAGCACAAGACAACCATAGTTAATGGCTAGGGACAATCGGAAGCAGCCTCGTATCCCACACCTGGGATTGAAACAAAAACATATTCACATAACTGGGGTTTTTAAAGAATTCTCACTATACTTTCTAACACAGGAGAGGGAAAGCTCATCTGTCCCTGTTCCTAAACAAAGAACTAAGGAATGCTGAGAGCTGGAGAGATTGTCTTTCCCAGAGAAGAGGCACCTATTTGATTGTCCAATACCAGGTGGTCACCCCTGAGATCATGTACATACATGTAACACTAAATGGGACAGAGAGGCTCTATTTATACATTATGTAGTTATATAACTATAGTTAAAGAAAAAAAAAACCAGAGCCCATAAATATGAAAGAGAACTGAGGTGGGGTCCTGGGGGTAGGGAGTATATAGTAAGGATTAAAGGGAAGAAAGAAAAGAAATTATGTAATTATATTTTTAATTTTAAAAAATTTAAAAGTATATCTTGCTAGCAGGAAGGGAGGCAGAAGAGGAGAATGGGGACAAATATGACCAAAATACACCATGCACTTGTATAAAAATGCCAATGAAACCCATTGTTATGTACAGTTAATATATGCTAACAAAACATTTATATAGTTAATATATGCTAGTAAAACAGTTTTTTTTAAAAAATTCCACTTTTGATGGCTTCTGGCTCTTCCTGACATCCTAACATGGGGGACATAGGAACAAAATGATCACTGTGCGTTTCAGGCCAGTCTTGGCTACATAGTGGGCTCCAGACCAGCCTGAGATGCATAAAGAGACCCTGTATCAAAAAATAAAGGAAAAAGAAAAATTTTTAAATAGTCTTTTCTTCTTAGTAGAAAACTCTGGTGAGAAGCCCAGGGACCCCAAAACAACAGCACTTGTAGAAGTTGCCAAAGGAGCTTTGGGAACGAAAGACTGTTGTGAAAGAATCAGCAAGAGGAGTCTTTATCCACTAGGTCCCTTTGCTTTAGTTGAACAGCAGGGCATGCTCTTGTTTAGAAAAAGTCTGGTCAAGATGCACCCTTGTATATTTACATGGTTTTGTTTTGTTTTTGTTTTTGTTTTTTAACTTAGGGGTTCATTTTCTTCACTAATCACAGGAATAATATGAGAACTTGGAGCAAAAGAAGTATGTGGAGCCAAGGAGATGGATCACGGGCTTAAGGCACTTTCTGCCGAGGTGGGTGACCTTAATAAGACCCTGAGAACCCACATTATAGAAGTGGAGACCCAGCTCCCACAAATTTTCGTCTGACTTCCATGTACCTGCATGGCTCTCAGGGAACACACAAATAAGAAAGTAAACATAATTTATTGTTCTTTTAAAAGTGTGTGGATGATAGATAGCATTTACTCGGGAGAAGGAAAGGACATAGGGAGGGAAGAGGAGAGAGTGGAATTGCGGCTTGATGGGCGTCAGGATATGCATATGCATAAGACTGTGGCCAAGTGAACGCCAGGAAGATCAGAGCACACTGCCGGCAGGGGCACAATATTCTGTGGCTTTAAAGCCAATTAGCTGCTGCCAGAGCTAGTCGTTGCATAGGCTGGGTGTATATTTCCCTTAAACCAGGTGAAGGATAGTCAAGATTTAAAAACAAACCTACGAGACGTTAGCGAACCTCTAGCAAGGTCATTGATGTCCCTGACAGCAGAGTAAAATCTTGGACTCGTCCCTGTTTATTCTTGACATCCGAGCAGGAGACTCCCAAGTTTTGGATCGTGGCTCAGATTCCTTGTCTTGAAACTCACTTGCACTAGGAAAAGGCGAATTGTTTAGATGAATGTTATGTACATCAGGCTCTGCCCATATTCAGGAACCTTGAGTTTAGGGAACCTTAGTGCCTTATGATACACAGTAGGCAAACCTACCCTTTGCTCCAGAGGAGACACCATCTTTACCTTCCACGGTTGTTAGTCTCCAGCATTCTTGAAAAGACAGCCTGGGACCAAAAGACGCGAAGGACATTAGAGAATATGGTACTCTGAAAACATCAGAAGTACATTATACTGAATAGCTGAGCCTGGGTCAGCTAATCTTCCGAGAGGACCTGGACCAGAATTTCCCAGTTTGCCAACTTTTTTGTATTTCTGTGAAATACGGGCAGGTACTGATCAAAATAGGAAAGGCCCTGCTGTGTCTTCAAATGTATGCTTCATATGGCTTAAGAATTGGTAACAGTCTCAGCCACACAAAACATTTTGATTTTTCTGATTGCATATGGCTGTGTTTATGTATCCAATGAATATGGCTATCTGAGAATTATAGCACCAAATGTTTGCAATGGCTGGCAGATTATCTGACTTTGAAATGGACCCTGTGTGAGTTGTGATCCTGTGTAAGTCTCACAACCTAATTGCTCTTTATATTAGAAGTATCTTTTGCTGTTGGAAAAGTGTCTGACATTATCCGCAGCTTTTTCCTGGACCAACATACCCACCTCAGTTTAGACAATAAAAATGTCTCTAGACATCAGCAAATGTCTCCAGGGACGAGGCACTGGGAACAGAAACTAAAGAAAATGTTTCAACAATCAGGCTCTCCTCTGCTAACACTGACTGGTACACAGTGTGGATACTGACTCATCCTCTCTAGAAGTGAGGGATTTTCCACAGCAGCTAAACATTCTGCTATTTTAAAACAGAAAAGCGATAGGTTTACATATTACCTGCACATGTATGCTTTTCCCAGCCTCTTCCTAGGGTAGAGCTATAAGGCTAGACAGTTGAGGGCTTTCATAATTTCTGGGCTGGAAATGTGCAACATAGAATCACAAATTTTCACGTGCATATCTAGAAGGTGGTACTTTGAACTCTTCCTCAATATGAAAGAAGGGAGTGGAGGACCCTGGAAATGCTCAGAAGAGCCTGAAGTAACGGGAAGAAGGAAAAAAATAAAACTCTGAGTAGACTTTGGCGTGTTTTCACCCCCGAGGGCTCTCAGCATGCCTTCTCCATATCATCTGCTCAAGGGAGCAACTGTAGCAGGTTATTGGAATATGTATCATAACATTGCTAGGGACTTCCTTCCTATGTCCTGCTCCTCCTAGAAAAAAATCAAATCCACAAGAGGAAGATGTGTTATTTTTGCTCTTTTATCAACCATATGCACCATCGGCTGGTTTATCTTTATTAGATGTACAGTCTGCAGGAAATAAACATTTTTATAATTCTAGAAGCTTTAAAAAATATTGTATTCATTTACACTAAGACATCTGTTTACTTTTTATATACTAGGAAGTCAATATCTCTGAGTCAATTCTCTAAAAATAATACTTTTTAAAGACATCTTTAATAACAATACTATATTTATGGAAATGGAGTGATAAAAATTATTCTTATAATGAAATTCTCATTTTTGTTGAAATATCTGCTGTCAAATGTACTAGGAGTGTAGTAATTGAGAATTACGGTTATTTTGTCATTAATAGCAATAATTATGTAGTGATTAAAGGGAAACAACAGCATGCTGCAATTGAAAGCTGAAAAGAGAGTGAATGCTAATAGAAATCAAAGTTCCACCTGTCATTCACACCTGGCCATTTGTTCCAGAAATTATTCCTTTGTCTTGGAATCACCGAAGTCCAGTTTTGGCAAAACTGGCTCTCCAAGTTGTGAGGAGCTAGCTAGAGCAAAGTCTAGCAGTTTAAAAGTTATATGCTTGGGAAATATTTCTGAGTGTCAGACTGAATGAAGCAGTCTGCATCTTCATCATGCCAAGGAAGCTAAACTTCACAGCATGTCTTCACTTGCCAGCGTGAGTACTCCCTAACTCAGTGGCCAAAAATGCTTCCTGAGAGCCTCACCCCTCAAACTCCTAATCCTCCACGGACACAGAAGCATAGGGGGCATTGGCCATCCTTTCTGTCTCTATATTCCCTGTACATTTACTCTCAAATCCACTCAGGTAATGATTTATGGTTGGTTGTTTTTTTTTTTATGATTTTCAAGATAGGGTTTCTTTGTGTAACCACCACAGCTTTCCTGGAACTCACTTTGTATACCAGGCTGGCCTCGAACTCACAGATAACTGCTTCTGCCTCCTAAGTGCTGCCACCACCTGCCTTGATCTGTACTTCCTAATTTAAGACACGGTTGAATCCATATGTGGGACATCAAGCAAGCCTCATGTGACTGGAATAAATGACAACCCCTTGTCATGGAAATGTCAAGTGTCAGCTGTCAGACGGCACAGATGGTCTCAGTTTTTTTTTTTTCCTTAAATATAAAGGAAGATTAGCACCAGTTACAATGATGTCTGTGCCAAACTCTCTTGTACTTTGCTACAGCTCAGGAAGTATTTTGGACTTATTGACATTATAGTGTAACCACTGAGTTGAATAAAACAGTGTGTACTTATGAAAGGAAGGGAGTTGGATCACCCTAATGGATGTTTAGGCACATAGACAGGTACTCGTGGAATGTTTTCCGCCATATTGACTAGCAACTGTGCTTCGCTCATTCCTCTCAGCCTAACATGAAGTTCTCAAAGACATCATGGGAACTTTATGCATTGTTAAATGTGTCTAGAAAACTGGGCTGGAAAAGGAATGGGGTGTGCTCTCTGTTAGAACTGGAACACTGGACATATTTCCTCCTTCCTAACTTGATGCACAGATGGTCACTGTGCAGAATGAATGGATCAAAGCATCATCTGCCAGCAAAACCTTAGATGAGTTTGGTCCATACGGTGCAATCCTAAGGCAGCATTATTTGTTTTCTCATTGGCTCCCTAACTCTGCTGCTTCAGGTTAGCTTTTGGTCTCAGATGAAGCTCTGTCTTCACCTCTTGAGTGACACAGTGTAACTTTCTGTCATTAGACAGTCTCAGCTGAGCAAGCATAAAATCCACCTTAATTTAAAGCTTAAACTCTGTAACTAGAAACTCCCTTGTGCAAACCACGCCTGCTCCAAACCAGCAGATTTAGCACAGTGAGGGAGAAAGGACAGCTTTTCTTTTTCCTCCTGCCTAGTACATCAACAGTTTCTTTTTTCTAAATTGCATATGCGGGGTGAGTCCTGGGAAGAAAACATGTAAAAAGTCAGGAGTGAGACCTAACTTGTACTGTCATTTCATGCAAGGGCAGGATTTTCTGAGCTTTTAAGGACATTAAAATGTGATTTTTCCTCTGATGGAAGATTTTATGAGCTTTTCAGAGGACATTCTGTTATTAAATCTCCCACTGAAGCTTGGTCCTGGTAAGATCTAGATATGGTGGTTTGGTCATTAGGAAGGACTCAAACATTTCTATGGCAATGAGTTCTTGCTGCCATGATTGGAAAGGTTGCCAGGAGAGGTGTTGTTATAAATGAAGTCTGGCTCCTCCCCTAGTCCCTTAAGCCTCCTTCCACCTAGCCCATCCTTCCTTCTGCTTCTCTGCCCTACACAAAATACCACTGGGCCTCTCCAGAGGTCAAGAGGATGAATCTTTGATCTTACAGCTTGTAAAACCATAAGAAGAACCAACTTTTTCTTTCATAACTCATCCAACCTCATGCATTTTTTTATAGAAACAGAATATGGTTGTCCCCCTCTGCCCTGGCATCATTCCCCTCGTTATTAAGGAGATCTTACCTAAAGTTCACTTAATGAGAAAGAAGACATTGGCATTCTGGTTTAATTCTTTAATGGATGGAAAGAGAATGTTTGGCCCAGGACCATCTACTGATGTCCAGTGAGTCTCTTATTCAGAGCTAAGATGCTCCATAGCACCCTTCTCTAGCAAAGGAAACAGCCACTGTTTCCTTGCCCTGGGCAGTTGCAGAACTGTGACCCAAGTGAGTCCACAGGGCCCTGTTCTTTGGCTCAACACCAGCTACTAAGACATGCTTAAGGCCCCCATTTTGCTCACTGGAGGCGGCATTTTCTTCTCTAACTTAATCCAATTAATTGCCCACTGTTAGAGCTATGTAGCTGTGTATGAAACTGTCCCCAATAAGTCCTCACATGGCAATTCTCACACCTCCTTTTCCAATACTTATCAATGGAGAATGGTGGAGGTTGACAGAAGCAAGTGGCTCACCACCAGAGATCTTCTGTGGGCCAACTCCATAGACTTCAGCTATTTTATTCTATAGTCTTTTACTTCCGGTTCTGAGTACAACCGCTCTGGGGTTAATTGATCCCAAGCATCAAACTCTGGGAAGACCTCCTGCTCCTCCCTTCTAATAACAGCAGCCTCAGTGAGGTAATTCAATTCTCAGTTTTGAGCTAGACTGTAGGCTAGACAGGCCATATACGAGGTTGAAGGAAATTCTTTTTTAACATAATCATACATATATAGCTTAGAGCATTAACAAAATCATTTTTGATATTAATTTTTCATTGGTCATTCCAAGAGATTATAAATAAAGTGATACTCAGAAACTATAATTAAGCCCAGAAAGTCACTAGAAAATACCATCTTTCTTTTATGTACATTCATGGTCACCATATTGAAGAACTCTAAAGTGCTATTCATATCGTAGTCCATTTAGTCTGGCCTTATGTAGCAGACTTGCATGAGCTGTTGTCATATATGACTTCTCTGTGTGTGTGTGTGTGTGTGTGTGTATGCATGTGTGTAAGTGGTATATAAAGCAACAGAAAAGAAATATACAACGATCACAAAGTACATGGTTTACGTGTGCTACATTGACTAAGGATAGGCTTTGAGGAACATAAACATCTGTTTTATCAGAATAAGCCTCTGACTTATGTTTCCTGATAAGTCCTGAGTACTTAGACCATTGCCTGACACAGAACAGGCCAAAGCACTGATAAATATTTCTTGGATTGAATGGCTCAACCATTTACGTTCCATTCTCCTCTATAATAATGAACCAAAAAAATGACACCTCTTAGTTCTCATGTGAAACTAAATTTTATCTTATTCCAAAAATAAAAAATGCACTTTTACTATGTCTTTTGGTACTAATGTGCCAGCTATAATCCTAGAGGATTCCATCAAAATTACTTACTTTTACTCTCTCAATAAGTCTGCAAAGAAAGTATGGTTATTCCTATTTTTATGGATTAAAGAGACAATGTAAATGAGACTTAGCGAAGATACATGACAAACAGTAAAGTGAGAATCTACATATTACCCTTTTGATATGTCCTAAGTCCTCCAAATTGTATTCCATTTCTAAGGGCTAGCAGCTGTAATTGATAATATTTCTCCAAACTAAATCAAAGGGTACAAGTTGTGCTCCACAATAGGAAAAAGTAAGCTGTGAGCACACGACTCGGGGGGGGGGGGGGTAGATACCTGATCTACCTAACACGCTCCAGGCCAACTGGGAATACGCAGTAAGATTCTGTATCAAGAAAAGAAAAGAATAGAAAAAGGTTACCTGCACTTGCATTTTATTATCAGAAAAGCTATGTTTCTCCTTTCTCTTTCCATGGGAAGATGAATGGGAGGATGGCACTGTTCTTAGGGTTCTTGTTTTAGTGGGTGAAGAAGCCTAGGCTCTCTGAGGTCTTCCTTAAAGGCTGGGCAGCTGAAGGTGAAAGCATACCTTTATCACGGGGTCTATGCTTTTACCTTTGACAGTCCATGCTTACCTTTGACTCTGCCAGGCTGAGCTCAGTGCATTCTTTGCCCTACTGCAGGGAGCCATTTCTAGGAGTGAAGAAATACCTCCCCCCAAAGCAGCATACCTGTATTTCTATCAAGCCCCCTAACCTCCCCAAAATACAGCTTATTTTTGAATTATGAAGGTATTTTGTGATACTGTTAATTTTTTACTTTTTAGAAAAAGAAAGAACCCGCTAATTTGTTATTTTTGATGTTCCTTTTTATATTTAAATATTTTTTCTTCACAACTTATTCATTATATATTGTGATTGAAGCCTCCTCCCTAAACTCCCCCCAGTCCCAGCCTCCCTCCCTCTTCCCCTTTATCCCCTTCCCCTGGTCCACTGAAAGGGGGAGTTCTCCACCATTGCCATCTGCCCATAGCTTGTTAAGTCTCATCAGGACTGCCTGGATGCTTTTCCTCCTTGGCATGGCAAGGCTGCATCTCCAGGGGCGAGTGATCAAAGAACAGGCAACTGAGTTCATGATAGAGGCAACCCCTTTACCCCTCACTCAGAGATCCACAGGAGGACTGAGCTGCCAATCAGCCACATATGGTCAGGAGGTCTAGGTCTTCTCCATGCATGGTCCTTGGTTCTTGCATCAGTCTCTGTAGGCTCCCCTGGGCTCAGCTATTTTAGTTTTGATGTTCTTTAGTAGGACAATGAATGAGAAACTATATAAAACCTTTTTACTCTCAGGAATTTCCTTAGGGAAAGCTACTTCCACAGATGTCATAATTAGCTTTATTTCACACCACCTTGCTCTTTTTGTTTTGTTCTCTCTCTCTCCTCTCTCTGTCTCTGTCTCTCTGCCTTTAAAGGGAGAAAGGCTGTTTTCTTCCAAAAGGGACAAAAAGGATTACCTTGTACCTCCTGTTTGAAGCATTCCCATGTTTTAACAAAACTCTCATAAGTGAACACTGGTCAACTAATTATTCCAGTCCATATTGCATTAAAATATAGATAAAACATAGAATATTAGTTACACAAAGGGGAATTTGCCAGATTGCTTCATCAAAGTCCCCCCATGTCATGAAAATGTCCTTTCATTAATCAAAATATCACCTGAATGAAGTCATCATGTTTAGCCTGATTGCATTTCCCGCATATATGTGCAGCTGCACTGGCCTCTCATAAATGTCATTTGATTATGAGAAAATAAACAGGGAGGGACTCCAAGGGAGTCAGTCCGGGGCCTGCTTGTTTACCTGCGGCAGCTTTCTTAGCTGAAGAACAAATGTCATGCAAATGGCGCACCAGCAATGAGCTGCCAATCACTCTGGCCTGGCATTCATGATGATTTGCTAAATCATTTAAAGAGACATGCTTTACTAAATGAAAAAATATCAGCGGTGAGGGCCTGTGTTTAAACATGGGGCTGAGTTATTATCCCAGTAGGCTGGAATGAAATGAAGACATCTTCCAATTAAAGCTTGCAGATGAACCCAGACAAACCCCCCCTTTTTTTTTTCATAAAGACAAGCAGATTATGATTGGGAAGGAACAGCGACAGAGGCTTTCATTACACGCTGATTATGGTGATAAAATTCCCAGTGCTGTGTGTCTGCGGGCCCAACTTCACATTTGAAGGTTTTTAATATAATTTCCTTAGGGTGAAATGCTGAAGATTTATTAAACTTTATGAAGGGCTTACAGATCCAATTTAAGAGGACATATCACAGGGCAAAACTGACAGACGATAAAATACATTCCAACTATAAGAAGGAGGGGAAAAAAAAAGCAAGAAGAAAGTTGAGCCGTGAAACTGTTTTTAAACATTTTTTTGTTGTTGGCAGTGTTCAAGTGAAATCAATCATTTCCCCCCGAGTGTTACAGCCTTGTTGCTCCACTGAAGTTTCTTCATGCTTTTTACAGGTTTGCTTTCCACACATGGAAGGCTTGCTTAGAGAGTTCACCTAATTTAATCCTAAGTAATTAAATAAATAAAAGTATCCATGAAGTCATCGGTTCATAGGCGCACTCAACACTTAGGAGTTTGCCTGAAATGAGCCAGGCATGGTTCTCCTCCCAGCAGACCACCGTTTATTAACCTACTCCCCTGATCTGTTTCCTCCTTCCATTTTCATCATGTAAGACAAGTTGAACAACTTTAATTGGCTCATTTTTAATGCAAAAGATCCAAAGGATTATGAGAGTTGCCTTTGGTTTTTATCATGGCTCCATGAACTTGTGCTCCGGGAATGAATTCAGGTAGGGTGTTTATAGGAAAACAGAGAGCACAGATTTGCTTTCTCCCAGCCAACAAAGAAAGCTTTCTGTCTCTGGCTCAGTCTTCAGTATAGTTTAGGTAACACCCAAGCTTTGTTCATCCCTAAACGAAGGCTCCAGGTAAGAAAGCAGCTACGGAGCCAGGCAGGCAGAAATGGCCAGCCATTGTAGCACAAGACTTTAATCCCAGCACCCAGAGGCAAGTGGATCTCTCTGAATTCAAAGTCAGCCTGCTCTACAAAGTGAATTCCAGGCCAATTGAGACAGAGTAAGACCATGTCTTTAAAAAAAAGTTAGCTTCATTACCAAGACAGGAATGCTGCCACAGGGCACCCACTTCTATTGGCTTCATCCATGAGTCCCTACTGTGGAAAAATTTGCCTACTTCACTCTATGGAAAAGATTTCTCTGTCTAGCTTTCCTGGGGCTCCCCTCTCTCTCCTTTCTGCCTTCCCTCCTTTTCTTTATTCTTTCCTTCCTCACACAACTTTTTAAAAAATATAATTTATGCAGCATAAAAAATCTACTTGGTAAACTAGGCATGGTGGTATATCTGTAAGCGTAACCACTCAAAGACTAAAAAGGGGTGGGGTGGATATCATGAATTCAGAATAACTGGTTTTATGGCTAGTTACTAAAATGGAAGCATCCAAGCCAGGCAGTTTGACATCACAACTGTGTTCCTACCCCCAATAGTCAGTGACTCAGATACACACACACACACCAGTATACATATCCTATTGGCTTTGTAAAAATTGTAAGAGAGTTTATGAAATCAATGTAGTATGATATGCTTCACTGAAGAAATAAAATAAACTTTTTTGCTGAACAACGAAGCATCAGTGACATGGCTATATATCAAAGAAAACCTGATTTCCAGTCTCCAGGCTCTGTGATTCTTCTGTATTAATTACATAAGTGCAGATTAATAATAAGACAGAGGTGTGAAGAAGGCAGATATTTCTTATTCCCTATATTATTATTAAGAGATTATTTGCACAAACACAACTACTCATGAACTCATAATGGGTTCTGAAAGCAAATTAATTCCACTAATAATAACAACATAATATAGATTAGTATTTTACTCAATATTCACATACTCTCTATGACGATGAATGAAGAGATAGTGATGGAGATATGTTGCATTATATCTTCAGCTCGTTCTTCTCATGACTGAATAGTTCACACAGAAGAGGGTTTTGCTTTTTTGTTTTGTGTGTGTTTTGTTTGTATTTGTGTCCTTGTTGCTGCCACGTACTTTCTGTTCAGGTCTGTGATTCAAAATGACCTTGCCTCTTCTTATTTTCTTACAAAAAAATGCACTAGAATGTATTTTGCAAACATCTACTTGAGAATCTGAATGGTTTCAGTCCATTTAGACTTCCATAACAAAATGCCTTTACCGACTGGGTCATAAAAAGAAACATCAGAATTTTAGAGTTGGTGGCTGAGGTGAAGGCATGGAGGATGTGATATCTGGAGATGTCCCGTTTCCTCATTCATAAAGGACATCTGGCTATGCCCTCTCATACAGGTTGGGGCAGAAGGACTTTGGATTTATTCTACAGGAGAAATCCCATGCATGAGGGCCCTGATGTGCTAACCACCTCTCCAAAGATGTCTTGAAGGGTAGGTCAGAGTTCCAACATGTTAAGTATCCTTTGTTGAGAAAGGATGTTCACCTTGATATGTATAATTAACCATTTCAACTGGCTTAGACCAGAGTCCTACAATGGGTTTCACCCCACGTTTCTAGCTCACTTGATTGAACCCTCATGGTTTGGGATTTGATAAGAAAAACAAAGCCACTGAATATAAAACAAAACCACCACCACCAACAACAACAAAAACCTAAGGTGACCTGAAGAAAAGCTGGTCCACTTCACAGAACAAGAGAACAAGCACTTGGCCTAGGGTTAAAGAAGCATACAGAGTCCCAGTGGAGGGCCTGAGCCTGGCTGCTTCCCTGTGCTCATCAGGTGATCCAGATTTTTCCAGAACACAGAACATATGGGAAGTCCCACAGAGCCGAGGGCCAGCAGCCACCTTTGGCCTGCCCTAACCATGAGGATAAGGTAATTTAGCACAGTGAAAATCTGCTGTACACTAGCCTATGCACTTTAATGTCATCACATGCCCCTTAGATAGTCTATGACTTTAAGGGTTATATTAAAAGTTAGTTAACTTCAGTAGTCAACTTGACACACCTGAGATTAGGGAACATTAATTGAGGAATTTCCTCCACTGGAATAGCCTATGTGCATATCTGTGGGATATCTTCTTGATTATCAATTGATGTAGGAGGGCCCAGCCTACTATGGGTGGTACTATTCCTAGGTGGGTGGGCCTGGGCTGTATAAGAAAGGTAACCGAGCAAGCCGGGGAAGTAAACCAATAATCAATATCCTACTGTAGTTTCTACTTTGAGCTCTTGTCTTGAGTCCCTGTCTTGGCTTTCCTTGATGATGGACCATGAACTTGTTAGCTAAATAAGCCTTTTACTCTCCACTGCCCAAATACAAACAATAACAAGCAAGGATTAACTGTTCTTGTCCATCTACCCATACATTCACTTTTCTAAACCTGCTGTCTGTTTAAAGTAAAGACTAAACTACAGTTAAGTCTTACTTTATTCATACTCCTGGGACATCGCACTGGTATAGAATCATTTCAGGTGACTAGTGAATTGGTTGAAAAGTCCCGTGAGGTTGAGACAGAACATCCTTTCTCTCCTCCCTCAAGCAGAGGGTAGAGACTATTCACCTGCAGCTTTGTTTTACCTGTAAGAATATCCAGATCTTCCATTGGATCCTTTCATTGGTGAATTTATTATTGCATCCTCCCTTCCCAGTGGCCCAAAGGCATTAAAATAACTGTTTTTAGAAGCAAGGAAGACACATTGAGAGGCAGTGTTTCGTTTATAATAACACACTCTAGAGCTGTGACCCTTCTTAAAGCAGGGGCTGGTGGAACTGAAAGAGGCTTCCATGAGCATTTGAACTGATGTATGTGTTGTAGGGAAACACAGTGGCTTTCTCAGGTCATGGCAAAGCTGGAAGAAAGGGTGGGGAAAAGGTGAAAGAGAAATTAAAAACGGACAATAAAGGAAGCATTCTATAAGCCAAAGGTACAATCTTTGGGGAATTGTAAAGTGACATTTAAATTCCAAGAGTAAGAAATGAAATATAATTGAAAGATGATATTGAGATTCAGGAAAGTACCACGTACAGCCCTTTGCCCTTTATATATATAAGTCCAAATGGATTTTAAGAGATTTAATTCAAACACATACTTAGCGAAACCTATTTTCTGCAAGGTGCTCTTCCATGCTCTATATCAAGATGAATCAATAATGATTCCTGATTATCTGGGAATTAAAACCAGGATGAAACAGTCAGTAGTAAAAGAGTTTATAAATTGGTAGGTAACACTAGATGTTGATTTGGGGTATACTTACTTGTTTTTTGAATTTTTTATTTATACAAGATTACTTGCAAGAAAGGGTTGGATCAGTGAATATGATGAAAAGGGTAAAGGAGAAGGTGTGTGTGTGTGTGTGTGTGTGTGTGTGTGTGTGTGTCTGTGTTTGTGACAAAAAGAGCCCAGAGGTTAAAGACAATGCTAAGTGAACCACATTGAAGGTTTGAACTATGACAGAGGGAGAGAAAGAGCAATAATGGACATGAGGGAACACTGAAGGTTAAGAATGAGTGAGCATGGGATACCTAGGAGATAGTTGTTTGCACATCATGCAGGAACACATACATTTAGAATTCAAAATGGCCTCTGGTTCATTTAAAGGGTAGAAAGCAGCTTCTACTACAGGTGAGATTCAAGTCTATGCAATATGGGTGAAACACATGGATTATAGGTGATTTTTTCCATGAGCCTGCAGTCAAAGTAAAGCACTGTACAAAATAGAATGTGGAAGATTTTGTTAGAGGTAAGAAAATCTAGTTCTCTGGTCTCTGATGGAGAGAAGGGTTCATTTCTTTAGTGGGAACGCAGCATTGAGAGAGGACTTGGAGAAAACAAGGGCCAGTAGACATGGGCATAGAGAAAAACTTAGTAGCCTGAAATATTAATATGAACTTTAGAAAAAAAAGACAAAAAAATAGGGACTTACTTGGAAAATTTTTAGACTGAAATCTTCCTTCCTCTCCACTGCTCTTCCCTCTCCTCCTGTTCCTTACTTCTTTCTCTCTTTTGCCACCCTCTTGTTTTTATACAGAAGTCCCTTTCCTCTATTATCTTAATCTTTAACTTACATATCATCCACTATGGATAATATTAGAATTACTAAAATGAATAAATGTCTTCCATAAACTCAGAATAAAACACCAGAGAAATAGTATGAGATACAAATAAAAATGGGCAGAGTTGGCTTATACATCTCTTGGGTGCAGCCACATAACTGGTCTATCAAGACACAAACTTCAGATGAATTCTTTATGCTCCAAAAAGAAGAGATATTTTATTCCAATCTTTTAAAAGACAAATTTCTTTCAAATTCATTCAGCTGTAGATAATGGTTTAGTATTTAGGTTCTCTAGAAAAAATTAAAAACTTAGGTATTAATACCTGATACTTAGCCCTAGAAACAAAACAACCATAAACCTTACCATCAGATTTTATAAGTAATGTGTTGTTTCCAAGGTTCTGAGGTTCAAATCAGAACTAGCTTAGGCTTCAGGCTGAGGCGGTCTTAGAATGAATCTGTTTTTGGTAAAACTAAAGTATCTAAAATGATGTTTTGCCATGGGCATAGATTTGAGCATGAAATAAAACATACATCTTACGGTAAAGAGCACTCTGAATTTTGTATGCTGTTTTGAACCAAATGAAAGGAAGCAGAAAAATAAAGGGTAAGGCACCGTGCTCTACATGCCTTGGTCCTGGAAACCTGACTGCGGGTGATGAGGGAAAAGAGAAATGACAGACACAGGTACAGGAAGTTGGGACTGAGAGTGTTGCACTCACTCTAATGGAGCCGCATCTACCATGAAACAGCCTAAAACCCCAGCACATCTACCTGTGCAGCCTGAGAAGGAGGAGGTAGGTAGTTTTGGTGGGCGGTCTCTGTAAGGGAACAGTCACGGGTTGTAATCACTCATGAGAAGAAAGGTGCAGTTGCTAGTTTCTGCACATGCTATGCAATCATTAATAAACACCTGTACTTGGACAAGAGGAGGGTTTGCCATGCCTCTGAGCCTCATTTGGAGGAATGTGTTGCCAATTCCCATGAGTCTGAAGCATTGTTCCTTGTCAATAATATATATTCACTCAGGATTTTATCTACCCCTTACATATTTACACAAAGATGCTTTTCCTCCCCACATGAAGGAAATGAATTAAGCAGTATTTTCTTATTCATCTGTACTTTCAATAGTCTTTCCAGATGCACAGGAAAGTCTCAGAAGAAAGTTGGACATGAGTTCTAACTGCCAGGGCTAACAATTCAAGGTGGTATTCTTTGGGGCTCACCAAGCGCTCAGGATTGTAACCGACATTCTCAATAGTTTTTTCTGAAATTTAAGGGGTGATTTTTCACTGTTTGTTTTTTTGTTTGTTTTCATCATGAAAACATACCAGCCAGGCTTTCCTTCTCTTTTTGAGTTACTTAATGCCTTCATTTATAATGTGGGTGAAGAGCATGCCATGTGGCCATCTTGTTCCCAGTGTAGAGGCAGCAGTGTTCTTCATGGCTGCTGATAACCCACTCAAAACTACTCTATCCATGCTTTCCTGTAACGATTCCTGACACAGAAAATACAGTTAACTACCTGGCCCCAAGGCAGGATGTCTGTTGTGCAGCACTCATAAGGATATGTGAACAAATGTGTCCTCACCCTAGAAAAGGAACTGATGACTGAGTAGAAAAACACGAAAAGTTCCGCTTGGTGAACCAGTGAGTTGTATTGGAGTTATTCACATTGGAGTATGGGTGAAGGGTTACCTACAGAACAGCTGCATCACCAAAGCCCACCCTGGCATGGGAGGCATCCCACAAAAGCTGGAAACCTTAAGCACACTGCACAATCTGCAGGCAGCTCAACAGTTTGGAGAGTGCCCATGCCTGGTGCCTCAGTTGGTCTGAGCCTCGTCCAGGCGGCTTGGCAGGCCTTCATTCTGTCTAGGCTGACCTCTGCTTCTTCCAGGCTGTTTCACAAGTCCCTCGTATGCAGAATCTAGCCAATGATGCACGTACGTATGTAACAAGTGTACATTTGGGCACAGTATAACATTTTAGAAATGAGACCAAGAAAGGTTAAATATTAGGGGACAAGGAAGAACTGAATGTAGGTGATAGGCATGGGTTGAAAGATAATATATAACTAATTGTGTTTCTAGTTCTAACTCAATTTTGAGTTTTGGGGGTTTTGGTGGTGGATAAATACACAAAGACATATTCCACAATGGAAGTGTAAAATCCAATGTGAAGCTCCAAAGCGTCTATTCTGAATAGCTACTATAACAGAACAGAAGAAGTTCATGGAGTTGGATAGTCTTCATATCTGATGATTCCAGGGTGCAATTTTTATAACAAAGATTGAAATTTAAAAATCTCACAAAACAATACCCTCCACAACCTTGTTTATACCACATTAGATGCACAATGTCAGCACTCTGTTTCCGGGGCCTAGGAGGAATGTTTGACTATTTAGGTGGAAGCTCACAATAGCAGACAAAACGGCAACATTCAAAGCAAAAACCAAAACAAACAAACAAAAAATAACCGTACAAGTTGCCACAATTTTAAGTTTTTTTTCTTCCTTCTCTGAGTCCTTATTGCTGAAGGAAGTTTCATCCTGATCTCAGTCCAGGCTCTTCCAATTTTCATTTTTCTTTCACTCTTTGCCTTGATCAACTTGTCTGTCTAAAGCCACGGTTGGCTTCCCTCTGTTCTCTGCCTCTCTTGTTCTGTATTAGTGTATATTGATAATCAGAACTGGGGCTCTCTCTCTCTGTACCATATCAGATGCTACTGCACTGGTGATATATTCTTTGAGCAATGCAACAGTTTTAATCACTAGAGTATAAATGAAAGCAGAGTCACAGAGCCCTAGAACTAAAATGAGCCTTGGAATCTGTGTAATTCATATGCTACCTTTAACAGCTGATGATGCTGACTGCTAGAGAAGCGAGAGCCACACATAAGCTCTCTCTAGAACTGAAAGTGAAAGATTCAAGGCCCCATATCCATGCTAGACATGCTAAAATGTCAGTGTGCCATCATATTAGTTTGGCTGCGATATGATAAACTAAGGAGGAATCCATAATAAAAGAACTCTTATGTCAATGGAAACTCAAGTATAGAGAACTTAAGTGTTATTTCTCTGTTTCATAAGAGGCTTCCTGTGGCAAGTTAGGAGATGACAGCAACTTTTTGAAATTTTCAGGCAATTAAATTTCTTACATTAGTCAGTTATTACTCTGCAACTGACTAATGTCTTAGCAATCTGCTAATGAAGACCTCTCTTTGCTTGGAGAGTAAAAAATGCATAGAAAAATTAGGTTAGCTTCAAGACACAAGAAAGATATGGAGGAATATTTCATACATTGGCTTACACCCTGGTCTTTTTCCACTAGTCCACTTCTACTACCCTTTTTTTTCCCTTTTTTTTCATTGCTTGTTGTCTGAGGTAGGGAGGGGAGGAAGACTTCTAAGGAATACCAACTGTGACTGTGAGGGTCTTTTGACCCGTGGCTTCTTATTTGGAGTCAGTTAACTTGAAAGCCCCGCCTGGCAGGTAATCATGGGACAACGGAAGACAGTGGTGGATACCCTAACCTGTCACTTTATTTTCAGTCAGTGATGTAGCTCCACCAATGCTCCCACGTCTCACATACAACTTTTGTGAAATAGAGCTGTCATTTGAACCCTCTAAAATATTTTTCTCCCCTTGCCTATTATGCCTCAAGATGAGGTGTTGGGTGTGCCCAAGTCCCCTAAAGGTCTTCGTAATAATGATAGGTGAATAGTTTCTTTACAGTCTCTATTAGAACAAGTTTTCTTTGCCTGCCCTTGGCCCTCCCTGAGATAGCCCATCGGGGCTTAATCACAATGGTCTGAATTCACCATTTGTCTTCTCTGCTGCAGTAGCAGAGCCATCGTCGCAAAGGACAGGATCAGCTCACAGCTCATTTTGTATCTCAGGGATCCACTAATCCCTGAGAAATGCAGCAAGCCTGAGCAGGAGATTGACTCTCAGCTCCTGGTGATCACTGAATATGCAAAAGGTCATTAGTGACAGAAGATGAAGGAGCAAGCGCTATGCTTAGTTTACGTCAATCAATTCTAACATTTCCTCCAGAAGTATAGAAAGTGACAATAAGGACTAGTGTTTACATAGAACCGGATCACATTTCGTGAACAGAAACATGGCTAATTTGGTTGAGCAGTGGATGGACAAGCAATTATTTTAAAATATTAGCTCACCTTGCTTATAAAACAACCTATGTGCTGATTGGTTGTTGTCAGTGCAACATGACCTAGAGAGACCTTGGGGGAAGGAAACTCCACTGAGGTATTGCCTCCCTCAGACTGACCTGTGGGCATGTCTGTGGGGGAATTTCCTTGAGTAATGACTGATGCAGAAGAGTACAATCCACTGTGGACAATGCCACACCTGGGAATGTGGTCCTGGGTGATATAAGAAAGGCTGCATATGGGCAGGGGACAAGCCAGTAAGCAGTATTCCTCTATGGCCTCTGCTTTAATTCCTGTGCAGACATGACTGGGTGATGGACTGTAAACAGTAAGATGAAATAAACCCTCTCCTCCCTGAGCTGCTTTGGGTCAGTGTTTTATTTCAGCAACACAGTCAAACTAGAGCAGCATAATTAGTGGGTAGGCTTTCAGCTATTCTGATTTTCCTCCAGAAAAAAGTTTTTCTTGGTATGTTCGTTATTGCTTGAATCTAAAATATTGCCAATAGGGACATTTCAAAACCATTGGCCCTCAGCGACTGTCATTAATTTTAGGAGTTTTGTTTTGTTTTGTTTTGTTTTGTTTTGTTTGGGGGGGGGCATGCAAGAGGAACAACAAATGGCTTTAGAGCTCTGGAATGCAGCCCCCCTGTGAGCAAAACCATGATGGGTGTGCCTCAGAAAGGTGAAGCCCTTAGGATTACATGTCCTGAGGATTTCATGTTTTGCTCTTTCTGTTGCCCTCATGTTTCTCCTAATCTTTAAGTTATATGAAAAATCTAAGGTGGCATCCAGCCCCTCACTGGGCAGTATCATTGGCACTTACAATAACAGTTATTGATCCTTTTCAAGCATTGCTGCTAGAGCAGGTTAATGATTCTATTATCACCGTTGGAAAGAACATAAAAGATGTAGATTCTTAGCAATGACCACCACCCTTGGAAAGAATTTGGAGATGTGGATTGTTAGTAAAGTTAGGTTAACATATTTTTGTTAGTGGCCCTGATGTTGAAAATCTTAGGGAACAATTTGGAGTTCAGAAAGGTACGCTCTTAATATTTGAGCTAGGTATTTTGGGGGGTCAGGATAAAAGAACAATGGCAGCCTGATTTGAACTGACTGATGTGACTCTCCTGTTAAAGCTAAGCTAGTGATCAAGATGATGAGTAATTTCTTGTACCCAATTTTGTCCTCAGCTTCCTGATATGGTTTAATAAAAAAATTGTTAATGAGTAGATGTGCACACTGATTTAAAGTAGCAATGACTAATTTTTATTTCTTTCTTTTTCTTTCTTTTTTCTTTTTTTTTTTTTTTGTATAAGAGTTTAGATTTGTATGCCAGGCACAGTGGTGCACACCTGTAATCTCAGCACCTGGGGAGGCAAAGGCAGGTGGATCATTGTGAGTTTGAGGCCAGCCCGATCTACAAAGTAAGTTGGGGACAGCCAAGATTTGTGATTCTTTTAAGATTTGTGATTTCTTTTACGATTTTTATAAGATTACGTTTTTAAGATAAATAATAGAATAATTGATTCTTTCTTTGTAAATGCAAATTTCAGCCTGCCAATAAAAGAAGCTGGCTGAGAAAACTATCTTGCTTACTCACACTTTGTTAATCTATAACAAGTTGCTTAGTTACAAATGTATGTGGGTTCCTGGGAATAATTTGTTTTTCACATTTTTTACCTATGATACATAAAACATTTGAATATGTGAGGGTATTAGGAAACATGTTTTTCTATGTATGCTCATTGTAGTCATTCACTTAAAGAAAAATAGATCATTTGCTGGGATACATAAGCCATGAGAATATATACACAGTGTGAATTTGTGTACATACTGAAGTTGGTCAGAGCTTTGCTCCATCCATCAAATGTGTGTGTGTCTTTGTAAAATGTTTGGAGCTTGTAGGAGCTTTGATTCATCCACCAATGTGAGTGTATGTATGTACGTATGTATGTATGTATATATTTAAAGTTGATAGAGCTTGTTGAAGTTTGCTTCATCCACCAAATGTGCGTGTGTGTATATTTTTCTTCCTCCCCTTTTTTTCCACCGGCCCCAAAGAGTTTCCTCCTGGTTCCAGAGAGCTTTCCGAAGGCTACAGGGGAATTTGTCGGCCCCAGGAAATTAGATTTTGTTCCCTCAGAGTAAAGTCAGCTGAGTGGTCACTCACCAACTCCATGCTCAACCTTAGTTAATCCTGGATGTCAAAGCTGGTCGTTGACAAAGTTTTGGTTAGTGAGCCACTGGGAGTGTGTTACCAGGAATGTTATATCTGCCTACTTCCTGTTTTATCCTCTCTTTTCTGGTCTTGTGTGATATTAACCTGCTCCCTCACACTGTCCTGACAACATGAAATGAGCTTCTTCACCATCTTCTCTGTCATGAAAGACTGAAACCATGGGCTACAATAAATCTATAAGTTCATTTTTTAAGGCACGTGGCCATAGACATACTGAAGTAAGAGCTCACGTTTCTTTTTTGTTAGTCATTTCCAGTTACCGGTATTAACCTAATGACAGCTCTTTTTCTAGTGTTTCTAAAGCTGCTTTGCTTTAGGCATGGTAGAAATTGTTTACTTGTGATTTGTTGTTGTTGTTTTAGCATAAGAAACCATATGTTTATTCTTCTCAGCTAATCTTGAGGAGTGCTACAGAAGAAAAAGGATGTTTTAAAAAGGGATAGGTATCTTATTGTTCTATTGCTGTTAAGAAAAAACAACTTTTAGACCAAAGTATTTAATTGGGGGCTTCTCCTATGGCTGCAGAGAGTTAATCTATGACCCTCATGGTGGGGATTGTGGCAACAGGCAGGTAGGGATGGCTCAGGAGTGGCAGCTGAGAACTTAATCCTTTTCTGTAGGTGGCAGGCAAAAAGAGAATAGGACTGAGCCTGGTGAGGGCTTTTAAAACCTCAAAGCCCGTCCCCAGTAACACACCTCCTCCAACAAGGCCACACCTCCTAATCCTTCTCAAACAGTTCACCAACTAGGGACCAAGAAGTCAAATACATGAGCCTATAGGGACCATTCATTCAAACTACCACAATGGGAAGTGGGACAATGTTAGAACTATGAAACATTCGTGTTTTGTCCGAGTTGTTGACTGGACTTATGTCCTTAATTTTTTCAACCACTAATATTTAAGACATTAGTATTATTAAGTTTTGCCAAGTGACATATGCTGGGAAGGGAAAGATGATGTGTTTCTTATAGGAAGTACAAGGAAGGAAATACCTGAGGGATAATGGAGGTTGGGTGTTCTCTGTTGTCTGTTCCATTTGGATGGAGAGAAAGAAGGCTCAGACCTTGATCCTGGGTTCCCTCAATCTGAAGGGACCTCTGAAGCCATTGTCTGGCTGCACTTTGGAGGGCAAAGAACTGTGGGAAGACCTCCAGGTAGGGGCTCTTTTTCTCTACTGATATAAAGAGAGGAAGGAAAGAAAGGAGAAACAGAAAAGGGGGTGGGAAGAAAAAACAGATAGAAAAGAGAAAAAAAAAGAAAGCAGAGAATGGGGTGGGGAGAAGAAGAAAAAGGAAGAAAGTTTGGATGGAAACCATTAACCCAAAGCAAGATGTGGAAATCTTCTCCAAAATTCTAGATAACAAATAATTTAATACTTACAGCCCTAGAGTCTTTGTGTCGGGCTCTGTTCTCCTCCCGTCATGAAAGTAAGCATGTTGAATAAATAAACAGAGAGGCATGGTTGTGTTCTAGTAAAATTTTATGTATAGGATGCTGAAACATTCATTTCATGTGTTTTAATTATCAGCAGAGAAGATTCTTTTCCTTTGCCATTTGGCTCATATAGCCTGTGTGTGCAGTCAAGGTTAGGCCCATGGTCCATCATTCCTCACATTTCAAGCCAGAACTAGGAGTCTTAATATGCAGGAGCACTATACACCACTGCTTTTCTTGAACACCTGATTGTGCAATATCCAACCCCCTTCACAGCTGTTGGCCAGGGCACGGTGAGGGTGTATTATTGTTAACCAGACAGAGTGTGGCCCTGTGACCAGGGACAGTTAGTGGGGCTTTGTAAACCTCTCTTGTTCAGATATGTTTGCCTGGCCTGTTGATGATGAAATGAAAGCTCCTGAAAACACTGTGCTCTTCTGTAAACTTGGTGGACTGTTAAAGAAAATGCAAATTCACCAGGAAGAATCTGTAAGCACCCCACCTGATCCCAGGCAATTGCCACAGACTGCAAGTAGTGCCTGAAAAGGAGAGCTTCCCTATCCATTAATAGAGCTTCCCTCCTCAATTTCCCTGAATCCCAGCCTCCAAAGATTGGCTGGCTTTATTGAGCATTTTCATTCCTTTCCACCTCACCTCATTAGTACATGGAGGAGACTGCTCCATGGCTCTTTGCAGGCTGTCTCCATCTGACACAGCTCACGGCTGTACCTTCCCAGCGAAGGTCTGCGCTTGCTCCCAGCTTAATAGCTGTCTGACAGAGCACCCTTTCTACGGCACAGCATCAAAAGTGTTCTTCTAAAGGTCAGGCTCTATATGCCTGTGGTTAACTCATTTGGATACTTAATCAATTGTCTTCCCAAGAATGGCAGGTAGGTAGTTTTGAGAGGGAGAAACCCCCTCCCCCCATGCTTGATGTGGTAAAAACCATTTCTGAGTATTTAAAAAATATTTTTATAAAATGAATTTTTGGGTAAACTCTCAAGCTACTGTAAGCCCAGTGTTTTTCTGATCACCACCATCCTTCCTCATCCTCTGTTACCTAGAGTGACCAGGTATTCTGTCCTCTGGGTTCACATTGTCACCTGAAAGTGTTGAGGTTTCTATTGTCAAACATTGTATTTTCCTGCTGTTGCTCTATTGAACACACCTCGGATGTATCAGAAAGAATAAAACAGTTTCTCACAATGGAGGGTGCTCTGGCCCAGTTTCTTGTC
The DNA here is from genome assembly GCF_030254825.1 of Meriones unguiculatus. Taxonomy (NCBI): domain Eukaryota; kingdom Metazoa; phylum Chordata; class Mammalia; order Rodentia; family Muridae; genus Meriones; species Meriones unguiculatus. The sequence continues at coordinate 32,022,606 of NC_083349.1, forward strand.
TCTGATAATGACTTATTTTAATTTTGTCTGTATCATCTGGTATACACATTTTAAAGTGTCTTTTCTGTATTCTTCTTTTCAGAGCCTGCTTCTTAGAACAGAATTAGATACAGAAACTCTCAAGACCCTTTGGAGAGGGCGCTGTACAAAATACAAATATTTTTTAAGTGTTTGGTTAAACTGTGGCCGCTTAGCTTTTGGGTGGTATATGGTTAAGGCACATCTTTCCTGAGACTGCATTAGTCATGTGACATCCCAGACACAGTTTTCTGAGCTTTAGGGTTGCAGTCTCTGTTCGGCTTCGTCTCCCCATGCTGCTGTCATTACCACACCAGCAGACCAGCAGCATTCCCGTGCCTAGAAGTGAAGTGAGCTAGCTTGACTCTTCTGTGGTTCCGTTCTTTCATTCATTTCTTTTCTAAACCTCCTATGGTGCAATATAACTCTGATGTTACATTACAACCATCCTCACTATAGCTTGGCACATACTTGTAATGCCGACTGAGTAAAAGATAACTTTCTAGAGCCTCCTCATGAAACTTGGACCACAATTTTTATAAAATGGGGGGAAAAATCACTCTTAGCCAAGAGGCAGGAAAGAGAAGCTCTTTCCTTTGAGAGGACTTTTGAGTAGTTTTAATAACAAACCATTCTGGACCACTGCTATTGTGTCCAAGAGGTACCAGCGCCTCTCACTTCTACCATCTGAGCTCGAACAGTGTCACTTGAATTCAATCAAGTACAGCCTTTCGGTTACTTTTCTCTCAGGGTCAGCTTCTAATTGTGGGTATTGTAGCCAAGTATCTTCCCAACCCCTGGTGCTCTGTGTTCATTAGACACCCTGTAAAGGTGACAGCCAGGGCTGCTCCCTGGCAGAGCAGAAAAGTGGTGGCTGTGCAGATGAGAGAGGGCTGAGGTAGGCATATTGGTCGTCCACGTGTTCAATTTTACCCGGTTGTTTCTATCGGTAAACAGCTCTTCAGAATCTATTTTAGTTACTGTAATCCTAGAACACAGAAACCGGTGTGAAGGTGTTCTAATTATTTATGATAAGGTACTATACCTCCTCCTTTACGAATAAAACCCAGCTAGCATTCTTGCTGTGCTGACGACCAATAGAACACAGACCACATTCTCTTGAATATTAGAAACTCGGTCGGGAAGCCAGAGTTGGGTGAATGTTGGTGTCCAGTTTAGGATGCTCTCAAGGGTAATCCTGAAATGCCCACACCTTACAGTTGGAATGTGTGCTTGGTTTAGAACTACCTTTCACCTGGCTGATTGTTTGGAGCACCGGGTTCTCACCTATCTGCAGGTGGGCAGGAATGAGGTCCCAGGCAGGAACTCTGATCAAGGGCATTGGTTAAGTAAAGTACAAACAGTGTAAGGAATGAAGATTGGTTCAAGTGCAAGAGAACAAAGAGCCTGCCCTCTTTCTGGTACATAGAGACATCATTTTTACTCCCCCGGGCACAGCTACACCACCCCTGCAGATCAGGACACTTTCCATTGTGTTCTTTTTTTTTTTTTTTTTTCAATGCAGTTTATTCAGGAACATTGAACAATCCTCGGACCCCGGGGAAAGCCAGCCCACAGCTTAAATAGCCTCTGGGTAGCCAACCCAGGCGTGCCACGGGGGCAATGCAGATAGGTCCACATACATGGAAGCAAGCCAGATCCTCGGCCTTAGCCAAATGTGGAGTTGTTCGTGACAGAGAGCACTCACCAACGGGAAGGTGGAAGGCAGAAACCAGCTCCATCTTTAAGGCATAGCATTCCGCAGCTCTCTACAGTTCCCCCTTTTTGTTTTAGACGCATCAGTCAAGAGTAGAGGTCTGATCTCTGATATTAGAAATAAATTGGGACTTTGTACAGATGTTCATTTAGGTGTCATCCACCCAAAGAGCATCAGACCGTCCGATACCTTTTTCTCAGAGGCGGGACCTGGGGCATCAACCCGCATGCAATCAGACATGCTCTTCTCTGGGTCCAAAGCGGCTGACCCTGAGTGCAGTGCTTAGCCTCGCATCCTGAGCGTATCATTTTAGCTTTTTATGGTATCCAACCATGCTTGGGGAGAATGTCCTGCTTCAATGGCTGTAAAGGCCTGAATGATCATGGCTGCATCACACTGTTGTGAGACTCTAATCTTGCATATATACCACAGGCAAACCAAGGAGACCAACACCAGAAGGCCTGCTAACACTCCCATGCCCGCCCATTCCTTCAGATGATTCATGGCTGCAGCAATCCATGTTGATAATCCTGTGGCTAGTCCTGCGTCCACTCCGGTAGAATTTACTGTGACAATGGCCACTCTCAGCTGCTCCATCCATTGTGTTCTTAATCAGGCTCCTTGAAGCTGAATAGGGGACCTTGCAATTCTCTGTATGAGTCAGGATCATGGACAGGCATTTTTCTGAGCATTTAATGAAATGACAGCATAGAGAAACGAGCAGAGTTAAAAGTAAAAGCCTGGTAGTGATGCCATCTCCTTGGGCTAGAGCTCGTGGGAGGCCGTAGCCCATCTCAGAATCGGCGTTAGAACAAGGAGTACATCCCAAGGGAGCATTAAGGATTATCTTATCACCGAGGGTCAAGAACTCAGCCACCCTGTAGACACGAGCTAGGGAAGAAACAAACCTCTCCCGGGTTCACCCTCAGGCTTCCTGCAGTGGTTCTTAATGGCTGAAAGCAGCTGGCTGCAGAGGTGTTCCAGCCCTTGGTGACTCAAGCTTCCGGCCAAGGAGGGTGGAGAGGGCTGAAGAGACAAGACACTGGCACGTTCTCCCAACATAACCCTGCCTCTGCATTTCACCCTAAGCTCTTGGCTTTCCTTCTTGATTTTCAGCTCTGAGCCTTATGCTCTCAGTTTCCCTGCTTCTCAGGATTTCCTCACTCTGCTCGCTGTATGCGCCACAGCATGGTGTGATTGGCACGGAAGGTCGGCTCCATCTGCGGGTGGCAGCGCCTCCCACCCGCCCTGCACAGCTTTTGCTCAGCATCCAGGGTGTGCAGAGCACTCACTCACACCAGCATCCTCACCTGCGTGGGCCTTGTAGTCTCAACTGCCTTCCGGAACAGGAAACCTTTTCGGCACCAATATTTTGAAGTCACGCTTGGAGGCTGCAAATCTGTCACTGTTATATCCTTTCACATAGCGCCGTTTATATTTTGAGTGTTGCGTAGTAAATTGTAATTGCCACCAACTAAAATAGATCTAGGAAATAGGAAGTGTGGGCATTTCTCATAATTCCCTCTTCTCGTTGAAACTTCCCCTCGGTGTGACTGCAGTAACAGCTCTTGCATAAAATACCAAGGAACGTGCTGGCCTGAACGGAACAAAACTGCATAGCCTCAGCAAACTGCATTAAGCTTATAGTTTCAGGCCTAGCCAGTTTTCTCTCCGCAGAAATTTTGAAGACGTTGTTGAGAATACATCTACTTGTCAAAGCCCCGATGACTAATTTAAGTTCCTGGGAATGCGGTCACTGGAAATGCACGAATGAGTGAAGAATAGAATTTACAGTGTTGCCATCCTCTTTATAAGGAGCCAGTGGAAAAGCTCAGATCTCAGAGTTAAGCCCCGTGGTTCTCTGGCTGCATTTGTATCCTTTGGACACAGGGAAACTCCAGCATGTAGGACTTGCCCTGGCTTCCGCTAAGCATTGCAGTGACTCATGCCCAGCACTGTTGCTGTGGACAGAACAATTATGTACAGCCTGTTAACCCCCACATCTCCACCTAAAATATCACGGCATCAAGAGATGGAGTCCTATGGGGAGGCCCCTGAAGTGGAAGTTTATGGTTTCTTTGAAGACTCAGTTGAGTCGTGTGATGTTTTCTGGAGGCTGGCTTGTGAGAGAGAGCATGTGATGATGTTTTGCTGTGAGCTCTCATTCTAGGGGTGTGCCTTTGGCCAGCTGAGAACATCCATGGGTGGACACTGAGGAGAGGACATGTACAGGAACCCACGGACAGTGAGACATCGCTTTTTGGATTGACATCACTGTGCCGATCTTCATGCTTCAACACTTGATTTTGCAGAAAGACACTTTCCAGAGAGCTTCTTGGGGCAATCCAGCTGAGTCCCGAGGCTTTTGCTGACCTATGCTGATTCGTGTAGCTGCTTGGTGTTGGCCTTTGGACTGGACTGCTGGTATCCAGACAATGAAGAGTGGACTCATCCCAAAGAAGTTACTTCTAAAAAGCTCCACAGCCCCCTTTACCTAATAACCTTCTTCCTCCCCTACCTCTGCTCAGTGGATGGAAGGGAGGTAGAAGCATTTAGGAACCCTAAATAAAGTAGCTTTGGTGAAAAATCTAAGTCTACAAGCCACAAATGAAGGAAACTGGTTTTTCTCATGAAAGAGACCCAAAAGAGAGACCCTTCAATACTTGTATATGTGAGGAAAAGCCAGTGTTCACCAGACACTGACTGCCCTGACTTGCAGCCTCCAGAATTGTATCGGCCGCTCAATCTAGGCTATTTTGTCATAGCTGCTCAATAGGTGAAAACTGGCTTCTTTGGTGTTTTTCCCTGCTCCTTCATTGCTCTCATTATTTCACTTTTTTATGGTCAGTCACTAAAATGCTATTGATTCTACTTCCAAAGTACATTTAACTTGACCTCCACCTCTACTCTTAGTGTCCACCAGCATGACTGTACTGGGCTATTGCTTGCCTCCTGACAGGCTCCTGCAAAGCTCCATCCTATCATGCCTTCCTGGTTTCTTCTCCACACAGCACCTTGAAACATGAGTCTACTGACTCCAACTATTTATTTTACAAAGCCAAACTTGAAGAAAACTCGCAGGAATAACACAGTGATCAACCATGTAGCCATCACTTGTCTTGTTATTCAGTTCAATCAGGCCTTTCAGTAGGCATCAGGTTCTCACACTCTTGGCATCTTATTGTCCTTCCAATCACTGTCATAGTAAGTGTGCATTTCTCTGAAGACCTATTCATTAACCATTTCTATCTATAATCAAACTTACTCCTTTTCAATGCTAAAATGCATATAGCTACACACATCATATACTAAACAATTTATTGAACAAGAGAATCAATGTATATTGTTTTATACCTTAATAGAGTTTATGTACTCATGTATTTAAAATAAATTTGCAGGATCCTGTTTTCAAGAGCAGAAGCTGGACAGAGAGAGTCCAGTGGAGGTGAGCTGGGCATGGGACCCAAGCCCCATTGTTTTCCATCCTGAGGAAGCCTGTGGGTGCCAGACCAGCATTCAGCTTGGAGCTCTTTCTACCTGCTCCCTATCTGCCTGGCCCACCTGGGTCACGGACACTAAGTCCAACAGAGACATTGAACTCAGTGGAGATGAGCTGAGTCTGGGACCCCAAGTTCCATTGTCCTCCAATCAGAGGATGCCTGTGTGAGGCTGAGTCAGCTTTTGGCTTGTAGATAGAAAGCTACCTGCTCCCCATCTGCCTGGTTTTAGCTCAGAATTCTACTAGACATTCAAAGAAGAGCTAATACCAATATTCCTCAAACTATCCCACAAAATAGAAACTGAAGAAACATTGCCAAACTCACTCTATGAAGCCACAGTCTACAAAGCCACAGTCACTCTGATACCTAAACCACACAAAGACTCAACAAAAAGAATTTGAGACCATGTAAACCCATGTACTTACTGTCACTTGATTTTTGACAACAGAGCCAAAATCATACAATAGAGAAAAGACAGCATCTTCAACAGATAGTGCTGGTCTAACTGGATGTCTACATGTACAAAAATGCAAATAAATCATATTTATCTCCCAGCACAAAACTCAAATCCAAGTGGATGGAAGACCTTAACATAATACCAGATACACTAAACCTATTAGAAGAGAAAATGGGAAAGAGCCTCTCACTCATTGGCACAGGAGATAGCTTCCTGAACAGAACACCAACAGCTCAGGCTGTAAGATCAACAATTAATAAAAGGGACCTCTATAATCTGAAAAGCTTCTGTAAGGCAAAGGACACTGTCAATAGAACAAAATGACAATCTAGAGACTGGGTAAAGATCTTCCTCAATGGTACATCCAACAAAGGGCTAATATCCAAAATATATAATGAACTCAAGGAATCAAATACTAATATACAAATAACCCAAATTAAAAAAAATGGAGCACAGAACTAAACAGAGCTCTCAAGAGAGGAATATTGAAGGGCTGAGAAGCACTTAAAGAAATGCTCAGCTTCCTTAGTCAGCAGAGAAATGCAAGTCAAAACAAGCCTGAGATTCCATCTCACACCAGTCAGAATGGCTAAGATCAAAATCTCGAGTAACAGCACATGTGGCCAGGGTGTGGAGAAAGGGGAACACTCCTCCATTACTGGTGGGAGGGAGCGTGTAAACTTGTATAGCCACTTTGAAAATTAATTTGGTGCTTTCTCAGAAATTTGAGAATAGCTTTACCTTAAGACTCAGCTATACCTCTCCTGGGTATATACCCAAAAGACTCTACCACACAGCAAGGACAGTTGCTCAACTATGTTCATAGCAGCTTTATTCAATACAGCCATAATCTGGATACAACTTACATATCCCTCAGCCAAAGAATGGATAAAGAAACTGAGGCACATTTACACAATGGAATACTACTCAGCTATTAAAAACAAAGAAATCATGCAATTTTCAGGCAAGTGGATGGAAGTAGAATAGATCATTCTGAGTGAGGTAACCCTGATCCAGAAAGACACACATGGTATGAACTCACTTCTAAGTGAATTTTAGTCATATAGTACAGGATAAGTATGCTGTGAAGCACAGACCCAAAGAAGATAAATAACATAGAGGATCTAAGGTAGGATGCATAGATCTCACTTGGAAAGGGAGAAAGAATAGACAGAGGTAGTAGCTAAAGAGAGGGAACAAGATTAGGAGGGGGGGCACAGAGAGATAAGAGAGTGGAGATCAGACTAGGAAAGCAAGGGTGAGAGGACAGAAGGCCTACAGAGAAAAGAGAAATGGAGGGTGAGGGTATCTCTGTGACAAGTTAGAGACCTAAGTCAGGGAAGGCTCCTGAAAGGATATAAGGGATACTCAAGAGACTCCTAGTAGCAGAGGCCATAAAAACTAAAGAGGACACCAAACCATCCACAAAAACTTCGGCCTAAAATTTACCCTGCCTATAAGGTATGCAGGAGTAAATATAGAGCAGACAGAGCAGAGATTGGGGGAATACCCAACCAATGCCTGACCCAGCCAAAGACCCACCCTCGAGGAGAGTGCAACCTCTGACACCAAAAGATGCCCTGCTAAACTTGCAGACAGGAGCTTGACAGAATTGTCCTTTGAGAGGCCCTTCCCAGCAGTTCCTCAAAACAGATGTTGAGACTCACAGCCAAACATTGGGCGATGCTTAGGGTGCCTTGTGGAAAAGTGGGAGGAAAGAGAAAAGGACCTGGAGGTGACAGGAGCACCACAAGAAGACCAACAGAGCCAACTAACCAGGGCCCTGAGGGGTTTGATGAAACTAAAGCATCAACCAAGGACTGTGCATGAACTGGACCCAAGTCCCCTACAAAGATGTAGCAGATGGGCAGCTTAGACTTCCTGTGGATCCTCTAGTAAGGGAAGTGGGAACTGTACTGGACAAGGACTCTCTTGCCAGCCCTTTGATCACTTTCCCCTGGCAGGACTGCCTTGCCAAGCCACAGGGGAGGAGAACAGGCTCAGCCCTGTTGCAGCTTGATGAGCTGGGCTGGATAGGAAAGGGAGCTCCCCTTTTCTAAGGAAAATGAGAGGGGGAAGGAAGGGAAGATAGAACTGGGAAGGGAGGAGGGAGGAGGCTATGACAGGATGTAAGGTGAATTTTAAAAAAAAAAAAAAATAAATAAATATATATACAAAAAATAAAATAAATTTACACAGAAAGCCAAATAAGTGGGGCAGAGATATGAACTCTGTCCCTGGGAAGCAGCTTCACACTTCCTCACATCTGTGTGTCGCCCTGAGATCAGTTCTAGCTGATGCCATGTGGAACCCTCTGTGCTTTACCTTTAAGCATTGAACTTCACCAGTTTAAAGGTCACCAGGGCCTGTTACAGCCACCTTGAAGAGACAAGGAAAAAAGCCACCTGATAGACTATCATAAAGACATAAAGTTTTCTGGTGTGAACTTGGCATTCATTCATTTAGGTGATATACCCCTAATCCAAAAATTCAAGATGTTGTTAAATCCAGAGGTCTGAGAACAAACATGATGCCGTGCACAGGGAATTCTCTCTGACCTCATGTGAGAGGTCATGGTGTGGTCAAGAGATCTCAAGGCTCAATGACTGTCGTGCTGCTTCTGACATAATTTTTTGCTGCATTTGTCTCCTCTGGATATGAGGAAACTCCAGCATGTCAGCGTCACTTTTTCTGGCTTACAGCTAAGCATTTGAAATGACATGTGAGACTTATGCCCAGCATTGCTGCTGTGGACAGAATGATTATTTTCTCCTCAAAGATAGTGTAGAAAACCACCTCAAGCTGTGTGTACATGGTGCATATGTGACACAAATGAATCTCACGTACAGAATTGGATTTCGTCCCGAAGACATCTTATTATGTATATAGGGAAATATTCTAGAATCTTTTTAAAAATTGTTATCTCAAACACCCCTTTTCCATGGTCTGCATAGCTTCAGGGATTGACCTGACTGGGACAGGGAAGGATTGAAGAAAGGTCAAATACACAGGCCCAGGTATAGAATGGCTGAGATGGAGTACCCTGGACTCTGATGGAGAAGCCCCAGCCATTGCCCTCCTCCAAGCTCAGTGTGTTTATTATATACTGTTGAACAGGGAGGTAGGGTTACTGCACACTGTCAGAAAAAAAGATAGGTTTAGCTAATCTTGGTAGGGACAGTCTCTGTAAGAGGAGTCTTCAGGTTAAAAACATCCAGGGGATAAAGCTATAGTGGATATTTTCTGCACACAATGTCAACATTCACACTCAAACCCAGGGAAGGCTTTGCTGTCTCCCTGAGCCTCCCCAGGGGAAGCCCATGCCATTCCCATTGGTCTGAGGCATTGGTTTTTGTCATGGCCACACCATCTCAACAATCCACATTCACTCAGGACTTCATTTGCTCCCTACTCTTCTTGTCTCAAGCCCTTCTGATAAGGCATATCTATAATATGATCTAGGTCTGGTCTTGGGGATACAGAGACAAAATTCAGAAGACTAGCACCCAGAAAATTAGGAGAATAAAAGAGAAAATAAAATTGAGGTTTGTGTTCAGCAGCTCTTCATGACTATACAGATGCTTGAGGAAACCAATGTATGAAAAGGTTAATTGAGCTACAATTTTGGGATTTCAGTTAGTGCCTGGTTATATCATCTGCTTTGTGGTACCTGCAGGGCGCTTTCCTAATGCCAGGGTGCCTTGGAGGCCAAGGATTTTAGACCTGTGCCTTTGGTGAATCTAATTCCTAACTGTAGCTGGAGTGCTCAGAATTCACTAATCATTGGGAAGAGGAAACAGTTGGGGTTGTGCAGAACCTAGAAACTGGAGAAACTGGAGGGGGAGATTGGAGCATGTATGATTGAAATTCATTGTACATGTGTATGAAAGTTTGAAGTTCTCGAAGAATAAATGAGAGATACTTTTTGGAAGTCACTGCTTGTATTGCTGTGCATGTCTTCTCCATTCCTCCAGCCTTACTGAACAGAATTAGGCTGAGTCTGACTGAAGGGCACCGACTCCAGTGAAAACAAAGGTCACTATCCGGGAGAAGGTGGAAATGTAGTCACTTCAGCTTTTTGAAATGGCATGATTGGCCTCATCTCTTCTGAGCTTCTACACCCTACATCTGGGGGAACTCCAGTGTTATTTCAATGATGATCCATCTAAGCCTCTTTTTTTTTTGCCTCCAGTGTATTTTATATTAATGATGAGTAACATCATTAATGGAACACAACTAATCTAGTATTTATCCATCATCAAGCCACTGGCTGAAAGGACTCTAAGTTTCAGAGATGGAAGGGCTCTATTTTTTTTTTTATCAATTACATTTTATTAACTCTGTATCCCAGCCGTGTCCCGATCCCTCATTCCCTCCCAGTCCCTCCCTCCCTCCCTCATCTCCACCGTGCCCCTTTCCAAGTCCACTGATAGGGGGGACCTCCTCCCCATTCATCTGATCCTGTTTTATCAAGTATCTTCAGGACTGGCTGCAAAGCCCTCCTCTGTGGCCTAACAGGACTGCTCCTCCCTTCGGGGGTGGGGAGACCAAAGAGCCAGTCATTGAGTTCCTGTTAGAAATAGTCCTTGTTCCCCTCACTTTGGGAAACCAATTGGTTACTGAGCTACCACAGGCTACATCTGAGTGGAGGTTCTAGGTTATATCCATACATGGTCCTTGGTTGAATGTCAGTCTCAGAAAAGACCCTGTGCCCAGATATATTTGGTCCTTGTGGAGCTCCTATCCTTTCCCCATCAGACTAACTCCCCTTCTTTCTTATGATTCCCTGTACTCTGCCAAAGGTTTGGTCATGAGTCTTTGCTTTGAAAACACTGCTAGTTAGAGTCTTTCAGATGCGCTCAGTAGACTCCTGTCATACGTTCAATGCACATCCCATCTGTCTTTCTAAATGAGGATTGATCATCTTACCCCATGTCCGCTCAATTGATTATCTTTTTTAGGTGCATAAATTTCATTATGTTTATCATATCTTATAGGTCTATATAAGTGAGTATATCCCATGTTTGTCTTTCTCCTTCTGGGATATTTCACTCAGAATGATCTTTTCTAGATCCCACCATTTGCCTGCAAATTTCATTATTTCCTCCTTTTTGATTGCTGAGTAGTATTCCATTGTATACAAATACCACAATTTCTGTACCCATTCCTCCGTTGATGGACATCTGGGTTGTTTCCAGGTTCTGGCTATTACAAATAGAGCTGCTATAAACATGGTTGAGCAAGTGTCCTTTTTGTGTACTTGAACAAACTTTGGGTATATACCTAGCAGTGGTATAGCTGGGTCTGGAGGAAGCACTATTCCTATTTGTCTTAGAAAGCGCCAGATAGATTTTCAGAGTGGTTGTACCAGTTTACATTCCCACCAGCAGTGGAGGAGGGTTCGGAAGGGCTCTATTTTGTTTTTGCCGTGAGCCTAGATAAGGCAAGTGCTTACTTCTAAGTATGTATTGCAAGGCTCATTAGTCATCATTTGTAAGCTGACCCAAGAAACAAGGGCCACTAGGTCTAAGTAATAAGTAGTCACATATAGGCAAGGCAGGCAAGCCCAGGGAAAGTAAAGAAGGAAACATACAATTAAAACTACGTAGCTAGAAATGATGGGATTAAAGATGAACACCATAGCATTTGGCTTTCCACTTGGGATCTAGCCATTGAAATGAGGTCTTATTGCTTGGGCAGCAAATGCCCAAAGCCCCAAACCCAAAGATGGCACTGAGTCATCTTGCCGGCTCTTAATATTTGGATAAAGTCCCTTTGCTGCTTTGTGAGCAGTGGGCGCCTTTATTACAGTGCTTTGAGTAAGATACCAAAACACTCAGAAACATCATGTCTAAACCCAGACCACTGACTATAATCCCATGTGCTCTGACCATGACTCAATGCAAATGATTTTCAGGACTTCAGTTGAACCATGCTTCTAGTTCATTTCAACTGCTATAGGGAGAAGTTGATTGTACTCTAGAAATGTGTATCCTTTACTGACACATTTCTACTTTAAATGAATGTAAGAGTTTCTACAAATGTAACCAAAATACATCCACACAGTTTGGAGGACGTCCAGTCTATTACTGTGCATATCATGACTGACAACATTTTACAATTTGTATTTAGAAGTATCTTTAAGAGCTGATAATACATTTTTTTCTTTGCATTTGATTGAAAGGGTAATTACATATATTCTAGAAATTAAAGGATGAATACAATTAAAACTATTCATAATTTGACCACTCCAAAGTAACCATTCTAGTAAGTATAGGGGAATAGATGGTTTTCTATTTAGATTTTTTTGTTTGTATGTTAGCCTGCAAAATAAATTTCTCCATCTAAGTTATTAAACTTTTCACTTCTCACCTTTTGTTCATTATTCCAGTTATAGCAAGTTACTGGGTAAAACTTAAAGGGTTTTGATCCTGTGTGGGCATATTCTCTTGACTGTTCTTGAACTGATAAACATTCGTCCTTTGAGTTGTCATCTAAAAATAAGCAAAAGAAAATGAACCCAAATTTTGTGAATAAGGTAAATTCGAAACCTGTCATTCTTAATCAAACAGAGGGTGATTAACATGTAATGACAGAGCTTGAGACTGTCACAGAGGCAGGTTCTAAAGTGTTTAAAATATTTTAGATAATGGAGGCACTTAGCAAATAAACATAGATTTGTGTATGTGGTATCTTTAAGAAAAATAATCATTTCAACACTTAAGCTTTGGTGAGAAAGTTACATATGGCAGCATCAGCCTTTTTGTCAAGAAGAAAGTGAAGGAAACACTGCTATTTTAACCATTCAAAGTATTAAAGGTACTATCTGTTTTGACAATTCGTTTTCTAAATCACATGAAAATGCTTACAATAAATTTTTAAAAATGAAAAAGGTTTTTAAAAAGTCAGGCCAGGCAGTGGTGGTACATGTCTTTAATACCTGCATTTGGGAAACAGAGGTAGTTGAATCTCTGTGAGTTCAAGGCCAGCCTGGTCTACAGAATGAGTTTCAAGACAGCCAGAGCTACACAGAGAAACCCTTTCTCAAACAAACAACCCATTAGTTTTATTATTTCATCTGAGTTTATGCACAACATCGCAGGAAGATGAAGGGCAAAGAAGTCCTGTTTACTCTCATGACACTTGGAGGAAGAGACTAGATTATGTATTTATATCTTGTACAATTGCAAGGAATGAGAGGGATAAAAAAAAAGAAAAAGAAAGGAGAGAAAGTAAAGTAAAAAGGAAACATGAAGGAGAAGGGAGGAAGTTAGAAAGGAATGTGAGAAGAATGCGGAAGGGAGACAGATGGCTCTTCCAAGTTCCTCTATTGAAGAAGGTAACACTTAGAGATGAAATTGTGAACTCAGCTTTAACCTAGTGGATTCTAAATGTTCTCAAGGAATTTAAAGATAGCAGGGAACTTTTATAATATTTCCCATATTCCAAAACCCTAAAAATGGTACAAATTGAAGATTGCAGATGATGGAGCAGATACAATGGATGTCACCTTCTGGTAATTTCTAGAGATCAGCCTTTGGAAACCTGTTTAGGTTTACAAAGCCATGCACAGGGCCTCGAAGGAAGGGTCGTTAGTGACCACAAAGAGAGTGGAACGTGGAACAAGGTTTCAGAACCCAAGATCATCAGGGATGAACTACCTTGAGCAGACATGGGATGTTAGCGACTTCATCAACTTAATACTTGACCAGGTCTTATAGCCCTGAATCTATCACCTTTTCGGGTAGATGCTCATGAGGCACTATTGAATGCTTTTAAAAATTAAGCCAGAGTTTGTAAGTTTCAACAGTGATTAAACTGTTCTTTAGTGTCGCAGACATAATATTAGAATATTAGATGCCTATACTTTAAGTATCTCAGTACTATACCACAGCTCTCAGCACCATAAAAATAGATAAACAGCAGGTAACCCATACCCCGAACACCATTTATGTCCAGTTTGCCATTCGTCCACTATTTCTACTCACCATTAAGAAATTAAGGGGAAAGGTAAATCATACAGCTTTTAAGGAATATTTTCTTGGGGTGAAAAGGAAAGAAAATGTATAAAGCAACATGATAAGGCAAGGCTCTCTTTTTGGAAACCTATATTTTGAGTGAAATGAAGGCAGAGAATCCAGGTGCAATGGCATATGTGTGGAATTCTAGTATTGAGGAACCTGAGGCAAGAGGATTGACAGTTTATAGCCAGTGTATGAGACATAGTGAAACCCTGTCTCAAACAAATCAAGAAAACAAAAAATTAAAACCAAACGTCAGAGAAAATAAATAAAAACAAAGAAATGAGACAGAACTAGACCTAGAAAAATATATTACAGAGATTAGATAATTAAATTAAATGGTTGTAAAGAAACAAGGCTTACAGTGACTATAATTCGTGTGTGTGTGTGTGTGTGTGTGTGTGTTGGTGTTGGTGTTTGGCATTGAACCCAGTGAGTTCTGCCCCTGAGCCCTAACCAGGCTATAAAGTTACTGTTTATTGCATTTCACCTTAGAAAGACCATCATTTTAGAGGTTAAATTATTTTTTAAAAAATAAGGTAATACATAGAAGATGAACAGTGTATTTCCATATAAATGCTGTTATTAGAGTGATTTCCTCTCAGATAAAGGAAGATACACATCTGAGATTGGGGCAATTGTGGGACATTATCCAGAGAGACCTTTTATAGTCATAGAAGGAGAACTGAGTACCCATGAGCAAGTGGGAGATGGAGCAGTGCGTGCTGAAGCACATTCTCGAATAAGGCTGTGAATAGAGGAATGTAGAAAGAGAAACTGGAGAAGGCAGAGAAGCTTCTGTCTCCTGGATCATCTAGAGAAGGCCACCTTGCTAATTCTTTTTGGAATTCTGACATACTGGCATTTAATTTAGATTGTTTAGTCACTAAATGGGTCATGTTCTGCTCAGCAGCAGCAGGAATAGAATATAATAGCTAATAAGGATTACTTTTCAAAGAATTTACACTGACTCAAACTCAATTGCTCTCCAACCAGATGATCATTCAATTCAAAAACAGTTACTATAGAAGAATCAGCAATTATCTATTTTCAAGCAATTTGTTTTAGTCTGGTACCTGTAACCTTCATGCTAAGAAAAGAAAAGGCATTGTCCTTCTTCCTGTCACTACTGGGTTCATTTCAGTTGGTGATTTTCTCAGTTAGGGTTACAATTACTGTGATGAAACACGGAGACCAAATGGAACTTGGTGGGGGAAAGTGTTTATTTAACTCACAGTTCCATACTTCATCAAAAGCAGCTCATCAAAAGCAGTGAGGGCAGGAACTCAAGCAGGGCAGGAATGTGAAGGCAGGAGCTGATGTAAAGGCCATGGCAGAGTGCTGCTTACTGGCTTGCTCCCCCACAGCTTGTTCAGCCTGCTTTCTTATAGAACCCAGGACCACCAGGTCAAGGGTTGCCTCACTAACATGGGCCGTGCTCTGTGACATCAATTGCTATTTAAGAAAATGCTGTACAGGCTTGCCTACAGCCCTATCTTATGGAGACATTGCATTAACTGAGGCTCCCTTCTCTTGGATGACTCTAGTTTGTGTCATGTTGATGTAAAACTAGCCAGCACAGGGATGGTGAGGGTTTTTCCACATCATTTTATGTAAACATGACAACCCTGATATAGAAGCACCATTGTCTACTTACAAATGAAATTATTGATTTTTCAGGGAAAAACAAACAACCTGATGCATGCCTGTTTGTGGTAGAATGACAAAAACACAATACTCAGACATAGATTAGAATGTAGGTGAAATTGAATTATCTGTAGAGAGAACAAATAAAAGAGATAGATGATAGATAGACGACAGATATGATGGCTGATAGATGATAGGGATGACAGCTGACGAGAGCTGATAGAATGATAGCTAGACAAATAAACAGGTGATAGATGGATAGATATGATAGCTGATAGAAAAGCTGCCAGAAGAGGACTGGAGAAATACACAAAGAGTCTTTCACGTAGAATTTTGTGTGACCCAAAGTTTGCAGAGCAAAGTTTTGGCCTAGATAGTTATTAGAGAGAAAATTCTGCTGGGCACTCCATCTAGCCTCCTGATTTCCTCTCAGATAAAGGAAGACAACAATAGACGTCTCTCATAACGACTCCCAAGAACTAGGAATGAATACTGTGACACTGAAGAGCTCTCAAAGTGTTGATTCAACACTCTGTGGTCCACTTAGGATCCCCAAACCAATTTGTGACTCATTCAACCCTAAGAGGTAATCTGTTCTGAAGGAGAGAAAGAGGCATTGTAAATCAGGTGGCAATCAACGAATCCAAAGAGAACTGAACATATTTTTTTTGTTCAAATGAACAGAAGATGTTGGTATGAATGGCATGCTCTCTGAGAATGAGTAGACACAGCAAGGGCTGCTTAGCAGAGGTGAACATAATACAAGAGAATCTTAAAAAGAAAAAAGCATGTCCAGAGACATCTTGGAGAAGTGTCTTGAGTTAGGTCATCAAGATGTATGAGATCACTTAGATAGAGTTTAGACAACTGCAAAGTAGAACAATATGACCAAGGACAGGCTGAAGACCTTAACGCAAGTGCAGAGCCAAGGGCAGCTGGAAACTCTTAAGCACTAAATGAGAAGGAGAGAGTAATTTTGACATCAAAGGCATCAGTCTGACAAATGAAAATCAAATTGGATAGACTTTAATGCAAACAGCTGGGTGTGATTCGACCTAAAAAGGCAGATTTCCTGGAGTCGGCCAAACATTCATTAGAACCCCACATGCCTCCCAAAGAGAATGTAAATACATATTTTTTAATTTCCAAGTTTTTTTTCCATTCCACACAATGGAGAAGTGATGAAGGCGAGATAAAAGAGGGTTCATGACAGCCCTTGGGATGATTTGATAGCCACACTTCCATTAGCTCAAATGTTTCTCTCTATTCTCCTTTCTACATTTTCCTACCTTACTGTCTCCTATCACCCCTTTTAATGTGTACGGAACAATGCGAAGAGATAATATATCTGAACACGATGAATAAATTCAAAGGGTCCCTGTCTTCCCACTGACAGCCTTTTTTATATTGGAGACATTTCTGTATGAACCAATACTTTCCAACACCTTACACAAGAGCAAGAGCCATTTCTGCCTCCCGACATGTGCCTTGCAACTGGGCTGTCTACGGAATGCAGATAGAGTGGAAATCCACTGGCTGTTGTTTAGACCAGCCAAGGGAGGCTGCTCATTTGCTGATGGAGAGTTTAGATTCATAGTAAGTGGACAAAGAGAACAATAGCTTACTAGCAATCCCTACACAGTTCTTACAGCGGCTCCAGAAACATCTTTGCTGTTTTCTTAATGGTAATGCCCCTTTGCTTTCAATCAGTGAACAAACAAATATCCAGTTCAAAGGATCAACGTGGCTGCAAAAGGCAATCCTGTTGCCGTCCTTCCTTCCTTCTTCTGTTGTAATTGCCTACTTACCCAAGAAGCACTGGTGCCACTAACATTGCTTATTAAGTATCCTAAGAAATTAGCAAATGACAGGACATCTAGTAGGCACCAGATACATATTTGATATGTTAATAAATGATATGAGCCAGAAATCTGTAAATGGGTTTAGACATGATTAAGTACAGAGGGAGAGATAAGACACCGTCGGTTTCATTAAGTCATCATTAGCTGTTTAAATTACCTCCTGTTGCAGGATCTGCAGAGCAAATTCAAAGCCCCCAAATCGAAATTCAGGATTAATCTGTGGTTCAAACAAGGCAAAGCAGAAACAAAATCCTCAAGCTTTCCGTGTCTGTTTGCCTGGTTTCAGGGTCCAAGCAAGGATGCCTAAGCAGCATGTAGGAGATTTTAAGCTAATACACCACTTACTGTGCTTGGCGGGTGGATCATGAATGACTTCATTGACCCAAGGCTTTGTTCTTGTTCTTGTGCCCTTCTAGATTATTCTATTGATATGATGAAGAAAGACGTGCAGGTGAGAGCTAATGGGCTCAGCAGACACTAAGACCAGCTCCTTTCTGTTTACTCCCTGCAGCCCCTGCTGGTTTCAAGTGTTTTTCATTTGAAGGTATGTTTTGTTGACATAATAAACCATTTAGGGCCAGCCCTGATTTCCTTGAAAACTCAAGCTTGCAAATCATAAAGAAGAAAATGGAGTAATGATGTATTTTGGTTTTGCCCAGAAAACCTGTGTGTCTTAGGCTGACAGGAGTGCAACAAAGCCTTCCAAACTGGTGGAGAGAGGGGTATTTTACATATCATATTTAGAGCAACCAACTTCCCAGCTTTATTGATATTAGTAATCCCCTAAAGTGATTACAACATAAAAAGCCACACTAAGATAAGATTTGCCAAGCATAATTTCCCCCGTAGGGGATGTATGTATTTTGTTCAGAAAACACAAAAGTAGTATGTGTGTTTGTGTGCATGCAAGCATGCATATGTACATCTAAGTATGAACTGCAAACATTTGTAGCAGGATTAGGTTAGGTTTTTTTTATAAAAGTCAGTGGTGGTTAACAAAGAACTTGTAAACTAAAAATTAAAAAAAAAAAACTTAAAAAAAAAACACTTTTAAATTGGAGGTTAGAAAGCTAGCCCAATGGTTAAGAGGACTAGGGTTTGGTCTCCAGCACCTAAATGGGTGGTTCACAACTACTTGTAACTTCAGCTCTTGAAGAGCTAATACTCTCCTCTAGCCCCTGCAGGGCCCTCCTTTCACCTGGCTGTACCGACACATATTCACATAGTTTAAAATAAAATAAATGTAAGATATACATTGAATATCAGATGTTAGCATTTGCACGGAGTATGAGACCAACCTCATCTCGGTAAGTACTTGCAGGCTTTTCCAGCCCACTGAGTATCAATTAACAGCAGCAGTTCTCTTAGGCATGTGCTGAGTGGAATTACAGTTCTTCAAATAAGCTCATGCAGTAACAAACAAGATTTGGCTCGCCTAAATTTAATTTTAAATTATTCTGGTTTTTCAGAATACTTAGATATATTGATTCTATTTTTGTTTCACAAAATTTGCCTTTTCCCTCCTTTATCTCACCCTCCTCGTTGCCTGGGCATGATGCTACATATCTGCAATTCCAGCAGTGAAGGGGCTGGAGCAGGGGGATGCCCAGTTCAAAACCAGCCTGGTATAGGCAGCAAGACACTGTCTCCCAAACAACATCCTAGTTTCTCTTTTCTTTTTACTGCTAGAGGAACAAAACAGACTGTCATTATTTTGAACACAGCACACGTTTAAGATTGTTGAATTCAGAAATGTGTTTAAGAAGAGTCGAATTGAGCTGTTCCAAGTTCCTATACTATATTATTATTATTTTTTTTAATTCTCTCTACCATTAGGAAATTTGCCTACATGGTGAGACTTTAAACAAACCCGTTCATCCTAGAGCGAAATAATTTTAAATCTAAATAATTTTGATGTTACCACTAGGCTTTAGAATATGTGAACAAAAGGAAGAAAGAAAAAAAAAAGAATAAAAGATTAAATTCAAAAGTAACTACACAATAGCAGGAAGAATGCACAGCAGAAGCAGCTGGGAAGCAGCGGCAGTCATTTGCGGGTCGTCCTGACTTTACAGAAACGGTTATCTCAGCAGCGAGGCGGCTTCCAGTAGTTAGCGATAGGAGCCAGAGAGGTTAAAACAGCTCATCACTTTATCAGGATTACTGAGGGTATGAGGGATGCCTTAATGGTCTGGCAGTCCTTTTTGTCACAATTTAATGGCATATCGATCTTGCAGAGTGAACAATCATGACCTTCAACTGTTTACAGATGCTTCGGAGGGAACAGGCTTAAGGAGCTTATTCGAGGGAAGCTGAGAAGGTTCAGCCTTGACCAGTCAAGTTGGGGAAGCCAAACAGCAATCAAAACATCCCAGTATGGGAACTGCTTTCCACTGGGGGTGGCACCTACGACTAGGAAGATCACAAGTGCCTCCGGAAAAGCCAGGGGTGTTACAGGCAATCAATAAATCAACCAGAAGTGTCATTAACCCAGAGAGAGAGGGAGAGGAAGGGAGCGAGGAGCGAGAGCCCGTGCGTACACACTCACACGTGTGCCCACACGGCAGTGAAAGATGGCCCTTTGCATTGAGCCTGCCTTTCTGCTGGTTCAGCTGTTCAAGAGGTTTCCTTGGGTGCCTTCAAGATTCAAAACCCTCGCAGCAGCTGCCTGGATCCTGGGTTGAGCTCATTATCTGTTAAAAAAAAAATAAAAATAAAAACAAGGAAAGAATAAAGCAAAATGATACTTTTCTCTGAAACATTATTATTAATTGGAAGGTTGTAGGAGGTATTTTCTTGCATTCTGTGAACTTGCCTGCTCAAATGTGGAGAGTTTCTGAGTAAAAAAAAAAAAAAGAAAGAAAGAAAAAAATAATTCGTTGAAGTTAAATTCTCAGAAAGGGCAGGGATGAGACAGAGGACACCCATCTAGACAATCTGGTTCAGTGAATCTAGTCTGTGTCAGTGTTGGATCTTAAATCCAGTTAGATCATCCAGGTTCTGGTTGTTGTACAGACATAAAGCACTGTCCTCAGAGAGCTAGGATAGTCTAACCAGTTTAGCTGGTGGCAGCTCCCCCAAAAGCTATGTCTACATCATATTCTTGGAATCTGTTAATGTTCTTTTGCTTTAGAGCTGAGCACCAGAAGATGAAATCATCCTGGTTTCTCTGAGCGGTCCTTAAGAACAGTTCAAAGGAGAAAATGACATGAAGACAGAGACAAAGCATGGCATGATGGAGACACAAGCCATTAGCAAGCATTACCAGCTGTCGCCAAAAGCTTGGAGACCCTCAAGGGAAGTGTTCCTCTCTTGAGCCTGCAGAAAGACAATGGCTTTGGCAACAACTTCATATTGGACTCTACATACCAGAAAAGCGATGAAATAAATTTTGTTTGTTGTGAGTCGTCATACTGGTGGTAATTTGTTAATACAGCTCTGGAATTTTACCCTGATTGATGTTAGGCTTGCTCCCCATGTGCTTGACTGAATAAGATGCAGTGAAATGTAGACAGGCAGTATCAGACAATAGAGACCAAACTAGGATGAAAAAAAAAATGCATCTTCGTCTTTCTTGTTCTCTTTAACTTTACTTTCATCCCAATTTGAATATGAGATTGAAGAGGGCTGTGCAGAAAGAAAGACATTTCTCTGTGGGAGAAAAGGAAGATGGGCAGGTCTTTGGAGTATGGCCATCACCGTGTAAGGGAAGAAACTGGTCACAATGCTGGAGGGAGTGCTGAGGTGTTCAACTGGCTTGCCTGAGCCAGTGGCTAATGACCAACAGAAATGTGTACTTTCTTTTTTCTTTTCTTTTCTTTTCTTTTCTTTTCTTTTCTTTTCTTTTCTTTTCTTTTCTTTTCTTTTCTTTTCTTTTCTTTTCTTCTCTCTCCCCCTGTCCACTCCTTTCTTTCTTTCTTTCTTTCTTTCTTTCTTTCTTTCTTTCTTTCTTTCTTTCTTTCTTTCTTTCTTTCTTTCTTTGTATAAGATATGTCTAGCATGCTTGCCATGTGTGCAAGGAGCTGAAACCAGGCCCAGCCATCCCTGATAGTCTCTTTGTGGAAAGGTTTTCTAAGCAGGTACATGTTTCCCATCCAAGCAGTGATAGAGAACAGAATAAATGCCAGCCACAAGCTATGTGCTGAGTTTGTAGTCACTGAAGATGCAGGTCTTTGACAGATCATCAGTGGCCATGTGGCCTGACTGCCTTGGAGATGCCCTGACAGATGAGCCCTCCTGTAATTTTTCCCTGTTCCCCATGAGATGGGGCCAGCCCAGCCTTCCTTCTCCTCTTCTCAATATTTCCTTACTTGATGGACTTTTCCCATGACACCAGGCTACTCTGACCATTTAAAGTCTTGAATATCCCTTTCTGTCTGGCTCCATATCTTGCCTTATGTTTCCCCAAGACCTTTCTTCATGGAGCTGATTTACCTGTTCTCAAGCTATTTGCATTATGTTTGCAAAGAAACTCTGCCTTCTCTTCCACATAGTAATTCATTTCTCAAAACCAAGTCCATGGTTTCCTCTTATGAGAGATTAGTAAAATAGAATAGATAATTCTTATGTGTGGGCTATCACTAGCCTTCACTGAGCTCCAGCCTAAAGCTACTCATCACCTCCAATAATGATGCATTTGTCTAACCACCTTTTCTTGAGGGTGAAGGACGTCTTCTGTGTCTGATTGGGCTTGGGCAAATGTTTCACACTTCGAGTTTGATCAACAAGAAACAGAAGGACTAGCCCTTCCTAAGCCAGTGAGTGCTTCAATTCCCTAAAATTCATGAGTCAGCAATGACCTGTAAGCCTTTCTCTGTACTTAAATGAACATTTAAGAGATTTGTCTGTTTTCGATGTCTAAAAATTGGATAAGGCAATACTTTTATTTAAAATGTGATGTAAGCTCTTTCCAGAAAATCTGAAAAATAAAAAGGAAAGTGAAGGCACAATTCATCTTTGTCACCCTAAAATAAACACAATTAATTTTTATTTGTATCTACTTAACAATACATCCCTATGATCAGGGAAGCAAATAATTGTGATAAAGTATGTTATATACAAAAACAGAGCACCACATAGCAGTATTTTATGTCTGTCTGTGTCTCTCTGTCTTGTCTCTTCTCTGTGTCACACACACACTTATACACATACATACTATGGTCACTGTCTGTCTGTATTAGTTAAAGTAAGTTGTATAAAGTCCAGTCTCCAGGAACGTAATGACTTAAACACCATAGAAATGCAGGTGTTACTTACATAAAGTCTAACAGCCATTCATGATGAGTACATGAGGAACCCAGGCTGCTTTACCATAAGAGTTCTTGTGTTCTCACAGAAGGACAGGAAGTGTGTGTGTGTGTGTGTGTATGTGTGTGTGTGTGTGTGAGAGAGAGAGAGAGAGAGAGAGAGAGAGTGTAGGGGGCAGTATGTAGAGGTATTAAGAAGTGGGCTCAGAGACGGCTTCCTTTACTTCCATTTCCTCTGGCTGGAACTCTGTCCATATGGCCTCATGCATGTTCAAGGCAAGCTAGGAAATATTCAGAAGTGCACCCTCAAACAGAAAGAAAAGCTGTTCATTGAACAATTAGTCTCTCCAATGTGTTGAATACAATTCTTCATAATCTGATATTTTTATTTGAAAACAACTTAATTGTAATGATATAATAATACTGCTGATGTAGACCTATTTGGGCAAATAGTAATTTGCCCCAAATTGCACAGTTTTTGGAACTGTCAACTTAAAAATACATCCAAATATACTTTTCTGTAACAGTTGATCTGTCTCAATTTTTTACTTTTTGGCAGATACTATCTACTTAATTAGAATACTGTTTGGCTTTGAATGTATGCCATTTTCTCCCATTCCCTATAGTTTACATTTGCTCAGATCTTTTCCCAATACTCTTAAAATCTGGATAACTTTTTTTTTAAAAAATGTAGTTGCTGTTCATTTAGATATTGTGACCCAATGTAAACATCATTGTTCCCAAAGACCTTTACATTATTTTTGATAATTATTTTCCAATTAAACCATTAGCTACACATCTGTTACCATGCTTCGTGATTTCTGAATCATTTTCCTTACATTGAGATTTTTGTAACATTACTTATTTTGTCAACCAACATGCTACATTACACTCATGATGTTTTATACTTGCTTCTGCGAGGGTAATTTTCCTCTCATAAATTGGAAAATAGTCATTTTACTTTTTATATTCTACAACTGCTTATTTTTCAGAACTGGGTGCATTAATACAGAATCCAGTTTTCCAAAGTCCCTCAATAAATATGAATAAAAGAAAAAAAAAGAAGAAACACATTGAATTATTTATCTCTAAACAAAACTAGGAACGATTTTTGCTTGATTTCATTTTATCCACTTCCACCCACTGCTGGATATAAGCACTTGTAATCTGAGCTGCTAGACTCAACTCAGCAATAGGAACAAGTTCATTCTATGTCTCTTTCATATATGAAAAGGAGTTTTGCAAGCTAAAGATTTGCTGAGTCCTTTCTTAACACCAAAAGTCTTATATCTATGCAGTGATCCTCTTCATGTCCAGCTCCACTCAAACATTCCACTTCTGTCTTCAGTGCTATTAAGTTATCTTAATTCTGTAGTAAGAGGTAATTTCAACTGGTAAGTTCACCTCAGTGATAGCCTAACATAGTAATAAATGCCAATCAAATGTAAGCTGCATGGAGCCCTACACCATCCCTTTCACCTTATTTTTGTCTTACAAGATAAGTCTTAGTAATTCAAGTTCTACCTTATCATGAGATCCATACAGGCCCCAAAATTCACTATTTCCTTTCTTTTATAGCATTCACTGTGTAAGTGTCATGAGGGATGTATTAATTTTAAGCTAGTTTCTACTTTTCCCTCACTGTAACATGTATGCTTCCTTCTTACACCAACTAGACAGAAATTTCCATGACTGAAGAGACTGCGTCCTTTTGTTTTCGACGTGGACATTTAGCATGAAAGTATCCGTGACACATTCAGTGCTTGGGTTGACTACATTAAAGATTAATTACAGTTTCTCATTTCAATCTTCTTTTGCAAAATCTCACCAAATTGTATGGCATCTGTCTCTATGAGTTTTCACTGTTTTATGAAATGTCTGAGATAAACTTTATAATTTTACAATGAAGTATATTCATTTTCTTAGAGTTTTGGAAGTTGGATTCTAAAGATTAAGGCTCTAGCATCAGGCAAGAAACTTCAGCTACCATCATCATTAAAGGGAGGTAGAGCTTCTCTTTAACAAACAGCATTGATGCCATCCAGTAGGCTGGAACACTAACTTCCTAGTCACACCTTAAAAGTTTCATGCCATAAAACTCTTATAATGGTGATAAAATTTCAACATGAGTTTTGAAGAGAGCACCCATGTAAGTCAAAGCAGCAATCTAATTTAGCCCATTTATATTTAATTGTCACTCAGTGAAGTAGACCTTAAATCTAGTTAGAAAAGATGTTGGCTACCCCCATATCATTTGTGCCACTATTGCATCCATAGGCATACCTCATCAGGCCAGATAGATAGTTCAGAGAGTTGTAGTGCAAAGGGTTCACAGCTGACTAAAAACAATTGAGGGCATTTTCCTCCAGAGTAGAGCATCCTGCAACACATCTTCCAGCACTGTGTAAGCAATCCAGCAGAGAGGACCCATCCAGGTCAGTACCAGCATGATTTCTTCATGTTCTATAAACAAAGCATGTGGAGACTTCAACAGTAAAGTCTTATCATTAAGTTCTGGTGATCAACCAAGAATAATGGCAAAGTCTGCATTGTATGTGGATGGTCTCTGCAGCATCCCAAATGAAAACTCAAAAAAAGGAATATTCCAGACTTGGCACTGAGCTTTTAACTTGGGAATTTGTGGATTCTGGGAAAAAGCATTAGCCATTCAAAAGAGTAATTATGAACATGTTCAAGGAGTTCAAGAAGTTCAAAAAGCGCATAAATAGACAACTGAATAAATTGAAAGGGGACAGGAATAAGCCCCTGATTGAAGTCTAAGAAAGCAAATGGTTATTGAAACAATGAGGGCAATTCATAGCACAAAAATTGAATTTGATAAAGAGATAGAATGCTTGAAGAAAACCCAAACTGAAATGAAGCTAGAAATGAAAAAGTCAGTAAGTTTAATAAAAATCTGGGCTCCAAGACAAGGTAGAGGAATTGAATCATTCAATCAAGAAAATGATAAATTTAAAAGCCCTCATGAATGCTATATGAAGGGGCAGCTTGAGAAGGCCAATCTACAAAATATGGGCACAGAAATGCTGCTCAGGACGTATCAGGAGGCATTCACCACATAAGTGATGTGTGAACAGAAAGTCTGCCTGCCTATATATTTGCATATTGTGTGTGCTTGATTACTGAAGTTGGGTCCATGAACATTTGCTGAATGACTTAGAAACACACAACTTTCCCTCCCTACCACCAACCTAGGTGCTCCGATACTCATCCTGTGGAATTAGATCTGTAATCACATACAGTTGAATGTCTGCACAGCCAACATGTTTTTAAAATGCCTTTAAAAGGAAGTCTGCATTTTCTTTAAAAAGAAAAAATTAATATTCTGATAGTCAAGCAGCAGTTCTCAGTCTTGGTTGGCTGGGTTGACACTTGACATGGTTCTTAATAATCAATATTGCTTTGAGTGACAATGAATTCCAGTTAGATAAGAAGAGATTTAAAGACCTTTAAAATAACATGTTAAATAAAACACAGGGGAATTGGCAGGGCAAGCTGACACTTCGAAAGTACTTTATAAGAGAAGGAAAAAGAAAGGGGGAGGGGAAGTGTTCTGGAATCCTGTAAATACCCAATAAAAATTCACCTTGTCTGTGTATTGTCCTAAGAGACACAATCTCATTTACATTTATTAGATGTAATGATATAGTGTCCTGCAGATAATTAACACAATAAAATGCTGCTAATTTCACAGTGTCATTATAAAATTTGCCGGTTCAAATTAGAAAGTGATTAACCCTCTGAGTGAGGCAATGACAGTTCCATTCCCAGTCCGTGAATTAAGTTGGAGAGGCTGTTTTCCTGCCTATGGCAGTTGGCTTGCTCTTCATTCTGCTCCACCTCCAACATGGCTTTTCAAGAGCCAAAGCTCTGGAGGCCAACTTACTCTGGACTCTCTCGTCTCCCAGAGCAAACCAACCTCTCAGCGAAAGCACAGAGTTATGTCAGAGTCCGAGGAGAAAAATGAACTTTGTTGAAAAGATGGGGTAGAACTAAGGACAGAAAGGATTGCAGGGGGTGACAGGGAATGATTAAAAAAGGGAGAAAGAGAGAGGGAAGGGGGGGAAATGAAACAATAAACTCAGGTGAATATAATCATACTGTCTACTGAACTTTCTGTTGGTCATGTAAGTATGAAAATTCCCCATTAAAAAGTTGCCTTGGGAGCATGCTTCATTTTATTTCTCACCAATTACTTTTTAACCTTTGCCCGGACACTACTTTATTCATGACAATACATCATTCCTCCACAGCTGATTCTAATTAATTTCTTAAAAAGGAATAAATTCATTAAAGAAAAGAGATTTATAGCCTCTCATTTCAAATATCCCAACTCAACCAAAACCCTCTTAAAGAATATTTAATGAGGAAAGTGATACCGTAAATGAATGAAACCTCCAGTTAATGATTAAATTGTCCAACCTGTTAAGACAATTACTAATTGAATAAATCTAATACATACATTTATAAAGCTGCTAAAAAATATGGTGGATTGCCCTTCTCTACCTTCATTCTTCTCCTTCCTTGAAGACTTATGACGGAAGGGGTGTAACTGGTTGCAGCAGGGGTGATATTTTAGGATGTAGAGATCTGTTTCCAGAGGCCGGGGCCTTCTAGGCACAGTAAGGAATCAAAACAATGAGCGGTGCTGGGAGAGCTGTTAAGGATGTAATTCTAAGAAAATTTCATTTAGTAATTTTCTCTGTATTGATGAATTCATTGACCGCTGATACCTTCTTCACAGTGCAATGAAATTTTAAGTTTGGCTCCTCCAACTGTGCTTAGAGAACCAGTAAGCCAGATTAATCTTTCACACCCCACCAGCTCTCGAGTGAGAAAGACAATAAAACATCTGCTCCAAGCTAAAGTCCACCAGGCATCCCAGCTGAGAAATGAGTTTTCTCACATTTGAATTCATGTTTGCCTAACATACGTACATATTACACACACACACACACACACACACACACAACCTTCCATCATCTTTCAGACTGTTTTACCTACAGCCTAGAGGCACCATTCCATTCTCGTTACTATGTTTCTTTCCTTGATAACGTTACAAGAAATTTGTTTCCTTACTGTGCCTCATGCTGAAAAAGGTAGTCTGGGGGAAAATACATATTTACATAGATCTGATTACAGATCCACAAACCCCACGCGGAGATCACATCTTGTTGGCATTGTTTTAGTGCAAGGCAGGAAGGCATACAATGAAAGGTAGTCCCTAATTTATAGGTGATATCTGCAGGACGGGAGTGCCTTGGAGCAAAGGGCATAATTGTTGAATGCACTGATTGGATAGATTAGAGATGATAGAAGACAAACCTCTGGTTACACAATATTTTTTTTCCAGTGCAATTAAGCTGAAAATATTTCATCCACTGTCAAGGAGACAAATTGCTTAACCTTAATCTATTCAACAATCTCTCCCACACATAAGTACCCTTTCACTATCAACTCTGGTTCCTCCTCCCCTGCAAATTCGACACCCACCTCCTCTCACCTTGTCTGTGAGCCTTTGTCCTCTTATCTCCTCCACTTCCATCTTTCCTTCAGTCTTAGCACTGTTCTCTCTCTTGCTGTGTACTTAATTTTATCACTTGGTTAGTGATATTATTTATAGCATAATTACTGCTGGGAAGACATGCATCTTATTACCTTAACATCTTTTAACTCATCTTTCAAGCAGTGGTTGTGTTGATGAGTCATTCTGTTGGCAGATTAATTCATGGAGTAGGTAGGCTTGCTTCATTTACAGCTAGTGAAAGTCCGAAGGATGGGAAGAATAACTGACCTACCTACATCTCTTATTGGGGGCTTCTAGGTACCCAGAGGGGTATGGTAATTTCTTTTCCTTTAGAGTTGATATAAAGGTGATTCAGAACTGCTACTTTGGTTTTAGATTGAAAATTTCAGTTATGTACAATGTTAAGCATTTTCTATATACACTGCATTTTTTTTCTTGTAACAAAGCTATTGCACAGCTATTTTATACCCATTTTACACGTGTAGAACTGGAGCCTCAGCTTAAACTAATTTGCCTGGCAAAGCACTTGGATCAGGATGGTCTGGTTCACACAAACCCACTACATTGTTCTGTGTTTTTAGCATTTAGTAAAAATGCATTTTTAATGTGTCAGTTTTACATGAACATTTAGAAAGAGCAGTGACTTCAGCAGAATGAGGCTGGCTGGAGCATCACGCAAGTATTGACACATCCATTAGTCATGTGGCCCACAGAACTGGCCATCCTCTACCTGCAAGCACATTTTCCCCAATAGTCAGTCCAGCGAAACTCTCCAGTAGGCAGCACAGGGTGCAAGTACCCAAAGACACTTCACTTAGTCATTCACCTGCATATATTTTTGTATTAGTATTAATTTGGCTGCGTTCACTCTGGTTATTGTCATTCTCCCGAATTGTTCCACCATTTAGATAACACATATCTTCACAAGGTCAAGAACAAAAGCTTTTTTAAAAAAAAATGTTGAAACCATTTCAAAAGGGAACAGAGCTGAGTCAGTAGAGCAGGATGCCAAGGCCAGGTTAGGGAAGCAGCCACTGCCTTGGGGCACTTGGCTCCAAAAGGCTTCCTGCCTTGACGGAGTTTGAGAAAATTTGTTGATGTAAAGCTTGGCAGGCATAAGTTGACCTATTTTTCAGGATGGAAGAATTGTTGCACATGAGACATGGTTCCCGGTAAGAGAAGAGCACATGTCCTGAGTAATAGGAGTTTTAGAGAGTCACAAGGAAATACATATGTTATAACAGCAATTATTCTAGAGGAAGAGATGAAACTTGGGGCAAGGAAATAAAAATAGGGAAAAAATGGGCATCAAATGATTATACTAAATCTGTGGAGTCGGAGAGATGAATTCAAAAGATAGGAAGAGAGGAAAAAGGAAGGAAGAACAAAGACCTCTCTGTCTTAGGCACCTAAGAAGATAGATATCCATCCAGGAAGACCTGGCAAGCAGGAGGAGACCAGCAGATGAAAGGGCATAAAGTGAGGTAATCTGTGGTAAGCCTGCATCTGTGGGCAGAGCTGCTACAGAGATACAGGATGGAAGAGAAGTCTGCTGTAGTATGGTGACGCTTGTATGTAATCAGCACAGGTGAGGACAGAAGCTACCAGCATGAGAGAACTCCTGCAAAAAGAGAACAGAGTGAGGCCGTAAGAGGTTTTAGGGCAGAACTGTAACCATCATCAGTACACAAGAAGATGGCAGAGGAACAGCTGGCTAGAAGTGGGAATATTTAGGTGGTAAAGTAGACATGTCATGGAAGTCAAGGACCAGAGGTCTTCAGGGAGCTTAGGCTAAAGGTTCATCCTGGAACAGGAAGCTCAGTAACATAAGACAAGCTTCAAAGATGTACATGGATGATAATGTTATAACAAAGCCATTCATTTTGTACACTGAAATTTTTAACTAAAAAAAGCTAAGCTATCAAGACAATGCTTACCAGATTTGCTGCTTATGGGCAACTTTAGCCAAGTGTGTAAAATATGATACATGGCTCAGTAAAAAAAAAAAAAAAAAAAAATGGTGGACCCTGCCCAACACGCTGGGCTTCATCAGATACCCTACTCTGAACTTCATAGTAATACCAATAAATCAAATTAAAAAAGACTAAGTTCTGTACAGCAGAAGTTCAACTGCCAGGTTGTCCTACAGAAGAATTAACTTGTTTTACGTAGCCTGAATATGTATTTGGCAGCAAATATTTCCGTTCAAAAGGAGAATGGGATGCTGGGGACTCCTGGGAAAGTAGTGTTCTTCCATCCCAAAGGTAAAGTGTTTCTGCACTAGGCAGATTCCTGGGCAGGTGAAGCTTGCTCTCTCCCAGGTCTTCATGGTTGTGCTCTGCAGTGATGCCTAGCAACTTACCACAGTTGGGCTTAAAGGTAATTTCTAGATTTCTGTTGCTACCTATATGATTACCTTCACTTCATGTACGAGGAAGACACTAAATTCTCCACGAAGATGTTGGTAATGTTAGTGTAACTGGTGAAACCAGAGTTGGAAGTTGTGAGCTGTAACACACTTGCTGATTTCCCATCTTTGTAGAGTGAGTGTGGAATGACTGCATATTCCAAACACAATAGAGTTTGGAGCTAAAGAAAATATAATAATTTGCTTAGGTTTGGGTACCTTGCTAATGCAATCATTATGTCTAAACTTGGGAAAGTTTTGGGTCATTATTTTTTATATCAGCAGGGAACTATTTAATTTTCAAACTCCATGAAAAAAATTAATAATCTTGACATCATATATACATGGCTATGGTGTCATGATATGATGCTTGGCTTAAGGCTTTATTTCTGATCTCTTATTGTAGTGACCTTTTTCCTGACTTGAGATAATCCAAGAGATAGTAATAACTCAGAAGCTAAGAGCACAAATGGAGTATCTAGCCTCTGGAGTGCTGAGTGCATCCTGTGCAACTAGTTATCAAAGAAAAAGGAAGAAGAAAGTGAGAAAGAAAGGAAGAGAAAGAATCTGAACTCAAATACAAATTCACAAAAATCACTATTGCACATGAATTAAGAGAGACCGTGCTCCTGCTGAGAATTTGGATCACTGATTGTGCTTTCCAAGGTCTTCGTGTGTGCCAGGAACTGAGCTGCCAGCTCCTAAGGTCATTTCCTAAGGAGCTTTTCTGACTTTTCTGCTATAAAGTAGTGACTGAGGAGCGAGCGCCGTGGGTCAAGCATTATGATGTGTGCCTGCCACACAGAAAACAATCAAATATTTACTTTGCATTCTTACCCCTCAGTAGACTAAGGGATTTGTGGCAGAGGGGTTTGAGGTGGGTGGGGTAAGGATCTGAAAGGCCCATGTGTGCTCTGGCAATGTCAATGTATCTCATGCTAGGTTATCCACTTGCGCAAATGAAAGAAAGAATCCTAGTAATCTATGGGATAACAGCGCTCTCTCTCTCTCTTTCTCTCTCTCTCTCTGTGTGTGTGTGTGTCTGTGTTGTGTTTTGCCTGTAATGAAATGCCAGCCTCGTGCAGAACAGACAAGCACTCAGCAAACAGAAGAACTCTAAGTTAATAAAATGAGATTTAAGTGAAAACAGGTAGTTTGCATGTAGCATTAGGTAAAGTTCCCTTTCTTTCTGTCTATCTTTCTTTCTATTTTTTCCTCTTTCTTTTTTTAAAGATTTTCTTCTTCTACTTGCAAATAAGCACACCAATTCATTTACTCAACAGATATGGTTGTTACCACATGAACGGTTTGCTTGTGGGTGAAGCATGGACTGTTTACAACACGTGAGGCCAAAAGACTTACTAACCAAGCCAAGGTGCAGCTGGGACCTCAAAAGTGACTGAAATTCAAATGCTTCTAGGAGGCCCCCTCCCCTGCTTCTGTGTTTCTGGAATTGTTCTTCCACGTAGCTCTCTCCTTGGTATTCCAACATGGCTATTTGACCACCTAAATTTCAACTCCAAGAAAATTGCGGCTTTCAAACAAAAAGTTAAAACAAAACAAAACAAAAATGTAACAACTGCCTCAAACTGCATTTGGTTACCCAGATTGTAGCAGGCAGTGATCTGGGGTTCCTTGGGTCATGAAGAGTGGACCATTTAAGCAAGGAACAAGGGAGACATAGACACAATCCACAAGATCTCTAAAATAGGATAGTTTTCTTAAAACTTCTGCCCTGAGCTGAGAGTCACTAAACCCACACTGATAATTTGTAATCACCTCCAGTCTTTTCCACTAAACCCACACTGATAATTTGTAATCACCTCCAGTCTTTTCCAAAGACCAAGAGCAGGGATGTGGCAAAGGAAGGAGACCTAATGCATGGTGGTCATGGTGTGTGCTTGTAATCTCTGCCTGTGGAAATTCAGACAGGAGGATTGTGAATCTGAGAGATCATCCGGGGCCAATATCTCAACGAAAAATAAAAGTAAACAAAACAAAAGCGGTCTGTGTTCCTATTCTAATTTCATACTGTAAGTCCTGTGTGACCTTGGCCAAAACACTCAAAGCCTTCTATCTAAATTCCTGAATTCTGTAAAGTTACAGTGATAATGGCACCTACTTCATAGATGTGGAAGCCAGAGCTCTAGAAACAACTGTTTCTCCCCACCCCTGAAACTGACATTTGATCAGGGCTTTCCTCCCTGTTAATAGTATCTTCAGTGCCTCAGGGCTCCTAGCTCAGGGTCCCCAAGGGTTCCCTGTCTCTGTTTGTATTTTATCTTCTGAACTTTCTTCCTTAGTGTTTAAGTTTTCTGCATTTCCTTCTGCCACCATTTTAAAAGAGGTCCAGTGAGTGTTCATTTAATGCACCCATTTTTTCTATTTGTTTGTTTGTTTGTTTATTTATTTATTTATTTATTTTTATTACAATTTATTCACTTTGTATTCCAGCTGTTGCCCCCTCCTTTATCCCCTCCCAATCCCACCCTATATCTGACAGAGGGCTAATATCCAGAATATATAAAGAACTCAAAAAGTCAAACAGCAACAAATCAGGTAATCCAATTTAAAAATGGGGAACAGAGTTAAACAGAGAATTCTCAATAGAGGAATATTGAATGACAGAGAAACACTTAAAGAAATGCTCAACGTCCCTAGTCATCAGGGAGATGCAAATCAAAATGACCTTGAGATTTCACCTCACAACCATCAGAATGGCTAAAATCAAAACCTCAAGTGAGGCACTTATACCCGCCTACCTCCAACTGCATCTCTATGTAAAACAACTAAACATTCCTTCCACGCCCTCCACCTCTACACGGCATGTTCACTCTTTTCAAAGTAGACTTCAATTTATTACTTCAAATAAGAAAAAAAATACATAACGTTTGCGTTTTGCCATCCTGAGCTACTTAATTTTGAGTTTCTTAAAATTTTAACATTCGGAAGAGAGTGCATGTTAGATTAGTGAGAGAAAATACGGTACTATTATAAACTACCACTCCTGGTATGGTATATATACACATACATTCCACGCTTAAGCAAATTTGTTTATGTAATAATGTTTGTATAATAATACAAATAATGTTCTTATATATAATTAACAGACTATGTTGAGACTATTATTTTTTACGTTAATCATACACATGTCCAGGCTAATATATATTGTATTAATATGGTTCATCATAAATTATTCAAAAGAAAAATATAAATTAAGTTCAGTTTATATATTTGCAAATAAGTTTGCTTACATGTAGTTAAGTGGGCATTTACATATATGCCTTGGGTGGCTTGTTCTTGCTTTTAGGGTGCTCAGGAGAAGGAGCTGTAGAATTCTTTAAGCAGGGCAGTTGGATCCACTCATGAGTGTGCTTATTAAGAAAAAGCTGACTGGGAGTTAGGAAGATAACTCAGTGGGTAAAGTACTTACGCAAGTGTAAGGATCTGAATTCACTGCCCAGAACCTATGTTTTAAAAAGCCAGGCCTGGTAGCACACACCTGTAATCACAACATAGGGTAGACAGGGACAAGCAGATTCCTGTGGATCACTGAGCAGCCGGGCTGGCCTACTTGGAGAGTTCCAGAGCAGTGAAAGACTGTCTCAAAAGAAAGAAATAACAAGTCAATAAAGAAATAAGGTCAGTGGCCCCGGAAGAAGCACACTTAAGGTTTGTCTTCAGCATGCTTGTGCGTACACCTGTGCACGCGTGCACAAGCACACACGCTTTCACAAATTCAAGTGGGTTGCGTTGGATTTGCATTGCGTGCGTAGGTCAGTGTTTGTTGGGATGACTGTTGGGGTGAAGACAGTAGGAGGATTTCTGGTGAGTGTCAACTGGCAAAGCCCATCACAACCTACTTCGTCCCCTTCTTCCTTCTTTTATGTTGTTTGTAAGGATATTTTGTTTGTTTGTTTGTTTACAAAATCTGATGAGTTCCTAGTTTGTTTCTTAACTGATAAGAAATCAGGAAAAAAAATTTGGTTTTTAGAAGGTTACAGAATGAGTTATTTGAGTAATCAAAACAGAAGTAATGTCCTCCGAGGAAGTAAAACTACAAAACGTAGTTAGAGATCCACTGTCTGCATGTTTTACAGCTCTGGCTCGAACGTAGGAAATGTAGCTTGAGTATTCATTCTCAAGAGTATTTGCAATGGCTATAGAGGGGTTTGTATATTTAAAGGACAACTAACTGAAAACTTGAGAGAACCCAGGTGGTTCCGTGGTTGTACAGGAAAGTGGGGAGCAACCCTATTAGCATTTCCCTGTGCTCTGCTTTGGTTCCTGTCTCCACGTCCATGCCTGGCATCCTCACCCTATTGTCTCTTTATGAAGGACTGAGACCTGGGATGGGGAAACTGCATAAGTTCTATCCTCCTTATATTTAGGGATGTCTTTCCACCTCTACGAACCTAATGACGACAAAAACCTCAGGGATGTGTCCAGAGTCTAATGTCTTTAGTGAGTCTAGATCTTGACAAGTTGGTAGTCAGTATTAATCATTATAATTGGTTTGTGGAACAATAGAGCAACTTATCTTTGTTTTATTCATGTTAGGACTTGTAGATGAACAATATTTGTAAAGCATCTATTACATCTTATATGACACATCACACACACACAAACACACACACAGATATACATATATAAAATTTCTTTGAGAAGAAAGAAGTGTTTAGCCTTGTTGAAACTGTATACATGCAGAGAATCATAAAGGTTGGCCTCATTCTTTGACTGGATAGAAAAGGCTATCAAGACTTTTCCCTCACACTGTTCGGGATTTCCTGGTGTTTCCTTGATTCTTGGATATTTTTTTCTCTTCTTTTTTTTTTTTTTTTAAGTTTAATTTGTTGTCTTAATTCTGTGTATGAATGTGTGGGTATGAGCACTGTACATGGAGGTTCGAAGAGGATGTTTGATCTGGAGTTATATACAGTTGTGAGGGGCCCTATATAAGTGTTGGGAACTGAACTCTGATATTCTGAAAACACAGCATATACCCCTAATTCCTGAGCCAAATGCATCTCTGAATAGATTTTTTTTGTCTTTATAGGAAACAAACTGCAATGTAAAATCTAGCTTTCACATTTAAAACCAAAAATGATAAGATATGAGAATGAGTAAGCCTTTTTATTTTCACCAAGGTCAAGTTTTATCATTTAGTCACAAAGCATGGTCTTACTGCACACTGTTGATCAAAATCCATGAATTCAGAAACCTTGTATAAATCAGAAGTAGGTGGGACTAAACTAGGTTACCTATGTTTGTAGTGATGGTTTTGATAATGGAGGTGGAAAAATTGGACCCAAGGAATAAAGTTGGATAAGGAGCTTAAGGCACTTTGTCAACTCAAGCTGAAGGTTGGAGAAAGTTGGGTTTCTGTTAATAGGCTGGAATTTCTATTGTGGGATGATATAATAAAGAAGAGGCAAAAAAAAATCTTACATAAAAATTTCTCTTAGTATCTGCTTTGATACACTGCTAGGTAGAGTCTTTCAGAGGCCTCTGTGGTAGGCTCCTGCCCTGTTACTTGCTTTCTCCTACATCCAATGTCCATCCCATTTGTCTTTCTAAGTGAAGATTGATCATCTTACCCTGGGTCCTCTTTCATGTTTATCTTCTTTAGGTGTACAGATTTCAGTATGTTTATCCTATCTTATAGGTCTATATAAGTGAGTATATACCATGTGTGTCTTTCTGCTTCTGGGATGCCTCTTTTCTGCTTCTGGGATATATCTTTTCTAGGTCCCACCACTTGCCTGCAAATTTAATGATTTCTTTGTTTTTAATTGCTGAGAGGTATTGCACTGTGTAAAAGAACCACAATTTCTCTACCCATTCCTCAACAGAGGGATATCTGGGTTGTTTTCAGGTTCTGACTATTATGAATAAAGCTGCTACAAACATGGTTGAGCAAATGTCCTTGTTGTGTAGTTGAACATCTTATGGATATATGCCTAGGAGTGTATAGCTGGATCTTGAGGAAGCACTATTCCTAGTTGTCATAACCAAACCTTCGGCAGAGTGCAGGGAATCATATGAAAGAAGGGGGAGTTAATATGACCTGGAGAGAACAGGAGCTCCACAAGGACCAAATATATCTGGGCACAGGGGTCTTATATAAGACTGTTTCTCCAACCAAGGACCGTGTATGGATATAACCTAGAACCTTTGCTTGGATGTAGCCCATGGTAGTTCAGTATCCAAGTGGGTACCCTAGTAAGGGGAACAGGGACTATTTCTGACATGAACTCAATGGTGGGCTCTTTGACCTCACCTCCTCGAGGGAGGAGCAGCCCTGCTAGGCCACAGAGGACTTTGCAGTCAGTCCTGAAGATACCTGATAAACCAGGGTCAGATGAAAGGGGAAGAGAACCTCCCCTACCAGTGGACTTGGAAAGGGGCAGGGAGGAGCTGAGGGAGGGAGGGTGAGATTGGGAGAGAATGAGGGAGTGGGATACAACTGGGATACAAAGTTAATAAACTGTAACTAATATTTAAAAAAATTGAAATTCTCGTTTCTCTGAGAATAGATACTCAAAACATGAATGGAAGAGCTCTCTGATCCTTTACCTCATTGTTAAAACATTGATGTACGATCAAATTTTGTGTAAAAGATAGTTTCTAATGGTGAATGAATGACCAAACTACAGGAATAATACTCTCGCAAGAGTTGTTGGGCAAATAAGTGGGAGGGTATGTGGGTACATGCAGACTTGGCCTACCAGGCAGTGCCTTGTGTGTAGTCAAAACTGCTTTTGTTGTAGTATTGCCTATGGTTGAAGTAGGAACATTTAATCTAGAAAGCCTTCAAAACAGATCCTAATTCATTTCTAGCTAAAGAAAAGTGTCACTGAAAATGATGACAAGTAGTTCTAGGAGCTGGAGAAGTTTAGAGAGGTTGGATACTCAGGGCTCTCTGGATGAAGTCAGGGGAAAAAAAAAACAACAGAAGAATCCAAGGAATTTCAACTTAGTTACACTCACACACATGCACAGATATGTGCTTTAATTATATACTTGCACACACCTACTCACACACAGAGGAGAATTTGAGCTTCTAAATCATCATAATGATCTAGCAGTGTTATTAATAACAAATTAAATGGTAAATGAGGTGCTCCATTCCAGAGAGAACACAAGATCCTGAGAACCCCACAATTAAGCCAGAATGGATTCTCTTGCTAGTATGAACTGGGTGTGGTCCTGCCTGAGGCAGGGAGGCTGACTCAAGTACAGTCCTTCCTTCAAGATGCGGGCATGTTTGAGAAAGTGATGAGATGGTATCTATAAGAAATCATAGCTCTGAAGAAATACCAAAAACAGTGTCATGGTGCCTTACTATTGCATTGTGAATCACCCTACAGAAGAAGAACCAGTCCTGCCATGGTAAAGCTTGACAGCTTCCACCATCACAACAGCAGAAACTTGGGACTTGAATTGGGATGAGTGAAGTTGGTTTATCCATAAGCTGCTCCTTCCTTTTCCCCACCCCTGAATGTCTGTCAAGGGTGACTGTTTCTCCAAAGGCAAATCTCTGTCTCTGCTTGCCCCTCTCCACTATTGGCTCCAAGGGCAGAACAGAGTTGGGCACAGAAGAAAATTTTCTACACCAAATAAGGGCAAATTGTCTGAATGTGACTATCAAAGCACAGCAGTTACATGTCTGGAATCTCCCAGAAAATGACAGGGTACATGCAGAGCTTGAAGGCCAGCTCGTGAACCAGAGTGGCAGATATCCTTACTAATCAAGAGCAGAATGCAGCTTTCACTTTCAACTAAGTATTTGCTGGGACCCCACCTACTACTTCCTACTGGATGGAACTAGGAGACAGAGGATGTCATACTTAGAAACCTTACCCCACCCTTCCCTGTGAAAATGGAGAATTCCCACGAAATTATAACATATTGATCTGAATTTATATTATGCACAGTAGCTTCCCTATTACCCATGGTTTTGCTGGGCATGCTGACTTTTCTGTGCTTAAACGCAGTCCTTAAATATTAAAGGGAAATAAACGATCTCCACGTTTTAAATTGTGTACTTTCCAAGTAGTAGGATGAATCACTGCACTGCCCTGCTTCATCAGACAGGATGGGAATCAGCCTGGCACCCAGCAATACATGTTGTAATTGTTACCTGCCCCGGAGTCACATAGCCGCCCTCTCGCTTTCCACACCACCTGTGTGGCATCACAGTGATATGTTCAAGTAACTCTCCTAGAGAAAGGGAAGGAGAAAAAGAGGAAAGAAGAAAAGAGGAGGGAGGGTAAGAACAAGAGCAAGTGAGAGAGGAATATCTCTAAAACTTCTGTTGTATGTTTTATCTGTTCTGGTTCATATTATTATTGTTGTTAATCACTTACTAATACCAGTTTGTAAATTTAACTTTATAATAGATATATTTTATGAAGTGGATATGTAGATCTTGGTACTATTACCAGTGTCAGGCAGTCTCTGTAACCTTGGAAAGGACTCCTGGATAAAGAGGACTATTTTATAATGAAGAGGTGAGAATTTAGCATTTATTCATGATACATACATTCATGTGTAGCTCTGTTATATAAGACTTTAATTAGCAATAGAGAAGTAAGATTTTATTTGCACAGTGTTCAGTCTTATAGGTGAAACAGGTGAACCCATAAGTATGACACAGAATAATCATTGAAGTGGATAAGTATGTTTAGGACACCATGGGGAGACCAAAGAGAGGGCTTCAGGTTGGCATTCAGGTGGCTGTGTGTGTGTTTATATGCTTGCATAGGAGGGAAAGATGTAGAGGAGGCCAAATCAAAGGCTTGTGAGTTCTAAACATTCTTCAGCTGTTCTATGGACAAAGCTGAGGAGGAGTGTGCAATAGGCTGACACTATATGTAAAGACCAATAAGAAGCTTCCACAGGCAGCAATAACCAATCAGGAGGCTATAATCTTAATCCGTGGAAGAAAAGAAAGATTATTAAATTAGAGCAGCTGCGGCAAAAGTGAGAGAATAAAAATCCAAGAAATATGCAAAAAAATCATGCACATAATTTCCTATTTTGTATAATTGCATATGAGTTAATGAAATTTTAAAGGGATGATGGAAAGAAGGCAGAAATTTAAAATGCCAATTTCATTTCTAGTTTGGCCAACAGAGTAAGACAGTTACATTTGCTGGAGACTCTAAAGATGGTAAAGAATTGAAGTTTGTGGAATAAAATCAAAAAGCAGAATGAAGTGTTAGTGAATGCACAGGCTATAAGAAGTTGCTATGTCAATGCTCTGTGCCCTGTGTGGAAAGAAGTGTGTGGAATGAGTAGATGAGATTAAAGGGAAAACCTTGAATACCATAAATAATCAGCAATAGAGGAGCCGATTACTAGGTAGAAGAGAGTATGATGACCACTGAGAATCATGTCAGAGGGGTAGACGGAATGTGAGAGCCAAGTAATTATAGTGTGGGGTACAGTTTGAAGGTGCCCTCCAAAAAAGGCATTCATCTTCGAGGCTGTAAATGGTGAAACCTTATAGAGTGGGGCTTGTGGAAGGTTTGGGGGTTATTGAAAGTACTTCCTGTTGGATAGGACTATGGTGGGTTTTATGGGATCCTTGAGTTGTTATTAAAGTCTAATCAAGATAGGCATGGTGGTGCAGCACTCAGAAGGCAGAGACAGGCAGACGTCTTTGAGTTTGAGGCCATCCTGGTCTGCATAGTAAATTCCCGAGCCAGCCAAGGCTACATAGCACCACCTTGCCTCAACAACAAAAATAGCAAACAAACAAAAATCAGCAACAACAAAATCCTGAGCAACAACTGGGGCATTTTGTGGTTCCTTATTTCTAAATATGTTTTTGCTCCCTTCCACACTCACTCCCACCATTGTGACCCCATCCACCATGAGGTCCTCACTGGAGTTGAGCAAATGACTTGTCATTGAACACCCGGAACTGTAAAACTAAACAAACCTCTTTTTAAATAAGGTTTTCAGGCTTCAAGTATTTTATTACACCAATGAAATTTGAGTGGATATAGAGTATCATTTTCATGTACACATTTTCAAGGAAGAAATACTTTGTATATGATCAAGGAATCAAATAAACTATTGGAAGTAAAATGTCTCTTGGGTAATGTGAAGGACCTTAGAGACTTTTACTAGAGATGTGTCATGAAAATGATACTGCAAGTTGGGATGCCATTTGATAGATATGACAGGAATAAATGTGTTTCGGATATTAGAACAAGATCCTAATCTTGTGTCTATTTCTAATTTGTGTATACTTGACTTTATCAAATTGTTAATTTACTTGTGAGAGAAAAAGTTAGTATTGTAGTGATCCTGGAACTTTGATAAAATTTGGGGGTCTGCCTCTCAAGTTGCCTCAATGACGCTTATGTCATAGTCTCCATAGTCCCTTGCCCTTGAATGGGGCTGGAATCAGTGAATTGTGTATACTGTAGGAAGTAGAGCAGAGGTGATGAGGTATTTCTTCTAAGATTAGGAAACAAAACAGAAATACCCAGACTTTTCTTGTTACATTGGAATCTAGTTTTGTTCTCCTTCCCTTTCCCCTCTCTCCTCTCTCCCTGTCCCCATGAACAATCTGTCATACTATGAAAAGTCCAGTGGTTTCATCCACTTGCCAAGGAATATTTCCAGCCAACATCTAGCGAGAGCCTTAATCCTGCAAACAGGTACAGGATAGAGCCTGGAGGTGGGCGGAAGGGCTTCCAAGATCATGTGTGTAAGCATGGAGACTAGTTCTCTACCAGCACCTGGAGGTTTCTGAGAGACCTTGAACCAGAGGAATTCAGTTAAGCTGCATTCAGATCCTTGACAAAAACTGTGAGATTACAAAGTAAGAATAGCTCTAAACAGGTGTGAATATCATTTGTTACACAGCAATACGTAGCTAGAGTTCTTACACAACAGTATTTAATCAGTATATAGCGTAAGTGCCAAGTTCTTATGTTCACCAAAATGATCTTGCTTAAGATCTATCTTTCCATGAGTAGTTATACTGTAATATCAGTGCTTTTTAGAAAACAATTTACTTTATTATTTAGGCATGAAGTGACAACATTTTTCCCACTTACCAAATCAACAGCAATTAGAGCGCTTTTAGTCTTCGTTAACATTAGAGCCACATGTGTATTCAACTGGTAATTGAAGGCTAAGGATGAAGGGGAGGTCAGCAGAGCTCTTTCTGTCCCTGCCAGCCTAGGGAACAGGGTCCAACCATTTGTTCATTGCCTTCCCTATGATTAACACATCACATCTGTCTTTCCTGCCCTCTACCTGCCTCAGCTGGCATCTCACGCTTTCTGCTTACTAGACTCAGAAATGCCATGTCTCCTAATCCTCCGATCCTCATGTATAATCCTGTGTTCAACTCAAATGTTTCTTGATTGTATTGGATGTTATCACATCCTATTGACTGCCTGGAGTTTGCTTTATCTCCAGAGAGTGTTCATCCTTTTGTAATTAACAGCTTATTTGATTCGATGCTAACAGAGGTCAGGCTCTGTGTGTTTTATCATTCTGAGTTGGCAGGGGTATTTGCCCTCCCCTGGAAATCTTTATTTTAATTACTTCTGAGGTTTGTGACTCTAGCTGTAGGATAAGGAGTGAGTTGCTAAGAAAATATTTCTCTCCATTTTAATATAGATTGTGACTATTCATTTGCTTTTGCAATTTGCTATCAGGTTTGCCAAGCACTGGGTTATTTGACTGAATTATTTATTTATTATTGTTTATTTATTTATTAATTTATTGGTTCAGCTTCATTCTCCTCCCACACTAAGAACCAGTTTTCCATTTGCATAGTTTGCTGCCAATACCACCAAGCATTTAGTTAATGTTCTCCAGACAGAAGTTAAAATATATATCTGAACATTCAGAACAAATACATTTTTATATATGATCTATTACTTATACTTGCATCTCAGAAGTACAAACTGTAGAGTGAATAAATCTGATTGTTTTTGTAACATTTTCAAACCATTTCTGTAATTACTCAAATCTTTCAGGTCAGTGAACAGGAACAGTTAGCTTCACTCTAAGTATAAATGAAAGTTTCCTGAAAAACTGTTTTAAAGAACTAACAATTATATGTCATCAACTGAGAGTACCAGTTATTTTATTTATCTTCATCAAAGCTTTAAAAAATCAAGATGAATATTTATGATAATTAATACCATTGAAACATTTGAAGCTTTCCAAAGGAAATTATCTCCTCCTCTCTACCTCAAATATAGCAAGATTGATTATTTTTCTCACTTACAGTATTGGGCAGTGCCAGCCTCTATCTTCAATAAATGTGGGTTCTTGAAGATAATCTGGATTATGCCTTTGGAGAAAGACAACTTGGTCATTCAATAAGGATCACACAGGTCTGCAAGTAAGCGTCTCCAATTTTAATCATTAAATAGACCATTAAGCAAGACTTGCTTACTGACTGGAGCACAGGTATTTAAAATAGAATAATAGGAAAACTCAAGTACTTAAGGATAACCTGAAAGGGAAAAACAAGACTTACTTGCAAGCACTGAAGACCATTGTTATGCCAGCTAGGCAGAAAAGTGATGAAAAGTCAGTTATATAGCTGAGGATGATTGACCTCGAATCTCTACTTGATTTGGGGTCCTGGTTAGCTGTTGGTCAACTTGACACACACTAGAGGCATCTGGGAAGAAGGAGCTACAATTGGGGATTTGACTCCACCAGTCTGGCCTGCAGACGAGTCAATGGGGGCGTTTTCTTGATTAATATGTGATGTAGGAGGGCCGAGCCCACATTTAAATGCATTTTAATTGTGGCATTGTTATTGCTAACTGTTCTTAGTTAGGCTTCCAGTTAGATTTGGAAGTAAAACTGTAGAAAAGACTCTAAAACCTTGTAACTTTGTCAGAAAGGCCAGTGTGAAGTTGAAGCTAAGGAAAGAATGGTTATGAAGAGAGGAAAGATGTTGAAACAAAGCCAAAGTGCTTTTATATTGAGACAATAGGAAAGAGGACTTGAGAACATCTCAGCAATTGACCAGTTTCCACAATGCAGGTTCAAAGGTATTGAATAATAAACACTTTACCTTGAGAGAAGGGTCATGCACCTCCGCTGGTAGAGTATTTGCCTGGAATTCACAAATCCCTGAGATTGATACCCAACACTGCCTTAACTGCTCAGCTGTTCAGAGACCAAAGAATCCAAGGTCCAAGGACCCTAACTACTGCTCAAGCAGTTGGCAGACCTGTTATCCATTAGGTGTTGGTTGTTCAGGCATTCAAAATAAAAGAGCTAAAGAGTGGGAATTTTTATTGAGAGTTGAGAGATGAGCTAGGGAAGATAAGTATTATGGAACTGTCCCTAATGGCAGCCCCCAGAGAATAATACATAAAGTGTTAGGGTGAAGCCAGACAGTGGATACCTCAGGAAGTTAGAGATGCTAGAATTAGGGAGTATCTTTTCAGGAGGGCCACAGGCAACAAGTGGAGCCAGACTCAAAGAGGAACTATGCAGGCAGCAAATATAAAGGGGGAGCATTGCCTAAGTTTTTGCTCCTACTACAAAACTGTGTGCCTAGACTCTGGACAAAGAACTATAGAACGCATCATTCTTTCCTTGCTGGCCACTGTAGTATGAGCTGTGTAGTTGTACCATCTTTGCCACGATGAGCCTATATTTCTGAAGCCAGGAGCCATAGTATATATTTCCTCCTTTAAACTGTACCTGTGAGCTACTTTGCCACAGTGATAAAAATCCTATCTGTCTGGCAAAGAGCCATAAGGCTGATGAAGACACAATTTATTGAGCCTTGTTTCCCCTTCTTACTAACATGAAAATATCCCAGGAATAATTTCATTGACATATTGTCATGTGGTATTTTTCTCAGTGTTTGTGGCGTTCTACAGAGAGACTTTGTAGTAAGAGTTTTAGCATTTTGGTTTCTCTAAAAACACAGAAATATTATAAGAAGAGAGAGGCTGGGTTGCTGTTGGCGGCTGGTGATTGGTGGTGATTGGGTGATGTTGGTCATGGTTTGCTAAGTAGGCATGTGTGAAGAAGAAACAACAACAAGAAGAAATTAGGTATCCTGGTGGTGAAGATCACACTTGCCCCAAAGAACTCAACAACCCTAATGAGCAGAAAGTA
This sequence comes from Meriones unguiculatus, assembly GCF_030254825.1. NCBI lineage: Eukaryota > Metazoa > Chordata > Mammalia > Rodentia > Muridae > Meriones > Meriones unguiculatus. The sequence goes on from NC_083349.1 coordinate 32,067,159, forward strand.
ATCCAAAGATAATGATACTTCCTTTCCCCTCTTTCCTTTTCTCTCTCCCATTTAGTGTTAGGGGGTTGAAAGGGAAGAAGTAACAGGGTGGATAAGGGTAGAAGAGAGAAAGGAACACACAAAGCAGCAAATACCAGCTACAAGTGGCACCCAGACTTAGGGCTAGGCAGAACTGGAAATGATTTCAAATGCTGTAGAGTATGAAAGAATATATATTTTGTTTCAAAATGCCAGCAAGAAACTTATTATGCCTGCTTTTATCGGGTTATCCCCCACTTTGCTCCTAGAGGGAGATTTTGTTTTGTTTTGTTTTGGTTTGGTTTGGTTTTTTTTCTTCTTTCTATATTCTGTTTCAAAAAAGTTGGGAGAATGGCTGAGCAGTTGGAAAAATTGCGAGTGAAAATGGAAGGACTCAAGAAACAAAAATGGCTGAAAGGGGAAAACAAAAGGGTTCACTCTGCTCTTTCATTTCTGAAAGGGTTGCAGAGTTGGCTGAGCAGTTGGAAAAATTGCAAGTAGAAGTGTAAGCACTTGGCAGGTCAGTAGATCCAGAAAATGGGGAAAAGGATCAGCCCCAATGTCAAACGCAAGAGAGTGGCCGCTTCCTCCAGAAGAAGAAAAACAAAACAAAACAAAACAAAACAAACAAACAAAAAAACTGTGCTAGCACCACACCCTTTCAGTTTCCAGTCCCCATGGCCCCTGAGTGGGGTAAGGAGCCAGGTGGGCAGCCAGGAGGAAGAGGAGAAGGAGGATGTGCAGTACAGCAGGATCAGAGAAATGATGAAACAGCTTTTTAGAGAAAGAGTTATCTTGAACCAACATTGTCACTGCTACCAGAGTGGGAGGAAGGGTTACAGTATCAGCTTTTCCAGCGGTATATGCCTGCTAACAGGGTGGAACAAGATTATGGCAAAATAGGATGGCATCTTACAGAAAAAAAAAAAAAAAAAGACAGATCTAAGGTGTTTTAAAAGATGCCATGATTTCTTATGGGATGCATTCACCTTATGTAAAACGAATTCTAAATAACTGGATTACTCAAAATAGAATTATTCTTCAAGACCGGAAGGTATTAGTAGACAACTCTACTAGAAGCTGGTCTGCAGTTGTAATGGTTAACATGGTTGGCTGTTGAACAGTGAAATAAATGACAGCAATGAATATAGAAAAGGATCAGTTTCTGGGTGAAGGCCAGTACACTGGTAAATAATAGATTCAATTTGATGACACTACTAAAGAACAATGCTGCTTAGGGGCTTTAAAAGCTTGGGACAAAGTTGAGAAGCCCAGTAAAAGATCCACCTTTATTTACAAAGATTACATAAGGCTCTGGAGACTTCACTGATTTTTTTACAAAGATTAGTCTCAGCTGTGAACAAAGCAGTATCAACCCTGACATGAGACAGGCATATGATGAGATCTTGGCATATGAAAATGTGACACTGAATGTAAAAGAGTTATTAGACTGCTAAATATATGAGCAGCACCTACGGACAAATGATTTTCATGTGTACAATGCTAATATCATAAGTCAAACTACAGCTAAAGGTCTCAGATATAAAAAATGCCTGGTGTTTCAATTGTAGGAAATTAGTTCATTAGCAACTCCCCCCCGCCCCCGCCAACAACAACAGCAACAAAAAGCTGGCATTCTACAGAGAGTTCTCTGAGTGTTATACCTATAGTGAGAATTTTAGAATTTTGGTTTCTTTAAAAAACAAAGAAATGGTATAATATGTTTTTGTTTTAATACCAGGTATGGGGACATGGGGCTGCTTTGCAGCACCTGACTATGATTTGCCTTGTGCTCTAGCAGGGGTATGGTTTCCAGGCTGTAGAAAGTTTATGCAAATATTTGATGTTTGGAATGCTGGGAACTTTTCAGAGGCTATATAAATGCTAGGGCCTCAAGAGAGGCAGGGTTGGTGTTGGTGGCTGGTTGGTGACTAGATGATGTTGGTTGCTGTTGGTTGCAGTTCGTTAAGTAGTCATGTGCAAAGAAGAAACAACAAGAAGAAATCAGATATCCCAACACCGAAGATCAAACTTGCCCCCAGGTGCTAAATACCTAACAATAACAGTGTCCCCTTCCCTCTCTCTCCTTTTTTCTCTCCTATGTAGTGTTAGAAGGTTGAAAGGGAAGAAGTTAAGGGGTTGAAAATGGTGGAAGAGAGACAGGAACCCACAGAGTAGCAAACACTGGCTACCGGTACCCTTCCAGAATATGAACCACAGACTATCAGACACATCTTACATTCAAATCATGGCATCAACAATAAAAACAAATTATACTATACATTCTAGCCTTAACTCACTTAATGTTGCTACCATATCAGAGTGGTTAATTTCAATCCCAAACCAGTTAAAATGTATTCACAATTAGATAGTAAGTATGATGGTTAATCTTGATTACCAATTAATTGGGTTTGATAAGCACCCAGGGAATTAGTAACTTCACCTCTGGGTGTGTCTGTGAGGGAGTTTCCAGACTGGGTTACCTAATAGGAAAAGAAGCATCTTGAATCTAGATGGCACCAAACCATGTGTTAGAAACTTTGAGGAAATAAAGGGGGGAAGGATAAAGCCCATAAAGGCAGATATATTATCTCTACTCTTATTCCTTCCAATATTAGAAAGAATAAATTATTTTTAATGGATTTGGAAAGGTTGATAGTGTAATGAGTTTCTGTGTAATCTTTTCAAATGTTGTATTAAATACGAATCTCATACTACACCCCAAGCTATGTGGAGTTTCAAGCTCATTAAAAGCAAAAACATGATAGCAGCTTATCAGAGCTTTTGTTAAGAAATTATAAAACACAGAGCAGGCTAGCCCAAGCTAGTGCTCTGGTACTCATAGGTCTAGAATCCAACTCTAGACTTTTTTGCTAGATAGATAGATCTCAAGACTGCTGGGCTTTCCTTTGCTCTATACGATTTTCAACAATTACAGTCACGAGGTTAAAACACTAGTCTCATCTATATAGGGCACATATCCAACAGCTTTCTGCCAGACAATATGAAGCCAGAAACTTTTAGTCACCTACTAAAGTCCTAACCATATGCATGTCATCGTAAAAGGCTTTACTCACCTATTCATTGATGTTGGTACAGTCTAAAACCCTGTGTTATAGCTGAGATGTACAGGGAGTAACACGACATTGAGCAACTACGACAATGTTCATACATGTATAGTTTTATAGTTTTCATCTTGATTTTGAAATTTATTTAAATGAGCTTTAAAAATCCATTTAATTCATTAATTCATTTAATTAATCACACAATTAGTGTGTGATTCTATACTCATAAGGAAAACTTTAATATAAGATGGCATACTGGCTGCCAGCTGCTATTTCGTGTATCTTGGGTTCCTTCATCTCTTGAGAACATGAAAAAGGCCACATCTAAGTTTTCATAGATATACTTCATGATATATATGAAGCATGTCTTTGTATAAAGACACAAACAACAAGGTCGCTCAGCAGTAACTTTTTTTTTTAGATCATATCCCTTTTTTAAAATGACTATGGCTATACGTAACAGTAACTACCAGGTCCTCTGAGCTAGCTAGCTACGTGAAAATCAAGGAGGAGAAAAATAAAGAGTAACCATTTCCCAAAATCAGTTCCATGAAGCATCAGTCAAGAAAGACATGTTAATCAAAACAAGAAAACCAAGTAAAGTTCTCATGGTTAAATAGATTTGAGCTAATGCTGTATTCCATTCTCAAAAAACAGGTGTGCATATGAACTCAAGGGGCCTACAATAATACAGCCTGAGAAGCTGTGTTGACTAGAGCGTTTTTCAAGGAAACTTTTCTTTCATATAACATCTGTTAATGTGCAGAATGAATCACACATTAGGCAAACTGATCTATGTTCAGACTAAAGAAAAATAATTGACTTAAATAGTCAGAAAGGGAAAGAAAGTGGGACAGTAGGAGCCCTTTCTCAAACTCTGGATAATTGCCTTTCATTTGACTCAGTAGGTACAGACTTGTAATTAGGTGTGCTGTCATGCCTCTCCCAGTGCATGGAGCTGACTCAATGACTCATGACACTTGAAGTCCTCAACCCACCTACCCACCCACATTCTGAAACGAGCCGACACAGGACAGGGGGTGTGTTGGCAACTCCAGCCCTCCAGCCATAAGATGTAGTTATTCACACAGATAGCACTGAGGGTCAGAAACTTGCTATGTACTTAATAAAGTGACTGAGGTCTTCAAAGGCCTTTTACCCCCCATTTGGTGCCTGATACAAATTATAGACGAAATCCCAAATTACTTGTTCAAGAACATTTTTTTCTAGAACTATACTGTCTCTTGTTTTCATATGCATGTACTTCTTCCCAGAAATTGTTAGGAGTCTGCAAAGAGCAAGTAGACCTTATAATGGTGGGAATAATAATAATGATAATAATAATAAATGCTTCCTGCTTTCTAAAAACTTAAGATGAGATTAAAACAATATTATTCAGGGTTGGGGATGTAGAGAGCTTGCCTAGGACGTAAGAAGCTCTGGATTCATTTTGCAGAATTCCCCCCACACACAAAAAATTAAATCGCAGTGCATGCCTATAATTCTAGCACTTTGCAGGGTAGAGGCAGGAATATCAAAAGTAAAAGTCATTTCAGCTACATAACCACTTGGAAGCCAACCTGGGGTAGAGAACTTGTCTCAAAGACAAATAAAAACAAAAAGATACTATTCAAATACTTATGCAGGTAAAAGCCATCACGTACATAACAGATGAATAGAAACCATAAGAGATGAGTAGCACAGAGGAGGGGTATGGCATAGTGCTGTAAATGACAGGATTTGCTAGTCAGAAGGATAGGGATAAGCACTTCCAAAAAACCATGTAAAAGAATGAATAAGGTCATGACAACTTGTGCTCTCTGACAGCCAGCTCAGGAGGGATCATACACCTAAGGTCAAAAGTGAAACTATAAAACTCCCAGAAATCTACCTAGGGAAAAAAAAAACCCTAGATATGCTGGTTTTAGTGGTGATATTTTAGATACAAAAACCAGGCATGAGCTATGAAACACCCAAACGATAAATTGGATTATGTTAAGGTTAAAAACTGCTCTAAGAAAGACAATGTCAAGAGTGAAAATAAGCCAAAGTACTGTTATCCAAAATATGCAAAGAACTATCAAAACTGTAGTATATAGCCAAATAACAATCTAACTAAAAGATGGACCAAATATTTAAACATTAACTTTATCAAAGAAAACAAACAGAGATAAGCCTAAATAAAAAGATGGAGGATACCTCTCATTCATTGCTGGTGAGAATACAATATGGTAGTCATTTATAAAACAGTTTGGAAGTTTCTTATAGAGCTATAAATGGTTTTATTGTAAGGATCACAACTATGTTCCTTATGGTTAATCAAAAGAGTTAAAAACTATTGCAACACAGAAATGTGCATACAAATTACTATTGCCAAATTTCTAATTGCTAAAACTTGGATGCAACCAAGATGTTCTTCATTAGGTGAATAGATAAACTGTGGTACATCTACACAAAGAAATAGCATTTAGCACTAGATTAGTGAGTCACTTAACATGAAGGGACTTGAGAAAAACCTTCAGTAACTAAAAACATTCAGGCCCCAAAGGCTTTGTGCTATAGAACATCAACTTCATGACATGCAGGAATAGGTGACACTCCAAAGACATTAAAGGACTAGAGTCTAAGTACTTATGGGTAGGGAGTGGGTTGTGGGTGATGGGCTAGCAGGTAGGCAGAACACGGGGAGTTTTTAGAACAATGAAGATATCCTTTTTGTGTTTAACTGGATTGCAAAGTTTTGCTGAAGTTCATTCTGACAGCCTTTGCCAGCTTAGGGGCTGCTTTGTGGGGACATGGAGCTCTGAAGTTCCCTACTCTACCGTTTTTTGGTGAACTTTAATTGTCTTTTACTTTGAGGAAAATGGGAAGTCACTGGATAATTTGGAGTCAAAGATTGATTTGATCTGACGTTTTAAAAGGTTCGTGCAACCTTCAATGTCAAAGCTAGACAGCGTGAGCCCAGGGGCACACATGGAGAAAGACCAGTTAAGAGGGTACCGTGTGATTCAGAAAAGAACACTGATGGCTTTCACCAGTGTATTAGCAAGTGAGAGGAAGTGTGATTGGATTTTATACATATAAATATGTAGATATAACAAAAATTTTGAATGTAAGGTATAAAAGAAAGAGAGACATCAAGGAAAGTTGCTCAATATATTTTAACTGTTGCGTGCTACTTTTTTTTTTTCTTACTGCAGTATGTTGCCTTGAAAAGCATGGGAAGTGTAGCTGCTGAAGAACACGGGAGGGGAGCATTTGCAGGCTACTCTTTCCATCACTTACCGGTTATGGTAACTGTTGGAGTTTTAATGGCCTTATCATCATCGGTGACAACAATTTTAATCTCGTTGAGTGTCAATCAAGACAACGATGTGATGCATTGCATTCATCATCGAACCTTCATTACAGTAAAACCCAGGAAAGAGTTTAGTTCTCTTTATAGTCTTTCTGAACCTAACAGACTCTTTGTCATGAAATCAAACCTCTAGTCATTTTTAAACTTTTAGGTTAACACACTTTCCTAATCAAAATGTACACATCTTCTTCAGTGTAATAATATACTCGAAACCTAGAACCTAGTCTCCCTTCGATATGAAATACAAGCCAGGGTCTGCTTCCTAGAGTCAGACTGCAGAAAAAAATCTAAGTTATCTCATTTGACTCTAATGTTAGAAAGTCCCATATGAGACTGTATTGTATAGATTTCATCCCCTCACTTTGTTGTAAAAAGGGCTTTGAGAAAATCTTTGCATTTTTTGCCTCTTTCCCATTAGCACCAAAAAAAAAAAAAAAAAAAAAAAAAAAAAAAAAAAAAAAAAAGAGGAGTTTGATAAGCTGAAGTTCTTCACTGCTGTCATGGTAATTACAAACACCTGATGGATGAAAACATATAAAAAGCCAGAGGGACAACATACATGATTCACTAACGTAGGTCAAAGACATGAAGACATAACTGAGAAAACACGGTGCCTGAGGAGGTAGGCACCAACTACTTTTCCCATGAAAGAGAAAATTTTCCATCTATGTTGACTGACAGCTTTGCAGGGTATAGTAGTCTAGGTTGGCATCTGTGGTCCCTTAGGGCCTGCATGGTATCTGCCCAGGCCCTTCTGGTTTCATAGTTTCTGATGAGAAGTCCGGTGTGATTCTGATAGGTCTACCTTCATAAGTTACTTGGCCTTTTTCCCTTGCTGCTTTTAATATCTTTTCTTTGTTCTGTAGATTTAGTGTTTTGACTATGATCTGACGAGATGTGTTTCTTTTCTGGTCTAGTCTATTTGGAGTTCTGTAGGCCTCTTGTATATTTATGGACATCTCTTTCTTTAAGTTGGGAAAATTTTCTTCTATGATTTTCTTGAAAATATTTTCTGGACCTTGGAGACTGGAGTCTTCTTTTTCATGAATTCCTATTATTCTTAGATTTTGTCTTTTCATGGCGTCCTTGATTTCTTCAATGTTTTCTATTTGGAACTTTTCTGATTTTACTTTTTCTTTGAGAGAAGTATTGATTTCTGCAAGTGTATCTTCAGCACCAGAGATTCTCTCTTCCATCTCATGTATTCTATTGGTGATGCTTACCTTTGTGGTTCCTGGTCTTTTCCCTAGGTTCTCCAGCTCCAGGGTTTTCTCAGTTTGTGTTTGCTTTATTGATTCTAATTCTGTTTTCATGCCTTGCACCATTTCCTTCATCTGTTTGAATGTGGATTTCTGTATCTCTATGATGGTCTCTTTTTTTGTTCATTTCCTCTCTATATGCCACTAATTGTATCTCTACTTGAACCTCTGTTTGTTTGGCTATATTTGCCTGTGTTTCTTTAAGAACTTTGTTTATTTCCTCTTTCTTTGCCTCCACTTGGGTGGAAAATTCTTTGTGAGATTTGTTCGTTTCCTCTTTAACTGTCTGTATTTGTATAGCTATTTCTCTGAGCAATTTGTTTGTTTCCTCTTTATGTGCCTCTAATAACTGGATAAGCATAGCCTTAAAGTCATTTTCCTGTGTTTCCAATGAATTGGAGTATCCATTAATTTGGGGGGTTGCTGGTGAAGCCATGATGTCCTGATTTACATTGGATGTGTTCTTTCGCCGATCCCTGGCCATTTGCTTATCCATAACCTTCACTGTTTGATCTTGAATTCTGCAGTTCAGACTGGTACCATCTTTCTCTGGTGTCTGGAGAATTCTTCAGGAAGATGAGAGAGTTCCAGTGGTTTCAGCATGTTCATTGGTGTTTCAGCTGTACTTGTGGGAGGAAAGCCGTCAGGTGCAGAAGGACAAAGGCAGGGGACCGTGTGTGAGTGTGTGTGTGTGTGTTTGTGTGTGCGTGTGTGTGAGTGTGCCTTGTGGGACAAAGTGATAGAGAATGTAGAACACTTGAGTGTGTGGGAGGGGCTCTGCCTTGCAGGCATCTAAGGGGTTACTTGTGTATGTGCTGTAGATGTAGCAGGTGCTGGTGATAATCAAGGCACAATTTCCTTATGCAAATTCCCTGAATACCTCAGTGGCCTACAGGCTACTGATATTCGGTTCTGTCTGAGCTCCCAGCATCATTTGCCTGAACTCCACTATTGGGCCCACGGAGCAGGGGCTTCAATGTCTCAAGAGCCCCTCTGTTTCCCACAGTGGGTGTGTGGGTGGGAGGGGTCTGATATCTGGCTGCTAGTTTAGGAGGACCCTGGATCTGGGGCTCTGCAGGCTCTTGTGGGTGCACTCACTCTCAAGCAGGTCACATAGGCAAGGATCTGGGTATCCGGGCTCTCTACATTCTGGTTTGGACCTGCTGAGTCATATGCAGGAGGACTGATAAGATCCGTCAGCTCAGTGACACTGCAGCCACCACATTAGGGAGTCCAGCTGCAGCCGCAGACTGGGATGCTGGTCCAGATGCCTTCTGGCAAGTCCTAGGGGCCCACATCAGGGGTCCACAGACCTGGGTGGCCCGGTGCCTGGTGTACCTCGTTTGTTTGGCGGGTCTACTGGACTTTGGTGGCTGGATAGCCTACTATCTGCTGCTGAGGGGTTGGGCAGGCCTTATAGACACTAGCTGAGAAGCCCTGCAGAGTCCTTATGGCTGCTGGCAGATGTGGGACCAGAGGATGGTACAGCTGCCTGCCACCGCTGAGGAGCCAGGAGCCCCGGCTCTGCTGCCCCAGTCCCCAGGCAGTGAGTTCTGTGCTGAGAATCTCGGGAGGCCCAAAAGAGGGGAGTACAGGGGGATCACATGATGGTTTCTCTCCTTCCCCAAAGAAGTCCTTGGGTGACCTGAGACTAAAGGTCTCAACTCGTGTGATGTTCCCTCTTGTTCAGAAAGCCTCACCATTGTTTCCCTGGCTTTAGTTGTCTCTCCACTCACCAACTCTGGTGCTTCAGCTCCTCTACCTCTCAGAAACTGCGTGCGCTGCTCGCCACCATCTTGGATCTCCCCCGGAGAAATTTCTTCTGCTGTGAATTTCCCACAAATGCCCAGGTATGCTAGATTAATTAAATTAATTAATTAATATAAACATCCTAACACAGTCTTGAAGCAGCTCCTGTTCAAGAAGATCCAATTGCATGGCTTGTCCTCACCTTTTCATCACATACTGTTTTCAATCTGTTAGCTAGGCATGGGTCTTTGTCTCAAACAGTTGCAAAAAGAAGTTCTTGCATTTCCCAGGAATTTGACTGGATTGAAGCCTGTTTTATTAAGTATCCTATTGCTCTAGACAGTTTAAGACAAACCTAATATCCATTTCTGCAGACCCCCAAATACATAGACTAATTAAAAGTTATGACCCTGAGATAAATTTTGTAAAAGAATTTTTTTTTTAAACAGCTCTGTGGCAACATGCACAGACAACAAGAATTTTGGCTTTGGGGCCATGACTAAAATTTGGTTTGTTCTTCACAACTTTTCTCTGTACCTAGCATGGTGCTGGATTATATCCAGTGTGCAATCATTTCACTCTGTGTGAGTTTGGTGGTGGTGGCAGAGGCCTCTACTCTAGGAAGCCACTAGTCTATTCTATAGGTGCTGCCTTTGGGTTGGAGAATGACTGCAAGAATTCTGTTTGTAGGAGCGGCACAGATCTATTAGGAAACAGAAGAGAGAGAGAGAAAAAAAACTACCTGAAAAGGCAAAAGGAGAAACATTTTCTGTCTCCTGGGGGGAATGAGAGCTATTTAACATGTGCAGTGGCATCCCTGGATGGATTTTTAATCAACAGTTCTCATTTAGAGCAAGAGTCAGCCAAGGAGTAGACTAATACTGCTGACTGACATTATGGCCCATTCATCTGCTTAGGCTGACTAAAATGTTCAACTGCCAGCAAAGGATTAATATTGATTTTTAGGCTGTCTTCGTTAAATACCTGCTATAGAGTACCACTCTTTTATTCTCCTTGCCAACTCTTCCCCCAATTGTCACTAGTATTAAAATGAAACCTACCTATTATTAAATCAATCATGCCTGGCAAATTAGTCAAAAAGAAGGGTTGCATCTATCATTTTGACTGTCAACATGAAGCCTGGTTGTTCTTTTCTCCCTTTTAGTTGGTCAACATGAAATTACAGGTTCAATTAAATAAAGTTTCTTTATAGAACAAATATAAGAAACTAAAATTGAAGTGTGTTTGGGAGGACAATGAGTCCAGGCAGGACATTTTCTGACAGATGCCTGAGCTCCAACCACAGGGCTAGACTGGCACCATGCATGAACAGGGGCCTGGTTTTCCCACGCTGTGTCAGCCTGCATGCAGTTCTTTTGATATACTGATAACCATTGTCTGCTCACTTTCTCTGGTTTGCCTCTATTACTTTAATTTTCTTCAAGAAATGAGTCTCGGAATTTCTCCTCTATGTCTTCCCAACAGTTATTCTTTCACCCAGGTAACACGTAGTCCTACGTGCCTGGTGAATTCCTACCTGTCCTTCAAGACTATCTCTCGATTCCTCTAAACAGAGACAGGTTTTGCATAGGTAAACTTGTGGCCTTTAACTGTTCCCTCCATGTCACTCGGCTAAACCTAAGGCACAGTCCTCTGCGTATGGAATCTTCTACCCAAAAGGCTACAGAACAGGAGGTTTCCCATGATAGGTTTCTCCGTCACCGTGACAACGTAATGGAAAAAGGATTTATCCGGATGCTTGCTTTAAGTGTATACAGTCTGCCCTGACAAGGAAGGGGTGGCGTTAGGAGCCCCGGGAAATGTGGCAGCAAGAACTTGCTCACACTTGTCATTGGAAGGTAAACCCAATCTAGGAACCCAATTCCTCAAGCTGTGTCTCACCTCTCAAAGGTTTCAATCACTCCCCCAAACAGTGACACCAAATGTTCAAGCACTTGAGCTTGTGGGGAACATTTTCCATCCAAATCAATACCATCCTTTCTAGCCAAAGCTAAAATGGATGGCTGAAAACTGAACAGAACATAGAAGTATAGAAAATAGATAGAAGCATAGAAATACTCAATGATTTAGTGAGTTTTGAAGTTTGTAATTCCTAGTTGCTTTGTGTTCAGAATACATATCTTGTGAGTTTTAGTCAGTTGATCTTTATATTCTAGAATCTTCTATTTCTATTATACCTTAAAGTTTTCATTCCAATCATTCTTTACCACCTTGATTAGCTTTATTTCTATGTCTTTAAATAATTATTATGCTTTTAGACACTTTTAATTCAGACTTTTTTTCTGATTTTTTTTATCAGTAAGTTCATCATTTATATATGCCAAAAATCCTGACATTTAAATGTTATTTTTTGTATCCTGTTATTTCACTATAATTTTTTTTTTTTTACTAACAGATCTAACAATTTTCTAGCCTTTAAGGTTTCATAAGTTCAAGGTCATGTTGTCTGCAGATAGTGTTGCTTTGGCTTCTTCCATTCTTATCTATTTTACTTCCATTTTCTTCTTTTTATTGCTGTAGCTAATACTTTAAGAAATAGCTTTGAGTGGAAAGAGTGAGTGCCCTCCTTCCATTCTTGATTTTAGATAAAATGCTTTCAGTTTTTCCTACTTAGTATAATATTGACCATAGATTTGTTGCTGTGGCCATCATCATTATGAGGTTATAGGTTTGTTGTTTGCAGCCATCATCATCTATAGATTTGTTTCTGATGCCATCATTATATGAGGTTATTGGTTTAGGATATAAGATATAGGCTTGGTGGTTTAGCTGTCACTATCTGAGGCTATAGGCATGTCTTGTGTGGCTGTCATCACTTGTCTCTGTGAGCCCCCATGACCCTGCTTACTTGATTCTCTGGGCCATGTTCTCCTGCTATCTTTGACCCTTCTGGCTCCTATAATTGTTCCTCTCCCTATTCTGTGGGGCTCCCCTGGCTCTGCCTAGTGTTTGTCTGTGGGTCTGTATATCTGCTTCTATAAGATGCTAGATGATGACTCTCTGATGATAATTGGGCTAGGCATTGATCTATCAATATAGCAGAATAGACCCTGGGTAGCTCAGTTGGAAGAGCATCAGACTTTAAACCTTTTCTTCTTTATTAAAGAAGTTATTTCAAATATTTGTTACAGTGACAGGAAACTGACTTAATATCAACCACAAGGGAGAAAGATAAACATCTGTACTTTTAAACTCTTACATTTAAAAAATATACACATCGAAAGAATGTTAAGAAAGCAAACATTGCTTTTTCATTATTTTAGTACCAAAAATCTGGGGTGACTTAGAATCTAGAATTTCGTGAGTTTTACAGCAATCATTTCTTGCCCCCCTTCGATGGGGATAGCTGTGACTAGAGGCAACAGAGAGCAAGCACTCTAAGAATACAGTAATACTTCCTTGAATCACAGCCACTCTGCAGATGTTCAATGTGTCTCATTATAGAAGCCAAGCTCATTGGACCATTAATTTTCTTCACCAAACTAAAGATGTGTTCCTGAACAAACTCAGGCATATATTAAAAAGAATCACATGCAATATAACAGACCTTTAATCATTTAATCACATATAGAAAGATAATGATATCAGTGAGTTTTAGCTAACAGTGAGGCATTCCTAAAATTCGTTTTCAGGTATAAACTGAAAGGCATGGTGCAGATTTTGAGTCTGAAGCTTATGTGGAGATGACCGAGTCAACCTGATCAGGTTCAACCCCTGTGGAACAGCTACTTATTTCACACACAATTTCCTGATTGTAGGGTTTCCCTGGAAAGCTCGGCTAGATCTCCCTGGCAATCTCTTAGCTTCCTTTTTCTCTAACCCTGTAGAAGAAGCAAGCACCAAGGGACCAGAGTCTTATCCAGTAAACGATGCCAATCTATGTTCTGCCTGTTGTCTCTGGAAGAAACTTTCTCATTTATCCTCATAGTATAGGTGTTGTTCATACCTTCCCAGTAGAACTAACTATTGTGAGAGAAAACAGAAGGTCATTCACTCCCTGTTCGTGCATTTGCCCTAGCACTCCTCTGTGTTGCTAAGTATCACCATTTACATATGTCATAGAAAAGAGAAAGAAAAAATAATTCCTCACCTCAAGGAATTTATAAACTACTAGATGATATAAATCATATAGAAAGATAATTTGAAACCACATGGGACAAACCAAAGCATAGGTACAATGACTGTAACTTGTCTCATTTAATTTTTCAAAATACATACCTGTTGAAACTGTTATATTTTCCCCCATTTGACGCAGTCAATGAAGTTCAGAAAGGTCAGGTGATCTGTAGAAGATCACAGAAGTGAGACTGAGAATTCAATTTCAAGACAAGTTTTGGGATCTGCACTTATGAAATGTCCTGACCTGAGATTTGTTTATTTACTTGTTTGATTAAGCATGCAAGACCTAGGCTTATTCCGTTTAGATAGGTTAGCTAAGGATGTCATAAAAAGCCATTAGCTGCATCTAAAGAGATGGGTAGGATCTTTAATGGGTCAGGTGTGTAAAGATTCAAGGACAATACAACGCCCGCTGCCCTGTGAAGAGCAAGCTATATTGGCCACTAAAAATAAAACCTAATATCGAAATGATAGAGTAGATCCAGCTTTTAATGAGACTCAATCACTAACCACTTGGGGCTTTTTCTTTTAGCAACAGCAAGCTGTTACATCTGTCATCTTACTCATCACTACCCCTCAAGATATTTGAGTTAATTTGCATGCAAAGAAGAAGGAAAGTTGGGTGAGTTATGTTCCATAGGCTGACATGTAATCTCACCAGTGATAAAGTCCACCGTTAGCACACATGGTTGATTTGCAACTCCATTTCTTAAAGTGGACTGATCTGTGAGCACTCGCCACTTATTTATTAACTTTTTCATGTACTGCTTATATTGCCATTCTTTATTTTGCCATATGATGAAGTTAAATGGGTACTCCCTCAACCAGGCCTCCTGAAGAAGGTCGTTCATTCCTCGCATTTCATGTAATTACTTCTTGGCTAATGCAGGAAAGGGCCTCTTCCACATCATTCTTTATTTTCCTAGCAACTGCTATCGTTACCAATCATTTGAAGTGAGTTGTAAAGCTTCCAAATTTAATAAATTAGAGAGTGAGTAAATAAATTAATTGAAGCTATGTGGAAAGACAATTAAGCCCAACTTGAAAATTTGACACATTAGGTTTTCATTTTATGATTCATCTAATCACATTACGTTTTCTGAACTATCTTGAATATTGCAATAAAAATTGGAAAGAACTATTTTTTTTCTGTCACAGAAGATAGGCACTGTATGGCCCATCCTTCAGGGCCTTTATGAAGTGGCTTCCAGCTTCAGAAATTAGTCAATTTTCCAGGTTAGCTTAGATACAGAAGCTAACTGTGTATCAGCCATGGTGTTACTTTGTATTTGCTCCTGGAATTTTCTGCCTTTCCAGTTCTTTTTTCTTGTATGTGCTTGAAGGACACCAGAGAAACACATACTGCTTATACTAAATGATATCACCAAGTAGACTAATGTCTTCTATTTTTTTTGAAGTTTTAAATTTTTTTTCTTTTTTATATTAATACATTTTATTCACTTGGTATCCCAGCTGTAGCCCCTTCTTTCATTCCCTCTCAATCCCACCCTCCCTCTCTCATCTCCTCCCATGCTCCTCTCCAAGTCCACTGATAAGGGAGGGCCTCCTCCCCTTCCATCTGACCCTAGCCTAGCAGGTCTCATCAGGACTGGTTGCCTTGTCTTCCTCTGTGGCCTGTAATGCTGCCGCCACCCCCCCCCCACCTCAGGGGAGGTGATTAAAGAGCCAGTCACTGAGTTCATGTCAGAGACAGTCCCTGTTCCCATTACTAGGGAACCCACTTGGGTACTGAGCTGCCATGGGCTACATCTGTACAGGAGTTCTAGATTATCTCCATGGATGGTCCATGGTTGGAATATCAGTCTCAGAAAAGACCCTTGGGCCCAGTTCTGGATCTGTTGCTCTCTTTATGGGGCTCCTATCCCCTCAAGATCTTTCTATTTCCACCTTCTTTCATAAGACTTCCTGCACTCTGCCCAAAGTTTGGTTAGGAGCCTCAGCATCTGCTTTGATACACTGCTGAGTAAAGTCTTTCAGACGCCCTCTGTGGTAGGCTCCTGTCCTGTTTCCTGTTTTCTTCCTCTTCTGATTTCTGTCCTGTTTGCCTTTCTGTGTGAGGATTATTCAAATTACCCAGGGTCCTCCTTTTTGCTCAGCTTCTTTAGGCGTACAGATTTTAGTATGTTTATCCTATATTATATGTCTAATAGCCACTTGTAAGTGAGTATATACCATGTGTGTCTTTCTGCTTCTGGGATACCTCACTCAGGATGATCTTTTCTACTTCCCACCATTTGCCTGCAAGACTAATGTCTTCTAAATCATAACTCCACAGAGCTATAGGCAATACCAAACTTAAAGTGACTTTCTTCTTTCATATGGCGCAAAGGAGCTTTATAAAACTCACTTGGGGAGGGAAGTGTTTGTAGCATTGGTTATTGTGATGAAGGTAAGACTGGAAAGCCAACGCAGAGTCAAGGGCTGGCTACAATCTGTCTGAGGAGTAACTCAACATACGGCTACTTTTATGGTATGAGGGGCCTCTGAAGCCAACATATCTTCCCAACTATGCCCTAAAATTTCCAAGGTTGCTTGTTATCCATAAAGATCACCAAGTGTTCTTTGCCTTTTTTACTGTTCCAAGCATTATATTAACAAAGAACACAACACATAATCAAAATACTAAAAGATACATTAGAATTTATACTTCTTCTGTGAGAATAAGGCTCAGAAGGAAGCAATCCAATATCTATGAAGGGGTGGCTAGCGTGGAGAAAATCAAAGCAACCTACCATTGTGTATATGTGCCTATGGATATGTGTGTGTTTGTGTGCGTCTTGAATGTATATGTCCGTTTGTGTGTGTGGATAGGCATGTATATCTGTGAGGTGTATTGTGTTTGTGTGTGTCTTGGCTATGTATTGTGTTCATGTTTGGTGGGACAAATAGAACATAATACTATTAGTGCTTTCCCTCACTTATAATGTGAAAGTTTGGGTCTGTCAAGGAACAGATGTCAGATATCAAGATGAGTTAGAGGGTCAGTAGGTTTGCGGGGACAGGGGTAACAGAAGATGGGAACAGAGAGGTTAAGATGGCCAAGAGGGACTTCAGTGACTGTGACAGGTCTGATACCTACAAGTCCGACCTTCAAAGAGAGAGTGGAAGATGTCAGAGGTGGGGAAGACCATGCTCTTTGGATGCTCTTTGTTTCAGAAACTCTTCCTCCAAGCAGGTGCCTGAGCCAGAGTTTCTGGGTTTGGAGTTTCAGTGCACTAAACTTTCCTTCCTGCATGGGTGTGTGCTAGACACTGCCCGAGTGAAGAGTGGCATTGCTAGGATGAGGCGATGGATCCAGAGAGGCGGCAGAATGGCCATCTAGGGTGCTTTCTAATTGTACTTATGCATTTGTGTGGCTATCAAAAGCAGCAATTTAAAGTCAGCATTTTTTTTTTACTTCTCAAAGTTGTAATATTGGATATGATTACTCACAGTCGTTATTATTTAGTTCAGTTACATAAGCAATATATTTAGTTTCTATGTTACTATATACAAATACATCTTTAAATTCTTTAAAAATAAGTTAAATATATTATGTCATTATCTCCCTCTCTTCCTCTTCCTCCAGATTGCTTTCAAAAGCACTGTAAAACCCAAGGGCAACTGTTTCAACACGTTTTTGTTTCTACATATCCACGGGGAGGAGAGCGGCATATCACTAAGAATGACTCCTCTGGGTCTCAAAAACACTAAACATGAGCCTTGATAAACTATCTCTCATCTAAAGGGCCCAGTCACCATCTCAGCCAGGGGCTTCCAATAGCCTTGCAGGTTGAAGCAAGTGCAGATCCAGTTACCACGAGGTAAGGAAAGGGCAAAATGGTGAGATAAAAGCAGGTGGGGAAAACACAAAGGCTGAAGAATATGCATTACCTGTGTATACACATTTGTTTATGTCTTTATATATTACTTCCTACTTTATAAGGAAACTCAATTTTAGTTTGAAGACTAAACAGGAACATTCCAAAGTAATTAATACTGTGGCTGTATGTCTTAGTATTTTATTTTTCTTCAGAATGGACTCATGAAGAAAATATATACATATATTCATACACACATACCTGTGTATGTATGTGTGTGAATATATCATTCTGCGTACTTTAAGCATCACTAACATGTCGTGAAGAAAGATTTCCAGTGTGAGAACGTCTTGAAGTGTACTTACGCTAACCCAGAGGAGACAGTATACTGTACGCCCTACAAAACTACACTAAGCACAGGGGAAATCATACAACCAATACGGGATACGTGACCTGGCTGCTGTTGAAACACGGTGTGCTGGTCAGTGCTGATTGTCAACTTGATTGGATCTAGAACCACTGGAGATGAATCTCTGGGCATACCTGGGAGGGAGTTCCTAGATTGGGTTAGCTGAGGTGGGAAGATTGACCCTAACTGGGGTTGGCATGATTCCAGGGCCTGGGTTCATGGAGGGAGTAAACACTAGAGAGAAGCTGAGCACTAGAGTTTCTCAGTTTGCTTCCTGACTGCAGACGCTCCTACTGCTATGACTTCCCACCATGAAAACCGTAAGCCAAAGTACCCTTTCTTAAAACAAAACAAAAACATTTGTGTGTGCATATACCTGAGTGACTGTTATGTACATCACTTGTATACAGGTGCCTGAGAAAGCCAGAAGAGGGTATCAGAGCCCAAGTCATAGGTAATTGTGAGGCATCTGATGTGGGTTCTAAGACATATATATATATATATATATATATATATATATAATAGAAATATATATATTTCTCATGTATTTTGTCACATCAAAAAAGTAAGTAATACAGAAAGCTGGTGGCAGGAGTCTTGTGGCTGTGATAAACCTACTACTGTGGTTCTGGAGATTTTGGAGATGGTTTGCAGGGGAATGTGGAAGGTTTGGGAACTTTGGGATGGAAAATCCCTAGAATGCTGTAAGGGGGCCTTCCAGTTTGTTTGGAAGACCAGATGCCAAGAAAAATGTGGATAGTGAGCTAAATAAAAAGTGAAAGGAGTTGTTGTTATTATTCTGTGAGATAGTGCGTGATATGGGGGCATGAGCTGGCACATACATGGATGGCACATTCGTTGTGAAGTTGTTTCCTTTTTCTAACTTTATGTGTGTTTTGAGAATCAAACTTATGCCGCTCAATTCTGTAGCAAGTGTCCTTAACACTGATCCATGATCCACCTTGGTGGTCCAAACAATTATTTTTAAATAAAGATTACCCCAGAGTAGCAATAAAATACAGCGTAGTGTATACAACTGGCGGCATAGTCGTTTATTTTATCATCATGCACTATGCACTGTACATATCGTTTGTGGCATCTGTACAGTTGGCACAGTGAGTATGCTTGTACCACCATGGCTACAAATGTGCAAGTACTACGTGGTGGGTGACGTCACCCTCTACGGCACTGGCATCGCTCGACAACAGTGCTATTTAAACTCCACTGTCATTTTATGGGACTACCAATACATACATATTCTGTCCTCGACCAATTGCCATCATGAAGTGTATGATTGTATATCCATACACATATGTGTATACACAGTACTGATTTGCCTTTAATATATCAGATATCTGTATTCATTATAGAAAAGTCAAGAGCCATATGGCTTTTTAACAACAACCTAGGCTCAATGATATTGTCAGTAAAAATATAGCTTTAGACTCTTTTTTATACAGTTGACTATGGCTCCCTGCATGAGTCTATATTGAGCTACTTATAACCGCCTTTAACTCCGGCTCTAGGAGATCTGATACCCTCTTCTGACCTCCCTGAGCTCCTGCACACACATAACGTACATTCACACAGACACGTAACATGGAAGGAAAAATGAAAATAAACCTTTTTAAAAAGCATTGTTTTATCCTTCAAAATTTCAAACTAGAAATCAAACATGAGATCATGATGGAAAGCTGATGCCAGAAAATTGGTGACAAGCTATTTGCTGTGGGGATGTTTTCTTTTTTTACTTTTCAGTTTGTGTGGTACTCAAGGGTACTCTGAAATTACCCTTTCAGACTGCTCATTCAGAATATAATGCCATCTGCCTGCTGTGTGATGAAGACGTCCATTTGTTGATGTGCCTGCTTGCATCACTCAGCCAATATGGCTGTGACATTTTGACACTGCAGTATGACACAGTGACCAGGTGCTTCCAGCAGCATGATAGGGCAAGTTGGGGATGGCATGTGGCATATTAGGAAGCAGGGGAGTGATTCATTACTGCGCAGAGAGAAAGTCAGCTCGTGTGTTCTTATTGGCAGCACAAGGCAGTCTGCAGCAGATTGATCGTGAGATCAGTAACAAATACTTCTAATCGGTGACTCAGTTTTTCTGGCTATAAAATGGAAATGGTTCTCCATATAATATTTTCATTGCAGAGTGATCATTTACAATTCACTCTCGACCAAAGAGAAATTGTGGAAGCACACTTTGAAGAACTAATACACTCTGAAGAACTAAATTGTATGCTGATCACATGTGACTGACTATCAGTACTGTCACAGTCTGAGAATTAAGTATTGCCATGGCATGCTTTCTTCTATGCCCTGTCCTAGAGGTCTTTGTGATAGCTGAGTCAAGCTATATCAAACTCTGTATGGTCTCACATATACCATTTAGCCCAAATCCCACCTAAAAGATGTCAATTTGGAGAATGATAATTTGTTGGTTCTGCCAAGTCAGATTGTTTGGGAGAACATGTCCCAGACACCAACGGAAATCTTGCAAAGCCATGCATTTCTCGGGTACGCACGGTGGTCCAACCCATCGTGTAGTGTATTTTGTATATTCAGTTTCCAGCATATAAGACAAAGTCACAGACCTTCTTAACTTGAAGTCCCTGTCTTCTCACGTCATCTTGCTTAGGATCATTTGGAGCCTACATTTCTTCAGGAAGAAAACAGTCTTTCTATTCTGCATGGGGGAACTGCACAGAATCTTGCGCCACTCTTTCCTGCTCAACCAAGTTATGTAATGAACCTAGGTGGTGACTGCAGCAGAAATTCTGTAATCAAGCCACAAGGAGGCGGAGACACATGCTAACTTGCCATCTCAGCAAAGGGAACTCATGGTGACGTGTACTTTTTATAGCTTTGTTTATTTTCTCTGTTTTCTCAGCAACCTCGAGAGCAATACTGATAAGTATAAGTATCATCGCCAAACAGGGGGGAAACGGGATTAAGTACCAGTGAAAGCCATTAAGATGAAATGGGCCAAGACACAAAACCGTTCCCAATGCTTGGTTATTCCCCATTCATAGTAAATGAAGACTAAAACCAGTCAAGGCCATGCTTCTTCCCAAGCCACCAAAAGAGGATTTGATGAGATGAAAGGTATCGCAGAAACTTTTCGTTTTTACCATGCTAACCTCACCTAGTTATTAGTAACGGTATCCTGTGAATACTTCCTTTTCTTTTTCAGACGGAATCTTATGTTACCCATGTCGGCCTAGAACACACGGTATAGACCAGCTGGCATTGAACTGGCAGGCATCACTTGTGTAAGACGAAGGAGCTCAGAACACAGCCTTCATTTTTAACCTTCAAAACAAAAACAGCTATAGGAGGAAGAACAGACTTAGACTTTCAGAGAGAAACCTGGCAGAAACTAGTTCTTGATGAAGGAATGGCAGTTATCAACAAGTCTGACCCTCGACTTTTCTAGTCTGTAGTTAAATAGGATAAACCTTGAATATCTTACTTCAGAAAAAATAATTACTAATGAAATATTCAAAAGAATAAAATCAGTACTGCTGATAAACACTATAGATTCTAGGATAGAAATATGCTCATTAATATTTTTGTTAGTGTTTATTTTTATATTTGACTTTTAAAATAATAACAATTTAAAATAGAATATTAAAATAATGAGAAGTCATTGATTTCTCACCAAGAATTAATAAACAGATGTTAACATTTGCCAGCTGCATTGCTCTTAAGCCCTATTTCTTTAAAAAAAAAACCAAACCAAACCCCCAAATCTCTGCCTAATTCTGTTTCCTCCTGTCTCCTCTCAGTCCATCCCCAGTAGAGATCACTTCCTACTTGGTAAATTTCATTCCTATTCAAGAAAGTGCACTCACAATTATGCAGCCAAAAACAGGAAGCACCATGTTTTAAGAAAGCACATCATTTGCTTATGAAATGGGGCAGAATTTACTCATTATATAATGGTAAATCTGAGAAATCATACTAGTAAGTGAAAGCAGAAAAGCAAACGGTGAAATGACACAAAAATTCATATGAATCTTTGAAACATACATTCAAAGAATATGGTAACCACAAGTACCTAAAATTGTTGGTGATTCCCTCCCTTACCTTGTACTGTGATAGGCTTGGCAAAGACCGACTGCATGTGACTTAAGATCCCAGTCTCCCATACGGACAGTAAGATTAACTAGAAAGTAACAAGAAGGAGAAGGATTAGACACTGCCTCCAGGAGGGACGCTCACGGTGGCCTGGGCTTCAGCAAGTCAGTCTTACCTGTGCTAGTGAATGCTGCAGACCATTGCCTTGACAGTGATGAGATGAGAAAGCAGGTTTAACTGAGTGCCCATGTATACTAAGACGGAGTGAGCCTGGAGGCAGAGCCAGAGTGGAAATTGTGCTTGCCTGGCTTGCGCTGCCCTCTGTCCGACTATGCTAACTGACCTCTGTTCCAGTTACGGTGAAAGAAGAAAGGTTGTAAAAAATAAATAGACCTAAACTCTGAAGATAACACTGTTGGGACAGAAAAGAGACTGGTTGGGGGCTGGGAGTGAGAGTCGGCTATAAAGGTGAGCAGTTGATTTTAGGGATAAGTGTTCTATATTTTCATTGTGGTGTTTGCTTATTGAAGCTCATAGAACCGTGTACTAAAATGGATGGGCTTTATTGCATGGAAGTAAAATCAATTGCAATAAGCCTGATTTGAAAAAAAACAAAGAAAACATGGTTAAAAACCCCACAGACAAACACCTCATTGCGGGTATGTGCCCTCTCCAGCTCACTGCTGCCCCAGGTATTCCTGTTACAAAGCCAGGGATGGGGAAGAGGGCTGGGGGCAGGGCGTGGGGAGGAGGTGTTGGGTCGGTGGTCACAAAGCAAAAAAAAAAAAAAAAATTCTGGTGCTTCTGCTGAGAGTCTGCTGGACCTATGGGCCTCAGTCCTTTACTTCTGCTTCAGGCAGAACTGACAGGTCACTGAGATAACCTGCTGTGTCACCCAGGGAGTCCTTCCTGCTCCCAGCCATTCTCATTTGTTGCTGAGTCTTTCAGATCATGACTCACAAAGCCTGGGCAGCTTAGATCCTCTGATTATTTCTGGCACAGAGGCAGGAAGACAACGTGGGGCGAGGTTTAGCCAAGGCTCTCTGCACAGAACCAAGCCATCCATCTGCTGTGTAGCCCAGGACCTATGGTCTTCAGTCCTGAACGCTCCATTTCTTGGTGATGCGGGCTTGAAGAGCTGTAGAGATTTTTGAGCCCATCATAGCACCCAACAGGGACAAACTTAAAGGGTTTTACCTGCTGGGCCTTACCAAAGGTCTGCTAGATTGTACTGGCTTTGCATAGCTCTTGTACTCCCCTAAGGGAATTAGTTACAACTGGCAAGCCGGGAAGTATTTGATTTAGATTAATCTCACTTGCCAAGGTGGAGAACCTTGTCATTCTGACAGGCTGACTTAGCCACACTGCCCTTCTTGCTCCCGTACCGTGGGAGAGGCTTCTAGTTTACAGCCTTGGATGGGTAAGAAAACGGGTCATTATCATTTTTTCATGACACCCATAAAAGGCATGCAGTAAAGTGGACAGAAGAGCCGTGACAGGGTGGTGAACTCGGGCGCTGACTCTCAGCAGGGCCGCCCGCAGGAAGTAAATCTACAAGAGCTTGTTGTGGGTGGCATTCGGCCGTCCAGGCTTCTCTTGACGTCGGGAAGTGTGGCCAGTGTGTTAAGTCCAGCTGCATAAAGGAATCCACTACAGATTTTCAAATGTTTTGTTTGTCGCAAAGGGGGAAACAGCAGCATTTGGCATACACACAAAAACCTTCCTTTAATTAATTGCAAATGAGTGATCTGGGGCTTTATGAGCCATTTCTATATTAAAGTGCTGGGAAATGAACCTTGGTGAGAAATTAAATTATTAGCTGTAAGACCCAATATAGTGCTTCTCAAACTTGAGGGTACAGGCAAATTTCTCTGCGAACTTGTTAGAATGCAGATTCTAGCTTAGAAGTGTGAAAGGTATTCCAGCTAGCCTGAGGAAACACTAGGAGAAGTTAGATCCTGAGTAACATAAACATGAAACTCTTGTTGGAAACTGAAGGGCCACACAAATCACCCAGCTGACAGATACTCACGGTCAATTCCTATTTATATTTTTGTTACTACCTAGCATCACATTTCTCTCCCCTTGCTTGCATGAAGCCAACCCAGTCTTGGGTGGTTGTTGACTTTTCATCTTCTCTAAGATGTCTGTTTTACTTCATAGTCCTGAGGCTAATTTGACAATGACATCATGCACAGTTGAATCATCATTCCTCTTTCCAGAAATCCAGGCTCTGTCCCTTTCCAGGTTTGCCTCTACAGAAATCCTGCAATTTTTTTTTGAGAAAATGCCATAAAAACAATACGGTTATCTTGTAAGTCCTTTAGAACTCTGACCTGTACATAATTTGAGCATGGATTGCTCAGTTCAAGTCACTGACATGTTCTATTAAAGAAATCACAATGCCAAAGCCATCAATCTATTGTTTATTTGCTTAAAAAGAGACAGGCTATGCAAACAGAGAATTCTACAAATTAAAATATATATATATATATATATATATATATATATATATATATGTTGCATATAATTGTTAATAGGTAGTATTTCCAGGCATGATTACATATTTTAAATCCAGAGATGAGGTAGGTGTTTGTTGAAATCTGGAGCAACAACTGGACCCTTTTTAGTGGTTTAAACACACATAATTAGCAGTTTAATTTCCTCTGTGGCTAAGTTAGCCGAAAGATTTCATTTAATAACAAGCACAATTTTATAGCCCCAAGTAAGCACCCGAGCCAGCGTCAGCTCAGCACTGCCCTCTGCTGGGCCTCAGCTGACTCATGCCACCCTGCTCAGGGCAAAAGCATCTTTCCTGCAAATTGCAATTGGGCTGCCTGAAAATTAATTGCAAGAGAAGTGGAGAAATATAGTTCATTTAAAACCCTCCTAATGAGGCCTTTATTTTCAACAGAACAAACCCAAAAAGTCTGAAAGTAGGTGCCAACCGCCTTTTCTCCAGTCTCTTGGACAGTCATTATCAAATTGGCCTCAAAGCAGGTGTCTATTTTGCACTGCTGAGTGCAATTACAGAGAATGTCTAATATTTCCATACATCAGATGTCCCCAAACAACTGGTTTTCAAAACAGCAGTTGATACCCCTTAAGTAACCTGAGCAAGCATGGGTCTTCTTACATTTGGCCAGTCCAAGTTAGCCTTACTTCTCAGTCTCTTTTTTTTGATTATTTTTAACGCAGTAATGAAATTTCCCTTATACCCAGACTGCAGTCACTCTTTGTTAGTGCCAACTAGAACTGACTACAGAAATAGAGACGTGTCCTGAAGACTCGTGCTAACAAGCTGACAAACGTCAAAGCTGCCATGTTCTCCCAGCCTTCCCTTTTCATCAGAAGGGGGAGGATTGACCATTATCTCAGCCCTTCCATTCAGCATTCCAAAAGGGAGATATGCTGTCATCATATTGTTGCAAATAGCTGTCTACAATGGGAGTCAGAGGAACTCACTACAGCTTAAATAAAGCAAACACTCCTTTTGGAAATGCAAATAGAATGGAAGCCCAAGCAGCTGCCCTATGGGATGCATTCTGCTTTATTGGCACTGTCCTCTCTGTGTCCTGCCAGCTACCTCTGACAAGACTGTTAGGCTTTGAGGCCATGGATAGGAAATGATTGCCATCAAAACTTTTTAAGCCATAGTTTATCAAGTTTAGATTTGAGTTAAAACTGGAGTTCAAATATCTTTTCTGTGGAGCTGAAGCTCAAACACATTTCTTCTACTTCTCAACTCTTGTACACTTGAGGTGATAACATGACTCATGTAGCATTCCACGAGGTTTAAATTGGATATCTTGTGGAAACACATGGAGTCAGGCACCTCAGAGAGTGTGGCTTCTAAACTGGAGGCACAGCCAGACTTAAGAGAAGCATGTTACAACAGGAGAAACAGAAAGGAATTGTTGTTAGGAGCTTGACTCTTCAGTTCCATCACTACCAATGGCCCCGGGAAGGACACTTTATTTCTTTAGACCTCAGTTCTTTCACCTTCAAAAGAACATTGGTAATTCTTGCTTACAGCATCATGGGAACAATAGGAGAAAAGGCATTGAAATAGAACTTTGCATAGCAAATGTACCAAAAAGCAGTGCATTGGAGTGGGGGAACTGAGCTGATATGGCAACCCATTTGAAGTTCTGGGTTTATCATCTTGACTCCGCTATGTCATCGCACAACGCATAGCTAATCATGATTGTTCTCTTCTGGTTTAGAGTAAGGTTAAATGTGTTTTTCCAGAAGGTGGGTAGTGGTACTGCTATGGGTGAAACTATTTGGTCTGAAGTTCTAGAAAATAACTAGCATCTTGGCAGTAGAACTTCAGTAGGCTCTGTGCCCAGTGGCTAAGGAAGAACTTTTATAACTGGCCTGTGGTATTCTTTGGGGGGGGGGGAGCACAATGATGACCTTGACTATTATCACTTCATAAAGGGCAGCAACACAACTAAAATAAGCCCTATCCTAAGCGCACCACTTCTGCCTTTTGTTTGGCATCTAGTACTGGTGCTAGGTGAGGAACAGCTAAGGAACCTCCTGGGTAGAAATATCTCTGGCTCTGACATACTCTGAAGGAAAACCAGATGCAAAGACAGGCAGACATTCACTCCAGAAAAGCTTCAAAGGAGCCCAAACATGTTTTTGGTCTGTGTTGTCTGGGTTTGAAATAATCAAGAAACAGACAAGAGCCAGATGCAGTGGGACATGTCTATAGTCCTATCTGCACTCAAGGCTGAGGAGGACTAAGTGCAGAAGTTCAAGGCTGGTCTGAAAGACATAGTAATGTCACTGTGTCTTAAAGAAAAGCCGGAAGAAATACACAGAACAAAAACGGAAGTCAGAGATCACATGATTAGTTTCTGTGATCTTCAAAGATGAATTGGACAAGGTGTGATCCTATACATGTTCTGAGCCTCCCGTTCAGAGAGAGACAGATGCTCACAAGACAAACCTGGACCACTCTGAGTCAACTCTACCAGGAGTGAAGACCAGGATGCCCGCTCTGCCTCCAAGCAGATACAGGGGGAGAGTTGGTGAGATAAGACTTTGAAGCTTCTAGAACTGTTTCCTTTCAAATTGCCTCTCCTCCTTCTGATTGGGAACAACAAAGTGAGGGAATGGATCAGGGGCTTGCATGAACCTTGTCCTTTTCCAGGAGTTCAGTGAAGCTTGGTGTCTTTATCTTAGGATTAATATTTCAATACTTACAGCAAAATGTATAGACTTGCAAAGGAAATAAGTTATTTTTAAATGTAGATATCAAAATATTTAAAAATTTTAAATATGGTAATACATAGTTCTTTCCTTGGCTTTTTAAAATTAGCTTTTGGTTGGCATACAAAGAAATGGGTTTCACTGTGACATTTTCGTGCCTACATATCATTCTGCCTTGATCTCGTTTGCTCCTCCCTTCACCTGCCTCCTTTGTAGCTGAGAGGGAGACAAGGGTGCCCACATTCTTCATTCTCACTCAAGATAGTACTTTAAATCTTAACTAGAGCAGTAAGACATGAGAAAAAAATAAAAAGGATAAAAATAGCAAAGGAGAGTCAAATTATCCCTACTTACAGAAGACATGATTTTATACTTAAAAGACCTTAATAACTTCAGCAGAAAAGTCTTAGATCTGATGAACATTTTCAGCAAAGTGGCAGAACACAAAATCAACATGCAAAAATCAGTAGCTCTTCTGTATTCCAATCACAAACTTGCCAAGAAGGAAGTCAAGAAAAAAAAATCACATTTACAATAGCTTCAAAAAAAAAAAAGAAAGAAATTCCTAGAAATAAATCTAACCAAAGAATGAAAGATCTGTTTAATAAAAACTTTAAAACACTAAAGAAACAAGTTAAAAAACACACGAGAAGATGAAAAGACCAGCATACTCATTGATTGATAGAATTAAGATTGTTAGAGTGGCTATATTGCCAAAAGCAATCTGTAAGACTTGCAAAAGTATGTATTACCAAAAGCAATAAACACAATTCTAATCAAAACTCCAATGTCATTCTTCAAAGGATAATAAAAATAATTTTAAAATTCGTATGAAAACACAAAACACCCGGAATAGCCAATGATCCTAGGCCAACAAAGCTATGTCTGGAAGCCTCACAATGCCTGATCCCAGAGAGTATTATACAATCATAGTTAGCAAAAACAGATACTGGCACAAAAACAGACATGCAAATGAGGGGGATAGAATATAAGACTCAGAAGGAAGCCACACCACTAAGACTACTCAATTATGTTTGACAAGAGCACCAGAAATGCGCATTGGGAAAATTACTATCTCTTCAAGCAGTGGTACTGGGAAAACTGAATAACTGCAAAATAGTGAAGCTGGATCTGTATCTTATACTGGAAAAAACATTTAAAATGGGTTAAGACTTTAAGGTAATATGCCAAATGCTAGAATTAAAAGGTCACATGTAACAACAATACTTAAAGTAGAGGCCATGAATTTGAAAGGGAGTGTGGAAGAGACAAGAGGAATTGAAGAGAACAGAGGGAAGAGTGGAAAAAAGTGCAAATGCAGAATTAACGTATAAAATTCTCAAGCAAAGACAAAAAATATTAAAATAAATTGATAGTTGGGGGAAAATGGATGGAACTAAAGATTATTATGTTAATTCAGAAAAGACAGACTGAACAAATGTTACACAGCCTGTGCACATGTGGCAGAATCTAGATTTCAGTGTGTGTGTGTGAGACGAAAGTAGAAAGAATTATGAAAGATCAAAAGGGGACCATCAAGAGGAGGTAATCATGTGATTTCTGTTCATGTGCTTATCTTAAGTAATACAATTTATTTATTTGGATATGTTAAACTATCCTTGCATCTCTGAGTTGAAACTAACATGTCCATAGTGTATGATTTTAACATAATCTTAAACTGAATTTTAAATGTTTTGTTGAGAACTTTGTATCTAAGGTGATTATGAAAATTCAGCTATCATTTGTTTTTCGGTTGTTAGGTTGTAGCATTAGCCTGCTTGGTTTTCAGTCTCCTGGTATTTGTGTAGTTTCTTTTGCTATGTCTCAGCATTCGTTTTTTTTTTTTTTTATAAGATGAAGGAACCTAAATATTCAATACATATGTATTTACAATTATACTTTATTGACGAGTCATTCCCATTATTAGTGTGTAGTGACTCTATATAGATGACTAATTTCTTGATGAAGACATCGAAATAGTCACATTAGTTTGTTTTTAGTTGCCATTTGCTTAGCAAATTGGTTTCCATCCTTTGATTCCCAGTCTGTTGGTGTCTTTGCTTATGAGGTATGTTTCTCAGAGGCAGCAGATTGTGGATCTAGTTTCTTAATTCTGTCAGCCAGTCTATGTCTTTTTGTTGGTAGGCTAAGAGTACACACACATTGCTATTGAAAGAGGTCTTCTGATTCCCATCATTCTGCTGGTTGATTTTCTAGGTCGCACTATGCTCTTTTCTTTCTTCCCTCTCAGTATCAGAGGTTTGATGGTTGGCTGTGTTGGACACGATGGATTCCCTCTTAACTTTCTTTTGTTCATCTTTGTTCAACTTTCTTTGTTCATCCTCTCAGGAAATTCATTCTTTCCCGTGTTCTTGCAATTGAGACTGTCTTTCTTCCTCCTTGATGCAAAGTATTCCTTTAAGCATTTTCTGCAGTCCTTGTTAGGTGGCCATTAATTACCACATTTTGTTCATATCTGGAAAAAGATTATTGTTTTTCTATCAATTTTAAAAGAACACTTTGTTGGGTCTGACTAAAACCATTGTGGGCAGTTATTTACTTTCAGGGTTTGAAATATACCATTCTACGAGTTCCCCGCTTTTAAGATTTCTGATCAATTGGATGTTAATTTGATGGACTTGACTTTGTGAGTTTGGATTATTTTATTTCATCTTTTAATATTGTTAAACTATTTTGTATTTTTTAACAAATTGAGTACAATAATTCATAGGAAGATTCATTTCTGGACATGTCTATTTGAGATTGTTTTAAATGGCTTTTTTTTTGTTTGGATTTTCAGTTCTTGCTCTGGATTTTGAATTTTTCTGCTGTGATTTCACTGAATAGATTCTCTATGCATTAGTTCTTATTTTGGCTCCTTATTCCACTCTGTAGGTTCTTTGATTTGGTGCCGTGATCTTATCCCAGGGTTCTTGGATACTCTAGCTTTGCTCAAATGTTTCCCCTATACTGATGCTTGCCTGTGGAATTTCATTGGCTTAGCTCTTTGTGCCTTGTGTTCTTTCTTATGTTTGAATCTTTTTTTTTTAAATGTTTGAATCTTTTGGTAATGTTTTCTACTATGCTTTTTGTTCAAGTTACTGAGTTTCTTTTATTTATAACAACTCTTTTTAAAACTTTTCTTACACTTATTTATTCATTGTCTGTGTGTTTGTGTTCACACACATGCATGAATGTGTGGGCTCAAAGAATAAATTGCAGGATTTGGTTTTCTCCTTCCTTATTTTGTCCCTGGAGATTGAATTCAGACCACAATGCTTGAAAGTGAGTGATTTACCCACTAAGCCATTATACCAGCCTTATATTTGTCTTTTAATCTAAATTGTGTTATTGAGTTTCTCCTCCATTTTGCTTAATTTCTTTTCTATTGTTGGCTTCCATCCCTATGTTCTTGGTTGCTTTCTTTATAAAATTCACCTATTTGTTTGTATCTATTTTTAGTTTGCTGTTCTTGCTAGTAAACCTTTGAGACCTTGGCTGGCCTCATCCGTTTCCATAATCTTTGATCTCAGTAGATGGGAAGTTATGATCTCTGTAAGGATCATGCCACCTTGCTTTTCCATGTTTTCTGTTTGTTTGTTTGATTATTTGTTTGTTGTGGTTTGTGCATCTGTTTGGACATCTCTTCAAGTTCTATTTGTGGATCTCTTCTTTGTGAATAATCTACTATTGAGGGTTCAAACCTTAGTACCTTTGGGAAAGGAGAAAATAAACTGGCTAAAGGAGCAATAACACCAAATCAAGCAAGATATGGAAATACAATTATAATAAATTAAAAATAATAATACATCATCACTTACCACAAAACAAAACATGGAAAATGTAAAGTATGGTATAATTTTTTAATATGCTAAGAAAATAGAAATAAAAGAAGGGGAAAGGGAGAAGAAAATAGAAAAAAAAACAAGGTTAAAATAAATAAAAAGGAAAAAATGTAGTGATGGAAGTCGGGAAAAAGAAACTAGAAAAATCAGAGACAAAATTTAAAAGGAATTAATGAAAAAGAATTACTGATCATGAAAAAAGTTATGACCAAAAATTAGATTAGTAGACTTAAAAAGTTTCAACATGAAAAAATTTTTTTTTAAATCCTGGAGTCATTCTTAGGACTCAGCTTCTACATCAAATCTCTTGGGCCATTTCTAAATTCTTTTGCTTCCTGGTGACGTGGCATAAACATTTTTGCCCATCTGGAGCAAGGATTGCAGCAAGAATTGCAGAATGCCTTGTTCTGGCCTCTTCAGGTATTGGCACAGCTACTACAGAGACATTCACACATGCAAAAAATTTACACTACTAACAAACAAAAAAATAAACAAAACGAAGTAATGTAAAAAGAAGTAAAATTAAAAATACATTATAAAGCTAAAAGCATAGTAAAATGTGAAAGGAGAAACACCAGAGTCAAAAAGCATAAGGACGGGAAACAAAAACAAACAAACAAACAAACAAACAACAACAACAACAAAACAATGAAGGAAGAAAAGGTGAAAGAAGAAGAGACAAAGCATTAAGATGACCTCCTTTTGAGATATTAATCAGAGCCTTCCACATCAGAGGCTGGGGTAGGGGTTAACGGTCAAGCATGTGGACTTCTGACTTTCCTATGACTTAGACTAGCAGTGGACATGTATTTGACAGTTGCCTGGTGTCTACCGGCGTCATTCTCATTTCAGCAGCTTCTCTTCTTTGCAGCGAGATGATCCTGCTGGCTGCAGTTGGCTTTGTGGTGTGTAGTCCTGTATGTCCTCCCACCCTCTTGAGGCAACTCACATCATATTGCCTGGGGCGGCTGAGCACCATCTTCCAAATATGTGGAGAGTAGAGGAAGACATAGCACTGAGGCCTGTGCCGTTGGGTACTGCCTTTCTGCTTTAACAACCCACTAAGCATTAATCATCCTGCTGGAGGGATACATCTGCAGATAGTAAGGATGTGGTTGGAGCTTCAAAGCTCTCCACTCTACAGCAGACTCTTACAGCAGGTAGCTGGCTCCGGGCACTGGACCACCTACTGACCTCCAGCTCAGGGCTATCAAACTTCAGAATTACCTCAGGTGACACGGCCTGATGCCAAGCTCCTTTCTTCTATGCACTGCACTAACCCAGCCGAGCCTTCTCCCTTCCACATCTTGGGCTTCTTTATTTTGCCCTTCCCTTGTTTACAGCCGTCTTCATGGCTTATTCTGTTCTTGGACTGAGGTAGGTTGAATTCGGTTCCTGACTTTTGAGTAATCCCTGTTCTGAAGCCAACAGGGTAGCTTGGTTTTAAAGAATGATCTCTTCTTACAGTGCTGCTTGGCCACAGCCCACTAAGCTGGGAAATCTCCACCTGCTGACCCAGGTGAGCACTGTCTCTGCTTCTGATTGGAGGCCTGTGGGACCTGGGAGCTTGTTCTGAGGGAATGAATGCCAGTTTCTTTCCACTTGGGCTGCCTGGCTTCATTTCAATGAGGTTCTGTTTGCTGTCTGCCCCTGAGGAGCCGCCTTTAATCTTGTCCCTGTTCTGCCTTGTGTTTCTCTGTACTTGTCAACTGCTTCACCTTTCCCTCTGTGGATTCCCAAGGCGCCCTCTCTGTTTACCATCGAATACTTTCTCATATCCAGACACTGCACCATCTTATCCAAAAGCGCTTCAAACAAACACATTAATAATCTAGCAACAGGCCACATAGTTACCATAATTTCAAGATAGCAATGAGTATTGAGGATGCTTTGGTAGATCTGCCATCCCTAAAATGTGACCTGGGAATACCTGTTCATTCATTTGGTGAATGTGTGGCTGCATGTCCTGGATCCCTGTCCGTGCTTATAACACCAATACTAAGCTTTGACTAGAGGCTAATGAAAATAAAACTGTAATTTGGTCTCAGTTCAAACTTGCGAATACTGGGTGTGTTAGTCTATTCAGGCTCCCACAGGAAAATTCCATAGATAAGAAGGCTTAGAAACAATAGGAATTGCTTCCTCCCACTCTGAGACTAATCAGAACATGACAGTGGTGAGTTGAGTGTAGAGTGTGGGCTGTTGCCCTGTGGCTCACGGGTAGCAGTAACCTGTCTTCACATGGTGAAATCAGTGGGTATTCTCTCTGAAGTTCTTAAGGACACAAGTCTCATTCCAGGGGCCTCCAGCCTCATGACGTTATTTCCCAGAGCCTCCACATACTAATCCTATCAAACCAGGGGTTAGGATTTCAACATACGAATTAAGGGGCACAGACATCCAGTTCACAGCATCTAGGTTTAAGGACATCCAAGAAATCCTGAAGATGCAAAATCCTCACATTACAGCATGCAAGAGAATTACCCACAAATCTTGCTAAAATACAGGTGTCTGGGCCTCACCCCCAGTGTCTGGATTAGGAGGTCTAGCTTAGTGCCAGAAAAATAAATGTACGCTTTGTGCAAGTTCCCAATGCTGCAGCTGCAGTTGGTCCAACTTTGAGAAAACTGTTCTGGAAGAAAGGTCTTCCATGACACTCGTGTGTGTGTGTGTGTGTGTGGGGGGGTGCTGACATCTCAGAGATTCTGTACCTGGCTTTCAAATATGGCAGATAGTACTATTATCGTCACGGCTCAAATCTCACTCCACATTAGAGGGCTGATTCTCGTCAGTGAACTTTCCTGGGACTCCTGTGTCAAGCCCTTGGGAATGTGTGAAACTGCCTTGTCCCACCGTCCTTTTCTGTGGTTCCCATCCTTGACTACTGGAAGAACATGCTTATGAGAATCTGCCCCTGTAGCATCAGGGCCTCTCTTTTCATGTCTTCTTCATGGAGGGCTTGCTGATTACGTCATCTGTGAACCCTTATCTAAAGTCAACCAGTCAACCATACCGTGCCTCAGTTTTTACTCAATCCAAGCACAGATGGCTCTTATTGAGATGTTCATGTTATGAGAGACAGAAAATCAAGCCTGCTGTATCTGTAAATTGGGATGTAATGGCTCAAATTTATATGTGCCTTCCACTGGCACCAAGCCTTCATTCCCCATAGCCCAGCTTGCTGTGTTTTGTTCTTCTTAGTGTATTCAATTTTCCATAGGGTGGGATATCATTTTAGTAAGAGAAATGACCATGCTGTTCTAGATAACATTTGATTTTCTGCTATTCAGAGAAAGATTGAAACCTCTTTAAACTTTCTCTGAAGTATATGCAAACTTCTATTCTAGAAGTATCTAGAAAAGGCTTCTTACATATCACCTGTTCAGACTGGATTATATCCTCATGGGTTAAAGTGTCATGTATTCCCATGAACCAGAAGGAGACAAAACCCAAAGAAAATCAGCATGTTATTACCAACAGGAAGAAGGAATGAATGCATTTTGTAAAAACTGAATTGAGCAAATGTACACTACCACAACTTTTTAGTGTCTCATTTTATCTTACATTTTAAGTTAGCAAAAATCATGGATTAAAGAACCTAGATGGCTCGCAAAGGAAAGTACAAACCAAAACTCTTGTATCGGAAAAGCACAAATATAAATTCCATAAAACACTGTCATTATTCTCCAGGGTGAAAGCTATCCACTGAAGTCAGAAGACCTGGGATTAAGTGAACCTTTGGCCATGAGTAGCTGAGACTCTGCATCTAGAAATTCATCTCTGTGGACCAAGTAACATTTTAAAGCAAGGGGAAAGAGTGGCTTTCTAAAGCATAGGGCTGTTACCAATCAATTCCATTCTTGTGTGAGTATGTGTGTCACAAGTGATGTATACTGTAAGATTATGCATTTTGGGATAGGGGATCATTATCTAAATTTAAGACAATTTATAGTTTTGGTTCTCTGTGATGGACTAGAAGTGTTTAGCTGGGAACCATTTTGTAAAGCATTTGCATCTCTGGTTCTGAGCTTCCTGAACTCTGTTATTCCACATTTTCAGATAGCATTTCTACTCTTCTCAGTTGTTTGAATCTCATATTATTATTACTTAGAGACAGAGTCTCATGTAAACTGGAATTGTCTCAAACTTGCTTTGCATCTGAGCCTGGCCTTGGATTTCTGATTCTTCTGCCTCTACCTCCCAAGTGTTTGGATTACAACCATGCACCACCGTATGTAATTTGTACGATTCCAGGGAGTGAAC
Source organism: Meriones unguiculatus (assembly GCF_030254825.1). Lineage (NCBI taxonomy): Eukaryota > Metazoa > Chordata > Mammalia > Rodentia > Muridae > Meriones > Meriones unguiculatus. The sequence goes on from NC_083349.1 coordinate 32,102,400, forward strand.
ATAGACCTTTGAGCTTGTTAGGTAAATAGAGTACTAACTGTGCTGTGCTATCAGCCTTTCATCTTTTTCTCTCACCAATTTCCTTCCAGGACCTCTGCGGAGAATTGAAAAGCTATTTGTACGGAAGTATAAATGATTTGCCAATATTAGAAGTATCAAATTTCTCAAACCTATGTCAAAGTTTCACTCAAAGGACTGCCCTTTTAATGCCCTATATAGAATCAAGACAGCTTCTGAAGCTGATTGACTTTCCTTTAAAACAATTTACATTTATTTACTGTGCATGCATGTGTGAATGCATGCATGGTGTGTATATTTTCAAAGGTCAGAAGACAACTTGTTGTGTTTTGTTTTCTTTTTCTAGCATGTGGGTTCCTGAGATTGAGCTTGGTAGCAAATGCCTTTATAGGGTTGAGCCATCTCAACTGGATCCCAACCTAGCTGGTCCACTATTGGACTTAAGTATGTGACTTAACTTTTCTGAACCATAGGACATGCCCTGTAAGACGAGGAGGACAGAGCCCCTGTGAGGACAGCTTTATGAAGACATTAATAAGAGACCGGAGCTTGCATAATGTTGGGCTCACAGAAGTCACCCAGTCTATTTTATTTTTAATTTCTAGTGGCTGGAAATCAGGCATCATTGAGCAGCTGGGGGTGCTACTTTCTGGAATTCTAGGCTTGATCAGCCTGTCTCAAGTCATCCCCACACAATCAGTTAACAAAAATGCACACCAAGATAACCTTGGGTCCAGCATTCCACCTTGTTGTCTTCCAGATTCTTGTCCTTGTTGTTCTTATATGCTTGGGAATTTAGAAGATTTTGTTCTGAACATTTTTTTTCCCCATTCTCATACACTCTCAAGTAACTCAACTGAGTTTTTTCAACGATTTCAGTGTATTTTAAACTTTGACATGAAGCTTGAAGTGGGATGTGAGAGGATAAGTTGATGGTTCTAGTTTGGAATCCAGTCAGTCACATGAGGTGAGAGAGGTGACTCCTGATGTTCAGTTGCCTGCTGCCCTCACACAGCTCACCTTGTCAGGTCAGAGCCACCCACCAAGCACTTTACCCTGTTCTATCTCAAACATTTTTTAAGGAACAAGGACATTTGTTCACTGTTATTAGTAATGTGACATCCTGTTTACCCCTTGCAGATGAAGAAGCAAAGGTTACATTCGCTCCAGTGGCTGCTAAGGAAGACCCCAAACAGCCCATCTTTTCCCTGAAGTTTGCTGCCTTTTGGTTTCTGGTAGTGCCCTCTTGAGCACAATCCTGGAATAAGCTCTCTTGCTTTGACTTACTTATAAAGAATGTCATGGAACATGAGATCAAAATCAAAGCTGTAACTGAAGCCCTGGCTGATCAAAATCTCACCCTCCGTTGTCACCTTGGACTGTTGATGCAGCACAGGAAGGAATAAGATTAGTTTTTGCCATCTGATCTTCAGAAGCTGTTGAAGTTACAACTCAGGATCTTTTTGTCAAGGCTGAAAATTGATAGATTGTTTCCTCAAGTACCTTCCCAGGTCTTGCAGTAAGACATGGAGCTTAGAATCACCAAAGGTGATTCCTTTCCTCTTTATTAAATTTTTGCAGTTCGTTTGTTTGTGCCAGTCTTCAGAGGTTTGCTTTGTGCTCTACAAACTTTTATAACATGGTGGAAAACTCAGTTATGCTCAGCCACTTTTTGTCTCCAATGCACAAACATCAAAATGTTACACGGTATGTGGAGCCTTTTTAGATGCCCTTCCAGAAATTCTCTTCATTTTTTTTCTTTTAATGCCCTAGCTAAGATATTTGTTTTTTTCTCTCTCTCTCAATCTCTCTCTCTATATATAAAGAATATATATATTCTTAATATATATATATTTAATAGCCAATAACTGATCTTTTCCCATAAACTTCTTTTTAGTTCAGTGTGTCCACTAAACAAGAACAAAATGGAAAGGAATAAGAGGAGAAGAAGAGGAAGGAGCTACCCATGGGGTGGGGGGAAGCAAGCAAACAAACAAGAAACCCAAAAGATAAGATTTACAAGCTAAACACAAGAACTGAATCAGAATAAAAAAGCGACATGTATGAAGTGAGGACATTACCGCTCCAAGGTATAGTTAAGGCAAAGATTTTTATTGTAGATATGAGGGAGAGCCAGAAGCATCTGGGAGAATCCAGAGCAGGAAGAGAAAAGTAGTAAACTAAACACGGGCAGTAGCCTGAAATGGGTCATGAGAGGAGAGGGTGTTGGGGGAAGAGTGAGAGGAGAGAAGAGGAGGGAGGGGGAGAGAGAGAGAGACAGAGAGAGAGAGAGAGAGAGAAAGAGAGAGAGAGAGAGAGAGAGAGAGAGAGAGAGAGAGAGAGAGAACACGAAAAGAGAGGCAAGAGAGAAGGGACCAAGGAAATACATGACCAAAAAGGCAGGGTAATATGGGAATGAGAAGCTGGAGAAAGGAAGGCCTTGAGTTGGAGAAGTTTAGGTTAGGATGCATGGTGAGAAGGATGGAAAGAATGACAGGTCCTGAGTGAGCCTGGAGTTTCACACGTGCTTTAGTATGCTAATAGGCACAGACAGCCTTTTGTCCCAAGTTTCTTTTGGACGAGACGCTGTGAGTAAGGACTCAGAATGAGTCATATGACCACACTGTAAATTTTCTTTGTTCTGCTCACGGATATTAGGTGAGAAAACTTGTCCTCAACCTTGAGTCTGTGGCTTCCCACCACCATTCCTCCCTAGCATCAGATACTTGAATCCATCAACTTTTCTCTCATTCACAAATATAGAATAGAGCCACAAATATCTTTTTCAAGTTTTTAGTACAAAAACAACAAATAAAACAAGATACCAGGGGCTATTCTGCTGGCTTTCCTGTCTAAGTGATGCAGTGCTTGGGGCGCAAGAACAAAAAAATGACTGGTCGGTGAGGAGCAAACCAAGCTGGATAAATTATGTACTTTGGTCCAATTAGCCGAATCTATTCATTCCATTTTTAAAAATCTTACTCATTTGAAGTCTGTCTTAAAATGGGTATTCTTGTTGCCATAGCTCTGTGCCATTACTGGATTCAGTCTAATTTGATGGGACTGGGGGATGGTGGAGGAGACAGAGCTGGCTGAGGATGAGTGGAAATATGAAATGAGTTTCAGTTGCTTCGCAGTTTCACTCTAGATTCATTCAAGGACACAGGATTCGCCATTTGATCTGCGGAACGTGACATTTAATGAACACGAGAAAAATCTAGGTCAGTGAGTTAGAATAGAGGTTGAAAACGGCCTCTTTCCGCCTGCCAATTTAGGAGCTGCAGAGGCTGCTGTCTGCCCAATGTGGCATAGGCATACATGTCTCAGCTAGCCTCTCACTACAGATGGTGTGCCCTGTTTGGCTGTCAAGGTCAGCTCGGGGTAAAGGGATCTCATGACACAAGTTTGTGCTCGGAGTGTAGCTTCTGCTCAGCGCATGCTCCCAAGGACACAGATGGAAATTGGTTAAACAGGTGCATGTCAAAGTTGGTATTAAAGCAGCTTAGCCCTTTGTTTAATGAGTGGGTGACCTCATTTTGTATTACCTCATTAATCCTTTCAGATTTTTAACATGGTTCTACTTTGAATGTGATGAAAGTGAAGGTCGCCATGAAGACGATAAACACAAGCCACCCCCACGGGCTGGAAGGGAAAAAAAAAAAAGCCTTGGAGATGCTCAGGGCCTACAGCCAGGCCAGCCAGTCACTGAACTTCATCTTGCCATCTCCTTGCCACTGCTGCTATAAACACCCAGTTTAGTAGCAAGCTGGGAGGGGCAGTCTCAGTGGGGCCTGGCCTGTGTCCAAGAGAATGGCCTTAGGCTGTTTGGCCCTGTGTCCCTTCCCTTCCTTCTGGCTCTCTTTCACTTAGAGGTGTACAGAACTGCATTTTATACGCAGTAGTGACCACAGCCCATACAGCTGCAGAGACCTTTGTCTCATTCCCCTCAGGCCCCTAACTGCATACTTCATTCTCCTTTCCTCCAGGTCTTTGTCCTACTCTTTAATCACCTCAGTTAGAAGGTTCTTTGGATCTCTCAAAAACTCAGACACAAGATAACTCAAAATCTTAGGGCTTCCTGAAAGTACCCGGCACTTTGTGACCTGGGTAAGAGGGAGGAATGAACAGTCGAAAGCACACTACAGGCTTGTGGGCTGTCTGCCATGCCAGCCTTCTGCTGTGCCAGCCACCCTAGCCCTGCTGTGGACCCCAGTCCTTTGGACATCTCCTTGGCATGGCTCAGCTCCAAGCTGCCTGGGACTTTGCAGAGCTCTTTCCAGGTGCAAAAGCCAGCCGGGCTTCGAGCTGAGGAGGTGCCATTAAGTCATTTTCCTATTGCCTTTCAGACCAGCTTTGAATTATAAATAAGCCAAGAGCTCTAGAGCAGCCACCGTGCTTGCTGCGAGGTTATTTGCGTCCCCGCCTCTATCCCAATTCCCCTATGCCGACTTTCCCTTTTAGAAACCCCACAGGTTTCCAGGGCCCCCTTTCTTGCCACCAGTGCCCATGCATTAGCACTTAGCAAAAGGGAAACTCATGACCTCCCCTCCCCTTTCCTGATAGAAACACCATAGATAAAGAAGGACAGGCTAATCTAGCGCATATACTATTGTGCTATGCTGTTTTACATGACTAGTCTTTGTGAATGGTAACTGCAGCAGCTAGGCTTTGGGAAAATGACTAGAATGGGCATGTAGCTATGGTGCAGACAAGGAAGATGGCGAACTAAGGTGCAGGATCTGTGAGAGAGGCAGGAAGACCTGCCCTGTGCATGCTGCTCATTTGCTCCAGTTTGTTAACTGGCAGGGAGGAACATCATATCTTATTTCCAGTCACCACAAGTCAGAGTTTCATCATCTTCCAACAAAGAAAAAAAATGGAGGATTGTAGCAATGAAGTTATTTGACCAAAGGCCCATGGTGGGCAAGTCAGATGCTCTGTCTTAGTTTACTATCAAGGCCTCTAGACAAGAAACACATTTCTCATGTTGCCTCTATCCATACTTTTGCATGCCAAAGAAAGTCAGGAGGGTTTGAATTTTAAATTCTTTAAAAAAATAGTTAAAGGAGTCTCACATCTTAAGTTTCTTGGTAAATCCAGGGAGCCAATAAACTTCTAAATGTGAAGTAGTGTGCTGGAAGGGAGGCTGCCTTCTAGTAGATTAAGGGCTTTTCCACAGACACGACATGCTAAAAATAGAACATTTACTGTTCTCTCAGCTACATCGTAAGGATATTTACTTCCCATCTTGCTTCTTGTAAGTCTAGAGGTGTCATTGGTAATATAAAGAAATAACACTCCTGGGGTTGACATGAACTTAAAACTCCATTTCTTTCTTCCTCACAATAAGGTTTCACTGTGGAAAGACCTGCGCTCATTTCTTCAGCTTCATGGATTTTGAAACCTGGTAAGAGGCTTGTTGGTAGAACAGAAAAGGAAAAGGGAATATTTACACATTTGTAGGATCTCTATGACCTTAAAAGTATTATTTTCCGTGGTTTAACCAGATACAGTGGCCTAAGTACAACAAGAACAGAGCAGTAGCTCAGCTAACTAGCTAAGACTTTTTAATCCATGCCAAGTTCATGGACTGTTTTATATTGGTTCACCTTAGTCCATCACTGGGAGGTAGACCTGTGGACCTCTAAAGTCTTGATAAAACTGCCAGTTCCCAGAGAAGTTAGTAATCATAGACGCTCTTGTATCTAAGGAAGAAAAACTGACAGGGAAAGGAGATTTCCCTAAACTTGCCTTAATGATAAACACATAAACAAACCTCTCGTTTGGTTTTGTTATGAAAGGTATCTAAGGCTGTGAGGTGAAAAAGAAATAACCAGAGCATATCAAACATGTTTGCCAACTAAATGGTAGTATGCGCAGGCTTTCCTCTAAGTGGCACGTGTTTGTTTTCATGGGATACTGACATGGTCCTTTCTCATCAGTTTTGAGGGGCTGCACACCATATAGTTAGCATACAACTGGCAATGCAACATGTTGTGTCCCCACTATCCTCACTGCAAACACATGAGTTGTGGTTGTCTGTGACACTGTGATGGCTTAATATATCATTAGGTAACGGGAATGTTTCATGTCCGTTATATTCCTATGGGACCATTTCTGTGTGTATGTTCCATTGTTGGCCTAAATGCCATTATGTGGCTCTTGGTTATGTATAAAATGCAGTGAATCCTACAGAGCTAGTTCAATTGCTTAAGTGAGAGTGGTTCAAGAACAAGAGTGAGCCAGGACGAATCTCCACATAGTTGGCCTTTGGGTGTCTGCGGATCAGAGCATAAACTTAGGTCCTCTATCTCAGAGAGGGTGGATCTGCAGGTGGTGAACTAACTTGTTTTCTTCCTTGTGTGGCACCAAAGAGAGTACTGCAATCTCAGACAGCATCGAGCTATACCTCTGGGCTCTAGGAATAATCATTAACTTCTTCCCCTGTGGCTGTTTGCTTGTTCTACTGGAAAGAGTCTTTTTGACCCAACTATGACCCCGGGATGACTAAAACCATTCCCAGAATCCAGAGTTTCCCAGTACCTCTTCCTTTCAATAGATCACAATAGGGTTCTAGAGAAGAAAAGGCCTGAGCTGGCAGATATGGGCAATGGGCATTGGGCAGCCTGTTGTGTGTGTGGCCAACTCTCTCCTTAGAAAAGCTCAACAGTCCTTCATGTTCTTTCCCCAGAATACATACTTACACATGATAGGATCACAGACAAGTCTCAGAGGTAGATGGTGTACTTTGAAGTGTTGCCTCTTTCACCAAAGGAACCTGTTTTCAATAGTTTTGAGAAGAGATCTCAATGTAACCACACCTACAACCACAAAAGAACCTTCCAATGGAAGCATATGCATTTTAAACTTTGACAACAGTCTCCTTAAAGATCCCTTTTTAAAGTGTTTATGTGCTAATTCTTTTAAGTAGCTTCTCAAAGCTGGACCCATCTCCCCATTGCCTGAGAGAATTAGCCATGATACACCCACACCTAAGAATATTGCACTGAGAGCCTGCAAAGAAGTGACAAGATGGCTTAATCAGGTCTGTACTATGTTCATCGCCAGGGGAGAAAAACCCAGAGAAAGGCAATCACGTACAATTGGCAGCATTATTTTGTCATGGTGGCCCCTTTTATCCTGGGTTTGTCCCACACGTTAAATGCATGAAGTGCTTTCTTCTGACTTTTTTTTTTATATCAGATTTTGTTATGTCTTGTCACATCAAGTAACATTTGATGCGACGTGACTTGGGTGCTCTGTAACTCCAGACAATTAATAGAAAGACCCAGGACTGCCTTGGTGGATTGTGGGTGCAGAGCTGGGGTTCAGGGCAGCAGGCTGCTTTTTGACAGCTGCTGCAGTTTGGTAACCAGCAAAGGACAGGGGGAGACTTCCCCTCATGAAATGTGAGAACGTTCTATTTACTGTTTTATTTTCCCTGCTACTGATTACCTGGTCAGGAAAGCTGTGCGTGAATCTTTCAGTTGTAGACATTTTAAATGTCTGTATTTTATGCCTCTGGTATTAACAAGGTCTACAACAAGATGAAATGCGTAGCTCCGTGTTCATAATTATGAGGAGTTTTAATTTCAAGTTGACAACACCGTGGCATTTGATGAAGCATGCGGGGTCTTTGTAAGAGTGGGCCTCTGTGTGATTGGACAGGTCACATGCTGGTGAGGCTGGCCTTGTGTCCGCACCTCAGGCTCACAGATCACTCTCAGGCCTGGAATCATATGCAGGGGTGTTCTTGTCTTTAGAAAATGTACCCTGCATGATGGTGCACATTTCTGATGATGGCTTATCGTGCCAGACACAAGAGGGAGAAGAGGAACATCATTATAGCTGCATTCAGGGATATTTCAATCGGTGCTGATTGCTACTTCTCCTTAAAGCACAGCAATTTGCTGCGCAGATTCTGTAGTGGCGAGAACAGCACCCACTGCTATTTCCTACCTCTGTCTACCTCCCTCTCCTCCCTGCAACAGTGCTTTTATTCCCTTCCTTCTGTTTTGGATTGGCACATAATGCTTGGGGCAAAAGATTGCCTCCCTTACATTTTACATGCCTGCTTTTATTCTCAAATGAATCTCCTGGCTTCATTTTCTTTTATTGGTCTTCCGCACAATGACGGCAGCAGCATACTGCCCAATTAATTGGTAGAATTTATGAACTCCAAGAACTGACCTCTTTTCTTTGAGCTGTAAGGTGTGTGTTGATGTGTGTGTGTGTGTCTTTATGTACATATCCATCCCAAACACATTTTGTAAGCTGCAAATGAACTAGAACAAAGTCATTTGCTACATAAACACACGGCTTTGCAATTTGCTGAAATTTCCAAAAGTGCAGTGTACATAAAACAGGGAGGAAAAGAAAAAAAAAAGGAAAATGGAAACAAAAGAGACCTTGCAGACCAAATATTTTCTTCTTCAAACAGATTGAAATAATGGATTCAGATCTCCAGTTTAAAAACAAGTTAAGCAAAAGTGCTTTAAATCCTAAAAGAGTCCCTCCAGGAATGAGGTCCCAGGTCCTCTCAGTATCAGCTGGTACCAGATGCCCTGTGCCACACTGCCTTTCTGCCTCTGGATACCTAAAAAAGAAATTACCCAATTAAGATGTAATGGCTCTCCAGCCTTTCCAGGCCGGGAATGAGAAGAGGAGTATTTACAATCGCAGTGCACAATAATTTTATCCAGTTACCTCAAGTCAGCTAGGCCAAGTTAGCCCTGCTCTGATGAGGAGAGCTGCTTATTCATTTGGAGACAAGGGAGCAGGCTGGGGGTCAGACAGAGATTTACAGAAGTGTTCACTAGACACAGGCTTCGGGCAAAGTGGTGATGTAGAAAGTCTACCCACCCTGGTGGAACAGCTGCCCTCAAGGAGAATCTGCTGACAAAAGTAATGCATTTCTAAGGGATGCACCTTCTAAGCCATAGAACAGGTATTTTCAAGCAAAATTAACACACACCAATTTTAAGGGATTATAATGTTTGGGGTTTTCTCAGATACTTGTTTTTAATCACTTTTCATTTTAGTGTGCGTACCTGAAGAAATCCATTTGTTTTATTCAAAACAAGAGTATTCTTCACGTATATAAATGCTAAAGGCCTCAGATACCCTGGAAGCAAGGCTTTTTATTCCTCCAAGGCATGAGGTGGGAATGTGGGCAGGTGGGCTGAAGGCTTTTTCAGGCCCTCGGTCTCCTTCCTGTTCTTGTATGCCTGCTTTAACGGGCTCACAGAAATGGTTAGCAGAAGGCCCTCGAAGCCTCCCCGTACAGAAGAGGCCGTCAGCCTTTCCTGTTTGATAAGAACAAGAGCATACATCGGTGTGGACGCAAACCATCCATTAACCCAGTGTCCTACGTGTGCCTCCCGCCCCCCTGCCCTCGTTCAGGAAGAGAGGAGACTGCTCCACACACACCCTGTCAAGATGGACAGAAGCTAAAGCCACTGAGGGGTGGAGGGAGAAAAGATGCTCCACGGACCGTGCCTCACTGCTGCAAGGCAGGGTGCCGGCAGACGGAGGGGCTCGGTACAGCGGCAGAAGGTGCTTCGCCAGCACAGTCCAAGGAGGTTCGGCTTCCTGTCTTGCTAGCCTGCATTTTAAAATTAAGATGTCCCGAGCCTTCTCTGACCCGTTAGCAGTTCCATTAGTCACGTGTTACTGTCAGCGGAAGATACACACCACCTTCCAAAAGTTTACCTTGAAAGAGAGACAAGTAACAAGAGGCTTTATGTCGATTTCAAGCTGACATCTTAGTATTTTAGGTAAATTGGGTGAATAAGATAGGTTTATAAAATTAATTGCCCCTGTTACATTTAAATGTTTCAATGGGGCTATAAGAAAAAAATAAACTTGAACGACATGCGTAGCTTGTGTTATTTCTACTGACAAAAACCTCTAAATATTTCAGTTCCCGAAGTGTGTGAACAAAGCAGATTGGGAAGGGGTGTTCTTCTCTCCATGTGTATAATTACTGGATCTGCCTGTAGTAATTGCGCCCACACCTCTCATTCAATTACGCCGACCCAGAAAGAAGTGACACATTCCAGAAAGGACTATCTACAGTTGCCGGTTCTTTCATGTCGGGGAATCCTGCAAAGGAAATATATTTACAAGGCACTGACACCTGACAGCTCTCTCCTCTCTCTTCAAATATGGGTGAGGGACTGGTTCTGTGATTGAGCACAGAATGAGAGCTACTCTTTTTCTCCATCTTCTAAGCAGGTGCTATGATGTGCCAGGCTATTTATGCAGGGAGACCCGGGCAGAAACAGGAGAAAAGAGATAGAGAGAAAGAAAAAAAAAGAGAGCTGTTTCCTAAAGGTCTGATTTCTTTCAGAAACATATAGAGAGGAACAAGGCATTCTATGTCAGTATGTGTTCATTTGCTAAATCCCTCAAAGCACTCACTAAAGACAAAAATTGGTGCTATTAATAGTATCTTTTTATATTCGTCCATCCTTATGATGTAGAAAATCAGGGGAAGGTCTGTCCTCCTCTTCTGTATGATTTCTTTTCCTGCTTCTGTGACTTGAGTAGCTTTATTCCATTTACAGATGGTGAAACTGACATTCTTCGCATACTGCCACAGAGCACAAAATTAGGAGCAAGCACTGACTGGACTCCACTCTCAGGACTGTGACCCAGCAGGATGTGACCTCTGCACACTCAAGCTTATCGCTTGGCTGCTCTCTCTCTCTCTTTCTTTCTCTCTCTCTCTCTCTCTCTCTCTCTCTCTCAAAGCTGCCTGAAGGACTTTGTCCCCCAACCTCTTTAAGAGGTGTAAGCACAGTACATTTTTGGGAGAAAGCACTCATGTGACCCAGCACTTATCATAGCATGGTCACTTGAAATCAGCTGGATTTACTCCTGGCGAAGGATGTGATGTGAATTAGATCATGCTGTGAGCCAGCTGAGGTCTAACTGGGAGACTTGTCCAGCAGATCAGTGGGCTGTTGCCACAAGATCTGAGGTTCCTGGTCTGAGGCTGGCTGCTAATAGTCATTTCTCACAAGTTCTTGGTGGCTCCTGTTGCTACTGGTGCAGGTGCCACAGTGCTGCTTTAGGGAGCCATTACCTGTCAGAGTCGTAGGGACGGAGGCTGTGTCCATGCAGGAGTGATAAGACTTCTATAAAAACTGCATGTTCAGAAGTTAAGGTTTTAGTTGAAGGGATTTGGGAGACAAATATACTTTACATAAATAAGTCTGTGGCATATAGAGAGTTGAAAAAAGAAAACAGAGAGAAGACAATAGAAATTAAAAGACTGGGGAGGAGAGGAGGGAGAGGCAGAAGGGAGAAGGGGGGAGAAAGTGAGTTGAGAGAGAAAGAAAACAAAGAACATTTGATAGCCAGCTTGCCAGAGTACAGAGTAAATCGATACCAGTTTCCCATTGTCTACATATTAAGAATCATCAAACAATAAAAAGGTCATTAGTTAGCTATTTAAATGTTTGCAGTGTTTCCCCGATAAAGGTCAATGATCATTGATCATCATGGTTGAAGTCATTTAAAAATGTCTAAATACACAATTAACCAAATTGGCAATGTGGGCAGAATCTTATGGTTTGACCAAACTGTAGGACATCACAATAGCCTTCATGAACTTCTGAGAGGGAGCCGATGTTCAGGGAAAGCAATTAACTAGAGAGACGTTTCCTATGACATAAATGCTAATGAAGTAAAGTGGATCACCTGCCTGAAACCCAGCCAGAGGAGGGGAGATCTTCTCAGTCCTCTGAATGTCTTCTCCTATGTTCATTTCTTTGGCATACTCTCACTTATATTTTCTTCTATGTGATTCTAAATTTAAAAAAAAAATGTCATAGGATGATGAGTATTATGTAGCAATGGTCAAAATTTAAATTACCGCAAGCACATTTAAGCCTTTGCTTTACAAAAAAAATTACTCTCTCGTTTGAAATGCAGGACAAGTGAACATTTCAAACAAATGGGTTTTTGAGGCATTAAGTTGTTCAGTGTGACCCACAGTGAAACAGTTTAGTAATTACAAAGCAGCATGCCGCTTGGGAGAGTAATTTTCCACTGAGAAGACAGCAAGGACCAGTTGCAGAGGCAAGACTCTTCAAGGGCTGGGTGCGGGCAAGCGAGGTGGCGCCCGGGTACTCACGGCCCACACATGCTTTTGCACAGCCTCAGCGTGATTTCAGAATGAGCTTCCTCTCTGTCCCGCTTGGTTAAAAGTTAGAAGGAGTGCAGCCGCAGAAAGCTATGGCTAGCACATTTTTTTTTTATGAGCAAAATTTATGGAGTAATGTATCTACTTTTAGCATGACTATTGTTAAACTTGAAGATCAAGCGAAGTGACACCGAGTATATTGCTTTATCAATTGGATTCGTTCGAATGAAAAATGCTGATCGGGCCCTGTCTATCCCTTGGGTACTGAAACCCTACTTCAACTCTTGAATGGTCGATACATAAAAGTCAAATTCATTATAATTTGTAGCTTTTTTTTTTTTCTTGAAGAAGCACAGGGTTCTCAGTACATCAATATCAACTCTTAAATCCACATCGAATGGAGAGGGCACAGCACAGTAATTCAATCTCTTTACACTTAATATGGTCAGGAAGGGAGAATGAAAACAGCCTCTTGTAAAATGATGGAAAAAACAGGATGCAATCACTCTGATGGAGCAGTGCAAAGGAGTCATTTTACACCAGCCGTTACCAGGGCAACAAAATACAGTGAACCCTATACATCTAACAGGTGACATTTTAGCTAAGAAATTGCTTCTTTGGTATTTTTTCTGTCTATGAAAAACAATGTTACCGGCGTTTTCCCTTGTCATGTACTATAGGGCAACATGTTCCTACTGACAGACCCATAATGGAAAAAATAGAGCACTTAAATAGTATTTGAGTCTAACTTTTTGGATATATGCTAATATGCCCCTTTCAGGGGTTTCGTGCACTTTCAAATGTCTGGGAAATCCAAGGGACTAAAATCTCTGCATATGGTCATGCATGCGAATCGGGTTTTAGATAAGGTAAGACCGCTTACCACTCACTGATCCTGGGTATCAAAGCCTAAACACACTTTAAAGAAAAGGGTCATTATTACCATTTCATATTGTAATAGTCACCAGTGTTGCAAACTTTATGTTATCTCTATATATCTTAAGAAAGAAAGAAAGAAAGAAAGAAAGAAAGAAAGAAAGAAAGAAAGAAAGAAATAGTAGTTCTCACCTGTTATTTCAACACCTGAGAAGCGAGTCAGGATGATTGCTGTGAGTTCAACGTCAGTCTGGACTACATACTAAGTTCCAAGGCAGCAGAGGTTACAGAATGAGATCCTGCCTTAGACGGACAAATAGCAAGCAAGCAAAAATGAAAAAACAAAACAAGACAAAACAAAAATAAACAAACAAAATGGCAAAATGGTATTTTATTCCCAGTTTACTTCAGTAGTAAGCTAGCATTGAAAAAACTGTGAGAAATAAACTTTTTTTTTCCTAAAGAAACTGTGTTAAGACACACCAAAACAAGGAAAGAGATCAAATATAATCAGCAGACTCTCAGAGAAAGAGAAGGATGCACAGAAGCAGACATGTATGTTTGCACTTGTATGTACATGTGTGTCTAGATAGGGAGGCAAGATAGAAAATGACTTTTAAAATAGTTCTGTGGGTTCTTTCCTGCTCCCTCTTTCAGTCATTACTTCTAGCCTACCACCATCTCTTTGTGACTTCCCACCAGCTGCAGAACCAACCACTCTCTACCCACAGCGGACACTTGGCTTGTACTCAGGGACCCCACAGCCAGTACAGATGGCTAGAACTCAAAACTGCTCTCTGTCAGAGACCCCTCAGCCTCCACACTTGGCTAGCGCCCAGACTGTAAGAACAGTAACCAAGGAATGTAACATCCACCAATAAAGGCAGATATCTACACCAAAGCAAAACCAAAACAGGTGCCTCATGTCTAACAACAAAACATAAACATCACTGACCAAGATAATATGACTTCTCTAGAAGCTAGCAACTCTATTGTCAATAGGCACTGAGAAAAGCTATTTAGCTGAAGCACAAGACATGGTCTTTAAAGTGGCAATTATGAATGTGCTCAAGGATTTTAAAAAGGATATGAAAAAATGCTAATGTAACTGTGAAAACAGAAAGAGTTGAAACAAATAATAAAAACAATTCAAGATATGAAAACAGAATTTAACAAAGAAACATAATCACCAAAGAAAAGACAAACTGAAATTAGCTTAAAATGAAGAACTCAGGAATTTGAACAAAAATCTCAGAAGTAAGCCTTACCAATAGATTAAATAAAGTGGAAGAGAGAATTGTGGATCTTGAAGACAAGCAAGAAGAAAAAGTTTAGTCAAAGAAAATTTTAAAATTTAAAAATCCAGGCACAAAATATCCAGGAAATCTGGGACACTATAAAAAGACCAAACTTAAGACCAAATAATAAGTAACAGAGGAAAGAAAAGAAACCTGGTCAATACCATAGAAAAAAATTTAAACGAACTCATAGAAGAAAAATTTCCTATCTAAAGGAAAAGATGCCTCTCAGGAAATAAGAGACATAGAGAATACCAAACAAATAGGGACAGAAAGGAAACTCCCCAGGATACATAATAATCAAAACACTAAATGTACAGAACAAAGAAAGGATATTAAAAGCTTTCAGGAGAAAAGAGAAATTTACATGTATATGTAGGCCCATTTATAACAAAATAACATTTATTTTTTTTAATGGAGACTCTGAAAGCTAGAAGAGCCTGGGTAGATGTTCTATAAACTCAGAGAGATCACAAATGCCAATCCAGACTACTATATACAGTAAAACTATCAATCAAAATTGATGGAGAACTTAAAACATTTCATGATCAAAACAAATTAAAGCAATTTCTCTATACCAATCCAACTCTTCAGAAGGCACTAGATGGAAAACCCTGATCTGAAGAGGTTAATCATACCAAAACTGACACAAAGACTAAATAATCCCAAAACAATTAGTAAAAAAACACATACAGGTTAATAAATACCACTTAATAATAACTCTTATTAACTGATGAATTTATAATGAAAACGTGGAACATTTTTATACAATGAAATATCCAACTGTTAAGAAAAATGAAATTGTGAAATTTATAGTTAATTGGTTGAAACTAGAAACAATCATCCTGAGTGAAGTAACCTAGAGTCAGAAGGACAAACACTGTATATATATTTGAGACAGGGTTTCTCTGTATAGCCTTGACTGTCCTAGACTCCCTTTGCTGACCAGTGTGTCCTTGAACTTACAGAGATCTGCTTGCCTCTGCCTCCCCAAGTGCTGGGATTACAGGCGTGCCCCACTGGGCCTGGCCATAGAATATTTTTTATGTGGATGTTAACTTTCAAGTTTTATGTATATGTATTTTAATTTAGAATAGCCATAAAGTTTAGATAACTAGTAAGGGACCAGAGTGGGAGGAGGGACTCTTTCCATGAAGAGAAAATAGAAGATAGTGTTGTAAAAAGATAAAATAGAAACTAGAATCGGAGGCTTGAATGGGTAGGGGAAAGGAAGGGAAGGGTGAGGAAGGGAGTATGGAGAAGGACAACTAACACTAAAGGTTTTTCAAAAAGCCACGTGGAAACCTACTTCTGCAGAAACTTTCTAAGACATACACACATATGGAAGGAATTTAAATTTAACTGGAGTCGTCATATAATGGGTGAGACAATGCCCCAATTACACATCTTATCATATCAAGTTAAATTTTGGGTACCAGGAATGTTGCATCTTCAGGAGTCATTAGACGTTTCAGACCCCACCTCCAACACCACAGGCTACTGCCAAGAGTATTGTTTACCTTTTCTAACCTGACAATAAGACCCCATTACTGAAGACACCACTTACTTAGGTTATCAAGTATAGAAAAAAAAATGACCTGGTGCTCAACTAGAAGCATCACCCCTTCTGACCAACACTGTGGTGCTAGAATGTACGCTGCACACCCCCAGAGGAGAAAAGCAATTGCCAATGTCAACCAGCTATGAAGCCTTCAGTTTACAACAACTAACTGCCTGCAGCACACACAGGTGCAAAAGTGGTGCAAACGTTACAGGACTGAAAACTTTTTGATTGGGTTTAAGGCTGACACCATAAAATGCAACCCATAAAATGCCAAGGTGGCCAAGAACTTGAGACTAGCTTTGTCGTGAGCCCCACTGGAAAACCCACTTCAGTCGTTCTGCTGAACGAAAACAGCATAAAATGACGCGTTGCTATTCCCTTAGATCAACAGTTTGCTCAGCCCTCATTGGAGAAGCTCCTTCTTGCAGTAGTGATCCACAACCGGAAAATTAGCAGGCAGGTAGAGACTCTGGAGTACTCAATCCTGAATGTGATGTTTTTATCAGATCCTACCCTCAATGCTTAGGGATCGACGCAGAAGAGGAGACGAAACAAAACAACAAAACTGGTTAAAGACCAGAGGTGGTAGAAGACTCAACAAGATTGGTGTTTTGCGAACTCATAGAGACTGTGACAGTACCCATAAGACACGCACAAGTTCAAACCAGACATAATCCTAGCAGAAAGAAGGGGAAATGTGTACAGAATCTTAGCCCTAGCCAAGAAGCTGTTTGCAATTGAACACTGCTAGGAAGGGAAAATTAGTTTTCTCCAATGGAGTGTCCCTGGGTATATCAACCACAGCCCAGAAAAGGCCCTGTGCCTAGGAATAGTAGGCTAACATAAAACAGATTCAATGTTTTTTGTGTGCTTTTTGTTTTGGCATTTTTTTATCTTATTGGGTTTTTTTCAGTTTGTTCTGATTTTGCTTCTGAGAGAGAGAAAAAGAACATGACATTTGGTGGGTATGGAGTTGGAGAAGATCTAGAAATAGTTGGGACAGGAAAAAGAATATGATCAAAATATATTGAGTGAAAATAGTTCTCCAACTTCAAATGTAAGCTAAATCAAATTATCTAAAATTTTGCCACTTACATCCTATTATGAAAATCAGTATTAAAAAATGAAGGTAAAAGCGGGCATAGTGGCACACACCTGTAATCCCAGCACTGTGAGGCAGAGAAGGTGGATCTCTCTGAGTTCAATGCCAGCCTGTCAACAAAGGGAGCCCTGGACAGCCAAGGCTACACAGAGAAACCTTGTCCCAAACAAACAAACAAACAAACAAACAAAATAAAACAAAAAAATCAAGATAGAATTATTCAGCAAATTAACCTGAAGCAAGTTGGAAAAAGGAAAAACACTGTTTTTATCTTGTAGTTTATGCTAACCAATAAAAAAATAGAAGAATCAAATGATCAAGAAATGAAAAAATGCTTGAAACAAAGTGAAAATCTAGGAAATTGTGATTTGAAGAAAGGTTGAACACAAATGAAAAATCCACATGCCAAACACTTCTCCTCCAAAGTGAAATAGTTCAGAAAAAAAATATGTATGTTAATATTTGTGTATATGAAAAATAAGACAAGGGAAAATAAATAGATCTAATTGTGTATTATGAATGAAGTTATAATTACACAGAGGGGAGGAGAGAAAGAGAGAGAGAATGCTCCCCCAAGAAACAAATGATTACAAATCAGACAGGCTATAATAAGGCTTAATTAGACAATATAACAAATTTCTTTTGAGAAAGAGAAACGATTGGATACAACAATAAGGAGAAATTAGGCTGCTTTGGGCTGGTCCTACGCTGGTTTCCTCTCATCCTCTGGCATGTTCTTTCCCACCACTGTGCTCACCTCACATGGGAGGTCTTCTCCGTGTGCTTCGATGTGCTATGGCATGTGAAGACACCTTCCGTGACCCTGGCCCAGAGTGGGGCTTTTAAGGTGACTGGGAAGTGGTAGCTCAAGGTTCAGTGTCTGTGCAGCTTAGCGGTACGTTGAGGACCACACTGTCAAAGGCAGGATTGATAAGCACTTGAGAAGCTGCAAGGCAATTAAGGAATTAAAATATTTAGAAAGCTAAAATGTTAAGGAAAAAAAGTATGTAATGACAAGTAAGTGAAAAGTAATTTTCCTTCAGAAGTGTAAGTAGAAGTCTGAAGACGGGTATTTGTGTTTTCTGAAGTTCAGGCCATCTGTCATTGACTCTTTGATCTGAATGCTTGAATCAGAAACTTTGAATAGTATCAAATTTGAGCTCTAAAAGGAGGGATTTCATAAAGGAACACACACACACACACACACAGAGAGAGAGAGAGAGAGAGAGAGAGAGAGAGAGAGAGTAATCTAAATAGCAGCAGAACGATTCTCTTGAGAGAAAGCTCAACCAGAAATTGGAACAGAGATACAAATGCTAAAACAGTTCCTATCACATAACTTAAAAATTTAAATTTATTAATTAAAACTCTGCAAGCAGGTTTTCACGTTAGCATATATACTTGGCATATCTAGCTTTTTATTATGCATTGTGTTTTACGTTAAAGCGTACATGGTTTTTATTGCAAATACTACTATTGTGTCTGCAATATTCCATTAGCTGGAGAGGTTGCCATTGCTTATATGGTTGACACTTAAGCTTAGTTTCCCAAAAGAATAAAATTCTGGATCAGTTTGCTTTGACTTTTGATAGCAAGCAGAACCTATCAGTGCCAGGGAGTTAAACCTGCCATCACTTTCCTTCAGGACTCACACCTCGGGTTCTGGGGACTTCGCACCCTTTCTGCAACTATCATATAAACTCACCACTTTTTCATTGCAGTTTGACTTTAATACCTGATTTTTCCCTTCTGTAAATTGTCTGTAAATCATTATGTATTCTGTGAAGAATATATTTAGAAAGTGTTTTTTTTTTTTTCCTTAGATAACCAGTTCTCTTTCTTTGTTGATTATTTTTTCTGTGTTCTTTTCTGTTTTTCTTTTTTTGGGGGGTATTTTCTGGAACAAACATTGATTTCACAAATCTCAGTTTAGGTTTGTAAAGCCTGGTAAGGAGCTACAGTCTACCTCAGGTTGGTTTTTGTTTTTTCGGAAAGCACACATTTTCTATAATTTCATTTTAATCAAATATTCTGAATACTAATGATATTGTAGAAAACTTGCATAAAATACCTGCATTAATTTTCCAGGGAGCTGTAGGTTAAAATGACCACTGTGAATCTAGACAAACTACCAGTGCTTCCGGTGTAGGGAGAGTGGCACTATTTGATTACGATCATTCAGTGTGTCTGAAATGGACTGTGAGAGAGAGAGGTGAAATGCGCAGCCATCAGAAGCAAGGAGAAGAAAGAGAAGGTGGAGACGCAGGGAAAATAATTCAATGCCTAAAAACCATTAGCGTTTAGGAATGGGTTTTCCGACTTTTCATTTTCAGAGAGGAGAAGGCAGCAAGGTTCGTAAGCGGAAATGGAAGTGGGAATATGTAACCTTTAATCTGGACTCAGAAATGTATGAAATAGGCCCTCCATGTACATGCTCCACCTCTGTGGATTCAGACAGCCAAGGATCATAAGTATTAAAAAAAAATCTAGAAAGTTCCAAAGTGTAAACTCTCCCATGCTTGACCCAGAGTACTATTCTGAATGGTCGTGAGTGAAGTGAGGAGTGGGGCATGCTGTGAAAGGCACCCCATTTCCAGAACCTCAAACCTCACACTCTTCCCATTGCCTGCACATTCTATTACATAGTATAAGTAATCCAGGGATGACTAAAGCATACAGAAGATTATATGCATAAGTTATACGAAAATACTGTTCCATTTATGTAAGACACTTGAGCATTAGCAGATTTTAGTATCCACAGGAGGTCTTAGAGCCCGTGTCCCATAGATAAAATGAGAGACAGCTGTACAAATAAAATGAGTGCCAGTAATAATGTTTTTTTATATTGTCAATTTAATTCCAGTAAAATATATGAAGAATACAATTCTTAATTTTATAATGACATATAAGTAGTCATATTAATTATTATAAAGGACAAGAAACAATTGTTTAAAACTTGAACAAGTTTTCTTCCCTTTCTGTTTATTTTGGCTATTTCAACAAGTTCTTCCACAACAGATTCTGAGGAGAGATGGATCAGTCTCTGGTGACTGTCCCTGTCGCTTGTTGGAGTATGCTAATGAAGTGATCATATGATTGGCAGAACAGTCACTGCGGCATGTATTCTAATACATCTAGTTAACTTCCTGGACGGCCTGTTCCTCCATCTCCTACTTATGCAGAAAGGCCTCTCAAAGCCCAAGTGCTTATCCTTCTTTCTTCTGCTGTTCCAAAAACTTGAACTCATGGGGAACTCTTGATGGGATGAAAGAGTTCCTTCTAAGTTATTTATTAGTGTGTTAGAACCAGGTGTGCGCAAAGAAAAAAAGCCTTGCAAAATACATTGAAACCCAATTACAAGAAAAATGTGAAAGAAAGTCCAAGTTAGCTTAACAGTCCCTGGCATTCACAAGCTTAATTAAATGGCCTAAAATACAGTTGGAAAGAAACCAACCAGATTAAGATAAGCAAGTCTCGTGTCAGGGAAGACCACACAGCTGCCAAGTAAATTTCTCTAGAATACCCAGTCCCTCCTTTTCTTCCAGGAAACACAAAGAGCTCAGGGGGATGTGGCTCCAGAGTGTCATGGTCTAATTCTGATGGAGAGAGAGCCCGGAAACTGGATGGAGCTGGGAGGACAATTGAGACAAGACCTATATGGCTGACTGGTTGCCTTCAGCATATATCTCCAAGAATTTTCTTGAGTACTCAAAGGTCTTTTTACTTTCCCTATCCTTCCTCATGTCAAACTAGTGCAAGCAGAATACATCATGTAGCTACCTGCTTACACTGCATTAAAAAGAAAGAAAGGAAGGAAGGAAGGAAGGAAGGAAGGAAGGAAGGAAGGAAGAAGGAAGGAAGGAAGGAAGGAAGGAAAGAAAGAAAGAAAGAAAGAAAGAAAGAAAGAAAGAAAGAAAGAAAGAAAGAAAGAAAGAAAGAAAGAAAGAAAGAAAGAAAAAGGCAACAATAGACCAAGAAGGGAAAAAGCTTGCTCCTCTGGACTGAGGAGTGACGATGCTCTTTTGGGCACACACATGCCAATCCCAGGAGGCCCGAGTCCTCCCGGCACGGTGAGCGAAGTCAAGTTCACAGTTTATACCATTTTTTTAGAGACAATGTGAAGATTGTTTTGTCTCTGGAATTTTCAGATATGTCCTTACCAACTTCTAAAATTTATGTGTGCCGCTTATTCCAAGCCTAAAACATCGTACTTGACACCATCTTTAAATAAACCTGTGAATTCAGTAACGTGAGCCGAGTGCCTCAGCGTTTGTTATCTGTTGCCTTGAATACAGTCTGCCCCGTGGGAAAAATAATTTGTCAGTTATGAGTCTCTAACAATGAGTCTCTAGGACACGTTCTAGCCTCTTTAGTCTTCAAATTTACTTCAGTGACTTCATGAAGCTCTCTTTGCACTGTAATCTGTGACTGACAATCTTCTTTCTCCAAATCCCACTGGATCAATTCCAAGTATTGTATAATGTCATGATTTTCTTTTTAACAATTCACTACTACTTCCTTGGTAAATAGTAGGATTTCAATCTGAAGCTCCCCTTCCCCCAAGAAATGTCTAGTCCTATACTGACGTCTGGGAAATATTTAATAGGTACTTACTGGTTGATGTCCTTACCCTGTTTGTCAGCCAGTGTAATCACACCTATTACATTCATTTTAGTAGTGATGGTAACAACAAAATATCAACGCACCAAACCCAGGTGCCAGAGAACTCTGAATTGCTGTCTCTCTTGGCATCGTGGTTCACAACACTCTGGAGTCTGACCGTTTCTGCTAATTTGAATTTCACTTCATTAAGATTCTTTCCCCCCACCCTCAGACTTAAAATGATGGCAATAAAAGTTACTACAACATGGTATTGTTCAACAGACTAAAAGAAATCATACAAATAAATTAACCGGTGCAGCACCTACTATATAGGTGCTTCACGGAATGTAGATTAGTATTACAATTACTAGCAAAATATTCCACCAACTTTGCGAACTTTGGACACATCTTTAGGTTGTTTACAACGTTTTTTGCTTAATACCCTGGCACCAGGAAAATAGACATAAATGAAGGCTATTGGGTATAGATGGTAATTAAAAAATAATCCATATTATCAAAGAAAATAGAAAATAATAATGTATTGAATTCTCAGACTCTGTTTCTTCATAAAAGTAATGATAAAAACATTGTCATTTCTTTTTATTGAATTTTTATTAAATTTTTTATTTTTTATATTAATTACAGTTTATTCACTTTGAACCCCAGCTGTAACCCACTCCCTCCTTCCTTCCCAATCCCACCCTCCCGCTGTCATCTCCTCCTATGATAATGAATCAGTTTCTCAGGACTCTGAAAACAAAAAAATGTATAGCAATGTGTCCTAGTTTGCTTTCTGATGCTCCAGTAAACACTGTGACCAAAAAGCATCTCATGTAATCATATAATCTATGCACAGTATAATCTATCGTGAAGGCAAGTCCGAAAAGGAGACCAAGGAAGAAATCTGGAGGCAGGAGTTGAGGCAGAGGCCATGGAAGGGTGCTGCTTACTGGTTTGCTCTCCATGGCTTGCGCAGTCTGCTGGCTTATATGACCCATGACAACACTGCCCACGGAGGGCTGGGAACTGTCACCTCAGTCATTAATCAAACGAATACCCACAAAGACTTGCCTACAGGCTAATCTGATGGAGGCATGTCCTCAATTAAGTTCACTCTTCCCAAATCACTCTAGCTGTGTCAAGTTGCCAAACAAACAAACAGAAGCCCAAACAAACCAGCAAGCACAACACCTACAGAATACATACAGAAATAGTTTAAGAAAAGTAATGAAGCATCAGTATGAATAGGACTTTTGTTCCATTTCCTCTTACTGTAGTCCTCTCCTCTTGCCATCTTGACAAAAGTCTAAAAAAATTACAGCTCACATCACTAACACCTGTTATGAGGTAGCAGACACTTCCTGAGGCAATGGACAGCTGTGTGGACAAAGTATAACCAATCAAGAAGCCTGGGAGGAAGGACTGAGGAACGAGAAAAATCTGAGGAATAAAAGCTTGGGAAAACTCTGATCTAAAAGCCAGAGGCAGGTCTAGGCCATTCATATCCTCAATAAGCGTCTGCCAGGGAGTTGAGCTCTCACCTCTGGCTGACTTTGGCTCTCTTCATAAACAGAAATGTTGGGTGACCATCTCTCCAGAGAATGTTGAAGACATACCTGAAAGCACATAAAGACTCATTTAGAGAAATGGGATCATTTGCTTGTTTGCTTGGTTTCCTCAAAAGCATTTAATGAAACTAACTTCTAAGCCAGTGGCTCCCAATCTTCCTAACGCTGTGGCTTTAATACAGTTCCTCATGTTGCGGTGACCCCCAACCATAACATTATTTTGTTGCTACTCCTTACGTGTAATTTTTCAACTGTTATGAATCAAAATGTAAATATATGACATGCATGATATCTGATATACAGCCCCTGTGAAAAGGTTGTTTGATCTTTTCATGACCCACAAGCTGAGAACCACTCTCTAAACTCTTGCCTGTTAAGCCGGTGGAACAGATACTCCAGTGGTTACTCACGACAGATAATAGCATTTGCAAACTATTCCTGCAGAGTCATTAAACAAAAATGGCCACAATACATAATAAGGACAAGGAAGTGTGAGTAATGATGGTTTTCATAAGTTTCACATCAAAATGTTATAAATGTCCATTGTAAGCAAATTTTTTGAGGCATGACAAGATGTAAGAAGATATGACTCCTGTTTTGTAAAAGAAGGTTATCAGTAGAAGCTATACTCCAAAAGACTCACACATTTATTTACCAGGCAAAGATTTGAAAGCTTTGAAAAACATTCTCAGAGAAGTAAGGACTCCACGTCTACAGAACTAGAGCTGTAGGAGACTAACACTGGAAACAAAGTTATTAAAAGGAGCCACTTACAGACTCTAGACTCCATTTTCCAGATGAGGGAATGTTTCAGTGACTCAACATGAAAACCGCACTCATTAATACCATGTTAATCTCATCAGAAAAGTGTCCCAAAGTCTAATTTTTGCAGAGAATCTTCAGTTTTACCTCTAGTCATAGTTTGGGCTGATTAAGCTGCAGGAGTGACAGTTTTGATTTCATTTACATAGTTGCTAGTTTTTGTGTCTATTGTTCTTTGAATATCTTCTGTAAATGCAATATCTTAGCCTTCTTCTCATTTTAGCTTTTGTGTTTTTCTGGGTTTTCCCTGGTGTTTTATACAAGAGCTCTTGCTATATCTAATCATTTTCATGTTTTACATGGTGCAGATTAATTCTCCCTCTATTCTTCACATTTTAATTATAGCGGGATTTCATTTATGTTGCAGAAGTTTTAAATGCTGACTTGCTCAAATTTGTCATTTTTCTAATATGATTTCTGTATTTTGAAACTCATTTGAGAATCCTTTATGAACTCAAGTTTCACAATCATGGTTTTATATTTTATTCTGCCGGTTTTACAGTATTCTCTTACACATATATCTCTTTAAAACCAGTAACTTCTTTGTTACTGTAAACAAGCATACACTCAGTAAATCAGCCTTGTAGTGATGCCCTCCAAATTGTCTATGTTCTAGATACCATTTTATGTGCTCTCAGGTTTCTATAAAAGGAACAATAGACTTTTCTAATATTGGGAATTCATTTCCTCAATTGGATCAGACATTGCTTTGTGTAGTTTATGTCCTGCTGAAAGGTATGTATTAATTAATCATTTTTGCTTATTATTGGGGAAGAGGTGTGCTTCTTTACCAAGTTCTGTGGTTTTACTTTATCTCCAGAATATAGTTGGAAAGTGTTGTCGTCCTACCCATTCTCCTTTGGTTAAGATTTCATTGTTAAATTTTGGTTTCTTTGCACTCAGTCTCTTTTGTAATTTATTTTTTATTTGCATTTGTGTGTGTGTTTAACATTTTACTGATTCTTTGTGAGTTTCACATCATGTACTACAGTCCCACTCATCTTCCCATCCCCTCACATTTACCCTCTGCCCTTGCAACCTTCCCCCAAAAGAAAATTAAACACACACACACACACACACACACACACACACACACACACACACCAAAATAAAAGAAAGCATAGAAGACGTCTTGTTATGAAAGCTGTAGTGTGTCACATGTGTTCCACAGTATGTCCCTCTGACCAAACATCTTCACTTGCAAATGTCCATTGCAATGAGTCATTGGTCTGGTTTGAAGACTCTGGCTTCTGTCACATCATCATTATTGGATCCTCACTGGGACTCCTCCCAGTTATCCTGTGGTTACAGTTTCTCCTGTCATGGAGAAACTGCAGCTTTGGATCAGCAGAACTAGCTCTTCTATGTTCTCCAACAGTTCACAGATGATGTAGATTTTGGGGTGGGCCAACTCAAAGCCCTGGATCTGGGCCTGGGTGGTAGCTGAGTTAGTCAGCCTGCTGGCTCTCTGTTATCCTTACCAGCAGAGAGAGTTCTCCAGGACTGCCCTGGCTAGACTAGCCAATGGGACCATCACTAGGAGGCAGAGTCTGCTCTCCTGTTCCTATTGCCTTCAAGGCTGGCTCACCTGCACCCACACCTCCACAACTAGCTCCATTATGCTGTCCAGTGGAGGCCCAGTTACACTCTCCCCCAAGTGCTGTAGACAACAAGACACTGGGCCAGTTCTCCTGCTCTCACATCCTCAGGGCTGGCACTCATGCATGCCTTCATCATCAGGGCCAGCTCCAATATGTTGCCCAAGTGAGGTGTACGGCCTACTCTCTCCAAGGTGCTACAGCCAGTGAGGAGCAGGGATAGCTCTCCAGTTCTCATGACCTTGAGGCCAGCTCTCAAAATGCTAATGGTGGAGAGAGTTGAGGTGAAGGGGGGAGGGGTAAGACATGGGGCATGGGAGGACATCACCATGTTTCCTGCACCACCTCATGGAAATGAATGGTGGGGTCAGCTCTTTCATATTTATGCCCTCAAGGTTGGGTCATCCATGCTTCTGCCACCAAGGTCAGCTCTACTATGCTGCCTGTGGAAAGTGCAGGGCCCACTCTTCTGAGTGCTACCAGTGGTGACAGGTAGGGCCAGCTCTCCAGGGTGCTATATAGCCAGTGAGAGGCCAGATTAGTTTGTATAGTCTTTGGACATATATGTGGTCCCAGGCAAGTGCCCAGACTAGAGATGTTCCCATGGTCTCTAATGGTACTATGAGCCACAGACATCAATATAAACCCCTGAGATTGCAAGGACCCAGATATGACCTTCAGCAGCAGCATGGGCTGGGATTTCACAATGGCCTCAGGTGGCAAGTCTGGCTAGTCCCAACAGGCTAATCCTCACCACCTTAGGTAGTGCCAGTTCTATAGAGGAATTTTAATCCAGCAACCTGGCTACTCTGGCAAGAGATCACTTTCCAAAGGCCCAGGTCTACGTGATCCAACTGAAATACATATTCACCTTTAGTACACACCTTTAATCAAGCTGAATGAAATACACCCCTTCAATCCCTCTAGCCGGAATACAGACTCACCTTTAGTACACACCTTTGATCTCAAACAACGGAGTCTAGTTAATGGAACAACAAACTGACAAAACAGAGAAAGATTTGACAGAATGAGACAGAAATAGAATATGCCTAAGTCACACAAGAAGAAATGGAAAGAAAAGCTACTTCGTAGTGCAAAG
Source organism: Meriones unguiculatus (assembly GCF_030254825.1). Lineage (NCBI taxonomy): Eukaryota > Metazoa > Chordata > Mammalia > Rodentia > Muridae > Meriones > Meriones unguiculatus. The sequence continues at coordinate 32,129,098 of NC_083349.1, forward strand.
AAAGAGCAGATTTGTGGAAACAGTACAGTACAGTTCTGGAGTACAATACAGTTCAGTGCAGTTGGGCTGAGGACAGTTGAGAGGCAGTTTTTCTGAGCAGAACAATTCAGTGAGAAGCTGGGAGAAGCCCATTTGAATCAGTCAGATTGCAGAGGAGTTTTGACCCAGAATAGCTGAGTTGAACCAGCCAGCCAGAGTTCACAAAAAACAACAACAACAAAAAAAAAAAAACCAAAAAACAAAAAACAAAGGGTGAGCTTATTCAGAAGTAAGTCTCAAAGGCTGAATACATTTTAGGCCTAGGTTAGTAGCTGGAGGTTGGAAGCTGTGTAGCTTCAAGGTCTAGGCTTGCAGAAGATTATATGTATGGAGGCTAGAAACCTAGGAGTAGTTAGAAACATAAAGCTTGGGTAGAGCTTCCATCACTTCCCTTCTGAGGAAATACAGGCTATATTTACACAGTTCTATCTCTTTTTACAATGCTCCGACTATTCCATTTCTCTTTCGTCTTTCCACACATACTTGTGCATTACAGTGGATCCCGATGCAGGTGGGCTGCACAGGTGGCAGTCCTCTGGGTGAGCTACCTTGCCAGCACTGCGCCCTGTGGAGGCAAGCAAGCTTCTAGGCTCTACAGCCTTCCCGTGTGCCACAGCAGTGAGTTAGACGTCTTCCCCCTCCTGTTCTGCCTGATGTGGAGACAGCTATATAAAAGTCTCTGGATGTCAAAATCTTTCCTGGTGTTTTGTTGGGTGGCTATTGAACTCTCCCACCTGCTGAAGGAACGGGGACACCACTGCCTTTCAACCTTAGGTCATGAGCAGCTGTTTGTTAATTATGTAACAGAAACTCTCTTGCATGGCTTACAAGTATTTACCCAATTTGCATTAACATTTAAATGTACTTTTAAGTAGTAGGGCTTATTGTATTTCCTTATTTCAGTTTAAAGATCTGTCTTACAATAGTTGAGCATTATATCTTCAAAGGCATGGTGATACTGTTGATACTGTTTTGGGGGTCTCACTACTAACATCTTATTCTGAGTTTTCTATGCTAATTTTTTAGAGTTGTCTTTATTGTTGGCTTTTACTGGATCGATACATTTGCTTTTATTCTCTTCGACTGTAGCTTTTTTGAAGTGACCTGTGACTTTACAGTACTTGATTCAACCCTTTGTTATGCTCAGATCGTAGGGTCCCCAAAGACCACCAGGAACCGGACCACGTATGTAAGAGAAAAGAGCTTTATTGGGGGTTAAGCTCAGTACCTCCACCTTCCCAATGTAGCAGATCAGAGAGGAGAGCCCCAGCAGCTGCATCGCAGGGTTTTTATTGGGGATTGAGCAAGAACTGGGAATTCCCAGCTTAGCAGTTACAGGATTGGATGACATTCAGCAAGGCCAAGCTTGTTACAGAGTGATTGGCTAACTAACAAAACTAGCATTGAGCTAGCTATCTTTAGAATGTTAGGTCAGTGGGATGCCCAGCACAGATGTCCCGCCCTGAGATAAGATACCTCCCGTTCTTGTGGTTACCTCCAGGCTATTCCTTGGGTAGGGAATTTTATGGTTTTCTTATTCCTAGAATTGGTGACCTATGGCCTAGTTCCTGGGACTGATGACTTTTTTTTTTTAGGTGGGAGGAGGGAGGATAGGCCTGGTCCTCTCACCTTCAGGGTATTTATGAAAGATTTCAAAGTAGAAATATTGTCTACATTCATAAGTTTACTTGTGCCATGACTCTCTTTTGTTCTGAAGTTGTTTTTTTTTTACTCATCCTCCCTGCCACCCTCACTGTACTGATACTGTACATGAGGAATTGATTTTCTGCATATATTAATTAAATGCAGGAAATTATTACTGCAGCAGTTTTCTTTAACCCTGCTAGCTTTCAGAAAAGAGACTATGATTTATTATTTAGCTGTAGGCGCTTATGCTGGGCAGATTCTGAGCTATTATGATTCTACTACCCTTAAAATTCACATAAAAACCAGTCACTTGCCAATCTGGTGGTTCCCAGGCAGCTTCTGTTCCATCAGTCTGTCCTCATGGCCACATGCTCATAGTCCATCCTGCCCCATGGTGACTCCCTTCCTGCTCCATCTTCTGCTCTTCCTGCTCCCTCTCTCCTGACTAGTAGTCTCCTGACCCTAAGCCTGTAAACTAAATACCGCCTACCACTTTTCTGTCTAGTCATCTTTACTAGCCACATCAGAGATAATTAGGGAGTATTTCTTACATAACAGGAGTACAGGAAATGGTTCCACATTCATAACAATGCCCACGGCAGGGCAGTAAACAGATCTTTAGGCACTGAAATCAGCATCCGAAAACACAGTGAGTGGCACTTTTCTCCAACCATCCTGTCCTATCCTGCAGTCTTTCTTTTGCAAATCTTCAAGTAAGAAGTGGGCTGAGTGCAGGGAATCATATGAAAGAAAGGGAAGTTAATAAGACCCGGAGAGGATGGGAGTGCCACAAGGACCAAATATATCTGGGCACAGGGTTCTTTTTTGAGACTGATTCTCCAACCAAGGACTATGCATAGATGTAACCTAGAACCCCTGCACAGACGTGGTCCATGGCAGATCAGCATCCAAGCTGGTTCCCTATCAAAAGGAACAGGGACTGTCTCTGACATGAACTCAGTGGCTGGCTCTTTGACCTTTCCCTCCCCTGCCCCTCTCCCCCCCCCCCCCCCGCCCCTCTCCCCCTTCACACTCCTCAGAGGGAGGAGCAGCCTTGCCAGGCCATAGAGGAAGACATTGCAGCCAGTCCTGATGAGACCTGATAAACTAGGGTCAGATGGAAGGAGAGGAGGACCTCCCCTATCAGTGGACTTAGAGAGGGGCAGGGAGGAGATGAGGGAGGGAGGGTAGAATTGGGAGGGAATGAGGGAGGGGGTTATAGCTGGGATACAAAGTGGATAACCTGTAATTAATACAAGAACATAAAAATTTAAAAAAAAAGAACCTAAAAAAAAAAGTCAGATGAGAATGTGGCTTGACTACCAAAGCTTCTTAAAGACTGTTCTCACCGTAATTATGCTAAACTATTAGGCCGCAGTGATAGGAAAAAGCAAGAGTGGCATAGCTTTAAAAGCTGGTTAAGGTGATTTGGTCCTTGTTCATAAAAATCACATCATCACTAGGTGACTTGTTTACCCTTGCAATGAGTGAGTAGTTTGATGCTTTAATAAAATTACTTAATAGGTTGTCTGGGAGTAGATCTTGAATTTGAAAGACACCGAGAAGGAGTATAGGGGAGGGCTGGAGAAAGGGAAGAAGGAAATAGTGTAATTATATTATAATCACAAAAACTAAAAGAAATAGTAAAAATAAATGGTTTTAGAAAATAAAATACATACTAGAAGAAAAAAAAAAAACCTCCCATACTGGGTCTTTATAGAATATTGCACATATTTAAGTAACTAGAAACTTTTGTTTCTGGTGAAGAAAAAATTTTAATTGCTAAATATGTGGTCAAAATTAAATTTTATTTAATTTTTTTTCAATTAGATATTAAAAATTTGTGCATATATATGTATATATATATGGGTATACGTGGTTTTAACAATAAACAAAAATTCATTCTTTTGATTTGTGTGAATGTATAGTACCTATCTTTCTGAAAGATTCACAGATTTATTAAATGTTCGTGCGTATAATTTGCGATAGTTTGTCCCCAGAGTGCAAGTTGAAACACATTGTCGAAGTAAATCAACTGTGACATATAATGACACTCTGTAGTTATGTTTGATTAGAAATAAAATATTTAAAAGAACCTTTTTAATTATAATTATTAGCATGGATACAGTTGGCTTTGTAATACTTCTAGCAAAGTTTGCATGGTGTGTATCTATCTTTCTGCCCACTACTTAGAATGTTTAATTGTTGTCTTGATGCATGAGTCATTTTTTGCCATACTGTTGCAAAGAATGGAGCCTGGACCTTTCTTGAATTCTTCTTCTCTATGTATGTACAACACATTTTGGTTTTCATTCTCTTAAGATTATATACATAGAGGAAGAATTTCAAGCTAAAGAATTCACCCATGTTCAGTTTTACTAAAAAAATGGCAGAGTTCTCCATTGTACAGCCCACCACCATTTCAGGGAGAGTGCCTGCTTCTCTATAACCTTGTGGACAAAGGATGTAATAGTACCACATAGTGGCCGTAGTTCACATTTTATTGATGAAACTTTGTCAGCTGATTTTCTACGCAAGTATATTTTCTTTTCTTATTTTAGAAAAGTCTGTTTTGCCTTGATTGTAGAAGCTCTTTATGGGCAAAGTTACTAATCCTTTGTTGGTCATCCAGGAATCTAGTGTCAACAATTTACTTTTGTTTTGCAGAGATATTTCCAAAGGGAATCTTAGCATTTTACTATTAGTAGACTTTGAGTTAATTTTATTCTAGTTATTGGTGAAACTTTTTCTTTATTGCAAGATTATTAAAATAGTCCTTTTCTTGAAAGCTGTCTTCCCTATGACAGGATGCTTTTCTTGAAAATATCATTATGTTGGTCTTAAAATTTTAGTTTTAGGTTAATTTTTCCTTTTGGTTATCAGTTTTATCAGCACCAGTTGTTGGTACTACAGGCTCATTTCCATGAATTTTCAGTGTACACCCTCTCATACACGTCAAAAGCTTCTATTTGAGTGAGGCTCTGTCTCACTTAAGTTGATAATCTACTTAAGTTGATTCCATCAGAATGTTTGTCAACCCCTAGCCCGATATCACAGAGTCATAGTTAAACATTGTTCTAATAAACTTTACACCTGAACAATTGTATTTACTTTTATTACTGTTTTTGTTTAATATAGGTCCTTCTCAGGACTTTTTAAGTTGTATAATTAGCTTGCTAATTTTTAAAACGATGTATGATGGTTTAGATTGAATTTTTTAATAAAATTACATATAACGTATACATTTCTGAGATAACAGCTTTTAAAATACAGTGTTAATTCAAAAAGTCCCCATTAATGTCATCATTTTTTTTTTCATAAAGCCACAATAATTCTGCTGGATGTATGCTGATATTATTGTATTATAAGTTGTTTCTATTTTAAATGTTAGTTTTTTTACCTTTTCGAGATTTATAAAAATTCAGTAGCTCTATCATATCTAGGCTACCGTTTTATTATTTCTATGTAATCTTTGCATTCGCTATTAGGACAAACACATTTTATATGGCATTTATATTTACGCCTCATTTCATCTTTCTGTGTTTGTGGGAACTCCGCTGCAGTCTTGGTTAGAACCAATCATCTTATATAATTAAAGCACACGATATTCATGTATGGAGATGTCATCATAAAATCATGAATATGAACAATTTGTATTACAGAGAAGTTTTTTAATTCTTTTTCATGCAGTCTAGGTTCACTAGGCCTGAGATGATCTCTAACTTCTGATTCTCCTGTCTCCTCCATGTGTTAAGAATGTAGATGTGATCAGGGGGATGGTTATGCACACCTTTAATCACAGCACTCAGGAGGCAGAGGCAGGCAAATCTCTGTTGAGTTCTGTTCTACGAAGTGAACTCCAGGACAGCCAGGGCTGTTAAGGAGAGAAGCCCTGTCTCAAAAAAGAAAAAAACAAAACAAAAAAAAAAAAACAAGCAAACAAAAAGTAAATGTGTTCCATTACACTCTGTCTTCATTAATAACTTTAAAAATAATAAATATCTCATGTGTTCCTTATTTAAGATGAGTTTGATCACTGAATGAATTTGCAGTACATTTTTGGTAATTGTTCTTCCCGTGGCAGTTTGAATGAGAACGACCACCATAGACCCATATATTTAAATGCTTGGTCTAGTTGGTAGAACTGTGGGAAGAATTAGGAAGTGTGGCCTTGTTGGAGTGGGTGTGGCCTTATTGTAGAAGGTAAGTGATTGGGCATGGGCTTTGAAGTTTCCCGTTTTACCCTCTCCGACTGCATCTGTAAAAAAGGATATAAAGCTCTCCTAGTGCTCCAGGGCCATGCCTGCTTCCAGCCGTGATTATCATGGACTAACCCCCTGAAATGGTAAGAGAGCCCCCAATCAAATGCTTTCTTTTGTCTGAGTTGTCTGTAGCCGTGGTGTCTCTTAACAGCAATAACTAAGACACTTCCCAAGATTAAATAAATTTCCTTTTATTTCTACTTTCCTAAAATTTATTTTAAAATACAGTGAATGAATGTAAAATTTTTGTCAACTGACTTTTCACACAATCAAATGACTTTTCTCTGTTCTTTCATCAATGCAGGAATGTATATCAATATTTCAAATGGTAAGTAAATTGGGCAGTGATGAAGTTTTTAAAAAATAGCTTAATTACTTTCCTGCTATATTACAGTTCTTTTAAAATCTAGACTCAGGTCCTTGGCTTTCCTTTCTCCTACATTCTTATTTGCAATCCAGGTTTGTGAGCCTGATTTATAAATTAACAACAGGAATCTTTCCTTTTTTGAGACAGGTTCTATAATTTTGGGACTGTCACTTCTTCAGATATTGGTGTACCATATGAAGATGATTTTAGCAGGGCAGAAGTGTGGGATACAACTATTCAAGAGCACCATTTGAATTTATTTAGGGCTTCTAAGGATAATTATATTGTCTAGTTCTCTGTTTCATCTCACTGAGTTTTGTTTAGCTGTATTAAGAGTTAACTTTTATTGTTATGGGTCTGGAATATGCTTTTTGTCCTTGTTTCTCCATTTTCATACAGTTTTTGCAAACATGTCACAAAGCTTTCTTTCATCTAACTAGGTGTCTGTCCATCCAGCCATCCATCCACCCACCCACGCATGCATACATTCATTCACACATATCCACATTCATACATTGACACATACCCACATTCATACATTGACACATACACACATTCATACATTGACACATACCCACATTCATACATTCACACTTGCATACGTTTTTCTGCCCAATTTGGAGACATCAATATTTTAATGAATTGCTACTTATTGACCATTGCTATTTTTCGATTCATTTCTAAACTTTTCTTATAATTGCATGTTTTTAATGCATTTCTGGTCTTATCTTTTGTTATTTTTCTACCTACCTATCTATCTATCTATCTATCTATCTATCTATCTATCTATCTATCTATCTATCTATCTATCTATCCTAAAGTTTGCTGTAGGTGAGAAAATTGTACAGGACATGTCTGCTCTCTGAGACGCAACCTAAGCCACCTTAGCACACACACTTGTTTCATCATGTACGGGTGGTCAATATGCTCAAAAGTGAGAGCCTTGGGTTTTCCTTCAACTGCTCCAAGCCATGCTTTGTCTGAGGTTTCAGCTCCACCTTTAGTCACCCTTAGTTCGCTCAGTTATTATTTTTGTGCACTTCAAGCCTATTGGCTGGGGGCACGTGGCCTGCCCTGGAGCAGGGAGATGTGCGGAACCGGCGTGTGTGGACATATAGCTCACTTTGGTCCTTATCGCGGTTCCTCTCTGTTTTGTCTGCTACGAAATGCCGACAACACGCACCAGTTGCTCTCTACACCTCCTTCACACCGGTTAACCCATCTGGTTATATTTTCGTCTTATCTCTTGTTTTTGCTCTGTCTTCTGACTGATTTTCCAAGAGCCATTGTCCTGTTCACAAACTCTTTGCTGAGCTGTGTTGAACCTGCTGTTAAAACTTCTTATTGAATCTTATTCTATGAAGGGTTCTCTTTTATTTCTGAAAATATTGTCTGTACTTTGTTCCTGGAGTATCCGTTTATTTCTGCTTCGGTTGTCTTTGCATACAATGATTCTTCTTCATGTACATTTCCTTCACAGTCTTAATTACGTATTGTGCTTAGAAGGGTAATGTTTCTATTTATTAAATTCTTAGTTTAAGGTTTTTTTATGTTTTATGATATTTAATATTTATGACATTTCATGCTTAATAAGGTCACATCAAATAAGAGCTTATAAAGTATGTTAGAATGAAGGCTTTAAGAACAGTTATACATTTAATTTCTCTGAGTGACCCATGGCTATTACAGGTCTAGAACAGCTTATAATTTTAATCTTAAACAATGTGACAATAACCCTTCATTTTAAAGTTTTATGGGAGATTTCCATGCTCCTTTAGTAGAACCCTGGCAGACAAAAAGGTTTCTTCTCTTTTCCTAACAGTACATTCATCTGAAGACCAGTGTGGCTCTACATTTGAATTTGCCATCTCTTCTAATGAGGTTGTCATTTCCCATCCTATCTGGCACATCATAACTCCTCCAGAAACCACACCCCACTTCTCTCCATTGTTTCAGAAACAGCTGTCCTTCTCTTAGACTCTCATTTCAATTTCTTTTGTTTTTGGTCCCTAAAGACATTCTTAATTGAGAGTTTAATTATGTTTTTGAAGAAGTGTTTGCTATATTTATCTTTACACGTGGTTTTTAAATTGTAGCTTTTCATATTATCTAGAATTATCTTTAAATGCATAAAATTACTGTTTTCATAAACATTAATTAATTTTGTTAACATTTTCCTAAGTTTGTGCTTATTGTTGCATTTTACATGCTGTTTCTTTACTCTTAGACATTCCTTGCAATGCATAACCATTATTTCAAGATTGTTGAAGGTCTACAGAAAATCTAATTTAGTAGGTCTCTATACTAACTTAATTCCTGAACGTCAGTTTAGCTGCATATTTAATTTTGACTTCACTTTATTTTTATGCAATACTTTGCTTTGAACATGCTGCTTCATTATTTTCTGGCATCTATTGTTAATAAAAACTATTCTTGTTGTAATTGTCACTTTGCTACATAATTGAAAAAGAAAAGTTAAGATGTGAAGCTGCATCCTTAGTGAAACCCCAAGTTTCTAAAAAGTGTATGTACAAGATTTCTTTGCTATGTAACTTCTAAATTCTGACAGTGAGAATTCAGAATTCTCAAACCCCAGGGATCTTTCTGACTTTACCTGCTGAGCACTGGGATTACCAATGTGCACCACCAAGTCTACCTTTCTGTGTGTGTGTGCTGGGAATCTGAATTCAGGGCTCCATGCTTGTCCAGCAAGCACTCTACAGCTGAGCTGTCTTGCAAACCCTGAGCCTCTTCTTTATTCTTCCTCTTGTTTAACTTTTGTTACTGTCAACAATTCATTCCTTAATGTTATCTGTGTTCAAATTCTTTTCTCTTTTAACTATGACTTCCCATTTCTTCTCAGACTTAATTTTCCCTTGAAGACTAATTCTTGACAAATTACCCAAGCCAGCCTTACCTTCACTCCCCAGGTAACAAGTTTTTCTAGGTCATCCTGGTCATTTCCCACCACTTTCTCACTTCTGTCATTGTAGAGTGGCATATTATGCTGGAGACCAAATTATCAACCTCTTAAATTAAGTGCTTTTAACAAACTAAAGACAACATGACTTCATATTTCTGCATGTACAGCTCAGTGCATCTCACATTTGGGAAGCACGCTATCTTTAGTAGGAAACCCACACGAGTGTTCCGAAGCTTTCATTGCTGTTAACATTATGAAACTTTCTGTTCGTTTTGCCAAGGTGAATTGATGCCGTCCAGGATTTTGTTCTTTTCAAGAGAAGATGAGCGACTTTATAAGAAACCTTAAGGAAAATGGGGTGCGGGAGGAGTCTTGTATAACAAGTACAGCTTGAGTAAGTGATATTTTTACATGAAATTTCTGGCTCAATATAAGAAAGAATATTTTACAGCTCCAAATAGCAATCTGAAACCCTTCAAACTGATGTGAATGCTTTTGAATATTAGGATTTCCATGTGATTTCCTTTTAAAACTAAGGGAAAAAATAAATTTCAAGAACTCAATTTTGAAAATTAAATTGTCCTATGAGAATGCAACACCCCCATGAATATAAATCTGAAGACTATCTTATGTTAAAAAATAAAAACAAAAACAAAAACAAAACAGTTCATTGTTTTGATGCCAGTAATAGAATTCGTGATGCCAAATATGGATTTGAGTTTGGCTGTGGCTTTAATTACCATAAGTAATTAGTTTTTCAGGATGCTCCTTTAGACAGTGGCTTTAATATGTATGTTGCCTCTCCATAGTGTTGTTGTGAGGGTGACAGGTGATGCAAATGACAGTACACTGTAAGCTTCCAAGCACTGCACTGATCTATGACTAATAGCCAGACAAGACATCATTGCTTATGGGGTTTTATGTAAGGAAAAGACACTCTCTCCACACTCACTATTTCCCCTTGACCAGGAATGACTCTGTGCTCAGTAGCTTCCATCCCGACCAATGCAGACACAGAACATCTCCAGCCATGCTGGTAAGTTCTACTGGACAAGGCTGCTCTAGAAAATCCTCCTAAGAGGTCGGGAGAAATCATGCAAGCTTGGGAAGCTGAGACGGGAAAATAGGGAGCAAGAGATCTCCCTGAGCAACAGAGGTGGACGGAAAATGGTGGACGGAAAACTTTAGTGAGACCCTGCCTCAAAGTTATAAAAACCAAACCAAAGCAAAACAAAAATACTTGAAACAAACAAACAAACAAACAATAAGGGGGGGGTTGGTAAAGAGGAAAGGCTGGAATACAGAGTACTTGTGAAGCAGGCCTAGGTCCTATGTTCCATTCCAAATACTGAAACAACAACAACCAAAATCTCCTCGAACAAACACCAAAGCAAAGAAAAAAAAAAAAAAAAAGGAAGTTGAAAAGAGGGTTTACCTAAGTGAGCAAACAGTTCTCACAGCAAAAATGACAATTAAGTTTGTCGTACAAAGATATAAGAACTTGTGAAATATTCAGGCAGGTTGCGCTTGGCTATTGCCAATCACCCGGGGAGCAATGGCTGTGGGTCTCAGCCGTTTTTACCATGGGAGTTTAGATGTCTCCACCAAATATACAGCGTGGCACCGCATAGTGTCATAAGTCAGCTAAAACACTCGTAAACAGGCGTCATGTCAGTCGTTAAGGAAAAGGTGTAATTAACTCTTAAATGCGGTGAAACGTTTTGAAAGTGGTGTGTAATTTTCCAGCGCGGGGACCTCCGCGAACACACTCCTCCCCGAGTGTTTGTGCAGCTTGACATCTTCAGGTTCGTTCAAATCAGAGCCCCGCTGTGAACATGCCAGCCGTAGACAAAGAAAGTAATTTATTTGTTGGTTAGGCTGCATTTCATTGAGGGAAGCCAGCAGAAGGAGCGGCGTCAGCACCGAGTACACAGATGGATGGAACATCAAGACGGTGGAGGTTGGAACAAGCAGCCAAAAACCGCTACTTCCGGTAATATTAAAGGAACACATCTTTAATCGTTGATCACAACCAACAAAATGCAGGAGCAAATGTGGCTTTACTCCATAAAAAGGTGATACCTTTGCATTTCTTAGCGAACAAGATACCAAACGCATCGTGATTCGGCACGCACACTTTCTCATTGATGGTGTGTTCACCGCAGCCTCCCCACGGCTTGAATGCTCGCTCTAAGGTGTCTCCCAGCTCTCCTGTTTCCTCTCCTCTGTGCACCACAGAGCTCTGATCACAACGCAGGGCTGCGGGATCACCGCCACCTCACAGTGCAAGGCTTTTGACACATGGCTGGTTCCTCATGAGCATGCTCTAACAGATGGAGAAGACAGGCTAAATTTATGTCTCTTTCCCTCACCAAACTGCCTTGTCCTTTTTCAATAGACATTTCCTACTAAGCTGTACGCTGTCCGCCTCCCTTCTCAAAGTCACAACCTCCTCACCAAGCGCTGCTTGGCCCATAGGATTCATATCCCCCCCGTAGTGATTAGATGGCTACTGCAATCTCCTGTTCCTATGCCACGGCTTTTAAGTCTTATCTTATTCTTTTGATTCTTGCATGTATTTGTATCAGTGTTAAGCCATTTTACTTAATGTGTCAACTCACAGCTTTATTCTACAGATTTACCAATGGGTTAATATCAGTTACATTTGTGATCTCCAGGAGAGACTTTGCTTCTTTTAATATTTATTTTATTTTTGTGTATTAATATTTTCCTGCATACATATATATATGTATATGTGTGTGTGTGTGTGTGTGTGTGTGTGTGTGTGTGTGTGTACGTATGTATGTACATACCATGTGTGTGCCTGGTACCCAAGAAGGCCAGAAGAAGACAACAGAACCTCATAAAACTGGAGATACAAGTGGTTGTATCTCCCTGCAGATGCTGCCCTGCAGGTGCTGGGGGCCAAACCTGGCTTCCTCAAGAGCAGCAAGAACTCTTAACGGTGGAGCCATCTCTCCAGCCTCAAGATAACTTCCTATAAAGTCACATCCTGTCTCCTGAAGAGTCCTCTCACATTACTCTGTGAGGATATTACACCTTTCTACATTCACCCTAGGTTTCGTTGTTAACTCTATTTCCCTAAAGTTTGGAGGGTTTCCCTTGATTTCTTCTTTATCCTGCTGGCTACAGTGTTACGACTGTTAAACTCACATTTGTCCTCCTATTGGGGGTTCTTGGCGAATGTGTATTGGTAAGAGTGACAGAAGGCTCTGCCCATTTCTTTCGTCATTAGGCGTGGCCACTGAAGCCTACCTACACTCTTGGCTTTGAACCATGACTCTGTTTCTTTAAAAAAAGAATAGAAGTAAATTATTATTGCATATAAAAATTTTAGTCAGCTGAGAACAAGTGATTGGTAACATGATTATGAAACGTGTCCTGGAAATCCAGACAAGGAGTCCGAGACAGGTAAAGCCACCAGAGCAGCGAATGTTTTGTTCCTTGGACACGGGTGTGGGGTAAACTCGGTGGTTCTTTTTCCAGAGGTGTTGGGGAGTTATTGAAGGATGCACCTGATATGTCACCTGTTTTTTCCTGGGAACCGTCATATAGCTCATGCTGCTGACTATTTAATAGCAAAATTGGCAATCGTTTCTGGAGAAATGTCAGGACATAAAGTTGTAAGGCTCCTTAAGAAAGATCATAAGGGTTAGAATTTGACTTGTGTTTGGAGGGGTGGGGCAGGGACCTGTCAGCTGCTACATGTAACTCACTCAGGATGGGGTACAGTTTTACACATGCTGGGTCCCTGGCTGGACAGGGGGAGAGAGTTCCCTCTACTGGTTGCTTGTGTGAGTTGCCCCGTTAAGTGCCCTCTCCTCATTCTTGGGTGTTGAGGAAAGAAGAAACAACAACAAAATCCCCAACCAACCAACCAACCAACCAACCACAACAAACAACTGCAGAAACAAAAAGCTACAGTGCAGTCTTCACTCTGTAGACAAGGATTTAGAAGGTCGGTTTCTTTCATGTTTCTTTCATTCTTGGCCTTATCTGCTGGAGGACTACTTCCCAGATTTTCTAAACTCTGTGCCATGCATACTACTATTCCTATTCTCTTTTGAATGTGGAGGGATATTTCTACAAGAATCCTGGTCAGAAACCTATGGGTTTTGTATCTAACTGCTTCCACAGCTTAAATTACAACTTTCCATGAATGGTCATTCATGAAACACCTATGGGGGTACATTTTATTGTTCATAATGAAAGTGCTCCACAATGACACTTAATAGAATAACACAATAACATCTCCATGAGTATGTCAGCTTTTGCCAAAAAAGTGCATGAAGCTGGATGTGACTTAGTGGTGAGCGTTTATTTGCCTGGGGGCATTTTTATTATTTTTTAGCCTTTTCATTAAATTTATTTATTTACTTTACTTCCCGAATGCAGCCCCTCCCTCCTCTCCTCCTGGTCCCACCCTCTCCCCTCTTTCTCTCTCCCATTCTCCTCAGAAAAGGAGACACTCCCCCCAACCCCATACCAACCCATGCCAGCACATCAAATCACATTATCTTCTTCAGGGTGTCTAGAGGAACGGTTGCATGATAGGGGCTAAATATTTTAACAACAGCTCTCTACATGCTAGAAAGGCTATGTCAAGTACCTGTTTAGTGCATACATCTAGGTGTCTCAGTAGACCCAATGTGGCCCTAAAAGCCAAGCTAGGACTACTACTAGCAACCTTGAACTTTGCTGTGCATTGGATGACTGTCCTTCAAAGGCCCATGAGTTAAGGCTTCAGCCCATAGGATGGCTTTGGTCCCAGAGTTCACAGATGTTGGGACATTTTGGGAGGGGGAGCCTAATGAGAAATGTGCCCTGGACAAGCATGGTGAGAACCATCCTTCCTACCTGTTCCCATCCTTTCTGGGTCATAATGGAAGCAGTTTGCTCTGCCACGTGCTCCTTCCACAATCTACCAAACTTGCCAGATTCCAAAGCAACTGCCTGCACGATTCTGGACTGGAACCTCCAGAATTTTTAAAGAAAACCAGCTTTTTCTCTTCATTAGTTAATTACCTCAGGCATTTCATTAAAGTACTAAAAACTAGAATGATAAATAGTAATATTTTCTTTCTGAGTTATAATTATGTAGCTATAAGCGTTCAGCTCTGATCTTTACTAGTATCTTATGTACAAAGCCTTAAAAACTGGTAAGAATATAACAGGTGCTGATCAACATTCTTACCACAGACAAGTAAGCCACTCTTTATACTTCCTGTCTACTTTGCTAGCTTTACAGTTACTTGTTCCCCAAAGGCAGTTACTATTTGTAACTTATCTTTAAATGATACTTATAGTGCTCTGTAATAAATATTTATTGAATAACATGGTATTTTCTCTTCATTGGCAAATATTTATGGGTTTTTTTTCATTGCAGTAAATGAAAAAAAAAAACATTTAAATAGATCTTTTTGTTCTTCAAGCCCTGAGATGGACATGGTATGCTGTGAGTAGCCAAGGTCATGGCCTTGGTGACTTGGCATCAGCTCTGTGTTAGCTGGGCATACACCCCCAGCCCCACTGATCTTTCCCATTTCTCAAGTCTGTATCATGCATCTTTGGGCTTGTTTGATGCCACTCTTATCCCCTCCGTGTGCTTTTCTCATCCTTTGCATTTGTTGTCACTGTCTTTTCTCACTAAAATAACTTTGGTTCTTGAAATGGGGTTTTTGTAGACGAGCTTTGATTTTTTCACAGTTCCCACAACTTCAGCTCTCTGTTTGTTTTCCCTCATACTGCTTTGTGCAGAGGATTCTCAACTAGCTTCTAATACTCCAAGGCGGAAGCCAAGTCCCTGATAAACTTGGTATCAGATACCAAGCGAAATATACTTGCTTCGTTTATTTCAGAGACATAAAAGAATATGGAATATACATTTGACAAAATAATATATAAAATATAAAACAAAGTTATACAGTCCTATGGTATTTTCAAATGATGACCCCAAATCTATTCCTGACAACCTGCCTATCTCAGACCTTAATGAGTGTGGTTTATCTTGAGACAGAGATGTGTAAAGGTAAGGTTATTATTAAGGATTTTAAAACAGTTTGTGTATGTGTGTCATTCTCTCTCCTGCTCTCTCTCTCTGTGCACGAGTGTGTGTGTGTGTGTGTGTGTGTGTGTGTGTGTGTGTGTGTAGACAGGGACATGTGAGCAGCAGTGCTCATGGAGTTCAGAGGTGAAGGATCCCCTTGAGATAGAGTTACAGGCGATTGTGAGGTCTCTGCTGTGGGAACTGGGGACCGAGCTCTATGAACTCTAGTCCTCTATAAACATATTCCATACTCTTAACTGGCAAGTCTCTCCAGCCCAAAGAACAGAAATTTTACTCTTTCAATGAAATTCTTTTAGTTTAGTATATGCATTTTAGTATGTACATATACCTTGCTGGACCAACATCAGGGAGGGTAGTAGCGAGAATTAGAAAAATAGAAGGGGAGGGAGAGAGAGAAGGAAGGAGGGAGGGATGGGAGAGAGAGGAGAAAGAGAGAGAGAGAGGAAGGGAGGGAGGGAGATATGCAGGCCATTTTTTTAGACATGTTAATAGAGAAAAAGTTTAAACCTCTGACAGGAAGATTTTTACAGGATGTGAAAATCTCTTACTGGGTCACCATTACTCGAAGAAGGCTCTGCTGAAAATAAGAAATTCACAGCTTTCCTGCTGACATGGGGAGAAAGAACACTTCAAAGTAAACCTTGAAGAAATGATTTTTAAGGCAGGAGAGTTGAGGCTTGACCCAGTAATAGGTTTTGAAAGGGTGTTTGGTATCTCTGTGGTAAGTCGGGCTGTCCCACGGACAAGCTCCCAATCGGAGCACAAGAAGGCTGGAGGCACCTTAACGATATTGATTGACTAGAAACAAAGACAGGCGCACGGAGCCAGGAGAGCCGAGAAAAACGTGTTTGAGGGGAAAGGTTATTACCCTCCTCTGGGATGACTAATAACACCACAGCCATAGAAATTCATTTTACAACAAACATTTCTGAGATCCTACAACGTGCCCAGGGCCAGATAAAAGGCACACTTCTAACCCTCAAGCCGTCTGCAGGCTATTTTGTGTGTTTTAGGCTGCTCAGCAGAGGAGGGAGGACTCCATGGCCTAGACACAAACTCAGACCTGTCACTTTGGTATTACTGGTAGCCGACAGGCCATTGAGCACTTCTAGAAAAGGAACTATACCACACAGATTGGTTTTCAGTGTCTTTCTGTCACAACATAGCTCAAGGACTCATGATTGTCAGTTTCTTGAGCCTTAATTTCCTCTTCACCACATATGGGGGCACCATTACAATTATGGTGGACACTGGTAAGAAGCTCCTGAGCTCCCTCATGGAGGCGTGTCCCTGAAACCCTGGGTAATGGAAGCCTGGGTGTGAAGATACATGCATTCTCTAGTCCATCTTCGCAGATTCTTTATGTTGCAGCTATTTAGGTACCTTGGAAATTTCCACCTAATTGGAAACACTTATATTTCTTGTCTATTCTGCTCCTGCCCTTTATTTCTACGCTTTGAAAACATTTCTACACAAACTGTTTCCTGTGTGTTTTTGTCTCACGGTCTACTTTCTGGGGACACTCGGACACTTTCATTTAGGCAAACCCTGATGCAACCTTGCCTGTGTAAAAGCTGTTGGTTCCATATCCTTGTTTACTGGCATACTCCTGGCATACTGGCAAGGCATAATGTATGAAGAAATGGGGGAATGTGGAGTGTTGAATAAAAGGGAGAGTTCAGAATTGCAAATACATCTTCGAGGTTGTGTTTCATAGCTAAAAATCCACACAAACGTTGCCTTCCTTATAACACCTACATGTATGTATGTTTGAGTATGTAATTTTAGGTTTGTAATCTCTGCATAATGTCTAGATTCCCACATCAGTGCCCTGCTTAATCTCCCTGTTTCTGGTATCATCTTTGCCTAAGTGACCCTTCCCATTGTAATGTGCAAACTTGATCATGTCACTCTTTGGCTTAAAACTTTTAAAGAGGCCGACTGGCAAAGTTCTGATGAACGTCAAAGCCATTAGCCTGCTTTAAAGTCCTGCATAAATTGGCCTGTGCATACCTCCTCAGGCCATTCGCTAGGCTCTCCTTGACACTTTACCTAGCCATCATGAATGGCCCCCAATCCCTTTAAATTGCAGTGTTCTCTTATCTCTGGCTCTCATTCTCTTGACTGAGCCTGGAGTTTCCCCAGTACTCTTTAACCTGCCCAGTTTATGAGTTCTTCAGCGTTTTGCGGCTTCTTGGGAAGCCGTTTTTCTGTCTAGGCTTATGCCTGTCCATGTGTTCCAGCTGCTTCCTTAGCTTTCTTTCAGCACATTTCTTACCACTTCCCTTTTGCCTGTCAATCTGGTTTCTCCCTGGAAGACAAACAGACAAAGGAGATTACCCCTACTGTTCTTAGTTGTCCGGTATCTTATCTGGATAAAGACTATGAGGTTGGGGTTCTTAAGGTCAAATATTGCTCCTAGCATGTGTCAGTCAGCCTGCCACTCCATAAGCTCTTTCAGTCCTGGATTTTTCAACTGTGTATTATGAAAGATAAAATCCTCATTATAAGATGATTAAAAACAAATAAGTCATGAGGTTTAGCACAATCACCCATAGAAATGTGTTTGATAAACGACAGCTACTTACTTCAATTACTACCGCAATTACTAGGTTTCTAATAATTTTGATGTCGTTAGGCATTCAACATACAAGTATGTAGTGACAATATAATACAACACAAATGGAAATATTTCATACCTTTCATTTGTGAGTGAGCTAATTATTTGTCATTGCCTATCAATTTCTCAGGAAAGCAGAGCTGAAGTGAAGCTAATGATATGAAATTAAGCAGCATCTAGGAAAATTTTCCTTGTTGCTTTATTATCAAAAATAAATGCATACAATGCTGGTGTGATTGACTTGTTCCTTCATGGGCTCATTACAATTATATAATTAGTATAATAACAAGAGAATGCCACCAACTCACTGAGACTTAGCTTCTCTGTAAGGGTCCCTGCGTCTCAATCCTTAGAACCCATGAGTATGTTATTTTGCATGGTAAAAGGGATTTTGACAATATTATTAAACTAGGGAATCTTAAAATGAGAAGGGCATTATT
Source organism: Meriones unguiculatus (assembly GCF_030254825.1). Lineage (NCBI taxonomy): Eukaryota > Metazoa > Chordata > Mammalia > Rodentia > Muridae > Meriones > Meriones unguiculatus. The sequence goes on from NC_083349.1 coordinate 32,147,484, forward strand.
CAGGTGGATCCAATATAGTCAAAGCGCTTTCAGCAGAGGATTCAGGAGGCTGAGTTGGAGAGGATGGAGGCAGTGCCAAAAGGACAATGTAACTTGGGGCCATTATTCAGAGTGAGGGTAGCACTGAGAACTGGGGAGGTGGGGGGATGGGGAGCAGATTCTCAGGGAGCCTCCAGATGGAACAAATCCTGCTGGAACCCTGGAAGGCTATGGCATCCTCTGCCCCCTAGAAGTCTAAAAATGATTTTCTATTGTTTGACGCTGTACTTATTGATTGTGGTGATTTGTTACAGCTGTAACTGGAAAAAGAAGGCTTTGTTGACATCCTCTGAAATATTGCTGACAAGTGGCTTTAGCACAATATTTTGGGGATGAAGAGACTGCCAAGAATAAACTGACATGGAAGAGATGATCTCTTGTTCTGTAAAGAGATGAAGACGCTCTGGAGATACGCTTTCATCTTCTGCTGCCTATTTCAAGGGGGATGGGAAGGAGACGACTGATCTAGAGGCTCCAGCACATCTGTATCTACTTACTTCCTTAGTGAAACTGTTTTAGACATACGGCTCTGTGCTGTGTTTATCTATGTGCTACAAGTAGCTTTCACTCCTTTTCCTTTCTTAAAGTGTCTGGCTTTTGCATTTCTATTCCTCTCCGGTGATCTGAAAATACTCTTATCTTCTCAATAGCATTTTTGTTTTTAGTTTTTATTGACATTGTAAGATATTTAGAAAATATAGGCATCTTACCTTTATTAAGGGTTCTTATTCATGAATAATGCTATACTTCAGGCCAATCTGTCTTACCTGAATTCTCAGTCAAGTGCCATCTCCTCAAATTAGTTCTGTAGACTTAGCATTTGACTGAGTTCTAGAAAAGGCATTTCTGCTCTGACAAATGGATGCTCCCATCCACTGCTACACTCTCTGCTCATATCATTTTGTTGTTATGGGATCTTGTACTTGATCTTTTTCCTATTTTGGTCTTATAGCTTCTAGGATCTATGATTTGTGTTATGCTCATGAGAAGTACGTGTTATACATAATTTTCTTTTTGTTGCCTGGAATATTTATTTTTGCTGGAATAGAGATTTTGTTTGTCTTGTATGCTCTATTCCTTTTCTCTTTTGTATGTTTATTTCTAAAGAAAAAATTAATGCTTGTCTTTGTTGAAGGAGGAGTAGGATTAGGAAGAGATGGAGAAGGAGGAGGAGAGGGAAAAGAAGGAAAAACATCAGCAGCAGCAGAATCAGCATCAGCAGCATTAGCAGCAGCAGCAGCAGCAGCATGGGCTAGCAGTGGCTCAGCTGGTAAAATGCTTGCCACCGAGCCTGGCAACCTAAGTTTAATCTGTGGAATCTACATGGTAGAAGGAGAAAGCTGCACAGTGACAGTTTTCCTATGATCTCCACACATGAACTGCGGCATGTGTAGGAACACACACAAACATGCAATAAAAATAAAGTCTTACGAGAAAATAATAAACAGGGTGGGGTAGGTGGACACACAACAAAAAAGGCCCAGAACACTCAGCAAGAAGAGTTAGGGCATTTCCTTAAATGGGGGAGTCAGCTAATGCTGAAGTCCTGAGCAGTGTGGAGCTACACACCCCACGTTTTAGCATTATCTTCTACAATCCCGGTCAGTCCTTATTTGCCTTCTCATTCTCCTTTACTTAGAACAAAACAAAACAAAACAGAATCTTATTTAACCTACGTGGAGAGAAATCCTCTGCAAACCTGAGAAAAACCAATGGCTCTGAGCTCTTGGGCATCTATTGAAAGGCCTCCCGTTGCACTGTGAACAACCTCACTGCTGGGGAAGAGTGTTACGTATCAGCTGATGGAATTCTACTTGGACGGTAAACACCCTTGCCTACGTAGATTGTAGTTTTCTGATGTACCAAAAGCTTTCACAGCCTTTGGTTATCTGCGCAACACACCTTATTGCTCTGTCTTGGACTCCCAGCACTTTGTCATGGAGCTGCTCATTAGTGAAAGATCTGTACAATATGGCTTCTTCCACATCAGAAGGAAAAGATGAATCTTGAAGAATACACTATGGAGTTGACATCTTAAGAAGTAATTGATTTGAAGGAGAAAAATCATTTTAGTTTTGTTATTTTTGAATCTGTTACCCTACTGAAATTGATAGCAAGGCAAGATAAAACTGTGCCTAAAGATACCATGGCTAAGATAGTCTATGTAAAAAAAGTATATGTTACCAATGAGTGTGAAATGCAGAGTTATGTATATTGTATATATGAACGTATCCACATGTACGCATATATACAATAAATACATATGGAGAAAAAATAGAAGAAATTAACAATGGTTAGGCCTACGTACGGATGTATGGAAATTGTTTGTATGGGTATTTTAATTTTAGAACGCCTAACCTCATAATTAAAACATTTAAAATACCCATAACCACATTAAAATTTCAATGCACAATAAAATTTGCATGAGGATCTTTCCCACTTATATAAGAACATGGGTGGTAGAATGAACTCTATGCATTAAACACATGGAACACGGCACGCCACACCAGTTGGCAGTGTGAAAGAGGCTGTGGCATGCCATGGTGGCACTCAGGATGTACAGCAGCAGTCAAGCCCACACCCTTTCCTTCCTGCTTCCATGCTTCCTGATCCCGTCTGCTGCCTGCTTTTCTGCAGCCATCGCCAATGACATGCTTGGGATGGTATCGGAACTCTTTTCAACTGGAGCTGCCCATATGTTCATTATAGAAAATGTGTTTGCATTTTCACTGCAGCACACCGCATCTACTGACACAGCCTGACTGTGAATTCATAGCTGGAAAAGAAGAGGGACTGGCAGATGAAGTGAAAGAAAGTTGGTGAGAAGTAGGACTCTAGCCCGAGACTTTGAGTGTCACGCGCCCATGGGAGCTCTTGTCTTTAGCTTGGGTCTCGTGGCAGAATGCGTGGGTTGTTTTTATTCCCCTCAAGCTCTTTCTGCATAGACGTACTTATGATTCCATCAGCTATAACAGAGCAGGGACTTTTTCAACACACCCCTAAATGTAACACATGTAATTAATCTCCAGTTGGTTGAAATCTGACTTTAGTCGCAGCCACTGATTCTGATGATTTCTATGTCATGGATAGTTCTGGAGTCAACAGCATGGCATGCTCTGGTTTAACTCTGCATTATGTAGTTGGAGGGAAGGACAGAGATATGGGTGAATAGATGGATGGAGAATAAATAGATGGATGAACACACAGGTGGGCAGGAAAAAAGAGAAGTGACTTGATGTTTTTCTTAATTTTGGCTAATCTTAGAGCTAATATTAGAGGCCAAACGATGACATCTAGCACATAAAAGCCAAGGAAATTTTATGTGTTGAAACTCTTTGTGCTTTATCCACTTGGCAGCTGTCTGGAACATTGTATAGCCTTGTTGTCATAAAGTCATGATTTTTGTGAGATTTATTACTTCTACTAATTTGGGGAAAACACCATATTACAAATAAATTTCTCATTGACTATCTACAGTTTTCAGTTGCCCGCTGTATGAGTATGAGCTTGCTGGAACAACCAAGGGAGTGCAGTAGTTTGGGAGGCTTAAAACAACAGAGTTGCATTTTTCTCACAGTTCTGATTTCCCCAGAATCATACTCCTTCAGACATATGACTCAGAAGGCTCTACAAAAGAATTCTTTCCTGCCCAAACACAGTTCTCCAGGTTTTCCAGAGGCTTTTGTATTCCTGGTTTGCAGACAGATCTCTCTAGTTCATGTCTTTGTCTTTGCATATCTATCTTCCCTCTGGTAGTACCCTTCTCTTTCTTGGCCTTCTTACAAAGGTATCGACTTTGGACTTAAGCTCATTTTAATACATATGATGTCATGTGAATTAATCATAAATGAAAATACTTATGTACAAATAAGTTCCCATTCATACATCCTGAAGAGGTAAATATTTTTGGAAAGACATTACTAAATCCTCTATGCTCACCTAGAAATAAATATATCTATTTGGTATGTGGGCTTCTATTTTGAGACATTCAGAGAAAATGCACTTAATCATATTTAAGATTTTTAAAAAAATATGCTTAATCCTTTTTCTATTAAGAATTTTCTATTCTTGACTTTCTAATTAAGAAGATATTTTCTCTATTCTCATCTTTTCCACACACAGAGACTCAATTTCTACATCTCATGTTAATTGTGAAAGAAAGCTCTAGAGCAGGGGTTCTCAAGCTGTGGGACAAAATCCCTTTGGGGGTCACATATCAGATATCCCACACATCACATATTTACATATAATTCATAACAGCAACAAAATTATTAAGTAGCAATAAAATAATTTTATGGTTGGGGGTCATACAACATAAGGAACTATATTAAATCATCACAGCTTTAGGAAGGCTGGGAACCACTGATCTAGAATGTTTCCAAACATACTCTCATCTACTCCAACTATTTCAAAAATAAGATGTTAGGATGGACTCAAATGAGAGCTCAGAACCTAGAGAAGCATTTCTTCATGTATGTGCCTAGGTAAAGTCTGGACACAATGGGTGCTGGCTATGACTATCAGCTGCTCTGTGTGTCTACGTTTCTTCCTGCTTCTCTTTTCACTCTTGCTTCCATTAGCAATTCATCCCCCCATGCTTCTTCTTTATTATCAAGAACCCAAAGTTTATTCAATGAGTAAACTAGAAGACCCATTCTATTCCGTTCTATTCTGTTCTTCTCTGTTCTGTTTTATTCTATTCTGTTCCATTCTTCCCTCCACCCTCTTACACTAGCAATCAGTTTCTTTGGGCTTCACTCTCAGCCCCACTATACAATCATATTTTATTATTACAGCTTTTATTTAGCCTGGCTCACAGTTTGGAAAACTGGGAATAAGAATTAGTGTCTGTGGGTATATTGTTTATCATAATGCTCAGAGCAAAGGAAGTCAATGCATACATGTTAGTTCTACTTTGTAATCATTTGCTTTCGTTCTGTGGTTGTTTATAAATACCCATGAATGCTTCATTATTCTGGGGACTACGGGAGACCACAAAGTAGGCTCTCTCCCCCCTTGCATGTCACAGGGTGGTATGTGCTAAACAAATAGATGGGATCAGTACAAGTTTGTAGTTTTAGTAGAGAAAGGAAATCTTAACTCTTAATGTGACGTGTTTGTACTAGTTCTTTATTGGAGTCATAATAGAAAAGTTTCACCCTCCAAATATTTTGCAAAGTACAAACTCATTAAATGTTGTATTTTTGTGTTTTTATGAATGAATAGCAGAATAAAATAATTGTAATCCTTATTGTAAAACAATTTTTATTTGTTAGATACTTGATACTTACTTACAGTTTCTCATCTTCCTAAAACCATGCAGAACAGTTTTTGGTGATTTTGAAAGTTTACAGAAGAGAATGTGAAGCTCAGATAGGCCAATCTAGCTACAATAAGGAATGCCCCAGTTGCAGCACAGGACAAGCCAGCTGAAGTTATCTTGAAAGCCCTTCATATTTCCTCTTCATTTCGTCCTCTTCCTTCCTTTGGGTTTTATACTATCTTTTGTTCAAAACTGTGAGCACTAGAAAGAATTGTCTACTATGATTCCAACACTGCCTTCTACCTGCTATGTTCATGTAATATTATCCTCTATTCTTCTCCACTAACATTTTTATACATATCATTAATAATTTATTAATTATTAATAAAGACTTCATTATATAGTTAATTATTTTATTATCAACCAGTCTTTCCAGCTACATAGCCATCTTATTGTTACAGATCTTACTTCCTTACCTCCTCTAAGCATCTTACTCCTTAAAGTCTCCATCAAATGAAATCAGGTAAGACAGAGTGTAGGGTAGAAGACAAACTTTATTGCAAGCAACAGGAGGCTCTTTTGAGGGTGAAAGTGTGTAATGATCAAAGGCACCATCGCATTGGAAACCATTCACAATGGCAGAGGAACATTGCATAAGAAGACACTCTCAGGGTAAGAATGAACAGTTGCCAAAGGAGCCTTTACAGAGGAGATTATTCTTACTGTGTGAGAGTGGACCATGGCAAAGGGATCATGATCAGGAAAAACTTTGTCATAGGGCAAGAGTGGACAATGAGGCTAGACTATTGTGCCAGCCTATAGCCTCTAGACACGCTTTTCTTGGAACAGACAGGTTTCTTGGAGGTGTTTTCTTATATGGATGATTGGCAGACCCCCACCAGTATTAACTCCTAAAGAAGCATATAATAGTGGGTTTTTTCTTTTCTTTTCTTTTCTTTTCTTTTCTTTCTTTCTTTCTTTCTTTCTTTCTTTCTTTCTTTCTTTCTTTTTTTTTTCTTTCTTTCTTTTTTTCTTTCCCCAGAAAGCCTCCAGCTGGGTAGTAACCTGATAATCATGGCAGTTCAGAAAGCCATGTCTCCATCCAGGGTGATGGATACCATGCAAAGCCTATATCTTTGACTGAAAATAATGCAACAGTAGATTTAAAAAGATTAAATGAAAATTTGAATCTATAAAATTAGATATTCTGTACCAGGAGGGAACAGCTTTCCCTTAAATGGCCTCAACATGACCCTGTTATTTTTTTTTCCTTATGGTACTTCAAATTTTAAAGAGAGACAATTATGGTCCTTCCTCCCTTCTTTTTTGGCTCATTGTTTTTACTTGTAATGTTGGTGTGTGCCCAGTGCTACAGGACTAAGGCTATGAGGGAGGAAGTCCATCTTCCTGCATGACCTTCAAGCCTACTTCATGCCTATAACTTCCATGTAGCTACCAACCAGTCTACCCTGTAATAACTGTCCCTGTGTTTCTTTTCACCCAGTGGTAAGCAGGGCTTATGCATTTCCTTCTGATGTTTTCTGGAGAGATGTGAAGAAATAGCTGTTCAGTCCAGGCAGGGCACCCTTGAGGTTATTTACATGAGAATTAGTATGGGCTTACTTACAGGAACGCGGGTGACTTAGAAGCATCTATATCAGAATCCTGTATCAATCATATCCCATCCTCAGTAAGTGTTCATCTCTTATATACCCCAGCAGTCCCCAAGACAGCATGAAGCTTGGAGGTGGAAGAACATGGAGGTTGGAGTCTTAGGTGAGGGCCCGGTGACCCTTTCCTACTCTCTTCTGAAAGGATGGGTTACCAGGCCTGTTGCTGTCATCAGAAACCACAGACTTAGCTTTCGTTTTCTTGCTCTTATTTCCTTGTCACTAATGAAGGGCTATAGGTAACTCAGCAATCTGTGTTCCATGATGTCCAATGACCATGTCAGGCCCTAAGGAAACCACTTCAGGACAAAATCAACCAAATAGAACTCAATGTATTTTTCATACTCCATGTGTACTCACTTTATTTTGAGTAATTTTCCCCTCTTTGAAAAAGGAATTCAGAGGGAAAGACCAGAGGAAAAACCAACCACAGGTAAGGACAAGATGATTTTGTACTCTGAGCTTAGAAAGGCTTGTTTACTCACTGGACAAAGAAATACTTTTACCTCTTAAACAGGCCCACAAAACCACCTTATCTAGCATACACACACACCTAGAGAAGGAGGGCATGCTGAGATCCAGCTGTGCCTTGACCTGGGTTATTCCACGTGTGTAAAACCGTTGCTTTCAGACTGTGTCTTCTCCTGACTCTTTAGTGAGCAGTTTGTTCTCCATTCTGAGGATGAAGCTGACTCTGTGTCGGGGATGTCACGTGAACAGCACCTTCTGTCCAGTACCACACACATGGTACAGAATTAGAGCTGACTTATTGCCAGTTGTAGAAAAGATGCCATCCTATAGATATATCAGGGTGAATCTGGGCATATAGGTGTATTAAAAATTCTATAAGGAAAATGTGAACCGAATGGACAAGCAGGACTGAGAAGATGATGTAACTCTCTGAGCTGGGCCCTGGATAGCAGAGGACACCTAACACTGGGGTAGGCTATTGACCTCTCATCCTATTACAGCTTAAGTGCATCAAGGGTTGGACAGGGGAGTAACTCCTGACTATCCAAAGGCCTCCAGCTCAGTTCAGCTCACTCCTGCTATCGACACAGCCTACTTGACTTCCTGCCAGCCTGTCTCCTGGTTCGCCATCTGGACCAACCGCTCATTTATCAACGCAGCAAACCATTTGCTCATCTGAATCGAGCACTGTCCTTTGCATCACCCAGTTCCTGCAACTCAGCTCTGACCATGAAGCCTGACTCTGCAGCAGCCACAGCTGTTTCTTTAGCTGCACCTAAACCTTGATTTGGTTGAACAGCAGTATACTCTAGCGCAATGGTCTCAACCTGTGGTTCTTGACCCTCTTGGGGGTCTCATATCTCTATCCTGCATATAAGATATGTACAGTTCAGAACAGTAGCAAAATGACAGTTATGAAGTAACAACAAAAATAATTTTATGGCTGGGGGTCACCATGAGGAACTGTGGTAAAAGGCTTCAGCGTTAGGATGGCTGAGAACCACTGCTCTTTTGCATTTCGGTCAGTTCCTCTGCTCCTCGGGACTCCTGGACCCTCTGTGATGCATAATGAGTGATCAGGAGGCTACTAACAGAAAATGGTGTTAGTAAATAACTCATGCTTGACTCACAGGACTATCAAGGGAGGAGGAAATACCTGGCAAGCTTCTGCCAGTGGGAACATTCACCTTGCGAATTTATTGTTGATCAGCAAATCTGACATTGTGGAAAGACATAAGCACGGTCAGTGTGTTCACTGTGTTTTCTGACAGGTCGTGCTCATATCAGGGAGGGATAGAAGGAGGGAGGGAGAGAGAAAGAGAGAGAGAGAGAGAGAGAGAGAGAGAGAGAGAGAGAGAGAGAGAGAGACAGTTGAGGGTGGAGAGAGAAAAAGAAGTTATGAGCTAAAGGGTTAGAGTTCCCCTACAGCTTAATGGAAGCAAGGATTTTGGGTATCTCTGCTCTAAAATTAAATTGGAATGCAAGTTGTTAGACTCTTCCTAGCAGGCTTTTCTTTACAGTAACCTGTTGAACTGTTGTTTTGTGACTTATATTCACTGTTTTATATATATATATATATATATATATATATATATATATATATATATATAAAACCTTTAAGGCTGTGTTCTTTATATGTATTTTTTATTTTTCTCATATGAAGAGTGCAAGATATCATATCAAGAATGATGATCCTAGTAAAAAGCCGCAACTGTGATAATGGTTTTATAAGACCGAGGGCTAGGGAGACAGTTCAGCAGGTAGGAGCACTTGCTGCTTTTCCTGAAGGTATGATTTGGCTGTGTAGCTCCCAACAGCAGAGGCCCACTGCCTCCTGTAACCTCAGCTCCAGGGAAATGTGCTGTCTCTGGCCTCGGCAGGCATCCACGCTCATGTGCCCAAACGCACATGCAGATATATACTATGAGTAACTTTATTTTCTGAGAATCTTTGATTCAGATTTCTATGATTATGGGATAGAGCAGGTCTGCAACCCTATTATTTTGGATTATCTTTTCCTCTTTATTGCTACTAATTAGCCACCTTCTTGTCTGACCTTGTGCCCTGTGACTCTGAAGAGAAGCAGATAAAATGTTTCCTTGCTATGCTGTAACTGGTCTGTCTGGTGTTCCCATCAATGTATTTCACACTTTGACTTATGACATTCTTTGTTCTGTTACTACAGAAAGACTTCATGAAACCATTACCATATGAACACAGTATTTGGAGTAATTGTAATCCATATTCCTGGGCCATGGCCACTTGTATTTTGCTGCAGGAAAAGGAGCTCTTATTTGCTTTGAGATGGGGGCTGTGTCTTGCTTTGATAAGAGCAGGGGTAGATCTTAGATTTGGAAGATATTTAAAGGCAATCCCCTATTCAGATTTGACAAAGTTATTCTGCCAAAATATGGCAAAATAAAATAACATAATTAAAAATGATAGTAAAAAGTCTCAAAAATCTTGATTATTGCAGATACTACTTCCTCAAAGCATCTCTATAAGATTAAAAAGTAAAACAAAACAAAATAGATCATAAAAATCAAGGATGGAGATAACATGATTTTTTAATAACTTTGTGTCTTTGAAAAAAACTAGTTCTAGCCATAAAAATATGACATAAAAAAGAACACTTAAATATTAGCACTTATTTATATTTTCCCATATTGTTTATAGTTCAATGTTTTCTTGTTGTCTGGGTTAATAATATTCACTCCATTTTCATTTCATGTCTGTCAAATACTTTCACGACCATAATTCTTTTTGCAGCCATGATCAACTAGTGTACTGGCACCATTCCGACTCCCCTATAGCCTAATAGAGAGAGATTATACATCACATACCTTACCCATGTCAAATGTACGGTCCGCTATCTCTTAGCATGTTCACAGAAGTGTTCAATAATTAGCAATATCTAGTTTAAAATATTTTGTGCTCCTAAAAAAAAAAAACCTGGTACCCTAAAAATTATGGTCCATCAAACTCTCTCCAGCCACTGCCAATCACCTGGCTTCTCTCTGTAATTAGTTGGGATGCATTGAACTGAGAAGGAAAATGAGGGGAATCAATGTAGAATTGCTACTACAGTGTTCTCTTGAGATTTACTAGGATAAAGTCCCCCAGGGGAGGCAGGGGATCTGGTTCAAAAATATACTCTCAGAGCCACCACATTTAGTCATATTTATAGAGCTTACATATTTAGTCACCAGCTTTTGTTGGTAATCAGCTTAGATTCCTTGGGAGGGGTACTCTACTCTGGTGGTTCAGGCCTGCCATAAGTAGACAGTGACACCCAACAGGAGAAAGCCTTTAGGCACAGTTGTGAACTCACTATAGCAGAAACATAGATGGACACATTTGTGTATTTCCAGTCTTAGCCTTTATTGAGTAATAATGCCTTTACAAGCTCCATCAATTTTTCTTTTGGCTGCAATTTGCCAAGTAGTCCCAATTTCCTTGATAGATGGCTATTGGAAAACACAGTTTCTTCTTTCTCCCAGTCTTAATAGCTAATGTTAACTCTTAGACTACCTCATTGTACAATCTCTCTCTCTCTTTCTCTCTCTCTCTCTCTCTCTGTGTGTATGTGTGTGTGTGTGTGTGTGTGTGCACTTATTTATGCATGTAGGTTACTGGGTGGCTATAAAAGGATTAAAGTATCTGCAGCGGAGTTCAACCTTACCAGACAGAGGCAGAGAGCTGATTGAGATGCAGGGAGCAGCACAGAAGTTAGACAAGCTATTAACAAGCACAGCTGGACAGCAGCTGGAGGCCTGGTCGCAGGACCACATTGATGAGCTAGGCATCAGGGTAAAGCTGAGCTCCAGTGATGAGGAGCAGGACCTGGTCTGGATGGACAGATAAAGAGGTGGACAGAAGGATGGCAATTCGAGTAGGTAGTCAGGAGTGGGGGCTGGGCTGAGCTAAGTCCTGAGAACAATGTCAGTCACCTGTCAGTCCATTGATAAGCCACATGGTCAGATGACAAGTTGGAGGGTGTTATTGACACTCCTTCCAAGGTCCATATGAGGATGCTGCGTCCTTCTTCAATCTAGTGAGTTTGCTAAGTTCTGGCACCTAATATACGGATATAGTTTTAATACTCTTACGTATTCATTTCTTCCACTCTATCTCTGTGTGCTTATAGGTAGCGTGATGATTAACCTTAGTTGCCAAACTTACTGCATCTGCAATCAATTAAAACACAAGCCACTAGGAACTTCTTTGAGGGCTTTTTTGGGATCAGTTTTCTTCAGGTAAGGACACCTACCCTAAATATGGGCAGTATCTTCATGTGGTAGCCCGTGGGGGGAGGGGGAGGACATTGAATAAAGAAAAGTTTCATTTTTTTTCCTGCTTTCCCTTAGTCTCACTGGCAAGTTCATCTATTCTTTTGCTGAAGCGTTTTGTTTTGTTTTGTTTTGTTTTGTTTTGTTTTGTTTTGTTTTTTCTACCCATATTGGAATTAAATTCTTCCGGTTTCTAAGGTAGACTGAAGATCAGTAGCTTTCCAGAGTCCTTCAGGCCTTCGGTGCCAGATTAGAAGGACGGAGACATGCACCCTTGTGAACTGAGGCACCGCTGGCTTCTCTCCAGGGTGAGACAGCCATTGCTGAACTACTTGGAGCACATCTTGTAGACTAATCTAATAAATCCACCATACACGATTTCTTATATTTAAATGTATGCATCCATTCTTAAGAGTTCTGTTCCTTTAGAGAAGTCTGACTCACACAGGGTATTTTTACTTTTAGGAGTGAGTTCGTCATCAGCCAGTACCTCGTGGATGCTGATGGCAGCCTGCACACTGAGATGCACACTGAGTTCTCAGCCTCTGCATTTGCATTCAAAACAGAGACAAAGGCAGCGTGCCAGAGGGAGTTGCACAGAGGACAGAATAGCACACAAGCCACCATTTTCCACAGCATGAAATGACTTAGGAGAGGACACAGGCTGACGTCCACAGATGAAGACGCAGATCTAAGCAATCGGAAGTAGTATAACTTGTAAGCACCAGTAATCCACAGAGCCACGGACGTTTTAATATCTGGAAACCTTGTACCTTCTCCCCAGTCCCCTTTCTGAAAGCCATTCTTACCCTTTACTCTGCTTTACCTTACTTTAGAAACTTTAGCTTTTTGGAAACTGTGGATTGTTTCTTTTTTCGTGGAAGTGGTCATCCTAGCTTAATCCTCACTCCAGTCTGCTCTTACTACAACCAGCGGAAATCCTTTCCGTTTCCGCCATGTGCTTACACCACCCTCCCCCTCTTAAACTGCTTCTCTTTGGTTATTTCATTAAATTCCTTAGGAAACAATTGCCAGCCAGGATACAAGAAGCCAAGTTTTCAATAGTAGGATTATGATTGATAAATTACTCAGTAGTTCAAGGTAATTTGCAAATAAATAGAGTATACTAAGTCAGAGAAGTTTTGTTTTTTTCAAACTTTGAAATACAATGTACGCCATGGATATGGTATACGGGTATTCTATGCCGCAATAAAACAATGACAGATGACATTAGTTTTAGTAATGTATTTAACTTCATATATTGCAATATATAACTTAACTTCATATATAAAAACACTATTGTTATATATAATTGATACATATTACTAGTTAGATAGCTTATATTCTTTTTCATATTCATTCTTCAGTATTGGGGGAATATTTTAAATTTATAGCAAACTTCAGTTTGCCTTGGCCACTTTCAACAGCCCCATGTGGCTAATAGCTATTATTTTAAGACGCACAGCCTTATGCAGCAGAAAACTCCTTTTCTTTGTGGTAAATACTGTTCATTATCCCTATTAAATATTGTTCATTGCCTTGTTTATAATGGTTAAATCCTAAAATCAGAGGAGAGTTGTGATAATGTACTCAAACCCCAGTTTGCCTAAGGATAGGACTGCTTACGAGACAGCCTAGTAAATGAGGAACCCGACATCAGAAAACTGCAGGGGATTTCAGAGTGTGACTGTTCTCAAATAATGTCTCATTGTTTGCTCTCCGTTGTTTTCTTCTGTCTTCCTAGAATGCAGGCCCTAAGGTGGTGACCTGGCAACACCCAGACAACTGGCAGTGAGAGCCACTCTAGGACACACACAGAGTGATGACAGCGGCACGGAGATGGTGCTCTAGTCACAGCACTAGCCAATGAATTGCACTCTTTAAAGGGAAGGTCTTGATTGACAAGCCTACTATGTTTCCACAATGTAGGTTATGAATCTTGGTAGATAATTTTACTTCAAACTCCATTTTTATCATTTAAATTTAAGTAGACATTCTCTTACTGACTAGGGCTATTTTTTTTTAAAGAGTTTTTCAGTGAAACCCCGAAAACTTTTAGCAGGTTGATATTTGTTACCAAGCATGCCATGCATCAGATCAAAAATAATTAAAATAATCTTGTATCCAGCCACTTTGCTGAAGGAGTTTATCAGCTGCAGGAGTTCTCCGGTGGAATTTTTGGGGTAACTTTTGTATACTCTCATATCATCTGAGAATAGCAATACTTTAACTTCATCCTTTCTGATTTGTATGTCTTTGATCGCCTTTAGTTGTCTCATTGCTCTAGCTAGAACTTCTAGTACTATATTGAAGAGATGTGGAGGGAGTGAACAGCCTTGTCTTGTCCCTGATTTTAGTGGAATTGATTTAAGTTTCTCTCCAATTAGTTTGATGTTGGCTGCTTTCTAATCACTTCCCCCTGATGGGACTTCCCTACAAGGCCACAGGAGAGAAAGATGAACTCAGTCCCCATGTGAATAGATGAGCTGGGGTGTCTGGGGAGAGGGACTCCTCTATTCTGAGGAGTAGGAGAAAGGGGATGCAGGAGGGAAGGTGAGATTAGGAGGAGAAGAAGGAGGGGCCTGTGACCAAGATGTAAATTGAATTTGTTAATAAAATATAATGGCAAAAAATAATTAAAGTAAAAAGATGTATGATTTTGTCATTGTCACACAGATGGCCCTACAAAGCACATTATGAATACGCATCACTGTGAACAAGTGGGTTTAGGTCACATTAGTGACCATCTTCTGCAACTGTGCTTTGTCACAATGAAAGAAAGCTGCATGACTGTGTGCTAAAGATTCTATCTACCTCAGTTTCCTCATTTATAACAGAAGATAAAGTTATAGAATCCCACTTTCATTTACTATCTATCTATCTATCTATCTATCTATCTATCTATCTATCTATCTATCTATCTATCTATCTATCATTTATCTATTTAGTTTTGCTTTTGCACCCTGCAACTCTGTGCAAGAGTTTCTTTTTATCTTTTTTTATTTTTTATTAATTACAGTTTATTCACTTTGTATCCCCCCATAAGCCCCTCCCTCCTCCCCTCCCAGCCCCACCCTTCCTCCCCCTTCTTCTCACTTGCCCCTCCCAAGTCCACTGATAGGGGAGGTCCTCCTCTCTTTCCTTCTGATCTTAGTCTATCAGATCCCATCAGGAATGGCTGCATTGTCATCTTCTGTGGCCTGGTAGGGCTGCTCTCCCCTCAGGGGGAGGTGATCAAAGAACAGGCCTATCAGATTATGTCAGAGGCAGTCCCTCTTCCCATTACTATGGAACCTACTTGGATACTACGCTGTCATGGACTACATCTGTGTAGGGGTTCTAGGTTATCTCCATGCATGTTCCTTGTTTGGAATATGAGTCCCTGGGTAAGAGTTTCTTTAGGAGGCAGAATTTATAGCCTAGTTTATTTTGCTCCTTGGCCCTTGAGGCTGAGCTTGTTTAAATCATTGATTGCATTCTGGTAGTAATCTCTTGAGCATCCACCACTAGCAGTTCTGGTAACCTCCTTCTGCTGTAGAATGCACCCTTTTAGACTGCTGAACTTTCACAACACTGCAAAAAGCACCTTCATCAAATTTCAAGAGAAAACAGATTTCCAGGAAGTAAGCCTTAGTACCAATATTCTTTTTTTTTTTGAAGGCTCTAGAAAATTATTTCCAGTGAGATAAGAAAACAAGAATGATTGATATGATGTAACATCATTATGTGTATTTGTTTGAAAATAGTTGTTTTACTTTTTAGTTCTACTTATTATTAAGCATCTTTGAAAAATCCTACCTCATTCCATTTGCTCTTAAAAATATCTCTGAGCTTCTTCGCAATCCTGCATCCTCTTGGCTCAATATTGGTGCTATTTTCAACTTATAATAACTGGCAACCTCACATTTTTTACAAAGTTCAAGAGGAGCAGAGGTTCAGTTTCCAAATGCATCACTCTGTCAGCAGCCTTTTGTGAGCCTGAAGCAGACAATGGTGGGCAAACATCAGCAACCCAAGTGCCTCTTCCACACAGAGAGCAGATACAAATGAAGGCTAGCTTCCCATCTTCCCTTTTAGATGGCACTATCAAAGAGGACATGGTGCATGCTTCTAATCTTGTCTTTTCCATCTGGAAGAATGAGGCTTCTAGTCAACATCTAATTTTAAGCACCATTTATTTAATACTAATATTATCAAAAGCATGTATTCTACCTCATAACATGGCCGCAAACAATGATCTCAGGAGGCACCACTCTCTAAGGGTTAAGGATAGAGGAATGTGTTTGTTTGTTTGTTTTTGTTTTTTCTAATGAGAGACAGGAAAGGAGAGTAAATTGGGATGGGAAGAGAGGTGGGAAGAAACTGGGAGGAGTAGAGGGAGGAGAAACCGTAATCAGGATATATTATGTAAGAAAATAATTATTTTCAAAAAAAGAGAAAAAACAATGCAAGGATATTGGGAAGATGTGTTAGGAAAAGAGTTACATACACTAAGCCCTATTTTCTGTGGTTGTATGTCATAGTAAACATCTCTAGGATGATGGTGATGGTGTCAGATTACACATGTAGAGTTCTTAGGTATCACTAGCACATATTCATCATTTAATAGCTTACACTGTTATAGCAGTTGTAAACCTCATTGTCATTATTACTTCAAGGAGTAACAGTGTTCACAGCCTTGATGTTAGATGGTGCCAGCTTTAAACACTTTCTCTCCGCTATCGCACAAATGAGATAAAGTTGTCCTAACTATTTCTAAGTGCTGAAAACTGAACCCAGGACCCCTCTATGTGGCCATAATGAATAAATCTCCTTTCTTTTTACTGTTTGCTTTTTACTGTTACTCATCTGGCCCTTTGACGGTGAATGGCCAAGCACTGCTTTTCAGGACTACAGAGGTCCAGCTGTGGACCATAACATCTCTTTGAACTGTTGTGCTCTCTGGTACTTTTATTTTTACTATCCTTCATTAAAATAGGAAGGAAGAACCAAAACTTAAAAAGTAAAATTAGAAGCAGAAGCATTTCATTATCTTAACACTAATGCAAATTCTGTAGACAGAATACTTCATTCTGAGAGCAACCAAAACCCTAACTGCAATTTTGAAGTGCTTGTTAAAAAGCAAGAAATACATGTCCGTTGCTGGTTACATCCCCAAAGTGTAATCATGAGGTCTATACAGAGAATTTGGGGACATGGACTGAGAGGACCCCTGGGGGTGAGAGGCAGGGCAAGAAGGTTCCTTATAGAAATGACAATATCAAGAATTTGAAAGCATCTGCAGGCCCATTGTGCACATAAACACTGCATTTGTTATGCTTTCCTCTGTTCCTGTATAGGAGAAAGAGGGAAGCTATTGTAGATAAATTGAAGGATGAAGGAAAAGGCAGGCTCAACTTGGACCTTCTGACAAAGAAATACACGTTTCCCATGGGTCATTGGAGCCCCCAAGAAGTCATTCACCTTAAGCCATTTTGTAAATTCTTCACAGTGGAAGACTCCAGCAACTGAGCATGGGATGATTGTCTGACATGTTGAGCTTTGAGAAAATCAGCTGCAGAACATTCTCGGGAAAGGGCCAAAGAAGAAGAGTATCTGCAGTGCCTTAGGTGATGCCTTGCAACATTACCGCACAAAAGCCAAGTTGCTAAAGAGGCAGATTGAAACAACCAGCACTCCATAGCCCCACCGGAACCAGCTCCCAACATTGGTAGTGCAGGGTGTTCGAGAGTGAGCTGTGGCTCATTATGATCCTAAAACAAAAACCCCTGAGTGGAAATTATGATGGTGATGATGCATGTGACATGTGAATTGTAGGCAGAACTGCATGTAACGGGCAGAAAATACATCCAACAGCCCACACTGTGCAAATGAGCCCCAGATCTATACTGAGATAACATAAAAGTTCAACTCTGTAGAGCAGGGACCTGCTCTGGCCTGCTTCTTCTGCTTCTTTCCTTGGAAGTATATTCTGTCTTGCTTTGCTTACCATGTATCTGCCTACGTCCAGTTCTTTGTTCTGGGATGCAAGAACCTGGATCTCTTTCAGAGTTGCCATCTGAGTCCCAGTTTCTAGTGTCAGGACCTGGGAAAGAACAGCTAATTTGCACAGTCCAGGCAAAGGCCTCAGGGCAGGCTGGTGTTGGATACTAAGCAAAGACAATCTGCAATAAGTAGAAATATTTTGATTTTTTTTTTATATTCACTATCTCTACCCTAACTTAAGAGAAGTAGACCAACAATAGGGAAGATACTAGGCAGACCAAGATCATGGATAAAGGTAAAGTTGAACAGGATATAAAAAAATCAAAGTTTTAAGACTAGAATAAAAGTCTTTCTAGCTTGCTTGCTTTCCATTGCTGTGATAAAATCATATGACCAAAGGTAACTTAAGGAGGAAAGTGGTTATTTTATCTTACAGCTTTCAGGGAACACGCTGTTACACAAGCAAGCCAGGGAAGGAACTCCAGGCAGGAACCTGGAGGCAGAAACTAAAGCAGAAGCCATTGAGAAACGCAACTTACTGGATTGCTCCTCGTGGTTTTGTCTGATGGAGGCATTTTCTCAACTGAGTTTTTTTTTTGTTTGTTTTTGTTTTCCTTTTTCCTTCTTTCTTTCCCAATGACTGGTTTGCGTGCAGTTGACAAAGCAGGCAGCACAGGAGGTTTTACATGTTTTCCTGTACAAAATTACAAGACGGCTTTCCTAACGCTAAGAGTTACAGGTTCTGTAAGGAACATAGGCCAGATGTTATCAAGTGATACACAAGGGAAGTTCAAGGGACAAGCAGCAAGCGCTCATGAAAGAAAGCAAATAGAGACTCCCTTCTACCCCCTCTGAAATGAAGGTAGCTCAGTCTACCAGTACGGCATTCTCATGGAGGATAAGGGAGAAAGCGGAGGAGATCTGTGCTTTGGTAGGTGGGCCAGTCAAGCTCAGCTGTTGGATTTACCGGGCATGGTGCCACTGAGAACCAGCAGAAGAGCGGATACCCAGAAGTGAGCCCCACCCATGCCTCTTATTCTCCCACGCACGCTGCCTCCCATGAAAAGGACCTCCCTCATATTGCTCTTTAAATTAACAAAGCCCTCCGGTGAACCACTGCCTTGCCAAGAAATGTTTAGTTGGGAGAAAATTCTGTGTAACGAGGTGTCAAAACAACCATTAACGATGTTTCTAAGAGCATTATCTCAGCACTGCAGGGAGTCGGCACAGTGCAAAGAAAATACAGGCTTGGGAATCTGAGGCTTGTGTTCTGGTCACAGCTCCACAAGGAGCTTGAGAAAAGAGCCTGGCATTTGGCTTCAGATTGAGATTCAAATTTTGACTTTCGCATTTAGCAGTTGTATGACCTAAAGCACAATTCATAACTTCTTTAATACTTGATTTCTTCATGCATAAAACGGGGAAATGCCACCTACTTTCTAGGATCGCTGCGAGAAATAATGAGATCCCACAGAGGCCTGGGAATGTGTTTGGAACCCAACGGGTCCAATAACGAGTTTTATCAAATCACCCATCAGCTCCTTTTTGGCTCTGCTGACCTTAGAGAAAGCTGTTGATGATGAAATACAATGTACTTTTAAAAAAATAACTCTTCCAAGTGAAAGCTACTTTAAAATACTTCTTCTCTTTTGAATGATGCGACTTCAGAGTGAAGATGAACTGTAGAAATTTCTACTGTTTTAGAAAACACATTCTCATCTGCAGAGTCAATTTTGCTCTGGGGCTCTTTGAAACCAGTTACTTTTATTGATTATTTTATATCATTGTGTTTTCTTAATTATAGAAGACATACATAGTTATTGTAGAAAATGTGGGGAATTTTGCAGAGTATTTTCTTTCAATTCTTTTTAAAGACTATTTAGAAGAATCATATTTATGTATATTATTCTATATAATTTATTTTATACTTAATATGGCAAATAGGCTTTTTGATTGCTTGAAATTTAGCTGAACATCTAACTCATTAGACAACCAAAAGAGGTAATTCACTGATAAAGAAAATGGTTATTCGCTGATAAATAGAAAATGTAAAGATAGACTCTGTAATGGTTTGAATAAGAATTGCCTCCATTGGCTCATATAAATTGAGTGTTTTGTCAACAAAGAGTGGAATTCTGATAGAATTAGAAAGATTTGGAGGTGTATCCTTTTTGAAGGAACTGTGTTACTGAGGGTAGGCTTTGAGGTTTCAAACACCCATAGGCCCAGGGACATCCTGCTCCCCTCTCTCCTACCCACCTGTGGCTCAGACTGTAGCTCTCAGACCCCTCTCTCTCTCTCTTTATGTCTCTGTCTTTCTCTCTCTGCCTGTGGATCAGAGTAGAGCTCTGGGCCACTGCTCTTACACCATGCCTGCCCCTATATTCCTGCTGTGATGATAATGGATTAAACTTCTGAAACTGTAAGCAAGACCCCAATTATATTCTTTATACTAGTTGCCTTGGTCATGGGTCTCTTCATAGCAATAGAGCAGTGCCTAAGGCAGACTCTTAAAGCTATCTGTTAGGAACTTTATTCAAGTTACAGAAGACCAGGCAAGCGGTATGTACTCTTCTGGTAGACTATGGGAACGTTGCTTGAGTACTGCAAGCACTAACTTCAGCCTCTAAGTGTGGTGTTCTGAATGCTTTCCAATTGTGGCAGCCTACTGTTAGTTTCTACACTAATGTTAAATGTTATTTTTAGAACTGATAAAATTGCCATACACAGACACACATGATCTTCATACCAGTCATACACGTATCCTCCTCCTTCTCCTCCTTCTTCTTAATGAAAATAGAGCTGGGCAGTGGGTGGTGGAGCATGCCTTTAATCCCAGAACCTGCTCATAGAGGCAGGCAGATCATTGTGCTTGAGGCCAGCTTTGTCTACAGAGAGAGTTCCAGGATAGCCAAGACTAAGCAGAGAAACCCTGTTTTGAAAACAACCAAACAAAGAAAAGGAAATAGATTATTTTCTCATACAATATATTCTGATTATAGTTTCCTCTCCCTCTCTGCCTCCCAGTTCCTACCCACCTCCCTTCCCCTCTGGATCTACTCCCTTTCTGTCTCTAATTAGAGAAGATCAGGCTTCTAAGAGAAATCAACTAAACATGGCAAAATAAAATATACTAAAAGGAAACAAAATCTATCATATCAAAGTTAGACACGGCAACCCAAAAGGAGGAAAAGAGCTCCAAGAGCAGGCACAATAGTCAGGGACCCACTTGTTCTCACAGCAAGAAGTTTCGTAAAAATACTAACCTAATAGCTACAGATATATATGCTACAGATATATATATATATATATATCTGTATATCTATATCTATATCTATCTATCTATCTATCTATCTATCTATCTATCTATCTATCTATACACACACACCTGTATAGGTTCTGTGCTTTTCCTTCAGTCTCTGTGAACTCAAATGCACCTTGCCTAGTTGATTGGCTAAGTTGCTTGTTATTCTGGTGTCCTCCATTATCCTCTAATTAAAAAAAAAAAAACTTTAAATAAAATATTAATGTAGTTATGTTTATGTCTATGTAGATAAAAAGAATGCCACATAGATAGGAAAGTAAAACTATTTTTCAAACTGGAAAGTATTATTCCTTTGCAGAGAAACGCCATGAAGAATTACCTGAGTTCAAGAGTGATAGCCATGTATTAAACCTGACATACACAGGCTGTCACTGTATGAAAAAAAAAAAAAAAGAGTGCAAGGCATTGAGATGAACAAACCACATGCTTTAATCAAGAATAGACACCACAGATTGGAGCTGAGCAGATGAATTCTGAAAGCAGGACAAAGGGGAGAAAATAAGTAGGAGAGGGAGAATGATAGATGAGAGAAAGAGAGGAAGAGAGAGAGAGAGGAGAGAGAGAGAGAACCCAAAGAAGAAGTGATATGAGTTTTGTTCTTTTGTAGCAGTTAAAAGTTATTTGGTTTTGTTTCCTGGGCCACTTGTGTGAATTGTATTTATACAGAGAAGTGGTATGCAACTCATTTTCTTTTGCTGTCATAAATATTATAACATTGTTTGTCCTTACTGAAACTGGTGGTTTGGTAAGGTGCTGGGGACCATTAAGAATTAGGTTCTAATTTTGTTTCCTAATAATAGTAGAAGCTACACCCATAAAGTTGTACCATCATGACTGTGTAAACATGAGCTAAACAAGATCATGACACAAATAAACATGCTACACTGGACAGAGAAGAGCACACAAGGCAGGCTGGAGAGATGGCTCAGAGGTTAAGAGCACTGACAGTTCTTCCAAAGGTCCTGAGTTCAATTCCCAGCAACCACACGATGGCTCACAACCATCTATAATGAGATCTGGTGCCCCCTTCAGGTCTGCATAGCACCCATGCAGGCCGAATACTGTATACATAATAAATAAATTAAAAAAAAAAGCACCTAAGGCTTCAACTCTCCAGAAAGAACTATAGGCAATTGAGGAAAGCTGTGAATAGGAGAGGTGGCTCGCCTCAGGGAAGAATACACCATATATATATATATATATATATATATATATATATATATATATATGCAATAACAATTAGTTAAAAAGGGGGCCCTGAATTTGCAAGAGGGCAGAGAAATATGTAGGAAGGTCTGGAGAGAGGGAAGGGAAGAGAAAAATGTTGTGATTGAATTAAAATCTAAAAGTAATATAAAAATTGAAAAAGAATTAAGCTTTAGTTGTTTGTATGAAGCATCACAAGTTACTGGGTCAAGCTCTGAGGAGCTGGTATATGGTTTTTAAAGAATGGGAGAATTTGTATGCTTTTTTTTTAATTTTAGTTTTCGGCCTTTTGACTCTGTCATTTAAGCCTGAGCATCTTGGATATGTTCAAACATGCAGACCTCTGACTATTTCAGTCATGAACTGGTTATGGGTCATAATGGGGAGAATAAGGCTAAATTAAAATTGGATTTATTGTGAAGCAAAATGATATTTGAAGCACCCTCAGATCTGACTGACGCCTAACTGCATTTCATCACCAGGAGTGTCTAGCTGTGTGGATCATCTACCTGAAAACTCAGGCTTCCAGACATGATCCTTGAAGTTCCAGAGTTAGCCACTGTAGAAGGCTTTCTTGGGATTTCTATCTTAACTGCAGTTATTCTATGTGTGGAGTTAGTTTTATGCACCATTTGTGTGTGTGTATGTGTGTATGTGTATGTATGTTTGTGTGTGAGTGGAAGAGAGAGAAAGTGAGAGAGAGAGAGAGAGAGAGAGAGAGAGAGAGAGAGAGAGAGAGAATGAATTGGCCTTAAATGAATATGTAAGGCCAGAGGTCAATGCTGACTTATTTGCCACCTCAGTTTTTGAGACAGAGTTTTTCACTGAACTTGGAAAGGCCAATTCAATTAGAATGGCTGGCCAGTGAGTTCCAGAGGTCCACACATCTTCTTTTTTCCAACCCTGGGATTGCATGCACACACCATCCCTTTTAGATTTTTATGTGTGCTTGAGATCTGAATTAAGGTCCTCATGTTTACATAGCAAACACTTTACCAAGGGTAACAGTGCCCTAGGCCCTAGACACTATTAGTTTTATAAACCTTTATTTGTTTATTCATTTATTTATTTACTGTCTTGCCTAAGAATAGACTTATAATGGCTTACTGGAAAATTAAATTATAGAAAGATACATTTAAAGTAAATTGGGAAGTGGAGGCAGAGGATCAGAAGTTCAAGGTCATCCCCAGCTACATAATATATCAATACCTATACCTATAATTCTATTCCTATCTATGGAGATCAAACAAACAGAACGTCGCTGCTATTGTTAGCATTGGATGTCAGCTGGTGAAAGGATAAAAGGCTTTCCATTTGTATCCTCTTGCATGGCAGGAAAAAGACGGAATCTCAGAGAACACACGGTGAGAACGATGGAAGTAGCTTGCTCTGCAAAAGCAATGTAGTTCCTTCCTAGACCATGATGGCGCCCCCAACCCCAGCTGACAGTAGCTGGTGAAGAGTATTCCTGCTGTGGAAGGAAGGCAAAACGGACGCCATGATCTCGGCATATCCAGATCTAGAAGGCTGGAGCCACGTTACTAAGTAGGATGAGTCTCACGCCCAGTTAATACCATACGCTGGGATAATTGTCTTTAGTGTCATTCCCCATCAGTCCCCATCTCCTACCTTTTCTCCATAATGTAATATCTTCCTTCTAGGAACTCTGTTCTCTGTTACAGCCAATCAAACATCGGTGAAGTTTTGGGCTAATAGGAACATAGATCAAATGAATGAAACACCTCACGCAGTGAGCGCTCTGTTCTTCCTTCATCTCTCTATCTAGCTACAGTGATGTTTGAAGTAAACATTAAATAAAACATAACAAAAATTTGAGTACAAGTTTGTATTATTAATAAAATAAGATTGAAAATACGCTTGTGAAGATTTTTTAAATGGAAGATTTATAGTAGTGAATTTTTAAATGCCATTTTCATGACAGGACGGGAAGGTTACAAATTGACAGAGTGAGTAGAGTGGGAGTTGCTCATAACAAAAAAAAAGAGTAGATTTGGCAGAACTCAGGGAGAAGGGAAAGACCCAAGAGACTATGAATCCTAATGACAAGAATAGGACAGATCATGGTTAGCGAAAGTGTCACAGGGAAAGGAGGGGATATAGAAGGAATCATAGTTCTGCTCTGTATGGTCATATGGAGTCATTAGTTTAAAACAACAGTGATCTCTCATCAAGACTGTCTGTTATGAAGATGCCTTCTACTCTTTTTCGTTGGTTTCTATTTTATATCATATTCTGGCATCATTTTCAATCACAACTGCACAGCTTAGGGGTGCTAAAGTAAGAACAAGCTAGAAGCGCATCTCAGAGTCAGCAGCTCTGAGTGCTAAGATGTGATCAGATGGTCAAATGTAAGCCACTATTTGCATCAGGGTGATTCCTGGAACCACGCCTAACCTACCTCTATCCTATTTGAATATAATTTGTGTGCTTCCTTCCTTCTTAAAAAGATAGAAATAGCAGTTGGCTGTTAAGAGCTTTAATGCAAAGTCACAGGAGACACTTTGCAGAGAATAGAAAAGGGGACAAATCTTTGACTCAAGCTGGTTCAGCCAGTGGATAGCTTCTTCGGGTGAGAGCTCTTTCACACACCAGCTTTCTCATCCAAGGATCTCAGAGAATATTTAAGAAACATAAGAAACAAAGTTTACCATACTGGGGAATTCTAATGGGGGCAGTTTATCTCACACACATACACACACACAATATTATTAGAAGCTAACAAACTGAAGCCCAACAGAAAGATGAACTAACGCAGACTATTATAGGTACCAGCTCCTCCCCTGACAACTGGAAGCAGGAAGTGGTGTGACTAGAGTCCAGGCCCTAGGCTCAGACCTCTGCTAAAGGCTAAAAATTGGACAAAGCTTGTTGGTGGATACTTGCCCAAAGCAGAGAGATGTCAAGGAGTCTTGCTTTCCAGCCTCTAGCTGGACACTGAACATAGCAGTTTTCAGGAATCAGAATCCTCTGATCAAGCAGGGTATGAATCTGAGATATACCGGGTTGCACAAACACACAGGAAAGGGCTGAAACATCAGCTCAGTTTACCAAGGTACTCTCTGTTGTTTACTTGTTTTGATTTCTAAGATGGTCTTTATGGGCACAATGTCAGCACGATATTACCATCTCACTTTAAAAGTTTCCCTTTCGCATAAGTGAAACCATTGAAGACCATTCTACCTAGAGAGGTGGTTTCTTTCAGTGCCAATTTAAAATTCATTTTCTTAAGTATGTATGTATTTGAAACCAGGGAAGAAAAGAAAGGGGAGGCGAATGGAGTGCTACACAAACCCGAAATCCATTACAATGTACTTTGCAAATACTGTAGGTAATTAAAGACTTTTAAAGGCAGCTACGGTATTATTTACTTGACAGTAGAACTCTTATCGGCTATTATGTAAATACACATTGAGCACATTTTAAAAGTGCTTGCTATTTACTATTCATAAGTGTTGTTAATATGTATTTCATTTAACCCTAAGGAGCCATTTCAGTCTCTCGTGTGAATTTACATTTATGAATGTTTTTATAAAATGCATATTATTTACCCAATAGGCAGCTCTGCCGTAAGAAATGCTAGAGCTGATTGCCAATTTAACTTCACATGTGTTTCTGTGCATTGTTGCTTAGGTTGGCTCTCGAGGCTGGGCATCCATAAATAGTCTTTCTTCTCAGAACCTTACAAGCTGAGACCTATGAACTCTTCACAGGAATTTTCCAGGCTGTTTGGTTAGTTCTGGGGATTTCAGCATTGCAGAAAGAGAGGCAAGGATATGTCCTGGGAGATAAAATAAAGATTTCACCAGTGAAGCTAATAGTCTATAAACCATATGTGTGTAATTGCCTTGATCTTAGGTAAACACTCGCAAAAATAAATATGAACAAGCTATACTTAAGAAGGACTAACTTCCTCCTTCCTTCCTTTCTTCCTATCGGGGTAAAATCTTTTCTGTTTCAGTCATTTTCATGGTGGCATCAGTATGCCCTCCCCCACACTCAATATGGAGAGTATACAAGGGGAGTAAAGATCCCTGCCAATCGGCACACCATATGCAGAATTTACAGATGGTGTCTGTTCCATGACTTCTGTACCTTGCAGTCAGATCAAAGAATAACTAGAGATCAGGGGGAAATTAAAGAGAACAGGCTACTGAGGAGAGTGTCCTCAAGCTCCTCTGGGATGTTAAGCCCTAGGCCTTTCGTTGACCAAAGTGCTACGTTTTGATACCAAGCCACGCTCAAAGCTTGGAACTGGATTTCTATGGGAGAAATGGGGATTTGGTACTGGTCTTTTAAATGTTAAAATCTGATGCTTCCAGCTATTGCACAGGGAAAGAAGGCTGCTAGGATGTTTTGAAAGTAGACACAAGAAGATTTTGCTACAGTTGTTGGGATAGCAATGAAGGGTGTATCCCATGGCTTAATGGGACCATGCAGGAGTTAGGTAATTAGAGAAAGCAGATGTTGAGGTTATCAATCCTATTTAAAAGTCTCGGAGTATAAAATTGGATGTGATAATGGAAACATAATAAGCAACTCTCCAAGCTATAGAAACAACTGGCTAAGATCCAAGCTAAGCAAGAGCTCCAATGAGGAGAACCATGGAGGATCATGGCTATCTCAGATACAAGGATCAACTTGAATTATTGAAGGCCCGCTCAACTGGAAGCTGTCTCAGTGACTTAAAAACTGCCTCTCTCACTTTTCTCCTCTTTTGAATCTGTCAGAGCGAATGATTAGCAAAGCTGAGAGAACATAGATATTTAGGAAAGGATGTTTAAATACTTCAGGGTAGACCAGGACATTTGCATTGTATCTTCCCTCTGTCTATATACAAGCCTTTGAAATTTGAGACAAGGAACAGTTTTACCAAGAACTGCAGCTCGTTTATTCAAATATTTTATCTAGACCCATTGGTTGACTTACTCTGGCTAAATCTACAAAAAGTATAAAGCATGTCTTATACATATTTGGGGTTTGTTCTCTTTTGCTATAAATCCTGTCACCACGTCAGTGTCCCAAGCAGGGGTCTGTTAATGACCAGAAGTGTGAAGCCATTGCTTAATGTGGGTGGCTGATCTGTGAGACCAGGGAAAGAATCACCACTGAACACAGCTTTGATGGCTGATTTCAAAGAATTTTGAACAAAAACAACAATAAAAAGGTTATTGGAAGTCTTTGGCTCAATTTGTTTTGTGGTGGCTGATAGGTCCTTCTCCCTCAGATTTTCAGTCCAAAATAGGATTGAATTGAGGAAGAGGAGAATTTCAAACTGTGTGTAGGCCCAAATATTTGAATTTCTGAATTGAGCCAGTATTCACAAATAATCACGACCAAGGAAGAATAATAGCCACTCTCAATGAACAGAAGTCAAAGGGATGTTAAGGCATAATCCTAAAACTGTGTTCAAAAGGAATTCACATATGGATCATTTTATCACATTAATGACTTTGTGGTTCAGATCCAACATGACCTCAAAGCATCTCATCTGGCTTTACTGGGGACACTTGGCAGAAAAGAGATGGACTAGCCAAATGCTACTACAAACCCAGAATAGCCCGCTTTCAGGACATATTTTCACTAGCAAAAAGACAGTAGAAAGACCATGTCTATAAAATGGTTTTTAACAGGAGAAGCCTGATTGTCCCCAGGTCCTATTGGAAATAACTGTTGGATATATGGACCTAGAGGTCCGTGGTCAGTGAGAGAATAGTAGAGAGAGAAATGACAGAGTTCACTACTAGTTCCCACACAGAATGTGTGAACCCACATGCCAGTCCGCAGCCTGATTGCCCAATGACAGACAGCCTCTAGGGGGTTGTGGTAATGATGACTTCTTTCCCAGAACCATGCTTTGTTCATTACTTGTACTCTAAAACACTAGGAAAATCTGGTAGTGGGTCCAGTTAACAATTTAGTCCTTACTGTTTCCTTATTTTCATCTTGCGTCTTCTGAAACTTTCAGGGACTACAGATCCCAAAGCAAAACAAGCAACTATTGGCAAAAACACTTCAAATATCTAATACTCTAATGGTCTTAAACAGGCGTAGCAAGAAAGCAACCTTGCTGGAATGATATGAGCCTCAAATGAATAGGTGAGAGTCACCTTTAAAAGCTATGAAGTTAAACATAGTGTAAGCAATTGAGCTGCTACAGAAACCTACTTGCGATATAGACCCATCATTAATCTCAGTCCAACATCAAAATGTTGTCACCTCTGGGTGCAGATGTAGTACTTGTTCCCCATGAGAGTCTATTCGTCATAATTCTAATTCATCTTTCTACTTCTGAGCATCTAATACATACCCGTTTATACGCAAGGAACTCTTAAGGTAACCAACTTATTTTGATTTCAACTAGAGCAAGCAGTTGCCAGGCTCTGCATTAACTGATTTGTGTGACATGTGAGAGTGCCATTTGTTTCATGGTTTGATTATTTATTTACATGACAATTCCCCAAGGCTCAACATCTCACATAGTACCACCTCAACAGTTATGAGATTTGTCTGGACCCAGGCAGCAGCTAGGCTTACCGTAAAAAATACCCTTGGACCATTTGAAATTTTTATTGATTTATGTTTTGAATGGACAGGAATTTTAAGTCCTTGAGTTCTGAAAATCCCCTTTATAATATTAAAATTTAGCAAAATGTTAATTACACATTGGGACCTCAAAGGCATGCAGTGCCAATGTACTTAACTGACATATTCATAGATCTTCAATACATCATTAATTAGGATGTGATAATTAGTGATAGTTTATGCATGTAAAATCTACATACATATGCTTACATATATGTGTGTCATGTATGACAAACTTTATATTTGCGATGTACCCAGCCATTTTTATTTTCCGACCACATTGGAATTTCTTTAAAATAAGAATATAAAATTTGTTCTAAGCTCATTAAATGTCAGTGATAGTGACATTATCATAGATGAGACATTCAATAGTATTTCAGTGCTTATTAATTTTTATTAAAATATAATAAATATTATTAAGGTACTTTTTAGACAACACAGTCAGTTTTAAAATCTGTCTAAAATGTCAAAAATAATGCATTTCCCTTCATTCTATGTAATTTCTATTGAATTCAAACTTTTAAATAAATTTTCCAATATCTAATGTATCATATTATCAAAGCACAAAAAACCATTATATGATTATAAGAACTTCAGAACTCACTGTCTTCGAATTTAATGGACTCCCAAAGCTTTTTTTTCCCCCTGCAAAGACTGTTTTTAAGACATTTCACAGTATTTTATACATTATAAATGGATTCCATTCTTGGCTTAGTAATTCACCTAATGGACAATGGATACAAAAAGCTGTAACTCCAGGGACATTAAATTGGTTCTAAACTCTGAAAATTACAGCTTTTACAAAAAGAAGAAAATACTAAAAACATGTCTAATGCAACACCGCATCTAATTTCCTGCTACCTCCAGACTGTGTCTAAAAGCTCCTAAACTTCTTAATGACACAATATGTTAAAATTGCCTCCCTTTATATTTAGATCCCAGAAAGATCTCACCCACTTTATAACCTGGAGGAGGGCGTACCGGCAAAGAGGTTTCTGTGCATGTGCTGTAGACACAGGGAGGAATCAGAATCCCAAAAGACAGAGGCTTCTCATAGTGAGCTAAGATACTAGCATCCTTGGATGGCATCCTTTTCACTCACCACAAAAATTATGAGCCCAGATTTCCACTTGAAGAGGTAATCAATAGTATTCAGTAAAGAGGTGGAAGATACAGTTTGACTGGTTACACCTATGATCAAGTCTAAGTCCTAAGGGCAGCTTTGAATTCTGTAGACCCTTCTTCATTCAGAGGACATGTGGTCTTCTCTCTGGAGATAAACAACATATTCAAGTAGTTGGAGGACAAAACTTACTCAGTTGAACTATCGATATGGAACCCTTCGTATTTTTTTTTATATTCACCTATAATAAAATATGTTCAATATCTGAATGCGAAGAAACGTATCATGGAGTTAATTGGCTGAGTCCTGCGAGCTATTCTAAATTCATAAGAGACGCTTCCTCACTCCTCGTTAGCGCTCCCTTGTCTTTAAGAAACAAGTGGTTCAGAAATATGACTGTAACACAGGCTTTCGGTTTAATTCTTTTACCCTTGTTTCTACATCTTAATGAGATTAGAAATTTTCTTTCTCCACGTAATTGTGCTGGAGAAATGTTTGCCATGTCTTTGCCAATGTTTAGCACAAGCCAGAGAGTGTCTTACATGCACCTCTGATATCAGGGCTGCAAACCCAACCCTGGTTGTTTGTATTTAGAAAGACATTTCATTATTCAGATTTTACTTACCCTGATTAAACTGCTGATAGGTCAAAGAGGATTTTCCCACCATTGCGAGAATTTATTTGTGTTTCTTTTAAATTATAACCCTTTGATCATCTAGATAAATAAAAACTCTGCTTAACATTATTTCAAATCTAACGTATTCTAAGAGAAATTTATTTAGATGAAGTTATTTGGCTGCCTAGACTGTATTACTTTCCTTCTGCAATACAACAATCATTTTCTTCTTCCTCTTTCTTTTTTAAGGCTAAAGGAAAAAAATCTTCCTCAGGTTTAAATCTTAGCTGCTCTATTAATTTTCACCTATTATTTTTTAAAGGCCACATGGCACCCTCCCACCTCAAGGACAGCACTTCATTCTAATGAGGAATTAAATGTTTTTGCTAGAGGGTTAGGTACCGCTCTCCTCTCCTGGTTTGGTTTGTGAGATTTCCTATAGATAGTTTAGTTCATCTTGCTTCTTAAAACTTCTTGGACACTCTCCATCCTCAGGCACGTACACTACAGCTTCACATCATGTCAGGTGCCTGTGGTTAGCATTTCCCACCATTTTTATAAAAAGTATTTGTGTGAAAATAAATCTTCGTTTCTCTGTATTCTGGGGTGCCCTTTTCCCCCTTTCTGTATTACTTATCACCTACCGTTCTCCAGGATACTCTCGATTCTAACCACTTAAAATAATGTCACTCTTTCACCACCGTCCATTCATTTCCACAGAAAAATCTTGTGACTTCTGGTCTGTGGACATCTTCTTTCCTGTTACTTTACAAATCTATAGTGGCAAATAAGATACATTGCAAAGTTGTGATAGGTCAGTGTTGTTATGCCATTTTTGTGCCTCGTTCTGCTTAATATTTTTGTCATCTAGTCACCGCTCTTCAACTCTGATATTTAGGACTTGACGGAATTGTTAAAGTTCCCTCAAACCTAGGGAGAAATTAGCATTTGAATCCCAGCAGACTGGCAGGCTGATTTTGAAGTCTTTGCAGTGTGGCTTGATTCTTGCTTAGTCTGCCTCAAGACGGGCTGAAGTGTTTCTCCAGTCCCCGCCCCCCTTCTGGTTCACCTTCCTTTTATCTCCGTAAACCTCCTGAGCTGACTTTCTGCGACAGGAAGAAGACTAACTTCCGCCACCATCTAGTCTCCGCACCCCACCTGTTCCCATTCCTGTGGCTCCAATAAGGGACCCTCTCTCTTCGCAGAGCTCACATTTTATCGAAGTGTCTGTGAAACCCTACTCTAAATCCACCACTGCTTTGTGCATTCCTGCCTGGACTGCACACTCCTTGCTTATGCTAGTTCATACATGTCACCTCTGCCGCAGAATCCTTGTGACATGGCTTAGCAGAGTTAACCTCTCCCTGTCCCGAGTTGTCAGGGTGTTTTGCTCTGAGCTCTGCAAAGCCTGAATCGTGAACTCTTTTTCGGGCATATGAACACAATACGGTACTATCGCATTTAGATCTTTCTCATCTCTCACCTCGCCTCATATTTAATGTTGGCAACTAACGAATATTTGTTACTTCTTCTCCCTAGTCTTCATTTTCCAAATCACACTTTAATACCTACATGAACATCATATAACTGAAGATATTATTGAGGGATCTTTAAGAAAATTATTGACTGTCAATCAGACCAAGTTTATATCCTGAAGGACACTAATTCATGCATTTTTTTTTCCAGAGGATCTTCCCTCTAAGTGTCTGACCACCCTCTAGCTATGAAGCTGCAGCACAAAGGCTCCCAGACTATGTCTTGGGGACTACCAGCCAAGCAGAGACCACGCGGAGGATCTGGCGTTGAAACTGCTCTCACTGTCATACTAGACTGCTCACCTTCTTCATTCTTCCTCAAGGGTGCGGAGCGGAGCATCTTCTAAAAGCTGCCTGTTGCCTGGTTATGATGTCAGTCATCAGCTACCAGCGCTTGTGCTTGTATTTGTTATACTTTACAGTCTGTTCAGTTTTCATTTTCAATACAGTGAATAGTAAATATTACACATCAAGAAAATTTTTCAGGGTCTTCAAAAGTTTTAACAACAAAAAAGGCTTTTGAGGTGGGCATTTTGAGAACTGCTGGGCCAGCAGCATGCTAGCTAGGGTGGGCCCTGGTTTACTGTCAAGGCAAAGAGGATAGGAATAGGTAAAGCATGTGTTTCTTTTTTTTTTTTATCATACTTCAGAAATGCTTCTCAAACTCTTTCTGCAAAGCAATGTTGTTTTTCTTTTAAACCCAGAATTTCATGTTGCCTCATGGTTAATCCCAACATCTGCCCAGGCATCAATGTTATATTGACTTTTAAGTAAGTATGAGATTTGTCCTACATTTAAAAAATAAATAAATAAAGGTACATACACATTTTCATTTTTCACTGTCTTAGAAAACTTGATTATAGAACATAGCTTGTTATTTCTTTCTTGGTTCTTGAAATTATACTGATTACTTTCACAGTCCCTGAAATAGATATGTCTGTTTTTGATGCCACAACAAAAGTCATAAGTACCAAAAATTTCTTTGATTTATCTAAATGTACAAACATTTCTCAAAGTAATATGCATTTTAGTCAGCTCCCTCGAATTTTAGACTTACATGCATTTAAAAATAAATTATCCCATTCTTGTGTTTTTATATTTTTTTAGATGTAGTAATGAGAATATGTAAGAAAAATCTATTCTAGGAAGAACCTTTATGCCTTCTTTCTAATAATCCAGATTTAGCATTTATGAGTTTTCTTATGTAATTTCCTTTTTCGCTAAGGCATACACAAAAAGAAGTGCTAAGAGATTTCTAGTTATTTCTACTTTCTAAAAATACCACGCATACATTTATCTTGGCTAATCTTTCCACGTGTGGCTTCAAATAGATTATGTTATAACATGTTCTCTGGCATAGAAGTCTTCTATGAGGTTTGACTAAGATATGAAACTCATACAGGAAAGAAGATGCTTATGAAGGGTGCTTTGATTTTCAGAAAGGTGATGCGCTGCAAAACTCAGCCTACAGCTGATGGGGAGGAACAAAGCCAAATAACAAAGAATTTGAGAACTTAGAGTTCAATATCAATTGAGATTACAGGAACCCCATGAGACTCTGTATTCGTTTTTAGCACAGAAGTAAGACAAATTTCTCCCGACAATTATCATTCTTGTGGGCATATCTAATGTTTAATGAGGATGTAGCCAGATAGAATAGGGAAACAATCCTCAAAATCGGTTCATGAAGCCACATTGAACTAAGTTCTGTCAAGTGCAAACTTACGGAATCGCACCTAATTCTCAAGCTCATTGCCAGACTACACTCCTTCGCATGCAGCTGCCCTTTAGGGCTCTGCCCAGGCCCACACAGACACCCTGCGGTTTCTCACATTCTCTTGTAATTTGAAGGGATAAATGGTGCCAGCTGGCTTCAGTTTAACTCAAGTCAGGATGATATTCAGCTCTTTGAAAACTTGTTACACACCTTACCGATCTTGCCAGGGGGAACAGAGAGCAAAGAGTGGTGTGTGTGTGTGTGTGTGTGTGTGTGTGTGTGTGTGTACGCACATGCATGCTTCTGCTTAACTCAGGAATGGAGGTACACAAAGCAAAAGAAATACCCCAAAATGAAGTTACTGGCACAGCCTTCTTTGGGGATTTAACAGGCAGAAAAGAAGGAATTCTTGCAAAGTTGCAAAGAAGGCACCTGGAGTTGGGCAAAAGATCATGCAAAGGTCAGAGAAACAAGGACTTAATGTGTTTGAATATGTTTGGGTATCTTGACATGGATGTTGCTTCATTAGGTCGTTTTCATTTAGTAGCTGAATAGATCAACTGGGGACAGAGGATGACAGAGGGATGAAATTCCAGTAAACATTCAAGTAGCTTTTCTTGTTGGAAAACTTGTGTTGACATCAACAA
Organism: Meriones unguiculatus; assembly: GCF_030254825.1. Lineage (NCBI taxonomy): Eukaryota > Metazoa > Chordata > Mammalia > Rodentia > Muridae > Meriones > Meriones unguiculatus. The sequence goes on from NC_083349.1 coordinate 32,181,973, forward strand.
TATTGTGTACAGTTGGAGCTTCATGATGAACTGTTAGTTCTTCCCCTTGTCTCTCTGCTCAGTAGGTAAGTTGTGTGTCTTCCCATCCCACCACAGACACACAGACACACACAGACACACACACTACAGACAAAGAGCGCCCCTCCCCTTTACTGTAGAAATGATAGCTGGAGCTTCTCCTATGTTTATGTGCCTTTCTCATTCCTAGGCTGATTTCATGATAATTTTTACATATCTTTGTATCTTACAGTCCTGACACACAAGAGATACTTGAGGAAGTATTCAGTATATAACTTTCATACTCTCCAACTCATTCATTAACCGTGTTTAGCACATTCTTCATTTTATACTTATGCATCCAACCAATATTTGCCAAGAGTCAGCTTTGCCAAAAGTCCCAATTTCACACATTCAGGTCAATTCTCTAATAACAATAACAACCAGGTGTGGCAGGAGGGTTCAGGAAAGAAAGTTCAAAGCCAGGCTGGTCTACACAGAGAGATCCTACCTCAGAGGGAAAAGGCCAGCAATAAACAGATACCAATAATAATAGCACAGTTAATCTGTTAATCTGTAACAGTTAATTTGTTGGAAATTTTCTATGTAGTAAACACTGATACAAGCTTTAAATATAAAAGGTTATTTTACCCCAAGAAAATAAGGATGTTATAATCATGGCTTTAGGTGGGGAAAGTAGTCCTTAGAATATATCTGTAATGTTCAGTAGACCACAAGACCAGAACTACACTTAGAATGCAGATCTTGTTTTCAAAACTTTTTTTTTCAGCATGATATTATTGGTTTTGTTCTTTATTTTTTATTAATTACAGTTTATTCACTTTGTATCCCAGCTGTAGTCACCTTTCTCATCCCCTCCCAATTCCACCCTCCCTCCCTCATCTCCTCCTATGCCCCTACCCAAGTCCACTGGTAGGGGCAGTCCTCCTCCCCTTCCATCTGACCCTAGCCTGTCAGGTCTTATCAGGACTGGCTGCATTGTCCTCCTCTGTGTCCTGGCAAGGCTGCTCCCCCCTGAAGGGGATGTGATCAAAGAGTGAGGTCATGTCAGAGACAGTCCCTGTTCTCCTTACTAGAGCACCCATTTGGACACTGAGCTGCCATGGCCTATATCTGTGCAGGAGTTCTAGCTTATCTCCATGCATGGTCCTTGGTTGGAGTATCAGTCTCAGAAAAGACCTCTGTGCCCAAATTTTTGGTTTTGTTTGTCTCCCTGTGGAGCGCTTGTCCTCTCTAGGTCTTTCTGTCTCCCCCTTCTTTCACAAGATTCCCTGCACTCTGCCCAAAGTTTATTCTTAATGGCTCATTTCTGTTCATAGTAGTTATTTACATATTTATTCCTGCTTTCTCTGACTGCTAGTCTAGTCTAGTCAATCTCATTCTCTTACATTTCCCTTAGATTGCTCCATGCTAGAGGAGCAAACACATTGAGTCTGTTGCATTACTGTATCTAACAGTATTCAGCATAATCTTAACCACAATGCCAATGACAGCTCTTTTCTGATATCCATCCCTAATTCTTCCTTTAATACTAGTGGACAACTGAGATAATCAATGCTCAGCCAGAAATCACATTTTCCAAAGTCCTTTGTAGCTAGGTGTGGCCATGTGCCTTGTATTCTGAATAGTGAGATACAAGTGTGAGAAATGTGCCTTAGCAGTAAGTGTAATACTGACTCTATTTTTCCTGACTCCTCTTCTTACTCCCTGCCAGCAGAAGAACCATTTTGGACCTGAAGACAGAGGCATTTTGAAATGGCAAATAATCAAAATAGAACAATAGCACAAATGCCATGGAATTGCCAGGTAGCTGTGAACTACTGAAACTCAAAATATGTATATCAAGTGAGAAACATTTTTGCTTTGTTTGACCACTATTATTTTGCTTTCTATAAAGTAGTTGTGCAGTTCAGCAAGTCTATGTGCTTATCTTATCTTAGTGAAGGATATGGAGTTTCCTTCACTATCAACCTCAGAACCAGCAACACTTCAAGAACAATTTCTCAGGGCTTTTCAGTTTCATTAGATCCCATTTATGGATTGTTGATTTAAAAGCTTGTGCTGTTGGTGTTCTGTTCAGGAATTTGTCTCCTGTACCAATGAGTTCTAGGGTATTCCCCATTTTTTCTTTTAACAGATTTAGTGTGTCTGGATTTATGTTGAGGTCTTTGATCCACTTGGACTTTAGTTTTGTGCAGGGTGATAAATATGGGTCTATTTGCATTTTTCTACATGTAGACATCCAGTTAGACCAGCACAATTTGTTGAAGATGCTGTCTTTTTTTCCATTGTGTGGTTTTGGCTTTGTCAAAAATCAAGTATCTGTAGGTGTGTGGGTTTAATTTTGGGTCTTCGATTCCATTGATCCACCATTCTGTTTCTATGCCAGTACCATGCAGTTTTTATTACTGCTCGATAGTACAGCTTGAGATCAGGGATGGAGATACCTCCACATGCTCTGTTGTTGTACAGGATTATTTTAGCATTCTGGGTGTTTTGTTTTTCCATATTAAATTGAGAATTTTTCTGTCAAGATCTGTAAGAATTGAGTTGGTATTTTGATAGGGTTGCGTTGAATCTGTAGATTGCTTTTGGCAGAATGGCCATTTTCACTATATTAATCCTACCGATCCATGAGCACGGGAGATCTTTCCATCTTCTGAGATCTTCTTCAATTTCTTTCTTCAGAGACTTGAAGATTTTTTCAAACAGGTCTTTCACTTGCTTGGTTAGAGTCACACCATGTTATTTGTGACTATTGTAGAGGGTGTAGTTTCCCTAATTTCTTTCTCAGCACTTTTGCTTTTCGTATACAGGAGGGCTACTGTTTTGTTGTTGTTGTTGTTTGTTTTGTTTTTGAGTTAATTTTGTATCCAGCCACTTTGCTGAAGTCGTTTATCAGCTGAAGAAGTTCTCTGGTACAGTTTTTGGGGTTACACATGTATACTGCCATATTATCTGCAAATAGTGAGACTTGACTTCTTCCTTTCCAATTTGTAGCCCCTTGATCTCCTTTTGTTGCCTTATTGTTATAGCTAGGACTTCAAGTACTATTTTGAAGAGATATGGAGAGATTGGGCAGCCTTACCTTGTCCCTGATTTCAGTGGGATTGTTTTAAGTTTCTCTCCGTTTAGTTTGATGTTGGCTATAGGCTTGCTGTATATCGCCTTTACTATGTTTAGTTACGTGCCTTGTATCCCTGATCTCTCCAAGACTTTAAACATGAATGGGTGTTGGATTTAAGCAAAGGACACCGTCATTAGAACAAAATGAGAGGTTATACACTGGGAAAGTGTCTTTACCAACCCTATATCTGACAGAAGGCAAATATCCAGCATATATAAAGAACTCAAGAAATTAAAAAGCAATAAATCAAGTAATCCAATTAAAAATGGGTTACAGAGCTAAACAGAGAATTTTCAATAGAGGAGTATCAAATGGCAGAGAAACACCAAGAAATGCTCAGTGTCCTTAGTCATCACAGAAATGCAAATCAAAATGACCCTGAGATTTCACATGACACCGGTGAGAATGGATAAGATCAAATACACAAGTGACAGTACATGCTGGAAAGGATGTGGAGAAATGGGAACCCTCCTCCATTCCTGGTGGGAATGTAAACTTGCACAACCACTTTGGAAATCAAGCTGGTGTTTTCTCAGACAATTAGGAATAGTGCTACCTCAAGACCCAGCTATACCACTCCTAGGCATATATCCAAAATATGCTCAAGTATACAACGAGGACATTTGCTCAACCATGTATATAGCAGCTTTATTTGTAATAGCCAGAATGTGGAAACAAACCAGATGTACCTCAGTTGAGGAATGGATACACAAATTGTGGTACATTTACACAATGGAATGCTACTCAGCAATCAAAAATGAGGAAATCATGAATTTACAGCCAAATGGTGGAATCTAGAGAAGATCATCCTGAGTGAGGTATCCCAGAAGCAGAAAGACACACATGGTATATATTCAAGTATATATTCACTTATAAGAGAACATTAGACAAATAATATAGGATAAACATACTAAAATATGTACACCTAAAGAAGCTAAGCAAGAAGGAAGCCACTGGGTAAGACGATCAATCCTCACTCAGAAAGGCAAACAAGATGGACATCGCAAGAGGGGGGCAACAGGGAACAGGACAGGAGCCTACCACAGAGGGCCTCTGAAAGACTCTACCCAGCAAGGTATCAAAGCAGATTTTGAGACTCATAGCCAAACTTTGGGCAGAGTGCAGGGAATCTTATGAAAGAAGGGGGAGAGAGAAAGACCTGGAGGGGACAGGAACTCCACAAGGAGAGCAACAGAACCAAAAAATCTGGGCCCAGGGGTCTTTTCTGAGATTGATACTCCAACCAAGGACCATGCATGGAGATAACCTAGAACCCCTGCACAGATGTAGCCCATGGCAGCTCAGTGTCCAAATGGGTTCCCTAGTAAGGGGAACATGGACTGTCTCTGACATGAACTCACTGGCTGGCTCTTTGATCACATCCCCTTCAGGGGGGAACAGCCTTGCCAGGACACAGAAGAGGACAATGCAGCCAGTTCTGATAAGACCTGATAGGCTAGGGTCAGATGGAAGGAGAGGAGAGCCTACCCTATCCATGGACTTTGGGAGGAGCCTGCGAGGAGATGAGGGAGGGAGGGTGGAATTAGGAGGGGATGATGAAGGTGGCTGCAGCTGGGATACAAAGTGAATAAAATGTAACTAATAAAAAATATTTTTTTAAAAAAATAGCAAAGAGCTGTAAAAAAGAACCCACAAAGCAACAATACTTGTGTTTATGCAAGTACACATAAAAAAAAAAATAAAAGAACAACTTCCCAGCACTCCTCTGTCATCCATAGGGTTCCAACTACCTGAGACATTATCTAAACAACATACCAAAGAAAATCACTGTAGACCCATGGTGTACGAGACTATGCCGTTGACTGAAAACTCCTTGTTGTTTTGTGGTATGAGAATTTGTGTGTTTCTCTGTGTATGTCTCTCTCTTTCTCTGTGTGTATGTCTCTCTCTGTGTCTGTCTGTCTGTCTGTCTCTCTATGCGTGTATGTGTGTGTGCCCGTGTGATTGTGTGTGTGTAGAACAACCTATAGTCTTGGCAACATCCTGAGTTGTTTAGGTTCTCTTTGGTAAACAACTTCATTAGATGTAACCAAATCCCTGTACTGAAAGCTTCATGTGTTGATAAGAGCTGGCCAATTGGGGCTTTGTCTAGCCTGCTATTTGGCAATTTTACTTAGATCACTTTCACATACGCATATATTTTAAAAGCTTCTACTGTATTAGGTTTCCACATTACCCTTTAAGTGGCCCTCATTTTTAGCTATGTGTCTTCACTTTATCTCACCTTCCCATCAACACTTGAGCCTCCCATTCTAGACCCCAACAATACAACCATAACATAGCTTTCTGTTTCTCTTTCCTAGGGACATTTATTTGCCTCCCAGTCCTACCCCAGTCCTTTACAACAAACCTCAGTAGCTTACAGATTGTAGTTCGGTTACCATTGACTTAACAGCAAACATCCTCATATAACTGAATACATACAGTATTTGACTTTCTGGGCATACATTACCTTAGTTAGAATGATTTTTTTTCTAGTTCCATCAATTTGCCTGCAATTTTTACCATTTCATATTTTTAATGGCTGAGTAATGTTCCATTTTATAAATGTACCAAATTTCTTTATCCATTCTTCCGTTGAGGTGTCCAATATCTAAGTTGTTTCCAATTTCTGACTATTATGAATAGAGCAACAGAGAACATGGATAAGGAAGTGATTTTGTGGTAGGGTGAAGGGAGCAGCTACCAAGAGTGGTATATCTTGAAGTAGATCAATTCCTGTCTTATTGAGCAAATACCACACTAATTTTTATAGTGGATGTACAAGTTTGCACTCTCACAAACAATGGATGAGTGTTCCCATTACTCCACATCCTCAGCAGCATGAGCTGTCATTTGTTTTACTGATATTAGTCATTCTAATGGGTGTAAAGTGAATCTCAAAGTAATTTTTATTTGCATTTTCTTTCAGTGTTCCTCAGTCATTTGAGATTCCTCTGTTGAGAATTCTTTTTAGATCTTTACCTCATTTTGAAATTAGTTTATTTGTTTCCTTGACATCTAGTTTTTGAGTTCTTTATATACTTTGGATGTTATCCCTATATCAAATATGTGGTTGGCAAAAATATGTTCCTGTTCGGTAGGCTGCTGGTTTGTTCTAATGATGGTGTCCTTTGCTATGCACAAGATTCTCAATTTAATGACGTCCCATTTATTAATTGTTGTTCTTCATGCCTGTGCTAATGGTGACCTGTTCAGAAAGTCTTTTCTTGTGACAATGAGTTCAAGGCTATTTGCTACTTTCTCTTCTATTAGGTTCAGTGTACCTGGTTTTATGTTGAGGTCTTTGATCCATTTAGAGTTGAATTTTTGTAGGGTGATGGGTATAAATCTATTTAGATTCTTCTACATCCTGACATCCAGTTAGACCAATACCATTTGTTGAAGATGCTGCATCCCCCACCCCCAAGGTTTGTATTTCTGGCTTTTTTTTTTTTTTAATAAAAAACAAGGTATCCATAGATGTGCAGACTTAGGCCTGGTTCATCAATTCAATTTCATTGATAATTGTGTTTGTTTTCATGGCAGTGACATGTGATTTTTAATACCATAGCCCTGTAGTACAACTTGAAATTGGGGATAGTGATATTATGATATCTCCCACAGTTCTTTTACTATTCAGGATTGTTTTTAGCTATCCTGTGTTTATGTGTGTGTGTCTCTGTGTATTTCTCTCTAAGAAGCTAAAAATTGTGCTTTCAAGATCTATGAAAAATTGTGGTGGAATTTTAATAAAGGTTACGTTGAATCTGTATAATGTTTTTGGTAGCATGGCCATCTTAATATGTTAATTCTATTAATCCATGAGCATGGGAGAGAGATCTTTCCATTTTCTGATATCTTCCTTAATTTCCTTATTTAAAGTCTTGAAGATTTTATCATACATATCTTCCACTTGCTTGGCTAGAATTACTCCAAGATATTTTATGTTATTTAAGGCTATTGTGAAAGGTGTTATTTTTCTGATTTCTTTCTCAGTATGTTATCATTTATATATAGAAGGCCTACTGATTTTTGTGACTTAATTTTGTATACTACTTCTTTTCTGAAAGTGTTTATCAGCTATAAGGGTCTTCTAGTGAATTTTTAGGGTCAGTTATATATACACCATCATATCATCTGCAAATAAGGTATTTTGACTTCTTTCTTTCCAATTTGTATCCCCTTAATAACCTTCAGTTATCTGATCTTGATTTAACTTTGGTAAGCAGTATCTATAAAGGAAGTTACCCATTGCTATTAGATATTTTTCAATTTGACAGAGTATAGATTTTTAATGTTTGTCTTTATCATTCTCTAAATTTCCTCCATATTTGTTATTATCTCTCCCTTTTATCTCTAATTTTGTTAATTGTGTTATTCTTTTCAAGTTTTAGTTAATTTGGATATAGGTTTGCAAATCTGATTATTCTTTCATAGAACTAACTCTTCATTTCATTGAATCTTTGTTTTTTGTTTGCTTCTTTGCTTTTACTGTATTGATTTCAGCACTGAGTTTGATTATTTCTTGCTGCCTACTCCTTTTGGGTGTAATTTTTGTCCTTTTATTCTAGAGCTGTCAGGTGTGCTATTAAGTTACTAGGATGAAATATTTCCATTTATTTATGTAGGCACTTATTGCTTGAACTTGCCTCTTAGAACTGCTTTCATTGTGTCCCATAAGTTTGTGTATGTTGTGTAGTTACTTTCCTTCAGCTCCCTAAACTCTGTACTTCCTTTCTTAATTTTTGTCTTGATCAATTTCATTCACTTCCCATGAATATGGAAAGCTTTTTATTGCTCCTATTGTTGCTGATATCCAGCTTAACTCTATGGTGTTCAGATAGGATGCTAGTATTTCAAAATTATTGTACTTTTTTGCATTAAATTTTTTTTTTATTAATTACAGTTTATTCACTTTGTATCCCAGCTGTAGCCACCTCCCTCATTCCCTCCCAATTCTGCTCTCCCTCCCTCATCTCCTCCCATGCCCCTCCCAAGTCCACTGAAAGGGGAAGTCTTCTTCCTCTTCTCTCTGACCCTAGCCTATCAGGTCTCATCAGGACTGGCTGCATTGTCCTCCTCTGTGGCCTAGTAAGGCTGCTCCCCAATCAGGGGGAGGTGATCAAAGAGCAGGCCAATCAGATTATGTCAGAGCCAGTCCCTGTTCCCATTACTAGGGCACCCATTTGGACAGTGAGCTGTCATGGGCTACATTTGTTCAGGGGTTTTAAGTTATCTCCATGCATGGTCCTTGGTTGGAGTATCAGTCTCAGAAAAGACCCCTGTGCCCAAATTTTTTGGTTCTGTTGCTCTCCTTGCGGAGCTCCTGTCCCATCCACATCTTTCTATATCCCCCCTTTTTTATAAGATTCCCTGCACTCTGCCCAAAGTTTGGCTATGAGTCTCAGCATCTGTTTTGATACCCTGCTGGGTAGAGTCTTTCAGAGGCCTTCTGTGGTAGGCTTCTGTCCTGTTTCCGGTTTTCAATATTCTTGTATTTGTTGACACTTGCTTTGTTGCCAAGTGTATGGTCAGTTTTGGAGAAAGTTACATGAGGTGCTGAGAAGAATGTATATTCTTTTGTGTTTAGATGAAATGTTTGGGTCCATTTGGTTTATAATATCAGTTAGCTCCAGCATTTTTCTGTTTAACTTTTACTGGGATGACTGGTTGATTGGGAAGAATTTGGAGTATTTAAATCTTCTGTTACCAGTGTGAGAGGTTCAATATGTCATTTAAGTTGTAGTAGTGTTTCTTTTATGAACTAGGTTCCCTTCTATTTGGAGCATAGATGTTAAAATTATGATTTCAAAATTTTCCTTTCATGCCTTTGTAGTGTCCTCCCCTATCTCTTCTGATTAATTTTGTTTTGGAGTTTAATATGTCAGATATTAAAATAGCTATACTAGCTTGCTCCTTGGGTCCACTTACTTGGAATATCTTTTTCCATCTGTTTACTCTGAGGTGATATGTATCCTTGATGTTTAGGTATTTCTCAGATCCTGTTTTTACGTCTAATATTTTAGTCTGTGGTTGTTTTTTTTTTTGTTTTGTTTTGTTTTTTGTTTGTTTTTTTTTTTTTTCCATTGGAGTACTGAGAACATTGATGTTGAGAAATATCAATGACCAATGATTGTTGGTTTCTGTTATTTTGTTCTTGTGTATATGTATTCCTTCTTTTGAATTGCTGGAATTAGTTATTTATTGTGTTTTCTTGGGCATAGTAAATTTCTTTTGCTGGAGTTTTCTAGCACTTTCTGCAAGGCTAGTTTGTAGATAGGTATTGCTTAAACTTAGTTTTATCATGGAATATCTTGTTTTCTCCATCTACAGTGATTGAAAGTTTTGTTGGTTATAATAGTCTGAGCAGGCATCTGTGATCTCCTAGGGTTTGTAGCATATCTGTCCAGGTCCTTCTGTCCTTTAGAGTCCCCATTGAGAAGTCAGGCATTATTCTATCAGGTCTGAATTTATATGGTACTTAGCCTTTTCCCCTTTCGGCCTTTAATATTTCTCTTTATTTATTATGTTTAGTGTTTTGGTTATTATGTGTTGAGAAGAATGTCTTTTCTGGTCCATTCTATTTGGTCTTCTGGATGCTTCTTTTACCTTGATTTGCATCTCCTTCTTTAGGCTAAGAAAATATTCTGTAATTTTGTTGAAGATATTTTCTCTGTGTCTTTGACCTGGATTTCTTCTCCTTCTTCTATTCTTACTATTCTTAGATTTAGTCTTTCAATTGTGTCCAGATTTTCTGGATGTTTTGTGCCAGGAGATTTTTAGAATTAAACTTTTCTTTGACCTAAGTATTCATTTCTTCTATTGTGCCTTCAGTATCTGAGATTCTTTCTTCCATGTCTTGTATTTTGTTGGTGAAATTTGCCTGTGTGCTTCCTGCTAGAGTTCTTCAATTTTTCACTTCCACAATTCCTTCAGTTTGGGTTTTTTCTTTATTGATTCTATTTCAATTTTCAGGTCATAAGCTGTTTTATGTGTTTCATTCCACTGTTAGTTTGGTTTTCATAGATATATTTAAAGGTTTCATTTCTTTATTTTATCTTTAAAGACTTGTATTATATTCTTAAAATATAATGCCTCTTTTAAGGTCTGTCTTGTGCTTTCAGCTATGTTGCAGTTCTCAAAGCTACTGTGATAGGGTTGCAGAGTTCTACTGGACACAAAGATTCCTGGTTATTATTGATTGTGTTTTTATGCTTGTTGTCTAGGAATCTGGATTTGAGAAGACTGTAATAGGAAGCTGATACTTGGTCTTAGTAGGTGGATATTTTGTTCCTTGGTTTCTGTTCTCTCTAGTTCTTAGGAGAGTATAGAGGAATTTTAAACCAGTAACATGGATCACATCCAAAGACCTTCTTGGTCTGCATGATCTGGATGGAATGAAGACAAGTCACACACCTTTAATCCCTCTGGCTGGAATACAGACACACCCTTAGTAAACACCTTTAATCTCAAACCATGAAGGTAAACTGAGTTTGTAGAAGGAAGCATCCATGTTTGAAAATGATGTCTAATTGAGAGGCAGACAAAATGATAAATGAGAGAAATATTTGACAGTGTAGGATATGTCCAACTCTGACAAGAAGTGAAGTGAAAAGAACGAGAAGTTACTTGATAGAGCAGCACAGAGCTGGGAGGAGGCAGTTTTACTGGGGGAGTTTTATAGAGAAAACAAGCTAAACACAGGTGAGCCAGAGAACAAGAAGGAGCTGGAAGACTAGAACAGATTCCAACAGTTTGAGGCCAAGCAGAGCAATTCAGTTAGAAGCTGAGAGAAACAGTTTGAATTAGTCAGGTGGGAGAGAAGTTTGAGCCAGAACATCTGAGTTAAACCAGCCCATCAGAGTTCAAAATGAGTTAGAAATGATGAGTTTATTCAGCATCAAATCTCAAAGGCTGAAACATTCTAGGTCTATATTAGATTGTACAGAGGCTAGAAGCTTCCAGAAGTAGGCCTAGGTTAGCAGATGGAGGCAGTAGGCCTCCAGGATGACAATTAACTGCTGGTGAATAAAAGATACTTTTTACAGGAGGGTATGGTGGATTTGTGTTGCCTGGCAGAGGATTCTTTTGGGATGCTGACATGTGTTTGCCACTAGGGGTTCAGGATAATATATATTTCTAGGTGTTGGGAACCAAAATTTAAGAATGGGGATAGGCTGAAGGAGGATTGGGAGGTTCACAGATAAGAACATAGCAAGTATTCTACCAGAATGTATTTAGTTCCTGGGAATGTGGGCAGAGGATGAGGAGATGCCACAAGAGGTAGTCTGCTTCAGAGCTGAGGATGAGACTGGGAGGTTGGATTTGGAATAGAAGAGTGGGAAGCGGAAATCTGCACTTATCCTACATGCTTCTTTGGCTAGAGTAGGCTAAGGGTTCCCAGGAAACATCTGCTAGAGTTGGGTCCTAGGATAAAGTGATGAGTAAGTGAAAGGGAGTTGGAAGCTGAAAACCTGTGGGACGCAGTAAAGATGGAGGCAGGAGCAGGTAGAGGCTGCATCATGTGCTCTGCTATAGAGCTGGGGTGAGACTGGGGAAATGGATTTGGAGGATAAGAGGGAAAAGTGAAGATCTGCAGTTAACATACCTGCATTCCTAGCTGGAGGTGAGGTTTTGTTCTTGATATCAGTGTTTCTCCTGAAATTCTCAGTCTGTCACCGTCTACAGTTTTAGTGACCTTAACCACTACTTGGTTTAAGTATAACTTCTTTTATGGGAAATAAAAAGGGGGTAAAGTTAATGGAAACAAATGGAAGTTCGTAGCCATTTAGGAAATATTTTGCCTTCTATTGAATTTCAGAAGTCCATCTTATTTATTTATTGTTTATAATCTAGGTCTTTTAGTTATTTATTTTTTGCATGAAGCCATAAATTCACGGGAATGTACTCCAGCTGTTCTTGTCCTCATAAAGCGTGTTTCTTTGGGTGAGGCAGGCTGACGCTTTAGGTGAACACTTTCTGTTTGGATTTTTTTCTACTTATCATTTCCTTTCTATTTTAGGGAGCCATCTCTGCTCTTAGCATTCTCAATATGGTCAATCTGCACATTCATTCTCTTGGCAAGAATCTTGCTCTTACTTGCCTGTTTCTTCTGGTGTTCACATCATGTTGAGTGATGTTGTAGATGCTTCTAGTTGTAACTTGGTAATATTTAGGTGGTGCTTCTTTTTGAATGGTGCCCATTTCCTCAATGGCTTCAATATCACCATTTTTGTAAACTCGCACATATATAGTCAACTGAAAAATTCTGTTTCCTAAGAGGCCTGGGGAACATAAAGTGGGTGCCTTTCCTCTTTCCTTTTGTGTTTGTTATTTTGGTGGATTACTAGAAGATGGTTACCATCCCTGATGGTGTGCATCTCTTAGTAAACAAATGTATAAAGTCTCACTTACTGGTAATGGAGTTTTATAATCCTTGATAATCTTACAACTTATCTTTATGCTCAGAGACCCATATTCTTTGTGTAGTCTTAAGTTAAAATTTAGGCTCAGTGATTTAACTGCAGGAAGCATCATGGCATGATAGTTTGGGGTCAGAATAACAAACCACCCTTTGCCTTTGCCACCACATATGCAGAGTCATTTATACAAGTCCCTTTTCAGCATCAATCTTTATTTTCCCCTTATTCATAAGGTAGGCAGACCAAAACAATATCTAGAACATTTGCATGCATGCTTCACTAAGTCCCAAACACTATGCTAAGTTCTGGTGACAAGAAGATTAATGTGATAAGATTAATGTGATATAGCTTGTTCCCTAAATAGGCTTATTATCTGGGGATAAATGTGGCAACCCAAACACATAATTCAATGCTGTTGAATCACATAATTTTGAGAAATGCTGAATGTACCTTCCCTGTGTTCCTTTCAGTCTCAGCTCTGGTTCTTGTCATAGCAGGGCAAAGAGTTCTATATGAACATATTGTTTACCCCATAGAATATGTTGAATATTGTGTCTTAAGTTAGTGTGCACTGTACTTCACATAGATCTATTAAGTAATTAGGTAGATAGGGCAGTCCACTTTCTAGGGTCATCATATATAATATCATCTCAAAGCAAAAGAACTATTTCCATTTAACGATGGAACACATAATCACAGCGCCCATTAGTTCTATATACTACAACATTTAAAATAGAAAGTCCATAAGGAAGCAGTGGCTGAGGTACAGGTGAAAAAGTACAGTGTGTACTGTTGGCTTTGTATTCCAAATATCCAATATGTGCTTTCCAAAGGCAAGCGTCTGAATCCAGTAAGGTTCAAATGTGTTGTCTTTCATCCTTGATTTTAGTGATCTCTTGAGGAATCTATGTTTCCTAACCCCAGACTTTGGGGACTTTCTGAATTACTCTATTTCCCAGTGACAGAATGAGAAGACAGAATAAAAATCCCACTGGACTTGAATTAGCAACTCTATCCCACCATTTCAGGTAACCCATAGTGTTAGGAGAACAGCTAAGAACAAAACCAGCAAAGATCAAAAAGGACACAAAACAGTGTGAGCAAGTGCTTGCTGCCATAGCCTGTGGCTGCAAGAACTTTCTGGAATACTTTCCCAGCTCCATTCTTTTTTCTTCTTTTTCTTAATGACAACAACAGTAATTGGCAAATGATTATTGCAAATATAGCCCTGAAAAGCAATGAACCTAAAGTTTAAACTCTTCAGGGCTACACCACCCATGCCAGGTGGAGTAAAAATAGTGTAAATGGATATTTAAGGAAGGAGACAATGGATGAGTTGACCAGTTAAAGCCGTAAAAACTTGATGTGCTCCATTAAAGCTTGCATGTTGAACATTTGTAGAGATTGGGACCAAGTACCGCTTTCAAAGCTCATGGACTTGGTGTGATGTTAGCATGAATGAGTATGAGAGGTAGAAAAGGAGAACATCTTCATCTAGCCTCTTTGTTTCGACCTTACTCTGAACATAGCTTCCGGACATGGCGCCTTCAAAGTGTCGGACTTCACAGGGCAATGTCTGCATTCTGTTCTTGCATTGCAAGTACAAGGCTGTAAACCGGAACAGGAGCTGACCCACAGGTGTACCTTAAATAATACTAGGGTTGGGAAGGGCATGTAGCAAATTATGCCTGCTTTTGTCTTTCCAGTATTAAGTGGGAGATCAAAGAATCATTCTAGAGTATTTTCAAAATATAATGGGCTTATTTAAAGGTGCTTATTGGTTCTCATCCTTCGTGTCCTACTCTGCTCATCGTGCCCACTTACTCCAGATCCTGTGAGCATCTTCACCACATGAATTCTTGACAGAGTTTGGCTTCTTATTCAAAATTAACTATGCCACTGTAGTTAATAACAAGACTGAACAGTCCTCATCACTATCTCAGTGACTCATTTATTAACTATTAACCCATAATAGAAGGGACACTTTCTGTGAGCATACTTAATGGCTGCTTTGTCATTACATGTAATATTGCCCACCCATAGAGGAAACTATGAAATGTTTGCTAAATGAATGAATGCATTGTCAGTTTGGAGAAAACAACCTGAGAAAAAAGGCCTTTATCCTTTATTGATTGTTTACTGAGTAGAATCTTTATACATTTATCACATAAAAGATGTCATGAGTCATTATCCTAACATGTGTGGTCAAAGAAGGAGCCAGAACCAGAGCATGAAGGGGCTAGATAACCAGGAGGGCACAACCACAACTGTGTTCAAACACTATTTCAGATTGGAGAGAAAAACTGACAATCCAGAGAACACCCAGCATACTAGACATGGTTCAGTACCTTTCCTGTTCCTGTCACATACTATTTTTCTGTGCTTTTGCTGTCCGTGATATTCTGTTATCAGCTACAAGCCTAGAAAATTCTATGAACAGACAATTCAAAAGTTCTAGACCCTGTGCTATTTTAAGTAGGATGAAAAACATCTCTTGCAATCATCTCTACTACACATGGAAGCAAATCATGTCTTTGTTTCAGCACAGCGGCACTGTGAATTCATAGGTCAGAACAAAGCCATAACCAGTGAGCAGCAACCTCCCATGAGCTCCGAGACATAAACATGGGGCTAACAGAAATGGCAGTAACTCATGGTTTCTGAATGCCGGGCTACCAAAATTAATTTCATATAAAATGTGTAAGGAATCCAAGGTATTTCCGGTGGTGCTTGCCTATGTTTCATCGTGTTATTTCACTGTAGCCTACATTCTGAATATGCACATGCATTCGTTAGGCCATGCATACAGGCCTGCCAGGAACACCAACAAATGTTGCTGGAAACAATTTGACTTATATTTGAGACTATTACCCACATTATGAGTTGAAGTATTTTCACAAACATTGTACTTTCTTTCCTCTTATAGAAACATAATGATTTCATTAAAAAAAAAAGACTTTCAGTATTTTCCTACCACCATTCCTTTGTATGTATCAAGTTAGTATGGCTTTGGATTATGTTGGGTATGTTTGGCTTTTAAAATTGTCATTCTAGTCACTAGTTTGAATTTAATGAAAACTGTTAAATTGATTTTTATTTTGGATTCAGATATTATTCCCAACAATTTCAGAAAACGGCCATTGACTTACTTCTGCCATTTTATACTTTTATTTGTACAAAGCAGTGTTCTTAGCATTAGTGGTTTTAAAATTAAAGTATTGAAAAATGTCGATTCTCTGTGCCCTACAGTATCAAATAGCAATTATGCAGCCAAGATGAAAGGTTCTGTTTTTTCTTTTTCAAGGCCAGATCTCAAGCATCCCAAGTGGCCTTGAGCTTTCTATGTCACTGATGATAACTTGGGCTCCTGATCCCCCTGCTTCCACACCCTAAGTTCTGGAATTACAAGTGTAGACTGTCACACTCTTTTTTTTTTTTTTTTTTAATGGAGTGCTGGGGATGAGACCCAGGACTTCATGTAAGGTTCTCCACTAAGCCCTCTACCAAACAAGCTACAGTACCAGTTTGAACAGTCAACTCTTTACATGGGGAAAGCAAGCTCATCTATTTCATTAGTGTCCAAACTTCTATCGTTTTTGACAAATAGTAAAATCATACGTACGAAATAATTGCTTTGAAACTAATTTCTTTATGATCCGTTACCAGTAAACATTCCAACTGTACGCTTATTTTATTTCCCTGTATACGCAAGGTATGCCACATTTCCCCAGGCATAAAGGAGCCATAAGTGAAGGAGATTAAGAAGCCCTGCACAGACATCTTAGCCACCAGATTTAGTGTCATGGTGGGTGGGGCCTGTGTTCAGGCAGCCCTCATTTTACCCAGCAAAAGCTGCAAAGTGTAAGAGCAGAGTGGTGAGACCGACAATTTGCAAACACCAAAGGGAAGTCAAAGCACAGTTCCTTTAAATGAAAACATGGAAACACCTGACTTCATACGGAAAAGAAAACTTTTATATGACGAAGTTGCCAAGACATATAGTACATCAAGATATTCTGAGAGAAAATGCATTCATGTAACTTTTGTGGCGGTATATGGTTATGACGTCTATGTTATTATTACTTCTTTTTAGGCTCTTCATAATTTTATGAACTCGGCGAAGCCATAACTACATCTGCACAGGAATACCACAGATAACCATGTACTTAGATACTGTCCATGGCTTTAGGCATGCATGGGGTCTCTTGAAATACATTCCTCCCCTAGGTAAACTGCAATCACTGTACTCAGAATTTAGACTCAGCTCCTCCAAAACTGACTCATTTTCTTAGGGAAGAAAACCTGTTCTTTGTGTTGATGCATCTTTCATGTACTAAATTGTATAGCAAGGAAGAGTGAGACTAACTCCTATAAAGGTGCCTGACACAGTGACACGCAAAGGTTTGTCAAACACGTGATCTGTGGGCTGGCATTTGAGTCCTTCTGTCAACGTGGGATTACTTTTTTTTGTTGTTTGTTTTCTGTTTCAAAGCATCATTTAAATTCAAGTAGATGCCTCAAAGAAAAGACTCTTACACTCCTTCTATACCAATGCAAATAATTATTGTAATTAGAAAATTAGTGTTAGGGCAGAAGCAGCAGTTCTGGGAGTCCCAACAGAGTGAGCTCAGCCCCCAGCCCCCAACATGCCAATTAAAGAGAAGAGTGATAGTGGAAAGCAGAGAAAGACAAGTTAATTAATGTGGCACATTCGGAGGACTCCGAGCCTGTAAGAATTGTCATGAGTTTAAACAGAGGAAGAATTAGGGCAGAGGAAAAGAGGTTTGCATAATTAAGCAGTGTTGGACCAAGTGGGATGGATTGATTGCGATTCCAATTCTGGTTCTGCCAAAAGATTCCTCATGGCTTGATGGGGTTGAGCTCGTTCCCATATTAAGATTTCTCCTGCTCATCATTGCAGATAACTACCCTCATGTGGGGTGATGTCAAATGCCAGACATGGCTTGTTTTGAAATCTAAGGAGACAGCAGATTTATAACAATGACTAGAGACCTTTGGTTCTGTTTTGAAGGTTTGGGACAGGACATTGAAAAACCAAGGGTAAGATCCCTCCAACTAGCCTCATCTTTGTGCCTGTAGCCTGAAGGGAGATGAGATAGGCTTTTCCCATAGGCACCCTTAGAAAATTGACTTACTTGTGAGCAAGGGTAATCCTGGGGCTGATCTACAGTTCAGGAGAAATATACAAACTAAGGCTTTTTTCTTCCTTAAGGACCAAGAGAGGACTCTGCTCTTTAGCAAAAGTAGTTTCTAAGTGTCCCTTTTCAAATTTACAACTCAAAAGTGAGGAGTTAATCTAATTGCCTGACTTTTTTAAAACTATTTTTTACTTTATTACAATGTATTCAGTTTGTATCCTAGCTGTAGCTGGTTCCCTCCTCCCCTCCCAGTTCCACCCTCCTCTGCCCTTTCCCCAGTCCACTGATAGGGGAGGTCCTCCTCCCCTTCCATCTGACCCTAGCCTATCAGGTCTCGTCAGGACTGTCTGCATTGTCTTCCTCTGTGGCTTGGTAAGGCTGCTCCCCCCTCAGGGGGAGGTGATCAAAGAGTAATTGTCTGACTTTCAAGAAGAGCTTTCAAACTGTCTAGTATTTAGAGAAGAAAGCTGCTATAATCTGGTCAGTTTGTCTGGGCAGCTAACCAGTTCCCACACTCCCTTCCCAAGGGATTCCTTCTTCTGTTACTCAAGTCTTCCAGTTTTTGTTTGTTTGTTTGTTTGTTTGTTTGTTTGTTTTTAAGTGCTAATGCTAGGAAGTAGACTGGAGATGGTAAGTTCCCAGGTTTTCTGTTCATGCAGGAGACCTCGGCCTTGCATACATAATTACACAGAATCTACTTGTAAGTGGGTTCTGTTCACATGGCCAGTGGCTAGTGGCTTCTGCTGAGCCTTGGCCACAAGGAAAGATAACATCCATGTCATTAGTGGCCTGGGTTAACACAGATAGAGACCATCATGTAGATCTTTTTATGACTGAGTGATTGCCTACAACTTTTTGCCCTCATGCATAAAGACATCTTAACACACACACACACACACACACACACACACACACACACAATAAATTGGTTTGACTACCACAAAGCTTTATTTCAGCAGTTTCCCAAGGCCATTCTGGGGTTATAAAAACCTGAATAAACTGCATTGAGAAGAACAAAAAAAAAGAAAAAGATCAGAAAGAAGGAGAGGAGGACCTCCCCTATCAGTGGACTTGGGGAGAGGCATGCATGCAGAAAGGGGGGGAGGGTGGGACCAGGAGGGGAGAAGGGAGGGGCTTATGGGGGGGATACAAAAGGAATAAAGTGTAATTAATAAAACTTAAATAAAAAATTTAAAAAAAAACCTTACGTAGAAAACTTCCTACAATAAGCTGTAAACGTTCTGATTTTACAAATGAAAGGAAGCTCATCTCTTGGGGTCTCTCCCAACTGCTACACACACACCATCACCACATGCCAAGCCAGCTCTTTCTGGGCTCTCATATTTATATTCTCCAGAACCCTAGACCTCGGCCCTCTCTGTGCTACATGTGGAAGGCCCTTATCAGCTGGCAAAGGTCACACCCCGCATGTGACAGTTAATAGCTGTGGACACACTACAGCCCAACTAAAACCCCACACTTGGGATTAAAACACTAACGTATTTACATAACATAACTGAGTTTACAAAGAACCTAAAACCTCCATTACCCTGCACCCTCCCACATCTTACCACTCTGACCCACCCCAGGCTGCCTGAGCTTCACATGACAAGCTTTCTCTCACTTGGAGTCTTTGCACAGGCTGCTTGCTCTCTCTTCCCGAAATACACATTAAGGAATAACTCCTAATAACCCCAGTTCCAAAGGGCCAGTTCTGAGTGTTCAGATCTCTCATCTCTGAAATGAGCCCTCTCTCAACAGGAAGGACGATTTTTGCCTCAAACAAACATGTCTTTTTTTTTTTTTTTTTTTTTTTTTTGGTAAGTATTTAATGACAGAGACAATTGAACAAACCAAACATTAACCAGAAACAAGTTCTGGAGACATTCTAGGTGCTAAACTGTGTTTTGTTTTCTTCTGGTTCCTAGAGGGAGATATCAGCAAGCCAGGAATTCATCAAGTTCACACCACTTGGTAAACAGCTGCTGTGCTGGCCCAAGGGTTTCCCATAACAGTTACCTTCGGAAACTCATCTGCACAGCCTGGTGAAGGCTGGCCTGGCAGTGGATTTTAGAACCATGCCCTAGAGATCCTAGGTAAGACCATCCTAACTCACCCTCCTATCACCTGCTGCTAGCATAGTTGTGAGAAAGGTTTTTTGTTTGTTTGTTTGTTTGTTTTGTTTTGTTTTTTCAGTCAGGCAAGCATAAGAGACCAGTTAGTACCTTGAGACCTGATTTGGTTTGGGGGTGTTCACATTGTCTCTCTCTAGCAATAATACGCTTAGCAACTTACTTTCTTCACCTGTACATAGTACCTATACACCTTTCTCCAAAACAACACACCTAGAAACCTCTAACCCCCCCCCTTTCCAGCTGTGTCAGGCTCCATGGACTTCCATCTCTGAACGATGAAATTCTCCTTCCCTTGTAATATTCAAATTTAGACAAATTCTATTCAAAAACATCCCCAGTGTGTCCAGGTTTGAAGAATAGCAGCCGGTCTGACCTGAGTGGGTATTGGTACATGCACGGTAAGGTAAACTTGTGCCCTCCAGCAAACTTTTAGGGAGAGTCCCCTATTTATCATCTTATAGCTATGCATAATTGAATGTGCGTGTCATTGGAATGGGATATGTCATGGGAAAGAAAATGTGCATTAGGAAAAAAAATGAATGTATGACCTAATACATCAATCAAAATACAGAGCCACCCTCACTACACTTCTTAGTAATCAATTCCTCTTTCTCTTGATACCCATAAAAGAAAGCATTGAACAATAGCCAGACCCTTGAGTACTCTCACTGTTGTGGTCCACTGTCATTTTTGACAGTGAATCACTCTTTAATCAGTACTATTGCTTTGCTCCAAACTTACTTTGCTTCTTTGTAAATCTGTGTGAGACCTTGTTTTCAGTTCTTTGAATGAGAGCCAATAACTTGAAAGCACTTGGCCCAGACCCTGACCACCAGTAACATTTCTACAAGTCACCAAATTCACCCAGGTTCTGAAATAGCAATGGCAATGATTCTGTGTCAATAATACAATAATAACTGACAATGAAACAAATCTAAGTGTGACTGAAAATCAAATCTGCACTTAGGAAAAAGATCAATAGAGCATTATTCCCTGAACCAAAAGGATCTAAGAGTCCTGCTAAAATTGTCAAGGAAAGACAACTAAGATTAGGAAAATGAATGCTTTAAATGCACCGCTTAAAGTGGTTTAATTGAAATCATCAAACAGAGTAAATGCCTTTCATCATAAACCTCTTATTTACTGCAACCGTTCACATGTGTAGGTGTGGAAACACATTTTGGTTCAGTATTTAATAACTTGTCAAATGCATATTGAGCTTTTGTGAATTTGGATGCATCTAGCATATGCAGGAGAAAATGATGATAGAGACTATTCAATGGGGGCAGTCTCATGGTGGGATTTATTGGCATCATTAAAGCTAGTGATGAAAGATGGGTGGAGACAAGAGGAAAGACAAACAGATTATGAAGATGCTGAGACACACAATAATGCCTCTGACTGTGGGAGATGTTCACTAGATAATATCATTTCTATTATTATGTAACTTATGAGATGCAAGAAATATGTAACAAACTGAAGAAATAAATAAAATTCAACCATGGCACATACACAGGAAAGTGAATCTGTAAATGAATGTTCTCAGATCCACATTTTTTTTGAATTTTTATCTCTGTAGATTTTTCTCTATTGAATATTTCATATGAAGGCAATTGTATAATATTTGGCTTTTATGACAGGCTTCTTTACCTTAGCATGAGAATTTCAAGATTCCTTGGCACTGTAGCAAATGTTAGCATTTCATTAATTTTTTTAATTTTTATTTTTTCTTCACAAATTATTCATTATATATGGTGATTGAAGCCTCCTCCCCCAAGTTCTCCAGTCCCACCCTCCATCTGTCTTCCCCTCATTCCCTTCCCCTAGTCCACTGAAGGGGGGAGTTCATTATTGCCATCTGCCCATAGCTTGTTAAGTCTCACCAGGACTGCTTTGATCCCCTTCCACTGTGGCCTGGCAAGGCTGCATCATCAGGAGCAAGTGATCAGAGAGCAATAAAGTGAGTTCATGACAGAGGCAGCCCCTGATCCCCCTCACTCAGAGATCCACATGGAGACTGAGTTGCCAATTGGCCACATCTGAGCAGGCAGCCTAGGTCCTCTCTAAGTAAGGTCCTCTGTTGGTGCATCAATCTGTGCAGGACCCCCTGGGCTCAGATCTTTCAGTATTGTTGGACTCCTTGTGGGGCTCCTGGCCCCTCCATGTCCTTCCACATCTGTTTAAATGGAATCAATCCTGGCACTGGTAGGAGGGCAAGCAGGATGGTGAATGAAATAAAAGCATTCTTAGGGCCTCAAAAAAAGTGAAATAGTCTGTGAAGTATTGTGACTCAGAGCACAGTGGCCGTCAGTCCCATGAAGAGTTGCTGGGATCCTGCTCGGTGGGACATTGTATTCAGCAGTGAGGGCTATAGAGACCCCCGCAGCCCATTAAGACCCACAATCAGGAGAGTGGATGGAGAGTCACAGAGTCCCAGATTATTATAATCTATTTCAGTCAGCAAGGAGTGCTGTGGAGACGTAGAAATGGGTCAGCCAATTAAGATCAAGAAACACTAAGCACAAGATATATTCTGAGAATAAACAGAGACAAATGATGAGAGGCACTTTTAATCAGAGAAGACAATGTATGATTTGAAGATGTAAAATCACTTTCATGGAGTGATAGCAAACTAACCAGCCACATATAAAAACCTCCACAAGTCGGGAGAGTCTAAAGAAACATCTTTATTATTGTTCCTATCATAAGAAACAAGTCAAGGTGAGTGTATAGTCAGGGCTCTCTAGAGGGAAAGAACTGATAAGATTAATATATACTAAATGGTGATGTATTAAATGGACCTACGTAATATGGTTTGTGTGGCCCAGAAATGGCTGCCTTCACACTAAGAGGCTTAGAACTAGGTGGCTGCTCAGTCCACAAGGCTAGGTTCCAATCTGACTCTGAAAGTCTGGAGGATTCTGGAGATCCATTCATCTTCAGTATATGATGGAAGTCAGTGAAGGATGGAGGCAACGGCTGTAAACCCAGGGCAGCAGAAGCCAATAGGGTAGAATGCGTTTACGAGCAAGGAGTGCAGGCAGGCAGGCAGGCAGCAAAAGCTTTTCCCTCTGACTCATATCGGCCAGAACGAACTGTGATCTTCCCATTTCAATTAACATAATCGAGGTAGTGCCTCACAAGTGTGCCCCCAAACTAACCTAATCTGGATAATCCCCTTACAGATATGCCCAGAAGCTGATGTAATCTAGGTCATCACTTACAGATATACCTGAAAGCAGACCTAATCTGGATAATCCTTCTCAGATGTGCCCAGAGGTTGACATAATCT
Source organism: Meriones unguiculatus (assembly GCF_030254825.1). Classification (NCBI taxonomy): domain Eukaryota; kingdom Metazoa; phylum Chordata; class Mammalia; order Rodentia; family Muridae; genus Meriones; species Meriones unguiculatus. Next base: position 32,205,129 of record NC_083349.1, read on the forward strand.
AGATCATCACTTACAGGTGTGCCCAGAGGCTAACCTACTCTAGATAATTCTCCACAGATGTACCCAGAGTCTGAGGTAATCTAGATAATTCCTATGGATGAACTCAGAGCCTTCTCGCCTAATCTAGGTAATTCCTCACAGATGTGCCTGGAGGCTCAGCTCATGTGTGATTCTAGACACTCCCAAGTTAAAAACCAAAATTAAACATAGAGTGAGTTCCAGAATATTTCTATAACATTTAGCAGCACTGATATAGAATTAGGAGTAAAAGAAAACTAAATGGGAGTAAAAGTGAACACTAGACAGAAAGCAGGACAGACAGCAACAGTTAGAGAGAAGAGTCCACCTGAGCCTAGGAGGCAAGCTTTGTGTTCTGTGGATAGCGGAGCCAGAAAAGTAAGGCTGCCCAGGATTTTTGGAGCCTAGAATACCATGAGTGAGTCCCAGACACTGGACACTCAGTTTTTTTATGCTGCTGGATGTTGGTTTTGCTTTAATCTGATTATATCTGTCCTTTTATTTTTACCTCTTGAAATAAGAAAGAACTCACCCTTTTTAAAACAAATAAGGAAACAACAACAAAATTTATTCACTTGATATTCTGGCTGTAGCCTCCTCGCTCATCTCCTCCTGGTCCCACCATCCCTCCTTCTTCCTCCTCTATCCCTCTACCCTAGTCCACTGATAGGGGAAGTCCTCCTCCCCTACTGACCCTAGCCTATCAGGTCCCATCAGGACTACCTAGATCCTCTTCCTCTGTGGGCTGCTAAGTCACTCCATCCAGAAGTGATCAAGGAGCAGGCAACTAAGTTCATGTCAGAAATAGCCCATGCTCCCCTTACTAGGAAAGCCCACTTGGAGACTGAGCTGCATATGGCCTACATCTGAGCAGGGTGTCTAGGTCCTCTCCAGGCGTGGTCCTTGGTTGGTGCATTAGTCTCTGCAGGAGCAGGACCCCTGGGTTCAGAACTTTTGGCTCTTTTGGTCTCCCCTAAAGTCCTTCTTGTTGTTTAGCTTCTTTAAGACTATAGATTTTAGAATGTTTATCCTATATTATATAGCTAATATCCACTTATAAGTGAGTATAAACCATGCCTGTCTTTCTTCTTGTGGATTACCTCACTCAAGATGATCTTTTCTAGTTCCATTCATTTGCCTGCAAATCTCATGATTTCCTTGTTTTTAATTGCTGAGTAGTATTCCGATGTGTAAATGGATGTTATCCGCAAAGACTATCAAACTCAATTGGGGGTCTGCCGAATAAGCATTTTGGGGGAACATACACAGACCACAATACTATGTACAAGACAATCATTTACCTCAGGCAGTTCAACTTAGACAATGGATCTAGACAGCTGAGTACTACATGACCTGGAGCAAGAAAGCTAAGCTCCTTGCTCCTTTGGTTTCTTCAGCTGTAAAGTGGCGTAAGTATAGAGGCCTTAGAGAGAGTAAATGAACTGAGTTACTAAAAGTTGTTAGAAAGCTCCATGGCAATGTAAGAACTCGTAAGTGAAAACCCTTCGTTATCTGATTTCACCAATGGGAAATTAAGACAGTGATGTCTCCTGTTTGTCGCCCTCAGTGCGTCACAGATAGTCTGTGTTGTTAGAATTCTTTGCATGTGGTGACTCAATTGTTCATTTGCACTCGCTGTAAATCAAGACTCTTGAGGAAAGCGCATGTTTTCTAGTCAGCATGCAGAGAATACTACTTGGGCATTCACACTTTTGAATGCTCTTACCTGTATTTTAGCCGAAGCAGAGACCTCACCTTGTAGAACCCCTATTCACCGGGAGGCACACAAAACAAGCGAACCAAATTTTATAGGGTGTTAGGGTCTCAGACAAGTTTGGACATCTTGTGTTGCTAATTGTCTTTGTGCTAGGCATCTCACAAGAGGTGTTCCTTTTTCCTCTGTATGGCTCATTAAATCCAGCACAAATTATGGGGCCCAAAGGCCTCACGCTTTTCATAGTGTCAGGAGAATCTGATCGCTTTACAGTCCATAAGTTTTGAAGATTTTAAATTGAAGTTGGTCCTGCTGGGGGAAAAATCCCTCCAAAGGAGTCTGATAGCACACTTTGGCTGCAGGACACGTGTGAACACAAAGAACACACTTGTTTTCCACCTTAAAGAGCATCTGTCTGGGGATTTTTGCTGCAATCTCTCCAATATATCACTAAAATACCCATGAAGAAACAGCACAAGATAAAAGTTCACACCTCCCAGAAATGAGGACTGATAGAAAACTTAAATTACTTAAGTCTGGAAATTCTATCAACTACTCATCTCCAGGTGCTAGAGTAGGAAAAATATACTTGTAACTTCACGTGCCGTGTTTTATGAAATCCAAAACAAATAGGGTAGGAAGTATTTTACCTCTCCTCACTGTCTGCTTTCTGTCAAAGGAAAAAAAAATAAAGTAGACAATCCTCTACTTTTGGAAGTAGTATTTCTACCTCCATCCCAACACACACACACACACACACACACACACACACACACACACACCATACACACCAGTGTTTTTATATTCGTCTGTCTCAATCTGCTTACTAGGGTTGTGATAAAACACTGACAAAAGTAGCATGGGGGGGTGAGGAAAGGGTTTATTTAGCTTACATAACCTAGGTCTCAGTCCATTAAGAGAAGCCAAGGCAAGAATTCAAGTTAGGAACCTGGAAGCAAGAACTGAATCAGAGACCATGGAGGGGTGTTGCTTGCTGACTTGCTTCCCATGGGCTTCTTTAATCTGCTTTCTTATACAACCCAGGATCACCTGTCAGACCGACAAAAGACTAACCAGGACAATTGTCTCCTCGTTAAATTGACACATTAATAAATCACTATTAAACCATAACTTTTTATATGTCTAAGATCTTATATTAATATCAATATGATGATATAAACTGTAACTTTAAAACCCCTACAAGTCTCTTTAAAATATCTCTCAACTGTGGGCTCCTATAAAATAAAAATAAATAAATTAAGTACCTTTGTAGTCTAGGAGGAAAGAACCAATCAGATGAAATCAAGGCTAAGCCACTCAGGAACCTCAACCCACGGGTGGCAGCACATTGGACTGGACCCTCCAGCTACACTACTCCCAGGCATATATCCAAAAGAGGCTCAAGTACACAACAAGGACATTGGCTTAACCATGTTTGTAGCAGCTTTATTTGTAATAGCCAGGATCTGGAAACAACCCAGATGTCCCTCAACTGAAGAATGGATACAGACGTTGTGGTACATCTACACAATGGAATCTTACTCAGCAATGAAAAACAAGGAAATCATGAAATTTGCAGGTAAGTGGTGAGAACTGGAATAAGATCATCATGGAGATGGCCTGGAACCCCTGCACAAAGGTAGCCTATGGCATTTTAGTGTCCAAGTGGGTTCCTTAGTAATGGGGACAGGGACTGTCTCTGACAGGAACTGATTGGCCTGCTCTTTGATCATCTCCCCCTGATGGGGAGCAGCCTTACCAGGCCACTCCTGATGAGTCCTGATAGACTAGGATCAGAGGGACAGGGAGGAGGATCTCCCTTTATCAGTGGACTGGGGGAGAGGTGCTTGTCAGGAAGAAGGAGGGAGGGTGTGGGATTGGGATGGGAGGAGGGAGGGAGCTACAGGCGGCTGCAAAGTGAATAAACTGTAATTAATAAAAATAAATTAAAAAAAGAAAATACTCCCCAGGCAGTCTTATGGAGGCATTTTCTTAATTAAGAATCTCTCTTCCCTGATGATCCTAGCTTGTGTCACATTGACACAAATTAACCAGGACTAAGTCCAACTTCCAATGTATGTTAGTTAATAGAGGAAGGAGACCAAGTCAAAGATTTATGGAAGGGAACCAACTCCTAATAATATCACATTATTCCTTGAGTGCAACTATGGCTGAAGTTTGACTCATCTTGGATTTTCTTAGTTGTGAGCATCAGTATATTTTCATTATTGTTTCTTTTCATCTAGTTATAGTCACTGTGTCAAAGGTAAAAGCAATGCATTGTATTGTTATTCTAGTTTTAACATTAGTGATTCACAGGTACATTCTACTCAATATTAAAAAGTTAATGCCAATATTTTTCAAATTATTCTTAAAAAGACAAATGGACAACCACTTTCTCATCATTCTGTAGATTACTAAGCTATAGCTATGATTAGCAAAATTAAGAAAAACTATCACAAGGAAATAAAATACAAACTAATGTTCCTTATGAATATGTATCTGGTAATCACTATCAAAACCCTAGCCTTTAAAATACATATAATGTTGAAAGACAAGCATCATGATCAGGTGACTTTAGTCTAGAACTGCAAGGACAGTGCAATATCAGAGTTCTTTCAATGTACTGTATCATAATCACAGAAAAAAGAAGTCCTCTGTTAAAGCACTGTGATGATTCCCCTGCAGACTTTACAGGAGGCAGGGGGAGGTGAGAATGAAAGTCACCTCAGCCTGATCTTATGCTAACACACAGATGTTGGACCAGGACTTCTAGAGTCTGGTCCAGATCACTTTATGTTAGTCATATTTAAGCACAACACAATTTTGTCAAAAAGTATTCAGATAACAATGAACTCAGACCCAACACAATTAAAGTGCACAACAATTTAAAGATATGTTTACACTGAGATTCTTTGCAAAATACATCTGGCTTCTTTCACAATAATGGGTACTGTTGACTCATAGTGCCCAAGATTTAGGGTCTAGGAAGCTTAACCAAGATAAATATGATGCCTGTGAAGTCAGGATTGCTCTGGCCCTAAGATAACATAGAAGTCACTTAGGCTGTTGTAAATCACAAGTGACATCACTCAAAGAATCAGATTTATAGCCTAAAAGTAATACTCAAGGTTTTAAGGGGAAAAGGTTAGAGATAAATAAATTCTGGGGGATATGGACAGAGCATGTATCATCAGACAACAAAGGATCTCCAGGTTGTAAAACTACATCATTCCTGGTGCCTACTTTGTATCCTACCATTTATTTATTGGTGTCTGTGTGTGTGTGTGTCACAGGATGCATGTGAAGGCCATATGACAACTTGCAGTAGTCATTTCTCTCTTTCTACTCTGTGGGCCCTGGAGAATCAGATTTGGTAGAAAGCACCTTTACCCACTGAACCTTCTCTCTAGCCCTTAAACAGTCATTGCATAAAATATATATACCAATGGTCAATAATCACATGAAAAGATGCTGAAGGTATTTGGTCACTGGGGAAATGCAAAGCAAGGTCACTCAGAATCACTACATCATATTCATTGGATGGCAATATTTTAGAAATAATAACAACAACAACAACAAAGCCAGCTCTCCTTGACACATACATTTTCAAGTGTTAAGTGAGGTTGTGGAAAAATTACATTGCTGGTGTAAATGTAAATTGATGCATTCATGTGGCAAATACTTTGACCTTTCCTCAAAAAGTTAAACAGGGTTTATTTCCAAGAGGGCAGAAATTGTGTTCCTCAAAATGATTGTTCACAGCATCATTATTCACAGTAGTCAAAAATGTAAACAATTCAGTGGCAGTCAATTGATAACTGGAAAGAATAAGGTATCAATACATGCCACAAGGCAAATGAATTGTGGGAGCATTATGTTATATGAAGGAAGGAAAGCACATGAGGTCATGAACTGAATAATTCCACTTCTATGAAATGTCTAGAATAGGTAAAACCGTAGAAACAGAAGGACGATCAGTGGTTGTCAGTGGTTGGGGTAGGAGACAAATACCTAACCCTTCTGTGCTTATTCTTTGGGGTAATTAAAATAATCTGGAAGTAGGAAGTAGTGATGGTCGCACCACGTTGTGAATAAAAATAAATGGCCATTTATTAGCTATTGTTTTAATTTGATATAGTTTTCTTAGTGCCATTTAAAATGGTTAATGTTGTGGGTTATATTGTAGTTTGAATAGAAATATCCCTCATAGATGCATATGTTTAAATGCTTGGCACTTAGTTGGTGGAATTATTTGGGAAGGATTAAGAAGCACTGCTTTGTTGGAGGAGATGGAGGAGGTATGTCACTGGGGGCAGGCTTTGAGGTTTCAAAGACTCACACTATCCCCATCAGCTGTTTCTGTTTCCTGCTTACTGTTGAGATGTGCACTCTCTCTCAGCTACTCCTCTCCCCATGCCTTTGCTGTGCCATCATGGGCCCTAGCCCTCTGAAACCATACACGCACACTTAAATACTCTCTTTTATGAGTTGCCTTGGTTATAGCATTTTTACCACAGCAGTAAAAAATTAACTAATGCAGGTTACATATGTGAATTTCACATCAATGAAAAAGAAAACTGAACCTTGTTTCCTGTTAAGAACAAATAAAAGTGACATTCAAATCAAAACAGTGGTAACAATGTAGTAATAATCCTCAAAAGAAATGGGCAGACACTACCGTATTTATGCACAGTGTCTTTCTGGGGGGACCTGTCCACCAGAAGCACTGTCAGCTGCTGGACTTTCTCTCTTTGTCACTGTAGTAAACCTGAGTGTTGCTCATCCCAGGCAGGATTTGTAAGATATTTTCTGGAGCTCTTCCCATACTGACACAAAAGATGAGTTAATACTGAGGGAAAGAAAAACATTTCCAGAATTATAGTTCTAAAGATAATCTCCTTCCAGAGTACATAAATTTCAGACATGTGTAGCATTGAGAATAAATTCATGGAGATAAATCCGGAGTATTCCTCAGTGGCTGACGAGCGCTGTGGGAAGTGGTGGCTGTGACATGCCACACCCTCACAGAGAGAAAGGATGCTCTTTTCCCAGCAGTGATCTCCATTAGTCCTAGGTCCAGCTGATCTCTCCCAGTCATAAGAAATTAAGATGCTTTAGAGGCAAACAGTGCCTACAAATGATCTCTGAATACATACAATCTTCCTTCTACTAAATCTCCCTAAATGTCATATTTTTCATAAAATAATTGTATGTTTTGGTTGAGAATGATACTGAGTTAGGAAACCCCGTTGCTTCCCTGGTTTGTGCAGGAGTTCTTTCTGGGCTGGTTTCACTTAGGAAAATAAGGCTTTGGGAACTTGCATCGTTCTACTGGATATTTATTGTCTCGTCTGGTAAAATTTGAGTGACCAGAAGTTCTCTTTTGAGTTGTTAAGGCACCACCACCAACAGCTTGAATTAGGACAGAGAAACTCTTTATCATTTTAGAAAACAGCAAATGGGGGGGGGGAATCTATGAAAAGACATTAGATAACCAAAGAGATGAAGGCCATGTTCCTCTGGTGCTGTGACTCTCATATGTAAAATGTAAATAAACAAGGAATTGCAGAGTATAATAGGTTAAGGTTATAAAGCATATGTCAGGAAATGTATGTGACTATGTGACTTGTCCAACATCATATAGCCAAGGGTGGCAGGACAGAACTTAAACTGGTATTTTTAAATAAGTTTAGAATGTTATAGAACTCTTTTATAAGAAAATACCACCTCATATGTTTCAATGGTTACAGTCTGAACCATCTTTGCTGGAACATGGACTAGATCAGAACCACATGCCATCTCATGTCCATATTCCCTAAGCATGTCAAATGTTGCATAAATATTATGGCAGAGATTACTTTTTGTTTTCACATAACTGTTATTTCTACGTACCTATGAGCTGCATGCTAACCCTTCATCATTTTTGAAATTAAAACTATACACATTTAGGGAGAAATATTAAAGTCACTATAATGTTTTATGTTTTTCACTCAAAATGCAAATGAGCACCGTTCAGTTCAGTCCATACCTATGACAAAGGGCAATTATGCACGTCTGTCCTTTGGTGTAGCAATGCAAATTTAGTCAAATATGTACAAGGTGAGCAGAGCTTGTCATCTGTAAAGTTGCAGAAGTGTGTGGCTCATTTTCCATGCTTCGTCCACATGTAAGCATTGTCTTTAACACTGTTACATCCTTAGCTAATTGTAGTAAAGGGTCCCCAGATGTGTCTCTTACACAGACTCATGGGATTTTTATCTAAAACTGATGCAGAGCTATTGCAGAGCTAGTCTCTGGCTGTCTCTGAACAGTAAGTCTTTGATGCTGTCTTGAATAGTAAGTTCACTTAACCCTAGTTTAAAATGTCTATGTTTCAAGTAGAGCTATGGGAGAAAGGTTTAACTATTGACTGAAACTCAACCACTAAACCACTACTTGCTGTACTTTGTGGCTTTTTTTTCCATTGATGAAACACACTTCATTGTCATGACTTCTCCCCCATGGATAGTGGTGGCTCATGCCTTTAATCCCACCACTCTGGATGCAGAGGCAGGTGGATCTGTGACTTTAAGGCAAGCCTGGTCTACAGACTGAGTTCACAGACAGCCAAGGCTATGCAGAGAAACCCTGTTTCAAAAAAACAGTACCAACCAATGAAAAAAAAACCCTCATAATTTTAGTACATTTGATTTATGTAGATTGCGTTTTAATAAATGAAATCACATAATAAACTAAGAGCCTTGGGAAAGCAACTTGAAAATAACAGAGTGGCACCCAATTCATTCACTGCAAAGACATAAAGAATAAGATAAAGGTTATCTTTTGGCTGTTAGAAGAAAGAAACCACTTTCCACATGATGGGATAAGTATTCCCCGCTATGAGAATACTAAAAGATTCAACCATCATTTCACTCATGTGGGACTTATGCTAGATTTGTAAATAATGCTAAAAATGTGTTTAACATGTGGGAGCTTCAAATCAGATCATAAAAAGCTGAAGAAAAAAAGTCCTGATGAAAGTTACCACAATCAGGTCGAAAAGAGTATACAGCCAGTCATTTTGTGCTCTGAAATCTTCTTTATCTTAGCTCTTTGGTGCTATGAATAAAATATATTTCTCATAATACGTAAGTTATTATCTACATTTTTCTAGGTAAATATTTATAGTAAAATACTGGCATTTGATTTCCCAGGGGCACTTGATTTTCTGGGAACATTCATCCAGGAAATCCACTGGGTGAAAGGTTTCCAAGCTGCCACTTGTGTGTAAGACAGTTAAGCATTAAACAGTTATAAATGTACAGTCTTATTCTTTTTATCTTACAGAAATTGTATCAGTGTAAAGAACTTATTTATTAATTACATTTTCTAATTGTGAAAGTGAAGCAGAGACCCAAGAATATTTTCAGTAAAAATAGCACAAGCTAAGAACAATCTCAGGTGTTGTACAGGATGATGAATAAGGAATAAATTTCACTCGGTGTTTATAGGAAGCATGAGAAAAATAATTTTGAGCTAGATTTTTGATACATACCTATAACCTCAACTTTTTAAGAGGCTAAAGCAGAAAGATGACAAATGCAAGGCCAACCTGAGCTACACAGAGTTGATGAACAGCCTAAACAATACAGCAAGTCTGTCTCAAAACAAATGATAAACATAGCTAGTGATGCTGAGCACTTGCCTTGCATGTGTAAGGCCCTGGGTTCGTGCCTGAGTTCTGTAATAAGGAAATAATTTGGTAAGTAAATAAATAAGTGAGATTTCTTAAAAAGGTGACTTAAAGAAAGACCTTCTTCCTTAGAAGGTGTGTAAGGGACAGAATGAAGGTGTAAGGATAAGATTAAGCAAAAGCACATTGCAGTAAGTACTTATAGGAGAAGCACAGTGCTTGCATTACTGAGGATTCCTACTCTCCTGGTTAACTTCCAGGCATTACTATCTTCCCTGACTTTCTGAACATCTTTTCGTGAGGTGGCTGTATGACATTTCCCCTATAGGTAGGGTTAGCTAAAGAGCTGTGGGATTCCTGTGTAGATTTGCCCATCTGCCTTACCTCTGAGTATTCTATGCCGCCTCTCACTGTTTTTGCCATAATTCAGCTTCATAAGTCTGTCAAAGAAGAGATGACCCTTTATTGACGGCCTTTTCTTTCCTCTCTTGCTGTTCCGTTTTCTTACAGTGATGCTAGGTATCCTAGAACTTGATTCTTGTCCTGGGGCTGTTTCCGGAGTAAATGAAATTGTGGCACTATAACTGTTCAAGAATGGATAACAAAAACCAGCTCAAAAGGACAAGGAAAGACAGTCCACACTGTGTGGGTATCACAGCTAGTAATACGGTAAGACATTCTATCTATAGTATTAGACAAACGATCATGCAAAATCAGAAGAAACATATTCCTTTTTCTTTGGATCTGTTAGACCATCGTTCCTCTCTGCTGCATCAGTCAGTGCTCAGAATTTGTTACTTCCCACTAGTTGAAAGACAAAGGATGGGGGTAGAAGGGAAAACACATTGTCCCTGTTTTCAACAAGGAACTAATTTGTAAAACAGTATTTCATTATTTAAAGGTGCTGTGCACATAGTGGTAGGTGTGCAATAAATATTTTAATTCCTCTTTCTAAAAATGATTTATTATGATTTCTAAGTTCTATCACAATGTTCCTTTTTTTTTTCTTTAGACTATGTTCCAACTTCATAAAATATGAACTGACAGATAAACACTTCCTGCTATGGGTACTTTCCTTAAGTGCTTCAGCAAGTGTCTTCCCTCTTTGTTAGGTTTGTTCAGCTTTCACTGTGCCTTCTCCAAAGGTTTGAATGCATAGTAATGCATGGTAAATACTAAATTAACATCCATTATAGCCATATATTTCCATCAAAAGCACTATCAAGTAACCTTCAGGAATTCTCCTTAGTCATCAAGGACAATAGTCGAGACCTCAACACCTAGTCTACAAATACCGATCGATTTCTTCACAAACTATTTTCTTTTTCTTCAGCTTTAAACAATTCTGAAATTCCTGTCATTTTTTTAACTCATGGAAGGGAATGCAAACAGTGAAAAGTACCTTTTGGATTCATTTTAAGGTGTTACAAGGCTGCAAGAAACTGCAAGCTTCCTTCTCATTGTGGGAGAAGCTGCAGCTGTGAGGACAGCTAAAGGCTTTCTTGGTAGGAGACTTTACATTTCCCCAGAAATGTTCACACTTAGGAGTATGAAAGGCTTGTCTGGTTTTAAAAATCAACATTTGCAAATGAAATGTATAGTAAGGATAGTGCTGAGAGAAGGCGAGGGCCATTGGAACACAAGCTGCTTTTGTTTCAGAAGTATCTGCCTCTCCTTCAATTCTAGACTATTGTCTTTGGTTTTGTTGTTGCTTTTGTTGTTTAGTTTTTAGAGGTAGTGCTTTGCTATAACCCAGGCTGGCCACCGACTTGCAGTTATCATGCGTTGGGCTCTGGATTGCTGAGATTGTAGGTGGTAACTGGAATAATAAATAGCCCTTCTCTATTATAAAGGCCATTTTCATAGCAATGCATGGAGACGGCCAAGGTTCCAGGCTGTTGCTCTGCATCCTGACGCCACACAGACAGACTCTGTCTGTCATCTTTAAAGAACAGAAGATACATGCTTTACTCTTCCATCTGGTTTTACTCACTTCGGAAAGGGGCTTTGGAATCACAGATGATGCTGTGGTACCTTCCCCTCCTTCATTATTTCTGGACATCATTAAAGTCAAACACACAAACATTTTCTGTTCTAACCTGTTCTCCTCTTTGAAAACAAACCTGATGAGCAATGCTGCAGCTGCTGACACCAAACAGATGTGTTTCATCAGAGCCCGACTCTGGCACTGCAGGTTCAACTAACCCTGAATCTACTCTAGGGGCAGAACAAGAATAAATTGCTACATTTACAATAATTTGCTCCCAGAAGGGAAATGATTTTGAGTAGAAAATTCACCTCGGAGACTGGCAGAATATTGACAGCATTAGACATCAAAGTCAACCCCAATACAAGGAAGAGCATTTTCCGAACTTAAAAATGAAAGATAATGTATCCAGGTTCAGTAAACAGCATCCGGGCCTCTTTTCCAATGCAAAGAAAGGTAAAAGGTACCATTTCCCATTGAGTCAATGTTAAGTTTCTTGGATATGTTAATGGCACTGTAGTTATGTAAGAAAATGTCGTTTTGGGGATGTGCATGATGAATTATTTAAGGATGAGATGTCATGATGTCTGTATCTTACTTTCAAATAGCTCTGAAAAAGCTAAGCCACCGCAGCCAGTCAGTTCTGGAGAGAGACAGAGAATAAAGCACTTGGGGGAGGACAGAGAAAGGGAAGAGGGAGAGGGAGAGAGAAAGAGAGAGAGAGAAACAGATGGAGGAAAGAGAGACAAAGTGTACAGCACTTGCTTAGCAGCTGGTGAAACAGGTAAAAATGGTAATTGGGTATTCAAATACTACTTTTTCAAGTAAGTTTCTTGTGGCTTTTTTTTTTTCGTTTTACCTTTAAACAAAATTCAGAGGAAAGTTGTATCATCCTAATGAAAACAAATAGGCCAAACACCAACAGTATATTTAACTGGCTGTCAAAATTATGGTAATATATTCTTATAGTAAACTAAGGATTCATGTAAAATGCTATTCTTGTTCCATCACCCCACCCCCACTTGATCTGCCCTAAAAAAAAAAATGCACTTTAATTCTCATGATCTTAATGAGTCTACCTGACATACTTCTTGTAGAAAATTGAGAAAAAACCAGCTGGATCTTGAGACAAGGACTTACAGACAGCTTTTTCTATCTTTAAAGCACCGATTCTTCACCGAGGCCTAGAAGATCTGAAGGAAGAAGGCAAGAAAAAAAAAAAAAGGTTTGGCCCCTCCGCCTCCATATTGCATGTGGTGATCTTTCAGACACCTGCTCCACTCTGCACACAGAGGCACTGAGCACTTCGGAAGACCGTCTAAACACTGGTTTAGAGAGATGGTCAGCCTATATTATAAAGCTTAACCCTCGTAAGTGCTGAATCACTGAGGTCAAAGAAACTAAGAGGTGCGGGCTGATGAGTCCAGCTCCTCAGGAGACAGAGACAGGAGAATTGCAAGTTCACTGCCTGCCTCTACTTTACAGAGAGTTCAAGGCCAACTTGGACACTTTACTCAAAACTCTCAAAATAAACAGGAAGATTGCTTTTGTTTGCTTATTTATTTATTTATTTTAAGAAAGGTTGGAGATGTAGCTGTATGGCACAGCTGGATGAGGCCCTGGCTTTAATCTCCAGTACCCTAAAAACCATAAAAAGAGCAACTTAGCTATTTTCAAGGTTTCAAGAATAATGAGCCTCGTAGGCGGATCCTTCCATGATGGAAGCCAGAGCTGCTTCTGGAGCAGGAGCAGTATAATCTCATGATCTCATGGTGGAAATAGAGTTGTTGCTGGAAGTAATAATGACTATCCTGCAGCTGTAGGACCCCAGAAAACCAGTTTGTGATCCACCAGACCACAGTCTGACCAAGCCTGCTCATGCGTGCATGGTCTCATCCTGATTCTCTGTCGTCCTAAGAACTCTTGTCAACAGCCCAAGGAGAGCACTCAGGATGCTGGGTTTCCTCCTCTTCCCTAGTGTAGCAACATCTTTTATGGATTCCTGAGGTGGTAGGATGCAGAGCCTTTTCTGTTAGCCCAACCACACTCCGCTGCTCCCCAAGCCAGAGAAGCTAGTTCTTCAGCTATAGGATTCTGGTAGGACTAGGATCCCAAATTTCTAGTGAAGGTAAGCTTTTTACTATTTGTATAATGGATGTAAGTCAAAAGAACATTCTCTATACCACTTCTGGGAATATACCTGTAAGATTCTAAGCCAGCATAGCAAGGAAATATGCATATCAATGTTTACAGCTGCATTGCTCACAAGAGCCGAAGAACAAAAGAATCTTTATGTCCATCAACAAATGAATGGGTTAAAGCATGGCATATATACACAATGGAATTTTATTCAGCTATAGAGATGAGTTAAATAATGATATTTGTAAAATAGTGTATTAAAACAGAGATCATTAGGTTAAATAAAATAAGCCAGATTCAGAAAGATAAATACCACACTTTCAGCTATATGTGAAATCTAGATTTAAGTGTGTGTGTGTGTGTGTGTGTGTGTGTGTGTGTGTGTGTGTGTGTATAGACAGAAGGACAGATAATCTGGGGCATGGAAGTAGAAAGGGAGCTCTGAGAGAGGAGGGGACAGTGTGAATTTCATACAATGTATGAAAATATTGCAATAAAGCCTGTTATTTTGCATGCTAATTTAAAGTTGATAAAAACTAAAAGAATGCAATAAGGAAATAAAATAATTATAAAAGTTAAGCAAAGACTTTCTACTACAAAATTTATCTTCTCAGATTATCTTGTAGCATGTTTTTCAATGTTATTTATATTCCTCTACCATGATTTTATGTAGACTTTGATTTCTACATTTCACAAACAAAACTCTCATCTTATTTCTTTATAGTTCAAATAAAACAAATAGAGAAATATCTTTTCAACCAATTTATTTATTTATTTATTTTTGTTTTTTAAGACAGGTTTTCTCTGTGTAGGTCTTGGCTGTCCTGGACTTATTTTGTAGGCGAGGCTGGCTTTGAACTCATAGAGATCCACCTGCCTCTTCCTCTCAGAGTGCTAGGATTAAAGGCATGTGCCACCACCATGCCCAGCTAATTTTATAACCCTACTAAGATAGGAATACTATTATGTGTTAAGACTGAGAAAACATATTATTTCAAATATACATTTGTTTATATAAATTAATCTTAAATAAGATCTTGTTTATCAATAAATTACAAACAATGATAAATAATAGTCAATTTGAACATTTCTTAGGAATTCAACGAATTCCCGTAAACTTCAAGGGTAGTTTCCACAAAGAAATCTACTCACCTAAGTCACATAAGGAACCAAAGAAAGGACCAGGAAACCATCTGAAAAGACTGACCTAGGCTTTGGGCTTCCTTATCTCAGTGCACAATATTAGAGACCTTCCTCTAAAGACCAACTAAAAAGACATGAACACAAACTATTACTGTTTCATTCAGCAATGTGTAGACAATTTTGGCAAGAAAAATATATCTAGATTAAGAACGGAAAACACATGGGGACAACGAAGTGGTGTCGATAACCCACTCAGTAACAATTCCTCTGCCTTCCATGTTGCTAGGCTTTGTTTTCCTCCAAAGAGAAATACAAACCAGGTTTTTGCTTCCTGAACATTTTTGAGAGGCTTTCAGGAAGTGGAATTTCCTTCAGTTTTGACCTTCTGATTTTCATAACCAATGTCCTGTTTCTCGGGCACCTCATCTTTCTGCTCCCCGGGAACATTTTAGATTGTTACCCCGTTTAGGGACACCATGTTGATGTAGCTTGGTTTTGTATTTTACTTTATTCCTACTTCCTTTGCCAACCAATTTCTCACTTTCTCCATCATAAAAAGAGTTTGGCAAAGTTTTATTCACTGCAAAAGGCATCCTTATGTCCTGGCCTTTCCATGGCCGCTGTGTCTTGCTGGTAACCCAGGCTCAGTCAATCAAACTGATAATGTTACCCTACAAATGTGATTTCTGACTTTGATTTTTATAAATAACTGACCATAATCTCTTGCTTATAGACAGTGGCCACTAGCATCACTTTTTATTTTTTTCACAGCTACTCAGACTTAAATCTTAGCTTTATCCTTTGTTCCTCTTTTCTATGTTCTGCTTCCAAACAGATCGGTGTTTAATTATACTATCCAGTGCTTCTGACAAAGCAAAGTGGTGTTGACATCTTTAAATGTCTACAGATATGATCTAATTTAGACTTGCAATGTTACTTAGGGTAGAAGTCTGCAGAGTTGGTCTCTAGTGAATCATATTTGATATCCTCATACTTCCTGGCATTTACCCACACTGAACTTGGGCTAGCCTTGTGACTCACACTAACCAACAGAATATGTGACAGGTGCAAATTCAAGACAAAACTTTACAAGTTCAGGAAGATTTTTACTTCTTTCCTTGTTGAATATTCAATTTGGAAATTGTGAATCTCCCAAGAAGGCCTATTCTCCTGCTAGATAGACTAGAGAATCCACACAAAGTTTGAGAGACACAGCTCAAACAGTACCCCTCTCAAGCCAAAACATGAGCCCTTCCCCATTCAATTTCTGGTTCTAAGGTGTAGGCTTAGATTTTTCACCTAACCTACTTTTTTATGGTTCCTAAGTACTTCTACTGCTCTTCCATCCACTGACCAGAGGTAGGGGAGAAAGAAGGTTATTAGGTAGCGGAGGTTGTAGACTTTTATAGAAGTAGTTCTTTGGGATAAATCCACTCTTTGTTGTCTGGATACCAGCAGTCCAGTCCAAAGGCCAACACCAAGCAGTAACATGAATCAGTATGATTCAAAAGATTGGGATAAGTCAGTGAAAGCTTAAAGACTCAGTTGGATTGCCCCGAGAAGTTCTCTGGAATATTTCTCTCTGTGAAGTCAAGTGTCTAAGATCACCGCAGTAATTAGATCCAAAAGTGTTGTCTCACTGTCCACGGGCGTCTATATGTCTCCTCTCCTCATAGTCCACTCAGGGATGTTCTCAGCTGGCCAAAGTCATGCCCCTCACCCAAGAGAACTCACAGCAAAACATCATGTACCCTCCCACAAGACTGCTTCTAGCAAAACATCACATGACTCAAGTGAGTCTTCAAAGACCAGAAACTTCAGTAGTGTATGAGGGAGAGCAAATAAGAACCATCCCATCAAACCAGGGAATCATGGGAGGAAAATTAAGACTCTATGTTTTTTTTTAAGCCTCTTATGATTAAGGGAAGAGTGCTTTATAGTATTAGATTATGCAACCCTTGACCTAAACATGTGTGAAAATGATACACTTGTATACTTTCCTAGGAAAATATCTGAGGCTTAAAATGGATTAGAATGTTACCCATAATTAATTTTCAGCCATTATTTTATAAACGCACATACACCTTCCTATCCCTGTGCCTTCACACCTTCATGTAAAGATTTTTGAAATTCAAATATCTATTCTCCCAACAGATCTGTTATACCCCTGTCTGCCATAGACTGGTATCCACTGGTAGCAGGAGAGGGATCAGTGGGTGCTAAATTAATTTATCATAGGAAGATTAAAGAATATACCTTTAGAAGACTGACTGTAAAGTATTACCTATATCATAGGCAGCATCTTGGGAGGAGTGGGGGAGTAGCTGAGAAGGTACATTTTGGTTACAGTAAGTTTCCCTGAATACAGTGTTATGTATTTCGTGTATACCTTGTTGAGGAACTGAGTCCATAACTGAGCTGGTGTACAGCTCTGAGGAGTTAGTGTGAACTGCTGTGCATCTAATGCCCCATTGTGAAATCCCTAGCCTGCAAATCAGGGTTGTACAAATACAAGCAGTCTTGGCCATTAGCGAAGGCTTGCAGCTCTGTGATATTAGGTTACTGGATTCCTGCTACTTAGCGGCTTTAGTCTTCTGGTACCTTCTTGTGGAGATTCTTTAATGGGACTGTTTCCACTTACTGATACATATTAAACTTTTCTGTTGTGTGAAAAGCCACAGCCAAAGCAGCTTGGGTAACTGGGTAAGAAAGGATTTATTCCACCTTACAGATTATAGCCCATCATAGAGGCAAGTCAAGGCAGAAACTGGGGGCAGGAGCTTGAAGTGGAAGCCATGGAGGAAGGCTGTTTACTGGCATGCTTCCAGGCTCACACTCAGCTACCTTCATTGAAAAGGACATTTGTCTTTGAGCTTATGATATAGTTACACCATTTTCTTGCCCTCCACTCCAAATTTTCTTATACTCCTCCTTCATCTCTTTCAAATTCATTGTCTCTTTATGCAAAAATTATAATGATATGCTGATGTATGCAGTGTATATGTATTTGTATATGTGCATATGTGTATTTCCCTAAACACAACCTGCTCAGTCTGTATAATACTACATGTATGTATGTTTTCAGGGCTGACCATTGGTATTGGATAACCAATCTGTATGCTCTTCCTTGGCGAACACTAACTCTCCTGCTCTCAACATTCCTTGGTTGCCTGTAGTTTTTTTTTTTTTTTTAATGTAGGACTGAGGCCTCCTGAGCTTTCCCTTGTCCACGTTATCATGTCTATTGTTGTCCTCATTCCCCATCCATTTAGGCAGAGATTTTGGTGAGGAGACATTATGTTGACTGACAATCATAAGAGACACAAAGTAAACTCATTGTACCTCTGGCTCTTACAATTGTTCTTACTTCTCTTCCACAATAATCTCTGAGCCTTAGATGCAAAAGTTATATTATAGATATTTGTGTGTGTGTGTGTGTGTGTGTGTATGTACTAGGCTCTAGGCTCTACAACTCTGAATTTTGATTCGCATTGTTTGTTTGTTTGTTTTGTTTTTGTTTTTAATGTATTGGGCTCCCTCTTTTGCACAGAGAGGTTTCCTTGATAAGTCATGAGGACTACACTTCTCTGTGAGTATAAAAACAGATACTGGGCAACTAACCATTTTAAAAGCTGCTTACAGGTTCGACACAGCCCAATAAAAATCTCCATCTCATTCTTTACAGAATGGAAAAAATACTGTCCTAAAATTCATATGAAGCCACAAAAGATTCAGGGTAGCCAAAATAATCCTGAGCATAAAAACCAGTGCTAGAAGGATTACTATTCCAGATCTCAAGATAAGTTACAGAGCCATAATAATGAAAGCAATATGGAATGGGCAGAAAAACAGATATGTAGACAAATGAAACAAAATTGAAGACTCAAACACAAGTATATAACTTCAGCTGTTCACTATTTGGCAAAAATACCAAAAACATGCTGAAGTAAAAAACAAAAAACCAACAAACTAACAAAAAAACCCCAAAAAACAAACAAAGAAACAACTTCACAAGTGGTGCTGGAAAAACTGCATGTCTACATGCAGAAGAATGAAATCAGACCCTATCTATCGCCCTGTACAAAAAGAAACTCTATCACTTGAACAAAAACTAACACTAAATGATCAAGGACCTAACATTGAACCCCAAAACACTGAAATTGCTAGAACAAAACTTCCTGAATAAGACTCCATTTGCTCAAGAATCAAGGAAAACAGTTGATAAGTGGGACTCCATAAAACCAAAGGCTTGCACACAGCTAAAGAAACAACCAACCAGGTAAAAAGAAAGTTCACAAAATGAGAGTGAAACTTTGCCAGCTATAAATCTGATAGAAGACTAATATCCAGAATATATATATATGTATACTTCACAAACCAAAGAATGAGGAAAACAAAAGACCCATTTCAGAAACAAGGTAAGCTCATCTACCTTTCTTAAATAGTTCAGGCTAACTTTCCTAGGAACGGTAGCACCCACAATGAGCAGCAATGAAGAAAATGTCTCACAGACACGCCCATAGGCCAATCTGATGGAGGCAATTCTTCAACTGAAATTTCTTCTTTCCAGGTGTGTCAAATTGGTAATCAAGATTAGCCATCATAATTAGTTACAAATGGCTTTTCTTCCCTGATGTTTTGATATAGATTCTTTTGCAAATCTTGAAGAGCTCTTATCAATTGCATCACTGAATTACTTTGCTTGCCATTTATTTCATGGGTTTAATTTCCTTTTGATAGATATTTTCTGAAGAACAGCTCTGGATCAAACTAGATCTCTTCTTACCACATGTTCTTTAGCAGGAGTATTTGCTTCAGTAGAATATGAATTGTTAATGTAGATCTAATTATTCAGGGTAAATGTTGTTTGTGGAACTTAAGACAAAGTAATTGAAGGCTGTTGAGATAATGTTAGTGTTAGGACAGATATCAGTAGGCTTAGAGGCCATTTAAGGTAGATTATCTCTCAGGGTTGGCTTTGAACACTATCTCATATCCCTGGGAACATCAGGAAAGAAAATATTACACCTCCTGCTTGGACATCCTGATCAAAAGAATGAAATATTTCTGTCCCTGGCATGATGCAGTCTGTAAATTAAAAAAAAAAAAAAAATTACATAGCATGGTTGGGCTTGTAAATCACTGTTCCTGAAATCCACCTCTCAGTAAAGCTTGTGATACCTGAAGATTTTCTGAAAAGAGGGGAATAACAGTTATCACCTTGACGAGGTACCACTAATCTTCACAGAAACCCTTCCCTCAGCACAGCCACGTAGAGAGCTTAATTCATCACCAGTAAGCAAGCATGGCTGCTTACCTGACTTAGAACTCAGAAAGGTGTAACTTTTCCTCTTCCATCCTTCTGCATAATTTTCTTCCAAAGACTGGCAAAAATCTAGGCATTCTTTTATAAAACTTTGGACTTCTTCACTGTTTCTCTAAAGTCCACATTTCCTTCTGCCATACAGCTGCTTACTAATCTCCATCACTGGATATGACAGTTTTCTTAGAGCCTGTGCTGGCTGAAAGAGAAGTATCCTCCAGAGGGTTTGGCATTGGAAAGTTTAGTCCTCAGTCAGTGGTGCTGCTTGGGGTAGATTAGGAGGAGTGGCCTTTCTGGAAGAGATACGTCACCTCAGTGGGCTGGAAGCGTTTATTATGGCATTGTCCTACTTCCAGTTTGATTTCTTTTCTTCCTATTTCTATTTAAAGATGTAATCTCCCAGATTCCTGCTACTCTATATTTCTATACCATAATGTGCTCTTATCCCTCTAGAACCATATTGCATAATACACTCTTTCTTCTACAAGTTGTAGATCAGGCTATGATCAGACTATGTCAAAAAGCATGCCTTTCTCTCTTCCTCTTCTACATGTGACCCCGCTCCATGTTAGCTGCCAGGATTTTCAGCTTCTTTAGGGGATCCCCCCCAAACTCTAATAACATTGTCCTTGAATTTCCTTTTGTCTGTTCCTAAATTATTTTATTAACGTGACTGTGGTGTTTGAAGGAGAATAGCTACTGTAGATTCATATGTTTGAATATTTGGTTCCCAGATGGTGAAACTGTTTGGCAAGGATCAGGAGGTATGGCCCTGTTGGAGGTGTGTCTCTGGGGCAAGCTTTGAGGTTTCAAAAGCCCACACATTTCCCAGACATTTCTCTTTCTGCTTTGTGCTGGTGGATCAGAATGTAGAAGCTTAGCTACTTCTTGAGCCCCATGCTTGCTTGCCCGCTGTCATGATCCCCACATGATGATCATGGGCTCATTTTCTGAAACTGTAAGCCCCAATAAACTCTTGATTCTGTAAATTGCCTTGGTTATGGCTTCCGATTTATCACAGTAATAGCAGAGTAGCTAAAACAAAGACTAAGAATCCAAAAGGGAACCCCAATTTTCCAAGTATCATTAAGATCTGACTGAGAGAAATGAAGGCATTGCCTTTCAAGATTAATTTGACATCCATTTAAGATAAAAATCGTATTTATCAAATACCTAGAAGTAGTTTTTAAATATTATTTTCAGCTGACTTACTAAATTATCAAACTGCTTGATCCAAATTAGAGTCACCTTGGAAGAGGAAACCCCAAATGAGAAATTGCCTCCATCAAATTGGCACGTGGACATATCTGTTAGGAATTTTCTCAATTCATGATTGGTTTGAGAGGGTCAGCTTACTGTAGGGGCGCTGTTACTTTGGGAAAGGTGGTACCGGGTTGTGTAAGTGGGTACTGTAGTAAGGGAAGGTGGGCCTGCATTGGGCACAGACTCACTTACTAGCTTTTAGGCCACTTTCCCCTGGTGGGACTGCCTTGACAGTCCACATGTCCAGTCCTGATACAACTTGATGAGCTGGAGTGGATAGGAAAGGAAGCTCCCCTTTTCTGAGGAATAGGGGAAGGGGGAGAAGGGAGATATATTGGGACTGGGAAGGGAAGAGGGAAAGGGTTACAAGGATGTCAAATGAATACAATAAATAAATGAGAGAAAAAAATTGATGAAGCCGTGAGAAGCAAGCCAATGTGCAGTGTTCTTCCATGGTCTCTGCTACAGGTCGTACCTCCAGATTCCTGTTTCAATTCTTAACCTAACCTCCCATAATGCTGGCCTGCAACTTGAAAGTGTAAACCAAATAAACTTGTTCCTCCCAAGCTGCTTTTCTTCAGCATTTTCTAGCAACAGAAACCAAACTAGAACACATAACTTCTAATAGCTGATATTTTACTTACTTGCTTTCAAGAACATTTCATACCCTGGAGAATGACAATCTTGTCCTTCTACCAATTTCTAGTTGCATCTCAGAGAGCGTAGTTACAAAACAAAGAACAAATTGCTTGCTTTACCTCTGTGGTTTCTTACTGAAAAATATTAAAAAGTGTAGTAAAATACAGCATTAGAAACCAAGCTTAATGACAAATATAAACAATGTATTACTTTATGGATGAAACAATACCCACGGATTTAAAGTGAAATGTAAAATACCTCTGAAACAATAGCAAAGTAAAAATATGAAATGTAAAACAGTAGTTTTATAATAATTGTTTATGGGAAATATTGCATAACCATCAATAACACAGCTGTTGACATCTCCCAACCCATAATGAGCTGAATTATTGCAGATCAGCTAAAATGAGTAAGTGCTATCCCTGATAATAAATTAACATCATATTTTTAATATGCACAATTTTTTTTTGCCCAGCCCAAGCCAAAAAAAAATTGCTACTTTCCCCAACAGAGTATTTTTCCTAGCACTAAAATAAATGAAATCATCATTTGAGTCTCCTCACTTGGCATCAGGGTCAGCTCTAGGTAACATGCTGCCACATGAAATCCATTTGCTGACTGTACCTTAGAGCAGCATCTGCCTCTTAAGGGAGCTTGTTGTAAATGCAGAACCTCAGGCCCCCTTCAGAGCAGCTCCATCTGAATCTGCATTTACCAAGATGCCAGGGGAGACTGGCTTCCACATTAAAGTTTGAGAAGCCCTGCTCTAGTTCATCTCACTTGTTGGTTTTCTCTTTTGATCTCCTTCCCTACAGGGTGCTCTTGCTGGATAAATCGTTCTTTGTGAGGGGCAAGTAGGCACGTAGATATTGTACAGGCAGAACAATGTGCCATAACCTACACTTGCTGTTACTTTCTTCTTCTGACGTGGTACCCATCAATGCATTCTGCGAGTCATCAAGCATGCTGGCCTAATTCAGGACAAACTAAGAGATTTTCATTTCTCTGTGATGTTTCATCCTCTTTTCATTAGAACACAGAGAGAAGAGAAGTCAGGGTTGGCTGCCTCTACTCTTCCCTGCCAACCTCCCTCTCTCCCGCTGCCTTCAGAAATGAGGGCAATTAACACCCTGGGTGGGTTCAAAGAAAGCCCACTAGGATTTCTATCCATTTGCAAAATTGCCACAGACCCTTCCCACTTTGCACAGCCTTAGCAGCCTCATACAAGTCACTCTGCTAGGCAGAGATCTGAATCTGCATTGCCTTAGAAATTACTGAGTTTCCAGAGTAATAGAGTTAGAATACTCTATCCTGGGTTGTGCCCAATAAGCTAAGGTGTATGCAAAATATAGAGCTTAATTTCCCATGATTTATTTGAATACCATTGTTAAAAAAAAATTTCCCCCTTAGGAAATTTGCATGGTTCTGGTGTGGAGGATAAGCTCCTATCAAAGCAATCTTCCTACAAATAACATTTAACCCTAGTTAAAACCCCAAAATAAGTAGAGACATATACACCAATCTGAGGACTGAAATGTAGGCATATCTTGTAGGAGGAGTTGAAATATAAGTCATGGAGGTTCACAGAAGAAGTTCTGTGTCTTCTCAGATTGCTCTGTGGTTAGACACTGAGAGATAAAAACTAAACCTTCCTCTTTTTTTTTTTTCTTTCTGTAAATAAAGCTATTCATGCTCCTCAACCAGAGGAATCAGAGAAAAGAGCCTCCCTGTAACCAGTAGAAGAAAAGTAATGGGAATAATGAATCCTGGGATAGAGGGGCAGAGAAGGAAAGTGCTGACTAACACAGGAATCTTCAGAAGACAAAGAATTTTCACTCACAAAGAATCATCCTATTTGATTTCCCAATCTTTTACCAAACCTTTATATAGTAAAAATATTTTTATTGCTATAAAGCATAATTTTACTATTTTTATTTTATGAAATTAATTAATTAGTTAATTAATTACAATGTATTCACTTTGTATCCCCACTGCAGCCCCCTCGTCTCCTCCCAGTCCCACCCACCTTCCCTCTTCTCTCCCTCTGTCCTTTCTCTAGTCCCTTGATAGGGGAGAACCTCCTCCCCTTCTATCTGACCCTAGCTTATCAGTTCTCATCAAGGCTGGCTGCATCATCTTCCTCTTCCTTTGCGGCCTGACAAGGCTGCACTCCCCAGAGGGAGGTGGGCCTGGCCACTAAGTTGATATCAGAAACAGCCCCTGTACCCCTTACTAGGGAACTCACTTGGAAACTGGGCAGCCTATGGGCTTTCTCTCAACAGGGGATCTAGGTCCTTTCCACGCATGGTCCTTGGTTGAAGTATGGGTCTCTGTAGGACCCCCTGGGCCCAGGTTTTTTGGCTCTGTTGTTCTCTTTGTGGAGGTCTTGTCCTCTCCAGATCTTTCTATCTCCCTCTTCTTCCATAAGGATTCTGGCACTCTGCCCAAAGTTGGGTATGAGTCTCAGCATCTCCCTCGATACCCTGGTGGGTAGAATCTTTCAGTAGTCCTCTGTGGTAGGCTCCTGTCCCGTTCCTTGTCTCCTCCTGCTTTTGATGTCTATCCTGTTTGGCACAATGGTAGCACATCTGACTCCAGATCAGAAGGTTGCATGTTCAAGTAAAAATCTTTTGAAGTTTTCTAAGCATATTGACCAGTAAACAAACATAATTTTTACACTATTTTAACTGTAGTGAATTCTCTAAGAATGTACTTTCATAAACATCAAGGAATGATGATTATATGTTTGCATGATTTGTTTTCAGTACTTAGCAAGATTTCCAGGTGATTTCATCAATAAATGTTGTGGTAAGCATGGGGTTTAAAATCACTAATGGATTACACCTATCTACCATGCATCTATATAATTATATAAGCTAGTATATATATATATATATATATATATATATATATATGTGTGTGTGTGTGTGTGTGTGCATATATAATTATTTATATAATTATTATATATTAATTTTATATATTGTATATGATCTTATCTTGACAGATAATTGTGTTCAACTATTTATATATAGAAATAATTTATTACAAACTGTCTTTCTTTCATTCCATTTCTTTCCTTCATTTCATTCCATGAGACATTTTCAAATTCACTTTTTTAAACTTGAACTATAGGTAAATTACATTTTAGGAGGCTGACAAGGACATTACATGATGTATTGCTAAATTTGATAGAGTTCCAACTCCATTGATCTAGTGGGAATTTGAGTATACAGATGACCGCAAAAACATGAGAAGCTTGTTAAATGAAGCCCTTGGCATGAAGTAGTAGAGACTGGCTATACTGTGCTCCTAAGCATTACAAACGTCATGATCTTGTAGTTCTAGAGATCTGGGATTCTCAAAAGGGCTTAAATGTGTCTAAAATGTCTTGGCAGGGCTTCATCTCCGCTAGAGCCTTGGGAAAGAGTATTTTTTCCTTGACCTCAGATTCAGGTATCTGCCTTTTATCCTTTGGTGTGTGTTCCTTTCCTGTCCTATGGTAGGTATAACTATACTGGGTATCAGATTATTGAAATAATAAACCCTACGCGAAATTGGAATTTTCCAAGAGTCTCATGCTGAGAAAAGAAAAAGGCTTAAGCCTGGTACTAGAGCTGGAACTTGTCTCTCAGGAAGAGAGTTAGGGGAGCCCTGACAGTCAGACCAGCTTGCAGGAGAGAGAGGACCCAAGGCAATGATAAGCCAGTGGTGGATGACACCATATTGTAATTAAAACTGCTTGATCATTCATACTTCTTTCCCTCATAAACCTAAGCCTCCTGCAGGATCCAAAGTAGACTTAGGAAATCACTGGACCTATTCATTTGTTCTTTTATTTTTTTATAATGTGGCAACAATGACTAGATCTATTTCACTTTCACTCATCTATTTAATTGGCCGGTTGTCTTAGTTAGGGTCACTCCGGCTATGGTGAAACAGCATGACCAAGAGAATTTTTCAGCTATATCCCAAGTTGTAGTCCATCAAGGAAGCTAAGGCAGGAACTCAAACCTGTTAGGAACCGGGAAGCATGAGCTGATGCGGAGGTCATGGAGGAGAGCTGCTTATCAATTTGTTCAGCCTACTTTCTCATAGCACCCAGGACCACCAGCCCAAGAGTGGACTCACCCACTGGTCGCTGAGTCCTCCCCCATCAACCACTAATTAAGAAATTTCTCCAGTGGGATCTTATGGAGGCATTTTTCTAACCAAGTTTTCCTAATTTCAAATTACTCTAGTTTGTGTCAAATTGACATAAAAGTAGCCAGCACAGCCGCTAAAGGCAGGGGCCTAAGCTTCACTTGTAAGGACTACAGAGCTCCGGCTCTGAGCCTAGCAACAGTCGTTTAAAAACAGAATGATATCACTCTAATATACTTCTGTAATCATCTAAGATTTCTCCCTTAAAGTCCAACATCTCTCTGCATTGTTTTATAAGAGTTTGCTGACTACAGTGAAGGGCACTTGGATAATTCAGTTAGAATACCAGTTTAACCACATCAGCAAAGTAATTTCTATCAGAAAAAAAAAATTCCAAAGTTTCTAGGAAACAGAATTCGGAGAGCCTCTAGTGAATAATTTTCCCTTTCGCAGAAGACTATGTGAAAGCTTTCCCAGGTCAATCTGGGCAGTTAAGGAAAACCTCACAATGCAGGATGTTGTGGTAGAACTGGTAAGTAATTTTTTATGGGAAAAAGTTGAAGAAAGCAACAACATAAACATCATGAGAGAAACAAAACATGGCAGAAAAGTGAATAGAGTTTGGAACAGAGAGATTGAGAACAGTTGAGGCAAATCAGGGAGAGAGACAGGAGAAAAAGCAAACAAGCAAACAGACAAATACACACACACACACACACACACACACAAACCCACCCATTATGTTGGAGGACAAGGAGCCCATTCCTGCACTTCATACATGAGGACTGAGAACATACAGCTCTGCTTGATTATTGCCTTGCTCATGTGGCATCATATTGAGACGTTCCAAGAAGAGCCATAGTACAACCCTGTGAGTCATAGAGTCACATCAGTACACATGGGCAGAAGTGGAGGAAAATGGAGTTACAGTACAGGTTAGAAATAATATGTACCCAGACAATATCCTCTAAGAATGTCTATTTGTTTATTTTTCTTATATTTGCCAGTAATCATCTTCCCTTCAGATAGAAGCCCCTTAATGATAGAGCTTGAGTTTTTAAACTGATTATCCAAAATTTTATATGATGATGGTCACATACCAGGTCACAGCAATTCTTAAGACAAAAAAAAAAAAAAAGAGCTTACTTTTCAGACACTTTATAAAACAAATAAATGTAGGAAAGACCATGTCCCTGAAACTTCATCCTTATTGATGGAAATTCACCTTGAGAAACTTAATTTTACTCCTGTGGGCCCCAAAGTGAGTTGCTTCCTCATCATTTGATTTTGAAATGCAGCACTATTCACAAAATGTTTTCAATCAAGGATTAAATTGATCCCTACAACTCTCCAGAGGGTTCTTTGACAAAATTAAAATGAGAAAATTAGTTCTTAGTAGACAAATTTTTATTAATTTGGGGCCTAGAGAGATGGATGGCTTAATGGTTAGGAACAACTGTCACTCTTGCAAGAGTACCCAGGTCCAATCCCTAGTATCTGAATGATGGTCCACAAACATCAGCAACGCTAGTTCTAGGTGATCTGATGCCCTCTTCTGACCTGCGCGGGCACCAGGCATGCATGTGGTGCATTACGTGATGGTAGACAGAACACACATACACATAAAGTAAAATAAATCTAAAATTTAAGAAAAAAGATACTATGTAGTCTTAAACATAAGTTGGTTCCCAGAATCCTTCCCTCGTTCCCTCCCTCCCTTGTCTTTTCTTGCCCTTCCCTTCATATTTTCCCTTTTCTTTCTTCTTCTCTTTCTCCCCATCTCCCTTATTTCCTTCTCCTTTTTCCCCTGTTACTTGCTTTCTTTTGCTTCCCTTCTACTTTGTAACTTTTCTTCTAATTTACTTTCCTTCTGGCTAAAATAATAATTGCTCTTACAGAAAAAGAATCTGCAGCCTCAAGATCATCATTTTACCTTTTGTTCATCCACCACTCACTCCATTCTATAAAAATGTTGCTATCAGAGCGACAAGAATGTCAGTGACCAATGATTTCTGATGAGTGGCCCTTAGACTAGAAACAACATCATCTGAAAATGTGATAGACATGCAAATTTTAGACCCATTCAGGATTTACTAGATTAGAGGATTTACTAGATTAGATTAGAGTGAAGTTCAGCCTCTTGCCCTTGAATTAATTCTGATGAGCCCACACATTAGGACTTTTCCCATTGCTATGACTATTATAAGGTAATCTAGTTTCCCTTTGTGAGTTCTTAGTTTTCTTAATAAAAAACTCTCAATGATCACTTTATTAGTGTTTGAAACAACAAAATCATGGACACCAAGCTGTGATCCTGAGAACTGCCAAGAGGACGGAGAGATGGAGAGTAAGGTGTTGAGGTCAGCAGGTAGATGAGGTAGATGTGGAAGGGGAAGAGGTCTTCAGAAAAGCAGTGAGAACCCAGGATGTCAGGGAAAGCATGCTTGGGCTTTTGGTCAATGTTTCAAAAAGATATCAAAAACAAAGAAAAGGTACACCCACTCTGGAAATCAATATGGCGCTTTCTCAGACAACTAGGAATATTGCTTCCTCAAGACCCAGCCATACCACTCCTAGGCATATATCCAAAAGAGGCTCAAGTACACAAAAAGGACATTTGCCCAACCGTGTTTGTAGCAGCTTTATTTGTAATAGCCAGAAGCTGGAAACAGGCCAGATGCCCCTCAGTTGAGGAATGGATACAGAAATTGTGGTACATTTACACAAGGAAATATTATTCAGTAATGAAAAACAAGGAAATCATGAATTTTTCAGGTAAATGGTGGGATCTGAAAAGGATCATCTTGAGTTAGCTGTCCCAGAAGCAGAAAGACACACATGGTATATACTCACTCATATAGACATACAACATAGGACAAACCCACTAAAATATGTACAACTAAAGAAACTAAGCAAGAGAGAGGACCCTAACTAAAATGTCCAATCCCCATCTGGAAAGGCAAAGAGGATGGACATCAGAAGAAGAAGAAAACAGGAAACAAGCTAGAAACCTGCCACAGAGCCTCTGAAAGGCTCTGCCCTGCAGACTATCAAAGCAGATGCTGAGCCTGATGGCCAACTGTTGGGCAGAGTGCATGCAATCTTATGTAAGAAGTGGGAAATAGTAGGATCTGAAGAGGACAGGAACTCCACAAGGAGAGCAACAGAACCAGAAAATTTGAACACAGGGGTCTCCCCAGGGACTCATATTCCAACCAAGGAACATACATGGAGATAACCTAGAACCCCTGAACAGATGTAGCCCATGACAGCTCACTGTCCAAATGGGTTACATAGTAATGGGAAGAGGGACTGCCTCTGACATAATTTGATTGGCCTGCTCTTTGATCACTTCCCCTTGAAGGGGGAGCAGCCTCACCAGGCCACAGAAGATGACAATGCAGCCACTCCTGATGAAATCTGATAGACTAAGATCAGAAGGAAGGAGAGGAGGACCTCCCTTATCAGTGGACTTGGGGAGGGGCATGTGTGAAGAAGGGGGAGGGAGGGAGGGTGGGATCAGGAGGGAGGAGGGAGAAGCTTATGGGGAGATACAAAGTGAATAAAGTGTAATTAATAAAAGTTAAAAAAAAACAAAGAAAAGAAAAGTCTTTTTTTTTTTTAGTTAGAATTCAGAAATGTGGGCAGGCTTAGCAGTGATGGTCTGTAAGCAAATGTATCAGAGGAGGAGTGAAGGGGCTTCTAGGACTCAGAAAGGGATGATTATTCCTCTCATTCTAGCATGTCTTCTCAAGAATCTGCTTTCCTTATGTATGATCTCTTGGCTAGATGACTGACAGGCCTAGTTGGTTAATCCTTAAGGGAGGAGACAATAGCACGTAGCAGCCTAATAAATGCAGCGCTTCAGAATATCATCATTTTACTAGGGCCAGAGGTAGAACTCAGATTCTATTCTTTTGACTCAGAAGAAACAGCTTTCCTTTACTGGGCCTCAGGGAAGCTCTGATGCCTCCAGTTTTTCCTGTGGAATAGAAAGTGGAGTCTGAAGCTAATGTTAGTGAGTGGTCTGTCCTCAATAGCCTCCAACTTTGTTAATGCCTGTCTAGCTTTATAATCTGATGAAATACCTGTCAGAAAGCAAATTAAGGGAGGAAAGATTTATTTTGGCTCACAGTTTAGAAAAGTACAGGGAAGGAATTCCAGTAGGGAACTGGGGTAATTGTTTATATTGTATTCTTAGGAAGGAAGCCAAGTGATGAAATCTGGTGATCCAGTGGCCGTAGGTACACTGTCATAGAGCATTGAAAGAGATCTCAGCGAAGTATCTACAAAAGTCATCATCATAATCATCATCCTCCT
The DNA here is from genome assembly GCF_030254825.1 of Meriones unguiculatus. Classification (NCBI taxonomy): domain Eukaryota; kingdom Metazoa; phylum Chordata; class Mammalia; order Rodentia; family Muridae; genus Meriones; species Meriones unguiculatus. The sequence continues at coordinate 32,235,490 of NC_083349.1, forward strand.
TACTTACTGGTCTGGTCTTTTGCTATCATAAAACACCCTGACCAAGGCTACTTTTAAAAGGAATCATTTAATTGGGGGCTTGCTTACAGTTTCAGAGAGTTACTCCATGATCATTATGGCAGGGAGCATTGTGGTAGGCAGGGATATTGGTGGATAAGTAGCTAAAACCTTATATATCTGCCCTCAGGCAGAGGGGACTGGCTTGGGGTTTTGGAACCTCAAAGCTCACCCCTAGTAACACACTTCCTCCAATAAAGCCACACCTTCTCCAACAAGACCATGCCTCCCAATTCTCTCTAAACAGCCTACCAACTGGGAACCAAATATACAAATGTATGGGCCTATTAGAGCCATTCTTATTCAAACCTCCATCACATCATTGTCGTCCGCATGGGACTCCTATGTTAAAAAGAATAATTTTATACCTGATCAGGTGGTACATAGCTATAATCTTGGCTCTTGGAGACAGAGATAGGACTATTACAAGTTTAAGGTTAGTCTGGACTACACAGTGAGAAAATATAGAAACTATTAGAAACTGTAATAGGGGCTAAATGTGCAAAATACATGTTCACTGACAATGAGATCAGTATAGCATGGAGTTAGGTATAGCAAAGAACGAGAACATGAACCTAAAGCAGACCTCTACCTTCAAAAAGTCCTTGGTCTAGACTAAGGTTGAGGGAGTGATTAACATAAAAAACTACAACTAAAGAAAGTAGGGAAGGGGAAATTCTGTGAAAGAGCACAGTCACAGGACTATGGGAAGAACCAGATCTCTGTCTAGGGGAGACGTTATCTGAAATTGAGTTTAATGCATTGGTAGAGTCTTGAAGTTTTTTTCTGTTCTGTACAGTCAAGGTTCATCTACAGAGGCTATGCCATCTGGAAAACATATAAGGGAAACATTTTGGACGAGCAAAAAGTGCAGTTAGAAAGCCGGGTTAGCAGTAGATTGTACCAGGTGCTAGGATGAGGACTCAAATTTATTATTTAGTAGCAGGAATCCCTTAAAAGTTTCTTGGACAAAACACCATGCAGTTGAGAGTTTCTAGTGCCAAGCTTAAAATTTGCCTTATAATTTTTTTCAATAAAGAGATCTATAACTAACTAGATTGATTTCCCATTCAAGAAACCAGCAAATTTTAAAGCATGCTATGGTAGGCCTATATGCAGAGAGACCCTGTCACAGTTATCATTCTTTTGGTAAGGATGGACTGTTTGAGGCCACATGTGAAGAATGGGTAGCCCAAAGAAGTTTACCTGATGTAAGAGATCAGACAAAAAGTATCCCTCTGTAATCTTCTAAGTTGTTTCTACTCAGGGCTGGGGGTGCATTTTAGTCGTTAGAGTGTTTGCTTACTGTGTCTGAGCCCTGGTTTCAATCCCAGCACCATATGAATTGAGCAAGTTGGGACATGTCTAAAATACCATCACTCATCAGAAGATGAAGGCAAGAGAATCAAAAGTTTCAGATAATCCTTTTGATGTGCCTTGAGTTCAAGGACAGCGTGGGATCTGGGATCCACAAGAGATTTTCTTAATGAAAAAAAAAAAAAAACAAACTTTAAAATGTAAGTTAACACTGCTCCACAGAATCACATGCTGATTCCTTTGATTGCAATACTATGGAAATCATAAGCTATCATAAATAGGTGTGATTGTTTCTGTTTGCAGCCTGAGGCTTGGGGACTCTGTTGCTGCTACTGGAGAGGACATAGAATTGAAAGAGCATGGACTAGAAAAGGATGTCCCCGTCCCAACAATTGAGTTTGTAAGTGAACAACTAAGAAAAATGTCTGGGTGGAGGTTGTCTTACCCAAAGCAGAAAGTTTTTATGTCATTTTCATGGCTTGAGTCATATTTTATTTATTTATTTATTTATTTATTTTTGGTGGTTCTGGAAACCAAGGTTTGTGTAATTTTTTTCTGTAATTAAAGAGCAAGGAAATGAAGAATCGAGAGAGATACAGAAGGGGAAAGAGAGAGACAGAGTCAGAAACAAAGAGAAAGAGAGAGACAGAGACAGAGAGAAAGAGACAAAGTCAGAGCCGGAAAGACAGAGCCAGCCAGACAGAAACACACGGACACACACGACTTCAGAAAAGAGGACTGACTCCAGAAACACTATATGTGCTCTGGTAGACGTGTACCCACGTTCATGCATGCATGTGCACATGCTCATAGGAAATCAATCTTATTTTTAAAAGCAACCAGAAGATGAAGAACAGAAGATTTGAAACATCACATGACCTCCTTCCTAATTGTAAATACAGTGTTTGTGTGTGTGGGTGTGTGTGTGTTTAGAGAGTTAGAAATTTCTTTATTTGCTCCCAGGAGAAGGGTGAGTGGAGATGAGGAAATCTTGGTGTTCACAGAAGGTCTTTCTTGAGAGTGTACTTAGGAACTTTCCTCTGAGGCGAATGTTTCAAACTACATAAAGAGTAAATGGCTGTTTTGCGCCAGTGGATTCCATATGAAATACAAGTATCAAAGAAATTTCTAGTGTTTACACTCCAGATTCATAATCTTCATCACTAACAGTGAAGAAGTGTAGATGCTTAAAGAAAACATAATGCTTGAAGATTAAAAACTTAGGTACTGAGAATACTTAAATATGGGGAAAATATATTCCTGGATGGTGAGATGGGATGAAAATAATGGAGGTGATGTTTGACCCATTCCAGGTAGACCTGCACTTGCGTTTTAATGTATCACCTGATAGGAATTTTAAAAGTCTATGAATTAAAATACAATATAACTTGCAGGACACAGAATAAATCAAGGCCCTTTGAAAGGAGACACATTCAGAGGGAACTTCAATCAGGGGTGATCATCATTGGTAAGGATTCCAGCTACCAAGTAAGGGATTGCCCTTGCTCCAAGGTCAGTTGGCTCTCTTACCTTCCTCCGGAGAAGTAACCTATAATTCTTGGTATGTCATTAGACCATGCAGGTAGGCCAATGTGATGGGTGAGGGAACAGGATGTAGTTTCATCTAAGTCCCAGAGAAGCTAGAGATTAAGGTCAGCCACATGGACAGTCAGCTTTGTTTGTATGGTTGACCTCAACACAAACTCTAGACACCAAAGTTCAGATGTCATTCCTTGGTGAGCATTATTCCGTACTTACTACCAACACCAATGCTGGAAGCACTGGCTTTGTCATATAATTCATAGAAACTTAATGTCTGGAAACCCTCTTGGGCCAGGCTCACATGTCCCTTCCCTTTGCTGGCTTCAGCCTGGAAACCCTTCAGACAAGTTATTGAAGGTGAAAGTGAGGGTGGGCAGGACCTCCAAACTTCAATGTCTATTTTTGGGTTTGCTCTGGTAGAACCAAAAAAAAAATTAATTCTCTGAAAATTACTAACCAAAGCCTAGATAAGCATGTATTAAAAGCCAGAATTCATAATAATTATATACTCTGGAAAACTCACAGTCTTCATCCTATCCCAGTTCAGTTTAAATTTGACATGGATTGGTGGTTTTCACCAGATGCCTAGCTAATTTTAAAAATATCATTCCAGGGCTAGAGAGATTGATCAGTTGGGAAAAGTTTCCACCATGTAAACAGGAGGACCTTAGTTCAGATCCCCAGCATCTATGTAAAAAGTCAGGATGGTACAATCGGTAATTCTAGTGCTGGGGAGACGTAGAGCAGTAATTCTTAACCTTCCTAACGCTGTGACCCTTTAATACAGTTCCTCATATTATGTTGACTCCAACCATAAAATTACTTTTGTTGCTACTTCATAACTGTAATTTTGCTACTGTTATGAATTATAATGTAAATATCTGTGTTTTTGGATGGTCTTAGGTGACCCCATGAAATGGTCTTCCAACCCTCAAAGGAGTTGCGACCCCCAGACTGAGAACCACAGGACTAGGGAGCTCTTCAGTTTGCTGCAAAGATAGTTTTGCCAAAGCAGTGAAGTCTTGGTTCAGGGAAAAATCCTATATTAAAAATAAGGTGCTGAAGACACATATGTACCTTACTCTAATTGGTGATTTGAATGTATAGGCTCATTTATTTAAATGTTTGGTCACCACATAGTGAAACTTTTTGAAAGGATTACAAGGATTAAGAGGAGTGGCCTTGTTGGGGTAGGTTTGGCTTCTTGCAGGAAGTATGTCACTGGGGGGTAGACTTTTAGCTTTCAAAAGCCCATGCCAAGCACACTCCCTCTCTTCCTCTTTGCTTTCAGATCATGATGTTGTTCTCAGCTACTTCTCCAGCACCATGCTAACTGCCATTGTTCCTAGTGGACTAAGCTACTCAAATTTTAATTTTAAGCCCCCAACCAAATGCTTTCTTTTTATAAGAGTTGCCTTGATTATGGTGTCCTTTCAGAGCACTATAACAGTGACTAAGACACCCTACATGGTAGAGTGTCTAAAGTACTTTCCCTGGTGGGGTAGTAAGGTGTTCTTGGGCAGGAACTCATATGAAGGTACCAACTATTTTGTAAGCAGTAGTATTCTCATGGTTGTGTGTAGCTAGTTGTCCCAGCACTTTTTAGGTCTTATTTTCATGATCAATGGTTGGTTACTAGAAATGAGACCTTTACTCTTGGCTTATCCAGAGGAGTCTGCTTCGGGAAAGGCATGAAGACCGGCAATGTTTGAGCCAAATTCTACCTTATGGTAGAAGGTTGGTGTTTTCCCCACAAAGACCACATGAAACTTGCCTCACTAGTCCACATGATTCTAGAAGTTCATTAATTCTGAAAACGCAAAGACCAGTGAAGTGAAAGTTTTATTCTCTAAGTTTGGTATATATCTACTTTAAGTATTTTTTTTTCTTTAAAACCCCTGTTTATCATGCAGCCAACAGGCAATACTAAGTTCTAACCTCATGTCACAACCATTTTCTGAATGGAAGCAATTCAGAGGCCTACTAGGCATCTGAAAGTGCTTCTTCAGGTATGACTCATCCACAGACTTCAAAGAGTCAAGCTGGGTCCGATAAGCGAAGAGGCAATGGTCTAAAGGGACTGGGCTTTATTTCTTTGCCCCGACTAGATGAAAATTAGTCTATTTGAGGCAGGAATAATATTTCACTCTTAACAATTTGAAACAATCTATTGACAGTTTCATTGACTTCCCCCTCCCCCTCCCACTTCCTTTCTTTTTTTCATGTCATCCATCTCTACTCTCGTGAGCATAGATGACCAAGATGATGGACACATTACCTTGGTGCTCCTGCAGATTTGCCAGGCTTTCTTGTCTGATAACAGTTTTGACTCTTCAAATATTCATCTATTTTTACTCAGAATCAAGTAAGAAACTTTGGTTGATTCATTTCTCCAAATTAAATTGTTGAGTATTTTTAAGACAGTAAGAAAAACAATTGCCTTCAATGGCATGGGTAGAAGAGATGGAGAAGAAACTTTTTCTTGTTATGATAAGTACGAGTTCAGGTAGTTCAATTAAATAAAAGATGCTCCACTTTATCAATTATTATATCTATAGCAACCATCCTGGAAGTCATCCTTTTATGCATGGTAACTAGCATAGGTAGTTAGTCTACTATCTATAGTGTCCAGCACAGAAAGTAAGGAAGTAGCAGTTTTAGGGTTTTTTTTTTTTTTTCGATGTGATAAAATACACTGACAAAAGGTAGAAAGGGTTTACTTGGCTCCTAAGTCCTAGTTACAGTCAATCATTGTGGGGTAGCTAAGATGGTGGGGAGTTTAAGGGAGTAGTCAAGAGCAGAGAGTGACAAATTAATGTGCATTCTACTGCTCAGCTCACTTTTTAATTTTTTTTTATTAATTACACTTTATTCATTTTGTATCCCCCCATAAGCCTCTCCCTCCTCCCCTCCTGATCCTACTCTCCCTCCCCTTTCTGCATGCATGCCCCTCCCCAAGTCCACTGATAGGGGAGGTTCTCCTCTCCTTCTTTCTGATCTTAGTCCATCAGTTCACATCAAAAGTGGCTGCATTGCTTTTTCATTCTTTATGCAGTACAGAGGATGTCCTACGTAAGGGATGCTTCCAACCACAGTAGTTGAGACTTCCCACCCTCCAGCCTCAATTAATGTGATTAAGATAATCTCACCCCTCCCTCCGCAGACATGCTTGAAGGCCAACCTCATATAGTCTGTCTTTTGATTCTAGATTGTATCGAGTTGACCAAACAAACCATACCAGGAAGCCAGGAGTACTTAGGGTACTATCTCTAACAACTGTTCTAATAAGCCAATGTATTGTACCTAGCATCTGTCTTGGGACGTTTGTCTATATAATCACTTTTCTATATGCATTAACTAGGGCAGGAAATCAATCTACTATCTTCAGCAATCAGCTCAGACATTCAATTGACCGTCTATATCATCCACTCCAGGAAGTCAGTCTATTATTTACAATAATAAGCTCAGGAACTCATCATTTATGCAGCCATGTTAGGTGTTCACCTCCTATATGTAGCAACCATGCTACAAAATCTGTATGTTATTCACAATAAATAGCCCAGGGAGTCAGTCTACTTGGTGTTGCAACCAGCAGAGGAACTCAGCCTACTACCTATAACAATTACAGGAAGTCTGTTGTCATTTAACTATGTAGTCAGATTAGGATTGGCAGCACCCAGACATGGAAGTCAGTTTGCTAGCTCTAGTAACCAGTCCTGGAGTCAGACTACCATCTTTATCAAATAAACTGTGATGGCAAACAACCCATATAACTAGAGGCTCATATAAACTAAGACTTGCTGTTATAAAGCACACAGGCATCTTTCATGAATTTTGTCTGTTAATTCAAACATAGGACAATCTAGTGAGGGCCAAAGATGCACCCTAAATGTTTCACAAAATCCTCCACTTTTAATAGCTGGCCTCCAGTTTTCCTACCCGGACAGCTCCCTCCTAGAAGAGGTATGATGCCATTCCTGGCTCTCACCTGCTTTTGTGTCTACACCAAGCGTACTTTGGTTGAAAAGTTTTCTTTTTACTCATTTTGGCGAGCCTTCACTTATATACACACCACCGTCCAGTTTCCAAACACCTTGAACATGAACTGAAGTAATGACTTGATAAATGGTCTCTGAGTGATCGTTTGTATCAGTCACCCAGAGAAATGCAAAGGACAATGTCCCGGTTCCAGTATTAACAACTGTCTTCGTTTATAGTGGTCTCAGGATCACAACACACAGTCCTAGGTTTTCGTAGTAACAAAATGCTTGGGTTTCTCAAAATTGGCAGTATTGTGTTTTACTTCAGCGCTAGTATCGCCAAAGAATTTATTTCAGCTGGGTTGGAGAGATGGCTCAGCCTTAACGTGTCCTGCCTTTGCAGAGGACTGCAGTGGTGTCCAGTGCCCACACTGAACACTCACATATATGCATATATATGTACACATAATTTAAAAATCATATTTTAAAAATTTTATCTTAGCTGTCACCTCCTTTTCACAGACTTTTCTAACCTTACCAGTTTGCCCTATCTTCAGCAAAGGTGTATTTCTATTTTTATGTGATTTGCTTAATGTTTGTTTTTCTGCTTTTAAATATTTGACATGCTGCATATATCTACTAAATGTTAAAACTGAGTGAGTAATTAAAATAATGAATTTTCAGTGAATGAGTTTGCATTATATACTAACGATAAAATCACGGGATCTTATTTTTTTCTGGTGGTCACTGTAACAGTGATTGGAGCAGTTATCTCGTGACTAAACCTCATAAAAGGCTAGGTAACATAGTGGTTGTCTTATATTCTTTGTTTATTTACTTTTAACACAGGCATCCTGACCTTTGCTGTTATTTTTTTCCATGTATACCTGATGAACCTGACATTCAAAGACCTTAAACAGTTTGGTAGAACCAGGGGATTGAAAGCAAAGCAGACTGAAAATCGACATTGAGATTTTCCAAGAAAAAGGAAATTTACCTTTCCATATGAAAATTGTAAGGGCAAATAAGCTAATCTATAGTTCAAAAGAACATTTTAGAAGTCAAGAATTATGATGGACACATTCAATATAAAGTATGATATTGTGGTATAAGAAACGTGTTCTTAGGACTGAGAATATAGCACTGTGCATAGACTTTATTCCTCCAAATTTCAAAGCTACAAACCAATATTTAGATTTTACCTTGGCTCCTTAATACCGGCTTCTAATGCCTTTGTAACTTCCTAAGAGAGGAGACTGTACAGTAGATACCATTTCTTAACTTTTTGCAAATTTTCTTGATAATAGGAGCATCGTTTATTCAGTTTTTGCAGGATGCTGGATGGTCTCATATTTCATCTAATTGCCCAAGGAACAAACCATATAATTAGGGGATTGTACATTTTGTCTCCCACCCCTGGACTTCAAGGAAAGAGAGGGTAAAGAATTGTACCAATGTCCTCCAATGGGGTAAGTCTTCATAAATCCCCACGGGCAAGGGGTAAAGAGCTTTTTAGGGAGAGCGGCACCTGGAAAGTAAAAGAAATGTGTGTGAACATTTTGGGGTGCCTTGTCCTATGTATTATTCCCATCTGTCCCCTTTAGGAGACATTTTGTAACAGTGTGTTTATAGATTATAACTGTAAGTGACTGTGGACACAGCCTAGAGTCATCTGAGAGAGGGGTTGCTTTGATCAGAGTGGCCTATGGGCTTATCTATGGGGATTTTTTCTTGATTGTTAACTGCTGTAGGAGTTTCGCGCCCACCCAGAGCAGCACTGTTCCTGGACTCTATAAGTGACCTAGCGAGGTCTATAGACCTGCAAAGGAACCAACAAGCGGCATCCGTCCATGGTTCTTACTTCAAGTTCCTGTTTGAGTTCTTGCCTGACTCGCGTCAATTACAAACTGTAATCCATAAGCTAAAATGAACCTACTCATCTCCTAAGTTGCTTTCAGCCACAGTGTTTTATTAGAAAAACACGAACAAAATCATAAAAGCGAGAAAATTGTTACCCTGGTTCTGCAACTGTCCCAAGAAATTAAGCCTAAGAATGAAGTAATAGAAAGCCCAGTACAATCAGAGTGGATGAGATGTTTAGGTGGCGACCCTTATGTTCATGGGAACCCAAGTGAGGAGAGCTCTTGATGGGTGAGTCCCCAAGCTATAGCAAGCTGTTTATCTGCCTTCAACACTCCTAAGTCACATCAGAAGTGAGCTGAAGTCTGGAGAATTGAGTGGTGTCCACTGTAGACTGTTTAATATGCTCATACATCATTAATCACTGTATTAAAAGTGAAACCGAAAACTGATTTTTCTTTTCAGTCTGGGTAGTCAATTCACATCCCCACATTCTGTATTTGTATGTTTTTCTTCATCCTTAAGTTTAACTGTTGCTTCTAAGTCAATATTCAAAGTATTTCCATGGTCACTGTGGTTAAAGCAAAGGAACAAAATTTGAGTTGCTTCATTCACAAATCCCTGAGAATGTGTTAGTGACCCTCAGTTTTCCTGCTTCAGCCCTTACACCCTAACGGACATTCTGCCTGTAGTCCATTTAACTTCTTACATTCCACAGTTTGTATTTCTTCTGCACGGTTTTGCTAGTTATGTCACCTCACAACCCCAGCACATGGAGTCTGTGCTCTGTTCAGTCAGAGTGGGATGGTCACAAGTTCATGAGTGCTCACAAATTGACACTATTTGGAGCCACATCAGAAAAGGCACCTTGACTAAGGAGAATGTCCTGAGTTGAGGCTCACAGGGACTTAAACTCATTTCCCCAAGGAGCAATTGTTCAGCATTCACAAACTCGTTGTTTTGGGAGGCTTTATATAACATAACTGTGGTGAGGAGTGAGATTAAACCACAGTCACTATAGCCTGGAGTATAATTTTTGATGTGCAGACTTTATTTTCCCTGTGAAGTAAGTGGGGGATGAGACTGTCTGATTTGTGCTTCTTAAGGTCCCCACTGAAGTGAGTGTTTCAGTGTGTCCCTTTTGGTTCTCAGTCCTCCTCAAGAGACTTCATCCTTTCCCTCCCCTGAGTCAGGGTAGGTCTGTGCTTCCGGGCTAGCATTTGGTTGGGGCAGTTAGTAGGAATGCAAGAAGGAGGGACTGTCAAGAAGGATTCCTGACTGCTCCTGGTTACACCCAGAAGCCTCTCTTGGCTCCACCACGGGGACTTCAGAGGTATGAGGAAAGGAGGCTGGCAGCCTCTGTTCTAGGGCACTAATGAGACGGAGGGCAGCTAACCTACACAGGGCATGAGACATGACCCAAAAGAAAGTCTTATTTTTCCAAGTCATTGATGTTTAAGGACTGATTGGTTTATATAAATCCATCTCTTCTAGTTGACAGAGTGAACTGTTTCAACACTTTAGTGAAGATGATCATGCTCAAAGGAGAGTCGAAAGGAAACAAAAAGAAAACAGCATAAGGGATGCTCATGTTGAATCTAGGCTATGTCAGAATGTTTACTTTTTAATCAATTTCCCTAGAAATATAATGGGCACGAATCGTTTTCACATCTTATCCTGCATCAGGACCACATAGAAACCTTGCTAATGTTTCAGATTCCAGATGCTACATTCCAGTTACTGGGAATGGTCAGATCTGAAATGGACCACAGAACTATTGCACTCAGCAGGTATCTATCCCTTAAAAACTTAAGAAGCCCAAACTTAAGAAGCACCAGTTTGGTTATTTTGGGTTGTTGTAAATCACTGATAATTTGGACACTTTCTAAAAGGTTACCTACCCTACTACAAATCTGTAGCTGGTGGGACACACCTCTTCCGCTCATCATGATAAATTTTCCACTTCCACTATAAAGATGAAATACATTATATGATTTGTGCCACTCTGTTTTGGCAGTCTCTATCATTATACGTGGAGATAGCATCACTGCTCAAAGAAATAAGAGGCAGCAGATGCAGCTACTGGACCTGCAGCAGTTAGCATGACCACTAAAGCAGAGGTCAAGAATCCCCTTAACCAATTGAACTGACAGTGCTTAAGCTGGAGATAATCGGATGGAATTGTGTAATCTGGAATTGATTAAGGAAGAGAAAGGCAATGGTAAAGGGGAAGACAGAAAGTAGCCAGGATAGAGGTTGCATGAAATACAGGACCTATCCTTTTTGTATTTTACTGTAATAATATTTCTTTATCTCCAAAATATAGTGTCTATAACCCACACTCACTAAAAATGTAATCAGGTGCTCAAAGCCCCTTAAAACTGAGCATTGTACTCATGAAAACCCACATGTACCCACAAGACACAAACCACAAAACATACTGCAGAAGAAAGCTGTTTTGATGGTTTTAGTTCTGGTTGATTTACTTTCACCCTTTGTTTCATTGTGTCTGCTGCAATTGAATTTTTCAGATCATCTTTAGAGAAAATAATGGCATCTTTTTCATTTCTTAGTGCCCTTTGCACAAGTGTGCTCTAAACACAGGGCCTTCTTTTTCCACTGAGAATTTCTACCATGACTTCCTCATTCTGCTAACACTTGGCTACCGTCTTTTCTGGGTCTGACAGTAGTCCAACAGACAAGAACCTACACTATGAAGGAAATAAAGGTTGAGCTGGTTCAAAGGAGTGAACTTGGATAATCATCTTGAGGTGGCACACCAAATCAAGATGAGCCTAACAGCCTTTAAATATGGCTTGCCCTCAGTGATTGGCCAAAGGTGTGCTCCCATTGTCTGTACTTCCCGTTAGATGAACTGCCTTTGCGATGGAAAGCAGTTGCGTGTTAGTTCATTTGTGGAGCCCCACAGTTAGGTCATAAACTCACTGAGAACAATTGATTCATGTTCACTGTTGTATTCTAATCCAATTAAGGTTGTTCTGTTTTTCATGGAAGGAACTTGGACACATTGATGTTTACAAAATTATTGAAAAAATTTATCTAATGGAGAGAACAAAACAATGGTTTTCATTAAAACACATGAAATGAAGGGCAGCACATGAGAAAAGTTGAGCCTCAAGAAGGAATGATTTTGAAAAATCACAAACTAAGGTCAGAGCTTGAGTATACCTCAATTGGTTTACCCTGGTGACTGGTATACCACACTTGCCCAAATGGCAGAGCCCTAAGTCTGAGCCACAAAATCACAATTTAAAAAAAAAAACTGGAAACACACTCAGGGGGGCAGAGGCAGGGGGATCGCTATGATTTTGAGGCTAGCCTGGTCTACAAAGCAAGTCCAGGAAAGCCAAGGCTACACAGAGAAACCTTGTCTCGAAACAAAACACCAAAAAAAAAAAAAAAAAGAAAAAAGAAAAAAAACCCTAGAGATATTTTTTTTTCTATATTTATGTGACCTCATGTACCTATTTTTCTACTTTCTGGATATCAGCTTTATATTTTGTTCTTGACTACATCGTATTGATTATTTATGTCCTATAAGTCCTGTTTGCTTTAATTAAACGAGATGGAGATGCTGACTAGTAACTTCAACCTGATAATAGAGAATCTGACTTCTACAGCTCCTCTCTACTTGTCTAGTGTCCCACAATTAGTTTGGACACAGATGTCAGGCTAAGTATAGGAGAATGATACATCACTCGCTGAAGGAATGATCAGATTGTCATAAAAAGAGACATAAACAAGTTTCTTAGTAACCGAAACCTAGACAGCACTGAATTTACATGCTGAGTACATAGACACAGTATTGTGGCCAACCCTGTAGGTACCGTGCCTGGCAACAACTGTTTCCTTTTTCTCTCTACTATAACCTTACTTTAGTAAGGTAGGCTTAGAAAAAAATGATTTCAACTTGGTGGTGTGCTAAAGATAGTTTCTGTCTGTCTGGTTCTGTCCTACGTACTAACTGTCTTTGAGTTGTCTAATTCTGCTTTGGTGAATCCATGTTGATAGTTTCAACTCAGCAATGAGAAGAGTTTTTACTGCAGAAAGCAGTCAATCCTCCAAATAGAGGTTTGTTTGTTTTTTCCTCCTAGACAGTACAGTATTAAGCAAAACTTATTGGCTTCACTACTGACCCATCACATGAGTCATGACTGCTCTAAGCCAATAGTGGAAATCCCAAACTTTATCTGTCAAGAACTGGATAAGCAGTGCGCTTGTGATGTGCTCTACCACTCCAGCCTGGACTTTCTGGCACTTCTTTCTCATTCTGATGAGTAGCGTTCTGATTCCGTGCCTTGTGGGAAATTTATAGTGGAAGGAGTTAAGCTTAACACATCAAATGCAATGGATGGAAAGAAAAGAAATGAAAGAGTAGCTTGGTTTCTTGGGCAGGGATTGTGGCTCAGAAGCAAAATGCTTTACCTAGCATGCTCAAAGTTCTGGATTCCATCCCAGTGAACCATGGTTCTAAATGTGGAACTCTCCTGACTCAAAGTATTCTGTTAATAAGTCAAAAGATGATCTGTGTATTTAAGACAGTTTTATTTGAATAGTCTCTAAATGATAGTCAAAGTATTCTGATATGGACAACGAATCTCATTTGTGTATGAGATCATTTATTTAGGTTCCAGACCTAATATCTGGGACAATTCCAAAATACAAAAGCATATACCAAATGTTCCTTGGATTCCTATGTTATCTTTTAGCATTATACTATGTGCAGAGTTCTTATTTCTTAAGTTATGGAGGAACATAAACCTTCAGACTGCAGAATATGATGTATATTATCCTTTCAAATAGCATATACATTACAAACCTTCTTGATGAAGAGCATATTGTTTTATTTTATTCAGTGAGCATCGCCGAATACTTGAATTTTTAAACAAAAGATGTAGCATTTATAAGACATTTAATTTGTTTACTACAAATTATACTCCAAAGAGTAATTTGTACATGAGTGTGCATGCATATATTTTGAACTCAATAGTCTTCATTTCATGTTCATTATGCTTATGTTATTATGAAGAAGACTGAAATACAACAAGCGTCAAAGCCATTGCATGCACTGAGGATTACTAAGCAGATTTTTGATTTGGCTTTTTAATTCTTTTTCTACTTTGAGTCTAGGAAGGGAGTTCATGCAAATACAGATCTGATTGCTGCTAACCAAGTTCAGATGCAAAGAATCATGTCACTAAATTCAAACTCTCTCTAAAAATCCCACTAGTTACAATCCCGGAGAAGAGAAAGATATTTCAATTGCGTTTGACCAGAAACTAAGAGAATAGTCTAAGAGAGCCCATTTTCTGTTCTGTAACAGAATGCTGGAGACTTGGTAACTTATAAAGAAAAGTGATTGATTTGGGATCATGATTGTGTAAACTGAGTTTTGTTTTTTGTTTTTGTTCTTGTTTTTTCTTCTGGAAGGGCTTCATAAGAGTAAGAGTAAAGTAGGTGAAGGTGGGATAGAGGGCACAAGACATGTGAGATAAAGACCCACTCTCAGGATGACTACTCCCATGCCAGCCAGACAAAAAATGCTAATCCATTTTAAAAACTTAATCACCTCGTAAATCACCAACACTTCTCAACACAGCTACAGTGAGGACCAAGCCTCACCGTGTGCTTTGGTAGAAACAAGCCATATTGATACAATAGCAGATGCCACCTCAGGGACATCTAATGAGAGAAAATGCATCATGGCCTGGGCACATTATTTTTCTGTGGAAAGAAATTAAAAGTTCAGTAGCTAAAGCAAAATGCTCTTAACAGCATTCGTTTTTTCCCCCAGCCTTTCATCTAAGGACCACCTATTTGTATAACAATAGCTGAAATGTTGTTCCAGATAGTCCCTCTTTCAGTTTCTATTAGCATTGTAACAGTGCCTGCTTCTGTTATACATTTTTTTCCTTGTGTGTTTCAATCAAAATGTCACTTTGCCGCTGTTCCTAGAGTGCACTTAATATTTTCATTAAAACCAATAAAAACCAAGTAATGACAAGGGTGCAGGTGGGAGCAGGCAATTAAACTCCTCCTCCACATATTGTTAAATAGCAGTTGAGGAAAGAAAGAAGCCCCCATTGAACACCTGTCCCTTCTTCTTTGAATGCCAGCTAGCAGAAATCCACTTAGCTAGCTATTGTCTGCTTATTTTTCTGACAGATAATGTGAAAAAGCAGGCAGTTATGGGGCCAGTAATTCAGAATTAATTTTCCCTTCACAAGAGTACTGTGGACACTGAGTGCAGTAATGGTGCCTGATCGGGATTCAGAGGGGTAAACAAGACAATTTGAGAGGATGGACAGGAGATAAAAGCCCTTTAAAGGACCATTCCTTTGCCAGTATGGCCTGTGGGGCTATTTTTGTGTCCCCAGTGAAATGAAGTCTGAAGGTTTTATCACTAAGGATCTGCCTGGTGTGCTCATATACCTGTGTGTTTACATATGTGAAAAGAGAAGACAAAAGGAAGACGACTGTTACATTACCCTGCATTCCCCCCCCCCATTAAAAATGTTAGTGGCTGCAGAAGCCATTCATTATGTTTGTTTATAGAGCTTCCTCCAGTGAGCTTCTACCTCAGTTGAGAAAATTACCACATTTCCTTTAATGAAACGAGACCTTTTGCTAACCCGCCATTATTGCTTATTTCATTCTGATAGGAAACATCCACCCCTAACATGCACAGCAAACATTGGTTTTCATCAAACCAAATCAAGATTTTTCTCTTGCTCTTATTTTTTCTGTCTCTCTCTTGGTCCTGCCCCTTCTCTCTCTCTCTGTCTGTCTATCTCTTTCCGTTCTAGTTCCCCCTCCTTTGTTACTTCCTTTTCTAACTTCCTCTTCCCATATGCTAACTGCCCAAAATCTTCTCCACTTCTCCACAGACCAGCTGGATGAGGACTGTCTGAGGATGAGGTAAAGAGGGGGGATTAGAAAGAACTGTTGTCTGGCCAGACTTCAAGACCCCATTGGCAGACAAATTGCAGACTGAGCTTGTGAATTATCTATCTCCCATGCACTGACGCAAAGCACTCAGAATAAATCAGCATCAGAGATTGATTTCCACAGAATTGCTTTATTCCTCAGGTAAAATTTATTGATCTGTTATAGAAAAATAAAATCGAAAGAAGACAAGCTATTCTAAAATAGCATACGTAAATTATCCAGTAAGCCCTGGCATTCGTGACACTTGGTGTTTGGCGTAGGGTATATCCCTGGGGAAGTCTGTCTTGGTGATGCTTCATTACCCGAGAGAAAATTTACAGAATGCAAAGATCTTGAGGCTCATTCATTAGGCTATAAAATTATGGTGTTCCTAATTCACATACCCTAGCTAAGGATACACATTTTTACTTATTATGTTTTTTTCTCTCTCTTTCTCTTTAAAATATTAACATGATAATATTGTCCATGGACACATTACGTGAGACTAAGATCACTGGAACTTTTGTTACTCATTATATGTGAAATACACCCTTTCTTTCCACAGGGTCAACCCTTACCCCACAAACTTCTCCATACTAAACTTATTGTTTCATATACACATCACTCCCTACTCAAGCAGCCTTTCCTAAATGCCTACTGCATGTCTACTTGATGCTCTATTACGCTCAAATTGCTAGGTTCCCAAACAGTGTTCACAGAATCAAATTCTGTCTTCTGTACACAGCAGAAGAAACCAAGTGCCTCTGCCCCTGTAAATACCACCAGTCCCTCTTCTTAGCTGTGATCTTTTCAGAGCCACACTTGAGGCACACGACAGGGCATGCAGATCAAAAACATCCTAGAATGTCTAGTCGTACATTAGAAACTTACATCCATACATGGGTGCCTCGATATGCACCCAAGCTCATACTGAACAGATTGAGCGAGGTTAGCTTTTAACTGCATAACCTGGGAGCGTGTCATAAGGCTCAGTGCGTCAGGGTGCTTGCAGTCAAGCTTGAGGACCAGAATTCAATATCCTTGGTCAACATGGTAGTAGGAGAGCACTGACTCTCCCAAATGTTCCCTGGCCTCCATACACATGCTATAGCATGCACACACATATCTACACACATATATGTACCTACTGCCTACCTACATACATGCATACATAACCCACACATACATACACATATACACAGACTAAATGAAAAATATACATACAAGTGTTTAAGTTCCTGCGATTTTACTTGTCTATTATAGTTGTAGGTTTAGCATATATACAGGGTCCAACTGGCAGGGGATTTTCCATCAACTAACATGGGAGTATGATCTTCATACACCCATTAATGAATTTCATAGTTATTTCTACCAGTCGATGGCAAAGCAGCAGAGGTATGGTGGAAGCTGATGAAATCAGGAGAGTGTTCAGGTATTGTTTGCAGTTAGAAGTGAGAAGGCTTAACAGTAGAACGAATTAAACCTACCTTCATGAGACAGTTACCCTCAAGCTTCAGATAGAATAACTATTAAAAAAAAATAAGTCCAGTTGCAGAAGAGCTACTCGTGTGTGTGCTGTCACACTCTGAGGATATGCAGTGGTAATTCTGCAGCCACTGGAGCATAGCATATGACAGTCATCCCCTAGACAGAGATTATGTACTTATGCCCAGTAGACACATGCCATCCGTCGCTGATTTATAGACCATTCACCCAAATCTCCAAGTTTCCTTATGCTCGAAAGTTATGGTAAGAACCAGGATGAGTCAACATGCCTCTGCATAACTGTGGTTGCCTGTGGTGTCACTTTGACAATCATTCCAAAACCACTGAAACTATGTACATGGAATGTGCCATTCTCAAATTAGAAGAAAGCGTACTCTGTGCCATAGATTTTTAAAAGAAGCTTCTCTTTCTCTTTCTGAGCCAGTTAAAAAATAAAGGCAGGAGGAAATTTCTAAGGCATCCCAGGAAAGGAGTTTGAGACTTCCAAAAATTTACAGCGGCATCCGGTTTATTTAACGGAACACTGTCTGCTGTTAGTTATTTTTTTTATCAAGTTACGTTTTGAAGGTAGATTTTCAAAGTATTAATTATTGTAGAAATGGAATTGTTAATGCCCAGGGTTCTGTTATGAGACAGTGAGGCCCTGGATGATTGACCATGTTCTGATGGAAACTGTTACAACAAAAGTGATGTCTTATTAAAATACTTGCAGCTCTCTCTTCACAAAGGTAACAATGAAACTCTACCACCCTCTTTAATGTAACCTTACACATACCAACATTTTGATTGATAAGAAATAATAGGTTATGAGTCGTATATAGTTGTATAAGCTAGTTTGTTTGAATGTAGGGTCTGATATCACCCTTAATTTAACTTTTGTGTGCTTATGACACTTGCAGCAAGCATGAGTTTTTACACACAAGATGAAAACATTATTCTATGTTAAAATGTCTTTTGTTTTTATTAACCAGAAGTAATGTCTAAATATTTAAATTTATACTGATCAAACGTTTGCTTCTGATTTTGAGGTCTTTTCCAAAGTCGAGGACCCCATCCAAGTCAACAAAAACGATCTCGCGTGACAATTCTACTCACTGAAGGTGGGAAAAAAATAAAAAGCAGCATCTTGACCATAACTGTAAAAGCAGCTACAGAGATATATTTGTTTATGTGAGCACTAATTTTTTTGAGAATGACTGCCTTAGTGGACAAAGCATCGTGGATTTGGTAGCTTGTAAAGAAGAAATTTTTTTTTCCTGTCTCTGGAGGAAGAAAAGTTGAGGACCAGAGCAGATTTGTTTTCTAGCCACTTTCTCACATACTCTAACTTTTTCTGTGCCTTCAAATGGGATGGAAAGATGAATTTCCTCTCGAGGCTTTTGTCATTGAGAATGGTTCCCATTCATGATGCTCTGCATCCTTCATGCTCTTCATCTCCCAGAGAGCCACCAAGCACACCACACTGAGGTTTGAAGGTTCACAGGTATCCACACCATAGAATTTCCTAATGGCTAGCCCCTCCCAGGAATTTGTATTTTTTGTTCATAGACAAAGGTCATTCATTCCATCCTAAGAGCCCCTACTGTCTTAACTCACTGCAGCATAAACCCAAAAGTCTAAAGTCACGTGAATATGTCATCTAAATCCAGTGTAGCGGGACTCAAAAGATGAGTCTAGCTGTGAGCTCTAAAACAAACAGGAAACCAGTCCATTTCTAGCATCCTATTCTAGCTCATTGCTCCTAGACCTGCAGGAGAACGGCCTTCTCTGTTTTTCATTTCCATCTTTCTTTCATGGTCTTAGCAAGTTGAACAGGCAAATCAAAGTTGGTCCAGCTCTACTTGGCTTATGCATGCTGCTCACGACCATGCAGAAGACAGGCCAAAAGACAGCTGAGAACGTGCAGCCATGGTGCTTTCCCCAATGTGGACTACCAGTCGTGACTCTTAGAACTCTCCCCCTACTCCTTTTTGTTTTATTATTTCTGGATCAAGTCTTACCGGGCAATAATTGTTCTTGTTGGATGTGACATGTTTGCTTAAATCTATTCATTAAGGTAGATATCTACTTTATTGATGAGATATAGCAGAAAATAATTCTAAACGTTAGCAATCAAACACATAAGCTTCTTACTATAAAGAATGTTTCCTAAATATTTGCAGGTTAACAATTTTAGCAGAGTTTAATATACTAAACTGGAGCTAGCTTTGTCATAAGATTTCTCTTTGATTCTCACCTTTACCTGTAGATGAAGGCTTCAGTTTGTTTCAGCTCACATGATTGTTTAACCAGGCATATTATTCTTCTACATAATGGTATCTAAAAGGAAATTAGAACCAAATAATATGAGTCCATATTACATATAATAGTTATTATTTAGAGCTAGGAAAATAGGTAAAAATGTGTTTAAATAGCTTTTCTTTTCTAGATGATGGTTCACAGTAGCCCAGGTTTGCCTGCATGTCTCAGCCTGAGTGTTAGAGTTATAATTGTATATTGCCACACCTGGCTAGTTGCTAATAGTTTACAGTACAGCTCAAACAACATCTTTAAATTTATAAAGCAATGAAGCTAAAAGTAAGCATATAATTTGTACAGCATGGTAACAATAATAAGGGTCAGGTTAAGTAGGCTCAGGCATAATTAGCATGATTATAATTTAAGAATAAGAGGGGGCGGGAGAGTAGGGAGGTAGAATGGGAATAATTCATTCATATTTTATACATATCTATACTACTTGAACCCTATATAAAAGAAATCCGCGCATACGTGATTACATTATAATTCCTAAGATATTAAACTAGAAATGTATATTCACCATAACTTGCACTACAGATAATATGTTGGAATTTGCTTGTCAAATTCCATCCTAATTTCATTGCAGATCTGAAATTAAACTCTTACTTTGCCCCTACCCTTCTATGCGAAAGGCCACCAGCTCTGACATTTCCTGTTTCTATAATAGAGCTGACTGTTTCTACCACTTGAGTTTGATTTGGTTTGGTTGCGACAGTGTCTTGCCATGTAGCCCAAGCTGGACTTGAGTTTGTGCTCTCTGCCTTCTCCTTTCACCTGGAGTGCCTGGGAGTCCAAGCAGGCAGCACCACTTCTCTGAGTTCACGACTGACCACGACTGTAACTACATTCCATCATATGAGAACGAGAAGACACAAAGAGAACCCAGCCCCAAAGGGATGCTGTGGAGAACACAGACGAAATATGTCAAAGTCCTGAATTCAGGTTCTGACTCCATTTGTGTTGCCACTGAATTTCACCTCGCTTCACAATTTCTTATGTGAAAAGCAGAAATGAGAGCACCCAAAGTTGTTGAGAAGATCAATAAAAGCAGTTAAGTAAGGGACTATTTTGTATCGAATGTAATGAAATAATATTGACAATAATAGTGTGTGTGGTATGTTTTTCATACAATACGCATTTTGTTGATTTCTGTGGCTATATGGGCTACCTTTTCCAATGTCAGCCTGACAGGAAGCTTTCTTAGTGGAAGTACAGAAATTCTTCTGTTTCTAGCATAGTGTAAGAGAAATGGCTGTTTTCTTAGATAGCCTGCTTCACCTACACATGAAGGAAAAATTCCTCATCTGGTTATGTTTTCAATCTAAATTATTTATATTTACTTGGACAAAGGAAATGCCCTGAGAGTGCTGAAAGTTAATGCCCCTCACAGACACACACACACACACACACACACACACACACACACACACACACACCAGGAAGAGAAGTGAGTCCTGGTTGACCAGGGATTGCTTTTACAGATCATCTATAGAGTAAAATTGTGAACTGTAGCCTCCTCATGTGAGCTCAAAGGCTGCCTGAGCTCAAAGGCTGGCTTGCTTCTTTAAAGTAGCTAAGTGGACATAACTGATGAAAACTCAAGTGAGATTTGACGTCGAGCTTTAGTTATACCTTAAAAGGCAAGAAAAATAGAAAATAAAGCCTAATTCAACTGAAAAGTTGATGACTAAGCAGTAATCACAACTTCCTGCCCCTAAATGTATTTTATACAAGTGCTACTCACATGGAAGATTGTTACAGTAATTAGATTCTGTTGCTCTTCTTAAGATATTTTATTCAGACTAAAAAGAGAGATGCTCCATTCAACAGTCTGAAACTGTGTTTGTGTTTGTATTGATACACAAGCCTGAGCTGCCCTGCTATGAGTGGGACTAAAGATATCTTACATTATTCCAGCACTGCTGAGGACATTGGTGGTTGTCAACATAGCTTTATCTTTCAGAAATGTACCTTCCCTCCAGTTATAATCACCAAACTCATCAAAACTGTAGTAAGACATAAAGAATACATCAACATTTATTTCTACAGTTTTTGACACTATCAGCCGTATATTACATATCTTGATAATTGTGTGGGCAGCCTGTGTGTTCCAGGCTCTGCCATCACTTAGGGAGCTACGTATGCCAAATGTACAAGAATTGTCTTAAAATACCCATAGAATTCAAGAAACCCTTTATAAAGTTGTAAGAAATTCAGCAAGTTGAGCCAAATGTTATAACTGAAATTCATATTCATATTTATGTATATGCTTATAAGCATGGCAGTGTTGATATGGTTCGACTCTTTGAAAACAGACAAATTACCGTTGAAGTTGTCCCATTGTTAAACAAGTCATGACTCTGGACGTTACTTTCTGGCTGAAGAAACCAGGAGCACCGAGATTTATTTGTAGCCACTAAAAACGATGACTTCAAAGCTGTGTTGACTTTAGTGACTATCTCCTTCCAGCTAAAGAGATTTCGGTAGCAAATAGGAACGTGAATGAAAGCTGACATGGAAACCCAGGTCAACTTTCATCTTCATATTTTACAGCACGTCCTCAAATTTCTGCAGTGAACAAGTGTTTTAAAATTGGAACCACTCTTGTAAATACTGAAGGGGATTTGATTTTAAATATCAGACTATGATCTAAACAGAGGAAATTTTGTAACAAATTGCTGGATTCCTCCAAACACACTACCTGTGACTAATTCTGAAAAATGGCTTGTTGATTGGTAGTACCAAAACCATTTCTCCCTCTGTTGACAAGAAGTCAGGGCAGTTGACAGGTCCAGTTTTACTTAGGCTGATTTGAGACACTTATTAGTCAACCAATTTGGAGCACAACGTGCTTTGGTGGTCTAATGCCACCTCCGGTCACATATTAACCTCGTTTTGGCTTAAATGTTCCATTTAAATGGGAAACCTTATCCAGCTGGCAGGGGAATAGCACTCACTTTAAATTGGATATTATTTTGAATTACAGTCAACTCTGTAATTCAATTCAGTGTGATGTGGCTGCTAAAAAGCCAAGGATCTTAGACTGCATTAATAAAAGTATAATTTCTGGTTTATGGGAAGTAATCGTCTTTCTATATTCTGATCAAATCACATCTGGAGTATTATGTTCAATTACAGGTCAACATTTTAAGGACTGAGACAAATTAGCATATGACCTGAAGAGGAAAATCAGGATGGGGAAGGAAGGGTCTGAAAGCTACTGCCATTTTTTAAGGATCGGATGACAGACAGAGAACTAGATGGTATAGAAAGTATAATGCCTGTCCTCAAATATTTGGGTTGTTGAATGTAAATGAGAGAGAATGTTGTGTTGTTCAGAAGCACCGTGTGTCTAGATTATTTATGTGAATGAGTGAAGACAGTGAAATGTTTCCAGTCTCTCCTTTGGCTAAGACACAAAAAGCTACGCAGGTGCATGCATGCACATGGTGGATGAGACAGCAAGCTAGACACTATTATCTGAGACAGTGGAACAAGGGAAGCTGCCCTCAGACGCTCAGGTTCTCTGGGTGCTATATAAAGGGGCTTAGCTGCCGAGGTGACAAGTACAGCCAGACTGCACCCTTTCTGGCCCAGGGGGAAGAAATGCTTCTGTCCACTGAAAAGGGTGCATTTTCTTTCCTACAAACTCACCAACAAATTTGCCAAGGCAAAGGCTCTGTAGGCCTGCATCTTTCTAGTGAGCCACAGCTTTCAATTTTCCAATGAGGTTAGATAAAGACAGTTCTGACAGAAGGGTGTAATGTACTCACCACGGAGCAGATCTGAGGCTTATCGAAGAAAAAAAGTCATCTTGGAATTATCTTATAAGGAACTTTGCAAAGGAGCTACTTAGAAAGTCATCTAGAGGGCCCGAAGAGAGGCTGGTATCCAAGCTATCTGAGGAGCTGTGAGTGGCAAACAAGAGGAACATATCACCGCCCTAAAGGAAGTTTATGTAAAGTCACTCTGAGTCACAACACAGGCTCCTATTCCGAACAAGTCAAACACTGAAAATGTCTTCCAAACCAGGGGCTGTGTACCCTGAACCATAACAGGTGAGATCTGCAGCTTTATGGGGGATCCACTTGATTCCATTCTAAAGGTGTTACTTGGACTCTGAGAAAAGCATAGTGGGAGGAAAAGAGAGAAAGACAAGCATTCATTTCATTTCAGGACTGCTACGCCAGGGGCAGCTAAGGTGGTGGCATACGTGAACTGCGGTAATGTTAGGATCTTGTTGATAATTCATGAACAGGCATTCCAGATAGGCAATAGCCTACTGTTAGAACATTCACTAGCACTTACAAAGCTCTCGGTTGGATCCCCATCACTGAAAGGAATACATTACAGAAGTGAGGCTTTTAGGAGTCACGTAAACAAAATACAGAAGCTGAAATGTCCCCCCCACTGAAAAATGGGACCCCAGTATATCTTAGAAGATGCTAACCAAGGAAAGAAGAGGATTATTTTTGCTTATTCCTGTGGAATTTCACACACACACACACAGGCACGCACACGTATGTACACACACACACACACAGACATCCTTCATGTAAAAGGCATACATTTCACATAAGAAGAAGAAATTCCTGGTATAAAATTATCTAAACATAAAATGAGTGGCTCTGAAAACTATTGCTCCTTTCCTGTCTGTGCCTCCTGCAAAGACTATGGCTAAGAGCGACTTTCACAGGGCACCATTCACCCGAAGTTCTGGTCCAGCAAGGTGGCCCTCATGGAAGAGACAGTCACCTAGAAAAACAGCCACTCCCCGGATCAACCACAGTATATTTTATTAAGGCTGATTTTGTTGGAATTTTGTGACTGTGTTTGGGTATGTGCCCTTGAGTGCAGGTGCTCTAGGAGGCCAGAGGTGTTTGACCCCCTGGAGCAGGAGTTGTAGTTTGTGAGTGTCCTGACATCGGTGCTGGGAAATGAGTCTGTGTAAGAACAGCACACGCTCTTAACCACTGAGCCATCTCTCCAGCCACCACTTTTAAAGTCTGAAAGCAGAGAAGCACCAAAAAGGCCCAGTTCTTCCTGTGTTTCTGTCCCGTAGATTACGATATTGCACTTAGTGAATGGTGATGACAAACATATAACACATGAGCACAGCTTGAGGACAACTGAGGTGGTTGAGGACTGCGTGTGTGCTATATTTTAAAATAATTACATTTCCAATAGCCGTTGCTGACAAACGAGTCTCTGAATTTGGCTGAACTGACAAGGTACAGAGCATAGAACAGCAAGCACCCTGGCAGGAATTGGATCTATACGCTGCTAGCCCCTCCATTCCAGCTTCAGGCTTGCTTGATTGGATTCTAGGACTGAACTTTACAAGATATTAGCAGCTAACCCAGAATCTCAAAACAGGAGGAGCAGGGAAAGGATTTTACAAATCTATGTGGGATGTATAGTGAAGAGGCTTATAAAGTACTGAAATGGAGACAGACATGGGTGATTTGATGCTGATAAATGGCACCTCCTGCCCAGACTGAGAGCACATCCCGACATCTTTATGTCTGATCTCCAATAATCCTGCCAGGAGGTACAGAACTGTCGATTTAATTAGGATGTCAAAGAGTTTGGCTGATCCCCCCCAACTAAATTAGGCCATGACAGACCAGGAATTCATTTATTCAATTTCATTCACTCAATAAATATTCACAGGGTACTTATTCTTTGGCAGGTACTGTGGTAGTTACTGGAGATAAATTCAGGAGCAAAGCAAATATAAACTTTCCTGCTGTAGAGCTTAAAGTACAGCTGAGAACACAGATACCAGACAGGGAATTACAAGTGTGCTAAGCACAGCGAGCATGAGTCAATTGCTGCGGTGAAATCTGGCGGGCATGTAACCTGTGAGGATACTGTTTACACATGGGTCAGTCAGGGGGCGCGGAGACATAGGCAGGGATTTAAAAGATACTGACCTGCTCGGCACAGCCTGGCAAACCTAGGAGGAAGAAGGGCTGCATCCGTGCTCAGGTTTGTGTACGGAGGTTCACATCCTTGCCACGAATACGCGTTTGATTTTATTAAGATGAGTTTAGGGAAGCGTTGGAACATGTAGTAAGATATCTGAAGGACATGATATTCTCCCCCTCTCCCCGAAAACCTTTATTTCTGCAAATTCTCATCCATTCCTGTGGAGAAGTGAGTGATTAGGGAGACAGACGTGACCTTCATTGTCCTCGTGTAGTGTTATATTAGGCAGCTCAGGCTGCTATCAGGAAACATCACCTGTGAGGTGACTCAATCACAGACAGTCTGTTTCCTAACAATTCTGGAGGTCGAAAGTGCACGATCCGGGGTTCTGGCATGATTGGGACTAGATTTTGAATTTTTTGCAGGACATTTGTCCTGGGTCAGATTTCACCATCCTATCACGTCTTTGCATAGGGACATAGGAGGGAGTGTGTCTCTCTCCTTCCCTCTCTTTCTCTCTCTTCCTCCCCCTTCAATTTTCTTCTTTATCTGTATTTTCTACATCTCTCTCTCCTTTTTTTCTCTTTCCTAGAGTCTCTGCTATTTCTTCTAAAGTACCACCTTTGTCCATTTGGACCCCGCCTTTATTAATCCTCATCTACTTCTTACACACGCTACCATCCATGCCATTCGATAGACCAGATAACTTGAGGATAGCATCGTTCAGCCCATTGCATGTAAAAGGTTCTGAAAAGCTACCTGCACAAACAAAGATTAATCGAAATCAAAAGCAATGTCTTTACAAAATCACACAACCTTACTGCAACAAGCAAAAAAAAAAAAAAAAAAAAAAGGAAAGAAAAAGAAAGGAAAAAAGTTACTTTTTAATCTCAAAATTTTAGGAATTAGGCATCTCTCCTCTGCCCTATTGAATGGGGAAATATTGTACAATGTGGAGCAGAAAAAGGAAAAAAAGTTGGGACTGGCAAATAAAAGGATGTCAGTGCTCTAGAACACAGTCCAATGAAGAGTCAGGACACAGCAACACAGAGCTAAAGGGAGCAGGCAACCGCTGCTCCTACTGCAGCCGAGTGAAGGCTGGCTTCCATGTCCTTTAAACTTGAAAAATGGCTGCCAGGCAAATAGCTCTGTCCTCTGTCTCCACTGCGCTAGTGACAGAGCATAAGTACCTACTGGAGTGCCAGCTGTTTAGCCATCTGCCCCTTGGCCACCGTCAAGCTTCCTGGAATGCAAAAGGACCTCATCAGGCTTCAACTGACTGGTGTTTCACAGTGACACCGAACGGCCACAAGAAACAGCAGTAGCATCTGGGATGCTCTCCAGAGATTGATTTCCTGTTCTTTTTTTTTCCCTGAACTTATTATCAATAAATATTATTCTCTGGACTAGGTAAACATATTTGAAGTTTTCTAAAGGTACTTTATGCATTGATGCCCAGGAGGATAGAAATGTTTCCTGGAAGTTATGGAAGAACGAAAGAGGATAATAAAAATGCTAAGTTGATTTCTTTTTATAAATCCCAGGGGGAGTATAAAGAAGAAATATAAAATTCTCCCAAGATCTCTACCTACACACAGTTGCTGACATTTTAACGATTAAGAGTTTTACATGGATGTGGAAGCCAAAAAGAAGATTCAAATGATCCAGGGATTTGGAAAATAAGAATTAAATATTCCCCTTTGTCCCTCTTTTCTGAAAATGTATTTACCAAGAAAAATGAGAGACTTTCATTGGTCTGTGTCCTGCAAAAGGCAGGCACCAAGGTGGAATTAGATGTGCAAGAATAATTTTAGGGGAAGTATAAATGAAAGAAAGTGGGGGAAGACGAAGGCTGCATTAAAACACAGTGCAGTTTGAGTGAGAAGGAGGCAGGCAAGAGAAGGGAGGATCATGACACCTCAGACTCCTGTGCACTCTCAGAAAACTCTACCAAGACCATCCAGTCCTAATCCCAATCAGTTGTCCAAGGAAGCCCCTGGCTCTGAGGAGCAGCCCATCCTACTATTCAGGCCATGCTTAATCCTTGGATGAAACAGCAGGTGAATGCATTGCTTCCACCTCAACTCAGTCATGGAGTTAAGTTTTACAGCCTTCAATTGACTGACTGTGCCCTCTTCAGCCAAGACCTTTGGGCCATTCCATTAACTAATTAATGTAAATCATCACACAACATTTATAAATTTAACTTCAATCATCATTTTTTATTTATTTATAAGAACGTCTTCTTCTAAAAACAGTATAAACATCTTGCTAATTTAACTTAAATTATCTTGGTCTTTCCCTCCACTTCGTATGGAACTAGCTACCTATTCTTAGCAATAGTTCCTTATATATCCTGTAGTGAGATGATCGATTTCAACTAACCATTTATCCCTAAAGCTTCTTTTAAACTTAGATTTGGCAATTGCAAAACTGATGGAAGGAGAAAAATCTAATTCCATGGGGATAACTTATAATGATATTGATAGGGAAATGATACTGCAGATTCCACAGTTTGCAGAATAAGACAAATTTAACATGGAGGTTTGGTGAGGCAATATCTAATATTCTGTGTGCTATAGGGAGATAGGAAGCAGAGCTGGGAAGAAAGAGAAGTTGAACTGGGGTACAGTCTGTTTGACACTATGTTGAATTGTAAACCTAGGTTGTCCTTTATAGCTGTCTGAAGCTGGATCAAGGAGACCTCCATATGGCCCCAGTTTACAGCTAACTCCTTGGCCCAGGCCACCATCATCTCTTCCAAGCAAATTTCAGAAGCTTCCCGGTTGGCCTCTCTAGATTTTCTTCCTGTCTGTTAGTCATTTTTAACAATGTGTTATGCTATGATTTGAATATGTTCATGTGTTAGAAGTTTTATGCTAAAATGTATATATTAAAAGTGTCTGGTGGCATAAAGAAGAGGCTGACTGGGGGAAGGACCCGGCATTTCTATGGCATTGACCAGGATAGGGTGGCAGAGACAGGTGAATCTCTGGGGCTCACTAGTCAGTCAGTCTAGCCTCCTCAAACCTAAGGTGAAGAGTGACAGAAGAGGACACCCAGCTTCTTCGGCCTTTACACATAAAGTTGCCCATACCCTCACACACAGTATATAGGGAAGGGTGATTAGAATTAGATATCATGAGCACAGGGCTGCCCTGTTGGGTAGCATTAGTGGCTTTATCCAAAGAGGAAGTGAGACTATCGGAATGCTTGCTCTGTCTTGACATGTTAAAATGCAGCCTGGCCTCATCGGATGCCAATTGGTTTCCATTGATGTCCTTAAGTTTCCAAACCTCTAGAACTGTGAACCAAAGGAACTTATTTTCTTCATAATTTACTTTGTCTTAGGAGTTTTGTTATAACATCGGAAAATAAACTGGAGCATGCTTGCTGGTACTGAAGCAAAGGAGGAAAACATTGACAGCAGCATTGGCCAATTTTGATAGTATCTATACTCCTACCACAGTGATCACATGGTGACTGCGTTATATAAAGAGCTTGCAAACTTTCTGAAAATGTAACTTTATAGTCATACAGCCTTGAAGGCCGTGCATTCACTGTGCATTCACCATCTCACACCCAGAGAAGTCTTTGTAAAACTTCACCTGTATCATGTCGTTCCCCTGCCCAAACTTCTCATGTCTTTCTTTCATGTTTAGGTTATGAATGTGCCAACTTTTATTTTTACCTATAAACATCTCATATACTCATGATCTATGATCAAAGTTGGTAACAGCGGAAATAGATCTAAATTACAAATTGCAAATTATTGTTTCACATACATGCTTGTCCTAATCAAACTAATTTTGAAGTTGAAATCATGTTTGGGAGTGTTAGTCTTAATTCTATTTTTAACTGATTTTACTCTTCAGCAGACACAGCCTTCTAATCTCTCAGTGTTGACTTCTCTTGTAATCAACTGCTTTCCACCCACAAATTATTTAATAAAGTACTCATAGGTGTCACACCCAGCTGGAACTAAGACTGTGTCTTATTTACGTATTGGCAGCTACTGTGACTGAGTACAAATCTATAGTTGGTGGTGAGGGTACTATTACTGTTACAGGAGAAAAAAGTGCCTGCTAGTGGACTTGTAGAACATACCTTCTTGCAGTAGGAAGACAGCCATCCACTCTTCTAGATAGCATCGATTTTTCCTTTTCAGTTGCAGTAAGAATATGTAATTGTTTGCCGATCTCCTTTTTGTCTCTCAAGATGATAGCATTGCAGCAGAAGCCACTGTCCTAGTTTCCTTCTCTGTGGCTGTGATGGAACACTGGCTGAAAGCAATTTAGGAGAGGAAAGGCTTTATGTGGCTCAGAGGCCACAGTCCAAGACTTAGTGAAGCCAGGGCAAGAACTCAAGGCAGGAACCTCATGGCAGGAACTAAAGCAGAGACCACAGAAGAAAGTTGCTTACTGGCTTGCTTCTTTGGCTTAATTAGATACTTTTCTTACACAGCCAGGCACAGTGGGGCTGGACTCTCCTGCATCAATCAAGCACACACACACACACACACACACACACACACACACACACACAGTTCCACACATATGTCTATAGTCGAGACTGATAGAGGTAATACCCCAACTGAGATTTCCTCTTCCCAGGTGTGTCTAGGTTTGTGTCAAGATGACAAAACAATGAAAGCCACCAAGAGTGTCAGTTTAGATCCTTGTTTGTAACTCTAGCTAGACATCTAAACTACAGTGGACTGACTCCTACTCTAACTTTAAACATCTTTGTAAATTTTCTTTTTCTTTTCTTTCTGTATTCTAAAGGGTGTTTTTGTTTCAAATTTAATATCCTCCCAAGGGAGAAGCAGTCCTTCCAGGCCACAGAGGAGGACTTTGCAGCCAGTCTTGAAGATACCTGATAAAACAGGGCCAGATGAAAGGGGAGGAGGTCCTCCTCAATCTGTGGACTTGGAAAGAGGCAGGGAGAAGCTGAGGGAGGGAGGGTGGTATTGGGAAGGAATAATGGAACGGGATACATCTGGGATACAGAGTTAATAAAATATAACTGATAATAATAAACAATAATAATAATACATGTCAAAAAATTCATTAAAAAAATAGGTGTTATACCAAAAATTGTTAACCTGGTACTATTTAATTGACATAGTTTAGACCCTTACTGAAAGTTCTTTGTTTAGATGCCAGGGCAAACTTTGTGACCTCTTCAACAAATTCACTTCAAAAGTTCCTTGAGCACACTTATAGGTGTGATGAGAAGCTCAGAACCAGAGCTATGTGGACACACCCACGCAGGCTTTGGTTTATTTGGAAGTATAGAGCTGGGCAGTGAAAATACAACTCTTTGATTAATAAATAAGTTAAAAATGAAAGAGGGTGGTAGAACTGGTAGTTTTAACCATTTGTTAGGTGATAGGTTTAAAAAGAAACCCTTGTATGTGTTTATTTACTGTGAACCATAGCGTATGTTTTTCTTAAGTAGCCATTTACTAAATGAAGGAACCAAATTTAGACAAATACCCAAGTAACTGTACAACTTATCTAGGACTTACTAAAACTAGAGTATATGACGATAAACCAATGATCTTCTAATACCATGCAGGATATTACAGACTAATTGCATTTGTGTTTTTACCCTACAATGATATGAAACCAAAATGGTTCAAAATCTCTCCCCCCCCCTTAGCTTTTTCAAGACAAAGTTTCTCTGTGTAGCTTTGGCTATACTGGACTTGCTTTTCAGACCAGGCTGGCCTCGCACTCACAGAGATCCACCTGCTTCTGCTTCCCTGAGTGCTGGGATTACAGGCATGTGTCACCATGTCCGGTTTTGTACTGAAACTTCATAAAGGAAAAGAGATAAAGAATTTAAAAATGAAGTAATTGTGGGACTGTAACTGAACAGAAAGACACCAGAGAAGAAAACACACATCACTTAGAAAACATCTGAGGGACAGGGAAAGGCAGTCAGCACTTTGCTAGCTACATGGATAACTGAATGAACACCCAGAACTTCGATTGCTAGTAGCTTATCAAAAACCTGAACATCCAGTTTGATCACTGCTAATGATGAGTTGGAATAATAAGCAAGAGGTCTAGGTTATCGCACTTTGACTATGTGTGAAAGAAAAATCGATAAGACCAGCTTCATATGAACTGAAATCCCTTAACCTCTCTAATAGCCCAAGGGCAAGTGTTTTTATGAACTGAAAGCATGATAAACTTGATGTCAGCCAGTGGGGCATCAAGCTCAGGACATTCTGGAAACTCCACATTGTTTATTACTTCCGACTAAGTGTATTCTATCTAGGCCATAAAAGTAACACCAGTAATAACAATTCAGCAACACTGTGGGCAGGAACAGCCCGGAGCCGTGTGCACTTCCAAATTCAGATGCTTCATTTTTGGGTTTCACTCAGGCACATTGAAGTTTATCAATTATTTTTGGGCATCTAATACATGATCAGTTCTATACTCGGTATCATGACCTCAGAGATACTATGATGTGTTCCCATCTCAGTGCAAATATCAATGACATTAGTACTTACCAACAAAGGCCTGATTTCCAGTGTTTTTTCTTATTGTTGAAAAATGTGTTTCTCAATCTCTTTCTTTAGCTCTCCTTGCTCTTTCTTCTCTCCCTCTCTCCTTGTTGAGAATAAGTGGTCAACATAAAAATCATATAGATGTTACAAAGACTGATAGATGATAGGTGGATAGATGATGATGATGATGATGATAGATAGATAGATAGATAGATAGATAGACAGATAGAGAGACAGACCACATATTCAAGTTGCACAACATATGTCAAGTGACAAATTGTCCTAAAATAAGTAATTCTTGAATGCATCCATTTTTTCTAACCTTGATTGCTAGAATTTATCTCTCCTTATCTCCCGTTTTGTTGCCTGGATTTCCATATAATAAACATTACCTGAGCTTCCTACTCTTAAAATAGCTCAAAACTTTGTTCCCACTGGTAGTAAAGATTTAGTAATGATAATCGTTGACAAGAAGACTTACTTGTGTGTCTAAGATAAACTTTGAACTTTATAATATACTTTACAAACCCATTCCAAAGTCACTGTCTATTCCTCCCTTTAGCCCTATCTCATGGCAGCCCCGCTTTCCTGGTGTTCATCAGCCTCTCTGAACTTTTTCATCATTAATACTCTCTGTCATGTTTTATCCCTGTTCTCTCTGACTAGAATGACCGCCCTTTGTCCTCTTCCCCGATCACAGTTGTAGATAGTCAAGCCATTTCTACTGTCCTTTTCATGTGTCGTGGATCTCAGAAGTCCAGTGAACAGTCAAGAATCAAATCTCTCGGGGGGGGGGGAGTCCTGTTAGGTCACAGAGGAGGACTCTACAGCCAGCCCTGAAGATACCTGATAAAACAGGGTCAAATGAAAGGGGAGGAGGTCCTTCTCTATCAGTGGACTTGGAAAGGGGCAGGGAGGAGACCAGGGACAGAGTGTGGGGTTGGGGAGGGAATGAGGGAGCGGGATACAGTGGGGACACAGAGTTAACAAAATGTAACTAAAAAGAAAAATAAAATTAAAAAAAAAAAGAATCAAATCTCTCTTATTCAACTCTGTAAAACCAGCACAGTGCATGGATAACTTTAGGAATGAATTCATTACATATGTTACAAGAGTGGAGGAGCTTGAAAACTCTCAGTGAGAAGCATGGCGAGGACTTTGCCCCTCTGATGTGTGAATGCATCATGCATGAAGAACACGTATCAGTACGTCACCAAAGAAGCATGGAGTTTAGTTTGGTTGAGCAAGATTCCTTGTATAAAAACATGTTTCTGCTATCGGACAGTTGGAGGATATTAAAAACATGAGCCCTCATAGATTTGGAAGAACGTAAGGAAGCATATGTGAAAGAGCTCAGAGGAAGGAGAGGAAAAGTGGAAGTGATATAATGACACCATAATCTCAAAGATAAAAGAAAAAAAATAAAACCCAAAGCAAACACAGGCCCTTATCCCAAGCCATTGACGCTATGTGTGAAGGAGTGAGTGATTCGCTGCCTGGGCACAGTGGTGCTGTTGGAGAAAGGCAAGGAATTCATAGCCAAGGTTCTTTCCCTTTATCCTTTACTTCAGTATCTTACCAGCAGGATCATACTCGTAAGCCCAAGCCAATCATCCCCTCACTGATAAGCACAGAACATCTAGCCCCTGGCTATTAAGCATTAAGAATTTGAAAATGGATGAGTACTTCATTCGTGCTGGGATTAGAGCATCTGGTACATTTTGGTGGAGTGGTGTAGAAATTTTTTCCCTTTTTTTTCTCCAGGGATCACTTTGAACTGGCTACGAAATCATTGTTGCTGGATGAGAAAGAGAAATGGGTCAGAAGCGCTGACAGTATTGTGACACCAATCACTCAAATTAAAGATTTTGTTTCAAATACTTATTTACATCTTGATGAGAAAAACATCTGTGAATTTGTTGTTTAAATGAGAGACAAAAATTGACTCAAGGAATAAAGTGTTTTAAGGGTTAAAGGGTTTGTTATTGAATTATAAAGCTTAGCTGATTATAAAAATCTATACAATTTTAGGCCTTTAGATGCAAGGAGAGAAAACATGGCTGCCCCCAGCATTCATACAGCATGTCTATTTGCAGATGCTAAAGTGAATTTGACATCACAGTAAGCAGTTCAAACAATCTATATTGCCGGGAGCTTTTTCTCACAAGACATTGATCAACAGCAAGCCCAGAAATGTTCTCCCCCTCCCATTTGCTTACTATCCCACAAGTTTGGGATGTTGTGTTTATATACCCTATCTGAGGATATAAAGCAAACTTTAAGTATTGAACTGGAAAAGTTAATGAATTATTTGACTATTCATCTTGCAATGATTTGAAATTCACCCTGCTAAATGATTACTTATTAAGAAAAGTTGAGTATGAGTACACAAGAGAAGGTGAATTATCGTAATTACTACAGTATATTAACTGTCAGTATCCTACCAAGAAGACTGTGTGCCCTAAATACATTTCAGAAGAAGGGCTGGGTGCGAATAAGAGAATCCCACCGAGTGCCCAGCTACTTCACAGTAACTGTGATGCTCTTCAAGATCATGAGTATTAAGAAGAAGAACCTTATATTCTAACTTGAAAAGTGACATCAGCAAAGCTGTGTTTCTGAAGGACCAAACCAGTGGCATCTTTTCTCAGGAAGAGGGCAGTGATGGTGCTAATGATTATGCCTCCATGGTTTGCTCTTCAGAGAGCATTCCCACTCTGTCTGCTCAGAGAACATAGATATCCTGATGGCGGTGGTAAGGCTGCGCTGTAGTATAACGCTTCCACATAACTGGCTACAGTGAGTGACTCTACAACTGTTCAATTGGGTGTGCCGGACCCCTACCCCACTGCACATTCTACACTCAAGCCCATGTTGCTGGAGGCCATTCTCTTTCGTCAGGTTCTGGTGTCTCTGTCCATTAAACACCCTGGAGCTTTAGGTCTTAACACCTCACGGCACATTAGTAAATAAAAAAGGAAAATGTAACTCAAATTTGCACAGTTAGACTTTGGACTGTAATTCAGCTTCATCCCAATTGTGGTCTTGATCTTGTGTATAGTAGTATGAATTTATGAAAATGTGGGGTTTTTTTGTATAATAAGATTTATATCCATTTGTGGGAATGATGGCTTTTATTCTCTGAGGAATTTTAGTGGTAGGAAGGAGGAATATTTTGCAGGGAAAGGCTTTCTACAGTGAATCTTAGTTTCCTGTCTAACTCTTGGGATGGAATTGTAGATACCAAGCAGAATTGTTCCTTCTCAGCTGACATTATAACAATATTATACATTTATCCACTAACTTTTAATTCTCCATGTTAACTTGGCAATACAAAGAAAAGCTTAAAAATATATTCAGAAGGAAGCATAATTTTTTTCTTGGAGACTGGCTGTTTTTATAACCTTGGCAACTTCAAACAATTTGCTGTCATAGTGTGAAGAACTTTGGTGGAAGTGGTCGATTCACAGAAAGCCGCTGCAGGCTTTTATAATGGCTCTGAATTCATTTCAGATGATATGAAAGGAAAAGTAACTCCTACAGAAGGATAGGAATTTAAATAATAAGTTCAGCACTCTTCTATGGTATCCCTAGGCTTAGAGCAATCATAAATTAGAACTATTTTTTTTAACTAACAGCAACTTGAACAACAACAAACATACATACATAGATTGATGAGTTTCACAACATAGGCACTCCCCAAAATACAGCAACCTGTGTGGCTTTGAGGTTCTCTGTATATTAAAGAATGCATCCCATCACTCCACTAAATGAGACATTGTCGTCCTATTATAGCTATGGCAAGCTAAGCAAGCATTCATGACAGTGAGGCCTAGGTGAAAGTGTTCACGCATGCACAGATGCAGGGACCACTGGGTATCCACTGCTGCCCAATCTGTAGAAGACTAGATCTTGTTTGCTTTGTTCCTAAGAGACTTGGCCTGATTATATTTGGACGAATTTTCAAGGTACTTTAAATTTTTTTTCCTATTTCTCTTCCCTTTCTTCCTTATTTTCATTTGTCTTATATATTAGTTCATATTCTCAAAAATACATAAAATTGATTAACTTATGCACAATATATTCAATTGTACATTCTATATTATTGTTTAACAATTGGGAGAAATAGCATAAAGTATTAAACAAAGAGAACTGAGAATCAGAGAGAAGTGAGAAGAACCACAGATGTGGTTCCACTAAAATGTGCTCATGAATCCGATATGCAAACCCAGTTCTGAAAAAGCAGAGCAATGCAAAAACACACGAAGAAACTTCTCCGATTAGTCCTTATAAAATGGCCTTGTTCATGAGTGTGTTGTTCCCACAACCAGAGTGACAAGTATTACTGAACTGTTTCAGATGACAATTCTCAATGGAAGCCAGGTAATTCTATGGGGATATCAACTTATTAGGGGCACTTAGTTGGGTTTATGCCAGGAATACAAAAAATTTCACAGACCCAGATCAGTGCACAGTAGAAGCTGCCTCGTAAAATTAATGTAAAAGGATAAAGTGAAAGGTGAGTGATTACAAAAATAAAATTCACACTTTCTTCCATATCAGTGGATCCATAGTCTCAAATAGTGACAGCCTCATAATACATTCTGGGATTTTGGTGATTTTATTGACTTCATTTTCAGAGATACAGAGACTAAAAAAATGAAACTGAAATCTAGACCCTTTTCTTGGTTTTAAGTAGGTTTTCAGGATTCCTCTCATCTCAACAAGTTCATTGTTATAAATTGAAGAAAATTATATAAATATTTCAGTAGAAACCACTACCAACAATGCAAGATGTTTCATCAGTCCCCTCTTTGAAATAATGACTACCATAGACACAAATTAGAGCCAAGATAATTAGGCAAATATCAACCCCCAAGGGAAGATATCCTTCAGATATGTGCACATGATCAGAATCCCAGCACTTTAGAAACAAGAGCCTGGAGGTCATGAGTTAAAGGTTAGCCTGAGCTACATGGTGAGAACCTGTCTCAAGACAAACAACAAACCAGGAACTATGTATGTAGCAGCTCAAATGTAGGCCTTTTGCCTAGCATGCACAAGCCTAAGGTTGATCTCAGTCCATACATCAGTTACCACAATAATGAGAATAATAAGATATAAGAGTCAGAGAAGAAGATTCACTCACTCTCTTGCATTGCTGCAGTGGGATGCTCCATTTCCAAGAATCAACATCTTACCAGGCTCAGATCTAGTTCTATTCTGGCTCTTCAGTTTCTGCTGCCTCTGCTGAGGGCCATGGGACTTCCTGTTCGCCTGTCCACCTAATCTTGGCTTAGCCTGAGCCTCCTGCCTAGGTTAAAAAAAATTGTGCCAGGAGTTGTGGAAATCAGGGTACCCTGGGACACTTACCCTGTTTAGGCCCATCCCATCTTCTGCTGCTTCCAGTTCTAAATTATGTACAGATACAAGTTGACATCTCAGTTAAAGAATAAATAGTGTTAGTTACATAGGACTTGAAAACCACTATGTAGGACCTGCGTCTTAGTTACATTTCTATTGCTGTGACAAAATATGAGGCAATGAATGAGGCAATTTATACTCGAACGTGTTTAATTGGGCTTACCATTTCAAAGGGCTTACAGTGCATGATGTTGGAGCAAAGGAACAGCTGAGAGCTTACGTCTTGATCTATAAGTAGCAGGCAGTGAGAGCCTTAAAACCTCAGAGCCCAACCCCGTGACACACACTCTCCAACATCCTCCTAATCTTTCTCAAATGGCTCCACCAACTGGGAACAAAATATTCAAAGACCTGCGCCTATGGGGGCCATTCTCACTCAAATGATCACAGCTGACTCTGCTATATTACCTACACGATCTTCAAAAAGTAATTTCTTTAAGTCTTAGCACAGCCCAACAGTCAAGTGTTAGTATTGTGTCCATTTCATAAGTGAGGATCCTGAGTCACGGAGATATAAGGTAAGTTGCCCAAGGTCACATTCAGGCTAGACAGAGCTGATATCCAATAAGAGAATCCAACTCAGTGTTGCACTCAGGATTACAGTTATTATATATTTTACAAAGCAAAGGTCGTCAAGAGTATTTTTTTCTAATGGTGTTAACATTTAACAAAAGTAATAAAGGTAAAAGTAAAATATTCACACTCATTTCTCCAAGTTAAAAACACAGTCAAGTTAGCATTATTTTGCTTTAATTGTGTTCCTGTAATTGAGACAATTTGGAAAACAGTTAACTCATGGCTAATTGACTGCTTAAAGCCTAGCTTCTCTCAGCCATAATCTCTTATTTTTTGTTTTTTTGGTTTTTTTTTACCCAAACTTATCTTATGCAACTTTATTATTATTGTCATTTATTGATCTTTTCTTTAAATAATATATGCCTATTTCCAAAACCTTTATCTTCCTTTCAAAATGTGGGCTAGCGTTATAACTCAGTGATGGAGCATTTGCTAGCATGTCCATGACCCTGGGTTTGATCCCAGCACTGAAACAGTAGTGGAGAGTGGTGTTCATGGTTAACATGTGGCTTAGCCTTTGCTAACTTGACACAAGCTAGAGCCATCTGGAATAAGGGAGTCTTAATGGAAGATTTTCCTTCCCCCCATTTGCCTGTCAACAAGTCCATTGGGCATTTTATTTATTAATGGTTGATACAGGAGGATCAAGCCCACGTGTGCCTGGTGCCACCCCTTGGCAGGTGGTCCCCAGTGGCATAAGAAAGGAGGCTGAGAAAGCCATAAAAACAAGCCAGTAAATCAGCATTCCTCAATGGCTTCTGCTTCAG
Organism: Meriones unguiculatus; assembly: GCF_030254825.1. Taxonomy (NCBI): domain Eukaryota; kingdom Metazoa; phylum Chordata; class Mammalia; order Rodentia; family Muridae; genus Meriones; species Meriones unguiculatus. Next base: position 32,274,219 of record NC_083349.1, read on the forward strand.
TTCCTGCTTCCAGTTTCCCACTTGATTCTTGCCTCTTCTTCCATGTTAGATGCAAGAAGAACTAAGATCTTTTCTTCACAAGCTGCTTTGGATATAGTGTTCCCACAAGACTAGAGAGCAAACTAGAATATTACCTCTCATCAAATACCTCACCGAAGCTGACATGAGCATGGAGGAAGGCAGTGGGACACTGGGGTCAATAATGACTTTCCTGAATCTTTGGGCTCCAACCACAGCCACCCCTTGCCTCCAAAATACTGATCTTACTAAACCATTAAGTTTCTGCTTGTTATAGCCGATGGTTCTTATACATATTGCAAATAACAGGAAGGAAACATTGTATGAGCCAGTATCTCAAATTGAGAGCTTCCACACGGGTTTCCTAACAGGATGTTGTCAAAGCTGACTTTTGACTCCACGGAAATGATACACAGAAACAGATAACATGCCAGAACATCCCAGGCTTACTAATGTTGCAACCCCTTAATACAGTTCCTCATGGTTGTGGCGATCCCAACTATAAAATTATTTTGTTGCTACTTCTTAACTGGAAAGTTGCTATTGTTTTGAATCATGATATAAATATCCAATATTCAGGATATCTGATATGTTTCCCTTTGAAAGGGTCACTTGACCCAAAAAGGGGTCGTGATCCACACATTGAGAACCATTGAGGTAGGGACTAAAAACACAAAGTATAGGTCATGAAGGTAACGCTTTGGGGGGCTATTAGGACTTCAGCCCAGTCCCTGTCTATTTACTTTCTGCCACTAAGAGATGAGTGGATTTCTTCTGCTCTGTGCTAGCAGCACATGCTTGAAGTGACAGAGGCAAGTGACCTTTGATTGGCACCTTGAAAACCCAAAGTGAACCTTTCCACTTTGTAATTGTTTTTTTGTGTCTTGGGTTTTTCGTCTCAGTAACAGAAAGCTGACTAACAGTTTTAGGAAGAAGGAAGGCGTGAAGTACTACTGCAAAGTTGTAAGTAAACAAATGACATAAAGAGGCTGGCATTCTCAGAGCAGCAATTCTGCCACTAAGATGAAAAAGGAAGAAAAAGTTGGTGGGGAGACAGGACTTAGAAATGGAAGTCATGTTTGGAGCCTGTTGAGGTAATCCAGCAAGAACAAGGGCGATTCTGAAGGCACTTCAAAGGAGCTTCAAAGAGTGCTTTGAGGACTGCCAGTCCTACCAAGCAAGTGCAGAGTCTCCCTTTTGAGTGCTTTTAAGAACCTGCAGCTCATTTAGAAGTGCATTCAGGCAGTTTTGCATGTGTGGCAAGGACGGTTTTCCAAACAATGGCCCTTGAGTGAAAAATTTCCTCATTGGGATGTGCATGACACTCTTCATGCTAGAGATCACTTCCCTTAAACCCTTCAAGAAAGTAGCTGCTTCTCCCTGGAAATCTTTATAAGCTTTCGAGAAGATGTGGAGAGCCCCAAAGGTTAGCTGATAGAGATATTCTCTTTCATCTTCATCCAGAATTCTACCGAGTGGGACCTAAGATGTGCCTAATCACAACATCAAGAAGCAAATTGAATTGACTCCGACTCCGCCCCACATGGCCACGGGGCCAGTCCGGGAGGCTGCAGCAGACGCTACAACGCATATCTAACCACCCTGATATATACGCCTTGCTTCCTGGAGCCACATCTCTTTCTGCAGTTTAGCAGGCTCATTAACATTCACGTCTTTCCCAGCCTCATTATCTTGCCCAGATGTTCCTGTGACTGCCCCTTTAAAGCATCTCTGTCTATATTTTATTTACATTTGTTCAGCAATATTGATGCTTAATGAATAAATGCACTAAACTGTCAGTACTGGAGACTAATTAAATCCATGTATGAGTCTGAAAAGCTGATTGAAAAATTTGCAACTAAACTGGGTTTAAATAAACACTTTAGTGTAGTGCTTTAATTACACTTTAGTTTGTAATGTAATTTTTGGCTGTTTAAACTATGATTTAGGCTGAGCTAATTACAAATGATTTTCTACTCTGTAATTAATAATAACAAAATTGTAATTAGACAGCTGCTCTGCATCAGGGCAACAGTTTGTGTGTGCTGGCTCATGGTGACTGGCCTGGCAAAGACAAAACAAGAGTACTCAGTGCTTGGGGCAGGCTGTGTCTCTCATCAGTTGTCTTTAAAGAACCATGTCAGATCATACAGGTAAGTTTCATAATCCCTGGTGATGACAAGCAAAGGGGCATTTGCCATTACAGGCTGAGTGGCACCCAACAGACTTTCTCAATTCGGGTATCTTATTTTTGGGAAAAAAAAAACCCACTACATCTTTTCTTCTCAAATGTGGCTTTCCGTCCCCCCACCTTTGGTCAAGAATTAAATCAAAGCAATGAGGATGTCAATTAATAAACCTATCCATCATTATCATCATCACCACAATGAAGATGGTCTCTAGGATTTTTATGCTAAGTAGATTTGACACATCACAAATTTCAGGTCACAAAGCTGCAATTATCTCATTATTTATGGCCCTAGTGGGGGGGAGGCTGTGTATCAAGATTCTGGGGTAGCACAGAGAGTGTGGCTTGTGTCAGTTTCATGATGGTTATAGGCTGAGGGACAACACCAGAATGGCCGGCAAAAGAAAGGAGTGGACTCAGGGAGATGCATTGCACTCACACCTACATGTCACCTCTCTGTGTGATCAGTGCTTCCTCTAGTGATGCAACCCCAGAGTGGGTGGACTCTCTGCACGGTAGCTCAGGGTGAGCAAGAGTCCCAAACATAAGGTAGAATCTGTACCGATACCCATGGTCTCATTTTGAAAGTAGTCAGATGCCCATCTACACTCAGGGAGAAGAAACCCTTTGATGGGTGAACAGTGAGATGTGGTGTCCTGGTTGTGTTTTTTGAATCAAAACAACAACATCAAAAAACCCTTCGTAGCAAGTCCTAATCCCTCACCATGCTGATAGGTGGTGGGGCATTGGAAAGATGCTTGCGTCTTATGAGCGAATCATTCGTGGATAAGATTGGTACTTTCACAGGAGATTCTGAAGAGCCCCTTTGCCTCTTCTCCCATGCAAGTACTGAAGAGTTTAAGTTAGCCTGGGTGATTCCATTTTGAAATAAGGAGCCATCTTGACCGGGAGCTGAACTCAGGTACCAGGAAACATCACAGAATGTGCACAAAGTTAGCTCTCCAAGCAACGGCCTCCAGGAAATAACACAGAATAAATGTTTAGTAAAAAAGTAGAGACAATATCCCTGGCAATTGTGATTATGTAAACGGTCACCTCTTCCCTATGGCTTTTACTCAATTCTGTAATGTCAAGGCATGAACCTACCTGCTTTCTCTCATGGAAACATTTATCCCCCTGCTTGCCGTCATGGAAACTCCCTGCTTACAGTCTTTCCCTTTAAAAACCCTGCTCACTCAGGGCTCGGGGTCCCACTTCTCTGTCCTGAGTTCAATCGCTCTCATAGTAAAACTCTCTTGCTCTTGCATCGAGTTGTCTCCTGGTGGTCTCTGAGGGTCCCGTGATCCTGGCATTACAGGACAATGAAAGGAGATGGCTGTTTGAGAACCAGTCTACCAGCACTTTGATCTTGAACTTCCTAACCTCTGGAACTGTGTGTCATAATTACAGCTGGTTTTGATCCACCTGGTCTATGACAACTTGTTATAACAGCCCAAATAGCCTATGACACAGATGACATTACCACAGATTATACCAGATAGAAGAATGTGGGGTCAACACTGAAAAATGTCATGTGCTGTAGATTTGTAGTTTGAAGCTTCTGAACTTCCTTTGCTACAAATTGGATATTTAAAGTAGAATTAATGTGAAAATGCAAGTGACCTGCATCACAAACTGAGGCCTGTAACAGAGAAATAATGACACCGTCTGATAGGTGGCACAGGTGAAGTAAGAGCTATCAGCCAGGTGTTCTACATCTCCTCCTACTACCCAGAGCCCTGAAAAGAAAGATGTTTGTTAGTCTCTAATTACAGCCTGAATTCTGAACAATTTATTGTTGGATAAATTTCTATTTCCCCAACTCCATCTCTTTTCCTGGTTGACTGCTCCATTCTTATCCACGGCTATGAACCTTTACCCACTGAGCGACACCAATGACCGTAAAATGCCATTTTTTTCCAGTTAATTTTCTTTTTTTAAATATTTGTAAAATGCCATTTTCATAGGAAGTTGTTTTGTGGGGTACTTTTAAAAAGTAAACAGAAGAAGCATTGTACACAGAACTATCATTAAGTCATTTTACGTAAAAGATGATATCAAAATATATTAGATGAGCTGAAAAATATCTTCATTTCACAGTTTAAGACATTTGTATATTCCAAGAAAAGAGAAGAGTTGAAAGCAGGAATTCATTGTGTCATTGAGGGGTCAGAGAGAGATAGGATTAAGAGTGTATGTGAAAGTATGAACTTTCTGGAAAAGAATTGTCTGTTTCCTCTAACAGTGAGGGATGGATGGAGGGACAAAGGCGTAAAGACTTCAGTGAAGGCAAAGGTAGAAGGATGTTCTAACAGTTAATCTTACTACAGAACGACCAGAGAGCCTGAGCTTGGGAAGTCTAGTGATCCACCAGGCTTGACAGACCTTTTCTAAGTAGCCTGAACGGATTAGAATTTTTTCTTTTTTTTTTTTTTTTGCTACTGCAACGATATCCTAAATATACAATAAAAACATTCTTTGTTGTGAAAAGCTCTGAGTGTGTGGATGCTTGGCAACTCAGGGACACGAAGGAAACAGGCTCAGTTGGCTTATTCTTCTATGTTCAAACAATATCATCCCCCTGTTTCATACAGCATCAGGTGCTTTACTAATCTGCCACTGTTGCAACTGTCATAGAATGAAATGAGAGCAGGAGAACACAACCTTATTCTTCTTTGAAGAATTTTCATCAGTCATTGTTTTAATGAGTAGGTGATCTTTTATTTAGTTTTAAATTTTCATTATATATATCCATTGCACATGAGACTGTATTACATAAGGATGTTTTCATACTAGTTGATCTTACTGCCCTCCATGGCCCATTTTCCTTATCACTCATTCTTACTCATATTTTCATCATCACTACACATGAAACAAGCTGGGAACTCATGTAACTGAAAACGAATGCTATGATGCTATGGAGAAATGAAGGGGAAACATCTGAGAGATTACAAAAAGTTCCTGCTACATTAAATACCATAATGTTGATAAATGCATGGATAGAAAATAGTCTAAGTGCTGAATACACTATCATAAGAAAACAGTCTCTATTTGCAACACAATTAGAATCCTCTCCAAATCACATTTCACTGAAAACATAGAACACAGAGAGCACAATGATGAAGAATGCTGGACCTGAGCTGCTGCAATAAGCTGAGCCATGTGAACCATAACACACCAGAGTGTTGGACTATAACTATGTATGAAGTTGAATGACACACGCTAGCTGATGTTTTATGAATAAGACCTCAAGCTGAAGCTTGTTTGCTCTCTGCACTCCAGTGTTTATACAGTGCTTTAGAAGTTCTAGATCCATTTCAGAAGCTAAGTCTTCATTTCCATTAATTTCCTTTATGCTTTTGCTCTGAGCGCATAACACTATCCTTTCAAAAATTAACATTTAACTCCCCCCAAACTTCTCAGGCCTCTTTTAATATGTGCTTGCTTAGTATCTCTCAGCGGAAGGCTCCATCTTTCTCCATTGTCTGCCGGGCTTGCTGCTGATATCAAGATGTCTCTGGATATGAGCAGTCAGCATTTGCACCTGAGTGCCATTTGTCGCATCCACCAACTTACTCTCTTTATTTCTTTTGCAATGACAGTGCTTTCCTCTTGAGTTTGCCTCTGAAATTTGGAATTGTCACTATCTCCATTGCCTCAAACATAATTTTATGTCTCAAAATCTATCAAGACCCTGACCTCTCAGACAATCATCCCCTCACCCCCAGTTCTGTTGTCTCTTTATCTTGTGACTATTCCTAAAATTGCAATTTATCTTCTGGAAGTTTGTTTGAATCCATCAAGTCTGCCTGTCCCCCTTATTTATGTTTAAATCAGCCTTTAAAAACACCATCTTTAGGATGTCTCACAATTTATACAGTCTAATCCCCCCCCCTTTCGCTTTCAGTTCCCACGTTGAGCCCTCGTTTCAGATGACAGTATCACCTTATCTTGGACACCTAGTGATCCAGAACTTGCAAGTTAACAGGAGCTACCTATCCTCAGATGTCTAACATACATTGGCTTTGGTACATATGTTACTAAGATAAGCTAAGACCTCGGTCAATATTGGTAGGTTCTCCTGTGTTTGCTGTCCTTTGTTTGTTCTATTGTCTTGTGTACATTGTCAACTAGCCCTATTGAATCTCTAATTTGCTTTTCTCTAAACGCTAGTTCAACTTTACTCTAAGACGTTTTAATGTAGTAAATGTTTGACAGCAGTGTGACAGTTTTCCAGTATACTTGAAGCAGCACCAATGTAGCAACTGTTATGCGAAATGGGGAGAACCTCACAGTGTTTCCACTGAAGCCAAGAAAATCCAAGGTTGTCCACTTTTCCCACTTTTCATATTCAGTGTAATGCTTAAATTCTTAGATGGAGCAATAAGACACGAGAAGGAAATAATAAGAAGAGGCCAAAGTATGCTTACTTGCTGATGGCATAATTCAATATGAGAACTTAAAAACTTCATTAAAAATTACTAGACCAGATAAAAGCTTTAAAAAAAATCCTTACAGGGCATAAAATTATCCTGTACAATCACTCTGGAAATCAATCTGGCACTTTCTCAGACAACTAAGAACAGCACTTCCCCAAGATCCAGCTATACCACTTCTAGGCATATGTCCAAAAGAGGCTCAAGTACACAATAAGGATATTTGATCAGCCATATTCATAGCAGCTTTATTTGTAATATCCAGAATCTGGAAACAAACAAGATGGCCCTCAATTGAGAAATGGATACAGAAAATATGGTACATCTACACAGTGGAATACTACTCAGCAATAAAAAACAAGTAAATCATGAAATTTGCAGGCAAATGGTGGGAACTGGAAAAGATCATCCTGAGTGAGGTATCTCAGTAGGAGAAAGACACACATGGCATATACTCACTCATATAGACTTATAATATAGGATAAACCTACTAAAATCTGTACACCTAAAGAAACTAATCAAGAGGGAGGACTCTGGCTAAAATGCTCAATCCCCACTCTGAAAGGCAAAGAGGATGGACATCAGAAGAAGGAGAAAAGAGGGAACAAGTCAGGAGCCTGACACAGAAGACCTCTAAAAGGTTCTACCCTGCAGACTATCAAAACAATGCTGAGATGTATGGTCAAACTTTGGGCAGAGTTCAAGGAATCTTATGTAAGAAGTAAGATCTGGAGAAGATAGAAGCTCCACAAGGAGAGCAACAGAACCAAAAAATCTGAGCACAGGGGTCTTCCCTGAGACTGATAATCTAACCAAGTAGCATGCATGGAGATAACCTAGAACCCTTGCACAGATGTAGCCCATGGCAGTTCAGTCTCCAAGTGGGTTCCATAGTAATGGGAACAGGGACTGTCTCTGACATGAACTGATTGGCCTGCTCTTTGATCACCTCCCCCTGGTAAGGTGGGGAGCAGCCTTACCAGGCCACAGAGGAAGACAATGCAGTCATTCCTGATGAGGACCTGATAGACTAGGATCAGAAGGAAGGAGAGGAAGACCTCTCCTACCAGTGGACTTGGGGAGGGGCATGCGTGGAGAAGGGGGAGGAAGAGAGGAGTTGGGAGGGGAGGAAAGATGGAGCTACAGGAGGGATACAAAGTGAATAAAGTATAATTAATAAAAAAATGTAAAAAAATTAGTAACTTTCTTACATGTAATTAACAACCATTTTGATAAAGAAATAGTTTCAACCATAGTTTCCCCAAATAAATTTGTCATAATAAACCTAATCAAGAAAGTGAAAGATCACCACACTGCAAGTTATAAAATACTGAAATAAGAATTAAAGAACAAGAAGCTAGAACATGGGACGTCTTCTCATGCTTAAGGAATAGAATTGATATTCTAAAAAATAGCCATAGTTTAAAAAAAGAAAGAAAAGAAAACCCTAAAGATTCAATAAATATCTATCAAAATTCCAATGTCATTTTTCACAAAAAAATAGGAAAACAATATTGAAATTCCCATGGAAACACAAAAGACCCTGAATCCTAAAAGCAAATCTGGGCAAAAGGAATAATTCTGGAGCTATCCCCCTACCTGATTTTAAGTTATACTGTAGTACAATAAAAAGAAAAATGGAATTCTATTGGCCTAAAAATCAGACATGGAGACCAGTGGAATAGAATAGAGAACCTAGACATAAATTCACACAGCTACAGCCACCTAAATTTGAATGTCAAAAATACAAATCGGAGAAATGACAGACTCTAGCAAATAGTTCTGAGAAAGCTGGCCAACCACAGATAGCAGTGCGAAACAGGATCTCTATCTGATCTCTATTACAGAAATCATGACAAACTGATCAAAGACCATGGTGTAAACCTTGAAACTCTTAGAGGGAAAAATAGGAGAAACACTTCAAGATGCAGGCCAGGCAACCACATTCTGCCTAGGAGGATAGCTGCTGAGGAAATGATGAGGAAAATGTACATTCACCGAAGACCTCATCTGTTCCTAACATACTCGCTCAGAACTTCTTCGCACAAAAGCTCATTAAACACATGAAAAAGTATAACATAAGGTTAGAGAGATGGTTCGGCAGTTTAAAATTGCTAGCCGCCAGTCACAAAGACCAGAGTTCTGATCCCAGCATCGGCTTAGTAAGCTGAACATTCCACACATGCCTATAACTCCAGTTTTGAGAAAGGAAAAGACAAGAGAATTGCTGATTTTTGGATTCCGCCCCAAGAGATACAACTTAAGCCTAAAGTTCAGAAAGAGGTCCTGGCTTGAAAGAAAAGGTGGTGTTTATCAAGCCCATTCCCAGGCAGGCTCCATACCCAGAAACTGTTAGTTGGCCAACACAGAACAGTATCCAGAGTGTTTGTTTGTTTGTTTGTTGTTTTGTCTGTTTTGTTTTGCTATTTTTTGAACCTTTGGTTTTTTTTTGTTTTGTTTTGTTTTTGTTTTGTTTTGTTCTTTTGAAAGAAAAAGAATTTGAGGATGAATGAGTAAGTACATGGGGAGAATCTGAAAGAAGTTGGAGGAGAGGAAAGAATATGATCAAAATAGATTGTGTGTGAATATTTTTTTAAAGAAAACATCTAAAAGAAAGAACATTATTTTAAAAAGAAGATGTGATAGTGGAAGACACCCGGCCTTTTGTATGCTCACATAGGTGCACATACCTGAACACACACACATACACACAGAAATAAATAGGTGGTGATAGATAGATAGATAGATAGATAGATAGATAGATAGATAGATTTCACTAGACATCAGAGAAATGATGACTAAAAATTACATTGAGATTCCTTCTCACCCCAATGAGAATGTCAGCCATAAAGAGAAAAAGATGTGGGGAAAGGATAGTTTATACACAGCTGGTGCGAGCTTAGGCTGGTCTCCCAATGCAGAAACCACTATATAGGGTCCTCAAAAAGCTAAAAATAGACCTACCATGTGAACTGCCTATGCTACTTCTGAATAGTTATCAAAAGGACTTCAAGACACTATACCAATGAGATGTTTGCACATCAGTTCACACTGGCACAGCACTATTTGTGATAACTAAAATTATGATCAGCTTCAGAAAGTAGAGGATGCAACAAGAGACTGTGGCACATATAACGGAACTGCTTGAGCCATAAAGATAAAGTTATAGCATTTACAGAAAGCGTGGATTCAATTGTAGATAACCATATAAGCAAATTAAGCCAGTCTTAAAAAGACAAAATATCCTGTTTTCTTCCATTGTGATTTCTAGGTTTTAGCTACACACATAAAATAATGTAGTTCTATATAACATAAAAGTCAAAGTGAATCTGTCTAATGAAGCAGAAGAAACTGTAGAAAGACTTGACTCTTCAAAAAGAGATGGTGACAGGGGTGGAGATAAATTTACACTATATACTTTTAATAAATGTCTTCATGTCACAAAATACAGTGTATGATAAGTAAGCATATACAGTGAAAAGATTTGAAGTTACATTAAAGAAATTAAATAACAATAATAAAAAAGAAAGTTAAAGCACACATGGCTAATTCCTCCTTTCATTTAAATTATTTAAAAAAAGAAAGAGCGCTGAAGTCACAAACTGTCTATTTACTGATATCTGCCTTGTGGACTGCCATACTTAAAAGCTAGCGAATGTTTCTTTCATTGTGAGCTTTGCTTGTTCATGATAGAATAGCCCAATTACTGCTTCTGGGCAATGGCCCAGCCAGATTTTATTCAGGAAGAAACTTACTCTCAAACAACACGCAGTAATGCCCTTTGCCCTGAAAGAAGCCACAAAGGACAGCTACATTATCATAAGCAATAAAGTGGGTCTGGGGAAATTAGTCTCCTGCAGAGAAGAAAGCTTTCTGATGCCATTGGAGCCTCCATCATCAAATAGACCCAGTGTCGCGTTGGAAACTAGAGTCTGCTTTGTTCATAATTCTGCAGGATGTTGCTTATAAGAAAATTATTAAGAGGTCATTTTTGGCCACCAAGCAGCATAACCTCGCATGTAATCTGTCACTTAGCTGAACAGTCCGTTCTTTAAACAGTGACCTCAGATCTGCTTCTGTCCTGTCCTTATTGCCGGGTATGTTATTTTTTCCCCAAGTATATTTTATTTTTTTCTAATTTTAAAAATCAAAGACCACAATTCAAAATGTTTTTAGTATCTCAACGTCCATTCTTTCAGTGTATTTTGTCTTATGTCAATCCTGAAGTAGTCACCGATAAAGTATAAACAAATTCAAAGCTGGGGTCCACGGTTTCCCTTGGAGACATTCAGGCACCAATGCATACGGTGCTGGGTTCGAGGAATGACGTTTCAGAGTCTGCAGGATCTTGTTCAGTGTGTGTGTGTGTGTTGGGGGGGGTGTTCCGGTTGCCATTTCCAACATAGCTCTTCTAGTGCTACAGCCCTTTTAGAGAAACAGCTCTCCCAGCGATGCAGCCACACGCCTCTTCCAGTGATACAGCTCTCTTTATCAGGGGCAGTAACGGCTACGCGAACCTTGGAGAAGTAGATAGGGGTTTTCCGGTGAGTGAACTGGCATCATGGGCTGTAGCTGAGGAGTTGGGAACGCTTCGTTTGCATGGAGAGAAATCTCAGGCGCTAGGATGCATAACCACTTTAACCCCACACTAGTCTCCCCTTCTGCACAACAGGAAGCTGTATTGTTACTGGTCTACCATGCGTGAGTAAGCACAGAGTGTCCTACTTGTCTTTGCTGAAGTATGGTTAATTACCTCAGTAGGACAAAACAAATCATAATTATGAGCAGGCTGAAGACATTTTCTTCCAACTCTGACCAAATTCATTTCTCCTCCCCTTATAACCTCATAACTCCAACTCAAGGTGTCTGTTTCCAAAGAAGGTCATTCTTAAAATATGACTTTTGGGCTCATAGATTTTATTCAACTGCCCCATTCTGAGAAAGCACACTACATAAATCAAGGTATTATTGCACTTGTCACTAAATCATATTGCTGGTTCAAAGAAATATTTCTCCAATTGTCATGTGACCAACAGCCTTAGCATAATCTGAAAACTTGTTAGCAATGCAGATACTTCTCGGTCCCACTAAAGACTCACTGGATGATAAATTCTGAGGTAAGTCTAAAAATCTGTTTAAACAAGCCTTCTAGGTAATTCTAGGTAAAATATACACTAATGTTTTTCCAACTACTTCCCTAAGAGGAATACTTATTTGATTCAAATACACCAAAGTACAGAATTTATAAACAGCACCCAAGTAAGAGCAGATGAGAGTTCGGAGAATTCTCCAGCAAGAGATAGCCATCGGTTGCATTTGGCAGAAATTTAAGGCGTGCAGTGGGGAAATTGGAGGAACTTTCACAGTTTCCAAAGGTCAGAGGCAGGCTTTAGAACTTCTCAAGTTGGAGGTCGTGGTGCCAAAAGTGGCTAATAGTAGTGGAGAGCTTATGTAATTGATTTCAGGAACATATTTGCCTCTCTATGCTTGATTCTGAGTTGCAATCAGGGTAAAATATATATATAAGGTTCTAATTATTGATCATCTGGGCCAATTCCAGCAGAGTTAGGTTTAGTTTGCTTGCTGGATGCTGCAGAAGGTTGCATGTCTCATTTTCACACACATTCTGGCCACTTTCTGTGGAAATAGTCAACCTTAAAGCCCTGCTCCCCTTTAGAGTGCTCTGCTATGTTTGTGGAGTGGAACCAGTCAGGAATGGCTAATGACCTAGGTCATCTCTAGGCCCTGTGCTGTTGTCTCACAGTCATTGTGTCATGAAGTCTTTGACTCCTTTGTTGTATCATCATAGCAACCATCTGACAAGAAAACAACTCTGTGGATCCACTCAGGTGCAAGCACACCAGCACTAGAAACATTTGGAGAAGCAAAGAACTCTGAATAGTTTTGGTAAAGTCCTTGAAACAAGGAGACCCATTTACTCAACTCAAGAAAGAAACTAATGTCATAGGCCCTATGAACCTACTTTAGAGAACAAAGCACTTTTAACCATTATGGAATATACATATAGCCTGTTCTGATATTCATGAGGCTTTGAAAACAAAAGAACTCAAGGCTCTAGAAGTCTTCTAGAAGCTGCTGATCTTCAGAAGTAGACAGCTAAGATCTTTAAAACAAGCTGATGACCTTGAAAAAAATTGTAATTTCTGGCTAATACTTTGAATCTCTTTCTCATGATGTGGGATTCTGAATGGTGTCTGCCATTTGGTTTGATGTTGACACTGTAAAGAACTATAGTTTTAGGTAAACTTTAACTAGTAGAACATCTTGCTGCAATCTTTCAGAGTTTCATCTCAAAGTAGTTCTATCAACATATAATCATTCTCACTTCTCAATGAGAGTCTGCAATAAATCTGAGCAAGTCACATAAAGCTTTCTAATCTAAAACACAATGTTTCCCTTTATGGTATGAGGATGCAGGATGAGCTACCAGTAAATTGAAATATGTACTAGAGAGTAACAGAATTTTCAAGAGGTTAACAAATTGGATGGCTGAAAGATATGTACTCTCACCCAATAATGATGCTCTTATTGGGGTAGATCCATGAGGTCAAATTAGCTGCCTAGAGATAGTTCAGAAAAAGTGTCCACACATTTTAAAGTAACAACTGCTCCTCCAACATGAGGGTCAAGCCTTGATGACCCAGTCAAACATGTACCTATTGTAAGTGATGGATTTTTGATGGTCTTATGATATTATGCTTTTAAAGGCTCACCAAAACTGTACATTTACAAATAGGTTTTTTTAAGGTGTTTTGTAGGTTGAAAAGACCTGCTTGTATTTGGGTTCCAAAAAGGAGTGGTTTTCTAACTGATACAGGGCTACTGCTTTCCATATTTGCAGCAGCATCATTCACAATAACCAAGTTATGGAATCAAGCTTAGGTGCCCAGCAAAAGATGGCGAGATAAGGAAAATATGACGTATACATATAATAAATTTTAATCAGTTATAAAGAACAAAATTATATCATTTACAGGGCAAGTGCTGGAAGTGGTAGAGGCCTTAATGTGAAATGAAATTATCCAACCCCAAAAGACGAATACTATATGTATGTTACATATGTTTCTATGTGGTGTGTGCATGACTGTGAGTGTATATGTGCATGTTTGCACATGAAGGCACACTGCTATTATATAAATATGACATGAAAGCAGAAGATGGGCATTTTCAGAAGAGAAAGGTGACTGAGTAGGAGGGGCAAGATGAGAAGATAATGAAAGATGAGTATCATCAAAGAATGATACATTTTAATAAAACTTTTTATGAAGCCCATCGTTGTGTGCAATGAATATACAGTAATAAAGGTTATTAATCTGCTGGTAAATGGTGGTCCATGCCTTTAAGCCCAGTTCTCGGGAGGCAGTGGCAGGCAGATAGATCTCTGTTAGTTTAAGGCCAGCCTTGTCTACAAAGAAAGTTCCAGGACAGCCAGGGATACACAGAAACTCTGTCTTAAAGACCCCCAGAAAGTTATTAATCAAGAGCTATGGATATATCAGGAAAAATCACACCTGCTACCTGAATATCCTGAAGAAGATCCTAAAATTGCTCTATTGCCCCTTCTTGAGAAGTTTATGACAATTTTGAACTCTCCTTAGTCCATCTGTTTCTCCCTCTTTAAAGAGTCAGTGCTTTAGGAAAAGCAGGATTTTGAAACGTCACGTTTCTTTTGGGCTAAAGCTGAGAGCACATAGAAGTAATCCTTTTTCCTGTTTCCTTGTGCTCTGCATAAAGTGTTCATTCTTTGAATAAATCTCCTAAGTATTATTTCAGAATCAATCCATGAAAGAAATTTAGACCTTTTGCATATTAAATGAAGATTTGGAGAATACAGCATGTGTCTTGAGTAAACCCAACTTCTGAACCATAACTTTCTACATTTATCATTCTCCATTCCAGTTTAATTCAAAACCGCACCATCTAACCACCAGGGGCTAGGAGCAAAAAGAAAGGAAAGAGGAAAATGTTTGGGAGTCAGTTGATGGTTTTAGGAAGAACTAGTATCCGGGTGATGTTTGTTTGGGTGCTACAGGAAAGAGAGAGAAGTCTGTTGGATATTTTGAGATCATAGGCAAAAGTAACCATTTTCCTTTTGTTTTTGTTTTTTTTTTTTCTATTGCCAAAAATGTTAATCAACCTGGTACAAGGGTAGGAGATGATGCAATGATGTTGGGAATTAGCTCTTTGCTCTGAAGAGTTTCATGGATATTGAAGAAGTTTGTGTGGTAGTTAGGGATGGCCTATATGAATTTTAGTGCATCCTATTCCAATATATCTTCCTGTGTTAAGGACTTTTTAGGACGTATGGGGTCTGTAATGGCACTAAAACTTTACCTGGGTTATACATCAAACACAAGGGAGAGGGAGAAAGTGTATCAGAAGCAGATACAACTTGATTCTGGATGTTGAGATCCTTTAGCTCCTAATAAGTAGTCACAGCATTTGTGCTTAACCTTATAGTTCCATTTACAGAGTAAATCTCTCTCTACTAAAGTTTTACAGGTGATACCATGGAGTGAGAAATAGTGTTGAATCAAAGGCCAAGGATTATATTTAAGGGCTATGAGATAGGGAAAATCCATGGGGAGTTATAAACACAAGCAACAGAAGTTTAATGTAAAAAAATGAATTGCCCATGAAGACAAGGCATGCCAAGATTGGTAATGGCCAGAAACCTGATGAAGTACACATCTGTTTGTAGTTGATTCGCCTGAGCATTTAAGGTAAGGCAAGATACTGGGTGGTTTGTTGTTGTTGTTTTCTGTTTGTTTGTTTGTTTGTGTATATTTTCTGCTTTATGAGATTGCTTTTCTTTGTCCTGGTTTAGTCTTTGTGAGACGGGCTGCTCTGGTTTAGAATATTCCTTTCATTTAAAATATCTCCAATTGTCATTGTCAGCAGGTAGCCTATTAAGAAATATATCACCAGCTGTTTAATCCACATAGCTGTGTGTTCAAGCCCCATCTTGCTTTTATTGAAAATGTTCTGCGTGAGCTATGGTCCCTGCAGTTCAGGCAAGAGACACATAGCTTACCCTTAAATAAGCCTTCCTTCATTGTATGAAAGAATTATGGTCCAACTGATTTTTATTAGAAATGTTTAATTACAGCTTTTAGGAAATGGTCTCTACTATGGAAACCTTTTATTTTAACCACTGGTTTTACTGTAGAAGAAAAAAAAACACTATGAGTTGGTTCAATTATACCCTTTCATCTAAAAGTTTGCATTTGGAGCTGTGATCAGTATCTGAAAAAGCAGATCTAAACCAGACAACCTTGATTGTATGCTTCCAAACAAATTCTAAATTCTTCTCTAAAGCAGTTTCTGGCCTCTGCTAGGTTAATGGAAATCCTTAATGATAGCTTCTAATGCGGCATCCATTTAGGGATTCAACTGTGCAATGCCTTTGCTCTCAAGATGTACCTGCCTACCTAGTTACCAGTGGCAACTGGTGTCCTGAGATTTTCAGAGGTCATCAGAAAGAGGTAAAGGGTCTGGCTAAGAGGAAGTTAGAGGAGCCAATGGAGTGTGAGAGAGAAAATAGAAGAACAAAGGGAAAAAGAAATTTAGTACTGGAGTCTAATGAAAGACAAGGCATGCCAAGGCATGCCAGTCTGTGTTAACCTATATTTGTCAAATTGCTTATTAAGTTTGGTCCAATAACCTGTTAGTGGTGCCCAGTCTGCTTCCCACACCACAGAAAAAAAGCCCCTGATATAACTGAGTCATGCCTCCAGTGACCCAATCCCTCTTGTTAGACTCCACTCATGAGGTCCTATCACCTGCCGTAGTGGTGTACTCGGCAACAACCCTTTATCAGATGGGCCTTGTCCTACTTTCCTTTCTGATGCTGTGATAAAATGCACTGACAACTAGCGACCTAGGAGAGAAAGGATTTATTTCAGCTCACAATTCCAGTTCATAATCCATCAGTCTTAGGAAGTCACAGTGGCAGGACCCTGAGATAGCCTGTCAACTCATAACCACAGACAAGAACGGAGACAAATTAATGCGTGCATGATGCCAGCTTTCCCCGCACATAAGCTGTTCAGGATCCTGCTTAGACAGTGGTGCTAGCCTGGTCTGCATATATCAATTAACATTCAAGACGTTCCGCCATAGAACTGCACGTAGGGCAACCCAATCTAGATAATTTCACATTAAGACTATCTTCCTAAATTTTCATTTTAGTGATCTTCATAAATAATTAAAAAAATATGCTTACGGGTCCTTTATTTCTTAGGGTGCTTTTTAAAAGAACAGTTTTGTTCCAATCATATTCCCCAGAATAAACATTGACAATAAAAGCTTCTAGCATAATGTTAGGGAAACTTTTGTCACTGACAGAGAGAGAGAGAGAGAGAGAGAGAGAGAGAGAGAGAGTCAAGAATAGAGATTGCAATGACAATCTGCACTCTTCAAAATCAGAAGGCTAGATTTTTTTTTGCTTTCAATTCAATTCTCCCCCACCCTTGAGCCATGAGAGAGAAAAAATTAAAAATTATATATATATATATATATATGGAGCCTTATCTAGTTTATAGTAATGTGCAGGAATTGATGAGGTCCGCATCAGTTTGTAGTTGACTCACATGAGCAGTTAAGGGTAAGGCAGGGTGCTAAATGTTATCTATTACAAGTGCCCCACAGCAAAATGTATATAAGG
This sequence comes from Meriones unguiculatus, assembly GCF_030254825.1. NCBI lineage: Eukaryota > Metazoa > Chordata > Mammalia > Rodentia > Muridae > Meriones > Meriones unguiculatus. The sequence goes on from NC_083349.1 coordinate 32,291,548, forward strand.
GGATACCCACATGGTGAGAACTGTAAACTCAACTGCTTGGTCAACACTAGAAGGGACACGTGACATTCCTGTGTACCAGTAGGTGCCCTTTTGAGTGGAAACATGTTCTGGCAGTACAGCACAAAACAGAAGCACACGAAGTAGCAGAACAGAATTGAATGGAAAGTGATGCCCCGACTCCATGAAGACTCCTAGAGCATGGAAAGGGATTAGAAACTCGGGTACCAACCAGAATCAAAGTCTCTGGGGTACTACCCAGAAACTGTGATTAAGAACTGATATCAAATTATTTTGTTAGTGTAGTCTACTCTCACTGAGATCAGCCATGTATACTCCAATGGTCAAGGCCTGGGAACCATGGCATGACCATTTCAAGTCTCATAGCAATGGAATCTTCAAGAAAACTACAGATATAAAGGCAGACTGACGACGTTTAGGCAAAGGCAAGTTCTTTATTCAGTGTTTCCTTTATTATTATTTGTACTTGACAGAGACTCAAGAACAGGCACAATAGACAATTATAAGGCAATGGCTAGAGGGCTACTTAGAGGCAGGTTTTTAGAGGTTGTTGGAATAAAGAGGAGATGCATTAACTAGAATATTGATTGCACAGAAGCTTGAGAACATATGTGATTAATTGCAGGAATATATTTTCTTTTCTTTGGAAGTTTTAATCAACTGTTATGAGTGGGAGATTAAGAAGGAGAGCAATGGAGAATTTGATTAACTAAATTCTGGTTATTATATGTTACAGACTTTAGTTGGACTGTTTGGGTTGATTGTTTTGGAGTTTGTGTGTCAGAGATCTATGGGCATGTATGATCTGGTTTATAAAATGAGCAATAGTTCATTAACACACTCTTTTGAGGATATCAAGGACCTGAGAACTTGAAGTAGGAATAATATAGTATAATCATTACATGACATCACATTAGCCAATATACCTGACTTTCTCATGTTATCATTGTTAGTACTGACTACGTAGTGAGGGCAATAATGAGAGCAAATATTTCTAAAGCTAAACCCTACATTTTTCAGCTGCTGTGTCATTTATTTATCATTATAGAATCCTACTCTATCCTATTTGGACATAACAGAGTTGAGAATGTACAGCAAAGAGAGCTGCTTGCCACAATCCACACACTACTTTCATTTCTCTGACCCTCCTCCACCTCTCTATGCAGAAACATCTAGGCTCAAGGATTTGGGCTGTGTTATCTCCTTTATTTGTCAACTCCGCCATCTCATATTTCCATTCATTTTAGTTAGCCTGTGCCTCGAAGTGCCTAGCACTTTTTTTGTTTGTTTTTGTTTATGTGTTTGTTTCTTTTTTTTTTTTATATGACTGCAATACAGTCTTTAGGGTCTTGGCAGGTCTTGTTCTGGGTTCAGCCCTGAAAGGATGATCAGTAGTGCAGGTGTGAAAGGACGGAAGAGCAATTGCCACTGGAGAAAGAGTCTGGAGATCAAGTTAGGGTCTCCTTCCTGTGCACAAAGTGGACTTTCAGTAATGCTGTGAATATATCTAGCTTCCCCCCCTTACATATGTTCATAACACTCAGAAGTTTACAAAAAATAAGAGACTCTACTGTGTTTAAAGCATTGTATTTCCTCCAATAATTACAATTATTTGTTTGAGAGACAAGTCTCAACGCCTAGGAAGATGTTAAAAATTCAGGATTCCGGTTTGCATTCTCAGTCCCAATTAACTAACAACAAGACCACCCTCTCTCAAAAGGATTCATAGTATAATTAAAATTTTCAACACACTATTTTTTTGTGGATTTTGTACTTCTCATATTCACTCACATTGTTGAGGAAGGACAAGTTTTGCATAAGCTTATTGATTCCTCTTCAATACTTGGGGTTGAAAGACCACACCACAACCACTCTGGAAATCAATCTGGTGTTTCCTCAGACAACTAGGAACAGCGCTTCCTCAAGATCCAGCCATACCACTCCTAGGCATATACCCAAAAGTGGCTCAAGTACACAATAAGGACATTTGCTCAACCATGTTTGTAGTAGCCTTATTTGTAATAACCAGAAGCTGGAAACAGCCCAGGTGCCCCTCAGTGGAGGAATAGATACAGAAATTGTGGTACATCTAGACAATAGAATATTACTCAGCAATAAGAAACAAGGAAATCATGAAATTTGCAGGTAAATGGTGGGATCTGGAAAAGGTCATCCTGAGTGAGCTGTCCCAGAAGCAGAAAGACACGCACAGTGTATACTCACTCATATAGACATATCATATAGGATAAACCTACTAAAATCTGTACACGTAAAGAAACTAATCAAGAGGGAGGACTCTTGCTAAAATGCTCAATTCCTATCCAGAAAGGCAAAGAAGGTTGACATCAGAAGAAGGAGAAAAGAGGGAACAAGTCAGGAGCCTGACACAGAGGACCTCTGAAAGGCTCTGCCTTGCAGATTATCAATGCAGATGCTGAGACTTATGGCCAACCTTTGGGCAGAGTGCAGGGAATCTTAGGAAAGAAGTGGGAAACAGTAAGATTTGGAGAGGACAGGAACTCTACAAGGAGAGCAACAGAACCAAAAAATCTGAGCACAGGGGTCTTTCCTGAGACTGATACTCCAACCAAGGACTATGCATGGAGATAACCTAAGACCCTTGCACAGATGTAGCCCATGGCAGTTCAGTATCCAAGTGTGTTCCATTGTAATAGGAACAGTGTCTCTGACATGAACTGATTGGCCTGCTTTTTAATTACCCTTCCTGAGGGGAAAGCAGCATTACTAGGCCACAGAGGAAGACAATGCAGCCACTCCTGATAAGACCTAATTCACTAGGATCAGAAGGAAAGAAAAGAAGTCCTCCCCTATCAGTGGACTTGGGGAGGGTCATGCATGCAGAGGGTGGAGGAAGGGAGGGATTGGGACTGGAGGAGGGAGGGAACCACAGGGGGGCTACAAAGAGAATAAAGTGTAATTAAGAAAGAATTAAAAAAAAAAAAAGAAAGACCACACAAAGCACCGTGTAATATTGAATGAGTTCACGAAGGAGCTATACAGTGGTCAAGTTCCTGGCTTAGATAAAGCAGCTCACTCTGTGCTGACACTCAATATTGGTCTGTTCAGGAATTTAAAATTTACCCATTTACATGCTGGAGTGCAAGTCTAGCATTCTACTTAGACTAAGAAGCTGGCCTTGACTTCTCTGTCTGTATAGCACTTTTGGTTGGTCACATACTACTCATAATAAAATATGCCTATAAACACCTGCTAGCAAACAAAACTGATTTTTTTTTAAAGCAGGACACTGACATATACACAAAATCCACCTGGAAATAGTAATTATGTCTGAGCATTTTTTCTGTAATGTCACTAGTTTTGGTGGTTTCTTATATTAAATAGCCAATATAGTTGTTTCTACAAATAGTGTTTCTCTCTTGAGTTTTGTGTAGTTTCCTGGATGACAATATGTTTGTTTGCTCCATCCTGCTGTTACTTCATAATCAGCTGTATTATAAAGCTAATTATGTGTTCCACGGTGCTCGAGTTCAAAAGCTACGAGGATATGCTCATATTTTTCAGTATCCAAATTTTATTTACAAATCCAGGCATATTTAGTTCTATGTGGAAATACCTGGATTTTAAAAGTTATGCATACTGGTTTAAAAAACATAGAAACAAACATAACATAGGACTACCTTTAACATCTTCCATTAATATAGCATTCATTCATTCATCTACTCAATAAGTATTAATTCAAATGTTTACTATTTACAAATCAGTGCAAGAGATATGAAGCAAACCTGTCAAAGATGGGGTTTTGTATTAGTAACAGTCTCTACAGTAACAGAATTCACAGAATCAATATATATACATAAATATATTTATATTTAATATACATTTTATATAAATATATACAAATAGAAATATATATACAAACACACGTTTCTATATATTTATGTGCATATAGAAAGAAAAGACAAAGGAAATGAAAAATATATAAAGGGCATATATTACATTGACTTACATGCGGTGGTCTAGCTTATCCAATAATGGCTGCCTATGAATGGAAGGTCCAAGAATCTACTAGTTGTTCAGACCCAAGAGGTTGGATGTCTCAGCAGGTCTTCAGTATATGCAAGAATTGCAAAGAAGCAGACTCTCATACCAGTAAAGGAATGGGCTTGCTACCCATGGGAGAGCAAGAAGAGTAAAAGCTTCCTTCTTCAAGTCCTTATGTAGGCTTTTAGCAGAAGGCATGGATCAGATTAGAGGTGGGTTTTTCCAGCTCAACAGATCTGGATAAAAGGTGTGTCTTGTGCCCAGATATATTTGGTCCTTGTGGAGCTCCTATCCTCTCCATGTTATACTAACTCTCCCTTCTTTCATATGATTCCCTGCACTCTGCCAAAGGTTTGGTTATGAGTCTTAGTATCTGCTTTGATATACTGCTAGGTAGAGTCTTCCAGAGGTCCTCTGCAGTAGGCTCCTGTCCTGTTTATTGTTTTCTCCTACGTACAATACCCATCCCATTTGTCTTTCTAAGTGAGGATTGATCATCTTACCCCGGGTCTTCTTTCTTGTTTATCTTCTTTAGGTGTATAGGTTTCATTATGTTTATCATATCTTATAGGTCTATATAAGTGAGTATATACCATGTGTGTCTTTCACCTTCTGGGATAGCTCACTCAGAATGATCTTTTCTAGATCCCACCATTTGCCTGCAAATTTCATGATTTCCTCGTTTTTGATTGCTGAGTAGTATTCCATTGTGTAAAAGTAACACAATCTCTATGGGTTTCCCTAGTAAGGGGAAGAGGGACTATTTCTGACATGAACTCAATGGCAGGCTCTTTGACCTCCCCAATCCCCAAGGGAGGAGCAGCCCTGCTAGGCCACAGAGGAGGACTTTGCAGCCAGTCCCGAAGATACCTGATAAAACAGGGTCAGATGAAAGGGGAGGAGGTCCTCCCCTATGAGTGGACTTGGAAAGGGTCAGGGAGGAGATGAGCTAGGGAAGGTGGGATTGGGAGGGAATGAAGGAGTGGGACACAGCTGGGATATAGAGTTAGTAAAATGTAACTAATAATAAAAATAAAATAAATTAATTAAATAAATTTTAAAAAAGAAATATGGAGATAGAAGCAGATCTAAGAGAACAAAGGGAAAGGAGATTAGAGCAAATGTTACCAAAATATATTATGTGAAGTTTCCAGCAAAAATTTTAATAAATAAATAATGCTTAATTTAAAAAAGGTGTGTCTTTCTACCTCAGAGATCCAAATTAGAAGTAGATATTCTCACTTCAAATTAAGCAAAAATCTCACACAGAGAGACAGAGAGAGAGACACACACACAGAGAAAAATATAAAAGAGTCACAGATTCTATGATAAGATAATTAAGACAAGGAGAATAAAAAAAACTGAGAGACAAGATGGTCAAGCATTAAAGGAAGCAGGATTTAAGGAGGTATGTACTCAGCAATATCGACTCAGACATTAGTTTATCTGGAAAAGATCAAGCAGAAGCAGCAGCAAAGGGAAATACAGTAAAGCAAAACAGCACAGTGCAGAATGTCCACAACACATGCCTCCAACTAGTCACAATAAAAACCTATAGGCTGCTCAGTTTCCCAGTGGGCCCTCTACTAAGGGAGCAGGGGCTGTCTCTGACATGAACTGATTGGCCTGCTCTTTGATCACCTCCCCCTGAGGGGGCAACAGCCTTACCAGGCCACAGAGGAAGACAATGCAGCCAGTCCTGATGAGACCTGAAAGACTAGGATCAGATGGAAGGGGAGGAGGACCTCCCCTATCAGTGGACTGGAAAAAGGGGCCTAGGAGGAGAAGAGGGAGAGAGGGTGGGATTGGGAGGGGATGAGGGAGGGGGCCAGGACACAAAGTGAATAATTTGTAATAAAAATAAACAAACAAACAAATAAAATGTGCCACCGTCTTTAGTGAGGAGATTCTTGACAGTATATTGAAAGTTTTGAAAATACAAAGTCTGCTTATTTATATTATAAGGTTCTTAAGGTTGGACACGGGTTATATGAAAGGAAAGGGGAAATAATGGGGAGGAAGGTATAAATGAGAAGGGGTGTGGGAGGTTAAGACAGAGAAAGGGAATAGCAGGAGTATCTAAACCTAAGTGTGTGTCTGTGTGCGTGTGTGTATGTGTGTGTATATAAAAGAGTTTAATTAGCATCAGCCTATGCAGGAAATGATTTTACTACTCCTGGAAGCCCTGTGTTACCCAGTACCAGGTATGGGACACTTTACTTCAAGTTTTTGGTTAGAGGTGTCCCAGAGACCACCCGCAAAGACAATGCATGCTTCCGCCATTGCTCCTGGTTACCCAAGAGAACTTGATGGCAAGACCTTCTTACTGATGTCACTACCTGCACTGGCCAATGGACAAGGAGAAATCAACGTAGCACTGACCAGGAAGCTTCCTCCCTGATGGCTAGCTGTGAGTCACCAGCAGTCTTACTCAGCTGTGGACTCTGTGAACTGCAATAATGACTGTTGTGGCATGATATGCCCATAGGTGCAATATCATAGATGTTATAAAGTAGCCAATTGCTTTCTGATTGAATGTGAGGCCTGCTCCATAGGATGGAACACATGCCCCTTGTTTAGAAAATAAATCTATAAGTGGGGATCTCAAAGGCCCCAGGAGTGAACATGAAACTATTATTTTGCTAAACAGACATAGTTTCAAACTGCCTGTGAATGTGTATCTCTCTACCTTTGGGTCAGTGTAGCTCTCAGACTTCATCCACGGTGTTTCTTGGCGTGGTTGACCGTAGTTAATGCAGAAACTCACAAATGGGTCGTAATTCAAAGAATAAGTGATGGTGGAGCACTCCGCCACAATGAGGCACCTTCTATATCACACCTTTCCCCCATCTTAGGTGTCATGCCAGAGGAGGGGACAGAAAGATGGTAAGAGCCAGTGGTCCGAGAGGACCAGAGCAAAACAGTGTCTCTGGACAGGACAGGCCCACTGCATTAATAAACTCACAGTAGCGGTGGTTGTGGAAAAGGGTTGTGAATCAGTTCCTGAGGAGCTATGGACAATTGATGCTATCCAGGGAAAAAGAACCTGTTTCTTTAGGATGTGGCTCCTGGCAGGCTAACTGTAGTGGATGCCCCACACTCATGTGTGTATAAACAGCACAAAAGTATATCCATTCTATCAAAGGTTTATTAAACTAAAATTGAAAAAAGACAAAGTTGTAGGGTAGGGGTGGGTCTGGAGAGGATAAGGAGAGAAGCTGGAAGTGACTATGATTAGAATACCTTGTATAAAATTCTCAAATAATGGATAAAATATTTATTTAAAAAATCACATTATGCAGAACTTTTTTTTATTTAAATAATTTTTTTTATTTTTTTTATCAGTTATATTTTATTAACTCTGTATCCCAGCCATGTCTCGATCCCTCATTCCCTCCCAGTCCCTCCCTCCCTCCCTCATCTCCACCGTGCCCCTTTCCAAGTCCACTGATGGGGGGACCTCCTCCCCATTCATCTAATCCTGTTTTATCAGGTATCTTCAGGACTGGCTGCAAAGCCCTCCTCTGTGGCCTAACAGGACTGCTCCTCCCTTCGGGGGTGGGGAGACCAAAGAGCTAGTCATTGAGTTCCTGTTAGAAATAGTCCCTGTTCCCCTCACTTTGGGAAACCAATTGGTTACTGAGCTACCACAGGCTACATCTGAGTGGAGGTTCTAGGTTATATCCATACATGGTCCTTGGTTGAATGTCAGTCTCAGAAAAGACCCTGTGCCCAGATATATTTGGTCCTTGTGGAGCTCCTATCCTTTCCCCATCAGACTAACTCCCCTTCTTTCTTATGATTCCCTGTACTCTATGCAGAACTTTTAAAGAGACAGAATTATAAAGCTATAACCTTTCAGAGAGAATCTCAGTGAATTCCAGTTGTCACACTTATCACCTCCACCTCTGTTTACACACTGACTTCATCATTCTTATGAAATATCTGCCTCTGTCCCCATGCCATCACTCCAGTCACATGCTAATTCAGTCTAGAGCTCCTGTGGATTTTGCAAGCTAGGTCCAGAAGCTTGACCCTTCTCTCACAAGGCATCAGTTTACACGTTATCACAGATTATCTCTGTCACCGTTTAAAAAGTTACGTATTCACTCTTCTGCCATAACCTGCTTAAACACATTTCCTGTTTTTGTTCATCACATTTTATAGTTCATTATGAAAGTTGTACAAATGAGATCCACTGTGGCATCTTCACGCATGGAGATGTCACACACGGATCATGTTTAGTGGCATTTTTACCTTTTCTCTGCTTTCTCGTGGGCCTCTTTCCATTCCCCCACAGCATCTCTTCTGATCTCAGGTCCTTTTATTTCTGTATGTTCGTGGCTAAACCATCCTTACCTCTCATTCATCTACTCGCTAGTGCCAAAGCTGACATCACGCCCTGGTTACTGTAAATGTCATTGTAAGTATGTGCATATCACTTATATATCCTGATTTCATTTTCTAATAAAAAAAGCAAGAAATGGGATAACTGAATATGTTAGTTCTGTCTTCAGTGTTTGGAAGAACCTCTATGCTATGTTGTACACTGGCTGTATTAAATTCCTCACACACACTGTTAAACATAGGGCTTCTTTTTTTTTGTTTGTTTTTTTTTCTCTTTCTCTAAGTCATCATTACCTTTTTTGTAATCTCCATTTAATACCATGTAAGAAAAATCTTAGAGCTTTCATTTGCAGCCTAACTGAGCATTTTTCATAAAGTAATTGACTATTGGTACTCCTTTCCTGGTATCTAGTCAGGTTTTCAAAGTACTGTTTTCTTAAGTGTTTGCTGTTTCCTTATGCAGGATATTAGTCTTCTGAAGACAAATAGATGGGAAAGACTCCTTCATTTTACAGGTCATGTCTTCTCTCTACATGTTGTGCTGTGTGGGACCTTCGTGTGTAATTCAAGCTGTCAGTTATGGTTTTCTCTACTTCTGAAGTTATACCTAGAAAGTTTGCCTGTGCCAATTTCCTTGCTCTTATTCTACTGTTTCAACTTCAGCTTTAGCTCTTAAAGTCTACTGTTCATCTTCTTTTGTAGTATGAGAGAACGGTCTAGTTTCTGTCTCCTACATGTAGACATCCAGTTTTCCCATCCACAGTTCTAGCTTTCATTTATCAAAGGTATACTAGCACATCTCTGGAAGAATCAGCTGAAGACACGTTCATGCGTCCACTTGTGCAGTGTTGGTTCATGTCTTCTTCACACCAGCAACACATTCCCTTTAACATGGTGCCTCTTATATGATGCCATTGGTATTGCTTTTTGAGGAGGTTTTCTCTACAATTTAAGAATTTATGCTCTCAAATGAGTTTTGGAAAATTTTTTTTTTCTATTTCTGAAACGTTGTTCTTGGTATTAAAATCACCCAATATAACACTGGGCCCTAAATCTCTTTTATGTCTGATAGTTTGTTTTTGTAAAAGTAAGTGCTGTTCCAACACTTGGGGCTTATACACTTACTGTTTCTCATTCCAATTTTAAAAACAGCTTTGAATATATTTTACACATTTCTTCCTTCTATTTATCATCTTGTAAATTTGATCATTGATAATTTGATGATAGTTTTTCTTTTCATTGGATGTCTATTTTTATTGGGATTTATTAATATTCTTTGTTTTATTGAAAATAAATTATTTTGTACTATGCGTTCTGATTAGTTCCCCTCCCCCAATTTCTCTTAGATCCTCCCCTCCCACACAAATCCACATCTTTCTTTGCTCTCTCTCATTAGAAAACATTGGTCTGGTTTGAGACCTCTGGCTTCTGTTACACTCTCAGTATGGGACTCTTCTTACATATCCTGTTGTTGCTGTGACGTAGCGATCCTCCAGCTTTGGTTCAGCAGGACTGGCTCCTTCACATGTTCCATCAGTTCATAGATGGGGTAGATGTTGGGTTGGGCCAACTCAAAGTCCTGGATCTGAGCATGAGTAGTAGCTGAGCTGATCAGCTCACCAGCTCTCCTGTGCCCACACCACCAGAAGCAGCTCTCTTGCTTTGCCCAGGTGAGGGGCATGGCCAACTCTCCTACCTCTGGCAGCTGACAAACATCAAGACGGGCTCTCAGGCGCTCATAGCCATAAGGGAAAAGGGTTGACCCCTGTCCCCTGCCACCATGGCCAGCTCTCCAGGACTGCCCCACTCCCACACCCCAGCTCACCCAAGTCTAAAGCAGGCAGGGGGTAGTGGGGGCCATCTCTCCAGCTCCCACACCCTCCAAGCCTGCTTAACCTTGCTCTCACCACCAGGGCCAGTTCTGCTCTGTTGCCCAGGCAAAATGAAGGCTGCTCTCTAGAGTGTGGTAGCGAGTGAGGAACAGAGCCACCTCTGTACATACAGCCCTTAGCCATTAACATGGTTCCAGGCAGCAGCCCAGACCAAGAAAGACCACATGGCCTTTGATGGTAACATGGGCCACCTGCTTTGACACAGACCACTGCTGCTACAAAGCTACAGAGCCGGACAAGGCCCTCACAGCAGCATGGGCCTGTGCTGAGTGGTGGCACAGGCTACTCACATCACACTGTTCCTGCCCAGTCCCATCTCTTTTCATAGTGCACAATCCACTCTGCATCTCCTTCTCTCCCATCTTGTCACTACATACTTGCACACTGTAGTTCCACTCACGAGCCATGAGGCCTTGAGCATCTTCTGCCTGCATGTGCTGCTTGGCAGGCAGGCCAAGGTAAAGGTGGTTTTTTGCTGTTTGTTTATGTGTTTGTGTGGGGGGGTTGTTTTTTTTTTGTTTTCATTTTGTTTTTCTGTTTGTTTGTTTGTTTTCTTTGATTTTTCAAGACAGGGTTTCTCTGTGCAGCCTTAGCTGTCCTGGACTCATTTTGTAGACCAGGCTGGCCTTGAACTCACAGAGATCTCAATGCCTCTGCTTCCCTGAGTGCTGGGATTACAAGCATCACCAAGGCACCCAGCTATAAAGTATTTCTTTCTTTCTTTCTTTCTTTCTTTCTTTCTTTCTTTCTTTCTTTCTTTCTTTCTTTCTTTTTTTCTCAATGCAGTTTATTCAGGAACCTTGAACAATCTTCTCACCCTGGGGAAAGCCAGCCCACAGCTTAAATAGCCTCTGGGTAGCCAACCCCAGCGTGCCACATGGGCAATGCAGATAGGTCCACATACATGGAAGCAAGCCAGATCCTCAGCCTTAGCCAAATATTGAGTTGTTTGTGACAGAGAGCACTCACCATCGGGAAGGTGGAAGGCGGAAACCAGCTCCATCTTTAAGGCGCGGCATTACGCAGCTCTCTACAGTTCCCCCTTTTTGTTTTAGACGCATCAGGCAAGAGTAGAGGTCTGATCTCTGATATTAGAATAAAATTGGGACTTTGTACCGATGTTCATTAAGGTGTCATCCACCCAAAGAGCATCAGACCCGTCCGATACCTTTTTCTCAGAGGCAGGACCTGAGGCATCAACCCGCATGCAATCAGACATGCTCTTCTCTGGGTCGAAAGCGGCTGACCCTGAGTGCAGTGCTTAGCCTCGCATCCTGAGCATAAAACATTTTAGCTTTTTATGGTAGCAGTCACATGTTTTTGAAGTTCTAAATGCCTCTTATACTTGAATGCCCATGCTTCCCCCAAGATTTTGAAGTTTTTCTTCTACAGTTTTATTGAAGATGGGTTTTTTTTTGTTTTTTATATTAATTACAGTTTATTTACTTTGTGTCCCAGCTGTAGCCCCCTCCCTCATTCCCTCCCAGTCTCACCCTCCCTCCCTCATATCCTCCCTGTCCCTCTCTAAGTCCACTGATAGGGAAGGTCCTCCTCCCCTTCCATCTGATCCTGGCTTCTCAGGTCTCACATGTCCCCAGTGTGTAGCTTTATCCTCAGGTCTGCCTGTGAACTGAATATTTCATTTTCAAGGCACCAAAGGTCCCACAGGTCTCTCTCTCTCTCTCTCTCTCTCTCTCTCTCTCTCTCTCTCTCTCTCTCTCCATGCTTCCTTATTTCTCTTTTTGTTCTTTCTAACCATAACATGTCATCTACCTGTCTTTAGGTTTGTTATTTTTACTTCTGCTTTAACAAATCAGCCTCTGAGTTTGTCAACTTTTTTTTTTCCTGTTTGGCCATTAAAGCTCCTCACTTCCTCCCATATTTCTGTCCAGTTCTCCTTCAGATCCTGTGCTGCTTTCCTTATCCACTACACCATCAACATTTCCATTTTCTTGTCTTTCTGTGCTGAGGCTCACTCTTCGGTTGAGGTTGGTGTCTCCTGTGCTATTGGGTGATGCTCTTCTTAGTGACATTTTCTGGAGAATGAGTCTTGGGTATTAGTGCTAGACTTGACTTGCAGCAGGATTGCTCCCATTCATGTCAGAATCACCAAGCCTAATCTGCCATGACTATTTTTTCCCTTATGACCTAGGTGAGCCATTACCAAGGAATCTGGGGCCCGCTGTGACCCCATTACCTTACTTACTTATTTGCCTTTACAGAAATCTTTCAAGAATTTATGTACTATTTCAAATTCTTCCTTTTCCATTCATTCTAGGCTATATTCTAACCATGTTTTCTGTTTATATCATTCCCCCTAAATCTCACCATGAAGATGAAAAAGCATGGGCCTCGTCTCTGTCACATCCAGTGGCTAATTCTCTCATTTCGCTTGACTGGCAGGCAACAGATGACATTAGTAGATAACTCTCTTGCTTTTTAGAGATATTTTATTTGGTCTCAAGAATAGCATTGGCTCCTGATTCTCTTCTAAACTTAGCCTCCCAGCATTTTTGGTTGGGCTGCTATTAATGTTCACTACACTATAAATTCTGAGGTCTCCTTGTATTAGTTTTTCTATACTCCTAAGGTAATTTCATTAATTCTTAGTATTTGAAATATTATCTACTTCTCAACAATTCCCAACTCATGTTTCCTGCCCATGGCAACCTGTGTTAATATATGATAAACTCATCTTCATTTGAAATTGATAGTGTCTCTGAAAACTCAAACCTGTATTTTGCTTCTCCCAGTTTAAACACACTTTCCTGTGCAGTCCTTCTACCTCATTGCATAAAAGAGCTGTATCCCAATCATGGAAGCTGTGATTCCCAAAAGATGTTTGCTGATTAGTGGTAACATTTGAGAGTCATGGAGGATTGATTGTTTAAAGTTTTCTAACTTATTGAATTATTCTATTATTTCGGATAGCTTTCCAGTTGGTTTTCTTGGTTTGTTTGCTTTCAAATGGGCAAACACTAATTCACATAGTAATAAATTTCCATTTTCCAATGTAAAATATCCAAATATTCTGAAGAAAGTTTATGTGTTTGGGTGTTTTGCCTGCATGTATGTCTGTGCATCACACGTGTGCCAGAGAGGGCATCAGATTCCCTGGAACTGAAGTTACAGGTGGTTGTAAACTACCACAAGGGTGCTCAGAATTGAACCCAAATCTCAGAAGTAGCCAATACTCTTAAATTCTGAGCCATCTCTCCATCCCTTCAACCCTTCAAATATGTTTTTTATAGCTTTAAAATATTAGAGCAAAACTTCCACAGTTGGTATTAAGTCATAGTATTCTTATCATTTTTATAGTTTAAAAATGAATACTTTAGTGTTTCATTTTAAAATATGACATCTGTTAATTTAATAGTCCCAACAGTGAAGAAATATTCTTCCCTTATTTTTCTATGATTTCATTAGAAATGGCTAAATTTTACAGAAGAACATTATTTTATGAGGGCTTTCATGTTATTTTTATTTTAATCTGTTAATATGTTGAGTTTAATGATTGGATTGAGTTCTCTTTAGTCATTCATATCAGGATACTAAATTTCAAAATTTTGATGCATGTTAAACAATTGGTATTTTTGCTTGTCATTAGATTTGAGTAGCAAACCTTGTTTCCTTTCCATACTGAGCTAAGTATCAGACCATTATTTTCTGAATGAAAGCATTAAGACTTTTTTATAGAGGAGAGAGCTGATTTAGTCCATGAAATTATATTAATTGTGATATTGTTGTGTCATTTATCAAGAACTTTTCTAGCTATTTGGTGTCTATATCTTTTTAAATTTTTAAAAATTTATTTATTACAATTTATTCACTTTGTATCCCAGCTATATCTAAATCTTTCTCTTGTTGGGATGGTTTGATTCACTTTTTTTCCTTAAATTTCTTCATTCTACTAAAAATTGCTGTTGCTTATAAAAGATTTATCAAGTGTCTTCCTACAAAGGTGTTATTACATTTCGCACATGTGACTCTGATATGTCATCACTATAATATACTTTTGTTCTCTCACCTTGTTCCTTGAGTAAACCTTCAAGGAAGTCAAGCACTTTTATTAATTTTTCAATTATTTATTAGCTTTATATTTTCTAAACATTAACTTCTATGTTCAGTTTTACTAATTCATTATGCTTTCCAATGTTTTTATTTTTAGAGGCCTTTTCTGTTTTGTTTTTCTTTGTTTTGTTTTGCATTTGGATGTTTTATTCTTCCTTGCTATGTCATAAAGGGATTCTAAACTATAGATTTTGCTCTGAGTTCAGCGTAGGCTGAAGTATGGCTATTCCTTTTTAAAAATACAGTAATAATTCTGGTAAGAGCGTAGTTCAAGAATTATTCTGGAGAGTAATTCTTATTTTGATGTGGTTTGTTTTTGTTGTAATGTTTATTCTTTTCAGATAAGAGTTTTAAAAGTAGGTCATGCAGTAAATGCAGATTTAGGCTTAAGCATTAACCTGGGAGTCCTGAAAAATAAAACAAAAACTGTGAACCTGTGTACACATTTTTGTTGTTTGAAATGATGCAATATAAACTTAAGGAATTTTGCATACTGAGTAAATACTGCCATTGAGCCAATTCCCAGCCCTTTAAAAACCAGGCAACATAGAAAGTCTATACTTTTCATATGAAGACAGAAGTTCAGAGTGTGAAAAGACTTGTCAAAACTGTGTGGAAAGATTCAGACAAGAGATCACAGGGGTCTGAAATGAAAGACAGAGACATGGGGACTTTTAAAGATATCTTAGAATTCAGGTTGCCTTGATTGGTACTTGATTGGCTATGGCTGTGAAGAAGGAGAGTGGGTAAGAATCTGACACCACCAATTCTGCATTCAGTAGCAAGGTGACTGTCTCAGTAAGACAAAGGGAAGCAGAAAGAAGAAAGGGAGGCAAGAGACACATGAAACAGTGAAGTTTATAGTTCTCCAAAGCCTCCAGTTGAGGTGTTAGGTAGACAGCAGACATCACAGACTTAACTAAAGAAAGAAGAGTCAAGGCAAGAGATGAAGATGGGGGGGGGCAGCATTGCATAGCTGATGATACTCAGCAGATGAGAGGAATTATCCAGAAATGCAGAAAGAATGGTCTCCAATAGAAACCTAAATTTTGGGAAAATATCATTTTCTTCTATTCTTTTACGCAAAAATATAAATATTTAAAAGCATACATACAATATCATATATATTTCACCAAAATGGAGGCAACTTTAGCCAGACCTTTCTTTATCTTGTCTTTTAACAGTTTTGTCTTAGTTGGGGTTTTGATTGATGTAATAAAACACCATGACAAAGAACAATTTAGAGTAGAAAGGGCTTGTTTTTTTCTTATAAACTCCCAGGCCACAGTCCATCTTCAACAGAAATTGGGGCAGGGACCTGGAGATAAGAAATAAAGCAAAAGCCATGGAGGAATGTTGCTTATTGGCTTGTTTAGCCTTTTTTCTTATATACTTCAGAACCCCCTGCCCAGGGTTTTGAGCTGCCCACAAGTGTCTGGGATTTCCTGCATCAATCACTAATTAGTACAATGCTCCCAGGCTTGCCTACAGGCCAATATTATGAAGGTACTTCTCACATGTGGTTTCTTAATCTCAAATATGTCTAGGTTTGTGTCAAGTTATAAAAGCAACTAGTACAATTTATGTAACAGCCCTTCAAAATCAGCTGATCTGTTTCTGTTCTGTAGCTTGCAATGTGTATAATATACTCCACAGAGCAGAAGCAAGAAATTATTCAGCTTTTTTCTTAGCTGAGCTTTTCTCTGCAGCATGTTTGCTGTCCAGTAATGCAATATTGCAGTTATAGCCTGTGGAAATCAGTCCTTACATTTCAACATTAGGCCTGGTGTCCTATCAGGATGACATGGTCCTATTAGTATCACATGAGCTCTGAAAAGCACCAACTTCCTTTTTGTGTGGCCAGAGTACTGGGGACCCAACTTTGTAACTAGACAACTAGGTAACATGACTCCCTCATTTTATATTCACAACATAGAGGGAGGAAGTAGGCTTAGCCAACCTCGGGTGTGACTAAAGGCTGAATTCAAATGTTTTGGCTGGCAGGCATCAATGGGTTTGTGTGCTTGGCTTCCCAGTTTCCACAAAGTTTTAAAAAATCTGCTTCTTCTATGGTCTACAGAAGTCATTCCTAAACCAGAAATCCCTCAATTCCTAACATCACTGTCTTTAATTTTAATTTCTGCATTTTCCCTGTTGCCTTCTTTGCAACTTCCCTTTCTCTTTGTTTATTTTTCTCTCTCTAAATTCAATAGAAAATCTATAAATTCTCAGTAGCTTAAATTACTCAACCACATTAGGAAACAATTTTTCAATTTGCTTAAAAAGTTAAGCAGGTGTGGTAGTGCAGGCACAATCCCAATTACTCTGAAGAGTGAAGCAGGAGAGCTTTTTAGAGGGCTAGCCTGAGCTATATAGTATATATACATATATATATATATATATATACTGAGATATATAGTTAAAGTTAATTTCATAAAATCATTTGTTTCTCAGTTTCTCTCTTAACCTAGCTATCTCACAAATAATTGAGACTCTATTATATTATTCTAACAAGCTTAACAGCAAAAGAACTGAGCAGTTATTATTCTATTCTTATCCATCTAAGCTAATTTGACTTCCTTCCAGCATTTATCCCAGAGATACTTGCACTTTGTAGCTTTCTCTGTTGAGATTTCTCTCTTTATATCACCTACTTCGTCTTCTAACCCCTCTTCCCCTCGCTGGCGGGTAGTCCATCTCTCCCCAGCATGGCAACTGGCTGTACACTGCTTTACTGGCATATCAGGGGACAATTGGGGAACATCATTTATACAACATTTAGCCAAGAGATTCTCAGAACAAGGATTGCAACCTGATATGGGGAATACAGAAATCAGCATTGGAATTACATAATAACCTTGTGCCTACAAACATAGTAAGATATTGCTTTGAAAATGAACAAACAAAACAGCTTAGCATATACTTACTACAAAACCAGGAGATTGTACTCCTGGATATTTAACCAAAAGAATTCATTTTTAAAGTGCTCATTAAAGAATATTTGCATGAGAGTTAACTGAGATGGATCCAAAAGCCCACTAGGCAGAGCACTAGGCACAACCCAGGCTACACAAACAGAAATCTACTCATCCACTCAAAGAACAGTGACCAGCATACATAGAGGAATTTAGGAGATAGCATGCTCCATTGAAGCCCAGGACATGGGGATCTGTGCTATATGACTTTTATCACAAGAACTTACAGATAAAGTGATGCCTTAAGGACTAGAGGCAGATCCTTGACGGTCTGATGTCCACTATGTGAGCAGAGCTGACTGGGAAGAGCTAAAGGGCACATGGGAATTGGGGGAATTTAGTCAGTTGCAGGTGGCTGCTGAACCAAATGACCACAAAGCCAGAGGCTTAAAGCAAACACAGATGGGCTCGTCTATACCCTAAAGCTAGAATCCCAAAATGAATCTTAGGATAAAAACAAGCAAGGCCATGCTCCTTTGGAGGCTTCAAAGACAATTTACTTTCTTGACTTTCCCTGTGTCTAGAACTGAACTCATTCATAATTCTTGGCTCGTGGCCTCTTCTCCGCGTGCAAAGCCAGTGAAGCAAAATGTGACTCTAGCTGTGTTTCTCTCCATTCTCTCGAATGGTTCTCATCCCTTCTAGCAAATTTCTTGGTACTTTGTTCCAGCAATGCTGTGTACCAAATGCATCCACATGCATCCTTTAAGGACTGCATTGATACACAGCATTGCTGAAACAAAGCCCCAAGACAACGTGGCTAATAGAGTAGAAATTTGTGCTTGTTTTTCTTCATATGTCAATCAGGATATCTCTATCTGACAGTGTCAACTGTAATCCAAAAAATTCTTGTGTTGGGGGTTGATCAGATGCTTGTATTTTGATGCTGCTCAAGATCTGGTTATTGCCCATCTATACCTATCCTTGTTGTGTAAATCTGTCTAAGACATTATTCCTGATTGGTTAATTAAAAAGGTCTATACCTGGGCAGTGCAGGAGGAGGTAGGCGTCGCTAAGGATCCTGGGCTTTAGGAACAGGAGAATCATAGGAAGAGAGTAAAAAGGAGGAAGCCATAATGGATTACTGTGAAAAAGGAACAACATGGACCAGGAGAAAGGACTCCAAAAGTTTCCTGGAAATTTGCAATCCAGATAAAGGATAAGCAAGTATTTATAAGATTATGGATGGAAGGTAGTCCAGATGAGGATGGTTAAGGCAGATGACATTGGATGGGGGCTGGTAGATAGATAGTGAGGTTATTGAGATAGTGTAGGTGGAATTATTTGCCCAGCCCAACGTGTTATAAGGATATTATAAAATCTAACGTGTGTGTGTCTTATTGATCATGATAGTGGATTAAATAATAATCATAATAATTATGTTTATCATATGTTTAGCCCGTTGCCATTTAATTTACCACAACACTCCTAGCTTGCAAAAGGAAGTTCCAGAATTGTTGATGTCACTTGGCTTCACAGCAGTGCAACTTACTCTACTCTCATTCCTTTGACAAGAACTAGTCACCTCCCTGTATTTAAGTGCAAGTTCTGGGAATTTCATTCTTTGGATAGCCAGCTGTCCCTAAGGTAGGGCAACAATACTGGTGTCAAAAATCTAAAGTAAATGAGAACAAACAAGTACAAAGTCAAACACGGGGGTGCATTGAAGAGGAGACATCTTTTTGGAGAGATGGCTCAGGAATTCAAGGAATGTATTTCTATATAAGGCCCACCTTAGGATAAACCCATAATTAAAAATATCAAGAGAAAAGAAAAGTCTAATTTTTTCAGCAATGCAATCAGCTCATCCACAATAACTCTGTTCATCACATATCATGTGACCCCAAGACTGACTAGAGGAAAGGATATTTACAAAGACCAAATGATGCAATTCTTATAATTCATCCAGTCTGCTCTTCCTATCATTGTATTCCATAACCCATTAATAAGAGGTAATATAGTTTAATTCTATGAGCAAGTCTATAAAAAAGAAACGCCCATACTGTGTACTTTGATTGGTTTCAAATAAGAAATTTTCATACTATTGATCATTTTCTGGCACCTAATTCATCACACAGTTATAATAGAAACTAGATTATCTGATTTTGACTGTCATGGATCTGACTTTTTACTATCAGAGTGACCATTCTGCCCTCTGTGGAGAAATCATGATTTATACTGCATAGTGAAATGATAGCCACATTTGGAGCCTTGGACTATTCAACTTTAATTCTACAGGACAGTTATGAGTCTTTTATAAACTAAATTTGTGAACACACAGCATCAGAGTAAAATGAACATCAAGGATTCTGTAATTGTTTTTTTATGTAGGAGTGCAAAACTGAAAGGCTTTGGTATGTGGTAGGGCCTGCCCGGCTGGGAGCAGGCACACACCTACCCACTCCCTTTCTTATACAGTTTGAAGACAGCAGACACCACATAAGCTGTCAGAGAAGACAGTGAATCAGGCAGTTCTTCAGGAGCACATAGATCTCCTCATTCTGAAGGGAGTCAAACTCACACAAAGCTAGCAGGAGGGATAAGCCATCTTTCACTTCCTTTTCAGGCAGCTTCAGAATTTATTCAAATACATAGTAGGGAAGTTTGTGACTAAATTTATCACCATACAAAATGAGTTATGCATACGCTGTGTCTCGCTTTGAGAGGTTATACCTTCTAACTAAAATGTACACACACTCAGTCATAACACACCTTTATAAAAAATGTAGGGGACCATTTTAAATGTTTATGATGTGAAGGTTACAAAGGTTATAGAAATACATCTTAATTCTTATCAACATGCTCTGGAGACTTTAAATGTGCGCTGTTCAATGATTTATAATGTATCAAGCACACACGACAGTGTAGATGGGTCAGGAAACATTACGGCCTAAGGACCCATGCTCTCACTGGGCCTGTGAGTGGGGTTCTTCATCACTGAGCTGCATGACAGAATTTGAGCTCAGTGGCATGAGCACAGTGGACACATGGACCAAGGAAGGAATATGTCCTCACCTTATGAGAGTTCACTTATTCGGTGTGGCAGCTATGATAGGGCTGTTGGGCATTTTGTGAAGATATTTCCGTTCAAATCATGGAGTGGCCACAGGCTACATATTACAAAAATCAATTAAGCTTTGAGATCATTTTACCTATAGGAATAATGATTCCTTCCATACACAGTTGGGAAGCAAAAGTTGTTCCGCTAAATAACCTCTGTACCTTTAAGTTACCCTCAGATTATTTATAGTTTCTAATAAAATGTAAAGGCATATAGGTAATTGCTATACTGCATTGTTCAGGGACTAAGGAGAAGAAAAAGAAGTCTGTATATATTTGGTAAAGAAGCAATTGTTTTTCTAAGTAATCTCCGTTTATGGTTTATGACTCTGGAGACATAAAACCCAGGGCTGCCTGTATGTAAATAAGCATGTAAATGGGAAGATCTCAATTCTGAATAGTGTCTCTGCTTCACGGGCTGGAGATTTAGAATGTCGCAAATGTCAGCGTGCCAACATTGCTCTAGATACATTCAACTCTTTCTACTCTCTCTGCATCTATATCAAAGCATATTACAGAAATCTCTGTGCTGTCACACAGGCACCTTTTGCCTTCCCTGACTGAAGCTTCTTCTAATTCTTGATCATATCTGTCTCATCTTTGAATGCCTCCAGTTTGCAGCATACATCCCTCGTGCATAGTAAGTGCTCAATAAATGTTGGCTGAAATAAGGAGTCTCTGTGAAGCAAAGTAAATAAAATGTTGGTGATGAAATATGTATGAACAAGAAAGGCTATGCTTTGAAGGACTTAGGTAAAATAAGAAATCTGGGGAGTTTCAGTGATTCAATTGGGGCTGTAGCTATGACAGCCTTATACACACAGAATCAAATCACAGAGGCAAATGGCGGCAGCAGCCTAGCAGGGAAGAACAATCATTGCTCTCCAAACTCAGAACAAATAAGTTTGGAGAAATATGATAATTGTTAATAATATGAAATTGACAAGAGGATGGGGAGCCACTTTGATATTTGATTACTATTTAGTTGATATTCAAGTTCATAATAAAGTGAGTGAGCAGGTGTTACCCAAAGCAGATGTGAAAACACAGTAAAGACTAACAGGATTTGGATGCTTGCTTGGGATATATTTTGCTTGATGAGAAAAACTTTGAAATTTAATCGCAAAGAAATGAGGTGCATTTGGATCACCTACTTTATTTTTGCTTTATTCTCACAAGTAGTTTATCAAAAGTCACAGATGAGGCAGTTCCTAAAAATCTTTCCATATCTGTGTAGCTCAGCAGTCCACACTCACCCACTTTTCTTCAACAGGAACCAAGGAATCAAAGAAAAGATTTCTTATTCACACAGAAAAGAATCAAATCAAAATAAAGAGAATCAAAAGAAAACTGAGAATAGTGCTACCTCAAGACCCAGTTATACCACTCCTGGGCATATACACAAAAGATGCTCAACTATACAACAAGGACATTTGATCGACTGTGTTCATAGCAGCTTTATTCATCATATCCAGAATCTGGAAGCAGCCTAGATGTCCTTCAATGGAAGAATGGATACAGAAATTGTGCTACATTTACACAACGGAATACTATTCAGCTATTAAAAACAAGGAAACCATGAAACTTGTAAACAAAATGGATGGAACTAGAAAAGATCACCCTGAGTGAGGTAACCTAGAAGCAGAAAAACACACACATGGTATATACTCACTCATAAGTGGATATTAGCCATATCATATAGGATAAACCTACTAAAATCTACAGACCTAAAAAAGCTAAACAACAAGGAGAACCCTAGGAAAATTTTCATTCAGAAGGGAAAACAGGATAGACACCAGAAGTGTGGAAGAGAGGGAACAGAATGGGAGCCTACCACAGATGTCCTCTAAACGAATTCACCCTGTAGGGGATCGAGGCAGATGCAGCGACTCACAGCCAAACTTTGGACAGAGCGGAGGGAGTCTTATGGAAGAAGGGAAATATAGAAGGACCTGGAGGGGACAGGAGCCACACACAAAGAGACCAACAAAGCCAAAAAAAAAAAAAAATAGCTGGACCCAGGAGAGACTGCAGAGACTGATGCATCACACAAAGACCATACATACACTTAGATCTAGACCCTTTGCTCAGATGTAATCCATAGACAGCTCAGTCTCCATGTGGGCTCCCTAGTAAGGAAAGAAGAGAGTCTCTGACATGTACTCTGTTGCCTGCTCCTTCATCACTTCTCCCCAGCCAGCCCACAGAAGAAGAGGATCCAGGCAGTCCTGAAGGGTCCTGATAGGCTAGGGTCAGACAGTCGGGGAGACATCTTCCTCTATCAGTGGACTATGGGAGAGGGAGAGGGAAGGAAGAGGGAAGGAGGGTGAGACCAGGAGCAGATGAGTGAGGGAGCTACAATTTGGATACAAAGAGAATAAGTTGTAAAAAATAACAATAATAATTTCAAAATAAAAAGGAAAAAACGGGAAAATGGTCAAAACCCCGAAGTTCAGAACTCAGAGGGGCAAAGAGGTATGTGAGTTCACACAATAGTGTTTTCTGTGTGTGGGGGGGAATTTTTTTTTTATATTTCTGCTTGCAAGCTTTTTAGTTCAGCTAATGTGTGGCTAATGTTTGGGGGGAAAACTGGGTCAGAAAAAGATGGAATATTCCACAAACTGTCAATAATGACAACAGTTATGTAGTAAGCCATTGTCTGCACCCACCTTGAACTGAAGGGGCTGATAGCAAACACTTCAAGGCATCATTTCCAGTCACACACATTTCACTTTACAACCAAATACTGGTCCAACTTATGAAAAAAAAGGGGGAGGAATTATACAACATGTTTGATATGGTTAGCAATGATATTCTATAATTTTTAAATTGCCAAAAGAAGACATTTTAAGTTATGATGGACCTACATAACAAAACCACTATAAGTGTATGAAATGCTGAGCGTGTTATAGAACAGAATGTTGAATGTTATAATAATACCTTTTAGTAATTAAAATGAACTATTCTTTCAAGGAAAAGGGAGTAGAAGAGGAAGGGGAGATGCACCAATAACGTTATCAGCAAAATGCTTCTTGGTCACTTTGGTAGGCTCTGTAAGTTGAAATCTGAGAGCAGATTTGTCTAGAGTGTTTGTGGCTACCCTGAAGAAATCCCCACATTTTCCAATTTCTTCCTTCTCTATATTGGTGACAGACATCAGGGTGGTCAGCAACCAAGCAGGTCCAAGCATAACTTTCCTATTTACAGGAGGTATGGGGTTCATGCTTGTTCTGGATCATCTGTGGACTTGGGCACCTTAGCCTGAGATCATAGCTTATTTGTCAGTAGCCAAGCTGTAAGCCTTCCCCAGCTTCCTACCTGTCTTCAGGTAAATCCATAGTCTCAGTCTTTTCATTTCCCATAAAAAAGAGCATAGGCGCTGTCTGGATTATTGTTAATTGCTTCATTGAGAATTGCTTCCATACAGAATGGAAATACATGTTTTCTTTCATTAGCCACTAACAGCCACATATTTAGCAAGAACAAAAAAGTAAGACTCCAAGTTCATTCAACTCTTCCCTCCCTTTTATAAACTATGCATGTGTTGCCTGAGATATTAATACTTGTCTCTATTTTTGAAGAAAAATCCAGAGTACTTGTAATAAATAAAGTTGGACTTAGTCAAACCAGAAACAACTTCTTATTATTATTCCCATATAGAAAGGGCACACATTGCTTGAAACTTTGTGAACTTGGTATCAGTCCTTATAAAAGAAGCATCTTGAACTTCCCACTGCCATTTTCTGCACAAAAACAACACATGCTTTCACTCCAAAGTATAGAAAAAAATAGTTATTTCCTAATGTCCAAGAATGATAAACTGCTATACCAATTTACTTCCTGTGGCAAATAATGAGAAAATTAAATGAAATGTATTAAGCTACATTTTACACACATTGGATATTGGTATCTGAAAACAGAGAAATGCAAACTGAGTAAGAAAATCTACCCAGCTGTATCATTTTACGAGGGATAGCACAATGAACTGTGCAGCAGAAAGTGTTTCCAGACTCAGCTGGCAACTGATAACATGATTCTAAACCGAATGAAACACTTCAGGCTGCTCAACCAACAAGAGCCATCATGATGCAAAACTTTATGGAATATGCAAAGAATTTAAAATAGACAAACCAATTAGGACAGGAACAACACGATTAGAGTTTTCCTACCACCTTACTCTAAGAATTATTGCAAAATGACAGCCCCACGAGAGTAGAGTTCTGGTGTAAAGAGCAGTGGACATAGCAATGATGCAACTGAGTGCAGGAGTAGACCACTGAGCATTCAGCAGTAGTGCTGAGGTAATGCGATGGCTAACAAGCTCTGTTCAACAGATTGTATTTAGATATTTAGAACAACAACCACAAAGATACCAATTTATCTCTGCATTAAAAAATAACGTACATCATAGCCCCAAACTGGAAATCAAATGTATAATGTCCAATAAAAGAAATGCAAGCAAAGAAAACAGTCATTGAAACTTTAGATAACTCATTAAGTTCTTATGTAGAGCATAAAATGCCTATTTGATAAGTTGGTCTTAATCCAAGCTATAACTTCATTTCTTTAAAATATTCATATGAGGAGCTTAAAACTTAAGCCACTAATTGGAAAAATTATTTAGTGCACACACACACACACACACACACACACACACACACAAACACATGCATGCATAAACAGGTTTTTATAAAAAAAAATACACCCTTTAAAAAACGTCTTCAACATGCTAATAACAAGACATGGCATATAATTCAGTGGTTCAAAATCCCTCAACAAAGAGGACATACGCAGGTGTTAAGTGGATAAGCTATTTGGTTATTAGGTAAATGCAAATCATATCTCTACTAGACAACACTACAGTATTTCTGGAACAGATGAAATAAAAAAAAACAATAACTCAAAGCACTTGAGAAAACATGGCACAAGTCTAACTCTCATGTATTGTGGATGGGGATTTTTAGTTGGTGCACCTACCGTGAAAAATGGTTAGACAGCTCACAAGTTAACTTTTAGGAGAGTAGGATACAGCACGGCCCTTCTGGGTGTTGACCCAAGATACATGAAAAGAGGTATGTCCGTACCAAGGCCTGTGCATAAATGGTTAATGTGGGATTCATAATAGTGAAAACTGAAATGATCCAAATATCTATTAACCAGTGAATGAGTAAACCATGAATGGCATATGCTTACAGTCTGATTAATATTGTTCGATAAGACAAAGGAAAGCACTAATATAGGCATTGACATGGTTATTTTTAGAAGTATTTTTGCTAAGTCAAAGAAACTATAACGAAACCTACACATTACGGGATACCATTTACAAAGCACACCAGTACTGGTTGGTGCTCAAAGCATAATATCGTTAAGTATAACCTTTTGCAACACTAGTACTTTGGGGTGAGATTGATAAGACCTCGAAAACAAAGTTTTTGTTTTCCTCCTCTATTCCTGTCTCTTTTCCCCCTCCTCAAGGTAGGCTTCAGAAACCAAAATTTCTCTCTTCCCAAGCAAGCTGTAAAAGCCAGAAATATGGCTTTCTGCCTTCTCCCTTGAAGTACTTTGTTACAGGGGCTGGAAAGATGGTTCAGTGGCTAAGAGGATTTACTGCTTTTGTACAGGACAAGATTGGTTCCCAGCATCTTCATGGCGGCTCACAGCCATCTACAGATCCAATCCCAAGGAATCCAACACCTTCTTCTGACTTCTGTGCGCTCTGCACACATGTAGTATGTATGTGTGTACCTATACACACACAAGCAAAATACTCGTACACACAAAATAAAATAAAAAGACATAAATTAAAAAAAAACCACCTTTTCATTCTACAAGGACCATGTGTGGATATGACAGTACCGGACTACCCCTGAGAGGTCAGCAATAATTCAGATAGACCTTTAAAATGGCCTTTTCGTTCTGTTACCACTTGATGGCATAAACTGTGCCACACTTTTACATAGCTGTCCATCTTCATGAAACCTAAGCATACATCAGAGAGTTTCTCTGGATATTTAGCTCTTGATTTCTGAACATTCCTGTACTGCACACAATAGTTTCCACAGTCAGGAGCAGGTGTGGAGGACTGACTTCTGTCTTCTGCGACACAAATCTCAGTTTCCAGGAGAATGAAACAATTTATACCTTCATATCGATGATGATTATATAAATAAGTAAGTTTATAAACATCAAAGATTTCCATTGAAATCTGGCAGATTTTGTTAGGTGTACATCACATTCAAGATTTTATTTTGTTTTATGTGTGTAAGTATTCATGTGTGTAAGCATCTGTGTCTGCACATCACATGTATGAAATACCACTGGAAGTCAAAAGAGGATGTTGGATCCTCTGGAAGCTGGAGTTACGGATGGTTGTGAGCCACCACGTGGGTGGGAATTGAAAATGGAACCTATATCAGAGCAGGCAGTGCTCTTACCCACTGAGCCATCTCCTTGGACACTACATTATATTTGATATATAAATATATATGAATATAAATAAAATATAAATATATTTTTATATATTATAGATTTATATAATATATGTTATATATATTATATGTAATGTAGTGGAGAAAATTCTAGTGGAATTTTATTCAAGCTGGGTGAACTGAGCAGAATATCTGTGCTAAGAAATGGACTTTATTAAAGAAACCTGTGATTAAAGAGCTGTCAACATTAAGGTACAATGCTCCTGTCTCTGCCTACAGTCCAGGACACACATGGCTGTATATGAAGTGGGTGTAAGTTCTGAAGAATTAGGCTCTCCCTGCCTGTTTGACTGGCTAAGAACATATTCAGATCAGGGAGGGAGAGTTTGAGGTACCCAAGGTATCAGTCATGGCTGTTTAGAAGAATTGCTGCTAAGACCATTTGTTAATTGTAAAGTAGTCAGGGGTCCACTGAAAGTTGCAGTTCCTCTATAAGTGACAAAACCCTTTCTTCTTCAAATATAACAGTAGGATAGTGGGAAAGTTAGAAATTATTCATTTCTAAGGCCCTTTTAATGAATATATATATATATATATATGCAATGACTATATTTCCTCCCTTCCATAACTCAATACCTTCCCTTTCTCCCCTTCTCTACCTCTTCTTTCTATTAATCTCCTTTGTTCCCCTGACAGTCTTGTCTGAATCTAACATTTAACCAACATACTTTGAACCCACAATCACTAGAACCCTGGAGAGTGAACCCTCTGTTGTGATACTTCTCATGGCTAGTAAGACTAGGAGTAGAAAAACAAATGCCCACACTAAAGGAATTGACCTCATTGTTAAGCTTTTAAAAATTATCCTACCATGTTCGCTATACAAATTTCATATGTATCAATGTGTGTGTAATGTTTACACTCAGCCAAATCTGGATTCTACACAGGTAGCATACTTCTTGATGGATGGGTTATCAAGGTCCATGAAGCAACTACATGTAGATTCTGGTTGCCCACATTAGGTCAGCAATTAAGGAGCAGTCGTGCAAATCATGGCTTACCTATTTTGCACCTCTATAAAGGTGTAAAGGATATTTGTGAAAAGCAGCTTTCCTAAGTTTGTAATTACAGTTCTAATTTTTCCTCTTGCAATTCTTTCGAAATTATCAGTTCTCTACAATTAAAATTCTTGACTCTTCCTTCTCTTACAATTTTGACTCCTTCCCCCCCCCCCCATTTGGGGATTGTCTCTTGGATTGCCTACAAATTTGTAGTTGTTTGCGTAAGATGTCAAACCACGTGTCGAAGTTTCCTAAAACACAAAGAATTCTTAAAAACGCCCTACTCCTCCTCAGGGATTAGTGCAATAAGATCAGTAAAAACAGCCCTTTTGTAACCCCCAAGTGATTGGCATTATAGCATTTGAATTCTCTTAAAACAACTGGATAAAATACTAATTCTGAATAAGTAAAGGGAAAAAATGCTGAGTTAAAGATTTGAAGTTAAAATACTGTTAAAAAATTAGTACATGGATAAAGGATTGCCATTAACAATGCGGCTTTTTTTAAATCTTAATCATTTGGATAACTGTTGCAAAGATGATGTACCAAGAATCACAAGAAAAAAGGGTCACATATTAGTCAATGGAAAAGGCTGTTGAGACATTATTTTTTATAGTTAAAAATGTATGTCTTTTTGTATACAGGAGGGCTACTGATTTTTTGAGCTAATTTTGTATCCAGCCACTTGGCTGAAGGTGTTTATCAGCTGTAGGAGTTCCTTGGTAGAATTTTTAGGGTCACTCAGATAGACTATCATATCATCTGAAAATCATAGTACTTTGACTTCTTCCTTTCCTACCTGAATCCCTTTGATCTCCTTTAATTGTCTTATTGCTCTAGCAAAGACTTCAAGAAAGAGAAAGGGCATAGAAGAAGAAGAGAGAGGGTGAGATTGGGAGGGGATGAGGGAGGGGGCTACAGCTGGGATACAAAGTGAATAAACTGTAATATATAAATAAATAAATGAATAAGTTTTAAAAAAAAAGAAAAAATGTATGTTTCTATAAAACCTCATCAACCTCAGTAACTTTCAGAAAGATCACAATTTGTATTAATAAACA
This sequence comes from Meriones unguiculatus, assembly GCF_030254825.1. Classification (NCBI taxonomy): domain Eukaryota; kingdom Metazoa; phylum Chordata; class Mammalia; order Rodentia; family Muridae; genus Meriones; species Meriones unguiculatus. Next base: position 32,320,484 of record NC_083349.1, read on the forward strand.
CAGAAAATTCTATTGGTTTACCTTGTCCAACTTCTGTATCACAGTAAGATGACTTCAACAATATTTTTTTTGTAGGATGTAGGCAGCAGAGATCACAGTCCAAAAAGCCTCAGTGCACTGTGATAGGGAAGACCGCTAAGTAATTTATCTAACTTTCTAACCTTCTGTGTTAGCTATTAACTCGATAGCCTTCTCAAAGCACTTAACATATTCTTACATTACAGACCCGATGCTCTGTCTCTCTTAACTCTTGTCTTCTTTAAGCCAAACATTAAGTAACTGTGCATGAGATTCATCATTAGCTTCATCATGTATCATCACCCTGTTTTCTAATATAAATTTTCAGTCAACAAATGTTTTAGTTTATAAGTAAAAAGTCTCTTAAGGAAAAAAAAAGTTTTCCAACACTTCTCTTTAAAATAACTCCAGCTTACTTCGTCTTTTAAAATCTATTTCTCTCTCTCTCTCTCTCTCTGTGTGTGTGTGTGTGTGTGTGTGTGTGTGTTTGAGTCACTGCATGTTGGGGCTAGCTGTTGTAACTAGTCTGGTTCCTTGAGAAACTGCTGCATTGAATATGGACTGGGGCATGTACTCTACCAAAGGCTCATGTGTGCAGGATTCATCCTCAGTATGATAATGTTGAGGTGGCAGAACCTTTAAGAGGTGGGGCTGAGCAGGAAGTGGTTGGGACTTAGATCTGCAGCCATCACAATGGGCTGATGCTCTTTCTAAAAAGTCTATTAGTCCCCAGAAAACAAGCTGTTATAAAGCAAGCTCTGCTTTCCCAGGAGGCCGACTCTCGTGCTTTCTGCCTGCCACATAACCTTTCTGCATATACTTCCAGCCTTGAGATGCCAGTCAGCCATAAAATTTTCACTGGAGGCTAGCAGGTACTGTCAACATGCCTGTGACTTTCCAGGTCTACATCCTAACTGTGCTCATTGCTTTTCTGTTGCTGTAATAAAATACCATGACCAAAGTCAACTTAAGCAAGAAGAGCTTATTTTGGCTTACAGTTCCGAAGGGAGAGCCCATAATGCCTGGGAAGGCATGGGAGTATGGAGTATAAAGAAATATATCAAAGCGGTGTCAGTTCTGTGGTGGGATTTTTTCTCTCTTAGCCTTTCCATTATGCAACACAACATACCTTGTTTCTGTGTCAACAGAGTAACATTTCAATAAATTTCTCAAAACATTTTTTCAGTGAATATACCAGGCACACTGATGATTCTAATAGGAGAGGTAAGGAGAGAGATGGAGATAATTGTAGATGATAGAGAGAGAGATAAATAAACAGGTAGTTAGAAAATAGATGATATATGATATACAAGTAGGTAATAGGTAGATAGACGATAGACATATCCAAGGCTTGTAACAGATGCATCATACGCAGATAATAGAGAGATAAACGATAGATAAATAAAACGAACATAGCTGATTAGATGATTGATACATAGATAATTGATAGAAAAAATGATAGCTGGTTGATAGCTTAAAGATAGATAAGTAGTAGATTATTAAGGTAAGATATATCATAGATGATAGGAATGGATTAAATAAATCACAAATATATATTATGTCATAGGCAATAGATATATCAATAGATGATAGGTACTTCATAGATGACAGATATATCATAGTTAAATGATACTGCTATAGATAAATCATTACACGTACCAGATACATCAAAGATGATAGATAGATGTTGTCTTAGGTTTTTATGGCTGTGATAAAACAGCACAAACAAAAGCATCATGGGGAGAAGAAAGCATCCTCTTACAATTCTCAGGTCACAGTCCATCACTGAGGAAACTCAAGGCAGGATTTCAAAGCAAAAACTAAAGCCAGGGCTGAACACCGATTTCTGGCTTGTTCCTACAGCTTGCTCAACCTCTTCTTTATATCACCCAGGACCACACATGAGTGTTGGCACTATCCACAGTGAGCTGAGCACTCCAACATCCATCACCAATCAAGAAAATGTTCCACAGGGTTTCCCACAGGCCAGTCTGCTAGAGGCATTTTCTCAATTGAGGTTCCGTTTTCCCTTATCTTGGGTCAACTTGACAAAAAACTAAGCAGTGATAGGATAGGTTATAAATACGTAGATTACAGATGATAAATACAGTATAGCTAGATAACAGATCTTGACTTAAGTTATAAAGAGCTAGGTTCGTGTCCTTTAGTTGCTAATTTGTGTATTACTGTTTCCATTTATTTGAACATGTCAGATTCAGCATTTTTGAATGCTATTGTAATTCACTTTACAAATTTAACTTTTGTGCATATATGTCATTGTATAAAGTATGTTGATTATGTATGCATTTGACTTATTTCCATAAACGGGATTTAGATATATATTCAACTTATGTTAGCGACATTTTCTATTTATAAAAACAATGGCTGGTTTATATCATGAACTTTTTGTCTTTTATTTTCTCACTTATTTCTAGCTTGTTTTCGGCTCTTCGTCTGTCCAAGCGGTACTATCGCTATCATTCTCACGTGTCATTTGTTTTGTACTCAGGAGAGACGTCCACTTAAGAGAGTGTTGCAACCTGGGGACTTGTAATGTGCGCGTGCTCAGTTCCTCTCAGTGCCGCTGGATGGTTCAAAATAGCAGCCCCATTTTGTCTGCCAACGGTGTACAAAAAGATGCCGCTTGCTCCATTTCCCTCTTCTGCCCTGGCTGATCTCATCCTGGCCCTCTTTCTTTCTCCTGGTCACATATTAGTCCTTGAAATCATTTGCATAATTTAGGGTTTGTTTCCTGATTTGTTGTTTGTGACTGTGATTACATGCTGTCCTCTCAGAAAGCAATTTTCTTCAACTAGTCTCAAGTCATGACTGACGGCCTGCATTATTTCTTATTTAATTCCATTTGAAATTTATCACTCTCCTTTCAAGGAAGAGAAGAACAACTCTATAAATGGTGCAATTTCCTAAGAAAGCATTTCCAAAAAAACTATGACAAGACCTTCCTCTGTCTAAAACTCTTGCTGCCAGCATTTTTCTCTAAATGATCTTTCCTGATTTATCATTTTTATTGAATGATTCCCTCACACCTCATTTCCTTCATTGTACATAATGCCATTTGACCATGTGTAACATAAATTCCCCTAGCAAAAGAAAAATAGAAGCAGCCAGAAAAATTAATTCTATTTTTCCAGCAATCACTTAGCAACTTCTTATGCTGCAGATATGAGATTCCTAATGCCCCAGCTTGCCTAAGGTCTGGGGCATGGTACACGTTTATTCTGGAAGTGAAACAAAGAGATAGCCCATCTTGTTAAACACCCATTCAGATTCCGCTCTCTCTTTGTGATGGGCTTCCTACAACTACCCACATAAAGTGCCAATTGAAAGCAGCCCTGTCATAGAGACTTTTACAAAATATGAACGGTGCTAAATACCTCAAAGTGAATCGATTTTCACCGAAAGTGTTTTAACCTCCCTTTAGGTCAAGAAATAGCAATTTTTTGAGCTTCACTGTATCCTGAGAATTAATCCTAAGAGGCAGGTATGCACTGCATACCTCATTTGCTCCATGAAATTCATGGAAAATGCTGTGAGTAGGACTTAGGACACTTGTCCCTTCTGTCCAGCTGAGAGTTAGGTCCTGGGCAATGAACTCCTGACTGCTTGATGATATCCTTCTCATTATGGGTAGTTGTTTTTTTGAAAATTGTTAACCTTCTTTGAAAACAAATACTAAAGTAAGAAAGTACACATGAGTCTGATTTACGTTCCTAAAGACAGGACGGACATTAGGTTGCTTTGGCAGGTGAGCAGAGACTTAGAGAGAATAAAGGTCTTAGCAAGGGTCTCCAGGCAGCATGAAGATGGTGCTGGACCAGGGCACAGAGTGTAATCATGGCACGGAGAAGAAATCGTGTGGGGAAGAACAGAAACAAGACAAACGATGGGCGGTGGCAATTGCTTCAGGAGTGGCTGTATTCTGAAAGGACACGTCAGGTGGGAGGGACACACACGTGCTCTGTAGGGAACAGGGCCAGCGATGAGGTCCCAGGCACTATGACTGCTCCAGGGACTTTATTAAATTAGTTAATCTTTCTAGTCATCTTGTAGACAGACAAGGATTAGCATGCTCATTTTAATGACTCAGAAATGTAAACAGGTACCCCTGGACTGCACAGCGGTATCTGAGTTCAGTGCATAGTACATCTGAAGACCAGCAAAAGCACACGTAAAAATGGCTCTCTAAATATTACAACATAGACCCACCCCACACACACTTGGATAAAGAATTACCTACCGAAGTATTCAGTGTGATGAATGTTCCCTGCAGTACAGCTACTGTAAAAATTTTCTGTCACTCTCTAGATTGAATCAGTAAGAGCACAGGGCTCAGCTTTTCTCTTACTTGTCTGTGCCAGAAATGGGAGAGCAGCCTGTGTTTCCTCTGCTTTCACTCTTCACTAAATCATATTTAGCCACTAGTTCTCAATCTAAACAGAGCTTACAAGCACTGCAGAAGAATATCTTGTCTTCTTTCTTCACAGGGTGCTATACTTGAATACATATACTAACAAAACCTGTCGTTCCTGTGCTGAGATGCCCTGCAGAGACTAAAGACTTGTGAATGAGCTAGCACAAAATAAACCAGTCCTCTGGCCCTCCTCATTTTTCCTATGAAACCAGTCAGTCCTCTTGCCCTCCTCAGTTCTTGGGTGACTTTTCTTCTTCCTGGTACATTATGTCATTTTCACTTCTGATGACAGATCACTAAGTTAACTCTTTATTTCTGAGTTAGAAGATACTTACTTTACAGTGACATTTAGGGGGAGGGAAGAATGAGGACAACTATTTACACAGAAGGATGACTCGAACTCTCACTGATATTTCAATATTCCCCACTTAGTGAGTAAGAGAGTATGAACTGATGGTCTAAGAAGGCTTCAGGAGCACACAGATGATGCATCCTTCTTCTTTACTTACTCACTAAGGGACAAGTCAGTCCTCATCTACGGAAGGGGCTCAAAAGGATGAGGACTCCAGTCTGCACCCGGAAAAGCTCAAGATGCAAAGAAGGGAACTAAAAACAAAGGAAGTGCTTCTAAAGTAGTGCAGGTCTGACAAGTAAAGGATGTCCTCATGTGGTAGGTGACCGGGTGAACTGCCATTGTGAGAAATAAGAGGCCAAGTCCTGCAGTCAGTGTAGGCCTCCAAGACACACAAAGAATGTTCTCCACAGTCATGGCACAAAACACTGAAAGGCTCATGTGTACACATAGCCTTGATGGCACTTTTAAGCACTTAAAATAAATAATTGGCACCCTACGTCTCCAATTTGAATAAAGCCATGAGATAACAGAAAGATACATGATTGACAATGGGATGTTGATGGATCACAGCATCCTTGGTTGTAAGCCCAGATCCCAGAAAGTTTAACATCAGCCTTTGGTCCCTCCCAGCATTAATGGTCTGATCTTGATAAAGTTATTTAACACACCCTTCAATTTCTCATTTGAGAAATCATCTCATAGAGATGCTGTGAGCACTGAAGTTACCAAAATATACAAAGCTCTTAGAAAAGACTCAAGTTCATTAAAATAGCAGGTAATAAACGGCAGAAGTTCATGCAACTATTATCATATTGAGGGCCACCAGTATGGATACGAGTTTCTAAAAATTATGTGAATCAAGTAGCTTAGGGTAAGGATGATAGAGTGAAGATGAATTACAGATGATTCTCAAACATATAATTCCCTAAGCTGTGACTATAAAAAGAATTCACTCATTAACCACAACTCCAAGTGACACACTTAATTCTATCAATTTTAACAAAGAAATAATACTTTAGCATAGCACGAGTGTCTTATAATATAGTGCCGTCTACTTCCTACCCCAATGAAGTCATCCTGGAAGAAAAGTAAATGGCCTAAGATACTCATCAATATAACTGTGTGGAAATTAAGCTTATAGCTACCAGTATCGTTTTATCAATTAATTCTGGAGACAGCAAAACAAATTATTAGAAAACATCAAAGTGGAAGAATGAAACAACACACTGACTCTTGCTGTTGGGAATAAACACTTCAGCTAACTTTGCTGAGTTGTGAGCCTCTAAGAGCACCAGATTCCCGGGTCCTGGAATTATATACATATGATTAGGAGCCACCATATGAGAATAGGAGAATTAAACCTGGATACTCTGGAAGAGCAGACGATGTTTTTAATCACTGAGCCATCTCTCCAACCTCATTGCGTCTGTTCTTAAAAATAAAACCCGCAGGTCAGCAAGGATTGTAGATCTCTAAATTATTTTTAAAAGATGTCACTTTTAAGAATCAGAACTAGGCTAACTGCCTAAGCCTACCATCTGTGGATACCTTCCTGGTATCAGTGGCTCTTAGATCATACCTTGGAAGCTGACTCTCAGTGTCCATGGATGGAGTGGATAAATTTCAGTACCGGGGGTGAAGCCAGGGAATTTTTACCGTTATTAGTCCAGTTGCCCGAATCCTTGTCTTTCCCAGTGGTTTCTTTTCTCACTTGAGAAATACAGACGTCGAGATCTTGAGGTCCACAATAGGGCCTGCTGGTCATTGCTTTCACTGCTGAGCTGCTGTTCAGATAACTAAAAGGTCTGCACCATCATCTTGGATCTCTCCGGTAATTATATTTTCATTTCAAAAATAAAAATATTAAACTTCCAAGAGAAAATAAATACCACATTTTCCCCAGAAAAAAAAAAGAATCAGAACTAACTACATTATTTACTTTTCATTGGTATTATAAATATTTGTAATAATACACTACTAAAAACTATTATTTAATAAGCATCTTTATTATTCCACTTATTTTTCTCAACAGCTTTACAGTAAGTGTTGGCTATTCATTGAAATTATTGTCAAGTTTAGCAGCATCAAATACACCAACTGATTACACTTCCATCTTGCATTTGTAGGTAAGGAGTTTGGGCAGAGCTCAGCCCTGCTGCTTATGTTGTTAGCTTGTGTCATTTGGTATACAGCCCTTAGATAAGCTCATTTGGATCCATCCAAGATGTTTTCACTCCCTTGTCTATACCTCAGCCTAGATAGCTACAAGAATAGAACCCATGGAGACATTTAGTTGAACCCCTAGTAAGTTTCCCCTCTAACCTAATGTTTAGACCATGATGGGGCTTGCCCAGTGACCATTCAGGATTCCTAGAAAGCAAGAGAGTAAAAATTGTCTGTTCCTTAACATCTCTGTCCCAAAGTAGGCACAATGCCACTTTCATTGTCTTCCATCAAACTCCTCACAGAGCCCACGTAGATTCGAAGGCAGAGGACATACACTCCCATCTCCTGAAAAGAATTTGGGGTGTAGATATGCCACAGTAGGAATTCTCCCTATCATTTTGTTAATGCCATCCAAGATCACAGAAACTAGTTGATTCTCACAAGACCCTCACACACAGAGAATGCATGGAAACATTCTTCCATCCTCTCTCTCTCCACCCTCTATCCCCTAGACAAGCAGAGCTGGGAGCGAACCCTACTCAAGCAATTCCGTTACCCTCACAGAGGCGTGCTGTGGGAATTATAATGGCAATCACTTTCCCACTGCAACTGGGAAGTTGGTTAATGTATTGGCACTAATACAGCACCTCTTCCCATCACAGCAAAATTGGCTGTTACTGTTATAGTTGGATTATGGCCACTTCTCCCTCCTTTGCAAAATTTAAGTCTGTGATATTCTTGTCAAGGGAAATAATGATGGAGTTTCAGCAGACTGGTGATTAGATTTGCACTGCAACAATCTGCAAATACCTTACACATTACATTTGCTGCTTTGATTTGGTCTCTCTGCATTGTACAAAGGGGTGACTTCTGGGTATTGGAATAAAAAGTGGCAGCCAAAGAAGACCGTATACACTTGATCCTCCTGTCTTGTTTGAAGTGAAGGCAAGCGAACACAGTGCTGGGAGAAAGAGACTGCGGTCAAGTTGGCCTCCAAAATTTAAGAGAGGCTTCAGAAATCTCATTCCCTCCTTTCTGTTGTTGGCTGGACACCTCCTTCCTTCTCTGCCTTATGGCAGGTGGCCAGTACAGTCCAATTGTGTTTTGCTGGAGTCTGGCTGTAAAACCTGGTCTCTGCCCTCTGTCATTATGAGTAACTTGTGGACAGAAGTGGGAGGATTCCAGAATTTGTTATTCCTGAAGGTCAAAAATCTTTGAAATATACATCTATCTATCTATCTATCTATCTATCTATCTATCTATCTATCTATCTATCTATCTATCTAAAGATAGAGTCATTTATAACCTGGCCTGGAACTCACTATGTAGCCAAATATTACCTTAAACCTTTTCTTATTCCCCAGTCTCCACCTTCTAATTGCTGGGATTATGAGAATGCAGTTGGTGTGTATGGTGCTGGGGTTGAACCTGGGGCTTTTGGCCTGTTAAGCAAGCACTCTACCGACTAAGCTACATCCCCAACTCCCTCCTAGGTTTTTGCCTTCTCACTGTGAAGTTCATCTAAACTTTTCAAATTATATATCTAAAACAACATTATCACTCTTACTTTAAATGTCATCAAATGGTTACCTGGTGATGAGAGGGAGACAGAAAGAAGCACCATGCGCTAGACTGTTGGAAGAGGGAGCTGCCAGCCACAGCACAGCAACAGAGAATGCCTGCCATTTAATGCAGCGGATTCTTTTTGTAAAATTATTACTGTGAAAATACAATCCCACATTACACTTACTGGTGTTTGAATCTATGTTGTGCTTTTGATTCTGTTATTTTTTTAAGGATAACAAGTGGAAATGAATTTCCATTTTACATTGAGTTATAGCACTTTGTTGGACTTAATAAAATTCACCAATTTTAGGTAAATGATTTAACAGTTTTTAACAAAATTACAGAGTTGTGCCACTATCAGCACCAGTCATCTAATTTCAGAACATTTTTATCACCCAGAAAAAGACTTCAGTCTGCTCATATCCCCTCTGCATCCATAGCACTAGACTCAGGCAGCTCCTGAATCTATTTTTGCCATCTTTTGACATTTCATATCAAAAGAGCATATGGGATTATAAGTAAAGTCAACAGATGAAAATGTGGTCATTGTGATTAGCTTCTCATTTAACCTATTTCTGGGCTCAACAATATTATAATATGTGCCAATATTTTAGTCTTTTGCATTACCAATGGTATTCCATTGTATGAAGGCTGAGGACATAGCTCAGTGGTAGATCATTTGCCTAGCAAGTGAGAGGCCCCAGGTCCAGTCTTTCAAACTATGTTCCCCACACCAACAAACGAGTTTCATTTTATGAATAGTCTATGATTTGTTTATCTGTCACCAGCTGATGGGCATTTGGGTCACTACTAATTTCCCTTTATTCTGAGAAAAGTTGCTATGAGTGGTTATGTGTGTGTGTACGAGTCTTTATGTAGCCATGAAATTTCATTTCTCTTAAAGGGACACTAAAATTGGATTTCTGAGTGTTAGAAAATACCTATGTTTAAAGTTCTCGGTACTTGACACACTATGTTACACACAGTTTGTGCCATTTTCCATTCCCAGAAGCAAGGTACTGGGCTTCAGATTTCCCTACATACTCAGCAGTGGTTATTGTCTGGCTTTCATTAGAGCCATTCTTTTCCTGTGACACAGAATCTCATCATGTGAGCATTCTTAGAATGGTCCGACAAGGACAAGTAAGATTCCTTCCATTTATAAAGAAGATATGGTTTTCACATTTTAGTAAAACCTTTGTCTTTTGGGGCACTTCAAAACACAAAATTGGATTCTTACAAAGTTTAGAGATCATCTCAAGTTATCTTGGCCACTGAGCCAGCCACGTCACACACATGCTTACTAACATGTCATAACCATGCATGTCACAGGCATGCTTACTAACAGACTAGAATTCTGCTTCTAGGGTTACTGGGAAATAAAAAAAATTAATACTAACCTTTGTCCATCCCTGAAAGCACAGCTCATACCTGTGGCAGTGTTTCTATAAATGGGCTCATTTCCTGGCAATTGGTAAATTGATTGGGAAAGACAGGTAAATTGGCTAGCAGAAAGAAATGGAAAGGGTCATCTAAGCTGAGGACTAGACAGGGTCTATTTTACTAAACCAGCATAACCCTGATGACAATCTATAAACACTTGTTTTTATACCCACAAATAAGTGTAATATTTCACTCCTCAGAAGAAAACATCCATCTGCAACAGATGGAGAGCACTGTAGAAAACCCCAACCAGTTAAAATGCAGAGTTGTGGAGCTAGCCACAGTGGATCCATCTACAAAACTCGCCTGCGCCTAAGGCTCAGGGAGCATTTCAGAGGAGGAGGTGAGGAGAATATAAGAGCCAGAGTTTGCTGACATGAACTCATGGGCTGACTCTTGGATCACCTCCACCTGGCAAGGGGGGAGCAGCCTTGCCAGGCCACAGAGGAAAACAAAGAAGCCAGTCCTGATGAGACCTGATAGACTATGGTCAGATGGAAGGGGAGGAAGATCTCCCTTATCATTGGACTGGGGGAGGGGCATAGGAGAAGAAGAGGGAGGAAAGGTGGGATTGGGAGGGGATGGGAGAGGGGGGCTACAACAGGGATACAAAGTGAATAAACTGTAATTAATAAAATAAAATAAAAAAGAGGCAGAGTTTGCTGTGAGATTGTGTCTCCTAGCAATGTCTGAACCTACATCTATAAAGTATCATATTTGCCAACATGATTGCCAAATGTAAGCTGAACAAGAATGACACTAATGAACATGCCAGACTGGACAGAAAAGAGGCCGTGTGGCCTTAGCCCTGCACAAAGAACTATAGGCACCCGAAGAACGCTGGCAGGGGGAGGTGGCCCTCTCCAGAGAAGAGCACGACCATTGGTTGTCCAATGCCAAATGGTGAGCCCTGAAATACATACCTTCAAGTAGCATTATACAGATGGGAAAAGGTTATATTTAGGAACATATATGTATGTCTATGTACGTATATACATGCAATAACGACTTTTAAAAATAATGAATCTGAAAGAGAGTGGGAAGAGTTATAATGGAGAGTTTGGAGGAATGAAAAGGGAGAAAATGGTTATAATTAAATTACGATCTCAAAATATTTTAAAGTGGTATATTTTGGAGTCAAGTGGACAAGAGAGTATTAATCAGTTGGGAAAGATGGGTAAGTTGATTGGCAAAGGGAGATGGGAAGGATCCTCTGAGTAGATGACTAGAGAGAGGGTTAATTAAATTCAGTCAGCTGACCTTACATTCCCATGGAAGAAACAAAAATCCATTCTTAGGAAACCTAGATGTGACAGCTGGTCCACCCACAGCCCTTACTCATAGAAGTAACTATATGTGCCATGTGAATCTAGGGTGGCCAAATGTCACCATTTGTCTAGAATTGAAAGGAGTCCTAAACCTTGGGTGCTCATAGGACTAAAACCAGGATACACCCACATGAGACTGGTTGATCACCAAACCTGGTCACCAAACACAGAACTATATGAAGAAAAAAGTAAGACATTGGTATGGATGTCTATTGAGCTGGCATTTTGAATCTCTGAGATTCGGCCCCCGCCTTTCCTCTTTTTCTTCTTACTAATTAGCTCTGACTTAATGACACAGCTCTCTTGCATGAAAAGTATAAAACAGAGAATCTTTTTTTGGCCCTTATACTCCAGAATTTGTTAATTATGTAAAATTATGTATCTGAGAAATAGCAGATGCATTAAACATTCCACATGAGGTGAAAACAGGTAAATGCATATGTAGGTCTAAGGGTGTACACCACAAGCCATACTGTCATAGCCACCTGAGCAAGTGCTCAGGAAAGAAATTTAATATAAACTAGAGAATCAAAATATTTGTTCCCTACTTTGTATTCTTGATCCATGATCCACAGGCAATGGAGTCAAGGGGAAATCATTAGGTGCAGGGATATGACACTGAAAATGAAAATGTTGCCACTGTTAACACTGTAAGATATTAATTAGTAAGGATTTTTTAATTTAATTTAATTTTATTAATTACACTTTATTCACTTTGTATCCCCCCATAAGCCCCTCCCTCCTTCCCTCCCGGTGCCACCCTCCCCTCCCCCTTTTTCACGCATGCCCCTCCCCAAGTCCACTGATAAGGGAGGTCCTCCTCTCCTTCCTTCTGATCTCAGTCTATCAGATCACATCAGGAGTGGCTGGATTTTTTTTTTTAGTCCGGGGGGGGGGCAATTTACAACTCTTAGAACTCTATGAAAATAAGTTTCACTTTGCTGTTGAAATGCCAAGTTCAAACATTTCTTTATTTTTAGAATTGCTTGGGTGCTCAAATTCCAGTCTTGATATGGGAGGTTCTTGCTGTGGGTTCAGGACAGAATGGCTGAAGAGATCATTATGGGTCTTGGTTATAGTATACAGTGCATGGTAGAAGCCTAGTAAACATTAGTCAGATTTCCAGGAACAAGCCACCACTCTGACTTTAACACTACTCATCTCTGCACATTGAAACACATTTTGTGACAGGTTTCCATCTCCTCATTTCTAAAACTGGAGGGGAATGCATTGAATAGGAAACTGTATATGAAAATGTTTTGTAAACAATAGTTGGAAGCCAAGGCATACTCTATCAACAAGTCTTAAAAATGAAAATAAATGAATAAATAATGAAAGAAAAGACACTGGGCTATATAACTATTCAAAACTCTGTAATTTGTAGGAGTCCTACTACAAAAATAAAAGACTTCTATAAATTCCACCCAATCCCACAACATGTAAGGTTTAACATATAATTAATCCAAAACCCACTACCTAGATGTAAGCAAGCAATGGAATGCATGCACATATCTACACACACCGCTGGCTTCCTCAGCATGGCCGTCCCTCCACATAACTAGAGAGGAATTTGATCCAGAGCGGGGAATCAATTCAGAAAATTGGCTCTCTGCTTTGTCAGGCAAATGTTGCTAAGTTTGTCCTGAATTCATGGTTGTTTCTCAGTCTCCACTCTACTGACAGTTTGGGTAGAAAATTCTTTGTGAAGGGATCTGCTTATAGGATGCAAGATGCTTTGCAGTATCCCCGGCCTCTGCCACAGATTGTCACTAATAACAAATCCTCAGAGGTTGCCGACTGTCCTCCAGGGGCAAAATTTATCTCTGTTTAGAATGACTGATCTAATCAGAGTGTATATGAACTAGCTGTAAAAAACATAATACACAGTAACACGTGAAATTACATAAAAATCTATTGCAGTTACTTTGTACTAGTTTACACACTTAACTGCAATTATTGTACATCACATTTTTACCATTGAGCAGAACTGAGATTTTCACTCCACCCCACCCCCATCTCTTGTAAGAACTACTGCTTCCTTGAACCTTGTTCTCTCTTGTAAGTCAAAGGCAGCTTTGTTTACCAGTCACCTTTTGAAAGGCGCCCACCTGCGACAAGCAGTCAGACCTGTGGTTGGTATCAGCTATTTCAAAAGGTCCAGCTTGTCAAATCCTCGAAATGTCTCCAACGCTGAAACTCCCCCACACTGTGTTTTAGTTTTATTTGTTCCAGTGAAGCTGTTGTTGACAAAGGTTCACTGATTCCTCTTAAGCAATGGAAAAATGCACAATTTTATTTTTACTATCTTTGTAAAATACATCACGAAACTGAAGCAAAATCATTTCAAGACCTTATAGACTTTTCCTGTATCTTAGTGAGAATTTATGACCGTTTCTCATCCTAGAGACTCTCCTCATTCTTGCATATCAGATGAGATCCACCTTCACAGTGAAAAAAAAAATGTGAATGGAATTACTAAGGAGAAAAAATTGGATATAAGTAAAACATTTGGTAGCTTGTGCTCAAATAGGCAGCTGCTTACTAGATAAACTGAAAATCTTAGAGTATCTAAAATTCAATGTAAACAACAACAAAAAACCCTGTCCTCCAAATGCCTTTATGAATGACTCTTACAAGTGAAAGCACCCTTTATTTTTTCTCATCCATCCTACTAATATCTCCATCATCGCCATACAGCTTCCGGAATGATGGAAGGAGTTTCCCTTTAAGCGCCCCCTCCTCCGCTCCTTTACTTTCCTAGAAGTCTTAGCAAGCTGCTCCATGTCCTTACAAGTGCTGTGGCTCCAGGTGGCCTCCTTTTCGTTTGCCTTACATGCCACAAAAGCATAACGTGCTAGATTCCACACTAGCTGACTTCGCCCTGAATGCCATCGTTAAAAGTCTGGAAAGATCCAGAGTCACGTGTGGTCATGGTGAGAAGCAAGGCCACGATGACTGACGTGTGGGATGGCGGATGTGCCTGCATGGGTGCCTTCGCTGCCATCTCCAGCGCAGTGGCTAAAACGAAAACAGTTCCATCGCCTGCAGGGTGAACATCTACCTCTCACCGCATGCCAGCTGTGACCTACTCACCATTCTCAGGGGTGTCAGGAATCCTACGTGGCTGCACGGTTCCGTGGCTCAGCTTCTGCGTCACTTCCTGAAATAGCGAATAACTTCTCCATGCCTTGGAAATCTACTTCTGTTTCTAAGCCCAATTCATGTAGCTTTTTTTTTTTTAATGGAAAATTTTTGAGCTATCCTCAATATGGAAAGCACTGAGTCATTCCCACGCTTTTGTCTAGTCATATTTCTTCTGTCCCAACACCAGGGATTCTTCGCCGTGCTGTGATTTCCATGACTGTGTCAACTCCTCAACAGCAAATACCTTAGAATGATTGGCTGTGATTTATTCCTCTCTGTGCTTGTGTGTTCACATATATGGAATAACTGTGCAGTAAAATAATTTCTGATCTATCTAGAGAAAATGATTGTGACAAAAGACAAAAGAGGCTTCTTAAGAAGCATAAGGAAAGTAACATTAAGGAATGAGTTAAGAGTTAAAATAAAGAGAAGGAAAATCAAGAATTACATTCCTTGGCTTTTGTATGCTAATAAGTATTTTCACCATTTGATTGTAGTAATTGGAGACTTTGGGACATCGAGGAAAAGAGACTAATCAAAATGACTTTTACTGGCCGTTTACTACTGCTGTTGGCCAAAGAGCAGCTGCTTCTGAACAGAAAGCAAATCAAGCCTCTCAACCTGCTTTAACTTACCTGCCCTTGGTTGTGAGGAGGGAGGGGCACCAGGCAGGTTTGCTGAGTATACACCAGGAGGTTGCATCACCGGAGAGGGGAATACTACAGTTTTTATTACTTCTCAGCTACAATATTATTACCCCACTTGGGGGGTCAGACAAAAGTACATTTAAAAATGAGAATTTTCATATCAGTTTTATCAACATGACATGTTAGGTTCTCCTGTTCCATTTTGTACAAATTATCTTCTTGGAAAGAAGCCCACACATGTTTTGAGAACTTGCTTAATATTCAGATTGTAATTTTATAGTCTTAAGAAAGGTGCAAAGAGAGATTATTACGGGGTGATATTAAAAGACCTCCTGGGCAGGGGAAAACCTCAAATGGTTGCATTGCTCCTCCTGACCACACACCAAATCCAACTACAGAGGGAATGTGGACAGCACTTTGATAGAGAACCATGCTTTCCCAGTGCTTTCAACTCCCCCACCTTCTCCCTTCCCCTACTCTTCCCCTTCTCCCCTTTTTCCATCTTTTCCCCCATCTATGCAGCAGTAAGGGTATACAGGCATTTCTCCCTCACTTGGAAGACGCGCTCTAGACACCACCCAAGGTCAGGCCCGCCCTCGGATGTGTCTGTTAAAACGATAACAAACTAAGTCTGAAGGCTACTAGATCCAGACAGACAAGCTCTGGATTGCTGTGAGCGCAAAGCAGGGCTGGTGGCTTCTCAGGATGACCGTAGAGAGATGTAAATTTCAACCATCAAGCTCATAAAGCAAAGAGTTCACACTGAAAGCCACAGCTTAGAGACGATGATACTGGAAAGGAAGCAGTCACCATCACTCATCCACACAACACAGCAATTCCATTTCACCTGTGCCTTCACTCTTGATGGTTCCACTTACCTGGGGTGAAACGTGGCCCACAAGTACTAAGTGGAAAATTTCATTAATGAATAATTCATGAGTTTAAATAACTGGTTATAAATAATAGCATATTATTATCATGGTTATATTTGTTAGTTCTTGCTGACAATAAATCCCTGTGTCTAATTTATATATGAAATTTTATTATGGATATAAATGCATAGGAAAAATAGAGCATGTAGTCAGTACAACATATATACAAACATGCACACAGTATAAGAACTTTTTAAGCATCCGCTTACTGTCTTGAAATGCATCTTCCATGGGTGAGGGGGAATTGTTATATTATATTATGTTGTGTTCTATAAGCAGACAAGAAAGACTGAAGTGAGGAGGCCACATTTAGAGGCTGATGTTCATCTTATGAGGAACCTACAGCCAAATATTCCTAACCGTAGACACCCAAAAGGTTTCACAGCAAAAAAGATGTCCCGTGTGGGAATGGGAAGATCTCAAGGCACTGTACATAGTCCCGAGTCTACCAGAGCTTGTCTCGGGCATACTTTGTGCCCCTGAGCTGTGGGCAGAGCTGGGAGCAATCTAACTCCTAGGGGGCTGTTGTGCTGGCTAAGGGATGTCCTCCAGCAAACTAACTTGAAGGGCTGCTACACAGTTTCCCTTGCACATGACAGATGCATGAAACAGGAGCAGAGACTACCAAAGCCTTCGGTGTTGACAGGGGGCTCTAAGGGCCAGGGTCTGGAAGAGTCCTAGATTCTGCTAGACTGTCCCCTAGAATGCACAGATGTTTAACAAAGCCGCTGAAAGGAAGCCTAGTAGAGAGGCGTCACACTCACTTCAGTTTCATACTAGTGCTGTCGCTGTTTATAAATCCTTTACCAGAGCTGAGAGTAATCCAGAAACCTAACCAAGAGCCCTCCCTGCACTCAGTACACTGGATCCAGGACTGTGAAGGGAAGTTTTCGGTAGCCTTGACAACCACAACTCTTCCAATTCATCTGCCACTCATTCACAGTGGTGACTAAAATAAAAAAAGGTGAAAGCTGACAAGAGCAAAGGAGCAGCCACCCTTTTCGATGGCTGGTGGCCCATATCCTCTCAAAATGAACTCCAGCCACACCCAGCAGCCAGAAGTCCAACTTCTACTTATACACCCAACACTACCACATGGTCCATACCAGAGTCATCACAACTATGGTACCTGTACAAGCTATGGTGCTCAACACAAATGGATAAAGAGCGAAACTACACAATAAAAAAAAAACATAACAGAGAATGAATGAAGTAAAATTAAACATGACAGTTAATGTGATACCTGATAAAGGTGATGCTGAATACCAGGCTCAAAGAGGTCTACACAGAATGACCCCAAGTTGTAGGTGCACAAATGGCAAGAGGAATCTAAAAGCCAAGGAAGTAATGGCCTTTGTTTGGCAGAGTCAAGGCCGGAGGAAGCATGAGAAAGGTGAATGGGTTATTTCTTGATCTTGGGGCTTTGACACAAGGTGTGTTCTGTGTGTAAATATCTAGGGAGCCTCACATTCCTTCGCTCTATCCTTGGCTATTGATATGCTTTGATGATTGATGCATTGTGTGTTATCATTATATTAACACATATTATATTCCAGTGAAGCATACAAAAAAATGAAATGTCAGAAACCAAGCATAAAGTCATATATGCACCCCAAATCTGCTTCCGCTGTTTATTAATGCAGAAAGCAGGTTTTTGCTTTTGCCTGAGATTTCCCCAGCTTCCAGCTGAAACTGTCAACATCTCTGCAGCCAACTGCATGAATATACAAAGGTTCTTCGGAGCAAAAATAGGTAAGAAATGTCAGACTACTCACACTGCACTTTCTATCTTTCCCTTTTACTGACTAAAAAGAACTTTTGAGAACCCCAAACTGAAGTTTCCTCTTTCCATCTCACAGGCTCTCAAATCTCTCAAATCACAATCTTAAAAAGCATCCTTTCAGAGAAAAGGCGAGACAGGCACGCCAGCAGGTGCCATTTCTAATCCTTGCAGCTACCTTCTGTGTAGAGAGCTGAGGGCTGAAAGCTGTGATGAGAATATTCTTCCCACAATTTCATATTCATGGAATTTGTTGTTACTTAACTTTTCACAAATCATTAGGCTGAAGTACCTCTCCATTTTCCCCCCAAATAGTGTCATTTGACCTGGCATCCAGCTCAATACAGACTCTGCTTTTGAATAGATTTCCTCACAAGTGGCAATCTCTAATAGGGTCATGTCGAGAGGCAGCCCTACTGCATGCTACCTATTGCACGTTAGCGTGATGAGGGTAATTTCAAATGGCATTCAATCAAAAAATCTGAAAGTTTTATTAGTGAGGTTGGGGGCTTTTTCTGTTCAGATGAGGCTTGCTACAGCTCAACTCGGCATTTTCAACTAGGATTTCAGAGGGTGAAATGTTTTAAGCTGCATGTACTCAATCTTGCACATTTCCATACGTACCAAATAGTTGGTTGCATTCTTAGAATATTGATTGTGCATTCTTTGCATTCTTCCAAATAAATATAAGATAACTAACTTAATCACCAGCATGGCTGATCTCGAAATGCAAGAGATAAATGGCACATTAAGCCGTGGAAACTAAACATTTCTTGGTTGAAAACATTACTCCTGGATTGTTATTAAAAATATGCATTCACATTTAGCTACTACAGATCTATTTTTTATGATAGTGTTGAATATGTTAAAAATTGGTTGCAGTAAGAATTTGGGGACTAAGATAGCTTGCTTCTTCCATTTTTTTTTTATCCAGATGAATTCAAGGCAGAATTCAAGCTTATTTGGAAAGGATGCTGGAATAAATCTGCCTTGATGGCATGGTTGAGGTGATGCACCATGAGGGTTCATAATTGCCCTCCTGAAGGACAGCAGAGCTCAGCAAACAGTCAATTATCATGTTCCAAGAAATATTTGATCCTGAATAGTCAAGACAAGGAAAAAAGTCAAATAAGATTAGGCTCAGGTCAGCATCTACAAGAACATTTTGCAGATCGTAGTCCTGAGGGCAAGTCATTCTGAACTTAGGAGTAAGAGCAAGATGTTGGACTTAGCATCTTTTTATCTTCTCCAGTCACCTGGTCCAACCATGATCCTGGATGGGAGTCTCACTAGAACTTAGGATAGGAGCCCATATTTCTAGTGAAACAGCAACTCCTTGAAAGGAAGAAGGAAGAAATGACAGAAGCTCCAAATGACTTCAGTCCCAATTTAAGCTACTCCAAGTCCCTGATGTAAGCGTGCATGTTTGCGTAAGGGTAGAGGTGGGGACATGTGCATACAGATGTGTGCGTATTTGTGTCTGTCTTTATCGGTTTCCACCTTGGTTTTCCACCAATTTGAGCTCACAGATTTATCTAGGTTGGCTGGCTTCACGTCCAATGGCTCCTCCTGCCCCCAATAAAAAGTATACAGCTGAGCTCTGCCATGCTCAGCTTTTTATGGGCACTAGGAATGTGAATTCAGGTCTCCATGTTTGCATAGCAAGCATTTTATAAAGTGAGCCATCTTCAGATCACTCTTCCTCCACTATTTGTGTGTGTGTTGTGTTGGTCCTGCTAAGGTTTTTAGGTTCTGTAAACAGTTTACCAAACTAAGATTCTCCTTTGCATAACCTAATTCTCATATATTGGATATGTGCTTTATCTGAGCCTTGGATTTTATATCTTGGACATTCAGATCCATTTGTTCTATTATTTATTTTATTATTGAAAATACCAAGGGAAAAAATTTTAAAGTTGAGTAACCGGAATAAGAGAAGAAATTTCCTACTTCCAACATACAAACATGCACTTGTACCTTTCATACATCTTTCATTTACAACTGCAATTTTTAAGATTTACTGCCATAGAAATTGTATAAAATATCACAGAGTATCTAAAAAAAACATTCAAGGTGCTTCTGGATTGCGCATTCAGAAGGAATTGAAACTTGAACTCTTAGCAATAGTCTACACTTGGTCTGTTATTGCAGTATACAGGAGCTCTACGCTTAGGAAGCCAATGGTCACTAGCTGTCGTACCTTGGTACAAAATATGTCTGTGACCTTTCTCCTTAGCTTAAATCTAAGAAATGGATACGCTTCTGAACAAAGAAGCCCCGAGAGAAGACCAACAAGGGTATGGTAGTTAGCCTTGCCTCTATTTCCCCTCTCGCTCACTCCTTTCCACACAGGATGCACAAGAGCAAGAGGTTCAGATCTCTCATATCTGAGCATCCGCTATTCCAGAGACTCTTTCTTACGCATTCTAACTTCCTGGTCTAACTCCTAACCCACCTTTGCTCCAAAGTCCCAAATCACACCGAAGTTTTAAACAGTGTCCATGAGGGAACTGATCAAGGAACAGGTGGTGGGAGTAAGAGCTTGAAATTGTTCCTGGGGGAAATCACTCTTGACATCCAATAATAAAATCTTACTATTTATTTGACTAAATTTTGTGTTCATGGGAGGTGAATGTGTGTATATGAGCACATACATACATACATACATACATATATTCAAATAACTAGACTAGGATAGCAGCTCAGTTTCTAGCTTGTGTTTTTTAATTGAAAATTATTATTAGTACCACTTGATTTAGTTTTACTGTTCAAAATTAACATTGCGAAAAAGCTCAGACTTGAAAAGTTAATGGAACTAATTAGAGAGGAACTCCAGATCTCTTTGGAAGTTGCCTGCACACTATTAAGTAGGCAGTGATACAGTGAAATATTAGAGTGTATAGCTGTTGTTTGTTAAATGGACCGTGCCCCCATTTTGTTTTACTGTTTATGCAGAACATTTTGACTTTCAGCAAGAGGAGATGTTACAAATGCTATTAAAATGCTTTACACGGAGAGTTTACCTGGAGCTACCAAACCAAACTGGGCTTAGAACATCAGTTAAGAATGTCTAAAAGAAATTCAAATTTCTTGCCACCATTCCAGGATAGCAATAGTATGTGGAGGAAAATCCTTTCATAAGATGAATTTTAAAATAATCCAGATGTGTAATGAAAATAAAGTAAATATGCTCAGGGTCAAAATATGTTTTCTTTAATGTTAAGTCATGATTAAAATAACTCTAAGCCCAAACTTTTAATTTTTAATATATTCCTATGCTAAGATTGTTTCCTCAAAATAAAAAGTGCCAAGTTCTAAGATAAATTGGGATCCAGTGCCGTGATAAATGGTGGCCATAGGTATTGGAGACATTTGGGGATAAAACATTAGAGTAATATGTGTGAGGTCTTGGGTTCAATCTCCACCCACAGGAAAAGGTAAACTAATATTAATTATTCTTAAGGCCAGCCAAGATGGCACATGCCTGTAAGCCCAGCATTGGGGGTCAGAGGTAGGGTTACTGAAAAGAGACTCTGTAGGTGTGGGTTTCACAAGAAAACATCATACTTTTTGTCTTTGGAGTGGCCATACATACAGTTTGGGTGGGGTTCAAAGCTATTATCCTTATGGCATGGCTAAGAACTTTAAAGTAGACCCCAGGAGAATTTCCAAGGTGTGCCATATAGAATCACAATGGAAAAGCCAAAACTCTAAAATGAAGAAATGCAGGAAGTTAGGGTGATACTGTCACTGTAAACAAATCCTAATAGTGTTATTTGTGAGATTCCCAGGAAATATCCAAGAGTGGATAGGGATGGGGACCCTATCTGAGACTGTCCACAATCAGCTATAAGCATGATTTATTGTTAACATTTGTATCTGAAATCTTTCCATAGAAAAGAAATATCACTTCTATGTTGGCTATTTTTGCAGCAAATGTTGATACTTGTGGCGGAATCTCTGATTCCCAGCTGGTAAGAGGCTTTAACCTGACTCCAAAGTAAAGAGGGCTCCTTTCCCTCTGCGTAGCCCCACCGTTTTCCATAGCTTTTTATCCTGACTTAGACTGATGCTAAAAGTATACAATAATCTAATGCTATAATAATTACAGGGCAGGAATTCAAATATTGATTTGCCTAATGTCGAAAGCTGAGCCTCTTCATCATGCTGCAGAAGGAGGCTTAATGGCTTTGCTTTCCCTAAGAAGTATTTGTAATGACCTCAGAATTACATGGATGATTTCATGTTATATAAACGTTCCTCAGTAAGATCTATATTCATGGTAATGACATTGGGACTCTTTTGATCTCATTAGGAAGGAAAGGTCCCTGTAGGTTGTGGAGACTTTGAGGGTGTTACTTATCAAATACGTTCTTCCCCCTTAGAGAGATTCAAGCCAATTAATAAGAGCATTGAAATGCAGCATCAGCTCTGTGGTCATGTGACCTGTGACAGTTACTATCCATCATCTATTGTCCTCTTCATCCGTTCTCACCGGAGTCTGGTTTTCTTCACTTATATGGGTGTCTTTTGCACAGCACCAGGAGAGATGGACTCACACCCATCAGAGAGTGGTTGTAACTATCTCCCAAATCACCTCACCTGTGTTCAGAGTTAGTGAAATCGTTTTCAGAATCCACGACTCAGACCGTGGAAACCACTCTGTTAAAGGATCACTTAGAACTTGATGAGCAAAGGTAGGGAAGTGCAGTTTCCATGCTTCCTTGATCATACTTCATCAGGTGATTGACAGCCAACAGCAACTACTGTGTGTGCTCAATATTAAGCTAACTGTATGATATGGATATGATCTGTATGTATGCAAGGATGGTTAATGTTAATTGTCAACCAGAAAAGTTCGGGAATCACCTGGGAGACGGGCCTCTGGGCATACCTTTGGAGGATGATACAGCCTGTATGACTTGAGGGAGAAAGAACCTGCCACTGAGGGTAGCTCTATTCCCTGGGCAGGGAATCCTGGACTCTGTAAAATGGAGAAAGTGAGCTGGACTCTAGCACTTGCATGCATCCATCTCTTGCTGGTTCCTGCTAGTAGATGGGCTGTGTGTTACCGCCCAGAGTGCACTCTCCTCTTCTTTATTTTTAACAGAATTTCAGTTCTCTTCATTTACCTCTGTGTCTTTCACGCTGCCCCAGGAGTAATGGAACCACCCAACTGGTTTCACTTCCTCACCACCATGGACTGCACTTTGATTTGTAAGGTAAAGTAAACCTTTTCTCTCTTCAGTTGCTTTTGTCAAAGTATTTAACACAGCAACAGGAAAACACAGACACGCACTCACAAACACACACACACACAGAGAATATTTGGATTATTTATCAGGAAGAATGAGCTACCATGTGGTTTTATTTGACAAGTAGTTCCTTTGATCTAATGAATGCAGACTGTTCCTTGAAGAAAAATTAGGCTTCTCCCAAGTTAAATCATTTTCCCCCACAAATAATAGCCTGCTGCTGGACTCTTCAGTCTCCCCAACTGGCTGGTGGTCCTTCATTAAGGTTTCACACAATGTGGTTTTCGGAACAAGCCAGTGGCCCTTGCTAGCTTCCACTGAATATGTTATTCAAGTGAATTTATTACCTGCATAAGCCTCAGACAAGGCTCCAGAGGCTTTGGGGGGCTAAGTGCTTGTTATAAGTCAAGTAGAAACCAGAGTCGGAAATGGCTGATGTTTGTCTCAGAATTTGTGTTTATTATTTGCTGTCATGGATTTAGGAGAGGAAACCAAAGCACAAGATGCACAGAACTGGAACTCCTTGAGTTACGAAAGAAACCACTACTCCTGGAAGCAAGAACATAGGATGTTCCTTGGTAAACAGGAAAGCTTGCCCACACTGAAGACAGTAAAGCAGAATCATAAAAGTACATTGAAAGTAAGCATCAAAGGTCAAGTCAGAGGTTCAAGGTCTGTCATTTACTGTCTTTGGAAGTTGAGTAGATTAATTTTTCTGACCTTCAGGTTTTCTAAATGTTATTTAGATTTCTCTGTTTTCGTTAAGAGTAATGGAGTAATGAGGGAGAGGGTATCCAAGATGGTAAGCCATCTTCTTTTTGAATTTATTTTTCTCTCTCTCTTTCTCCCTCCTCTTCCCCAGTTTCTTTATTCTTGATCTTGTGCTTTAATCGGACTTGTTATCTGGTAGAACAAGTGGTCCATAGCTCAGTAGAGCCACCTCTCACCAACTGCTCCTGAGTGTCAGACAGCAGTATTACCAGAAACCACATCTGTGTTTTGTTTGTGTTTATAAAATGCACCCTTGACAGATTGGCAACTGCTAGGTAAGACAGCAGATTAGAAGCTTGCCTCCATGTGGCCCAGAGAAGGGGAACAACACTCAGAATGAGAGAGTATAGGCTCAAATCCAAAAGGAGGGTGACACTGAGAACTCACGAAAGGAATGATGGGACAGTAGTGGAGGCAGATGGACAAACCAGACAGTCAGTCCTGTGAAAAGATATGGGAAGCCCTACTCTCGGGGACAAGCCTCAGATTCAATTCCAGATGTTAGTGAGGAGCAAAATCCTCTTCCAGAGGGAGGGGACAGCAGAGGCATTCCTCCAGCTCAGAGGGCCGTTGACCTGTGCCATCCTCAGGGAGAAATTAGTGCATCAGGCAGTGAAGTGTACAAGGAAAAGCTCTCATCCTTGGAGCTGGGGAGCAACGCACCTAGAGTCTGACAGCCCTATGCGTGAGATCGATCGGCAGATGGATCAACCCCTGGAACCGCCTATCTGCAGTGACACTGTCATAGCGTCAGGGAACGCTGGAACTCTGTCCGGTGGACCACCTGACATTCACGGCCTCATCCCTCCAGCAGGGTATCCAAAACGTTGCAGGGTTTCAGAGGACAAAGATGGGTCCCTCTGTACTGACCTCTGTGTTTACTCTCTCAGCGTCCTCACCTGGAATATCAGCTGCCCTCCAGGGCACACAACCCAGGGCATTTGTGATCCAGGCGGAGGACATCGCAGGCCCAGCTCACAGCCCGCGGACCTACCTGAGTGTGGCCAGCAGAGCATGCGTGTACGCAGAAAAGGAGGGTTAGAGAGGTTTACGACCGCTCTGGTAGATAGCAGACCACCATCTAACACGGGCACAGCACCAGCACAAATCCCAGCTTAAGACAAGCGCCTCCCAGGCCCCTGAGCTGTCTCCTCCGAGTCCACCCGTCAGATTCGAATTTAGAGAACTCAGATAATAGACGTTCCGCAGATTCTGTTTTTGTTTCTTTAATTACTACCATTTCAATCCTATTCTTAATTGGTCGAGTGTGCGGGCACGTGAGTACCTGTTTCATGCGTGTGGGGGCATGTTCCGTGTCTGTGTACATGTGTGGATACCAGCAATCAGCCTTCGGGAATCGTCTCCACTGTTCGCTACGTTTTAGTGAGTTAGTTTTTTAGTGAGGTCCTTTGTTTACCCCGAGCTCACTGACTAGGCAGTGGCCCCTGACCCAGAGGCCCTCAGGGATCTGCCCGCGTCTGCCTCCCCAGCGCTGAGAACAGGAGGAAGCACCATTGTGTCTGGTTTGTATTATTATTGTTGTTGTTGCTGTTATTGTTGTAGACGATGCTGTTTTATGTGAGTTTGTGAGTCAAAATCGGGCCCTAATGTTTGTGCAGCCCGCACGTGACTCACTGACCTACCCACCTGGGCCCCATAACTTTAATTAAAAAACAAACAAACAAAAACACCGGAAACTTGGTGTCTCTGTGTGTGTGTGTGTGTGTGATGCTGTGTTTGGTGAAGGCACACGTACCGGGTGTATCTGAGTAGGTCTCAGAGCTATGAGGAGCCAGTTCTTTCCTGCCTCTGTGCACATTCTTGGGGTTGGGCTCAGGCCCTCAGACCTGCACAGCAGGCACCTTCTCTACTGAGCCACGCTTGCGCTTAGAAACACCATGTTTGTATTTTTATCTACCCTTTATATTTACCTAATTTTGTTTATGCAGTTTTCATTTCACCGTCTGGTTTCCTTTATTTGTATGCCTCCTGTGTTGTTGTTTTTTTTTTTTTCTTTCCATCGTACATTTAAATAGTAATTTGGAATTATTTTGTTCTTAAAAAAAAAAAAAACGCTTCATGTTTTATTTTAAATTTATCTCATTTTGTTCATGTGCCTTTATGACTGCTGTGCAATTTTTTCTCTTTTCTCACTTTTATTTCTTCTTTCTATCTCTCCCCATAGCATTCCTCTCTACTTTGCCCCTTCCCTTCTTCTCTACTTCTGCTTCCTCACTACCTGCCTCCTTTTTGTCATTTGTGTGCTAGTTCTCCGTGTATCCTAAATGGTTTAAGTTCCTGTCATAGTCTAGATGATTGCCGTTTTCAATTCTGTGGTTATTGGTGGTACACTAATGAGATTAGCCCATTTTAAGCCCATGGTTATTTCTTGTAGGATTTGGAGTCCTGATGTTACTGCAGTTTGTTTTCTCCTTCCAAGTGGCTTTCATGACTGAGCCTTTCAGTGTAGGCTGAACACCGAGCTAATCCACAGATAGAACTATATCCAAACCAACACAGCTTGTAATACTAAAGCCAGGATGCATGGAAAAATAGGACAGCTCTGCCAGCCAACAAATCATAACTCCACAAGTACAAACTGAAACAGTCCAACTGCCACAGGGCAAATAATTCAAAAGTACACCCATAAAAACAAACAAACAAACAAACAGCAGCAACAACAACAACAACAACAAAAAGGCCTCAAAGTATATCATGAAGTAAGAAAATCACTTCAGAAATTGGAGAAAAATGCCAACACTTTAGATGAGAAAGTCATACCATGGATGAGAAACTCAGTAAGGAAACTGATATTTGGTAAAAGCACAGTAAACGGCAATTCTGGAAAGGAAAACTCCATTAAATAATAATAATAATAAATACTTATAGAAAACCCACACCGTAGATTAGAGCAAGCAGAAAAAGACAATCAGGTTTGGAGGACAAAGCTGAGGAAATTCTACACTGGAGCACAATCAAGAAAAAAGTAAGCAAACACGATTACAACTAGTGTATTCTAGTCTGTGATACAGAGACCAAACCTAAGACCTCAAGGAAGAGAAGAAAGAGCTGAGGCAAAAACTGAAGACATAGTCTTTCAATGAAAATGCTGGGCATGGTGCATATATCTTTGATATCGCAAGGAGACAGAAATGTTCAGATCTCTGTGAATTCCAGGCCGATCCGATCTACACAGCAAATTCCAGGGCCAAAGAGTATGAATGTCTCAAAAAAAAATTTTTTTTTTCAGTGAAATTGTATCAGAAATTTTCCCACATTTCAAATATCCAAGCATGAGAAGCATTTCAAGACCCAAATAAACATGACCAGAAAATAACCTTTTCATGACAAATTATAGCCAAGAGACTGAAAGCAGAAAATGAAGAAGCAATATCAAAATCTGTAATATGTAAAAATCTGGGGGAAAAAAAGTACCAACTTAGTCACAAAGTAAATACATTAGAACAACATTAGGTCTTTCATCAGAAATCTAAAAAAGCTAGAAAATTGTAAAATTATGTTTCAAGTCCTGGAGAAAGAGGACTGCCAATTATGACCACTGTATCCAGAAAAATCTTTTTAAATTTGTTGAAGAAATAAGGACATTTCAAGACAAGCATAAAGTGGAACAGTATTCACAAACCCAGGATTCAAGACCTAAAAGAACACTAAACTCAGAAGGGAGAAGGACCTTGATTGACCAGCATCAATCAACAGGATGCAGGAAGAAACACATTTCATAAGAGAAATAAATGGATGAAAGAGAACTAACAAAGTATCATATATCATGTCTAAGAGTACACTAACCAACCTGGGAAAATGGAAAAAAAAAAGAAAAAAAAACTATAATCCAATCAACCAGAAAATTAAGAATAAGATCTAGATCTCCAGAGATGGTTCAGCAGATAAAAGGCATTTGCTACTTGGTACCCGAGTTCCACCTGCAGAATTCACATTAAGTTGTAAGAGAAGAACCAGCTACACATGTCTGACATTTGACCTTCTTCCATAGGGATAACATGGCAACCATGGCATTCTCTCTCTCTCTCTCTCTCTCTCTCTCTCTCTCTCTCTCTCTCTCTCTCTCTCACACACACACACACACACACACACACAGATACACAGAGTAACATAGTTTTTTTTAATTAAGCACTAAATTTAGTACTTGTAATCTCCAAGAAACGTAATTCACTGAAACCAGATTAAGGGTTAAACTGGGGAACTCAGTTTATCAAGCAAACCAAATGGAAACTGAAAAACAGCTATGGTAAAAAAACAAAAAAACAAAAAAAAAAAAACAACAAAAACAAACAAACAAACGAAAAAAACTTCAAACCAAAAATAGTTGAAAATATAGAGAAGACACTTCATGTTAGCAAAAGGGAAAATTATCAAGGAGACGTGACAAGAATAACTATGCATCAAATATTGGGGCACCTAATTTTTTTGTTCATTAATTTTATAAGTTTTACCTTCTACCAGTTTTCTCTCCCTCCTCTACCCCCGTTCTTCCCTCTAACCTCCCCTCCCCATTCCTTCTTTCTTTCTTCTCATTAAAGGGGAGACCTCCCATGGACATCAACCTGCCCTGGCATATCAAGTTGTAGTAGGACTAGGTGCATCTTCTTTTATTGAGGCTAGACAAGGCAGCCCAGTTCGGGGAAAGATTCCAAAGGCAGGCAACAGAGTCAGAGACAGCCCCTGCTCCTGCCATTAGCGATTCCACAGGAAGACCTAGCTGCACATCTATTAAGTATGTATAGGGGGCTATGGTCTCTGGTTGGTGGTTCAGTCCCTGTGAGCCCCTATGGGCCCAGATTAGGTGGTTCTGTAGGTTTTCATGTGGTGTCCTTGACATTTCTGGCTCCTTCAATCTTTCCTCTCCACAAGATTATGTGAGTGCTGCCTAATGTTTGACTGTGGGTCTCTGAACCTGTTTCCATCAGCTGTTGGGTAAAGCCTCTTAGATGACAGTTATGCTAGGTGCCTGACGGCAAGTACAGCAGAATACCATTAATAGTGTCTGGGGTGGGCTCTCTCTCTTAGCATGCCAGTCATTGGTTGGTCATTACTCCTGCTTTCTGCTCCCTCTTTATCCCTGCATATCTTACAGACAGGAAAATTCTGGATCAAAGGTTTTGTGGTTGGGTTGGTGTCACCATTCCTCCATCGAAAATCTTCCCGGGTTACAGGTGGAGGCTATTTCAGGTTCCATATCCCCTATTGCAAGGAGTCTTAGCTAAGGTCAACTTCATAGATTCCTGGGAGTTCCTATTGTTTTTAGTTCATCCCAGAGAAGCTCCTCAGACACTGATCCAGTTCTGTCTCACACCTTGTTCCCCTCCCTGCCCCCTCTTCCACCCAGTTCTCTCCCATGTCTGATGTCTATTTTATTTCCCCTTCTCAGTGAGATTCAAGCTGCCTCCCTTGGGCCCTGCTTGTTACTTAGCTTCTTTGGGTCTGTAGATTGTAGCATGTTTATCCTGTACTTTGTGGCTAATATTCACTTATAAGTGAGTACATAACCATGTTTTTCTTTCTGGGTATGGGTTACCTAACTCAGGATGATCTTTTCTAATTCCATCCATTTGCCTGCAAATTTCACGATGTCATTGTTCTTAAGATCTGAGTAATATTCCATTGTGTAAATGTACCATATTTTCTTTATCCATCCTTCAGCTGGGAGACATCCTAATTTCACAAAGTAAACATAAATAAACACCATAGGCAATGAATTTGAGAGGAAACCAGTGGCAGGGAAGAGAGAGTGGTCAAGGGAGGAAAGAAAAGGGGGAATAAGGTAATTATATTTTAATTTAAAAAACTGAAGAGAAT
This sequence comes from Meriones unguiculatus, assembly GCF_030254825.1. Taxonomy (NCBI): domain Eukaryota; kingdom Metazoa; phylum Chordata; class Mammalia; order Rodentia; family Muridae; genus Meriones; species Meriones unguiculatus. The sequence continues at coordinate 32,350,156 of NC_083349.1, forward strand.
ACCTGTCAAAACAAATCTTCCACAAGGTGTGCCCCACTATTGAACAGGCAAATGAAACTGGGAGACATTCAATGACAACCACCCATCTGAGGCTCCAGTGAAAACGCAGACGGTGCTAACTTTACCTACCTATATCTCACCTTGCGTGATTTCCTTGTTTGCTACTGTGAGGAAATAGCTAGTTCAGGCTAAGTCCATAAAGAAAAGGAGCTGATCTAGCACATGGTTTGGGAATCTTGATGCTGTGGTCCTGAAATCAGCCCAGTTCTGGTAAAGGCTTTCTGGTAGCGTCCCAAGGCAGCTTGGCAAAAAAAAAAAAAAAAAAGAAAAGAAAAGAAAACGGACACTGTGTCTGTGTCTATGCCTGGTTTCCATTTCTGTTACAAAGTTACCAGAATTTAATTAAAGGTCCCCATGCCAATGGCCTTATCTAAACCTATTTTCCAAGGACTGCAACTCTAACCACTCTAGTTGGATTCAGTTTTCACATTTTATATCATTAACATATTAATTTGGAAATGAGTTTGGGGTTGATATCGAGCCAGAGAAACCTTATAGGATTACTAAAAGTCTAAATTATGTTCATGAATCAAGGAAAAACTCAACACTTACTAAATATTTGTTCATGTTTATTCTGATTATCACTATTGTTTTTTTTTTATTTTTTTATCAGTTACATTTTATTAACTCTGTATCCCAGCCGTGTCCCGATCCCTCATTCCCTCCCAGTCCCTCCCTCCCTCCCTCATCTCCACCGTGCCCCTTTCCAAGTCCACTGATCACTATTGTAATTCTTGTGGCATTCACAAGCTCTGCTGGTCCCCAGCCCTCCTCAACCAGGCTGCTGGCTACCAATAGCAGCCTCTCTATAGAGATAGCATCCAAAGAGGCTCAATAAAACATAATAAACAGGTTTATATACCATCAGAAACATCTGTACTTCCTGACTGAGTTCATTCAAGTCAGTGTGTACATACTGCCATGGGCCAAAACTGCTGCAGGTTCTGGACCTGGAAAAAAAGGACTGTTTGATTCTTTGCAAGTAGGCACTGGGCCAGGATGGGGGCGGGGACTTTTAATGTGCCTGGTAATCCTCTCAAGTGCTGATGCATAAATGCATAAACGCACACTGAGTCATAATACATTTGAGAGGGTCCAGTAATTGTCTAAGAAGGGAAATAAATAGGCTTGGGAATAAATCTGGTTTTAAAATAATTTAGTTACATAAGCTTTTAATGGATTATATTTTTATAAGTACTAATACTTGTAAATTTTTTGCTTTTAGCAAATTATGCATCATTTGAACACACAAGCTGATGCTTAATAAGAATTAGAATTATATTTTGCTTGTTATATAAGTAAGTATCTTGTTACATGCCTGTTTAATGCTTGCAAAAGCATTCCAAACAATCTCTTTAGAATAAGAGTCTAATTACACATTTATCATTAAAATTACAGTGAGCTAATTGCCTCGGAGATATCTTAATCTCTCTTGCAGCTTGCTTAATCCTAATGCATGTTTTCAATAATCATTTGTTATTTAATTAACTAATTAACAAACAATACCTGTCCTATGGAAAATCCTAAATTAAACACTTGAGACACTTTAATTGAATGCTCAATAACCCAATACAGCCCTTAATATTAGACCTTTAAATATTGCAAATTCTATTGAATCGCATATGACTTTGCTACTGTTATCTTTGGGGCTTAATTGGTAGGGAGAAAAGGGCCCTTGATAATACACGAGGGAAAGCCAGCACAGCAAGGGTCTGATGAAATGGAAAATCCCCATTAAGAGCTGTTGAGCAACAAAGCAGGCCGGCCATGCAGCCGTCAACAGAGGCAAGACCAGTTATTTGGAGGATCAATGTCCTCATCCCATAAAATTAAGAAGCATAGTTTGGAGGGTAATCAGAAACAGACCCTCAAGTACGCAGTCTGTGACAAAAAGCAGACACCTGTGAGGTCCTGGTCCCCACCCCACACTGTACTCAACATGTCTCTGAGCAAAGCTGGTGCATGGTGTTTCCTCTTGTGGCATGCAAATATTTGATGATGGACTCGGAGTCCTTTGTGTTATGTTTTTCTTTCCTTGGGTTTAGCTCTTCCCTTTTAGTTTTGGAAAATGCTGCTGAGACTGATGCCTTAAAATGTAGATCTAATTACTAGCTTCCTACTGATGTGCATGTCCCTACCTTTCATGAGTAGTTCTTGATGTGTGCCGATTTCACTATTATTTTTGGCTTCCTGACTACATCCTATCATCACTGGATATCTGTCCCTATGCCTCTTGATCTACCAGTATCTTGGTCTTAAGTTGTCACAAGCATCTACTTGCTATATTATTTGTCACTTTCTCTCAGTGTCCTACAAACTCTTCAAGGGTACATCCTTCAAAAAAAATTGCCTTCTGTTGAAATATGACTGAAATCTAAAGCCAACTTTTTCTGTGTGTCCTATATTTTCTGCATTTTACAAATAGACGAAAATTATAATTACATGTCCATCTCCCACCTTAAACTGTATAAATCAGAATTAAATAGTTTAGAGCACAAACTGTAGTCTCTAGTAAATATAGCTTCAAGTTCCTGCTTTACCACACACAAGCATGTGGATATAGACCAAGAGTTTAATTTCTTCTTCCTTCAGCTTCCACATCAGTAAAATAGGTAGAGTAATTGCACTTTATTTATAAGGTTATTCTGGGAGGTACAGGGCGTACCACACATTCATCACTGATAAAAATGTCTGGCATATGGAAAATTCAAAAGTCACTGCAAGTTTATTTTAAAGTCGTTGTATATGCTTAATATTGCGCAGATGTGTTCGTGTCTAATACATTTTGTGGCTGTTGCTAAAATTCTTTCCCTAGATGAGACATGAACATATCTACCCCTTCCTCCTGAATTCCCAATAACAAAATGAGGTGCACTTCCACCAAGGCCTACTCTAGGTAACCAATGAGCTTACTAGGCTTCCTTCAGAGTAATGGGTGAGGGTTATGGGAAGGAGTATGGGCAGCCTTAAATCAGCCACACTGCAAGGTCTTGCATGGATTATGATCTTCCATGGAGACCTAGATGGAGCCCTTTCCCCGAGTTGTTCCCCACCTCCACACTCTAACTCTTCTCTAAGGCCCTGTCTAAGTATGGCAGAATTTTATTCACCTTTTTGGGGGGAGTGTTTTGATACTCGTGTGAGGGTTCCAACGCCTTCCCACCCAACCTCTTAAGATGGAATGCCAAAAGTTAACAAGCCCAGTGGTGATCTTCTGCAAGTGGGTATAGCTGATCTGATAAAGATGGTGGCACTTTGGCCTAAAAGATAGTCTCATACATCAGCAGACAGTGTGCATATGTGGACTTAGTAAATGTTGCTTTAAATTGGTTTTCTGAATTGTTATATGAATGTGTTGCTTAACCCGGGGACATAAAGACTTTGAGGAAATATAGAGAGAGCTTTCTTACATGTTTAAAATTATATCCTGCAGCAATGGAAACAGAGCACATGCCCTAAATGGAGGCGTGTGATCAGAAATCAATGCAATATGACAGAGATCAGTTCAACGTAATTTCCTAATGATTATATGTAAAATGTAATGTGTTTCTTTTTATCATATGTATTTAGTGGATGGCAATAGCTTTTTTAGGGGTACTATAGTGCTTGAAGGAAGGATTATATGACAGCAGATGAAGTCTATGAATCTGTGACTGTATTAAAGGATCCATATATATGGTTGGTCTTTGTTCTGTGGTATAGAGGATGTGTTCGTTTACCAACTACGCTGTTCAATTCCCAGTTTTTTAAGTTATCTCCGCGGTGCCAGTGAATGACACTTTGAATTACAACTGAAGTTACGCTTTACATTATTTGTAGACCAGTTGCCCTTGAGAGAAGTCTGAGCTGCGTGGTTTTGTCAGAAAAATGCAGGAAATGACACCTATGGCTTTAGGACTGTCTTCTTTTCGAACCATTCTCGGTGTTTTCAAGTTTGGATTCCGCTATATGCAATATTGAGTTCTTTTTCCAGGAAATGAAATACAAGTTCTCTTAAGTTTGGGACAATAACTTGACAAACTGCTTCATGTTTAAATGAGTCACTTGTAAATGTCAGTTAGGACGTGATGCACAGGATGTGAACATCACCTGCCCACTTCACTAGCCTCAGAGCAGACACAGCTGGAAAAAGACCACCCATAAAGGGCTCCTTCTGGCAAGGACCATTTCCTAACCTGAGCCAATCTGCTCTAAAAGCCATCGCCCTTCAAAAGGCACAACCAACCATATCCTTCCTTCCCAATGGATCGACACACATTTCTGAAAATAAAAGCACCATGGACGGCCCGAAATTATTCAAACTACTATTACACTCCAGAAGTTTCCTGCCACTGTTCATAATCTACTTGTCAAGGATTGTGAAAGACATTACACTTCCAATCAAAGGATTTTCTTTTGCTTGTGTTTAGAATGATTTCCCCTAGTTTCAACAATGTTTTTGTTAAACCGCATAAGGTGAGAAATAATAATAGGATATTGCTTAATTGAATACGTCACTGTGACAGGAGGCACAAAGCTCCATTTTAACACAGGCTTGCTTGCTGGCCACCATGATGGATTGATTGCTTTCATTGTGTTTGTCGTCCGCATTCTTTTGCCTGCTCAGTCCTCTTCACAGCCCAACTGTGCTGGGCTGTTGAAATCTGTGATTCAAATTATCCATGAACTTACCATTCTTCAGCACTGCGCCACTTGAATTGTTGGTACTGTTTCAAATGCCAAGAGACTAGGCCGAGTTCTGAAAACTTACATTGAAAGCCATTTTTTTAAATAATTTAACATAAGGATCACAGCCTTTTCATCAAGATAGTAATTAATTCATCACCGTTACTGGACTTGGGCTGCTTTTGGCCACCTGTACCTTCTAAACCACTTTCCTGTACAACCTGGCATCAAAGTGAGACATCTCAAAGTGAAAAGTAATATCAGAAAAAGGAATAAAAGATCATTAAATAAAACTCATAATCCATTAACATCGGCTCTGAAGAAATGACGAGGCCGGGAATGTAGGCAGGCACCCATGTAATTATCATTGCCAAGAGGTATGTCCAAACATATTTTTCCTACTCAACTGGGGAAAATATACTAACTTATACTTTAGGGGCATCTAATTTTTCAGGGCAGCTCAGTGGGGAAAAAAACATTCTTTTCCTATCTTTTAAAACTGTTATTTTGCTTTAAGAGCAATATTTACATATACTGCCTTTGTGCCATATTATGTCTTCCATCCCCCAGTCCTCAAAGCCTTTTGTATGGATGCCTCTATTCGAAATATAAGAAAATTTTATACTTATTATCCTGCTGAGCGTTTTGCTTTTTCATCCCAAGCCTGCAGCTTCCGTATGGAAATGAAGTTCTATGCTTCCAGGAAGCAGATAGCACAGGAAATGAGGTGAGGCTAGGCTAGAACTCGGTCCATGAGTGAGTGACATGCAGACATAGTTCCAACTCTGGCCTGATTTTCACAAGCAATCTCCTCCCAGTGCAGGCACAGGAAAGAGGGAAGCTGAACACTGGCTCCAGAGTGTGTGGCATGCTTCAGGATTTGAGATTTCCAACTTTGCTTAGATGGTTCAAGAAGTCAGGCATGGGTGGTATCTCTAGTCCCAGCACTGGAGAGATAATGGTAAGATAAAGAATTGACTTTGTATAGACAAGTTAATGCTTCTCAAAATTTGGTGAGGACTGGAGTCATGTGAGGGTCTAGAAAGGATTCTAAAAGTCTGGTGTAGAGCCTGACACTTTACATTTCTCACACATTCCCTGTTGATATTTTGCTGCTAATCCCTAGACCATACTTGGCTTAGCAAAAGTGCAGCTTATCTTTTTGAATGAAGAGAAACCTTTTGAGGTGACTACAAGAAGGCTTGTGTGGAAATACCATCCATTGGCCCTGAGAGCATGCAAAATCTTCAATCCATGGTGCCAAACAAGGTGTGGGCCGGTTATGCTGGGAATCAAGCCAGCCTCCATGTCCAACAGGCATTTCACTCTTTGCCAGCAAGTTCCTTGGCAGAAGTGAGAAACGCACACGTTGAGCCAGAATTTCACATGTTTTCCTCTGCATTTTGTCCTAGTGAATTCAGTACAAGCATCCTTTAATTTGCCCATTGATAATGTGGTGTTTTAAAATTGGTTGTTGTATAAAGAAACTATAACAGACTCCAGGCAAGCAGGGAGGCTAACTCCAGACTCTAGCTTCCTTCAGCTCCTCCAAAACCAATCCCCTGATCTTATCTCCTGGTCTGTAGCAGACCAAGTTCCTGCTTCCCATTTTCCCCAGCCCTCATTTCCAATGGAGCATTCAGATCTTCCTCTTCAAACTTCCTTCACCAGACCCATTGAGTTATTCCAGACCTCAACCCCAGCAGGCTCTCCCTGGAAACCCATAGGCCACTTGGACCAGGAAAACAAGCAGGCTGTTTGCAAATCCTCACCTAACCTTCTACTCCTCCAAATCAAATTCTCTAGTCTCATCCCTAGCTCTGCAGCAGACCAACTGCTGCATCCTTTCCACCATCACCTTGATCCAAGAACATATCAAAAAATTATCTACCATGATTGGGTAGGCTTTATCCCAGAGATGCAGGGATGGTTCAATGTGTAGGTAAACCAAAAAGTGTAATCTACCATGGAAACAAACTGAAAGACACAAGATCATTTCATTAGATGCAAAAAGTACCTTTGACAAAATCTAACACCACTTGATGATAAAAGTCCAGGAGAGATAAGGAACACAAGGGACGTTCCTAAATATAATAGAGACAGTTTACAGTAATCCCATAGTCAACACCAAAGATGAAGAAAAACTCAAAGCAATTGAAAAATTGAAAATCAGAAGCAAGACAAGGTTGTCCACTCTCTGGAATACTTGAAATCTTAGAGCAATAAGACAACTGAGGATATAAAGGAGATGCAAATTGGCAAGGAGGAAATTAAAGGATCTTTATTTGTATATACTATGATAGTATACATAACTGACCCTAGATATTTCACATGGAAATTTGTACACCTGATAAACACTTTCAGCAAAGTAGCTGCCTACAAGAATAATTCACAAAAAAGAGTAGCCTTTCTATATACAAATGGCAAATGATTTTTGCCTAAGAAAGAAAGCAGGGAAACAACACGTCAATGATATAAAATGATATAAATGTCTTGGAGATAACTATAAGCTAGCAAGTGAAAGACTTGTATAATTAAGAAAAAAAGTCTTTGAGGAAAGAAATTAGAAAAAGACATCAGAAGATAGAAAGATGTCCCATACTCATGGACCTGTCCATCCTACCAAAAGCAATCTACAGATCCAACACAATGCCCATCAAAAGTCCAGCACAATTAATCACAGATATTGAAAGGACAACTTTCAACTTCATACAGAAAAACAAAAAAATCCAGGATACCTAAAAGAATCCTGAGTACTGTAGGAAGTATCACTATCCCTAATTTCAAGTTCTATTACAGAGGTATAGTTAAAAACAAAATAAAATCAAAGAAATGAAACAAACAAAAATCAGCTTGGAACTAGCATACAAACAGACACATTGATCAATGGAATAAAAAAAAATACCCAGTCATAAACCCACACATTTATGTATACCTGGTTTTCAATAAAGAAGCCAAAAACATACACTGAGGAAAAAAAGATAGCATATTCACCAAATAGTGTAGTCAGATGGGTGTCACCAAGTAGAAGAATCCAAATAGATCCATACATGTCACCTTCCACAAAACTCAACTCCCAATGGATAAACTCCAAATGAACAGAAAGCCATCTGGACATTGAACCTGATAGAAGACAAAGTGTGAAATAACCTGGAACTTGTTGGCAAGGAAATGGTTTTCTGAACAGAAGACAATTATCACAGGGACTAAGATCAACAATTGAGGAATGGGACGTCATGAAACTGAAAATCTTCTGCACAGCAAAGGACAACAGCAGTCAATAAAGTGGCAGGCTCCTGCATGGGAAAAGGTTTTTACCAGCTACACGTGATAGGATAGTACCCAAGAATTCAAAAACTAGATATCAAGAAAACAAATTATATACTTTAAATATGGATTATATTTCTAAACAGAGAATTCTCAAAAGAGAAGAACTCAAATGGCTAAAAAAACACTTAAAGAAATATTCAGCATCTCAAGTCCTCAGAGAAATGCAAATAAAAACTACTTCATCTTACACCTGTCAGAATGGCTAAGATCAATAAAATAAGTGACAGCTCATGCTGGTGAGGATGTGGAGTGAGGAGACTACTTGTTCATTGCTGTTGTGAGTGAAAATTTGTACATCCAGTATGGAAATCAGTGTGGTGGTTACTCAGATGAGAATCCATCTGCCTCACATTCCAGCTCTACCACTCTTGGGCATCTACCCAAAAAACCCTTCACCCTACTACAGAGACACTTGCTCGTCCATGTTCAGTAAGGCTCTGTTCATAATGGCCAGAAATCGGAAACTACCTTGAAGCCCCTCAAAAGAAGAATGAATAAATAAACATTTGGTACAGTCACACATTGAAATATTACTCAGCTGTTAAAATAAATGACATTACAAAACTTACAGGTAAATGGATGGGACTAGAAAAAAACATCCTGAATGCGGTATTCCAGACCCATAAAGACAGATATGGTATGTATTCACATATATGCGGGTGTTATCTCTTAAGTCAATGTTAACAAAGCTACAATCCATATAACCACAAACGGTAGTTATACAGAGTAAGGGACTGGTAAGGACAGATGAATATGATAATTATGAATGGATACAGAGCCTGCAATGGTAAGATCAAGTGAGGAAGGGGAGAGGGAAGGATGATGAAGGAGGGAAATTTGGTAGAGACAGCTAAAATTAAGGGCCACTTGAGAGGTAGTATGGAAATCTAATACAGTAGATGTTTCCTAAAATGTATGAATGTGATCTGAATGAAACCACCAAATAATGGAAAGACAGTCCCAACTGGCCACCTCTTGTCACCAAAAGAAGCTTCCAGCACTGCCACTAGGTTGTATCTAATTGAGTTTTAGACAAAGGGGTGCCATGGGAATCCCTAAACAACCCAGGATATTACCAAGACTGTAGTTTACTCTTTATAAACTGATGGCAAATGCCCATTGCTGAGAACAACATGCTCAAAGCTCATATGCACTCACTGAGACAGAGATAGCATGCACAGGGCCTGCACAGGTCTGTATCAGGTCCTGTGAGAATATATTATGGTCCAGTTTAGTGACTTTATGGGATTCCTGAGTGTGTGAGCAAGTAAGTCTCTGTTTCTTGTGTCTTCTCTTGGGCTCTTTTTCTTCTGTTAATTTTATTCAATTCTTATGTATCAGTGTCTTATATTAATTATATTTGTTATTTGTTGTTTATATTTGTTATGTACATATATAGGTAAGAATATGTAAGCAACAAAATTTTTTCAACATTTTCATTTTGTCCAATTAATGGGAAACCATAAAATCGATCAAAAAATCGCACTATGTTGAGTCATATTATGAGAGATGTCGTTGATACAAGAAAGATGTCGTGAACTGATAGTGTTCAAGCAAAGATGTCATCTTCTGGGTGATACCTTTTGCCCTCCAAAAAAAAATGTTATCCACTAGTTATAAGTGACTACAAGTATTCGCTCAAATGTTTTTATGAAAAGAAAAACAGGTCTGTGATCATTATGCTGTACTACTGTATCAGGCAGTGCTGTATGTAATGATACAATACTGTCAAATCCATCCCAGTATTGCCGAGGTAATATTCCATTTATTGACAACAAAGACTTACTTTAAAGAAAGTAATTGATAGTGATCTGGGGTTCACTGAGTGATGATGCCTTCAGGTATTTCAGTGGGAAAGGGTTCTTCTTTTTTCTTTTAAATTTTTATTATTTTAATATTAGTTACAGTTTGTTAACTTTGTATCCCTGCTGTCTCCCACTCCCTCTTTCCCTCCCAATCCCACCCTCATCTCCTCCCTGCCCCTTTCCAAGTCCACTGATAAAGGAGAACCTCCTCCCCTTCCATCTGATACTGGTTTATCAGGTGTCTTCAGGACTGGCTGCAAAGTAAGACTCATAATCAAATCTCCGGCAGAATGCAGGGAACCAAAAAAAAAGGGGGGGGGAGTTAATATGACCTGGAGAGGACAGGAGTTCCACAAGAACCAAATACATCTGAGCACAGGGGTCTTTTATGAGACTGTTTCTCCAAACAAGGACCATATATGAATGCAACCTAGAGCCCCTGCTCAGATGTAGCCCTTGGAAGCTCAGTATCCAAGTGGGTACCCTAATAAGGGGAACAGGGACTTTTCTGACATGAACTTGATGGCGGGCTCTTTGACAACCCCACCACCGCCAGGGAGAAGCAGCCCTGCTAGGCCACAGAGAAGGACTTTTTCTTTTTTTTTTTTCGTGGCATTCTAGAGGAAAATAAGAGAATATGTTAACATGCCAGTGTCAGCTCCTTACAAATGGGCGTACCTATGTTTGAAGATGGATTCTGAGGGATAGGGATAATGAAGTTCCTGAAAGTAAAGTTTCATGGTTGGAAAATTCCAAGGCTTTTCTAAGGACTATCATAATTTTTACTATGCTTCTCCAATGTTTTTATTTGATGGCATATTGTTAAGTATGTTAGTGTTCAATTATAAGCTTCTTGGAAACTTATTCTAAAACAGGTTATTTTAATTTAGCATGACCATTTAAAACACGTGTGAAACGCTTCCTATTGACTAAAGGTGAGGATCCACATGCGTTAGACTAGCTGCCAGGTCTACATGACTGCGGTCTGTTAGGAACACTCTCTTAACTCTAGACTGAGGGAAAAGGAGGCTTTCTTGTTGAAACTTTTTGTGTTTTGTTCTGTTGCGGTTATGATATCTTTGTGTTTTGGCAGTTTTAAAATCCTGAGTCTGATTAATAACACGTCTTTCTGTCATCTAGGAAAAAGAACATGAATTTTTGTTCAAGAAAAAAAAGGTGTAAAATTATAGCTGATACCTGGGAATGTCGATTCATTGCGTATCTCTAGCATAGGTTTATACATGAAGACTCATGAGCCCACGTGACCAATGTGAACTTTGTATATTGTGTGTAGCTAAAAAGTAAAGATTAGGGACCATCTGTGTATGGGTTTTACTGGGCTAGCAAACTTTGTTTCTTCAAAACAGTATGTTCTCAATGAAATATCTAGGCAAGCAGAATAATTGAGGAGTACTTCCAAATATTTTAAATCATACAAAGGAAAATCAATAAACTGCACTTTTCTTTCAAAAAAAATAACAAAAGAAAGAAATGATAGCAGAGGAGTTCTGGATCTTTCGTTCAGAGTGTTTTCTAACTGTGCTACATGTTATTACCAAACCTTTTTGGAATAAATTTCTTCATCTGTAAACTAGAGCTGACACTTGATTTCATTCACTGGTGGATTTATGGATAAGTTCCACCTTACTAAAGATGATTAAATGAATAAAAGTCCATCAGATTGTCATAACCGTTTCAGAAAATGGAAGCATAGTAACTACCAAAGTTAACGTTGTCAATGCCTTATGCCTCAATAGCTCAACCCCTATGTGAGGTACAAGAACTTTCTTATGTTTTATTCATAGTAATTGAACAATGGAGCAATTAAATGCCCACCAAGATATATGAATGAGTAACTAAATTGCTATATAATCACATCAGTAATACTACATAGAAGCAACACAGGATACTACTGCCATGTACAAGTTGGTTGAATTTCATTCACATTAGTTAAAAAAGAAAAAGCTGGGACACAAATGTACATTCTTTTTTTTTTAAATAAAATTTTAATTAAATTTTTATTTTTATGTTAATTACAGTTTATTCATTTTGTAGTCCAGCTGTAGCCACCTCCCTCTTCCCCTCCCAATCCCACCCTCCCTCTCTCATCTTCTCCTATGCCCCTCTTCAAGTCCACTGATAGGGGAGGAGGGGAGGTCCTCCTCTCCTTTCATCTGACCCTAGCCTATCAGGTCTCTTCAGGACTGGCTGCAGTGTCCTCCTCTGTGGCCTAGCAAGGCTGCTCCTCCCTTGGGGGTTAGGGGGGTTGTCAAAGAGCCAGCCACTGAGTTCATGTCACAGACAGTCCCTATTCCCCTTACTAGGGCACCCACTTGGATACTGAGCTGCCATGGGCTACATCCAAGCAGGGGTTCTAGGTTATATCCATGAATGGTCCTTGGTTGGAGAATCAGTCTCAGAAAATACCCCTGTTCCCAGATATATTTGGTCCTTGTTCATCATGTACTCATTATTGTAACAAGGCCATCATAGTAAATAAGGCCAGTGACATATCTCTTCTTACTGGGGACAGGCAACTCCCATTGCCCTGCTCTGGGTTCATTACTAGGGAAATTCGTTGTGGGTGTACAACTTGAACAACTTCTAACACTAGAAGAAAGAGGAAAAGGAAAAGAAGGAGGAGGAGGAGAAGTCAACCATGGCTGAATTCATGATGGAGCCAAGCCATATGGTTCCTTTGATTTGGGGTGTCTCACTAAGTCTCACTAAGAAACAGAATAAACAGAACATCATCTGCTCAGTGAGTCATTCACTAGGAGACATATCATACAAATTTTAAATAGCAAAGTGCATAGGGCAGTCACGGTATACTGTCACTTAACAAATGCTTTCTAGAGCAGCTGCTTCCTGTTGTTTTCTAAGACCAGCCACCATGTATTGCTTACCGTGTGTTGCTTTCTACCCCGAGGACATGCCATAACTGAGAAGGAGGTGCTGTCAGGTGATAGTTCCTACGTGAATACCCGCTCCCAGGAATAGCTATATTTAAAGATAAGGTCATGCCCCTCCTACCCTTTATCTTTCTTGTACTAACAGTTCATAGCAGTAGAAGGGGACAGGAAGAAGAGGAGTATTCATAGGGACTTGTGGTGGTTAATTTTAATTATTATCTTGACACATTTATCTACCAAGAGATCCTCAGTGTGAGATTGTCTGCATTGAGTTGGCCTGTGGGTGCATTTGTGGAAGATCGTTTTGATTGCTTTAACTGTTGTAGAAAGACCCCCAGGCCCCAACGTGCATGACACCTCCTGGTAGCAGCCCAAATAGAAAAGCATGAAAGAAGCAAAGTTCTTTGCTGCTTTGCTCAAATGTCTCCACACCTTCTGATTAGATCATCTACCCTTTTGTTGCTATTGCAGGTTTCTTTATGTTTTTTGAATGTGCTGTTTGGGAGTCTGCCAAGAAATGAACACCACTTGCTCTCCAGGAATTGTGTAAGCCTTCAACACCAGGCTGGGAAGGACAAGGCCCCTTTAAAGAACCTTTAATGAGCACCTTCCATTGATCCTTTGAAGAGGAAAGAGATCCTTTATCCTCTTCCTGGTGCCCAGAGACACAGGAGTTAGGTCTTGTGGAATAAAGACCCAAATCTAGTTCAACAACTCTGGAGACTGAAGAAACTTAGTACTAGAACAGGAGCTACTGAAGCCAGCTTATCTGAGTTCCACCTGACTTCTCCACTGCTGAGCTCCCAGCCTTGGGAACACTCCTTACACCTTCACATTTCAGTGTCTCCATTTTCTCACGAGCAATATGACGATAATAGTTATCCTTGCCTTGGAGGGTTCTGGCAATGGTTGAGTTTATGTATATGTAACACACATTCAACAAACAGACGCTTTTATTTGTCTATCAGCAGCATCCATGAAATCAGGCATCGGGCCACAGTAGGATGCTTAGGAATGCTAATGAGGGAGTCTCACGAAGGCTCACTCATAATTAACTTTAGCTCTTCCTCACAACTCTCTCTAGTTATGCCAGCCCCAGCCTTGTATCCAAACACCATCCTAGAGGAACTCCCCATTCCTCTCTCTCAGTTCATCTTCTACATCCAGTTAAGGACATGAACTCAATACAACATCATATTTTGAGTAAGAGCTCTTTACAGTCTCTGTTTTATTTTATTTTATATAAATGGATGTTTTGCTTATGTGTATGTCTGTATAGCATGTGTACCATGGATACATAAACACAAGAAGATGGTATCAGATTCCCCAAAACTGGCCATATAGACAGTTGTGAGCCACTACATGGGTCCTGGGAATTGAACTCCGAAAGATCATTCAGTGATCTCAACCACTGAGCCATCTCTCTAGCCCTTCTTCTTTATATTCTGGAGGACACATGTAAGTTTCAATCCTGCCTCCTCCCCTTTCCTCATCTGTTCCCCCTGGTTGCTTTGTCATCGTACCCCCCTTTCCATCATCCTCCTACTTAGACCGAGTTCTATTACATTCCTTATTTTCTTCTTGTCTTCTCATTAAAAGGCTTCCTGCTGGTATGTAGTTCCTTCATTAACTCATTCCTCCAGTGACTCATTAAACAAACGTTTATTAAAGCATCCACCATGTGATGGGTGGGTTATACAAGCTCGGGGAGGGAGACAGACGCAATAATCCAAGACCCCTTCAAATTTAGCTGCCACCCTCTCCCAGGTGATGTTTTTCAGCAGGCCCAGTCCTATCTAGGTGCTCTCTGAGCTCAGGGTGCCCTTTCATAACAGCCTGTTTCATCTTGCCTTTGTCTGGTAACCTTTCACTAAATTCTTTAGGGGCAAAGGGATGATAGCATGACAGGGTTCTGACTCCTGCTGCTGTGTTTACTCAGCATTCCTGGGGCTTCTCTTGTCTTATTTATTGCAGTGCCTTGTAATTATTTGTCTGAGAGTTGGGACAACTCGCCACCTAGACAGTGTCATCTTTTGTATTCCCCATCATTCTCGGTTTCATTTCCTGATTAAGATATTTAAAAGGGACATAGTAAGCAGTGCATGCTATGAAAAGAAACGGTAGGGACTGTTCCTCAGGGGTTGTGCCAACAGGAGCTAGGCACAGTCTGGCTATGAGCCCATGTGCCTAGGACTTCCAGCTGCCCAGGAATCCTTAGGCCAAAGAACGTGAGAATGTTGCCTTACTTCCACCTAGCGAAGCCATTCTCTGAGGGCAAAGTGAGACTTTCCAACCTAGAATGGATCCTCTTATACACCTAAGGTCGACAGTATGAAATAAGCTGGTTCAGGGAAGTGATGCCCATGCTCATCAGTAGGCAGCCACAGGGCTCCTGCAGGCTAGGCCAGACAACACCCATAGAAGAACCGGTGCGGGCGGGTGTTCTGAGAAAGAACCGGCTTCGCTCTCATGCTGGGAGAAAACACCATTAAAATTTTAAAAGGAAACCAAAACAAATTGAAAAATAGCCTATGCTAGCTAAAGGCTTCTTTTAAAGCACCAACTGTCATTACAAAAAATAAATCGCATCAGGTATTCTGGTTTGGGGCATTATTCCAGGCCAGGATGACGGATAAGCCTGGGAAGAGAAGGTAAGCTGAGAATGAAAAGGCTGGCTGGCGGGTGAAGGAGGAGGAGGGCGTGGAGAGAGGCATCATTAATTTACCTTCTTTAGGAGCAAGCGTCTCACCCTCCAGTCCCCTGGCCCTATTGGTTGTGAGTGCATTTGGGGATCGTGTGTGTGTGTGTGTGTGTGTGTGTGTGTGTGTGTGTGCGCGCGCGCGTGTTCTAAATAGGAATTCAAGTCAGAAAAGTCCCTTTCCACAAGAATCTGAATCTACCACAGCAGGTACATAGTAAGATGGAATGAATGGCTTCCGGCCAGGAGAAAGTGTGAGGGTAGGGAGAAGGACATGAGAGAAGATGCCGCTTAGCTCCCAGATACCAAGGAAGACAGCAGACACCTCCTCGGGTTCCCGCTTGAGCTTTGTCCAGCTGCCTTGCTGCAAGAAAGATCAGGCAGGCTCTTACCCAGGCTGCCATGCCTTTCTCTTCCACCTATTTACCATTCATCACGTCATGCCCCGGATCACAGGCCCCCTGAACCAAAGCACCACGGCCCCCGACACCGGGATCTATGCAGAAGCTGTCCCCGGAGCGCGCCTGCGAGTGAGCAGGCGACGGTGGGTTTCGGGGCGAGGAAGGGCGCCGGGGTTCAAAAGCAAAGTCATCAAAAGTAATGAGGCAGTTCCGCCCAGCTCTGCCAAGCCAGGGGAGCAGAGCGCCCTTTCAAATTGGCTGTCCCAGCTCGGCAACTCAAATAACTGGTCACAGAGAGCTGCAAGCAAATTGCTCTGACAAGGCTGTAACTGTTGTAAAGGGTTCAAGGGTGCCGGCCACTAGGTCAGCGACTGCCAATCACGCCGCCCGAAAAAGCCGCTCACCGAGCCTGTGATTTCTACCTAGGCCGCAATTATCCCCGACTATTCCGGTACCTCGGCAGCTCTTCTGATTAAACCTGCCTCCCTTTTACATCTCTTTCAGAGTGCGCTTCACACACTAATTAGTTGCCTGCTCTCCGCTGAGATGTCAGACCCTCCGTCAATTTATCTCTATTTCAGCCTGCTCAGAGTGACTTCCCCAGTTATCAAAATTTAATCATGCCTTCAAAAATGTTGAAAAGTGGTCATTAGAGGCAAAAGGCCACAGGATACAATATTCATTTTTCTCTATCTTCCAGCCATCCAGCTGGCATCTATAATGGATATCCTGGGGGCTGTGAGAACGCGCTGATTTATGCAACCTCGGCCCTGCTCTGACTGTGCTCCGCCAGGCTGCCTCAGAGAACAGGCTTTAACAAGGTCTGAGGTGGAGGACATTAATCACGGCAGCATTGTGTGTGGAAAGGGTGCCGTGTAGTCAAAGAACCCCTACAGTAGGGCAGTTAGGGGTTTTTTTTTTTTTTTTTTTCCTCACCACCTTCTCGGTGATAAAAGAGTTTGACAATTGATTAGACCTTTCTGTAACCTTGCAGCACTGTGAAATGATGAAAGAAAAGAGGGAGAGAGTGATTCTCACACTGGCGGTTTTTAAATGCGCAATAACTTTACGAGTCTTGACTGAAACTGGCTATCAAAATCAGCCCCAGACTCAATACCATCTAAAAAAAAAAAAGAAGATCTTTCTTAGAATAAGAGCCCTCTCGGCCACTGTGTCAGAGCCAATCATAGGCACCGGGGTCCCGTGGTGACTGCGGCTGCCTCATGGTGGGGCTCTGATAAAAATCACATCTGATAAGTTCACCTCTGTCTACCTGCTTGGCTGGAGAGACGGTTTTAGCCCCAAATCAACAATGATGAGCTG
Organism: Meriones unguiculatus; assembly: GCF_030254825.1. Lineage (NCBI taxonomy): Eukaryota > Metazoa > Chordata > Mammalia > Rodentia > Muridae > Meriones > Meriones unguiculatus. Next base: position 32,367,350 of record NC_083349.1, read on the forward strand.
AAATCTATCAGCAACTAACGACTGCTTTTAACCCGGTCCGTTTTCTTTAGAAAGCTGTACTTTGAGACCAAGGCTCCTGCTCTCAGACATTATACCCAAGAGGGAGGAAGACAAGGAGACACTGGATGCCCCCTCTGTTGTCATGAGTGGACTAGTCACTTCTGCTCTGACACATCTAAGCTCATTGCTCACAGATCATGTGAGCCCTTTCTTGCCCCAGCTACTCAAAGCAAACTCCCCTAAGATTACAGAACATATATCTTAATAAATGATATATATTTATAAATGCTGATCAGGCAATATAAATGCATTTAGGAACACATATGGGTATGTATGTATATATATATATGTATATATATATGTATATATGTATATATATATATTGTGTGTATGTGTGTGCACAACAGTAATTAAAGAAAAAGAGGCCATGAACTTGAGAAGAAAGCAAGGTAGGTGCTTGGGAGGGCTTGAAGGAAGAAAATGGAAGAGGGAAATGATATAATTTTATTATAGTTTGAAAAATATTATAAAATAATTAAATATTTAAAGTGGAGAAACTCATTTTTGTCCTTTCTTTTTCTTTTCTTTCTTTCCTTTCTTTTCTTTCTTTTCTTTCTTTCCTTTCTTTTCTTTTCTTTCTTTCTTTCTTTCTTTCTTTCTTTCTTTCTTTCTTTCTTCTTGTATTTTTGTCTTTTTAAAATTCATGCGATTGAGGAGAAGCAACCAGAAGACTTTGGACATCCTACAAAGGACTGTGACAGAGAAGAGTCATCATAAAGTACCTGCAGTTCTTACTTTCTTGTGTGGTAATTCAACCTGGCCTGGAACAAGCGGATTGTTCCCTGGAGAATAATATGGCTTGACCATTCATGACTGGGCTTTAGGGTATGGGGGGAGGTGAAGAGTTGAATGACATACCGCTGTGAAGCACACACCCTAGCCAGACTCCTCAGTCTCTGGGTAAACTTCATTTAGGGGCACATCTAGACAGAAGGCAGAGTAGAAAGAGAGAGCAGGAAGGCAGCCAGGTGGTGTTACTGAATTTCTGATTCTCAGCCTGATGTCTGTTGAAGTTTTTTCATTCTGAAAAAAGAAAAGACTACGGACTGGCTCATAATGATCTCGGCTATAGAAAGTGATAAGAAAGGGTTGAATATATTTGCTTTACAATGATGCTTCTACTCACAGTGGATCTGTCTTCAGGAGCCAATCATGATGAACCCTGCAAACCTCTAGCCACACCCACTGATACCAGGTATCTGATTAAGCTCCACTTTTTAACCCATAAATGCATGCCCCCAGATTGCTTGTCTCACTGTCTTAATCCCAAATTTAACATGGAGCATGGCTCTGCTTTTTACTATCATAGATATTCATCCTTGCTAGACTCTGTTCTACTGGACTTCAGAATATTCTCCCAATGCTGAGCAGTATGGCTACTACTCACTCTGGATGTACCACTGACCCCAAGAAAGAGAGAGATGCATATGAAGTTACAAAGAACCAATTGCGAACTGCTGTTCCACTAAATGGACAGGCAAAGCAATAACTCTATTAAAGAGCCATGCCCCCAGCCTGCTGTGGAAATATATTTTTTAGCAAGGATGCTTATATTAATATCTATGCCCCCTTCCCTCACAAGACTGGGCCATTGCACAAGTTTTAAAAGAATTGTGTTGTGTATTTTTGTGTTGTGATTTTTTTTGTTTGTTTTTTAGCTTCTTTAGGTCTGTAGATTTTAGCATATTTATCATATATTATATGGCTAATATCTGCTTATAAATGAGTACTTACCATGTCTGTCTTTCTGCTCCTGGCTTACCTCACTCAGGATGATCTTCTCCAGATCCATCTATTTGTCTTCAAATTTTATGATTTCCTTTTTTTTTTTTTTAATAGCTGAGTAGTATTCCATTGATATACCACAGTTTCTGTATCCATTCTTTGGTAGAGGGACATCTAGGTTGTTTCCAGATTCTGGAGACTTCCAATAAAGCTGTCCTAGGGAAGATGCTTAATTCTCATCCAGAAAGACAAACAGGATAGACACTGGAAAAGGTAGAAGAGAGGGAACAAGATGGGAGCCTAATACAGATGTCCTCTGAAAGACTCCAACCAGCAGGGGATCTATGTAGATGAAAAGAGTCATAGCCAAACTTTTGGGAGTCTTATGGAAAAGGAGCTCCACAAGACCTACAGAGCCCCCTCCCCCCAATAAAATCTGTGCTGTGCGCAAGGGGTCCTCCAAGATTGATGCATCAAAATCAAAGACAATACATAGAGAGGACCTAGACCCCCTGCTCAGATCTAGCTCACTGACAGCTCAGTCTCCATGTGGGTTTCCTAGTAAGAGGAGCAGTGGCAATTCTGACATGAACTCGGTTGCCTGCTGTTTGATCATTTTCTCCTGGCAGGGTGGCCTTACGAGGCCACATAGGCAAAGGATCCAGGTAGTCCTGATGAGACCTGACAGGCTAGGGTCAGATAGTAGGGGAGGAAGAGAGCTGTCCCTATCAACAGGCTAGGGAAAAGGAATAAGAGAGAAAGAGGGAAGAAGGGTGGGACTGACCAGAAGAGATGAGAGAGGGGACTACAACCAGGACACAAAGGAAATAAATTTAAAAATAATAAAAGATTGGTTTTTATGTTTAATTATGTGCACTCACGTGTGTCTGTGTGTAGGTATGTGCACATGAATTCAGGTGTCTGTGAAAATCAGGATAGGGTGTCCTAACCACAGGAGCTGGAGTCACAGGCAGCTGTGAGCGACCTGCTGCAGCTACTGAGAACTGAACTTGGGCCCTCTGTAAGAACAACGCCTGCTCTCACCACTGAGTGAGCCATCTCTCCAGCCCTCATTATGCAATTTTTGGTAAATTTTCAGAGGACCTAAAAACTTGAGTGTAAATGTATTTCCTCCTTGCTTTTGCTACCTTTGAGCTGTAATTCAGCATTTCACTCTAGTGCAAATACAGACTAATAAGCACTCTAGCTTTGGCAGGACTTATGACTTTGTCACCAACAGAAATGGCAAATATTGTCACATCACATTACCTTTGTTCCAGAGAACTGAAAACAGCATTTCACTTTGTCTCTTTGAAAGTACAGCTATTATTAGCCCTGATGCATTTATTACTCAATGCATTTGCGGAGACGGACACATTGCTGTGCTGCGTGTTTTTAACACTGTCTTTCAACGTTACTCGTTTCTTGTGAAATACTGAGTCGTTATTGTGCATATTGACAACCCTGTTCTAAAAAGTGCTTCCTGGTCTCTCTGTACCGCTTAGAGGATCCTTGCCCCTTACATACACAGAGGCAATTAAGAATTCTGTTGCGGGGCTGGGGATACAGCACTGTAGAAGAGTGTTTGCTAGGACATGGAAGGCCCCTGTGTTCAGTCCCTGACACTGCAAAAGAAAGCTATGTTGGTTTCAAAGGAATCCTGATGCTGTCTTACCTTCCATTTATTTGGGTAATATGAGAAACAAATGGGTTCTTGAGAATCTCCCATAGAAATGTGTTTTCACAACACTCTGCTTCCCCATTTCTGCACACCTGTCAAGTGATCATAGTGGATAGCTATGAAGGCATGGCATGGTAAGCTTCATTGCTATAGTGATCCACAGCTCATGATAAGTTTCATTATCCAGATGCCAGCTGCTTTATTATGGGGTTGTGTCAAACCAAACAGCAACGACAATCCACATACACACACACAACCCCTTCACATATACATCCATAAAACACCATACAGACATATCACACATGCATAGTCGTACAGAACCACACCCACACATACAAACACAAATATCACGCATCCCCCATCACTCAAACACACACATACACACAACACACACACATATACTCATATAGAGACATATAAAACAGCCCACAAGGAACCACACACATCCCATGCACACATAATATCATACACACCATACAAATACCTCCTCCCCAGCATACAGCATTCACATGCATCCTACATACCACATACATACACATACCTACACAGCACACACACACACCCATACATATACATCACACACACACACACACACACACACACAGTATAGTGATCAAGTGACAATATATTTTGTTGTCTATACTGAGACTTGTAGAATGAGAGGGGTAGAGTAATAATTATAGCATGGCAATAGTTGCAAACTGGAATTGTCTTCAATAATCTAATGTGCACCTGACCAATGCATGTACTTCCAGTAACATTAAACCTATCTTAATTTTTCATCATTAAGTAGTTTATCATAAAAAATAATAAGAAATGTAGAAAGTCAACATATGAGCCCCACAAAGATTTTATGTGGATAAGCCTTAATTATGGGATTCCATCTCTGATTTATCTGAAATCAGGGATAGAGACAGGGGCTCTATAGCTTGAGATTCAGTAACTTAATCTTTAAGTTGAGCAGATCTAATGTTTACCCTCAGCCCAGAGAAAGGTTCACAGAAAATTTAAATATGTGACATCAAAACTTCTTCAATAGTTCTTTATGTATAATACTTCTGGTCCGCCATTTTGTTTACAGTAAGTCCTACAAGCAAATAAGACTATTGCTATTACATTAAAATCTTCCCGTGTTCTATCAGCTCTGTCAGTAAGAATTAACCCTGAGGAGGAAGTCATGTAATTAACCATATAGCATGCCAACTTTTTGTATGAAATAAATTTGAGGTACCATTTCTATCAAGGATGAGTACTGAAAGATGTGGAGAAAATGAACACCACTGGGGAATAAATACACCACTTGGGGAATCACTTTAAAGCGTATAAATAAAGGAAAGAATGTGTTAGATTCAAATGCCCACCCTCTCTACGTAGATGGTCTACATGTTTAGCCCCGCCCAGTTTGCGTCACTGCCCCCTCGGCTTCTCCAGACTAGCCTTCCTGCATATTCTCGGCTACCGCATTTTGTGGGAGAACTGCTTAAAGCGGCACATGTGCTGTCCTCTGGTTTAGACCTTGAAATGTGTAGGAAAAAACATGGATTGTTGGAGTCCCTTGAACCAGAAGATTCCAACCCAACACACATACAATATACACGCTCTGAATGCATTTCAATATCTAATTCTTGCCTGAAAGCAAAGTCATGATATGTGTTCACCTAGGTTAATGCCTCCAGTTTTCAATGGGGTTATCAAGAGTCATCAAGGACAAGATGAATGTGGTACAAAAGACTACTAACAGCATCTCAAGCGAGCCTCATTCTGTATCTGAAAACACTGAGTTTTAAGATACATGAGCAAGAACTGTTTTAAAACCATTCAAAAATTACTGATGAAAGAGTTGAATTAACTATAGAAAGGATAAAATAAGACTGCAGAGAGAGAGAATTTTATAAATGTCCATGACACTGAGGAACTCAACCCATCAAGCAGCAGTGGTATCTAATGGGTGGTTATAGAACTCTCTACTCTAAAGCAACAAAAGAAGCGTTTCTTTTGAGTGACTATAGAATCTATATCTCCACAGGACACACCATGAACTGAAAAATAAGCAAATATACAAGAACTGAAATCATTCAAAATTGTACTTTGTGTTCATAAAATAAACAAAGCAGAAATAAATAACAAAAATACAGCACAAAAATCTCCAAACACTTAACAAACAAAAAACGTTTTGAAATAACTTTCAAACTAAACATGAAGTCACAAAGGCTGTTTGAAAAATACATTGAACCCATTGAAAATTACAACACATTTCAAAATTAGTAATGCATCATTACAACGCTAAAAAAGAAACATATGTGTATTATGTATTAGCAAACAGGAAAAGTTTCTGATCAAAATCTAATTTCCCTCTCCAATATCTTAAACAGGAAAGAGTAAAACAATCCCAAAGCAAGCTGAGAAAGTAAAATGATAAGATAACATCAGAAACAGTGCAATGAGGTAGACAGACAGTAAGAAAATGCATGAAACAAAGAGCTGGTCCACAAAAATGTCAGTAAGACTGACACTCTAGTCAGGACTGATGAAGAAAAAGGCAGACATAAATTAGGAAGTAGCTGTGACAGAAAAAAAAATATGTCTGAGACCAATAAAGAATAACAGAATACAAATTAACAGTGTTTTAATAAAACAATAAATAAATTTTTAAAAATCCAAAAAATAGTAATATCCATAATAAGAATAAAATGTAAGCAAAATTTGATACCATGACAATACAGGTATCAAAGTCGGGGGCAGGGTGAGGGTGGATTATCCTGGTGTATTGTTTTTAAACATGGTCTCAGATCCTTCAGGCTCCGACACCATTATGTGTAGTTTCCACCCTTTGACCTTAAGTCCCGGAAGCCAGATCATCAAAGCCCATGGAGCTCAGAATTGCTCTCTTGTTCTATGAGTCCCAGGGCACTGCATAAAACAAACAGACTGCTTTCCAGCCATCATTCCTGAGAGGCCACATTAAGATCAAGAGTCCACTCTCCTCAAGCCATCACAGCCCAGATGTTATGCAAGGAAGTGAAGACGCCATCTGTTTGGGTCACCTTCAGCCATTCTTGTCATGACAACCGAAGACCAAAACACCAGGAAGCAAAGAAAGCCACCTGTGTCTTGCCTTTTCAAAACTTCTATCTCACAGAGTTCCTAAATAAAACAAAGCTGGATGTCATCTAATGCCACTAGACTTTAGCACAGTTTATTATAATGCATGGATAATCAGGACATAGCACCAGTGTCATCAAATGCCCTCGGGCTGTTGCGATGTGACAGATCGAGGGCATCTTTTACTCTCTAAGATAATCTCAAAACTACAAGGAATGTACACTCAAATTTCAGATACGAACAGTTCTCATCAAACTTTTTGCAAATTTTATTTTCTACTCAGGTTTCTGTTTTCAGGATAGCCTCTCTAGAATCGCCTCAGGAGAAAACTGTAATCTTTTAAAGAAGTCTCATGAAATTGCCAGTTTCCATTTCTGGCACTACCTCAATACTGGTCATTATCACTAAACCTCCATGCCACAGGAGATGCAAATGAGCACAGGTTCTACAGGTGCCATGGAAATTCCCAGTGGAAGATGCATTTTTTGCTAGTTCTTATGGTGATATAAAGTCCCAAGATAAATACTAGAAGACCTCTTTCCAATTTTCACTTTAGCAAAAGTGAAATCTTAGCTTTTTGAAGCTGAGGTCTATCTCTGCCACTATTTGGGTTTGTGACCTGGAAGAAAATCACTTCAAATGAAGTCAGTGTTATAGACTTGATAATTTTGCAACTAGCAGATATGAACTTGCCCAATCTATCAGTCCATATAAAACACAACTTCTAAAACTGGAGGTCACAACTCCCATATGGGGGTCACATAACCAAATGTTGTATGACTGTAGTAATCTTGGAATTACAGCCGCCATTGTTACTGCCATCTCATTGGCGGCTTTTGGAGCTACCACCGCGGCATTAGCCAGGAGTCATATTGTGCAGACTGCTCAGACCCTGAATAACCTTTTAGCCAATGTAGCTCATTCCTTAGATGTACAAAAAGGAATTAATGCTCAACTAAAAGGAGGCTTGATGGTGTTCAATCAGAGGATTGACCTCGACCTCGTGCAGGAGCAAATTGATACCCTATGCCAAATAGCTCAACTTGGCTGTCAATGAAAGTATGCTGGACTTTGAGTCATACAACATGAAAATTTTCCCTGTGCTGCAAATCTGTCTAAACAATTGTCTAGCTATATTTTAAGTAATTGGACTGGAGAATTCGATACTACGATGGAGCAGCTGAGAGTGGCCATTGTCACAGTAAATTCTACCAGAGTGGACGCAGGACTAGCCACAGGATTATCATCATGGATTGCTGCAGCCATGAATCATCTGAAGGAATGGGCGGGCATGGGAGTGTTAGCAGGCCTTCTGGTGTTGGTCTCCTTGGTTTGCCTGTGGTATATATGCAAGATTAGAGTCTCACAACAGCGTAAGGCAGCCATGACCATTCAGGCCTTTACAGCCATTGAAGCAGGACAGTCTCCCCAAGCATGGTTGGCTACCATAAAAAGCTAAAATGTTATACTCAGGATGCGAGGCTAAGCACTGCACTCAGGGTCAGCTGCTTTGGACCCAGAGAAGAGCATGTCTGATTGCATGTGGGTTGATGCCCCAGGTCCCGCCTCTGAGAAAAAGGTATTGGACGGGTCTGATGCTCTTTGGGTGGATGACACCTAAAGGAACATCAGTACAAAGTCTCAATTTATTTCTAATATCAGAGATCAGACCTCTACTCTTGCCTGATGCGTTTAAAACAAAAAGGGGGAACTGTAGAGAGCTGCGTAATGCCGCGCCTTAAAGATGGAGCTGGTTTCCGCCTTCCACCTTCCCGATGGTGAGTGCTCTCTGTCACAAACAACTCCACATTTGGCTAAGGCTGAGGATCTGGCTTGCTTCCATGTATGTGGACCTATCTGCATTGCCCACGTGGCACGCTGGGGTTGGCTACCCAGAGGCTATTTAAGCTGTGGGCTGGCTTTCCCCAGGGTGAGAAGATTGTTCAAGGTTCCTGAATAAACTGCATTGAAAAAAAAAAAAAAGAATTCTAAACGTGCAACAGCCAAAACTCAATTCACAATTAAACGTGAGATAAATGCAGACCGTTGCTGATATTGCTCAGCCATGGTGATCACAGGAGACACTACAGCCTCGGTGCTGAACATACCAAGGACACTTGTGCTCCACTGATGGCATCACACCATGGAACTTCAGCACACTACCCAAAAGCAGCTTACCTAAGATTTGAAACTGCTGACACAGTAATGTTCAGAGGCTGTATGACACATAAAAAAAGTTTATGCTCTGGAAACACAATAATTTCAGTATGTTCCAATAGAAAATTTCCTTACCATCCGTATATCAAATTAGTATGTCTTTGAATTGTATTGTGCTAGAATGCTTGGTTTCTAAGATTACTTTTGACCTTTTGACTTGAGTTTCATAAAAGTTGTTAACTAAAATGTGCCATGGAGTTACAACAAATTTCTAGTAATTTTTGAAATGACCCTGCACAAAATCTGCTACTTTGTACCATATATTTCTGCAAAGCAGGATTCTCAGCATTAATGGTTATAAACCAGAACATCAATTAACTCTGAAAATATTGAGGATTTCTTTGTGTAAGAACAAATAAGCACGGCATCTCATTAGCCTATAAGTTTCCGTTTTTCTTTAACAAAATTGTAAAATTCTGTGTATAGCAAATATTTAATTAAAAATATTTAATAAAAAATCTTTTTATGATTTATTAGCACGAGATATTTGGTTCATTTATTTATTTTGTATGCTGATACATCTGGGGTCCTGTAAAAATGTTTCAGATGGCAAGGAGTTATAAGTGGGAAAAGTTTAAGAAGCCAGATAGAAACCCAGAAATAAAGCAGTTGTATGAGCCCATCACTAAAGCATTTAGGATTTTAAACTTCAGTAGAAACAAGTTTACCTTTCCAAGGAATGTGCGTTCCAATCCGTACACATGAAACACTGCAGGATGGAGCTTGGTACTTACACCAAAAGGCACTTCTTTTCTTTCCTTCTACCAATCACCCATCTCCTCTACAACCATTTTTTTTATACAGATATGTAAGAAAGCTGTAATTTCATTAAAAGACTCACAGATTCATAGCAAAATCTAATTGATTGCAGAATTGAAGTCCAAACAGACAACCCATGAGGCAGGGCTCATGCCATATTTGTGTCTAGTTTCTAGATCAGTGTCATTAAAGGGAGAATGGATGATGCTGACTAATGTCTGCCCGAGAGAAATGCGGTGCAACCGAGAACAACTTTCATATTCTTAACAGCTAAAATATCCCGGTGTGTAACTGTATCGTATTTTTATTATCCATTCGGCAATTGATGGGCATCTAGGCTGTTTCTATTTCCTGGCTACTGCGAATAATAAAGTGTATGTCACGTATGCCAGAGAGTCCCTCTGGTATATGTCCAAGAATGATGGGGCTTCACCGTACATTTCACCTATTTCTAGCATTTTGAAGAATTTCTACTGTTTCCATAGTGGTTATGGCAGTTTGTGCTCTCAACAGTAAGTGTTCCACATCATCAATTGTTGTCATGTAATTCATTTTGATTTTATCTTAGCCATTCTGACTAGAATGAGATGAAACAGAAAAGTAGTTTTAATTTGCACTTCCCCATAGGCTAAGGATATGGAACAGTTTTTTAAAATATCCTTTAGCCATTTGGCTTTCTTCTTTTGACAACTCTGTTCAGTTCCATGCACAAATTTTCAGTTGGATTGCATCATAGTTAGGGTTACTATTGCTGTGATAAAACATTGTGACCAAAAGCAACTTGGGGAGCAAAGGGTTTACCGCGCTTACATATCCTGAGTCCTAGTCCATTGAGGGAAGCCAAGGCAAGAACTCAAGCTGGGCAGGAGCCTGGAGGCAGGAGCTGATGCAGATTCATGGCAGGGAGCTGTTTATGGGATTGCTCCCCATGGCCTGCTCAGCCTGTTTTAGCATAGAACCGAGCACCATCAGTCCAAGGTGGTACCACCCATCACGGGCTGGGCCTTCTCACATCAATCACTAGTAGAGAAAATGCTTTCCAGACTTGCCTACAACTGATCTTATAGAAGCATTTTTTTCTCAACTGAGGTTTTACTCAGATGACTAGAGCTTATTTCATTGACATACAACTAGCCAGCACCAGCTGTTTGCTATCTTAATGTTTAGGTTTTTGTTCTTTTTATATTCTGCACACTGGCCCTCCGTTAGATGTACTTTTCCCATTTTGTAGGCTGCCCCTTCACCAAAACAACGGTGTACTTTTCTGTATAGAAGCTTTTTCATTTTCATGAAATCTTAATTCATCAATTTTAAGGAGAAAAGATGGGGAGATGTGGGAGCAGGTCTCTAAGACCCCAGGGAAAGACCTGGGGGCTTACATAATACCTGAGGCGGTGTCTGTTTAATGGACTTCTGTTTTTAGACTTTTTTTTATCTAGAGTGTATAAAATTGTTTATTTTCTTTTCCTAACTTCTTGGTCTTCTATCTTTCCAGTCATTCCACTCCTTTTATTTGGGACAAGGAACAAACTCAATAATCTCCTAGACAACTATCAGCAAGCCCATTTCAGATGTTGTGTAAGGTGAGAGATGTAGATCTAGTTTCTTTATTTTACATGCAACTATGCAGTCTAATGAACATCATTTGTTTTTTTCTTCAATGTATTTTGTTGACAACTTGGTCAAAACTCAGATGGCTGTAGATGTATGGATTTATATCTAGGTCCTCTTCTGTCGATCTACATTTTTTTTCAGTACCAGAACCATGCTGTTTTTATTACTATGGGTCTGAAACATAATATGAAATCAGATATAGTGATACCTCCCACGATATTCTTTCTTAAATGATTGTTTTGGCTATACTTTCATGCCCTCATAAAAATTTTAACATTGGTTTTCTATATCTGTGAGGAATGGCTCTTGAAATTTTATCGGTTGCACTGAATTGAATTTATAAATTGATTTTTGTAGGATGACCATTTTTATAATATTGATTGTCCTAGTCAATGAGCATGAGAGGTCTTTATAGCTTCTGGTTTTCCTTTTCAGTATGTTTGTTGCTGGTGTATAGGAAGACTACTGATTTTTGTGTGTCAATTTTGTTAATTGATACTTTGCTGAATATATTTATGAACTGTAGAAGTTTCCTAATGGACTCTCCATTTATATATGAAACCATATCATTTGCAAATAAAGGTAATGTGACTCCTTTCTTTTCTATATGTAGTTCTTTAATTTCTTTCACTGGTCTTATTGCATTATATAAGACTTCAAGCACTATATTGAACAAGAATGAATATATATAGCAAATATCCTTGTCTTTTTTAAATTTTAGTTTTTCACTATTCATCATGCACTTGGCTATGGACTTGCTGTATATTGCGTTCATTGTGTTAAGATATACTCCCTGTATCCATGGAGTCTCCAAGACTTTGATTATAAAAGCATTTTAAATATTTTCACAGTTTTCTTCTACATCTTATCAGATGATTGCTTAGTGGTTTCTGTCTTTGAGTTTATTTATGGAGTGGATTAATTTACAGGTGTTGGATCATCCCTACAGCTCTGGGGTAAAGCTAATTTGATCATGATGGGCAATCTTTTTAATATTATCTTGAATTAGGTTTGCAAATATTTTGTTGAGAACTTTTGCATCTATTTTCTACATAGAGATGAGACTATAGTTTATTGTTATTAATTATTGTTATTATTATTATTATTATTGACTTTGGTTTAGTTATCAGAAAAATACTACATTTGTAAAAAGAATTCAGAATTGTTCCTTCCTTTCCTATTATAAAGAGTAATTTGAGGAGTAATTTTTGAAGGCGTGGTTGAATTCTGTACCCAAACCATCTGGTCCTGAATAGATTTTAGTTGAAAGTTTTTGTTTGTTTGTTTGTTTTTGTTTTTTTGAGAAAGGGTTTATCTGCATACCTTGGCTGTCCTGAACCCACTTTGTAGACCAGTGTAACCTCCAGTTCACAGAGATCCACCTGCCTCTGCCTCCCCAAGTGCTGGGATTACAGGCGTGTGCCATGGCGCCCAGCTTAAGTGAAAGATTTTAATTATTGCTTTTATATAATTAGTTTTCATTGGTCTTTTTTACATTAATTACTTCATCTTTGATTTAATATTGATAGGGAATATATATATATCAAGAAATTCATGTATTTTGTATAGATTTTTCTATTTTAGTGGAATATAGATTTTTAAAGTATGTCCTTAAGATCCTATAAAGTTTCTTAGTGTCTGTCATAATGTCTCACAATGCAAAGCATCAATGAAATGAAGAATTGGTTCTTTGAAAAGACCTTTATCGATATTTAAAATAAGCAATCACCTATGTATGTGGTGAGTATTACAAAAATATTCTGAGGTAAACTTGAATGACATAAAGGCTCTCTGTTGTCCTCACATTACTGCCCTTCTGTTTCTAAAATCATCGTTGAGTAACTTCCTGGTATCATCATATAATTGCAATGGATGGACATGCGTGTCATGGCTCTGGTGGCCATTGTGGCTTGAACTCATACATCCTTCCCAGACGACTGCTCCAAATTATGAATCATGAGGGGACATTGTGAAGAGATTAGTTTAAAGTGGTTAAATATCACAGTCAGAGTTTGGAATAAGAATAATACTGAAAAATCAGGATCCATGCAAGTGTGTTTTGATTTCTGTACTGATTTTGTTTAAATTCTCTTGTTTTCTTAAAGCAATTCTCCCTGAGAATAGCAAGAATTATGTCTGTGGATATATCCTGTGTATAAACAGAATCTGTTTGACTGCATATGTAACATACTGATGGACTAAAGCTAGAATTTTTGCTACAGAAAAATAAGTTAATTGTGGTACTATATAGTTCTTTAGTGATAATATGTAATATTAAAGTTGTGCCTTCATTTTTTTATTGTATCTAAGCGATAGAACTTATTGAAGAAACTTGAATGCCCTGGTCAAATTGGTCAAATGTGATGACTCAAAGATAGGAAGATTGCATCTTAGATCTATACATCGACAAAAGTTCTCACTAGTTTTACATTAGTTCCAGCATTTGGATTCCTAGGATCCAATGGCCTGTCCCCTTTCACCATCAGAGATGCATTCTGATATAGAGCTTTATAAACATTACTCTACTGCGGTATCCATATGTCAGGTATTTGCGACTGTTTGCTGAACTGTGAGTACACTATGCAACTACACAAACTCTATCAACATAGCGAAACTGTGTGTATACTGCACAGTGAGCAAGATAATGTGTACAATTACTGTGTGTTTATATTGCACACGTGATCCTATGTGCACCTTTTATCAAGCTGTTTACTTTCCAGTGCATTTTTTCCTGGCAGTAGTTTGAAGGGACAGCATGGAGAGAGCTAGCCCACAATTTGCTAAGTATGCACTGAAGCTAGAGATGAATGAAAATATGGCCATCTCTATTTAGAAACCCAAAACACACATGCCATGGAGCCACGTGACATATGTTGAAGGTTTGTTTTGCAATGTATCAATTAACCTCCCTAAATGAACTTGGGATCATCATATGTGCAATGAGGTTGCAAAAGAAAGCTTGTTACTTCGGTTGAATTGAATTAAAAACTGGTGTTTGGTTTGTGATGAGACTCGGAGCTGAGCAAAGTGAAATAACAGGAGGATTTAGGTATATCTCATGTCACACTCCCCTGTGCCAGGCCTGCTTCCTTCTGTGCAAACAGAAATAGGAGGCTTCAACTTCAATTCCTTCCCCACACCCAAGCAGAGAAAGGGTAAACTTGAGTCATGACAGAAAGGATAACACCCTCAACTACAACAAAGGGAATTCTCAAGGAAGATAAAATAAGCCATGTGTTCTGAAGTAACCCATATACAGTAAAATTATGACCCTTCTATCTTTATACACATGGGTACAGTTTTCATGCACTATTATAGTCTCGTATTATATATCCTTAAATCATCTGGCAAAAGTTCCTGCCTCTGCCTAATGCTGGCTCTAATTTAGGATGAACAACTACTCTCATAAAGAAAAACTGCTGCTGCTGCTGTTTATTAGGCTGAAGAAAGGTCTCACTGACTAATGTCTCAGGATTAAATGAATGTGGAATAATAAGAGCTGATTTATTTGTGCTCTGCTAGGGTAAAGCTGCCACTGATTTTACAAGAAACTATTCATCTGAGGCCCACTATAGCTAGTAAATTGTGGCTGTTGCTGAAATTAGTCTCCAGGCCTTCGTGTAATCTACAGTGTGAAGGAGCAGAGTGGTAATAAAGCCATTGTGGGCACTTGGTTTATTTAAAAGGTCTCCCCTTATCCCCATCCTCGGGGATTCTAAAAATCCACCTTCTGAGATCTCTTTAAGAAATTTACCATCCCTTGCCCATGAGCTGCATTTCTAGCTCAAGACTTTAAGGTTTGAATTAGAAGTATACGGCCCCCAATAAATAAACATTAAAGAAGCCACATTTGTCATCTATTTTTTGACCCAGCGCACAAGAAAGGCATGTTCCCAGTGAGAATCAGAATGCAGCAATCCCAGGACAAAAAGAATGGTAAGAGAGAAGGAGGCTTCTTCCTCTTAAAGGCGTCTTCGCAAGACCTCCAGGCCTATCACCTCCAAAGTTACTGACTTTTTATAAAGAGCTTTGGTCTAGGAAATTTTTCACTACATACAATTTTGAAACAAGCCAACAGAAAAGCCCACTTCACTGATAATTCGTAAAAGGAAAGACAGTTGCAAAGTACAAGCTTCCCCTCACTATGATGGCCCAGAGAACACTGGAGACATTAGAAATCACCCTAAAGCCTTAGAAAACAGCATTTCAGAAGCTAGAATCCTATTTTAGAAGCCATTTCTTAATTTATTCTGTTTCACTCTAGTTACTCAATTGCTGAACAAAACACACACACACACACACACACACACACACACACACACACAAAACCCTCATATATTACCAAGAACTAATCAGAATTGCAATTTCCTCTCTAGGAAGTGGTTTCTTCAATGTCATGACTAACAGTACCATCAGAAATGATTTGAAGTCGCTCTACATTGCATCTGGCCTAGCTTGCCAGTTTGTTTATGGGGTCATGATAGTGTTCACCGTTTATGAGCAAAGTGATGAAAAGCAACAGCAACAGAGGTTCTGCATGGTGCTTTCTGTGTGCCTGCTGATGTTGAAAGCACCCAACACAACCCCATCTCACTGGGAAGGGACAATTGTCCCCAATTTACAGTGAAGAGATTAGAGGGCAAGAAGGCACTTTGTGCCTAATTCTAAGTAGAGAAAAGATGTGTGTGCCCCTTACTGGGTTTCTGAGTGTTCCTTTATTTTACCAAAGTTCAGAAAAATTGGCCATCTCTATGGAATGTCACCAGAATATGAAAATGAGCTTATATTAGCACTCATCCAATTAATGCAAGTGTGATAATACTTCACTTTGGTTTATATAATTCCACTTTCTCTGATTGCTTAATTTGATACCCAGGTCTCTCTCCATGCTTCTTTTTCACATGCTGTAATTAGAAATAGGTCCCATATTAGACATATATATATAGTCTGAGGTGTAAAGTGTTTCCTGTGCTTCATGACTTCCTCCTCCTCTAACACCAAGGCAGAATTCTACATGAAATACTTCTCCATTATGGAACTTGTTGCTTTACCTTGGCCACTGTGTCAGAGCTAGAAGTGAGTAGGAGTTTGTGTCTATTGTTCTGCTTTTCTATTCATCATAATGAACAGGAAATCTGCCTTTACCAACTCATAATCAAAGGCTGATTTCAAAATCTACTTTCCTACTAATTATTATTTTCGTAGTATGGATATTTTGCTTTTAGGTAAGAGCTATTGGCTTGGTCTTTGGTTCTTAATATGTGGCTCTCATATTAAGCATCCTTGACATCACCAGGAAGTATCTGTAATCTGTAAGCAGTGTTACTCTATGGTACCAGAATATAAAATTTAATAAGAATTCTTGGAAATTCATGTTTACACTGGAATTCTGGGAAAACAATGGAGATAAAGGGAAGCATGAGAACTCTAATAGGAGCAAAGTTAACCTTATGTCATTCCCAGGGGCCATCCACCTTGTTTTCTGACAGAATCTTTCCCTGGCCTGGAGCTCGCCAAGTGCGCTGACTGACTGACCGGCAAATTTCAGGGATCCACCTGTTTCAGCTTTCACTGGATTACAAGTAGGAGACTTTTTTTTTAAATTTGAGCTCTGCAGATCACAGTTGGGACCTCATGCTTGCAGAGCAAGCCTCTCCACAAAGTCAGTGAAGGCCATCAGTTAAAAGACTCCTTTATCTTTCCACCTTACAGCAATGTGTCTAAAGCACTCACCCATCTCCAAATGCCACGAGACTGACACAGAAGGGCCAGGCAGTTGTACACTCAGTCTGCCCTAGAGTCTTTTTGGAGTTTCCAGAATTGCCACTGCACCATTGGAAACCTTCATTGATCGACAAAGCTCTTTCTTTCCAGGACTATGAATGGCTTCTTAGATTTCTGTTGGAAATATTTTAAACTGCTAATGTGTCTTGATTTTCAATTTGATGATTTTTATCTTCATATATATTTTAGAACATACATATAATAATTAGACTACTTACGGTTACACTATGATACTTCAATACATATACGACCTTTTCTTTTTCTAAAGTTATTACAAGTTAAGAAGGCTTTCTAAGGTTTCTTGCTCGGCTTTTCTTTAGCCTCCCTAAAGATATTATGCAGCAAAAACATAATGCTGTTAAAGAAAGTCATAAAATGTCCATATGGTTAAAACTGACAGAGGGGAGAATGTTGGATGCTTTCCCTGAGCCAAACTTTGTAGGGCCTAATCAGTCAGCAACAGATTATTACATCACTGAAGTATCTTAAAGCCACCAAATCTTGACAGACACACTTGTATATCAAGGTTTTCATGACTGCTCATAGAAAACAATCAACAGATGATACAAAGTCCTGGTACAGCCAAACCTCAAGAAGGTTTTCTGAGTCTTGCCAAGTAAGTGAATTCGTATTTATTCCATGGTTAATAAGAAAGCATAATGGTCGGCAGAGCATTCTTTCCTACCCTTCAAGACCAAAGTTACCAGCCCACCGGCTTCTTGACTCTGGGTACCTACATGAAAATCTTGTTCAGTCGATATGCTTGAAATTGGGGGCTCGTCATCCAAATCAAATTTTTAATCAAAGTAGAAAATATATTTAAATTTTATCTTAAATGTTTTCTCCCATTTTATTTTTCAATATTCAAATTCAGTTTCCATTCTGTACTCTACAGCACAGTCTTTTCTTGGAATACAGCATACCAATTAAAGTTCCTCGTTGATTTTCTTGTAGAATCCTTATCCATAATGCATTATCTATGATTTTCAATTTCTGAACTTGATAAAGAACTTAATGTTTAGCAATCAAGCTGAGAGTGAGAAATTTCTATATTTTATCTCTTCCAAAGTTTTAACATAGTTTGCCTACATTTAATATAGCAATGTTATAGCTATTTATATAGAGAGGATCTCTAACATTCCCAATATAATTTTCATAAAATAATGACTGTGCCTTTGCATGCTGATAATATATACTGTTACATAATATCCAACTTAATAGTAATCACTGAAACCTCCACTAGACATAGGAACAGGGATCTCTGTTTAGGACTATGCTTTCATAGCCTAATTTTGGGTACTGGATCTGCCATTCAACATACCCATCTAGAGTCTGCATGCTCTCTTTTACTCCTGCTCCTAATACAAGGAACCTGAAATTCCATGGAAAAAATCCACTAATATAAGGAAGGCTTGGAAACACCAGCTAAAGGTATTAACATGCCACATGAAATCTCTTGCTGTATCTGATATATTAGAGGCTAGAAGACAGAGGGGGAGGTTCAGATCAAGGGCTTCATGTTTGCAAGAATTAAGTCTTTCTCTGCTAAAACAAACTGCCTAGAACACCAATATTCTGAGAAAAAAGAAGTTTGAATATGACCTGCCTAATTAATAGCATGATTTAAGTGTTCAATAAGGAGGCAAGGACACATTTCTCATAAATACCTGTTTAAATTCAAATATTTAGATGCAAAAAAAAATATGGACCTGCATTTGTTTGGGAAATTTGGGAACAGAGTTGAAAATGTCAGAGTCATTTTAAGTTACACATTCGGACTCCAGAGTGCTTTCATGAATCCATCACGATTCATTTTTTTTTTAAAGTATCTATGCAATACCTTCTTTGCATTTTTCTCACTTCTTGAAGTAGTTTATAAGGCAAACATCTTGGCTATGGCAGATGGATTATTTACAAGATACAACCATTCTATAAACTTTCATGCTTTACAGCTTATATGATAAAAAATGTAAATAAAAGATAGTTTCTAAACTCTTCCTATAAACTAATTTCCCCTGGATAACACAGATATAATTGATGACTTTTAACTCCCAAGCTATGATGACGCCAGGAATATTCCTGGCCACTGTTTTTACATACATCAGTTATTTTATGTTTATGCTATAAGTATGCATTTCAGCTTTGATTCCTAAGCAAGCAATTTTACTTCTGTCATTGGAACATTAACTTGTTCACTTAATCTAGCATTTTACATTTATTATGGCAAACCCTAAGTCATTTGCTACTCTCACTTGAGCCAAGGTTGTAGAGGAATTTATAGGGCACTCTGCGATTCCCAAAAAAAGTACCTATGAGACTTAAAAATAAGCATATCAAATTCACTGGTTCTAAGATAGTATTTTGCAAATATTTCCCCAAGATAGACCTGGACTAAGACTGTCTTGAAGAAATATTCATCTCATGTAAAGAGAATTTTTAAAAATAGGTAAATTGTTTATTACAAAAATTCTAGTTCTGGGATTTCAAACATGTGGCCCTAAGTTAAATTCAGCACAGAAAACTTGATGGCCCACAGTGGTTTAAATTCTTGTATGAGCCGTCAACATTTAAAAATCAAATTTGAATAAAACCTCATAACTCCAATTTCCGTTGAAAATTATCAAATGTATTCACCCAACTAATTTTACCCTAACACCCACTGAATTTGGATAGCCTCATTAATTTTCTTAGCCCTGTCAGTTGCTGCCATCCCTATAGTCTTTCGTACCTTCTTATTCAGTTATTTCACTCTCTATCTGGACACACGTGTTTGAGTCTAAAATTTCTAATCCACGTAGCTTAGTGTACAAATAAGTTAAAGCTCAACAATTCAAGCAATTGTTCAAGGCTTGCCAAGACTTACTGATGGTCAAGTTATATGAATTAAAACCAAGAGTTTTACTGATTTTATACTAAATTTTTACCAACCTCATTCCACTTTATCCTTTTTAAGTCATAGGGTTTTCTACTAGATCACTGCAAGAAGCTACAAGAATCTGAGATTTATCCTTTACACTGATCATTGCAACACAACTCATTCTATAGAATTCCCAAGCCCATTACTCTACTTTTCCAATTCAGTAAACAAAGACGGTGTGTGATGACTTTCAGAGTTGCTCAGAGCTGCCACTGTGAACATGAGACCCTAACAATTCAAATGAGTGACTTCCATCATTAATTCAGCATTTGAAATGTATTTTAAACAGGTGAGCAAAACTCAGGTGAATCCGCAGTGAAGGTACCATGTCATTACCACAGTTTATTTGCAGTGTACTTAATTTCAGCAACAATGGCCTCCTAACAAACTGGCTGTGGCTTTCTGATAGTAATAAATAGAAAAAGAGTAAAACTTGGTGTAATATGTTCCTTGGGTCACTTGATTTTAATTCCAACCCCAAAATCATTTTTTCTCTTTTTCAAATTTATTTATTTTTTTATTAATTACAATTTATTCACTTTACCCCAACTGTAGCCCCCTCACTTGTCCCTTGTCAATCTCACCTTCCCCCCTCTTCTCCACTTATGCCCCTCCCCAAGCCCACTGATAGGGGAGGATATCCTCCCCTTCTATCTGATCTTATTCTAGCAGGTTTCATCAAGACTGGCTACATAGTCTTCCTCTATGGGCTGGCAAGGCTGCACCCCCTGACGGGGAGGTGATCAAAGAGCTGGCCACTGAGTACATGTCAGAGACAGCCCCAGTTCCCATTATTAGGGGACCCACTTGGATACTGAGCTGCCACGGGCTACATCTGTGCAGGGATTATAGGTGATCTCCATGAATGGTCCTTTGTTGGAGTATCATTCTCAGAAAAGACCCCTGTGCCCAGATTTTTTTTTCTCTCTTTGTAGGGCTTCAGTCCCCTCCAGGTCTTTCTATCTCCCTCTTCTTTCATAAGATTCCCTGCACTCTGTCCAAAGCTTGACTATGAATCTCAGCCTCTGCTTTGATAACCTGCAGGGCAGTCTTTCAGAGGCCCTCTGTTGTAGGCTCCTGTTCTGTTCACTGTTTTCTCCCTCTTCCGATGTCCATTCCGTTTGCCTTTCTGAAAGAGGATTGAGCATCTTACCCAGCATCCTCCTTTTATTTTAATTTTACTTTTTTATATTAATTGCAGTTTATTCACTTTGTATCCCAGCTGTATCCCCTTCCTCATTCCCTCCCAATCCTACCCTCTCTCCAAATCCGCTGATAGGGTGGTCCTCCTCCCCTTTCATCTGACCCTAGCCTATCAGGTCTCATCAGGACTGGCTGCATTGTCTTCCTCTGTGGCCTGGTAAGGGGCTTCAAGGGGCACCCTCAAGGGGTGGTGATCAAAGAGCCAGCCACTAAGTTCATGTCACAGACAGTCCCTATTCCCTTTACTAGGGAACTCACTTGGATACTGAGCTGCTATGGGCTACATCTGTGCAGGGGTTCGAGTTATCTCCATGAATGGTCCTTGGTTGGAGTATCAGTCTCAGAAAGACCCCTGGGCCCAGATTTCTTGGTTCTGTTGCTCCCCTTGTGGAGCTCCTGTCCCCTTCAGGTCTTTTATCTCACCCTTCTTTTATAAGATTTCCTGCACTCTGCCCAAAGTTTGGCTGTGAGTCTCAGCATCTGCTTTGATTCCCAGTTGAGTAGTGTCTTTCAGAGGCCCTCTGTGGTACACTCCTGTCCTGTTTCCTGTTTTCTCCCTCTTCCAATGTCTATCCTGTTTGTCTTTCTGAGTGAGGATTGATGATCTTAACCGGGGTCCTCCTTCTGGCTTAGCTTCATTAGGTGCAGATTTTAGTATGATTGTCCTATATTATAGGTCTAATATCCACTTATAAGTGAGTATATACCATGTGTGTCTTTCTGCTTCTGGGATAGCTCATTCAGGATGATCTTTTCTAGATCCCACCATTTACCTGCAAATTTCATGATTTCTTTGTTTTTAATTGCTGAGTAGTATTCCATCGTGTAAATGTACTACAATTTCTGTGTCCATTCCTCAACTCAGGGACAGCTGTGTTGTTTCCAGCTTCTGGCTATTACATAAATAAAGCTGCTATGAACACGGTTGAGCAAATGTCTTTGTATACTTAAGCATCTTTTGGATACATGCCTAGGAGTGATACAGCTGGATCTCGAGGTAGCACTATTCTTAGTTGTCTGAGAAAGTGCCAGATTTCCAAAGTAGTTGTACAAGGTTACATTCCCACTGGCAATGGAGGAGGGTTCCCCTTTCTCCACATCCTCTCCAGAATGTATTGTCACTTGAGATTTTGATCTTAGCCATTTTGATGGATGTAAGGTGAACTCTCAGGGTTGTTTTGATTTGTATTTCTCTGATAGCTAAGGAGGTTGAGCAGAATGTTTCTTAGCCATTTGATATTCCTCTATTGAGAATTGTCTGTTTAGCACTGTAACCCATTTTAAAATTGGATTGCTTGATTTGTTGCTGTTTAAATTCTTTATATATTCTGGATATTAGCCTTCTGTCAGATATAGGATTGGTGAAGATCCCTTCTCAATCTGTAGGACATTTTGTTCTGACAACATTGTCCTTTGCTTTACACAAGCTTTTCTGTTTCATGACATCCCATTTATTGATTGTTGCTCTTAGAGCCTGTGCTATTGGTGTTCTGTTCAGGAAGTTGTCTCCTGTGCCAATGAGTTCAAAGCTCTTCCCCACTTTTTCTTCAAATAGGTTTAATGTGTGTGGTTTTATATTGAGGTCTTTGATCCATTTGGACTTTAGTTTTGTATAGGGTGATAAATACTAAACTAAAAGCAGCTAAGCACACAAACACACAACCACAACCATAAAAAAAAAAATCAAAGGATCTAACAGCCACTGGTCTTTAATCTTTCTCAACATCAGTGGACTCAACTCTCCAATAAAAAAAAATACAGACTAACAGAATGGGTGCATAAGCAAGACTCAACAATCTGTTGCATACAAGAAACATATCTAGGTCACAAAGATAGACATTACCTGAGGGTAAAGGGTTGGAAGACGACTTTCCAAGCAAACGGACCCAAGAAGCAAGCAGGAGTAGCCATTCTAATATCTAATAAAATAGACTTTCAACCAAAATTAATCAAAAAAGGTGGAGAAGGACACTTCATACTCATCAAAGAAAAATTCCACCAAGAAGACATCACAATCCTGAACTTCTATGCCCCAAATACAAGGGCACCCTCATTTGTAAAAGAACATTAATAAAACTTAAGCCACACATAGATCCCCACACATTAATAGTGGGAGACTTCAACACCCCATTCTCAATAAAGGACAGGTCAACAGAACAGAAACTAAACAAAGAAACATGACTCTTACAGAGGTCATGAATCAAATGAAGCTAACAGACATCTACAGAACCTTTCACTCAAACACAAAAGAATTTATCTTCTTCTCAGCTCCTCATGGAACCGTCTCCAAAATGGACCATATAGTTGGTCACAAAGCAAGCCCTAACAGATATAAAAAGATTGAAATAATCTCTTGTATCTTATCTGACCAAAATCATTTTTAAATCATATAACAAAATATTGTGATGGGAATATTTTGAAAAGAATTCTTGCCTGTGTAATACTGTGCTTCTAAAATATAAGCTGAAATGTGATATAAGAGCTTGTTTGGGTCAAAAAGTTAAACTATTTTAACAAAATGAGACAAAATTCTTTAAGAAAGCATTTAAAAATTTTAATGCCCTCACCAGCCTTCTTAGATAAGAGACATTTGTAAACCCAGTATTATAGATTTCACTAAATCATTTAGATGGACCACGTGTCACTAATTCTTCTTGCAGCTTGCCAAAATGCAGAGCAATACATGCTCCAATAATATGCTTTTAGTTTGCAAGATGCCAAAACAACCATGCGTTCAGTTTTCCCTGTCAGTTGGCTTCATCCAAGCAGCTGTCAACAGAATCCAGCTTGACCTTCTGGGGCAAGAGCAAGGAAAGAGATATGCTGAATTTTATATCATTTTACCAAAAAAAAAAAAAAAGATTCTGGGGATGGTGGGATGGAGGGACAGGGAAGCCATGCCTAGAATCTCTCTTTTTTTTTTTTGACTCATTAAGAAGTGGGAGTGACAGAGGAAAGTTAGAACAAAACAAAACCAAAAACCAAAAAAGCCCACTGATTTCTACTTAATTTCAAGATTCTAAACGGAATGACGATGGGGAGATAAAAAAAAAATCCCAGCCTCTCCTCAATGAACATCAGCTGTCACCACTTGCTTGTATCTACAGCTTGCTTTAGCTCTCTGTTGTGCAAAATTCACCAACCCTATAGCGTACAAGCTCCTTCAAATATGTTCATCTGTCTTGCAAATGTGCCAGAAGCACATTTTTGAAAAGTGCAAACCTTTACGCTGGGCTTATATTCAACTATGAAGTGGAACCAAATGAAGAAAATAGGGCTTTAAAAAGACCAGTTGCACTTATTTTCATACCTAAATATATCTCTAGAGTTCTTATAACACACAAGGCTATTAAGCTCTTGGAGTCTTTTCATTGCACTATAGAATGTTTGTCATACAAAATTCCTTTAAAAGAAAGAAAGAAAGAAAGAAAGAAAGAAAGAAAGAAAGAAAAGAAAAGAAAAGAAAAGAAAAGAAAAGAAAAGAAAAGAAAAGAAAAGAAAAGAAAAGAAAAGAAAAGAAAAGAAAAGAAAAACAACTTTCCAGGTGGACAAAATAGGCTCATGGCTCAAAGTTAGCTGTTGGTTCAGAGGAACAAGTCTGAAATCCAAAGACTACCATGTTCAGTGTTGCATGATGACTGTAGGAGGAGAAACGCACAAATCTGAGCATCATCAAAGGAGTGCCCGTATTCTTCAGTGTAGGAGAGGATAAAATCCATTGATACATGTGGCTGACAGCGAAGCTACACCTGAAGTCATGGCTGTTCTTAGTTGTCAACTTGACCACACCTGGAATGAGCTACAATTCAAAAACTGAGGGCACACCTGTGAGGGGCTTTTGCTTAACTTGAAGTGAGAAAGGACCTTTAATTCGGATCTTGAGGCACAAAGATACAACTTTAATGCAGATCATTTTAGTTCAGGAAAGCCACCTCTAATCTGGGCCAAACCTTCTGCTGGAAGCCTATATATAAGGACATGAAAGAAAAAATTTTGCTCTTCGCCTGCTTTGATTCTTTCACTGGCATTACAGCCTACTTCTTGTGGATTCTAGTATATATTGAGGACTAGCAAAGACATCCAGCCTTGTGAATTGAGCAACTGCTGGATTCTTGAATTTTCCATTCGTAGCCAGCAATTGTTGGATTAGCTGGACTGGGCCTTTAAGTCATTCTAATAAAATCCCCTTTAGATAGATGAGAGATAGATAGGTAGGTAGATAGATAGATAGATAGATAGATAGATAGATAGATTCATTCTATAAGTCCTGTTACTCTATAGAACCCTGTGTAATACACCATGAAATAGAGTATAGGGTAAAAAGTCACCAGGCACATGTTGTGATTCGGTTTCAGCTTAAATGTTCCTCTCAAAGCGTCATGTGCTAGTGCTGGGAAGTAGTAGAACCCATTATACTTGGGACCCTGAAGGAGCTCATGGAATTATAACACTCAGGAATGGATGTGCTACCTTACAGGAATTGTTCTCACAAGATACACTGAAGCTTTCACTGGTTGGAAATAGGTCCTGCTATCTCAGTTCACTCTCTCTGGCTTCATGACTTAGCCTGTGTGTTCTCCCTTTCACACGCTCAGACTGATGCCAGTTGCCGTGTTCTGGGGCAATCATAGACTCTCAACAGAGCCATGAAGATGCGGGGATATATCATCATATCTCAAGAACTGTGATCTAAATAAACTTCTTTTCTTTATTATTTACACACCCTCTCACAGTTTCTAATAAAAACAGACAGCAGACTAAAACAGTATGAAAACAAAAGGTCTTCTTTCTTTCTTGTACACAGAGATAGGCAGGCAATGAAGGTCAGTGAATCATCCTCAATAAGTGGCTTCTTTGTACTCATGGGCACAAAGTTACTTTACCCCAATAAGCCAGAAAGGTAGAAAGTAACGCAAATAAAAGTCATTTTCTCACTAACAGCATGGCCTAGAAGTCACACACAGAGACACAGTACACATTTTGAACTAAAGGAGTCAGCCAAAGATGAGGAGCAGTTAGAATTCCAATCAGCTTTCAAAATAACGTAGTCAGCAAGCCCTTTAGGAAGTAGAAAGTAAAGAAAAATGAGAAAGACAAGTTAAGCAAATTATTACTCTCACAAAGGCTTCAGAAGAAACTCAACAAGCCCAGAACACAGCAGAGTTAGCTGTGAGAAAATACACTAAGACATGAAGTCAGCATAGTTGGCTCTAAGAACAATACTGTGGGCATTGCCCTGATGAAAAGGAAGCACACACATGCATCAAATGCATCAGATTACCATCAGTGTGCATGGTAATAACCTCTACCCCACATACTAGCACAAGTCACATTCAACACAGATATCCGACAGTCTGAACTGTGCAACATAAGGAAAACCATGCTGGAAATGGAGCTGGTATGCCTGCAACTCCACTAAAGTGAACAATAATGAGAAGAGAGCATGCTCTGCCCACCCAAGGGTCATGTGTGGCTTTTGTTTCCCAGTCTTCCATCTGATGGAGCATGGCGGTTTTCCCTTCTCCTCGTCTGCCTCACTATGTTCTAGCATAAGAACAAAGCATCTGAGGACTGAGCCTCCTAATAGAGAGCAGATGAACACATGGGTTTAGGAATGCCATGCCTTCTGGTTACAGTCCATAATTCCAGACACACATCACATAGACTTGCAGAAGAGAATTATAATCACTCTCCATAAAACATCTATATCCAGAAAGTGTTTCCTAAGGAAGGACTTGGAGCAGCCAGGGTTGG
Organism: Meriones unguiculatus; assembly: GCF_030254825.1. NCBI lineage: Eukaryota > Metazoa > Chordata > Mammalia > Rodentia > Muridae > Meriones > Meriones unguiculatus. Next base: position 32,394,166 of record NC_083349.1, read on the forward strand.
GAAGCTTTAGTTTCTAGACAGGTCAGGGTAAGAGGAGGAGAATGCTAACGTTAAAGTTTGGAAGTAAAGCAGATACTAAAGAATAATTAATGTTCTTACTATACCAATCTAGACTCAAATAATTCAGTCTAGACTCAGATAACTCAGTACCTTCTGCAAATGTCTAAAGCCAATCACATTGTGAGCATGTGTCAGATAGTTTCCAAAGAAGGAAAAGAGAACTGAGCACACAATCAATTCACCTTCTGGTTTTTCCTGAGTAGATTTTCTTTACTAAGCAATAGATATGTTAAACCTGCTAACCCCTGTTCGAACACAGGTTTATAATTAGTCATGTGACAGTTTTTCCAGAATGGTTAGCTCCAGTTGAATCTTACCCTGGAGAGGGAGATTTCAGATAGCTTTTCCTCCATTATATATTTGCATGTTTTGTCCTCCACTACATCTTCCCAGAAGGAAAAAGTGAATACAGGCATCATGGTCTCCCTTAACACGCAAACTAAGCTAAAATGAAGCCATTTGATCCATCTTAAAACAAAGCTCACTTCTTCGTGCCATTTTAAAGGAAAACTAAAATATTTTCTCCAGAAATAGTAAAAATAAATAAATAAATAAAATGATTATACTTCAGAATTGCAAACCAAGGACTGAAGAGCAGAACAGACATGTGTCATCAGCAGAGCCCATTCGATAGATGTAGGTACCATCAGTGCTATTTGCCGAATGTTCTGTGTTCTTATGTAAAGAAGTAGATATAGCAACAAGCTCATTTATTGACCAAGAAAAACCACACAACTGGTTTTGGCCAGTCAATTCCAAGGAGAAAGAACAGGAATCATTTCTGGACACACTGAATTGCAATGATGAAGACTTCCAGGATATTCCTTTCTGCCACCATAATTTCCAGTTGATGACCAGCTAATGAACCTGGACCACAGACTGGAGACAACACTGACTTGACAGTTGGCCTGCTTGAGTATGAAGCACAGCAGAAAGACCGACCTTTGATTTTTAATCCACTGTTATTTCCTATGCTGACTGAGAGAAACCTTCCGTCACCAAATCTCTTCCTGGACTTAATGAACAATTAGTGACTATCTCTTGTATGCCAGGTACCCTGATATTTTCATGTTTCACACTGACTTACTATTTTACAGAAGTGGAAAGGGAGGCAAAGTTTCAGTTCATGTCAGTGGTACATGCAAGGTCTGAATGCTGAGCCCATGCTCACGGTACAATCTCAGCACTCAGTAGTAAGAGAGATTAGGACCAGAAAGTAAGGCCATTCTAGGATGCATGGAAAAGGTGGGACTAATCTACATTGTATCTGACTCTGTCTCAAAAGAAAGAGGAAAGGAGGAAGAATGGAAGGGGGGAAAAAGGAAGGGAGATTGGGAAGGATGAAGGGAGGAAGAGATGCAGGGAGGGAGGCAGAAAAAGAGAGAGAGGAGAGAGACCTGAATTCTGACTTCACCTCTATAGCTCATTCAATTGCACCCAGGATTCCATTTATTCATCAAATCTTTTCTAATCCATTTTAGACTACTACTTTTAGCCTCCCCAAAAGTTTATAGTTCCCAGTATTCCTGTGCATTAGAGATATTTTCTTCTTGAAATTGGCACATACTGGTAAAATCTAACCTTTAAAAATCACTGTCTTCAGAGAGCACCGGAAGAGCTCAGAAGTGAGAGTTAAAAGAACAATTTTCCCTTTAGTAATGTCTTCCCTCCAGACAAGGGGGACAAAGGCAGCAATCTGAATGATCGGCTCTCCTGGACTCCTTATTAGCTGTCCCCAGTGAAGGCAGGGCACGGGCTTTGCACCACACTGCCATCGTCGCTACAGAGGCCCTCATTTCCCCGTTCTGTGGCTGAGCAGGTGCTGGATGCAAAACTGGACGGTGACCCAGTTTAGTGCACTGCAGAAACAGAACAACGCCCCAGCTGGGGAGAAGACATTCTCGCCTCACTCTTTTCAGAGATATTTGTATGGATAAATGGAAGTTTATGTGAGCACAGAGAATATATTGTCCTCTGGATGTGCATGTGTAACTTCGATTCACCCAGCAGTCATCATTATAATAACTGAGGTTTATAGAAGGTTCTTTTTCTAGAAGGATCCCAAAGAGCTTCACAAAACCCTCACAAATTACTGGCAAAAGCCTTCTTTTCAGATCCACGCAGAGAATCTCTGTGCTAATATTCCGCTTTCCCAGAACAACACGTCCAGATGTCAATGAGAGATTATCCACGCGTCGGGAGAATAGAATATTGGAGTCAAAACTGACCATGGGGCCAGGACAAGTAGAATTTTGCCCCAAATACATATAATAGCTATGTCTCTGCTCACCTATGGCATTGTGAACAACAGCTGCTTACAGCTACCCACTAGCATGCACACTGGCTCAATATTGACAGTAAAAGAAAGAATGGCATTATTGCACCCTCCTGCCAACTTCATGGGGGTTAGACTCAGAGAAGTGGCCTCTGCTTTTTCCTTCTTGCCATACTGACACAGGTTCACTTGTTCCAAGTTTAATAATATGGATAAAAAAACCAGCGACTCAGCTGCAAACTATTCCTATAACTAAACAGCTGCAGTATAACCGGAGTGTGGTTTCTACTCAGTAAATTAAGGTTTAGCTTGGGGTCCCTCCCACCCTTATAATCAGGACGAGAGTTAGAGGGGGATTTAAATTTAAATCTTGCAGCTCTTTCTAGGGAATTGAATTGGTTTTCTTTGATGTACCTTACCTGCATTCAGACTGACCCACTCATAACATAAGTAAAAGGCTGAGTTGAGATTCACATATAGTTCTTTAACTCAAGGCCCCAATCAAATTTAAGTATTCTAACAAGAATAGTTATTATATATACTATGTGTCTTTCATTCAAAATTATACATTTAAAATATTTTGTGTCTTTTAAGCCAAACAGACCTTTGATGCCAAACTATACTTTATTTAGGCACGTATTAGAAATCATCACACATTTTCACAGATTAGTGAGTCTCCTTGTTCAACTAAAATGGCATGTTCTGAGTTGTGACTACACTGTAATGGGAGTCTTAAAATCATATAACATGGCCTGGACACATGGCTTGATGGTTAAGAACACTTACTGCTGGAAGTTTGGTTTCCAGCATCCATCAGGGGGGTTATATCTGCCTGAAACTTCAAGATATCTAATGCTCTCCTCTGGCTTCAATGGTACCCGCACTCTCCTGGCATTCTCTCTCTCTCTCTCTCTCTCTCTCTCTCTCTCTCTCTCTCTCTCTCTCTGTGTGTGTGTGTCTCTGTCTCTCTCTCTCTGTGTCTCTCTCTCTGTGTATCACACACACATACATAAATAAAATATTGAAAATAAATCTTAAAACAATATAAGGAAAGTTAAAAAAAAAAAACTTGTTAGCTCTACATTCACTAGTATAAAAACCAGAGTGCTTTAAATTATATCTTAATGTCCATCTGAAAAATCAGGTTAGGGAGATGACAAGGAAAATACTCACACATTTGGGTATCTGGAGGATTTAGTAACCCACATAGATAGAACATTCAGGAGGTGAAACTTGGTTTGAGACCTGAAAAGAGCCGGAGCTGAGTGTGGACCGGCAGGCAGTTGTGGACCATCTGATGGAGGCTGGAGAAGAAACTTGAGTCCGCTGGAAGAGCAGTGATGGCGCTTAACCACGGAGCAGTCTCCCCAGCCTCCTCACAGGATTTTTAGACTCCTGTTACAGTGTGGTCGTATCTCACCAAGGACGCGGACATCTATGTGGCTGCCTCCCTCTTATTCCCTCTCACCTAGTCCGCTTCACTCCTGCGTCAAAGGCCAACAAACATGGGGGTCAGCGGGAACCATTTCTAAGTAGCACAAGGGGTGTAACTTACTAGCTCACTTAAAAGCGAATGTTCCAAACACGTAAGATACCCTGTTCAGATCTGGAAGGGCTTGACACCTGAGCACCTGTGCTGAGGTACTTACCTACCCTTCATGAGCAGTCACTGAAAAGACCAGAGACAAAAGGAACGCATTGTCATCTGCTTCCGCTTGAAGCCACATGTTAGAAACATTTACTGGAGTAAGGCTCCGCAAGCACAGCACAGGGGGACATACGTGCAAAGCACCAACAGACTGCGCATGGAAGACAGACCTTGCACACTCAGAACAAACAATGAAAGTTAATCAAATCATAAATAACACACACACAAAAACAAGTAATTGTTACATCACAGGTGATAGAACAAGGGAAATATATGAAGCTTTTATAAACCCACAAGGAAAGATGACTGTCCCATTATAACAAGAAAACAAAGTACTGAAAGCATTGGTTTTTAGGCTGGAGATGGAGACCAACACTAGATCAGCTGCCTAGTTCACATGAAGATGTTGGTTCCACCAGAGCATTGGGATAAAAAGAGTTATATTTGATTAACAATCAAAATGATTATTAAGATATACTGTGATGTGGTTTTTAAACTAACACTGTGGAACACCTGTAATCCCAGCACTCGAGGAGACAGAGGCTGATGGATCTCTGTGAGTTCGAGGCCAGCCTGATCTACAAAGTGAGTCCAGGACAGCCAGGGCTACACAGAAAAACCCTGTCTCAAAAAAACAACAAAGCAAACAAAAAAATAAAATAAAAACTAATGTTGTGAAAGCCACACTGCTGTAGGGAGCATAAATTATTATAATTTAATAATTTTTGCATTGGTGTTTGGAAATTAAAAATTCATGACATTTAATCTAGAAATTTTATTTTTATGAGCTTATCATAAAGAAATAACTAAGAACACCGCATAAACTATTCAAGCTGCATTCACTAAAACATTTTTTATAAAGATTCACACTTAGAAGCAACTCTAACATCCCAGTTCAGGAAACTGATTAAGTCCTGGAGAGTTGAGAAAACAATACTGTGTCATCTTTTAACAGGATGTTGCTGTATTCTCCCTTTGTTTGTTTGTGCTTGATTGGCTTTAATATAGGGCCATATGTAGCCCAGGCTAGCCCCAAACTCACTGTGTAACCAGGGCCAGCCTTGAACTGATGCTCCCTCGTTTTCTGAGTTATACATTGGTAAGTACGGCTTTGTAGTATTCCATCTTCAATACATAAAAATACGATTTTCAGTTCATACATATAGCATCATTCCACCTAGTTTTCTAAAAGTTATGCACACTGAAGTCGAACAAGAAAAATGTTATAGATAAATTTCTGTAATTAGCATGTGTTACTTTTGTTATAAGAGGAAAACATATGATTTAGGCTTTAAAAGCAGGCACTGGCTTGCACAACTCTCTTAGAAGCAAGTGAACCTCTAGCTATAATTTTATTCTGCTCAGAAACCCAGAAATGTTTGAATCTTATTTTTCCAAATCTCTTGCCCCGGGGTGGCACTGCCCACAACGAGCTGGGCTTTCCCACATAAAATCCCCCATTAAGAAAATACCCAGCTGGGTGTGGGGTTGCAGGCCTTCGATCACAGCACCTGAGAGGCAGAGGCAGGCCGATCCCAGCTCCGTCTATGAAGTGAGTTCCAGGATTGCCAGGGCTACACAGAGAAACCCCCGTCTCGAAAAACAAAAACACAAAACAAAACAAAAAATCCAACAGGCTTGCCCACAGGACAATTTTGTAGCGGCATTTTCTCAGTCGTGTTTCCTCTTCTCAGATATGTCTAGGTTTGTGTCAAGCTGACAACAACCAACCGGCACACATGTCTATTCTTCAGATGTGTTCCTGTCCCCCTTTTAAAGGTACAATAAAAATCTGTTATGAAAACTGAGCAGGAGGGCCTGAGAACTTGGCTCAGTTGCCAGAGTGCTTGCCCAGCATGAGGGATGCCCTGGGTTTAATCCATAGTACCTCATAAGCACTATGCATAAGGCTGAGTCTGTGAAGAAAATTCTTAGAGAAAACTATTCAAATAGTGACAGGAAATCAGGCCAAAGGGCAGCACTGCTTCTCCATGCAAGCCTGAGGTGGAAGCCAGTGACCTGTCACTCACTGGCCATCATCAAGGAGTGGAAATTCTTCAGGCCTCAACATCTCAGGCTATGAGGAAACTTGAATACACAGCTATTAAACTCTGGAACAAAACTTGCTACTGTGATGAGTAACTGATATCTTCTTGGGTGGGAGCCAGGCATCCCGACAAAAATGCAGAGCTTGTTCCTAGTACCTCAAGACTCCTTCACTGCTGCAGAGGCCCAGTTCTTTTGCTAGTGTCTGCTCACTTTTTCTATCACAGGAACTGTTGCACTGTGGTGGTGTCTGTACAACATGGCAGGAGTACTTCTTCCCTTGTTTATGGACTGAATGTTTGTGTTGCTCCCTAAATCCATCCACTAAAGCCCTAGCTCCCGCTGTGAATGTATTTGAAAATGAGGCTTTCGTTGACACAAACTTTAGTCACCTAGGATCAGGGACCACAGTTGAGAAATTGTACCCATCAGATTGGTTCATAGACATTTATGTTGGACATTTTCTTGAGTAATGATTGCTGCAGGATACAGCCAACTGCGGGCAGTGTCATTTCTAGGCAAGGGAATCAGAGTCATGTAAAAAAAAGTAGCTTAGTGAGCCAGAGAGAGCAAGCCGGTAAGCAGCATTCTTCTGTGGTCTCTGTTTCAGTTCCTGCCCTGAGTTCCACCCTTGCTTTCAGTGATTGACTGTTACCCTTGAAGTGTAGAATCAAACAAACCTCTTCCTCCCCATGTTGCTTTTGGCCAGTGTTTTACCATTGTCACAGACAAGAAAACTGAAGCAAGACTGACGCTATAGTTATCTTTGGTGGGAGAGAACAGAGTAGGCTGCGTGGTGGCTATTCTGGCATGTTTCTCAGTCTATAATAAGCACTGCTCTATGAGCTCTCAGGAGTGCTGGGTTCTGAGTAGCTTACAACTAACTCCTTTGATACATGAGCCATTCCCCACATTCCACACTACTTCTCCACCTGTAGCAGCCCACACTCAGTTACATGTAGATGTGAGAGCACCGAGGCCAGCCGCCTTGCTGCCAAGCGGCATAAATCTATACAGTAATCCCAGGTTCAGACTTTTATGCATGATTGGCTGAGGCTTTGGTGGGTAAAGCAACTCATTTCAATTTTTCCCACCCCAATTCTACTTCCTTTTTCACTAAGTTACAAGTGCTGCTCCCAAAAGTATGTTCCCTAAGCCTTGTAAACACATATCCATCTTAGACTTTATTTCTCATGAAAACTAAACTAAGACAGTGCAGGTGAATTATCAGCTCATTGCTGGTGGTATAAACTGGAATGCATGATGCTCTAAAACAGAGCTACCAATTTTTTTTCTCCCTTTGCTCTGAGCAAGAACTCTATTCGGTGTTCATTTGCACAGCTCCTGGACAATATTAGACCAGTGTAATTCAGAGTTCAACCTCAGTTCCTCGTGGATGGCTATGGCCAGCTAAATTTGTAGAGATTCATAAGTAACTTCTGTGGACTGCGGTGAATTGGGTGGATTCTTGCCAACACACATCCCTTTAAAACACACCACCAGTCCATCTGGATCTGCATTTCTTTTCAACATCTGCTTGCACAAAAACACCACAATTATCATGTTATGAAAGTATCAAAAATTGTAAGATTCATAACTTAGACTATTTTTTCTTAAAAAAATAACTTTTTGTTCTGTTGCTCTCCTTGTGGAGACCCTGTCCACTCATACTCCAACCAAGGACTATTCATGGAGATAACCCAGAACCCCTGTACAGATGTAGCCCAGGGCAGTTCAGAGTCCAATTGGGTTACATAGTAATGTGAAGAGGGACTGCCTCTGACATAATCTGATTGGCCTGCTCTTTGATCACCTCCCTCTGGGGGGAGGGGAGCAGCCTTACCAGGCCATAGTAGAGGACAATGCAGCCACTTTTGATGTGAACTGACAGACTAAGATCAGAAAGGAGAGGAGAACCTCCCCTATTAGTGGACTTGGGGAGTGGCATGCAAGCAGAGGGAGGAGGGAGGGTGGGATTGGGAGGGGAGGAGGGAGGGGCTTATGGGGGGATGCAGAATGAATAAAGTGTAATTGATGAAAAATTTAAAAAAAAACTTTTTTAAAAATAGGAAACATTGAATAATGCTGAACTAGATGAGGATCCGGGTTAGATGCTCTGTGAGAGACCACAGAGTATAAGACAAAGTATAGTTTCAGAGCTCGGTCTGGGAAAGAGAGTTCTGCAGAAGATGGTTACGCCCAGGTGCTTAAGTGCAGTCTCTGTGTAGAACAGCCTGAAAGAGGTGGTCAGAGTAGCTAACCTGGGAAAGCCTGCAGTGGTAGGATATCAGCCCTGTGAGTGGCCAGCGCTAAACATTTGCAGGATAATTTTCTACCCATATTCTCCTATCACAGGAAATCCTTTATTTTAGTTCCACATGGAAGTAGTATGTTCTTCAGACACTGAATGTAAACTGTGTATGTAAGCCCTGGGTCCAGGGCACTTCTCATATATGACAGTCCTGTGAAGTAAATGTTTTTCTGTGCAGCTGATGTATCAACTTCTTTGGCTTAAATACATATTTTTAATAATAATTTTGGTAAGCCTTGAAGTAAATCATCTCCATAGTTGTACTTAACATTTGACAATTTCAATATATATGCATATACAGCTAACAGTTTGAAAACCTTTATCTAAAAATCTGAGGTGTGAAGCAAGCTCAGATTGCTTTTTATCAATATATCAAATAAGCTGCAGATGTTTGCACCACACAGTAGGCAAATTTCTCATGATGCCTATTACTAAGAAAAATAAACACTACGGGCATCCATTCCATTAAATTTCTGGTAAGAGATACCCGCTGGTTCTTCCTAGGAATTTAGGAATTACTGATGCCTTGTTTGCAAGGAATCTGTGTCAACCAAGGAAAGCTTTGCCTCAGGCCAAAAGCATACCAGGCAATGGTGAATTTTTTATGAGTCAGAGTTTGGATTGATTCCTAATTTAAATAATCTTGTACATTTCTACAAAAGTGGAAAGGAGATGTGACAATTTAATTTTCTCTATCATTTGAATAAAAGAAAGATGTTTTAAACTATATTCCATCACTTGAGACTAGCCTAAAATTACTCAGGAATGATGTCATCCTCTCTGAAGATCAGCATTTGGGTTAGAATCACTGTAAGAATGTGAATTCAACTTTTGAGCTACCCTGGGAGCATGCTCACTGGTTTTCCTACAACTGTTTCTTTCCACCTATGATTCATGAGCGTCTGTGGCCCCAGTGGTCAGTTTAGGCTGCTCTGCCACAACTGTCATATCACTGTTGACTGTTCACAATCATCACATCTCCTGTATTAGTCACTTTGCAGTTGCTTCTCTAAGCCTAGGTGACTTAGAGAAGAAATAATTTATTTTGGCTGAGGGATACAGAGGACTAGAGTCCCTAGTGGTGGAGACAACTTAGCATCAGTTGGTGAGCATGGTGGCTGAAACAGGAGGCTACGAGTTTACACCGCAACCACAAGCACAAAGCAGAGAGAGCAAATGGAAATGGTATAAGGCTTTCCCCTTCAAAGTCCACCTTAGAGTTTTACTTCCTCCAGCAAGGAAGAACATCCTTCCCAAACAGTACCACCAGCTATGGAATAAGTGTCCACATACCTGAGACCATGGGGAACATTTTTCATTCGAACCTCTACATTAAGTGTTTGAGTTTTAGCTTCCTACTGAAATTCTTCTTTTACTGTTTATGGGAATATCTGAAACCACATGCCAAATACTTAACGGGCTATCTGAAACCCTGTTCCTTATACTCAGTTCCCTTAAAAAAATATCCACATAAACATGTACTACATAACACATGCAAGCAGGAACGCCCGGAGCTTCAGAATGTGTGTGTGTGTGTGTGTGTGTGTGTGTGTGTGTGTGTGTGTGCATGCATGAGTGTGGGGGGAAGGGAGTGTTGTGCACTTGAGGAGGAGAGAGAAGAACAATGTCCATCAACTTCTGATTTAATTCATGCAAGGCAGGGTCCCTTAGTGAGCTTGGATCTCGGTGTTTTGTTGTTGTTTTATGCTTTTCTTTTTTTGTTTGTTTTTTTGCAAGCTGTTTGCCAACAATCTCCAGTGATTCTATTATCTCTATCTTTACCCCTGTACTGTGATTATAGGTACATTACAGATATAGCTCCAAGCACCAGAATCTTGATGTCAACATTCAGATGAGCTCGCATTGGATCATATCTAATATATATCTGGAGAGATTATTATATTAGTCAAGGTTTCTCTTTCTCTAGTGGAAAAGAACCAGGGAGACATATAAATATTGGGGGGTGGAGAGAGATGTTAAATAGATGGGAGCTAGACAAATGATAGAGATAGATAGATAGATGGATGGATAGATAGATAGATAGATAGATAGATAGATAGATAGATAGATAGACAGATAGATGAATTTATTAAGTTGGCTTTGAAATGTTAATAACACCAGCATCCCACTTGAAAGCTGGAAGCTAACAGTTACTTCACCCTTAAGACTGGGCACCTCAGCCATCAGAGGAGCCCCACAACATCTGTCTCTCAATGGAGGGGCAATATTCTCCTCAGTAGTCCCAATCTGTCCCTATAAATTGGGGAGGTTGCTGGTCCCTAGTGCATCACGGAAGACAAAACATGCTAATTCTGATAGCAGTGAAGGAGTCAGCAGCAGCAACAGGCCAAATTAGCTCAGCAGCAAAGACGAAGGTCAAGGGTTAACAAAAGGCATGCTGATCTTCCCTCTGCCCTGCCCTTCTAATCTGGACTGCCACCAGATGGTGACACCCCCAATCAGATTGAGGAGTTCTTCTACAACAACCAAGATAACCAGAACACTTCTTCAGTGGAGGCTCCCTTTGAGAGAGGAATCTGTGGAAATTTGACATCAAAACCACCATAATCGTTATCTTAAGCACAGAAACTTGACTTATGTGCAGCTGGTGTTACCACTTGTACTTCCGTAGCTGGAAATTTGAATGCACCATTAGGGAGTGCTCAGGAGGTCCAGATGAGTCCCTGGAAGTCTGCTCCGTTCAGCAAATTCTGCTGACCTCTCCCTGTGACTTCCTTCTGTGGGGGCTGGTATTATTCACTGCAGGGAATGCCATCAATTCAGGCTTTCATTGACAGTAATTCCAGTTTAAGTGTGAGACCTTTATCTGCTTTGTTACTGTGATTGAGTTATTAATGCTTCCAATCGGCTAACATGCATTTAATATGGAAAAACCAAACAAATAGCCTTTCCTTTGATGGATACTCTGTGAAATGCTTGTTAAGTCAATCCATTACCTTGAAGCAGCTTTTGCCACCGTGGGGTACAGGGCTTCTAGCACAGGAGGCAGCTCCTAAATGGACTTGAACACCTTTCAAAATCTTCCTCACCATGCCAAAATGTTCTAACCATAACCTCTGATACTGCACAAAATGAGCATCCCATGGCATTGGGAAGTGAAGAGGAGAGCAGTAGGCTTACCATTTTAATCCTAATTAGAGCTGCACAGGTGTTATGCCATCCTGAAATGACTCACAGCTCCTGGATTCCAATCTTGCAGTCCTAGAGAGTACAGAAACCCAAAACTTTCATTTTCTCAAAGGTTTTTTAAGTGCCTACAGGAGGGACAAAAACATAAGAATAATATCTCCCCCCCACACATTCCCAAGGAAGGAGATAATAGCATATGTAATTACAACACAACTCACATGGCTCAGTGACCATTTCTTTGAGGTAGGTGCAGCACACGTTCATCACCCACATCACACGCTCCTAAGACAAGATGAGCATGTGCTCTTACGTCAAACTAAAACATATTTCTGTGAAGCGCACATACCATCAATATCCATCAAATGATAAGAAATGCGTCATGACCTAAGACAAAGAAATATAGCGTAGCTGTCATTTAGAATGGTCCCATTTTATTTTTCTTTAGCCCTTGTTTTATTTATATTGTTAAATATTTTCTGAACACAATCTGCAAATTTCTTGCAGCTACTGAACAATAAACTGTATAGCTTGTAATAATGGTAAAATTAATATCACCGGCCTGGTGCATCCTATATAAAACACAAGCTAAGAGGACATTTTGGACCAAAGGACCTTCATACACCCCCAAGGATCACCATTAAGATAAACTTTTCTCATGTGTTAAAACACCCTGCCAAGTCACCCAAGACCCAGGAAGCACCAAGGAAAGCTTGAGACGCTTCAGTTCGTGACCAGTTACTCACTGTTATTTTAAGAACCTTGACATTGCCCAATCAGTCTTAGAAAATATGAGAAAAGATTTGTAATTATTTGTAATTTGTAATTACTTATTATTAATAAATGAAAATTATTGTTCCTTAAAACCATAGCTCTAAAATAGGAACAAAATAGTATTTCTCCATTACAGCCCAAATAGGGCAGGAATTCTTAGAGGGCACAAAATGTAAATTTTGTAAAATAATATTGTAGCTACATAGTATGTACAATATGTTCATGTGTGTGTAAACTTATAGATGATTAAATTACTTAAGGTCCTCTAATGGCATGTAAACCAAAAAAGAGATTACAATGTTAACCATTGGGAAATAATTTCAACATGTATAAAACAGGAAAATATAATACCTAAATGGCAAAGAGCAATCCTAAAAATAAGTTGTAAAAAGGCTTAAAAGAATTTTTTAAAAAAGAATATATTATACTCTCAAAATAAAGGAAAAGATATGTAAATCATAAAGAACATATTTTTTCAAAGACTCACAACCTCACCAATTATAAGGGTAATCATATAAGCCCGTACTAAGATCCTCTACGGGCCTTGCAGCATCTACACAGTGCTTGATGATCAGCGGAGAGGAAGTGAGGGCAACAGGTTCTGATGACCACGTTGCAGAATTAATAGAATAAATGTCCCTAAAGCAGTGTGCACATATAACTAAAGAAACATCTTTTTTTAAAAAGTCCATTCTCCGCAAGTAAACAATGCAAAGCCTGTTTATTGTGGTGTTATTGTGATTACTAGGGAACTACAAAGCCACCCAGAATTCATGATTAAGGAAAGTCCCGCCGAGTTATATAGAGTACACCAGTTAAGCGAGTAACTTACCCACACATTGCAAGATGGATACGTTTCAAAAGCAGAAAGTGAAGTTACAAATCGGGTAGGATACCATTGTGCGGGTATTTGCAGCCCAAACTCCACACTATGGCAATTTTTCCTATTAATATTCCTGCAGAGTAAATCGCTCCAAAACTTAGGTGACTTAAAATGATAACACGTTACCTAGTAAATTGCGTCTTCTGGATTTCTATGGTGAAGACACAAGCCCTGGTGTGATTCTATGACAGAATTAGAAATAACAACAGAGTTAAGGTTAAATGAGGCAGGGTGGGACCCTGATCCAATGTGATCAATATTTCTATAAAGGAAATACTAGAGAACTAGTCATCCTCCCCTTCCTCTTTTTCCCCCCTCCTCCTTTTTCTCCCTCTTCCTCCCCATCCTCTTCTCACTCCCTCTACTCCTCTCCCTCTCCCTTCCTTCCTTCTTTCTCTATATCCTTATTTCTTAAATTCTCATACTCACTTTCCATGTCTCCTTACACCAAAATGGAAAGTGATTGCAAGGTAGTAAAGGTCCTTAGTAGCAACCGAACATGCTGAAACTCTGATCTCATACTTAAGCACTGAGGACCTATATAAATACAATTGTAAAAAAGAAGTAGAAGAAGTATCAATAAAATGACTTGTAATGATACTCTGCTATATTCATAAATCAACCCAGACACGAAACCTTTGTCCTATAGTCTGTCCTACCTTCGAGACATGCTATGCCAATGGCAGCCAAGAACTCGTGAGGGTAGCCAACCAATGTCTGATTTTAATTTAAGGCCCATTGCCTGAGACAGAACCCATATTCAGCATTGCTTGGGTGTTTTAAAAGAATCAATAAAATGACTCCTAATGATATTCTGCTGTACTCATAGATTAATGTCATATTCAGTCATCATCAGAGAAGCATCCTCCTACACAGACTGAAACAGATGCAGAGACCCACAGGCAGACATGGAGAGAGAGACAGAGAGAGAGAGAGAGAGAGAGAGAGAGAGAGAGAGAGAGAGAGAGATTAGAACTCACAGCTCTAAATAGGATATCTGCACAAAATCCCTCCTCTCAGAGCTCAGAGAACCTGCAAAAGAGTAGGCAAAAAGGTTTTTAAAAACCAGAGGGGATGGAGGACACCTGGAGAACAAGGCCTTCTGAATCAGTTGAGCAAGGTTCATGTGAAGTTACAGGGACTGAAACATCTTGAGCAGAGCAGACACAGGTTTGTACCAGGTCATCTGCGTATAGATTTTAGCTTTCAGCTTAGCGTTTTTATGGGACTCCTGAGTGTGTAAATGCACTAGTGGGTATCTTATTCTTGTACCATCTTTTGGGGTTCTTTTTCTTCTGTTGCCTTGTCCAGCCTTGATGTGATAGTTTTTGTTTTATTTTGTCATATTTGGTTGTTATCTCTTAAAAGCCTATTGTTTTCTAATGAGAGACAGAAAAAAAATGGATCTGGAGAAGAAGGGAGGTAGGAAGGAACTGAGAGGATTAGAGGAAAGGAAAACTAATCAGGATATATTGTATGAGAAAATAATCTATTTTCAACAAAGGGAAGCAATATTTTGCACCATCTAAGCCACTAGTCCAGGATGAATTGTTGTAGCAGGCTGAGTTGACAAACATAGGCATTAATCTTGGGCATTCATAGAAGGGAAATCCCATCTCTACTCCACTCAGTCACAGTTGGGGAAGCTATAATCAACTGACACGTGATCATTTCTCTCTCTCTGAACTTGGGGACTGGAAAGCCTGGGCCCTCAGCATATCTCTATGAAGAAGTGTGTTCTTGAGCATGGCAGCCTCAGTTGAACTTCTTATGTGTTGACTCAGTCCCCATGTGAATACCTCAACAAGAAGAAAGCCAAGCAGATGTGTAGCCTTGGATGTCACATAGGTTCTGGAACAGCCTTGGAGCTGTTTTTTTATACTCTAATTCTTAGAAAGGAACTACAAAGTAGCCCATATTCGAGTACAGGACTATCAGACACTCCCTGATTATTGGAGATAAAATTTGCAACAACTTTTGCAAAGAACTTTCAGAAATATTTAAAAACTACCAGTGTGTGTGTGTGTGTGTGTGTGTGTGTGTGTTTTAGTGAAGGTAGCATTGGAGGTATGGATCTAGATAAAACTTAATAGGGGTTAACCAAACAACTAAACTACCATATAAATTATTCCTGGCCTCCTTGTATGTGTGTGAACATTTTATCATATTACTCTTGACCAAGATATAAATACAAGATAAAAATATACATGAAGAGATTTAAATCTTTCTTATAGGTCCCATTCACCTCAACCAGGAAGGACAGAATGACCCAGAGGCGACAAGAGCTCCACAAGAAGACCAAAAGTCCCAACTAACCTGGGCCCAGAAGGATGTGCTTAGTCTGAAGCACCAACTAAGGACCAGGCATGGACTAGACCTAGACCCTCTTCACATATATACCCCATGGGCAGCTTAGCCTCCATGTGGGTCCCCCAGAAAGGTGATGGGGGCTGTCTCTGACATGGTCTCCACTGTATGCCTTTCAATCACTTCACCCTGGCAGGCTGCCTTGCCAGGACACTGAGAAAGAGGAAGTGGCCAGTCCTGAGGAGACTGGATGTGCTGGGGCCGGTTCACTAGGGAGGGGGAAGGTCTTTCCTTTTTTGAGGGGCAGAGAAGGGGGGAATAGGGAGATGAGTGAGGGACAAAAGAGAAAGCCCCAGGAGGAGAAGAGGAGGGAAGGGGCTACAATTGAGATGTAAAGTGAATAACTAACCAAACATTAAAAGGACAGAAAAAATAATTTGGCATGAGCTTATTATATTTAAAAATAGGTTTTCATCTTACATTTGTTTTTGTTATATATGTATATGTGGTTTCATATGTGTATACAGGTGTGCAAACATGTGCATGCTGTGAAGACCAAAGGTCAAACCATCAGTATGAAAAACAGCTTCATAAGTATAATACACACACACACACACACACACACACACACACACACATTCAAAGCACTATTCTATGCATATATGAGTCTGTAACTGTGTTAGTTCTGTAGTTTTAAGAGGTCAGGCCTACTTCTCTCTTACTTTTGGATACCTGCCTCCACCATGGAAAAATCCTGAACTGGTTTACTGGAGGATGAGAGGCCATGTGGAGCAGACCTGAGGTGTCTCAGCTGTGGCCATCAGACTGGCCTGTTCCTTCCCTTGACAACCTGACTCACCAGCTGATCATAGATACATGGACAAGCTCAGACCAGCTAAGCATCAGCGCTCCCCTGGGTCTCTGCAGCAGAAAGAAGTAACACCAATTAGTGTTCTAGACCAGTGAATATTGAATTGATGTGGTCCACGGCAGCAATACATGATACAAAGTTCTTATATTATTTTCTAAATTTTCTATATTTTCACTATTATTTAGGACAACCAAGAATGAATGAAGAATGAGTGAATGAATGAGTGAAACAAGATGAAAAATTAAAAACACATTGATAGAAGGATCAAAATCTAAAAAGGCCAACATTTTGATCTCATATTTTGACTGCCATGCATAATAAAAGTCCAAGCCACTTATTATCCCTGTACTTGGAAGGAAGTTATACATCATGAACCAAATAGCACTTTAAAATATCAAAACAGGGGCTGGAGTGATGGCTCAGTGATCGAGAGCACTGGCTTCTCTGCCAAAGGATCCATGGTCAGTTTCCATCACTCATGGGGCAGCTCACAACTGTCTGTAACTCCAGTTCCAACGAATCTGGTGCTCTCTTATTGCCTCGGTGAGTACCAGGCATGCTCATGGTACCCAGACATACATGCAGGCAAAACACCTATGCACACAAAAATAAATAAGTCTTTTAAAGTATCAAAACAACAGAATCACACTAATTACAATAAGAAGCCACAACCTATAATGCACATATCTGCTAACACAAAATACTAACTGTGGTTAATTTTCATTTATTCCCTAGGATGAATAGATATAAAGAAGATAGTTCCTACAGCCATTCTGCACAGTGGCAATTCAAAACAAATCACCCTGACATGAATAATAAAATGCGGCTTAGTCAATTCAATTTTCCCACACAAAAGTTCTCAGGATCTGTAGTGAGACTTAAGAATAGAAAGCATCTTAAGAATAGTAGCATCTTTATGACTTAATCTTTTAAAAAAATAATTTAATGATGTGAAAACTTTTACTGGCACATGTTTCACTGGTAATTTTTTTTTAAATAAATAAAGATCATCTCACCAGCACCCTCCACTGGTCGAGGCTCTGATAATGCAGATGTACTACAAAGGTAGAAACACAACAGAACAGGTAGCAATGAAAGACTTACTCTCCAAAATGTGTATGCTGGAGCATTTGGTAGGACTGATAGCAAAAGGAATTGTCCAGAGAGCTGAGAATACAGCATGAACTCAAGTGGCCGACATCTTCATGTTTACACAAGGGACGGGTGCTTGTTGATTTATAGCTACTGCATTTTCATTTAATTTTGTTCTTTCTGAAAACTAATCATATCAACAACTCAACTCAAAGCCATAGTAACGTTTCACTTGCGCAACTTTTAAATGTCAAAATAAAAAAAAAAAAATCTTCACCGATGAAAAGAATGCAAAGCTTTTTACAGACTAGCTGTTCTGACGTTGCGGTTGAAACAGGTGTAAGTGTGTGTGCACCTGCAGAGTGTGGGCTTGTGTGTGGATTTGCGTGTGCGTATGTGTGAGAGAGAGACAGAGAGAAAGAGAGGGAGAGAGAGAGAGAGAGTTTCAAGGGCTTCTGTGAGGCACATGGAATAGATGAAAATTAATTGTTAAGTGAGGCAGCCATCATGACCCTGTCCTTTTGGAGCAATGCACATAAAGACAATGGTGGGAAATCAGTGTCACTAGGTCAAGGGCACTTGACAGTTCAGAACCAATAAATGCTCTTCAATCATATTTATACAGGACACATCTCTTTAAGAGAAAGTGATTTCCACAGCCATAATCTCTACTCATGTGAAAATCTCAAGGCTTTTGTGGAAGTTCCTACCCAGTACATATTTCTGCTGTCAGACTGCTTCTGTCACCGCATTTAAACCATGAAGTGCATTCAGTGCTGATTCGACTATTATGGCAGGAAAATGACCTGTAACACTCTTTGGAGGAGCTTGGCACTTTGCATATATTAGAGGAATACAAGAGGAAAGACGGCGTTAGCAAAGACGTTCATGGAAAGTCATGCAACTACACTTTACATTTCACAGAATACAGAGACTGCCTGATTTGTAAGACTAAGGCAGGGGACCTGTCAAGGCAGGAAAATCTACATCTTCTCATATTTTCAAGGGCAGTTGTCAACTTTTTTTCCATCTACAAAATCTTGATGGTAAGTGACAAAATGAAAAATGTGTCAGAATGTATTATTTGACCTTTTTTTTTTCCCCATAGCTCTGATGTTCAAAGAAATTAATAGATGGGAACATATGTTTTACTAGGTATGGGGGTGGGGCTAGACAAAATTTGAGAGCAATCTGATTGAAGCCAATGACAAAGGCCTTAATTTTTTTTTTTTATGAGCGATTTAGTGGAAGTTACCTTGGTTTCACATGGGGGTTGGGGAAGGGGCTAAAACTGTACCTCTCAGAAGTAACAGGGAATAGGCTAACTGTTTAATTTGTAGCAACCGAATAGATCTGAGAGACAGCTTTCCTGGATGTGCACCATACCCTGGCGATAAATGAGCATTCATCCTGAGTATCCCTGATCCCTGATGATGTGAAAAGGAGAAGGCAGCTCTGGAGACAGAGGGATGCTTATACCTAGAGGCTTCACCTAGACTGGCTGCCCTAGAGGACCTCAGGTCCCCCTCATGCTTTCCAGATGAGAAGTGGGGAGGAATGAGAGGTAATTAACCATTTCACTGCCAGCTGAAGAGAACTGATCCATTCAAAGGCTGCTTTCTCTCAGTTCACTGGTCAGGTTTCAAAGCACAGTCTTGCTTCCTGACCCAAGATGGAATTTTATTCCTTAATCATATCCTCCTAGCTGCTTCACTGGCTAGCTCCAGAGAGAGCACAGCCCATTATTTACTAGAATTAAGGAGCTTGGGGAGCCCAGGTGGAGGGAGACAGAGGGCATTTTTATCATAGTAGCACTCTCCAGCATCAATACAGCAAAAGGTCAGCCGGCATTTCCATCAAAACCTCCCGATTTCCAGCCATTTATAACTTGGCTATAAAAATCACTCTTGGCTGCAATTTGGTAAGTGGTGCCTCAGCTGAGCAGAAAATTGTCTGCTCTCGGTGGCTGTTGGTTTGTTTTGGTTTGCCTTTTGTTTTTGTGATTTGAGGAAAACAGTTATTTGAAAGACACCATTTAAATGTAACCCTCCTGAAGGAGACCTGTGAACAATTTAAAGCCTTCATTTGTATTTTCACCTCCAGTGGCTTCGGCTTCACAGTGAAGGGTGTCCTGGTCCCATTTACTTTTGGCATTTCCAAGAAGCCAAGATGAGAGGCCCTGTCCTTCAAAGGCAACTTGGTTAGCAGAAAGAGCTGTCTTGAGGTTTCTATTGCAGGTGTGTATGACCAGCTGCAGACTGATGCCTGCGACCTATTCTCCTCCACTTAAGACAGAACCCTCGTGCTGCCTGGAGCCCCTTGTTTTCATTTCCACAAGGTTCTTTTGGCAGTGTAGGAATGGATGCAGGAGGAATAAGGAACTTGCTGGCCCCGGCCCTCAGGATGAACCCAGTCATTCCATCTCTGAGCTTCATGATTTCCCTGCATTGTTGCAGCAGACTGATTAACCAGACCTGGGTCTGGCTTTAGGCTTTCCTTCCTCTTGCACTTGGTAGAATCCTAGCAGGCAGCAGAGATGGAAGACCCAGGGAACCTTGGGGATACACGGAAGCTGAGAGTTGGAACAGTGAAAAGAGAGCCCAGCCCTCTGTGTAAGCTACATGAAGAAGGTCCCAGACAGAGGCTTCCTGATGGCCATCCCTAGACCCCGAGGAAGGGAGTTCTGGGGAGGTTCCTGGACCTGCTCTGGTCAGATGTCTGACACACTGAGTACCTGTTTCCAGTGTTTCTCAGAGAGAGGACTACTCTTGTTTCACTAACAAGAAAAACACAAATAGAAAGCCCTCTGAGGTTTTGAGCAATAATGAATTGTCTCAGGGTACCCTGGAACTTTAGGCTGCCCTGTCTGGGGCCAGGGACTGAAGGAAGGGCTGATTCCCTTTAAATATGCCCTGAGTTTTGGAGCACCAAAAGCTGGGAGCCACAGAAACTGCAAGGCTCTCAGAAGTTGGGTCCCCTCCACTGTCACTCCCATCCTCACCCCCACCCACCCATTCTCCACCTCTGTCCGCACCCCTGCAACTATAAATGAAAAAACTCTAGAGCCTTGAGTCTCCTGCCAGATGGATTATCCTGCTCCGAAGCTCTCTCACCTGGGCTGTCTAGCACTCACCAGACCAGCAGGCCTGAGGACAGAGAATGGAGAAGCTGGTTGTTTGATAAACTGCTCCAGCTTGAACAGTCTGCCTGGAGGCTCTGCCTATGTCCCTGCAGAACAGAACAAAGAAGGATGAAGGACCAGCAGGATGGCCAGGGGGCAGCTCCATGCAATTGCTGTGTTTGGCCAGAGGTCAAAGGGCCTACCACTGAACCACTCCTGAAATGTATTCCGAAAACACTTTGCACAAGATTGAGAATAGCCAAAGAGGTGAGTCGGGGAATTCACTGACTTCTGACTATTAGGTTTACAACCTCTCTGTCGGCTCTTTAAAGCATGGAGGTGGGCTTCTTGCAAAACCACCCTCGGGATAAGCTCAGCGGTACCGGAAGCATTCACCATTCCAGGTGTAGTCTAATTTTATCGCATTTGTTTCCACCGCTGAGATCACCAATCTGTTTCACAGTTGGCCAGAAGTTCCCCGCCACCTTAGTTTACATTTGCAATGACTTGTTTGTTTCTGCTTCCTCCTTCGCTCCTTGGCTTTGTCTAGCTCCTGTTTATACCCACTGCACTCTCCCTCGTTCACCTGGAAATTCTAATATTATTCTCGGTGTTTCTAATGCTTATTTTTATATTTATACATATTATAATAAAATTTATTTTATCCTATAAGTATATCAAAATTAATAATTAGTCATAAGCACAGTCTGAAGAAAGCTTTTGGAAGGCCCTAATTACTCTTGTTGTTCTCTAATCCATTTCCAAATTCAAGATTTCACTAAGCTGGTTTACTTTGGGTCTGTTATTGACTTTCAGTTGCTGTATTTCTCTTTCAACCCAAGAGTTCTTACTTTAAACTCATAAAGATCCCTTGAATAAATCTAAAACTAGTTTCTTACTCTCTATCAAATACAGACGCAAATTCCATTGGATTCAATATTAAATTAATCATGACATCTATTTAGACCTATTTGACACACTCTGGAAACAACTTGGTTGGACTCCAGAAAGGTGGGAAAGTGACTGAACCATAATGAGAAAACACAACATGTTGGCCTCAGGAAGACCGACAGAAGCAGAGGTGGATCAGGACGGTGGAGGCAAGGTTCATTCCAAAAATGAAGGTGAGAAGAGCTAGCTAGAGAAGAAAGGACAGCGGATGCAGCTGTGAACCCATGTTAACTGTGGAACCCGGACCAGGCCAGGGTGATGCCTAACACTGGCACAGAGTGGAAACGCCTTGCATCCCCTCAATATTTAGCAGATTATAAAGTGCTTTTTATGTGGGATTTAATGCCTCTCACAAATGGCAAGCTAAGCACGATCACTGCTACGTCCATATAAGAAGAAATCGAAAGCTAAAGTTTTCTCAGCTTGCTGTCTATAAGGCTGACGGAGGTAAAGGCAGCTTTAGGGCTCAAGGTCCTTTAATACTTAATCTAAATCCATGCTCTACACAGAACAGAGATTTTTCACTGTTGTTGGTGGTGGTATGTTTTGTTCTGTCTGTTTGTGTAGTGGTGGGATTTGAAATCAGAACCTTGTAGGCAGGAAGTGGATCACTGAGCTGTATACCAAGGCCATATCACAAGGTTTTGAACTCAGCATAAGTGGGGAAGGATGACAGCTCTCAGCTGAAATAGCTATGCTCAGAATTTCTGGGTTCCGCCTTGTTCTTGGATGCATCTGAGGTGGGAGGGCCAAGAAGCAGCCTTAACCACTCCTGGTTGTCATTTCTTGAACAGCCATTTACGGGCATTCCAGGAGTCTGACCCCAGGCAGCACTCCTGGCACATCAAACCAGCAGTGGCTTTGACAGTCCTAACTACTGTCGTGTAATCTGCTAACCTGTGCAGGGCGTAGACATCTAGAAATATGTCTCTCTGTAAACACAGTACAGGGAACTTAGCCACTGTGGCAGCCAGGAGCAGGAAAGAACATTGCTCTCAGGGCCCCATATGGGGGGGGGGAGGGAGATGATGTATGATGTTTGGTAGGATATTAATCTTCCTTGACACTTCTGAATAATCAGCTGGAGTCATTCTTGGGAACAATCACTTCTCAAGGATAAAAGTGAATAAACAGGGAGGGGCATATTCAATCTGACAAGTACACCTCTGACGATTTGCTGACTGCCTTGGGTTTATTGAAGGCCGCTTGCCAATTAGACTTAAGCATTTCCTGACAAGGCGGTGTTCGCACCATGTTTTGTGTTCCATTTGTCACATCCACCCTGGAGTCATCACCATAGAAGCGCCAAGGCTGGGTGTAGGAGACTCCCAACAGGTCAAAGCTATTATCCTCCAGGTTCACAACATCGTGAAACATTTTCTGTATCTCCACGAGAACTGGCATCATCTGCAAGTCTCTCAGCCAGCTGAGGCACAGAGAGATGGTTTCTGCCCATGTAGAGATAAACGCAGGATGACTGATAAACCACGGAAAACAAGCCCCAGGTGGGAACCTGGAACCACGCAGGATAGCATGAAGAGATGTGCTCCTCAGCGCTGAGTAATGACTCAAATTAACTGCAGGGCAGGCGGAGGTGTCAATCCTCTACACTAGAGTGCAAGGGACTGAAGGAAAGGAGGATCATGCGGAAGCCACTTAAGGAGGAGAAGGTATTAAATCCAGTCTTTTCAGAACAAAACCAGATTAGGGAGTGTAAAGTTGTGACTACAGCAGTATGGGCCATTCACGAACTCGATCGTCTGATTCCCTAAGTGTAACCATGAAACCGCAGCCAACTATGTCAGTAAATCCATCCACTGACCATAGTCACAGAGGAAAAGTGTCTCTAATATGTCAATATGTTGGACATGAACCAAGCATTTAACTATGAAGTTGAAATTTTCATTAATTCGTTATTCCCTTTGTTAGAACTCAGTTCTCTGATTTTCACTTTTTAACAAAAATAGCCTGTGACGGTGTACGTCCCTCGAAGTGCTCCTGTCATGCTGCTTTTCAAAGCTCTATGCTTGTTTTGTACCAATCCCTTTTCTAGAAATGTGAAAGTGAAAAGGTTAAGGTGGCTTTCTTGAACTATCTAGAGTCAGAATGGAGGAAGGTATGGAAATGGCTACATGATGTAATAAGAGCTGAAGGTGGGTCTGTATAAAATAGCATATGAGCACAGGCGGATCACGTGACCATTCCAAGATCATGCTGTTTCTGTTTTGGAGAGAAGGAAACTCAGGGGATAGCTTCTGACCCAAGGCCAGAATGTTTTCCATTGGGGAAACAAACAAACAAACCATCAAAAAAAAAAAAAAACATAAACTGTCACATTCTAATCCATCATATTTCTTTTGAAAATCCTAAAAGTTGCAAAAATGCCCCTTTGCACCGGGCAGTTTTCTACTTTGCCTATAGACCGATTCTTTTTTATTTTTTCAATCTCTAAATCCCAGAAGCCACTCTTGGCCTTTTCTGTATTTCAGCTTCTTCACAATCAGCAGGCTGGGAAAACCATTCCTTTCCTCAGGCTTACTTGCTTCTGTACACTGTAGTCTGTGGACTCTATCAGGGACAACTCTTTCTGAACAAGCATATCACCGCTCAGACACAGGAACACAGAGCCTCCTGGAAGGCAATCACCATGAAGGAGGTTACAGATTTATTCTAATGATGCTGCGATTGCTCAAAGTCATGTCCCATTAGGAACTTCCCTTTTGCAACCACATTTGACATGTGCAATTTCTTTAGTTTTGAATTACTAAAATGGTGGTAAAACTGTACTCTTTTGAGGCTGGCTTTGATTTTTAGAAATAGCCAAAGTTATTAAATGATGGTTTGCATCTAAAGCCTTTGATTTATTGACATTTCATAGTAGCTCATAATCTGATTCATTGAGTAATTCAAATGTATTTGGGCACTGTTATTAGGAATACAGTAAAAAGACACTTTCCTGTCATGACCTCTTTAATGAAGTATAGAACTCTAGTCTTGATAATCAGTGGGGAAAGATATTTTTCTTTTAATGGAAATGTAATATTTATATACCTTTTATGGGGTATGTTATGGTAGTTTGATGTGTCTATATAATGTATAGTAATTCATTCCTTCAAATATTAGTCTTTGGAGACTCAGAGATTAATAGACTGAAATACACAATTTTTTTTGACCCATAGTTATCCTAATGTGCTAGAAAACCAGAACTCCCTTCTCCTCTTTGTGTTTGGTGCAATTTTACTTAGATTTTTGCTTTTTCCCTTATCTCCCAGTCTCCAGTGACCACCATCCCATTAATTTTCTCCAAAATTGACTATTTTGTTTCCACAAGTGAGTGTGAGAACATGTGGTATTTGTCTTTCTGTGTCTGGCTTATTTCACTCAATGACCTCCGGTTCCACCTGTGTCACCCATAGTGACAGGATTCTATTCTTACTGAAAGTTGAAAGACTTGCTGAGATGTGTATATCCCAGTCTTTATACATTAGCCTACGGCTGGGCTTTTGCTGTTAGGGATGGTGCCACAGCAAACACAGGAGTGTAAGTGCCTTTTTGTAGAGGATTTTATTTCAGCTGGATACAGCTGTGGGATTAGTGAATCTCATCATTCTGGTTTTAGTTTTCTGAAGAACCTTCATGTTTGTTTTCATTCCAGCTGCTCTAATTTGAATTCCTACCAAGCCATGGCGTGTTCCCCTCTCCCCACCTCCATGCAGGCACTTACTGTGTTTTGTTATTCAATAGTAGTCATTCTGACTGTAATGAGACACTGTCTCACTGCCATGTTGATTTGTGCTTCCCCTATAATTAGTGAGATACGCATTTTTTCTTATGCTTCTTGGCTTCTTCCGTTTCCTCTTTAAGAAACCTCTACTGAAGTCTTCATTAAATTTTTAAATCTCATTTACTTACTCGTTCCGTTTGTAGTGCTTGCATGCTAGCTGAACACTCTCTCTCTATGCAGCCCAGGCCAATTCTAGGTAACATCATCTTCCACCTCTAGGTAACAGTCATCACTGAGGAACATCTGGGCAGGAGTAGGAGCAAGGCAAAAACTTGGAGCAGAAAGTGAAGTGGAAACCGTGGAAGGATGAAGTGCACTGGCTCTCTCCTCATGGCACACCCAGGCTGCTTTCTTAAACTATTCGGGATCACCAGCCCAGGTTGACCCCACTCACGGTGGGCTGGACCTTTCCACATCAATTGTCAATCCACAAAATGCCTTAGATAACAGACTTATCTAAGGGCGGTGGTCTGAATAGCTATGTCCCCCACAAACTCACATTTGTGACTGCTTGGCCTATAGTAGCATTATTAGGAGGTGTGGCCTTGTTGGAGGAAGTATATCACTGTCAGGGTGGGCTTTGAGGTCTTGTATGCTCAATCCCCACCCGGTGTAGAACCCAGTCTCCTTCTGATGCCTGAAGAGCAAGATGTAAAACTCTCGGATCCTCCAGCACCACGTCTGCCTGTACATGCCCATGCTTCCCGCCATGATGATAATGGACTAAACCTCTGAAACTGTAAGCCAGCCCCAATTAAATGTTTTCCTTGTTAAGAGTTCCTTTGATCATGATGTCTCTTCACAGAAATGAAACCCTAAGACAATAAGTGACTCCCAAAACATTTTAGGCCTTTTGTTATTGCCTTTGGTTGCCCCCAAGATGTGGAAAGTAAGTCTCTATAGCTGAAGAGACCATGAATTTTGAACTGGAGGTATTAGAGGCTCCAAACTAGATCTGGCCTGAATGCCTTCTTCCTAAGGACAGCTTTCATGATACCAGAAGGTACTGTGCAAACTTCCAAAGGAGAAAAACAACCACCAGTCCTACCTAGACATGATGTCTATGAACCACAAAAATGACAATCATGGCACAATAACCTTAAAATGGCAGTAATGGCACACATACCTTGGCGGTAACCAACAGCTCTCTAATGATATTTAAGGGTTTCCCTACAGAGGTAAATAATGCATGATACTGAAAACCTAGCCAGTTATCCAGTGCTAGTGAAGTCATGTATCTTGTGGAAGAATCTACCCTCACCACTTTACTGAACTAACAATCTCTAACTACATTTTATATATATATATACATATATATATACAAATATATATATTTGTACTTATACCCACAGATCATTTCTCACTTCTCATCAAAGAAACTTCTCTTTGCAACAGATGGAAACCATTAAAGAAAACCACAACCAATCAAAATGTGGATCCTGGGCCCAACTGATAGATCTGCAACACAATTCCTGCACCCAAGATCCAGGGATTATTGAGGAAGAGGTGGTAGGAAGACTGTAAAAGCCAGAGGAATAGGTAGTTTGCTGTACCTTAAAGATTGTATCTTCTAGAAATGTCAGAAGTTACACCCATACACATGACCGTCTAAACAAGAGCAGAACAAGACTAATGTGGAAAGAGAGAAGCTCATGAGGCCCCAACCCTAGGCAAAGAACTGTAAGTAACTAAGGAATGCTGAGAGCAAAAGAAACAGTCTTCAGGATCAACTCAGTTGCTTATCCAACACCAAATGGTCATCCCTGAAAACGAATACACAAGTAACATTTTACAGAATTGAGTAGGCTGTATTTATGTATTTATAAATATAATACTGTTGCTTAAATGATGGAAAATTCCAACCTTTCTATTTTACCAAGGAGGGCTCAGGAGCCAGATATTGGGGTGAAAACCAGCTAGCTCAGAGAGGCAGAGAAAGCACCTAGCTGACCTTCCTTCTCAGCTCTGGTCTGAATGAAAAAAATTCCAAAAGGCTCTCTAGTACAACTGACAGCCCAGAAAACACCAAAAAGCCTACGGCCATAAGCTTGCTAGTTCAAAGCCCAAAAAGCAAGATTGCTGAGGAGATGAAGTCTAAAGCAAAGCCAGAGCTTGAACTAAAAGCTGCTTCTTCTCCTTCACACTGTCTTAAATACCCCTGGACTCAAAGTCCCTCCTATACTTTAATTCTTGTCAGATGGTTTCTTTCTCTGCCTCTTGGACCTAGGGTTAACTTTATTAGATCTGGTATACACAGAGCTCTTGGATTAAAGGTGTGTGCTAGGGCTGGGCGAACCCCACCATAATCACCTGTTTACAATAAACAGAAAGTTCTTGGATTAAAAGTGTGTGTTAGGGCTCAACCAAACCAAACGATAAACAGGATTTTACATTTCATTTCACAATTTGGGGGTTCACAATGGGATCAAATATCCTGCAGCATAATACACACGCATATATGCCAGCAATGAAAGAAAAAAAAGAGGCCGTTGATTTTAAAGAGAGCAAGGCAAAGGGTACATAGAAACATTCGGATGGAGGAAAGAGAGGGGAAAAATAATGTGATTACATTATAATCTCAAAAACTAAAAAAGGGGGCTAGAGAGATGGCTCAGTGGTTAAAAGCACTGGCTGCTCTTCCTGATGCCCTTGGTTCAATTCCCAGTACCCATATAGTGGCTCATAACGATTTGTAACAGTAGTCCTATGGGATCCAATGCCCTTTTATAGTGTAGAGTCATACAGGCAGACAAAAGAGGCATATACATTAAATATATAAATCTTTAAAAATACTAAAAAATATTTTTTAAAAACACCCCACAGATTTGCCTACAGGGCAACCTTATGTAGACATATTCTCAATTGAGGTTTTCTTTTCTCAGATGACCTCACCTTATGTCAAGTTCGCATAAAAGCTAGACAGCCCACTTGTATTTGATTGGATTGTTGGGGGTTTAGTTACTTAAACAGTCTATATATTTTTCTTTTGTTGAATGAATAGTGTGCCTGGATTTTCTCCTATTCTGTAGATTTTTCTTCACTCTTGATTGTTCTCTTTGCTGTGTAGTAGTTTCTTAGTGGGATGTAACCCCATATGTCGGTTTTTACTTCTGTTAGCTGTACCTTTGGGGTCCTCTATGAAAAACTATATCTTGAAGTGCTTTTCCTGTTTCTTTGTAGTAATTTTACTTGGTAATATAATTCGAAGAGTGTAGCCTCTTCTCTATGTGTCTATCCAATGGCCAACATCATTCTCGCCTTTGTTCTCAGTATCAATGGTTTGTAAAGATGTTTACTGGTGTCTGGCTTTTCCATTCCATTCCATTGGTCTATGTCTGTTTTTATGTAGATGCCATGCTCTTTTTGTTTACCATAGCTTTTGATTATGTTTTGAAGTCAGATATTATGAAGCATCCTACTCCACATACACAATCCTCAGAATAACTGGATATTCTGGATCTGTTATGATTCTATGTGAACCTTTCCATACCCTTTCTATATGTAAAGTCACTCATTTGGTTAGGATTTTCATTAAGTCAACTGACAGATCACTTTTTGTAGGTTTATTTTTTGACCATATGTATTCTTCTGATCTATTAACACATGGTTTCAATCCATGTTTTGGTACAACTAAATTTTTGTAGGTGTTTTATAATCTTACGTTTGTTTTTTTTTTAATAGAGTTAGTTCGTTTCTGTGCTGTCTTTTGTCTAGATTATTTTGTTTTGAGCTGTTGTGATGCATTGCTGTCTTCTTTATCAGCAAATTCATTGCTCACATGTAAAAATACCATCAAATTTTGAATTTTTGAAAATTTATTATAATTCCTAACCATTTTCTTACAGAGTATTTAGGGCTTCCTAAATAAAAGCTACATACATGGGCTACTCCTTCCTTTCCAACTTGGATATTTTTATTATCTCTCCCTTGCTAAGACACTTAGTACTATGTTAAATAAGCACAGCCAAAGTGAGTGTCCCTGCCTTGTTCTCATCTTAGAGAAAATGCTATCATTTCCCAGTTCAGTGTGATGTTGCCTGTGGGTTTATACATACATCCTTCAGTGTTTTGAGGTGTGTGTTTTCTACTCTTTGATACTAAGGGTTTTTCATGAAGGGATCTGAGTCTTATCGACAGACATTTTATCTGCATTTAGTGGGACTGTCACTTAGCTCCTGTTCATTTGGTTGGGTGTATTTTATCACCTTTCTTAATTTGCATGTTCAGCCACCCTCACATCCATAGGATGAGTTTCAATTGATCACGGAGTAAAAACTTCCTGATGTGCTATTGAATATGATTTGCTGGAGTGTTTTGGTTTTTCTGTTTTGTTTTGGGTTTGTTTGTTTGTTTGTTTGTTTGTTTGTTTGTTTTTTGAGACAGGGTCTCTCTATGTAACTCTATCCTGGAACTCCCTGTAGACCAACCCGGGCTTGAAGTCACAGAGGTCTGCCTGCCTCTGCCTACTGAGTGTTGAGATCAAGATGTGCACTATCATGCCTAACTTGTGAGCTGCTGTTTTTTACTGAGAAGTTTTGCATCTACATTCAGTGCAGCTGCAGATGCGTACTTTCTTTTCTTGTATCGTTGCCCCATTTTAATGTAAAGATAATGCTGGCCTTGTAAATACAGGTTGAAAGAACTTCTCCAATTTCAATTTTTAACTATGTTAAGCACTGGTATAAACTCTCCTTAACTATTTTGTGGAAGTAAGCAGTAAAATCAGCAGACCTCAAATGTTTTCCTGAGTGGTCTTTTAATTACTTGCTGCTCCAGTCTTTAACCAATCTAGGTCTGACCAGATTTTCCTATTTCTTTATTCAATTCTGGAAGATTACATTTAGGAATTTATTTTGTTCTCTGTTTCTCAGTATTTTAACATATGATCTTTTGTGGTTTTTATGTCTCCTTTGTTCACCTCTGTTTTACTGAGGTCTTTTCTCCTTTTTTCTTTAATTACAATTCATTTTCTTTAGTACAATTTTGATCATTTGTATAGTATAAGATTTGATTTTAGATATTTCTTCTTTAATCTTCATTATTTCTTCTCTTCGAATAATTTGGGGTTTGGTTTACTCTTGACTTCCTATAGATATAAAGTTAAGTTGCTAATTTGAGGTATTTCTCTTTGTGGGCTGTAAACATTAGTTGCTGTAAACTTCCCCTTCAATACTCCGTGTAATGTTATCACACTGATTTGGAAATAATATGCTCATTTTATTTGTCTCTAGACATTTTTATTTATCTTCAATTACTCCCAGGTCATTTAGGACCATGCCATTTAATTTCTATGCTTCACTTGTTCGAATACAGTTGTATTTCATTGTGGTTTAAGACATGTGTTATGACTTAAACTTTTGAAATTGTTTGATTTGTGGCCACATACATGCTTTTTAGAGCATCTTGCATTCTCTGATGAAAGGAACATATACCATGTAGTTGAAAAATGCGTTATGAATGCCTCGAGGTCTATTTATTTTAGAGCATAGTTCAAGCTCTCTTTGCTGATTTTTTCTATATATAATTTGCCCACTCTGGAAAATGGGGTATTAAAGTCCCTAACTTGTATAAGAGTCTATTTTCACTCTAGATCCAATAATATTTGCTTTGCATATATGTATTAATTTTTAACACTAATTTCTTTATTCTTTGGGAATTTCATCCATCTATTTAATACCTTCTGATTACTCTCACCTCCCACTCTCCTAGTCTTCCCCCTACTCCAGGTCAATCTTCCACCTTTCTCCAAAAGTTCCTTTCTCACATTGATGTGGGTTTTTTGTTGTTGTTGTTGTTTTGGTTTCATTTGTGACACACTGAATTTAACAAGCTCCAGCTATGTCTCCAAGGGTTTGAAACTATCCGTTGTAACCTAATGGGCTCATCACTGTACATAACTGAAGACAATGACTACTGTTCCCCCAAAATCAACCACTAGCTAATATTTAATCAGGAAGAGTTTGGGCCCCTTGAGCCCTGCTGGAATCCATGATCAACTAATGACAGACCGAGCGAAGACAACCTAAGTAGTTATTGGCTCTTGCTTGCAATAAATGTGCATGCTCAAAAGCATTTCTTTATAGCCCTTCTTCCCATTATCTGGCTCTTATTTTCTTTTCTTCCCCTCTGTCATGGTTTCCCTGAGCCTTATGAGGGATGGTGTAAATGATCTATTTAGGGCTAAGTATTGAACTGTCACTTACCAGCTTAAACTCGAGAGACTTAAGGTGCTACAGATGGAGAATATTTGTTTTTTCTTTCTGGGTTGATCCTTTATCACTATATAGTGAATCTTGTTTCTTTTACTCATTTTTATTTAAAGTCTGCTTTCTTTGATACGACTACAGCTTTAGCTTGCCATACTCATTCTTGATTTCTATTTGCATGTATTCTCCCGTGTTTTGTTTTTGGAAAAAAAAAGACAGATTTATTTTTTGTCATATAGAAGCTGAACATCAGCCTGGACAAAAGGCAAGAGTAGCTGGTACCTCTGTTTGTCACAAAAGAACAGGTTTTATATAGCTAATCACTTTTCTATGTGCATGTTATTTTTTAAAAGTTATTTTTGTAATTAATTTATTCATTTACTTTACATCCTGATTGGAGCTTCCCTCTCTCCTCTTCTCCCAGTCCATTTTTCTCACCTCCCCTTTCTCCATAACTCCATCCCTTTCTCCTTAGTGAAGGGAAGACCTCCCATAGATATCACCTCACCTTGGCATATCAAGTTGCAGTCAAACTAGGTTCGTAGTCTTCTCTTGAAGCTAGACAAGGCTGCACGGTTAGGGGAAAGGAATACAAAGGCAATCAACAGAGTCAGAGATGGCCCCTGCTCCTGCTGTTTCTCACGAAACTGAAAAGCTTCTGTAAACCAAAGGACACCATCAAAAGCTTAGAATGGCAGCCTACAGAATGGGAGATCTTCACCAACCCTGCTTCTGACAGAGGGCTAAAATCCAAAATATATGAAGAACTCAATAAATTAAACACAAACAAGCCAAATAACCCAATTAAAAACGGGGTAGAGAGCTAAACAGAATTCTCAACAGAAAAGTCTCTAATGGCTAAGAAGCATTTAAAGAAATGTTCAAAGGCTTTAGTCATTAGGGAAATGCAAATCAAAATGACCCTGGGATTTCACCTTATACCTATCATAATGGCTAAGATCAAGAACCTAAGTGACACCACATGCTGGAGAGGATGTGGAGCAAGGGGAACCCTCATCCATTGCTGGTGGGAGTGCAAACTTGTACAACCACTTTGGAAATCAATCTGGTGCTTACTCAGAAAATTGAGAATAGTTGTACCTCAGGACCCAGCGATACCATTCCTGGGCATATACCCAAAAGATGCTCCACCATACCACCTAGACACTTGCTCAACTATGTTCATAGCCGCTTTCTTGGTAATAGCCAGAAACTGGAAACAACCTAGATGTATCCCTTTTTAAACTTTTCATTTAGGCTTATGCATAGCTTTACCAGTTTCTCATACATAGCATAAAATTGGGTCTTCCTTTTAAAATAGCATCAATTCAGAAAGGCTGTATCTTTTGATTTGCAAATATAATCCATTTACATTCAACACTATTATTTTTCATTATTTTCAATTAGCATACAAAATATTTTCAATTAGCATATAAAAGTTTCATTAAAACAGTATAATAAAATTTTTGATGATCTTCCCCATCCCTCTTTCCCACTTATAACCTTCTATTTTTGGTAGCCTTTTTTTCTTGTCACATGTTTTCTACTGTCCTTCCTGTCTTCCTTGACATATCTTCCCCCACCTCACAGTCACCTTTCTGGTTTCAAGGTTATTGTTGGCAATTGTTGACAGAAACTTTATTTTGTATTCTGCTTGCTTTATAAATTATATATTCCTTTCTACCTTGCTGTTTATGTCTACGATGTAGTGGGTTTATATCATGCTAAGGTCTGATCTCCTCTTATTCCTATCCATTCTTAGATGAAGTTTTATACACTCACATGTTTTCATTGCTTATCAAACATGACCATGTTTATCAACATTTGTCTCTACTGTAAGACTCCGCTTCATGACTAGATGGTCTGTAATGATCAGTTCCAGTTCTACTTGTCATTTCTCCATCATTCCTAAAGATTGTTTGTTTGTTTGTTTGTTTTTGCTTGGTATAATATCCTTGATTAGTAGTTTTGTATTATGTAAGGACTTTGAATAAAGCACACCTTCTCATCTAGGTTTTAAGATTTCTGTTCAGCGCTTTCTCAGACAATTAGGAATAGTGCTACCTCAAGATCCAGCTATACCATTCCTAGGCATATATCCAAAAGATGTTCAAGTATACAACAAGGACATTTGCTCAGCTATGTTCGTAGCAGCTTTATTCATAATAGCCAGAATCTGGAAACAACCCAGATGTCCCTCAATGGAGAAATGGATACAGAAATTGTGGTACATTTACACAATGGAATACTACTCAGCAATTAAAAACAAGGAAATCATGAAATTTGCAGGCAAAAGGTGAGAACTAGAAAAGATCATCCTGAGTCAGAATCAGAAAAACACACATGGTATATACTCACTTATAAGTGGTTATTAGACCTATTATATAGGATAATCATACTAAAATCTGTACACCTAAAGAAGCTAATCAAGAAGGAGGACCCTGGGTAAGATGCTCAATCTTCATTCAGAAAGGCAAATGGGTTAGACATTGGAAGTAGGTGAAAACAAGGAACAAGACAGGAGTCTACCACTGAGGGCATCTGAAAGGCTCTATCCAGCAAGGTATTAAAGCAGATGCTGAGACTCATAGCCAAACTTTTAGCAGAGTGCAGGGAATCTTAGGAAAGGATGGGAAGATAGAAAGACCTGGAAGGGTCTGGAGCTCCACAAAAAGAACAAAAGAAGCAAAATATCTGGGCACAGGGGTCTTTTCTGAGACTGATACACCAACCAAGGACCAATCACAGAGAGAACCTAGAACCCCTGCACAGAGGTAGCCAGTGGCAGCTCAGTATCCAAATGGGCTCCTAGTAAGGGGAACAGGGACTGTCTCTGACATGAACTCAGTGGCTAGCTCTTTGATCACCTCCCTGAGCAGGAAGCAGCCTTACCATGCCACAGAGGAAGACTATGAAATATAGTCCTGATGAGACCTGATAAGCTAGGGTCAGATGGAAAGGGAGGAGGACCTCCCCTATCAGTGAACTGGGGAAGGGGCATGGGAGGAGATGAGGGAGGAAGGGAAAAAGGGAGGGCACAATTGGGAGGCGGCTAGGGTAGGGCTACAGCTGGGATACAACATGAATAAATTATAATAAATAAAAAAATATATTAAAACTTTTTTAAAAAAGATTTCTGCTCAGAAACCTTCTGTAGGTATCTAGTATTTAGCTTGATGCTGTTCTCTTGCTGTTTTTGAAGTTCTGTTTCCAGCCTTTGATAGTTTAACTAGGTAATACTCAGTTGTTAGTGATAGTATTTTGGGGTTGACTCTAGCTGAGGTCCTTTGAGCTTTTTGTATCTGAGAAGTTGCATCTTTTGTAAGATTTGGGGTGTATTTCAGCCCTGATTTTATAAAAACAGGTTCTGTATGCTTTTGTTCTTTTCTTCTCCCTCTGGGATTCTTTTCAAGGAAATGTTTCTTTACCTAATGCTGTCTCATAAATCTCATGGGCTTTGTTCATTTTATTTTATTATTTTTTCCTTTTTGAATTGTGTTAACTCAAAAGTTCTGTGCTCATCTACAAATTCAAAACCTCTTTCTTCTACCTTTTCTGCTATGCTGTGTAAGATGCTTATGGTATTTTCATTTCACTGATCGAAATTCTAACTCCATGATTTTGAATCGGTTCCTTTTTTTATGATTTCTGTTTTTCTGGTAAACTTTTCATTTATTACTTGAATTAATTTTCTCAACTATTTACACTGTTTGTTTTTTTCTTGCGTGCTGCTGAGATGTCCCGAGATTTTAGTTGGAATTCTTTTTAATGCATCTCATAGGTGTTCTCCAAATTAAGCTGTACTTGGAAATAGCTACTTTTTCCTTTAGAGGTATCATGTTTCTCAAGTGTGTGTCATGATGCCTGTGTCCTGGGTAGAATAGTCACTTCTAACTCTGCAGAAATAGCTTTTGTAAGATATTTTTAGATGAGATTTGAAGCATCAAGTGCTTTCACTTTTTGGTGTAGGTAAGCTCAAAAATATCCTTTGTTTGTACTTTAGTTTTGATACACATCAGCAGTGTTTGAGCTTTGTAATAGTCTAGACTTCCACAGTTCATGGAACCAACTAGATGACTCTGCAGTTAACATAGGTTTCCGTAGCTGCATTCTCCAGGTCCCACAGATGGAAGCCCTGTTATCACTGCCAGACACTATCCATTTTGGTGGAACAGGTAATAAAGAATCTGTTCATAGGCTCTACAGGCCACTCGTAGGTGATTCCAAAGATCACTAAGAAACAGCTGTAGCCCCCAGCCCATAGTACGTAAATGAAACCATCACCAGAACCCTCACGGTGAATGTG
The DNA here is from genome assembly GCF_030254825.1 of Meriones unguiculatus. Taxonomy (NCBI): domain Eukaryota; kingdom Metazoa; phylum Chordata; class Mammalia; order Rodentia; family Muridae; genus Meriones; species Meriones unguiculatus. Next base: position 32,429,948 of record NC_083349.1, read on the forward strand.
GAGAATATCTGGGCCAACTGTCTCATCAGTTCTGGATCCATAAGATAGGATGGGATTTTACTGAGGTCCTGCAGGACAAGCACAGTTACTTGGTTTCTGTGACGCTGTCAACCACAGACTTGAAGTGCATGGCATGGAGGTGATCTTTGCCCAGATCCTGTGGGATGGTGTCAGGTGATACAGGAGAGTATAGTATTGGTAACAAGTCTTCCAAATTTTAGGGATCTACATTGTGCTGTATCCAGATCCCAGGAACAACCATCAGTAACACCAAGAAAAATTTTTAACAACTGCTGTGGTACCCAGTCTATGTACTATGAAGAAGATTCCCTAGAGCAGTGGTTCTCAACCGTCCTAATGTTGAGACCCACTAACACAATTCCTCATGTTGTGGTGACCCCCAGCCACTAAATTATTATTTTTGTCACTGCCTTATAACTGTAATTTTGTTACTGTTATAAATGTAATGTAAACATCTGTGTTTTCTGAAGGTCTTAGGTGATCCTAGTGAAGGGGTTGATTGACTCTCAAAGGGATCGTTACCCACAGATTGAGAACGATTACCCTAGGCCCTCTCGGGCATATTCAGGCAACACTGTGTTGTAGCATGGGTATGCATATTCTTAGAAGGTTAGGATGTGATTGCCACCTTACCTAGGTTTCATAGGTTACATATAGTAGACTGGAGCTTTAACCTTGTCTCTGAAGTCCTACAGTTTTAGCACATGAATGACAATGTGAGCTCAAGAGTGGCAAGGGATGAGGAGGGCAAGGCCCTTGGTGTTGGTAATCATGGCTCTGGAACTGCAGAATATAGATGGGACTTTATCTTGGCTGTTCTTTATGGACCAAGATTATAGTCCTAAGGCCTTAAGCTGTGGCTAAGACCTTCCCTAGTTGTTGTGGGGCAAGTGTGGCTGATGCTAGATTTGAGGCACTGATAGTTCCCATCCTGAAGGTAAAGTGTTCCAGGAACTTTTTCATGGGTCTAAGAGACTGAAACAACCTTTTGTGCTAACAGTTGTACTCCCATGTCATGGCTGGGAATAAGAACTCCCTTAGTTCCCACATATCCAGTGGCTGGTAAAAGGAACCACTTGCTACCTGGTAAACTCCTTTGTTTCGGGGCTTGGGGAACTGATAGGTGTGTTGTAGATCTGTAGGATGCATTTGGGACATTCCTCAGTTTCCAAGGCTTAGGTGGGGGTTATGGCTAGAGCACTGTCACAGCTGCCCCGGCACCAAGGTTGTGAGCTAGGGAGCAGAGCTTCCTTTCTTCTAGAAAGGTAATTGCTAATGGGACTTAATGGTATTCTGCTTGAATTTATGTGGTCTTTGGACTTGAGTCCTCAGGACCACGGGGTGGGGCATTCCTCTACTTTGTGGCGCAAGCACAGGCTCAAGGCCTCTAGCAACACCCAGGGCCCATGCTTACCCCCGGAGCAGGATGGTGTCTAGCAGAGGCGGTTGCTGCAGTTTGGCTTTGGGGCATAAGTTTCTCATTTTGAGCAAAGCAATTGTTCTTTATCTTACTAGCTTCCTACACTGGGTTTATGAAGTCTGTAAAGACTGTGTAATTCTCCTTCAGGGGTAGCTGCAGGTGAGCTACTAGGATTAAGGTGACAGTCACTTTCCCATTCCTCTTATGCCCCTCACCCACCCCTACCTCTAACCAGCAAGGGAACAAGGGATGAGGCTGCTGCTGGCATTTGCCTTGCTGGTTCCGGTTACTATATTTCATGCTGACTTCCAGACTTTTTTTTTCTCAGCCATTCTCCTTGTAATACTATGTTCCCTGCCATCATCAAGGCCGAGCCATGCACTGAGCCCCTCTACTCAGCCCTCTTCCTAAGCTATTTGCTTTTCATGCTTGTTTATTTAGATCTTTCTTTCTTTCACATTAGGGCACTGAAGATCATAGACAGAGCCTCACAAATACTAGGGAAGTGCTCTGCAACCAAGCCAGGCCCCAAGCCACTCAAAATGAATGTTAATAATAATAGCAAGGGTGCTGAGAGAAAACAGGTTGGACATCAAAATAACTTTACAGGTGGCCCCTAGAATACTAAATTTAATGGGTTCTGATTCTCGGTGTAAGTAAAGCCAATAAGCACAGTGAATAGGTGAGTGTGGAGAAAGGTTTATGACTCATAGTGAGTAGGGAAAGCTTGAAGTTATTACAAAGCTATGGTTATTTCTGAGGAGAGCATGCACCAGATTGCATTACAGTGACTACACCTTTTTAGGTTAGCACATGTAGGTCTGGACAGCTCAACAACTGAAAGAAAGGAAGGTTGTGTTTAACTTACACTTCTAAGCTACAGTCCATCACTGAAAGGAAATTGGGAAGGGACTTGAAACAATGAGTCATGAGTCGAATCCAGAGTATATAGAAGATAGAAATGAATGCATGGGTGTCTATATTCAGCTTGGTTTTTTACTCTTACACAGCCCAGGATCCAAACCTATGAAATGGTGCTGCCCACAGTGGGCAGCCTTTTAATCAATTTAATCACAACAATCTTCCACAGACATGCGCAAAGTCCAATCTGATCTAGACAGTCCCTCACTGAGACTCCCTTCCCAGGAAATTCTAGATTGTGTCAAGCTGACAGTTAAAATGATCACGCATACTCAAGAACACCAGAAATGTGTATCACACAAAACAAATGTACGTGGATGCACATAGCATCATTATACACAATAAAAAAAAAAAAGGTTTAGACATAGCCAGGGGCAGGGGGGGATGCGTGCCTTTAAGCCCAGCACTCAAAAGGCAGAGAGGCAGGTAGGTCTCTGGGTTTCAAGAAAGCCAGAGCTACATAGTGAGATCCTGTAAAAAAAAAAAAAAAAAAGAAAAGAAAAAGAAAAAATACCAGGCAACCCAAATCTATAAGTAAATATTAGATCCATACAGTGCATATGATTTAATCATGAAAAAATATAAATTTAAATGGCCAACATTAAAAAATATATTTAACGTATGGTCACACTTCTATGGAATTCCCAGAATTAGAGACTCATAGATTAGTGGCCAAGGCAGAGGTTTCTAGGAGTGGGAGGTGGAAAGTGAATGTCAGTAGCTACAATGTTCTATAGTGAGGTAATTACATGTTCTAAAATGTGTCTTCATGGTGACTGTAAAGTCTGTGATAGGCTAAAAGGCACTGAATTATATACTTTAAACGAGTGTGCATGTGACATAAGAAAGATCAGGTACTCAAGGTCAACCTCAGCTATAGAGTGGGTTTGGGGCTAGCCAAGGATCCAGGATACTCTGCTTAGAAAAACAACAGAAGAATTATATTAAAACGAAGCCTTAAATGACTCAAGGCTGTCTTATTGCTTCCTTACCTCAAAACGATGGAAAATGAGAGCACTTCACTGTTTAAATTATCGTTTACCATTAATTTTTACAATTAGGCATTCCTACAACATCACGGCCTGAACTTCTGTGTATGTTGTGTATGACCACCACAGGAGCTTTTCAAAGCAGGGGTTTTAGAGATACACGAAGCTGCTTTCAAAGGGAGCAGTGTAAAGAAACTGACTGTAGAATAGTGTTACGTGTGCGTGTGTGTACATTCAGATGCAACCTGTAATCATCTTATATAACATCAAACTTAGAAAAAAGTGAGACAAATAATAAGTAAAATCAATGGCCTCCCAGGCTTGATCAGGAAAAGAAGCTTAAAAAGGCAAATGGAAAGGTGTTATCTAAAGGTTTAATATTGTGCCTCTGTCATATTAATAGCATCTGAGTCACTCTGCACTGACCTGAAGCCTATGAAAAGCTCTTGATGTGGACGCTAGCACCTGGTCTTTGGTCTCTATTCCTCATTAAGAGGACCCAGGCCTCTTAAAGTAGTTTTAAATGGTAGGAACCAAAGTAAGCCTGGGAAATCCTGTTACAAAATAAGACTGCCTTAATAAGAGCTGCATGTCCAGGCTGATTAGAACTGGCTGCCTGTGAAAGGCCATGAGCTCGTAATGATTAAAGAGGATGAAATTATAATGTGTGTGAAAATAAATCATTATTTACTATTGTGAGGCAATTGAGCAGCAACAAATTTCTAATATGTTTTAAAAGAGAGGTATGTAATTAGAATGAATTGAAAAATAAATATAAACCACCCCAATTGGTTTAATTGATGCAGTTCCTCCCTTCCTTAGGTAATTCAGACATCGACTATAGGCTCAGCTTTAGAACTTGGGTGTTCTGCCTGAGATGTAAGGAGTGCTTTCAAACCACGTGAAGACTAGGTTCACAATATTGCCCCTTATTGCAAGGAGTAGCAAGTTTGGCTGCAGGCAGGGATGGTCCTTTTCTGACTGTATCTTTTTTTATAATTCTTATATTGATTACAGGTTATTTATTTTGTATCCTAGCTGTAGCCCCCTCCCTCATTCCCTCCCAATCCCCCTCTCCCTCCCTCATCTCCTCCCTGCTGCTCTCTAAATTCACTGATAGGGGAGGTCCTCCCCTCCCCTTCCGTCTGGCACTAGTTTATCAGGCCTGGCTGCAATGTCCTCTTCTGTGGAATAGCAAGGCTGCTCATCCCTTGGAGGAGGGGGAGGTCAAAGAGCCAGCCATTGAGCTCATGTCAGAGACAGTCCCTGTCCCCCTTACTAAGGTACCCACTTGGATACTGAGCTGCCATGGGCAACATCTGAGCAGGGGTTCTAGGTTATCTCCATGCATGGTCCTTGGTTGGAGAATCAGTCTCAGAAAAGATCCCTGTGCCCAGATATATATGGTGTTCCCATCCTCTCCAGGTCTTACTAACTCCCCCTTCTTTCATATGATTCCCTGCACTCTGCTGAAGGTTTGGTTATGAGTCTCAGCATCTGCTTTGATACAATACTAGGTAGAGTCTTTCAGAGGCCCTCTGTGGTAGGCTCCTGTCCTGTTTCTTGTTTTCTCCTACTTCCAATATCCATCCCATTTGTCTTTCTAAGTGAGGGTTGATCATCTTACCCCAGAACCTCTTCTTGTTTATCTTCTTTAGGTGTACAGATTTTAGTATGTTTTTCTATCTTACAGTTCTGGTATTACTTATAAGTGAGTATATACCATGTGTGTCTTTCTGCTTCTGGGATATCTTTGCTTAATTCTTTCTGCTTTACCTTAAACTAGGACTATTATTATTATTTTGCCTGTGTCAGTATTCTCCATCTATGTGTCAGGGTCCCCACAAACCCTCACACCTCTCTCACTCGTAACTATGACTGCAAAGTAAAGGAGCAGAAAGAAGGATAGGAAGATGGGTAACCTAGCATGGTCCTAAGCAGGAGTGAAGATGAGTAAGGTAAGGGTTTTAAGACAGACCATCCTTTGTAGACTGAACACATCTTGCTGTCATTATTATGGACTACCATTGAGACATACCTGAAATAAGCCCCTGAAGGCTTGGGCCATCTAGCATTACCTGTACCGTATCTGTGGAGGGCATTTGAAAGAGTCACCATGAGAAGAACGGGTTAGCAGCTGCAAAAGTCTTTCAAGCGACCTATTGAATATACTTCCTTCGGCATTGTTTTAGAAGCCAAATTGAAATTGAAATCATTCATTTCCTCGGGTAAGACACGTGATAGAAATCTTGCTCGTGGCATCCACTGAGATCCTGTGTGTAGTTTCAAAATGATGATTAATTTATTGAGAATAGCACGTTCACGTCCTGCTTTCCCTCCACTCAGTGTATAAATCAGATCATCAGCACTCCCTTGCCAAAGATCGCCAGAAACATCCTGTGATGGAGCCATTGATCCAGAACCTCACTTCACTAATGGGGGTTATACTTTACGAAGAACTGTGCACGCCAGTAAGAAGGCATCGGGGAATGCCTGTCATTAAATACCTGATTTGGTGCAGAGCTCTAGAAAACTGCATATGGCTGTACATTGTGACCAGGAGAGATTCTATAATTTAGTATGGCTTATTTAAAAGTTTAGGTTTACAGTCATTTTGCGTGTCTATACATACATGTAGACAGGTGTGTACAAGTACAGTGTCTGCAGAGGCCAGAAGATGGTGTCTGATCTTTTGGGATTGGAGTTACAGACAGTTGTGAGCCACCATGTCGGGGTTGAGAGTTTGAACTTGGAAAATTGAGACTTGGTCCTCTGAAGGAGCAGCCAGTGTTCTTAAACTGAGCTGTCCTTCCAAAGTCTGTGATTTGGCATCCTAATTCCTAATTGCTCATATCCGGAAGGAAAATGGAAGGCAGGCTGCTGTGAATAGGAAAAATGACTCTGCTACCTCGTAAGACCCAGGAAGAGAGTTAACCAGGAATTAACCCAGGAAGAGAAGTGATGTATAACTCCTTCTCTTGTTCTGTGGCATTTTCTTCCTTTTTCTCTTCCATATAGTTTTCCTTTCTGGCCAATCAGTTTACCAGGAAGGTATAGTTGTGTGTTTTGAGTTCTTGCTTATAATTCTGTGATTATTTTATTGTAGAGTTTTGCTTCCTATTACCCAGGATGCTTAAAATTAATTTTCACTCTAACAACCTATGTGTGTGGCAATTTTATATGACCACAGAGATAATCAACAGGAACAAAAAGAAAATATACCGGTGACAAATTTAATTTTCCATCAATTTACCTCTAAGTTTTGAACTTTTTACTTTCCTTCTTCCAGTATATTAGAGCATTATAAGGCTGTTTGTGTAATTACTCTGACCAGTAAGTTTTAAACTTTCCCATGTTTTTTTTTTTTCTTATCAGTTGAGAGCACTTTCTCATAGTTGATAAACCTCGTTTAACAGTCCATAGATTTTTTGTCCTGTGGTGGTACTTTACATTTCTTACTGAGATGTGGTGGTTTGAATGAGAAATGTTCCCCTTAGGCTGTTTAAACCCCTGGTCCCCAGTAGCTGGTGCTGTTGGGGAGATGTAGATGGTACATCCTTGCTGTAGGAAGTACTTCATTGGGAAGTGGGCCTTGAGAGGGTATAGCCCCCTCTCTCCACTTCCTGTTCACTCTTTCTGCCTCTGGCTTGCATTTGAAGATGTTATCTTAGACGCCTGCTGTCGTGACTGCTACTCACTGCCAGGATTCCCTGCTATTGTAAACTCTTCTCCCTCTGGAACTTAAAGGCCACAGAAACTCTTCTTTCCATAAGTTACCCTAGTAGTGATATTTTATCAGAGCAACAGAAAAGTAACTAAAACATGTGGAAACGTCTTTCTGTCTCCTTCCTGTCTAACTGCTAGGAACAGTATTCTCGGCCCAGTGTTTCAGTAGGGCGACATTCACCTATTCTCTTTCCCGGCCTGTAGAGTTTCAGCTAAGAAGTCTGCTATAAGGTAAATTGGAATACCCCATGTGTGACATTTGTTTCTCCTCTTCAGCCTTGAGAAGTTTCTTTGTCTCCACTGTGGAAAGCTTGATTACACAATGCCTTAGGATATGCTCCTTTAAGCTAAATTGGACTGGTGAGATTTGGCTTTCCAATACCTGGATACTTCTATCCTTTTCTAAGTTTGAAAAGTTTTCTGTTTACTTCTTTGAATAAGCAGTCTACCCTTTGGACATTTTCATGCTCTCCTTGAACTCTAATCACTCACACTTGTGCTAACACTGGCTAAAATTTCTCACAAATTATCTTCATTATTCCCCCCTACTCAAACTGTGTATTTTCAAATAGTCTGTCCTTGAGCCTACTAATTTTCCCATTTGTTTCTGCTATTGGTGCTTTCTGTCACATTTTTAATTTTGTGGAGTATAATTTCAGCTCAAGGATCTGCTTGATTGTTTAATTGCTTCTACCCCTTTACATTTCTCCATTAGGGTATTGGAATGATTGTGTTTTCTCCAAACTCATTAGTTTCCCGAGAAAGCCACTTTAAACGCTCTGAGGAGTCTCCCGCACTGATTATTATCTGGTCAGTTTCTGGCACCTAGTTGGGTAAGGTTTGGGTTTTCTGGAAGCTTCTGGCACTTGGTAATGTATAACATCGTCTGTGCATTGAAGGGTTGGGTATTTGTAGCAGCCTTCCCAGGCTGGCTTTGTTTGTAACTCCCCTGCCAGGATTTCAAAGTAGGCTTTCTCAAAGCCTATAGTGACTTTCCCAGCCTCAGGACTGGATGCTCTCCAAGTCAAGATTTGCTGAGAATGTGTTGGTGTGTCGGCACTGTTTCATACAACAGAGCCCTTCAAGCTCAGGCATATCTCAAATATACTCATGACATGGTTGTTCAGAAAGAACCAGGTGAGTAACTAAAAAGAGGTAGCATGTTCCATGGCTCTCTATCTGGAAAGACCAGACCTAGCCACAATTACCCACCTCCAGCCAAGCACTGGATGATTTACCTAGTTCTAGTCACTGTGGATAGGCACCCCAGGGTTCCTCTGTCATACCTGTGTCTCCCAATGCTGCCAGGCTGAGCCTATGGGCTACCAAGGCTAGCACTGCACTGAGGTTAAACCCACTTAAACCTACTCGTCTGTAAACTGTCTGTTGCAAAAAAGGTAAGAACACTGCAAGCAGACACAAATGGAACTAACTAGAATATAGCAGCATGAAGAGTGTTAGACTTGGCCAAGCGTTAGGTTTTACCAGCCCACAACAACAAACTTCAAGGGCAGAGTCTTTTGTTTACATATCCTATCCACCCCCACCCCTGGCCTGGGTCACATCTGACAGGGTACACTGAAATCCAGACTGAAGGTAACATAAGGCACATTGAAACTTGGAGTGTGTCTTGTTCATGCTCGGAGGCTCCAATCTAGAGCCTCTATCTGTGAGCCTCTAGATGTTGCTGGGAGCTTGGTCTCATCATGGTGGATCTAGCATTGAGCTCTATGGCAAAACCTTTTGCCAGATTTGATCTACCCTGCTCCCAAGTATGTGGAGCCTTGCTTCCCCTGGTGCCCAAAGTTGGAGGAGTATTGGTAGGTGGGATCACCCACCTGGCCTGACAGCTCTAGCAGCTCAGGGTTGGGTCACTAGTAGGAATGGTGGAGCTTCTCCTGTCACCGTGATGTGTCATCATAAACCTAGTACTAGGCTCCAAGTCTGGGGCCTGAACTTAATTCTCTCAGGTCTTCCCAGTAGGAACTAGCTTCCTGTATACTGGGGTGCTCAGAGTTGAGGAAAAAGTGTGGGCAACTTTTACCTTCTTGCCTTCATCAAGAGTGTTTCCATATAGGTACACTGAAAGCAAGTATTTTGCCCCCTACCCACAATTTCTTTAGCTCTTACAAATGCAGTTGGGTGGGTGAGCAGATGATCACCAGAAGTTCTCACTCAGCTGCTATCACAAGACCTTCTCCTCTTATGAGTTTGTTGTTCAGGACATTAATGATAACGGAAGGCAATGCTAAGACACACTTATGTAGCCTGTCCATGTGTATCTGGGGCTGTAAACTGAATGTCTCTAGATTAACTGCCATGTTTGATGCAGTGTCTATTAAGGAGTATGTAATTAAAATGTGCTAATTTGAAGTTTGCAGGTATAATATTAAAACTCAGTAATCAATATACTATAACCTTCAAAATGTTTTGCAAGACAAAATTCACTTGAAACAAACAGCAAAGCAACTTACTGAGATAAAAGGAAGACATGTGCTAAAACAGTCCTATGTAATAGTAACTCATTTCCTTGTGGAATGGGGTTGAGTTATGCCCTGAGCAGAAGCACTTGATACTCCACACTCTCTGCCCTCCTGCTTGGGATTAGATTCCTTCATACCATAAGCTACAGAAATTCAAGGTAACGCTGCCTGAGCAATAAGCAAAGGTATTGAATTAAGTTCCTCTGAGGTCCAAAGAGTAAGTCCTCCAGTACAGTTTGAGAATGAGGAGTTCTTGGACTTTTTTCTCTTCTGTGTGTCAGTTTCACTTACAAGCTGCATTGTCTCATGATGACAAATGGCTACCAACAACTCCAGAGGTTGTAGAATAAGGAGGGGGCACATTTGTTTTCATGATGTATTTTTTTAAGCCCTCAACTTTGCTCTGATGCATCTTATTTTTGCCCTGCCCACAAGCTAATCAGTGTCAGCAGATAAGTGCCCTTGGTACCAATAATGTTGGCAAAGAGTTAAAGAATTAAATCAGTCAGAGTTATTTCCTGGGAGTTGAGAATGGTAGAATCAATACAATCCAGAAGCAGGCTGTGTCCAATGAGAGACCATCAGAGTACCAGAAAGGATGCAATCACAGCCTCTCCATTACTGATATACTCCAAGTCACCTAGCCTCTCCCACATCTCTCTTTAAAGAGCCTGAAAGAAAGAAGAAGAAAAAAAACACACACAAAGAAAATGACATTAAAAAGTAAAATAACATAAATTATGTCTTGGAAGCTTTTAGAAAAAAGGAAAAATGAGTAGTATTTGATTGATTTGAAAACAGAAAATGAAGAAAATAGAACTTTGTAAAAAGTGATAGAATGCCACACAAAGTAACCACAATAACAAAAACGTATGTTACTATTCACAACTTAAACCTGCGTGAGCCTGGAGAGAGAGAAAAAAGAGAAAGAGAGAGAGAGAGAGAGAGAGACTTGTCAAGGTGGCTCAGCAGATAAAGACACTGGCTGCACAAACCTTGTAACTTGATTTCAACACTAGACCCCACATAAAGGTGGAAGAAAAGAAATGAACTGTTTCTCCACACATGCACCATGGAACATGCAAACACACACACATACGTGCACACACATACACACATAAAATTATAAAATAAATCATGTTTTCTTAAAATTTAAGTGATATCATTAAAACGTTTCAAATAAAAAAAAGTCACATGCTGAAATAACAGAGCTAAAACGTAATGAACTTCTATCCAGTTAAAGCAGCCATTCAGAACAAAAGCTGCTGAGTTTCACACTGGATTTTATGCTTTCAACAACAACAAAAAGAGACTAAACACTAGAAGACAAAGATGGAGTGAGTGCAGGTAATGAAAAAGGATATGGCACTATTTCTCTAGTTTAACTCTGTCACTGAGTTTTCATTTTTGGTGGTGGTTAAGTGCATCAAAATATATTTGATAGTAAAAGTATAAATAATATCTTTAAAAAAGTTCACTGTGTGATGATGGAAAGCAAAATGACTTTTTAACTATCCTAGTTGAAAAACATATACCTGATTTGGCTGTGTTGTTGGCGTTAATAAGCATTAAAGCACAAACATTAGACCATATAGGTATGGCAAGACAGATAATTTTCAGGATAATGTTGTTTTGAAATTGTTTGCATCAATCACAATCATGATAAAAATTAGAAACAAAAATTGCTACTGAAAATTAATGAATTAAAAAATCGTGTTAGAGACTTGATGTTCTGTCTTCATAAATAATGGTTCAGCAGGCAAAGTAATTAACAAAATCATAGATTTGATCAACATAATTATTAATCTTGTCCTAACAGATGTATGTCAAACACTACATTAAAAAGCTAAAGTATGCATATTTTCAAGCACATTTATAATAATCATTAAACCTAAAGATATACTAGCTCATTGGTCTCACCAAATACTAACAAAATCAAATTTTAAATTGGATTTAAAATGAAATTTTATTAACAACTTTAAACCACAAAGTGAATCAGCCTTACTTATTTAATTTCATTTTATGTGCATTAGTATGAAGGTGCTGGATCCCTTGGAAATGGAATTACAAGCAGTTGTGGGCTGCCATAGGGGTGCTGGGAATTGAACCAGGTCCTTTGGAAAAGCAGACAGTGTTCTTAACCACTGAGCCATCTCTCCAGTGAATCGGCACTTACTTAAAAGGGAATGAAATTAGATGAACCAAAACCGTTGTGGGACTTAAATCTAGACAGTCTTTTAAACTGGTGGTTTGGGGTCTTCCTTTCCCAACCAAAGGAGTCTACAAGGTCCCTGGCTACTTTGCTACACAGCCATGAGGAAATTCACTCTTTTGTGCATTATCACACCCATTATTAGATCTCTGGAGCCAATGTAAACAACATGTAGATTTAAGGCCTACTACTAATGAGACTAGCCTCAAAAGATCACACAACATAGCTGACACGATCCAGCAGTGTATAAAAGCCTCTGTCAAGGGCTAAGGCCAAGGCCTGTGTTAACCAAAAGAGCTACTCAGTGACTTCATTTCAGGACATCTTCGGCTTACAGACACAGTGAAATAAAGAGTAGACAGAAATAAAGAAATCCTCCTGCTTCACACACACACACACACACACACACACACACACACACACACACATAAACACACACAGAAAGACAAAATCAAAAGATCATGGAGGTCTAGCACAAGCCATGGGGTGCTCAAGTCTACAGCAGAAGAGTTCACTCCTTTGCCCCACCATAGGCAGTTTGAAATGTCAGGATGAGGGTGGAGCCTTACCCATACCTATGCAAATTAGAAAAAGAAGGTTTAGGAGCTGGAGACATTCCTCAGTGGTTAAGAACACCAGCTGCTTTTTCAGGGGACCAGGGTTTAATTCCCAGCACCCACATGACAGCCCACAACGATCTATAACTCTAGTTCCAAGGAATCCAACACCCTCACACAAATATTCATGCAGGCAGTGCACATAAAAGTATAAATAAATAAATAGATAGACAGATAGATATTTTTATAAGAGATTTTTTTAATCATAATTCCTTAAATGAATAGCAACAACAATTCTACTACTACTACTAATAATAATACTAAAGCCTTAAATTAGCACGTACCATTGACTGTGTCCCACAAGATAGCTGCAGGATGAAGTTTAGTTTTAACATTTTGTGTACTGTTCCTTTGGCCTGTGTCTTAAAACCTCCAAATCTGACCAGGGTTGTGCATAAACAAGAATATCAGCTCAGCTGGCTTTGAGAGGAGAAAAGCAAGATCTTGCAAGATCCAGAGTAAACTGTCATTTTTTTTTCCCCACGGGGCACTAACACATGCAAACAGGCCAGACCTCTTAGATAGTACTTAGATGATCAGAATTAGAATGCAGAGGACGGACTTATCTAAAGTGCTTGGAACTTGAAACGTTACCGATTTTTCATGGTTTTTGGATTTGGGAGTAGTTACACACAGTGGGATATTTATGGCATGGATTACAAATCTAATTGCAAAGTTGTCGTTTAGGTACCTTATGTGTATAGCATGGCGGCAATTTTATACAATATCTCTAGTAATTTTGTGCATGAATTATTTTCTATAGTGTAGATCCTGGGGTTGGGAACCCTCCCTCAGAGATGCTGAATGAGTGGTGGGTAGTGCATTTAGTTTCTGACTGACATCAATCACAAGAGGTCAGGCACCATGCTGGCACCCGAAGAGTTTTGGATTTTGGAGCATTATCAATTGTATTTTTAGAATAGCGATGCTCAAGCTGATTAAAGAAAGAAAAGATCTTTTCACCTTCACTGTTTTTACTTCTTAGTGTCAACAATGGGACCGAAACACTGCTTCATGCTGTTGCCCTCAGCACAGGGAGGAGTTCCCTCAGCATCCTAGGAACCCAGAACTTGGGAAAACTCAGGATTCGTCGTGTTCTTGCAGAAATGAGAGATGGCCCCATGGGTAGGTGCACTTGCTGCTCTTCCAGAGGACCACAGTTCGTTTCCAGCACCCACGTTGGGCAGTTCAAGACCTCTTGTAGCTCCAGCTCCAAGGGATGCAATGCCTTCTTCTGTCCTCCCTTTAGGCATCTGTACTCACATTCCTCCACACAAACACATATAATTAAAATATAAAGTAAATCTTTAAAACCAGAATTTCAGACTAGTCAGTATAGAGTAGAGTTGGAGCTTTTTTTATTAAAGATATTTTAATGTAGACTGTAGCACAAGGTTAAGAGGGAATCACTAAGAAACAAAAACAGGACATAAATAACTATTTTTTTTTTGGTATGGGCCTCTTAAGGGATAGTCAGTTGCAATTATATGTCTTATCATTGGCTAAATGGGATGGTTAATATATTGGTGGCCAACCTGACAGGATCTAGAGTCATTGAAGAGACAAGCTTCTAGGTATGTCTATGTAGAATTATCTAGAGTAGGTTAATTGATGTGGGAATACCAGCTTAACTTTGGATGGACCAGTCCGTGGGCTTGAGTCCCACACTGAACAAAAAGGAGAAAGAGACCTGAGCACAAGTCATCATCTCTTGGTGTTTACCGTGGACAGAATGTGACCAGCTGCCTCCTCCAGTTCCTGCTACCATGGCATCCCTGCAGTGAGAGGCTGCTGTCCCCTTAGACTGTGAGAAAAGTAAACCCTCCCTTCTTGCTCAGTTGCTTTTGTCAAATGTTTTGTCACAGCAATGAGATTAGTAACTGCTACTCCAGTATATACTATTTCAATTGCTTTCAAGTGTGATTTCAAAAGGTTGCTAAGAAATCTCTTTGTTTGTTTGTTTGTTTTCCATTCTTTCTCTGTTATAGTACATGAAGTTATAGGGTGGTTCTAGAAATGCCTTGGATGTGGTTATAATATGATAGGGTACAATCATGAGCTGTGGGAGTTTCATAAAGAGTTTAATGCTTGTTCTTTCTCATAAATTCCATTTCTGGTGAGAGTCTTAAGATGTTTCAGGTTTGTAGCAGGGAGGGAGACTAGGTCTTTAGTGATTGTTAGACGTGCCTGAATTCTTTCTTCTCTACTGACAGAAAGCTCCCACCAGACTCCAGGACAAGGGGCTCCCTTTCTTTACCATGCTTCATAATTCCCCTGTCTTTTTATCCTGCCTCATTAACACTCACAGATAAGATCGTATATTGAGTATGAAATATAAATGATCCTTCACTAATAGAGAAAATGCCTTACAAGTGTTTCAGCCTCTCACAATTGTCCTGAACTGTGGTTATCCTTACGCTTCCTCACAGTCCCTTATCTCCAGGATGTGTCCAGTCCAGGAGGAGGCAAACTATTCCTGCCCTAGCTCAACCCATCTTGATAGTCCCTGAAGAAAATCACCTAGGTGACAGAATCTTAAACAAAGGGAGACATTTTACTCCAGTTTGATGAAAAGCCCATCTATTCTGTCTGAAATATTATCTATGTTACATTATTAGTGGGAGAAATGTGTCCTTCTGAAGCTTTAAACCGGGGAAGGTTAGAGCACAGCAAAGACCCTGGTGAGTGGCACGACAGCCGCGTTTTACATGACTCGCTGTGCTGCCAGTGTTTGTGGGAGTCGGGTTTAATTTTAGTGACACTATGAAATGTAGTGTGCTGTGCATAAAATATTAATGTAGCGCATAATTGGGTAGTGCAAAGTAACGGAGTCTGTGCACACTGACAAACACTGCCGGTGAAATGTTCTGTCGTTTATAGACGTCCTCCCCCACATGCAAATGAACATATCTATTCTAACTCGATCTTTGCTCCAGCTTCCTCTGTTTCCCTCGTGTGTTAGAAGGGCCCAAACAGCTTGTAAGCACACACCTTCCTGTTCAGACAATTCAGGAGTGGATCTAAGAGCAGAGAAGTCCATAGCTTCTGCTGGGATAAAGCAATAAAGCTTTCCTGTGTGGCTTTTTTTTCATCACGGGTGGGCAAAAGAAGCCTGCCCTGGCACAGGATCCATTGCAGCATATACAGGACTTCCAAAATTTGCTTATGAACAATTACTTTATGTGGCCAGAAGGAAGAGATTGCCTATAAATGTGGTGTTAGCAAGAAACTTTCTGTAAATATGTACAGAAGTTCCGTCTGATTTGAGGCAGCCTCGTGGGAAAAACAAACTAATTTTCCCAACATGAGAATCTGCTCACAAAACAATGGACTGTGAGAGGCAGTGGTGACTTCCAAGATTTTCTATACGGATGATGCTCTTTTTGTAGGAATAAGGTGTTCCCATTCACCTCTGGTTTGATTTTTTTTTTTTCTGAGACAAGGTATCTCTGTGTAGACTTGGCTATCCTTGACTCACTCGGTAGACCATGCTGGCCTCAAACTAACAGAGATCTGCCTGCCTCAGCCTCCCTGAGTACTGGGATTACAGACACAAACCACCGCACCTGGCTTATGGTTTGATTGTTAAAGCTCATTGATCTTTGATTCTGTTTTTCATTCTAGTGTTTCTACTGTCTTCCTTATTTGGAACTATGATGGAAAGACATGGGGACCTATGGACCTCCCCAACTGACTGAGATACTTTTGAGACAAGCTTCTTGATGCTTTGCATTGCTGTGTATGAAAAAATAGGGTGCAAGGAGGGTCAAATCCTCAGAAGCAGAAGCCATGACACCCACGGTCCCTTTGTAGCTTGTATGATTCCATCATAAATCTGAAAGTTGTGTTAAGTCCTCACAGGCAGCATAAGACAAAGCATGGGTTCTAGACTCACAGTAGTATTAACAGTTTGTATACTTAAGGACTGATGAAAAATAGTGTGGGTACTGAGGAACTACAAAAAAAAAAATTCTTGAATTTTCCAAAATGACATTTTTAACTTTTATCTTTGGGGCTCCTAAACATCTGAAACTCCCCCAGCTTCCTCTGATTTCCCCCAGGTCACTAACATGGACAGCCATCCCATCTCCTCCTTTCCTGCCCCAAAGGAAGAGGCTGTGATTTTTCACCTACCTTTGTGATTTTCATCTCATTATTCATTTCCATCCACTTCTGAACCCTTCCTCCAGAGAGCCTTTTCTCCTTTTTATGCATTTTAAACATTTCCTCCTTAAAGTATTAATATATTACCATTAAAATATTTCTTGCTTCTTTATTGAACCATCTTCATATAAAACATAGCCACTGCTTGAACGGATTATAGAAGAAAGAAAATCTCTTGCTTCCTCATTTTCACTTTCTTCTAACCCAGACTATAGGTGATTATAGCCTAATGAATTCAACCCATACCAGATTATTTTTAATTAAGTTTTATTATAATATAGTCTAGTCGTGTCTAATAATCTAAGTATTATGTCTGTCTGTCCTTGTGTCACAATGAGAGTAGCAAAACAGAGTAGTTAAGGTAACAATCAGGCTGAATTAATTATTAATTATATGATCTGTTATAGGAAAACTTGACTAAACTGTGCTGTCACGCATTCTATGCCCATTATAAAATGAATATAACTCACTCTTTTACCCAAAACATTGTTCCAGTGCTTCCAGAGGGAAATTCAAACTTCTTAGACATGAACTAGGGTGATTCAAACTTTGACCTCCACTTCCCTTCCCAAGAACCATCACTTACCACCTTCTGACAAGTCCTATTCTCTGTCCTCTTCAGCTGTGTCATACAGAATATGCCATACTCACCTGAGGACCTAAGCCCTCTGTTCTTATCTTGAATCCTGCATTTCCTTTCTTGCATTCACTCTGACCAACTCTTATTTTATTTTATTTTTTTATTTAAAAACTTTCAGGCAATATATTTTGATTATATTATTTCATCTTCCCCAACATCTTCCAGCTCTTTCTCACCTTTTTACCATCCAACTTGATGTTCTTTCTCTCTCAAAGAAGGAAAGAAAGAAAAGCACACATGAAGATAAAATGCAGTCCAGTCTGCTTTTTGTTATTCCTGAGCATGAGGCCTACCCTGGTGTGTGGATGATATACTTTATGATACTCCATCGAAGAAAACTAATTTTCCCTCTCCCAGCAGGTATCAATTGCAAATAACTTCTTTGCTAGGGTGGGACACTTTTGCTCCATGTTGGGTTTTTATCTACCTTGAACTTGTACAGGTTCCTCTACTTGATGACAGTCTCTGTGTGAGTTCACACATGCATCCGCCTTGTCGTATTTAGAAAGTGATGCTTTCTTGGGGTCATCTACCACCACTGGGTCTTAAAATCTTTTTGCCTCCTTTTCTTCAGAGATCTCTGAGCCTTCAGGAAAGGGAGTCATGACGAGATGCCTTTTAGAACTGAATGCTCCAAGGTCTCTCACTCTCCTGTCCATTGTTCAGGTGTGCGTCTCTGTGTTAATTACCATCTACTATAAGAGGAAGCTTCGCTGGTAACTATTGAACGATAAACTGATATATGACTATAGAAATGAATCATTAGGAAGCACTTAAAGAAATGTTCAATGTCCTTAGTCATCAGGGAAATACAAATCAAAACGACTCTGAAATTCCATCTTACACCTGTCAGAATGTCCAAGACCAAAAATTCAAGAGACAACACGTACTGGTGAGGATGTTGAGAAAGGGGAACCCTCCTCCATTGCTGGTGGGAACGCAAATGTGTACAACCACTTTGGAAACCATTTTGGAGCTATCAAAGAAAACTTGGAATAATCATACCTCAACACCCAGCTATACCACTCCTGGACATACACCCAAAAGATGTTCAACCATACAATAAGGACATTTGCTCTACCATCTTCATACCAGCTTTATTTGTAATAGCCAGAAACTGGAGACAACCTAGATGTTCCTCAACCAAAGAATGGATAAAGAAATAGTGGTATATTTATGCAATGAAATACTATTCGGCCATTAAAAAACAAGAAAATCATAAAAATTGCAGGCAAATGAACAGAACCTCCTGAGTGAGGTAGCTCAGACCCAGAAAGACACACATGGTATGTGTTCACTTACAAGTGGATGTTAGTCATATAGTACAGGATAGACATACTACAATACACAGACCCCAAGAAGATAAGTCCAATAAACGTCTTTGGTTTCCTAGTTAGGGGAATGGGGGATATCTCTTACACAGACTATGTTGCCTGCTTTCGGATCACTCCCCCTTGATGGGACTTCTCTACAAGGCCACAGGAAGAGGAACTCAGTCCTCATGTGAATAGATGAGCTGGGGTGTCAGGGTAGGGGGTACTCCCCTATTCTGAGGAATATGGAAGGAGGGATGTGAGAAGAAAGGTGAGACTGGGAGGAAAGGAGGGAGGGACCTATGACCGAGATGTAAATTGAATTAATTAATAAAAAAGTGGGAAAAAGAATCATTTTTTGTTATGTTCTTTTAGCAGAATAGTAAGATTTCCCCTAGGACCAATAATCTATTTAATCTCAGTTTCTTCATCTCATTAATGATGTCAAATAGTTTCCACCTCATATAGTGGGCCTTAACTTAAGAAAAAAGTTGAAGGTTATTCCTATAGCATTTGTGCCACTATAAAACTAGCATATCTTGTTGCTTTCGTAGCTCTGAGAGTTTACAGAAGAGTGATATTGATAATTATACTTGGCCAACAGCTCAAAAAGTTGTAACCCATTCCTGGTACTGGAGATTTTACTTTGTAGCACTTGTCTAGTTGGGGCTTTGTATAGTGATTATTTAAAATATTTTCACACACACACACACACACACACACACACACAGTGTGCGAATCTTATACAATAGTAGGCTTTCATATGGCTTTTCAATAAGTCGTTTCTCCCATTATCCATCCCCTCCTTTGTCTGTCCTCCCATATCCGTCACCATTTAATCCTTCTAAGACTAGTTTTCTTATTTATTCCTTTATGACACAATATTTTGTTTCTCCTCCTTTGAAAGATCCTCTCTTCCCTACCTGTCTCCTATTAGCCACCGAACTGGTTATTCTGAGTAAAACAACCCTATCTAAAGGTCAAAAGCCAAAATTACATATAAAAGAGGACATGCAATATTTGCCTTTTTGGCTCTGAGTTACCTTACTCCTGATGATTGCTTCCAATTCCTTGCACTTACTTGACACTTTCATTTTTCTTAACTACTAAATATTATTCCATCCTGCAAATATAGAGCATTTTTATTATCAGTTGATGGGCATACAGGCTGTCTCCAGTTTCTGACTATTATTAATAGAGCAGCATTGATGAGCAAGTATTTCTGTAGAAGGATGTAAAGTTCTTTGGGTATGTCAAGAAATAGAATAGCTGGATCTTGTGGTAGATCTTATTTCAGATTATTTTAGGAACTTTAAGGAATATGCTGATTTCCATATTGATATTATCTTCAAAAATGGTTCTGGTCAAAATGGACAGCAGCATGTAAAAGAATAAAAATAGATTCATTCGCACTACCCTTCACAAAACTCAACTCCAAATCAATCAAGGACCTTAACATAAAAACTGGTACCCTGCATCTGCTGGCAGAGAAAATAGGGATTGAACTCTTTGGCATAGGAAAAGGCTTTCTGAACAGGACCCCGGAACATAAAGGAAAAAAAAAATAACTCAATTAAATAAAATGGAATATAGAATCAAACAGGGTCATACAAATAGTTGAAAACATTTGAGAATTTTCAACATCGTTAGCCATCAAAGAAACTCAAATTGAAATTACTTTGAGATTTCATCTCACGCCAGTCAGAATGGCCAAGATTAATGCTGGGGAGGATGCAGGGAAAGGAGACACTCATTGCTGGTGGCCAACACTTACTGTAGGACTCTAATCAAGCTACACTTGCCCTAAAGGGAAGATCCCTATGTGCAGACATCCTCCTTAGCTCCACTCCTCCCTACAGTTCCTCTCACATCTCACCCTGCCGGTGTTGCCGTGACTTGGTTGTCTCTGTTTTTTTTTCTTTCCATGTTTTATTTTAATTTTTATTAATTACACTTTATTCACTTGGTATCCCCTCCCTGGTGGCCTCCTAATCCTACCCTCCCCCCCCCCCACTCCACACATGTCCCCCCCCACTCCACACATGCCCCTCCCCAAGTCCACTGATGGGGGAGGTCTTCCTCTCCTTTTTTAACAACAAAATTCTTGTAGGGGAACCATAACTATAGCAGTAATCACAGTTTCTGGCCTGTTAGATATGTTTAAGAAATACTTGCTGACCAACCAAATAAATGGATGGTATTTGCTGATTGTTCAGGTTATTTCTAATCAGATTCCTTGATTGTGTTTGCACTGAGTTTGGATGTTTATATATGTCTGTATACATAAATATGAAACATATATATATATATGAAGTACATATATTTATATATGTATATATGTGTTTATTCATACATATAAATGGATGTGTGTATGTATATATACATACGAATACTCTCTGACCATATATACGTACATACATACAAACACACACACACATATATATGTATATATGTATGTATATTTTCTATAGGTTTTCTCTTCACTCTAGATTATTTCCTTTGGTGAGCAAAAGATTAACCGTGTGCTTTAATTATTTTTGTCCATTTCTGTACTGTTTCCTGTGCATTTGGGGGTTTATCCTCATAAACTGCACCCATTCAATGTCCTGAAATATTCCCTCTGTTTTTGCTTCGTGGTTCCAGTCAAGTCTCATGTTTAAATTTCTAATTTGCTTTGAGGTAACTTTTCTAAACGATGAGAGATAGGAGTCTAGTCTATTTACACAGCACTACGTATTGAGAGCTCTATTCCTCTAACTGTAGCTCCCTCTCTCCTGTCATCCCAATCCCACACTTCCTCCCCTTTCCCCCCAACTCCTCTCCCCTGCTCCCCAGAAAAGGGGAGATGCCTACAACCCACCCCAGCGCAGTCATGTCTCAACAGGACTGAGCTCATCCTCTTCACCTGTGGCCTGGTGAGGCAGCATCGCCAGGGGGAAGTGATAAAAAAGCAGGCACTAGATAAGGGGAACCCACACAAAGCCCAAGCTGCCCACGGGCTAAATCAGTGTAGGGGACGAGGTCCAGTCCATCCTTGGTTGGTGCTGCTGCCTCTGAAAGCCACCTGGGTCCTGGTCAGTTGGCTGTGTTGTGTTGGTGTTTTTTGTGGAGCTCCTGCACCTCCAGGTCTTTCTATCTTTCCACCGACTCTTCCACGAGGCTCCCTGTGCTCCTCCCAGTGTTGGGCTGTGAGTCTCAGCATCTGTTTTGATCCACTGCTGGCTCCTGTCTGCAAGCATAGCAGAGTATCATGAATAGTGTCAGGGGTTGGTTGGTTTTCTCCCATGGGGTGGGTCTCAGATTGGGCCAGGCTTTGGTTGGACGTTTTCTGCATCTCTGCTCTATTTTTATTCCTGCACATTCTGATAGGAATACAGACTTATACAACCACTTTGGAAATCAATCTGGCAGTTTCTCAGAAAATTGGGAATAGTTCTACCTCCACACCCAGCCATCCCACTCCTGGACATATACCCAAAAGATGTTCCACCACACAAGGACATTTGCTCAACTCTGTTCATAGCAGTATTATTCGTAATAACCAGAAACTGGATACTAGCTCCTCAGGATCGACATCACTGACGGTATGGCCCGCCCAATCCCACAGTGACAGAGAATACGCTATATACTCACCAAAACCGGGCAGAAACATCATACAACCTGGACACACCAGGCGCTGGGCCTCCCAAGCTTGGAGAGCACAACGAAGAGACCCCAGGACTTCCCAGAAAGCATTGGGACTAGCGACCCAGTCTCCAGTTACAGCAGGACATGGCAGGCAGAGCAGCACTGAACTGGCGGGGCACCACAGCCCTCCAGTTTAAGACTAACCAGGGCCAAACCAGAGAACAGAGAGCCTGGTTACCCCATCCCTGCTGAAGTGACCACCCTGAAATCTCCAGCTGCAGCAAGACCTCAGAACCTGGCAGTGACAGCAGCACAGAACTGGCGGAACACATCAAAGAAGCAGGGCCAAACCAGAGAGCAGAGAGCCCCGGATACCACGATCTCGGCCGAGAGACCTGCCTGTAAGTAAGTGCACCCTTGAGAATCTGCAGTTCCCCAGATCCTAGGTCCTTCTAAATCAGAAGCCAGGCATCAAACCCCCCTCCCACCCACATACCCACTTTGGGAAACAGAGGGGCACTAGGTACATTGAAGTTCCTGCCCTGTGGGACTGATTGAGGAGTTAAGGCAGTTAATGCCAGAAATTGCGCTGCGATCATCATTAGCGCCTGCGACATATACAGTGCAGAGCCCCTCCCACATACTCAAGGGTTCAACATTAGCCATCACTCTGTCCCTCGAGAAACACGTCCACGCACACTTACACACACAGACACACACACGCGTGCGCACACACACGCTTGCATTTGCCCCGTTTGCGCCTGCGTACTTTCCTCCCACAGGTACAGCTAGTCCTCAGCACACGCTGAGTGCTCAGCTTCCTGAAGAACTCTCCAGACACCAGAGAGAGACAGCACCAGTCTGATCTGCAGAATCCAAAAACAAACAGGGAAGGTTTCAGATAAGCCAATGGCCAGGGGTAGGCGAAAGAACACTTCCAAAATAAATCAGGACATCATGACTTCACCAGCAAACCCCAA
Source organism: Meriones unguiculatus (assembly GCF_030254825.1). Classification (NCBI taxonomy): domain Eukaryota; kingdom Metazoa; phylum Chordata; class Mammalia; order Rodentia; family Muridae; genus Meriones; species Meriones unguiculatus. Next base: position 32,453,061 of record NC_083349.1, read on the forward strand.
AATCGATGGATATTCCAATTCAGCAGAAGCACAGGAAAATGATTTTAAAGCCATGCTTGCCCAATTATTTGAGGCTCATAAGGAGGAAATGAACAAGTCTTTCAAAGAGATGGCCAGTCAATTGGAGGCAAAGAAAGAAGAAATAGACAATATCCTTAAAGGAGCTGGTTTCCGCCTTCCACCTTCCCGATGGTGAGTGCTCTCTGTCACGAACAACTCCACATTTGGCTAAGGCCGAGGATCTGGCTTGCTTCCATGTATGTGGACCTATCTGCATTGCCCCCGTGGCATGCCTGGGTTGGCTACCCAGAGGCTATTTAAGCTGTGGGCTGGCTTTCCCCGGGATCCGAGGATTGTTCAATGTTCCTGAATAAACTGCATTGAAAAAAAAAAAAGAAAAAAAAAAAAAAGAAACAGGCAAACATAGCCAAACAAATAGATACACAAGTAGAGGAAAAATTAGTGGCATATAAAAAGGAAGTGAAAAAAGAAATAGAGGCCATCGTAGAGAGACAGGAATCCAAATTCAAACACATGAAAGAAATGGTGCAAGGCATGAAAACAGAATTAGAATCAATAAAGAAAACACAAAATGAGAAAACCTTTGAGCTGGAGAACTTGGAGAAAAGATCAGGAACTACAAAAGTAAGCATCACCAACAGAATACAAGAGATGGAAGAGAGAATCTCTGGAGCTGAAGACACACTTGCAGAAATGGATACTTCTCTCAAAGAAAAAGTAAAATCAGAAAAGTTCCAATCATAAAATATCCAAGAAATCAAGGATGCTATGAAAAGACAAAATCTAAGAATAATAGGAATTCATGAAAAAGAAGACTCCAGACTCCAAGGTCCAGAAAATATTTTCCAGAAAATCATAGAAGAAAATTTTCCCAACTTAAAGAAAGAGATGTCCATAAATATACAAGAGGCCTACAGAACTCCAAATAGACTAGACCAGAAAAGAAACATAGCACGTCACATCATAATCAAAACACTAAATCTACAGAACAAAGAAAAGATATTAAAAGCAGCAAGGGAAAAAAGCCAAGTAACATATGAAGGTAGACCTATCAGAATCACACCGAACTTCTCATCAGAAACTATGAAAGCCAGAAGGGCCTGGGCAAGTATCATGGAGACTCTAAGAGATCACAAATGTCAACCCAGTCTACTATACCCTGCAAAGCTTTCAATCAACATAGATGGAGAAAACAAAACATTCCATGACAAAACTAAATTTACACAATATCCACACAGCAAACCATCCCTACAGAAGATACTAGAAGAAAAACTCCAATCCAATGAAAACAAATTCACCCAAGAAAACAGGGCATACAGATAATATCCCAACAAAAATGAAAAGAAAACAAGCAATGAAACAGGGTTAGATCACCAACTCCATTACAAAAGGAACTAACATGCATTGGTCACTATTATCTATCAATATCAATGGACTCAACTCACCAATAAAAAGACACAGGCTAACAGAATGGTTAAGGAAACAGGATCCAACATTCTGTTGCATCCAAGAAACACACCTATGCAACAAAGATAAACACTACCTCAGAGTAAAGGGCTGGAAAACTGTTTTTCAAGCAAATGGTTCCAGAAAACAAGCTGGAGTAGCCATCCTAATATCTAATAAAATAGACTTTCAACCCAAGTTAATCAAAAAAGATAAGGAGGGCCACTATATTCTCATCAAAGGAAAAATCCACCAAGAGGACATCACAATCTTGAATATCTATGCCCCAAATACAAGAGCACCGACATTCGTAAATGAAACATTATTAAAGCTTAAATCATACATTGATCCTAATACCTTAATAGTGGGAGACTTCAACACTCCACTCTCACCAAGGGACAGATCAACTAGACAGACACCAAATAGGGAAATAAAAGCACTCACAGAATCCCTAAATCAAATGGACCTAATAGACGTCTACAGATCGTTTCACCCAAACTCAAAAGGGTACACCTTCTTTTCAGCACCGCATGGAACCTTTTCCAAAATAGACCATATAGTGGGTCACAAAGCAAGCCTCAACAGATACAAAAGGATTGAAATAATCCCTTGTGTACTATCTGACCACCATGGACTAAAGCTAGACATCAACAACAACAGAAACAACAAAAAGCCAACACGCGCATGGAAACTGAACAACTTACTACTAAATGACATCTGGGTTAAGGAAGAAATAAAGAAAGAACACATTGAAAGCAGTGCTCAGAGGAAATTTTATAGCACTAAGTGCCTGCAAGAAGAAATTCGTAACATCACATACAAACAACTTAATGGCCCAACTGAAAACCCTAGAAAAAAAAGAAGCAGATACACCCAAGAGGAGCAGACGGCTGGAAATAATCAAACTAAGGGCTGAAATCAATCAACTAGAAACAAATAAAACTATCCAAAGAATCAATGAAACAAAAAGCTGGTTCTTTGAGAAAATCAACAAGATAGACAAACCCTTAGCCAAACTAACTAAAAAGCAGAGAGAAACTATCCAGATCAGCAAAATCAGAAATGAAAATGGGGACATAACCACAGACACTGAGGAAATCCAAACAATTATTAGGTCATACTACAAAAGCCTATATGCCACAAAATTTGAAAATCTAAATGAAATGGATAATTTTCTTGAAAGATTCCATCTACCCAAACTAAGTCAAGATCAGGTAGAAAAACTGAATAGCCCTATATCTCCCAAGGAAATCGAAGCAGTCATTAACAGTCTCCCCTCCAAAAAAAGCCCTGGACCAGATAGCTTCAGCGCAGAATTCTACAAGACCTTCAAAGAAGTGCTAACTCCAATTCTCCTCAAGCTATTCCACAAAATAGAAAAAGAAGGAACACTACCAAACTCATTCTATGAAGCCACAGTCACCTTAATACCTAAACCACACAAAGACCCAACAAAAAAAGAGAACTTCAGGCCTATCTCTCTTATGAACATTGATGCAAAAATATTCAATAAAATACTTGCAAACCGAATCCAAGAACATATCAAAGATATCATCCACCATGACCAAGTAGGCTTCATCCCAGGCATGCAAGGGTGGTTCAACATACGGAAATCCATCAATGTAATCCACTACATAAACAAACTGAAGGAGAAAAACCACATGATCATCTCCTTAGATGCCGAAAAAGCATTTGACAAAGTCCAACACCCATTCATATTTAAAGTCTTGGAGAGATCAGTGATACAAGGCATATACCTAAAGATAGTAAAGGCAATATACAACAAGCCTATAGCTAACATCAAACACAATGGAGAGAAACTTAAATCAATCCCACTGAAATCAGGGACAAGACAAGGCTGTCCATTGTCCCCATATCTCTTCAACATAGTACTTGAAGTCCTAGCCAGAGCAATAACTAAAGGAGATCAAGGGGATACAAATCGGAAAGGAAGAGGTCAAAGTGTCACTATTTGCAGATGATATGATAGTATACATGAGCGACCCCAAAAATTCAACCAGAGAACTCCTTCAGCTGATAAACACCTTCAGCAAAGTGGCAGGATACAAAATCAACTCAAAAAAATCAGAAGCCCTCCTATATACCAAAGACAAAAAGGCTGAGGAAGAAATTAGGGAAACAACACCCTTCACAATAGCCTTCACAATAGTAATAACATAAAGTACCTTGGTGTGACTCTAACCAAGCAAGTGAAAGACCTGTTTGAGAAAAACTTCAAGTCTCTGAAGAAAGAAATGGAAGAAGATATCAGAAGATGGAAAGATCTCCCGTGCTCATGGATTGGTAGGATTAACACTGTGAAAATGGCCATACTGCCAAAAGCAATCTACAGATGCAATGCAATTCCCATCAAAATACCAACTCAATTCTTTACAGACCTTGAAAAAAAGATTCTCAGCTTCATATGGAGAAACAAAAAACCCAGAATCTCCAAAACGATCCTGTACAACAACAGATCATCTGGAGGTATCTCCATCCCTGATCTCAAGCTGTACTACAGGGCAACAGTAATAAAAACTGCATGGTATTGGCATAGAAACAGAAAGGAGGATCAATGGAACCACAAAGACCCAGAAATAAATCCACACACCTATGAATACTCAATATTTGACAAAGAAGCCAAATCCATTCAATGGAAAAAAGACAGCATCTTCAACAAATGGTGCTGGACCAACTGGATGTCTACATGCAGAAAAATGAAAATAGATCCATATTTATCACCCTGCACAAAACTAAAGTCAAAGTGGATCAAGGACCTCAACGTAAAACCAGATACCCTAAATCAATTGGAAAAAAAAGTGGGGAACAGCCTAGAACTCATTGGCACAGGAGACAACTTCTTGAACAGAACACCAACATCACAAGCTCTAAGAGCAACAATCAATAAATGGGACCTCATGAAACTGAAAAGTTTCTGTAAAGCAAAGGATACTGTCATCAAAACAAAACGACTGCCTACAGATTGGGAAAGAATCCTCACTAACCCTTTATCTGACAGAGGACTAATATCCAGTATATACAAAGAACTAAAGAAGCTGAAAAGCAGCAAACCAAGTAATCCAATGAAAAAATGGGGAACAGAGCTAAACAGAGAATTCTCGACAGAGGAATATCGAATGGCAGAAAAACGCTTAAAGAAATGCTCATCCTCATTAGCCATCAGGGAAATGCAAATCAAAACGACCCTGAGATATCACCTTACACCCATCAGAATGGCCAAGATGAAAAACTCAAGCGATAACACATGCTGGAGAGGTTGTGGAGAAAGGGGAACCCTCCTCCACTGCTGGTGGGAATGTAAACTGGTCCAACCACTCTGGAAAGCTATCTGGCGCTTTCTAAGACAATTAGGAATAGTGCTTCCTCCAGACCCAGCTATACCACTCCTAGGTATATACCCAAAGTTCGTTCAAGTACACAAAAGGGATACTTGCTCAACCATGTTTATAACAGCTTTATTTGTAATAGCCAGAACCTGGAAACAACCCAGATGTCCATCAATGGAGGAATGGGTACAGAAATTGTGGTATTTTTACACAATGGAATACTACTCAGCAATCAAAAAGGAGGAAATCATGAAATTTGCAGGCAAATGGTGGGATCTAGAAAAGATCATTCTGAGTGAAATATCCTAGAAGGAGAAAGACAAACATGGGATATACTCACTTATATAAACCTATAAGATATGATAAACATAGTGAAATCTATACACCTAAAAAAGATAATCAATTGAGCAGACATGGGGTAAGATGATCAATCCTCGTTTAGAAAGACAGATGGGATGTGCATTGAACATGACAGGAGTCTACTGAGTGCATCTGAAAGACTCTAACTAGCAGTGTTTTCAAAGCAAAGACTCATGACCAAACCTTTGGCAGACTACAGGGAATCATAAGAAAGAAGGGGAGTTAGTCTGATGGGGAAAGGATAGGAGCTCCACAAGGACCAAATATATCTGGGCACAGGATCTTTTCTGAGACGGACATTCAACCAAGGACCATGTATGGATATAACCTAGAACCTCCACTCAGATGTAGCCTGTGGTAGCTCAGTAACGAATTGGTTTCCCAAAGTGAGGGGAACAAGGACTATTTCTAAGAGGAACTCAATGACTGGCTCTTTGGTCTCCCCACCCCCGAAGGGAGGAGCAGTCCTGTTATGCCACAGAGGAGGGCTTTGCAGCCAGTCCTGAAGATACCTGATAAAACAGGATCAGATGAATGGGGAGGAGGTCCCCCCTATCAGTGGACTTGGAAAGGGGCACGGTGGAGATGAGGGAGGGAGGGAGGGACTGGAAGGGAATGAGGGATCGGGACACGGCTGGGATACAGAGTTAATAAAATGTAACTGATAAAAAATAATAATAATAATAAAAAACCCAGAAACTGGAAACAACCCAGTTTCGTGGTTTTAATCCTAAGCTCTGTTCTGTTTGTTTTTATTTCAGTATAAAGGTGTTTTGGATTATCACAGTTTTGTGCTCATTTACTTCCCGACTATCATTCCTCTCTCTGTGTGTCTCTCTCTTTCTCTCTCATCTCTCTATGATTTTGACTCTTCTGGATTTTGTGGTATTATATACATATATTTTACAATTATTTTTTCTCCTAATTAAAAGAATTACTGATAATTTGATAGGGTTTCCATTGAAATTGTAAATTTGCTTGTGTAGTATGAACATTTTAAAAATGGTTTTTCCCTCCAAGAACATGAGGTTTTGTGTGTATGCATATGTCCTCGTAGGTTTCTTTCATCAATATTTTATAGTTTTCATTATAAAGAGCTTTCATGTCTTTGGTTAAATTTACCCCTAAATTTTTAATTGCCTTTGTAGATTTTGTACACGTGAGTAGTTTCTTGATTTCTATTTCAAATAATGCACTATTAGCACACAGCAAAGCTACTGTTTTTGTATGTTGGTTTTGTATTCTGTAACTTAGCTGAATTCGCTTATTAGTTTAATAACTTTTAGCCAGTGTTTAGGAGTCTATAAATAATATATAATCTATAAAAAAGTGACAATTGGAATTCTTTTATAGTATCAATTACTTCAAAAGCAAGCAGTTTAATTTCTTTGCATTATATTTTAATAGATTCTAAAGTTTCTTATTATTGATTTCTAATTTTATTATAACATCAAAAATGTTCAATATGATTTCATGATCACTTTAATTTAGATTTTATTTTTATTTTATGTATATGGGTATTTCCCCTGCATGTATGTCTCTGTATCACTTGCATGCCTAGGACCTGCAAAGGCCAGAAGAAAGGGTCAGAGCCTCTGTAACTGGAGTTACAGAGTTTATGAACGAACATGTGGATGTTGAAAACCAAACCCAGATTCTCTAAAAGAGCGACAGTGCCCTTAAGTGCTGAGCTATCTCTCTAGCCCCTGATTTCAATTCTTTTAATTGGTAATTTGATTTCTTTTGAGATTAATTTTGTAACCTATCATGTGATCGGTCCTGAAAAGATTTCTATACACGACTAAGAAAAGTGACTATTCAGCAACTGTTTTTGTTGGGATTTCATGACTTTGTAGATTGTTCTTCATAGGGTGAGCGTTTTCACAATATTAGTTCTTCTAATCTATGAGCATGGAAGGTCTTTATAGTATCTAGTGTTTTACTGAATTTCTTTCTTCAGTATCTTTACCATTTTTATTATATAAAGTTCTTTCATTGATTGGTTAGGTTTAGTCTCCTACATTTGTTTTGTGGGCAAGACTGTTTCCTTGTTTTCCTATCAGTATGTTTGTCAGTAGTATATAGAAAGACTACTGACTGTGTCTTTTATCTTTCCAGTTTGCTTAAACTGTTCCTCCATTCTTTTTCAGTGCCATCTTTAAGGTCTATTATGTATATAGTCATATCATCCCCCAAAAAAATGAATACTTTGTCTTCTTTTCCTGTATGTAACCCCTTAATCTTGTCTTCCTGGAGCAGCCAAGCTTTAAACAAAGATAAGGGTAGAGGATGGGATAAAAGTTGGGTTGTAAGGAAGGGGTTAACCAAAACTAAGGATGTATGAAGAAGTTATTTGGAAACATACATCTTAAAGCTAATTTTAAGGGGCACAGATCTTTGCAGAAAGTGATGGAGGCAGACATATTGTGAGAGGAAGAGGTGGTTGATAATATCAAAGATACAGTATTTTCCAGACACAACAGGGCAGAAACACATATGAACTCACAGTGATTAGGACAGCTCAAGCACAAGATCCCTGGAAGCTCTTCCCAAACAAATTATCTGTACAGAGATGAGAAGGTGATCATAAAAATCCAACCACTAATTGAGGAACTATTGACATTTGACAGTTGCTGGGTGTGAGAGAGTCAGTTTTCCTTAATGATGTGACTGACCACACATAAGGACAGGTCCTACTCCCAAGTATAGCGATTTAATGGGCAAAGAAAAATAAATAAATATCAAAGTTGTATGGGAAGAGATGGAAGGAGTTGTGGAAGTGAATATATTTAAAAATCTTTAAAAAATCCACCAATTCATTTCCAGAAACATCCATTCACCCAGTCAGCTTTCCTCGGTGTGTCATGATACAGAATTGAGCAACTTTTGTATGGGTGACCTCATCACTAGCTTCAGGAGTATCAGTCATCCATCCCTAGAATGGATGACTTTCTTAGGATCATTTACTGAGACATGGAATGCAAGGGATAGAAGTACACTTTTTAACAAACAAACAAATAAACCCCAAAGTTTGCAATTCTCTTGGCAAATGGAAGAGAAAAGTGAAGACTTCACAGATAAGCATCAGTATCTGAGGCTACTGACCCCACAGCTTTGGTATTTGAAGAGATACATATAGAAGACCTTGTGTGTGCCTTAGCACATAAGATAAAATTTGTTAATAAGCCATTTAAAACATTTCACTAGTCAAAGACATCTCTGTGTTGACCAAGTTAGATTTCTTTAAATCATAGCTATTTTTAGTAACATAATGGTATACATACACACTACTGTGATGGTGAATACTGTCAACTTAATGAGAATCGGCTGGGAGAGAGGCCTCTGGGCATATCTTGAAGCAACTTTCTTAATGGAGTTTATTGAGGTTGAAAAATTCATCCACTATGGGAAGCCATTTCACTGCTGGGATCCGGGATGTATGCATATGTGGAGGTGAGCTGAACAGATGCACGAATTCATTGCTCTCTGCTTCTCAACTGTGGATATGACATGATGGTTCTTAGATTGTTAGAATACAGAAATCTACAGGTGCCAGAGATTCTCTATGACAATTTTTGGAGAATAAGCCATTTTTTGGAGAACTTTTGGCTTCATGAGCTATGGGGGATAAAATACCTAGGCACTGAATCCTAATCTCAGTGTAAAGACTTATGCCTTAAGTATGACATAGGAGCAACAATTCCTAAGCACCCAGTGGCAGATTAGTCAACACAGCAACATGTCAGCACCCACTAGTATGTATGTCTGGTCACATACATGATAACCAGAGAGTTTCATGCTGCTCTAATATTGAATAAGACACTGCGATGCAACCATGTTTTCCGTGTTAGGAATGTTAACCCGGCAAAGTCTAAAGATAAACTTTACCTAGGCTAGATGTATGCACAAACTCACGGTTCTGTTGATTTAAGTAAAACAAAATTATTTCTTGTATACTTATCTTACAAACGAAAAGGAATTCCTTGTATTGAAAGGAGAAAATCTCATTACTAGAGCTGTGGGGTGAAACTAAGAGATATTTGGTCACCCCTCATGCTTTACAGAGGATTCCAGCTTAGGTAATGCTCTGCACTCAGTCTCACACCTTGTTAGTGGCACACAGCTAGGCTGACTCTCAGGGGTGCTGAGTCCTCTCAAGTCCCTTGCATTATTATCCACAACTCTTCATCTTTTGTAAAGACAGATTATAAAAGTAAATTGTGCTGGTTGGTTTCTGTAAACTTGATAAAAAGCTACAAGTATCTGGGGAGAGGGACTCAACTGAAAAAGTGTCTCTGTATGACTGGCTTATGGGCAAATTCTGTGGAACATTTTCTCAATTAATGTCTGATGTGCGCGGTGCTACTCCTGGCCAGGTAGGACTGGATGGTATAAGAAAGCAGGCTGAGAAAGCCATGAGAAACAAGCCAGCCAGCTGCTTGCTTCCCTGGTCTCTGCTTCAGTTCCTGCCACCAGGTTCCTGCCCTGACTTCCCTGAGTGATGGTGTGTGACCTTAGAGGTGTAAAAAAAAATAATAATAATAAACCCTCCCCTTCCTAAGTGGCTTTTGCCATTGTATTTTTATCACATCATTAAAACCTTGATGAAGGCATGACAACACATTTGAAAAGGGATTTCTCACTCCTCCAAATGCTCAGAGACTATTTATAACTGCCCCGAGCCTTTGATGACAGCAGCACTTTCTCGTGACTAATGTGGACTTGGAGACATCAGAAGATCCCATCACAAAGATGTCATAAAAGGAAGAAGGTTCATCTTCCCTTTGCAGCATCAAATGACCTCCCAGAGCTTTGTTCTTTGCACAAGCTGAGACCACAGGAGCCAGACGCCGTCGTCTTTTGTTCTCAGATCTGACACGAAGACTCCCTCAGTGGTCTTAGCCAACCCTTTACATTTACCTTTTCTGCTTTGTTCATCTGGAACTCTGAGACGGTGTCATAAAGTTGCCCGCAGACAGGTGACAGAGTGGCGAGAGGCATCAAAAGCACTCACAGACGACGCCTGTGATGCTCCTGTTTGTCTTGCAGATAAGTACTTTCCTTGGTGTTTAATTGGAAATATCACCAGGAGAGATGAATCCTATCTGCTGCTCAGTCACCCATGTGCACGCACAAGGGGCAAAAGTCTGATGCTGAAGGGAAAAGCCACCTGGATATGCAGTGTCTCTGATTTATGCACCGGGTCCACGGGTCTTTGAGCAAAGGCAGGGTGGGCATAATTCTTTTTTTTTTTCCTTCCTGGAAAGCAGAGATAAAAAGAATTCTTCCAGATATTAGTAGACTTTCGTTAATATGAATAAAAATTATGTAATATTTCTCAGCATTTGCCATAGTATGCTGTATGCAGAAACACCACATCTCTGAAACATCCTGCAAGGGAGTATTACATGGAAAATACAGCATGTTTCTAGAAAACCACAATGCTTTTGAAAACAGGTCTAGGAAGCCGTATAATAAATAACCAGCAGGTAGGTAAACATGCGGAACTTTATTGAGACCAGGAGTTTGCAAATTTCTTTGACCTCACAACACATTTTTTTCCTCAAGTGTATTTCAATATTGATTAACTGGTCTTCTGAAAACATGTATTGGGGGAAGTGCTGAATTTAAAAGGCTTCATCAAGAAAAAAGGATGAGCTGTTTGTCACTGGAGACTCAAGCATCAATACATAACCAACTTCCAGGAAATTTCTAGGGATCTGGCTAGATGGAATAATGGACTCGGAGACAGACCCCTGAAAGCCTTTCAATTCCCAAGACTCAATGGATCTCTTCCACTTTAAATCAGTATCATTATTTATTACCTTTCGTACATATCATTAGACATAAACCATAGTATCTTCTGTATCTGCTGCCAGACACAAATGCCACAAAGTATATTAATCAGGCTCCTTTGAGTCCTTATTTCATCTGGATAATAATATTACAATCTCCTGTACAGATGAAAAGAAAGTTTAAAGGCCTTACACTGTCCTAGACACATCATTAATACACCCAACACAGGGATTGAAACAAGGATCATGTACTTTCTATTACATCACACTGTTTCTCTAAATCATATCAGTCTCAAAGGAAATCCAAGGATATATAGCTAGCAGAGCAATGCTGACAACTCAGAAGAATGAGACCATGTGTTTGGTGTGAGCTCCTGTGGTCATTAGTAATAATTAACACAAAAATGAAAATCTTCCTCTGGGCCCAGATCATCAATTACCTTTTATTTTCCCCATCCACTGAAGAAGAAAAGAGGAGGTAGCATCTTATCTTTTCTTTCCTGGGCTTTCTACTTGCTGATACCTATATCCAGAATTCAGGTCCCAGGATAACTTCTCCATTAGGTCTCAACTTCCACGGTGTTGCTTTATACCAGTTTTCCTGTTGAGAAATGTGTAAGGTTTTTCCTGGTCCAACTTACCAGCTATATGCAAACTCTTACCAGCTATCCTCAAAACTCCCTCCCAGCTTTCTCTGGCTCCTGTATCTAGGCAGAAATGTCTACAGTGATGCCAGCAGTAGTCCTTCATACTGGGTTTCCAGAATTGCTCATTAACACAGCTTAGTGCATCTAAAAGTTCTACGCGCAAGACTTTCCTGGAGAACTGCAGTTCCCCCAAGACACTCATTCTGAAGATTCTCTCTATTTTGTTCCCGCTCTTCAACGACTACCTCTGTATATTCTTTCTCCCCTGCTGAGTGACACTTACACATCCTTCCTTGGGTCCTCCTTGTTGCTTATCTTCTTATGGTCTCTGCATTATAGTACGTCTATCCCATACTACATGACTAAAATCTACTTATAAGTGAGTACCGACCATGTGTGTCTTTCTGGGTCCGTGTTACCAAACCCAGAGAGGTCACAGAGAGAAATAAGGATGGAGACTAGACCTGGGGAGAGCAGGGGCAGGTGGGCAGAATGCCTGCAGAGAAAAGAAAAATGGTGAGTGGGGGCATCTCTGTGACAAGATGTAGACCTAAGTCAGAATAGGCCTCTGGGAAGCTAGGAGGGAAACACTAGCTAAGACTCCTAGTAGCAGGGATCATGGAGACTGAAGAGGACACCCCCTAACTAGACAAGACTCCTAGTGGATGGAGAAGATGACCAACCCACCCACAAAGACCTCAATCCAAAACTTACTCTGCCTACATGTACAGGGACAAAGACAGAACAGACAGGGCAGAGATTGAGGGAGCTCCCAACTAATGCCGGGCCCAACCCTAAGACCCACCCCATGGAAGAAAGCCAGTCCTTTTCACTATTAACTTTGATATGCTTAAAGACAAGAGCCTATCTTCTGACAGGCTTTACCCATCAATGGCTCATTTATAAATGGATCCTAAGACTCACAGCCAAACACTGGTGAAGCACAGGGAGTCTAGCAGAAAAGTGGGTAGAAGGATAAAAGGACCTAAAGGTGACAAGAGATCCACAGAGACCAACAGAGCCAACTAACTAGGGCCTAGAGTAGCCTATGGAGTCTGAAGTACCAGCCAAGGACCATGCATGGACTGGACCTAGTTTCTCTACATATATGTAGCTGACAGGCAGCTCAGGCTTCATGTGGGTTCACTAGTGAGGGGAGTGGGGGTTATCTCTGACAAGGACTATGTTGTCTGTTTTCTGATCACTTCCTGATGGGAATGCCCTACCAGGCCATAGGGGAAGAAGAACTCAGTCCTCATGCAACTAGATGAGCTGGGGGTGTGGGCAGAGGGGCTCCCCTATCTTCAGGAATAGGGAAGGGGATGCAGGAAGTGAGGAGAGGAGGAAAGGGCCTACAACCAAGATATAAATTGAATGAAAAAATTAATTAATAATAAAATAAAATATTTCCCATATTTAGATAAAGTTTCTATCCCCCCCCCCCCGCCTTAGTTTTTGACTCAGGTCTCCTCAGATGGGCCTGAAATTCTCACTCCTCCTGCCTCAGCCTTCAGGATTATGCCACCACAACTGGGAGAAATCTAGATTGCTAAAATCAAGCAGGTGGTCAAAGTGTTCCTGGAACACACTAAGTCCGCCAGTGCTGACTGACTGACTGACTGACTGACACATCTCCTAGACTAAATCAGTAACTCTGCTCTCCGGGAGACTCAATCTCTGTCATTTTCACTTCCTCTCTATCATTGTACCTAACTGCCATTATTTCATCACTTAATTGTTTCTAAATCTCTGCCATAAATGCCATAAAGACTAGAATCTTTTGTTGTTCTTATTTTAACTGTCAGATGCACAGCAATATTTAAAATGAACAAAGGAAGCAGGTTTTGAGCCCTAATCTAAAGAACTTTCTGTTGTTCGTAAGATAGATATGAATGAGAGAAAAAATAAAAAAGATCTAACTAAAACAAAGTATCGCCTCGATGCATCAGCTTCTTCTATAGGTACAGACCATTTGAAGGACCCACAAGAGGCAGCTGACTTTGGATGTGAATGCCTCTCTCTTGCCCTGATTCCAGAGCTCTGAGGTCAATGTGACTGACCCCTTAGTGAACCATGCCCTCTGGCAACCTAGCCCCGTATTTAAAAGTGAATGCAAAGTTCATGACTTGCTGGGAGTGACCAACATTACATACACAGCGTCTTGCTTTTTATATAACTTTTCCGGAGGGTGAGGAGGAACGTAGCAAAGGAGAGTCCAAGATTAAGTGGCACATTCAGCACTTGCCAGGCTGTTACCACCACTTCTGTCTGTCAGTCTTTCTGCTTCTGCTGCTGAGGAAGAGGGGACAACAATAAAGAATCCAGAGTACAAATCATCTCAACCAACCTGCAGGTCTCAGTTGTTTCTCATGGTTTATGGGGAAAGTAGTTCGAGCAAGAAAACTGCTTGTAGGAATTTGAATTGATACAGAAATTCTTAAAAAGAGACTCGGACTTACATGCAATGATATCTGTGGAGCTGCTTTCAAATACTACGTTGTTCTTTTATGACCCTTTCAAAAGAAAAATCCCAGAGACCAATGCGGCGGCGGGGGGGGGGGGAGAGGGAGAGTCAGGGAGACAGGAGATTTGACAGTTGGAGATGAAAATATATAACTGGGATATAGTTTTGAAATTCTCTTCCTGTTCATTAAATAGTTTTATAATGGAACTGAAAATACCATCCTCACTTAGCCCATCTTAAAAATGGTCCTCTTGCAAGGTACCACGTAGGACAACAAGCAGACACTACAATGTAGTATCCAAGGCAGCCTTGTGGCGCCTGGGATCGGAGGCCTATGTGCGTCCACGCCATTTAAAGTATGTTAACATAGAGGAATGGAATAAGGTCGACTCTCATGCATGGTGAGTACGGGATAGAATATATCTGCAAAGAAGTGGGGGGGAGTGTTTATGCTTAGTATTTCAGAGTTTTCCCCTCGCTTAAAGTATGAGTTCGGTTGAAGGTATTTCATGTGTTTCTGCCCTTAAGTAATACCGCCTTTTATCTTTTCTGCAATCATTTTAGTAGGAAAACATTGCATTTCTAATTACAAAAAAAAAAAAAAATGCATGGAAAGTGCAGTGTTCCTGAATTCTCACTGAAAGTAATTAATAATGTAAGGATTGCCACAAAAGTTTAATTTTCAGATGAAAATTTTATTAGAGCCAATTCTAACTTAAAGTCAGTCCTGGGTTTTTTGTTATTTTTAAAAAGTTTAAACCGAAAATAAAATGTCAGTGAAATGAGATAGATGCCTCAGATTAGCTTCATTTTATTCTAGGCTTGCCTGCTCCATAGCACTCTGCTACAAAGACCAGGCCCACGAAAGAAGGAGAGCATGGCCTTGATTTCTCAAATGCTCCTCATGGCCCGTTTGCAATAGTTAAGAGAGCCAGCATAGCTAGGCAAAGGTTGGTCTTGGGAATCTGCAGGTTTAGGTTAGAATTTCACCTCCATTTCTTCCGAGCTGTACGACCTTGACCAGTTTGCTCTACCTCCCTAAATCTTATCTGTGAGGCAGAGAATGCTATTAGGTCCTTATATCATTGAATCATAGTTAAGTATTGATCAGAAGAAGATCTATGGTTTGGAAAGAGAGCAGATTGCTCAGGAGACACTTTGCAGGGCAACCTGTCCTTGGAGTAGGGACAGAAAGGAGGAAGACAACGGTAAACCAGGAGGCAATGCTGCTGTTTGCGTCCTTTTCCTCTGGAGGGAAGATAGCCAAGAGCAAAGGCAAGGAAAGAGTGTGGTGTGGAGAGCTAGTTCTTAGCTCAGCTATACCGAGCATCCTCTGTCATCCAGGTGTCCTGGCAAGATTCCTCCGATTTATGCTAATTTCATTATAATGAGGCACTGTGTGAAAGTAAATAAGCCATAATTAGGGATGGCACCAGATTCTACCTAGTTTCACCTAGGAGGAGAGTCTGGGGAGGAGTTTATGAGCATTGGAAAAGGGAAGAAAATGAGCACGCTACTACAGGGCCAGTTGGAGTCCCTCCACCACAGAGAAAGCTTTATAAGCCCCTCCACCACAGAGAAAGCTTTATACGCCAACGGCTGTCACTTCTGCCAACAGAGTTTGGTCAGTGAACTAGTGTGAACCACAACGCCACCATCACACGCGAGCAAACTAGAGCTTGTGTGAGAAAACAGCCATCTCTTGTTGCCCTGTTCAGCTCCAGAGTAACACAAAGGGCAAGGAGAAAACAGAAGTTGGAGACACTCAATAGCGCCAGTTTTACAGTTGTAAACTGAAGTAAGGCCATGCTGCTGCTGTTGTTACTGGTGCAGGCCCTGTCCTCGTGATCTGGAAAGACATTTCTTTCAGTTTATCGACTATTTTTACCTTCAACCCTAATGTCAGCCTCCTTGCAGACTGAAAAAGTACTTCACATGCATTCAAGACATCCTGGAAAATCGGAGAATTCCCAAAGGATAATTACATGGAGGGTTTTCGGTACCGTTTCTGCTCACAAAACCTGCAGATCTTTATTCAGTTATTCCAACAGTCCCCAGCACTTGGGAACCTCCGTGGCTTTTTCTGTCTTCACTAACCCAAGCTTCTGGGGCTGATTTACGTACCTCTCTAGCAGAAAAAAAAATAAAACCCAGCGATGATCCTTGCATTCTAGAAGGCAGAGGCAGGCAGATCTCTGTGAGTTTAAGGCCAGCCTGGTCTACAAAGCAAGTCCAGGACAGCCAAGGCTACACAGAGAAACCTTGTCTGGAAAAACAAAAACCAGGAAATGGAAGCCTTGGGTACAAGAGACTCTCTTCATAGAATGCAATTTGAAATAAGAGGTTGATAGGAAAAGCGTTTGCGGTTAGTTGAAATCTCAACCTCACAACCATTCCCGCCTTGTCTCTCCTGTCCTTTCCTGTGAACGTCTTATTGACGAAACATTGCTTGCTGGATCGGGTACCAAGCACTGTTCAATTCCTGTTTCTAACAGCCACTCTCGGGTTGTCTGCCTGTAGCCAACAGTCTCAATCTCACCTTCCTCTTACTCCAGGATGTCAATTAGTTAACCTGGAAACTCAAACTCTGCTTAGTTTCTGTGGGATGCGGTACTTGTTAAATTAAGTTTCTGTCCAACTTGAGGCCAGACACAAAGTAAACGTTCATGTCACGGTGGTTCGAAGTCATATCACAGTCTGCAAATAGGAACCTGCATGTTGGTGTGCTTTGCACACTGTAAGCACTGATACGGACCAGGAAAAGAAACAATCCTGAGGGCCAAAGTAGCCTTTGAAGGTTTAAGTAAATAAACCTTGATAAGTAAATCAGTAGTATCATATGACATATTACTCTCTAGCCCATACTAACTCAGTATTCATTAATTGAGATGCATCAAAGCACAGTATTCTTTCTTGTGGCATCTTCTGAAGATTTAGTTCTAAACACAAGAGGAAGAAAGGGAAAAATGAGAGCAGACATAACCCAGTCAGAAACTTGGATTTATAGAGTTCAACCTTGAAAATATTTTTTTTTAAAACATCAAGCATGTGAATTAAAGCTCCCACCAGACAGCTATAATTTATACCACAAGCGCTTGGCAGGTAATTCGAGCATGCTGTGATACAGGCACCAAGGGGATCATCTTTACCGAACACCAGAGCCCTTTGTGACAGGCCAGGGGGCCAGGAAGGAACACGTTTGCTTTGCAGCTAGAAGAAGGTCTCTCCTATTTGGTGGATGTTTGATGATGATCATGATCATGATGATGATGATAACAGAAAAAAAAAAAGTCTAAGATATGGTAGTTCACAGCTGCGATGTGAAAACAGCCTTATGGAAAGCAAAGCCCATGAGGCAAAGGCACTTGCCCAAAACAGTGGACCCACATGGCGTGGGTCAGAAAAACAAGTAAAAGAGACAGAAAATACAATCCAGTGGAGGAGTTTTGGTAGTGTTTTGAGTTCCTCATCGATTAGCTATTTTCCAAGAAATCCACTCTATTTTTAGGAATGTAGAAAACATGCTATAGGCAAGATAATATTTACTTTTAATTTAGTGTTTTATTGCAAGCAATACAGATTCTGTTTTTATCTTTGAAGCCTTAGAGTATATTTCAGAGCCAGCATGCATCCAACTGCAATCCTAAATACCGAAATTTTCCTTCCATATCCGAGTATTGAAAAAAAAAAAAGAAAAGCATGAAGTCTACCTGAAACATTTGATTTGCTTCTAATAGAGCATAGAACACAGCTCCCTTGTCCAAGTTCCCTATATAAAAATGACGGGGAACTACTGGAATTAAAAGTTCAGGTAGACGCAGTGGCAGTGTTGATTTCAGGCAGGCCAGCGATATTCCAAGCATTCCCTGAGCCTACAGAGCAGTGGTTTATCATTTGCTCCCTGGATAATGAGTTCTTTGAGTGGCATCCACCCTGCTTACAAGCCTGGTCACTACCAGAATGGTCCTGGCTCTGTTCCCATCAGTTGCTTACTTGCCGTTGCCTCTTTGGAGCTTTGTGCCGTATTACCCTCTGTTTGGGGGTTTTTGTTTCTCTGTCCCTCTATTTTGTGCTTTTTCTCCCAGAACCCGGAAGCTGGAAGTTCTAAAGACTCAGTAGGCAGGCGGGGAGACGGCATCACGTGAGGCACTAATGGATTCTGGCTCTGCCTTGGCATTGACTCTTTATATGCAGTGTGCAGTCTGCATAGCTGGAGGAGTCAAGGTTTGACACCAAAGCCAACAAACCAGACGCCATAACCTGACCATCCTAAGGCACTGCCTGCTATAGTGTGTTTGGCCAAAACAGGAATAGTCTGTAATCTTAAATTGCAGAATTATTTATTCTCTTTAAACTGTGTCAGAGCTCATGAAGTGTGTGTGTGTGTGTGTGTGTGTGTGTGTGTGATGAGAGCTTGGGTTCTCTGCATCTTTGCCACCATGGTTCATACCCACCTCAGTCACTACCTATCTTTAGGTTACCTGCCTGGAAGGTGGATTAAAGCATTTGCGTTTATAACTCGTAGCCTGGAAGAGGCCAGGGTAGATTAACAAGTGATCCTCAGGCAACAAAGAACACAGCAGAGCCACAGACATCCGTCACACGGTGAAGGTTTGAATTCGTAGGCATATTTACAAACGGATCACAGACTCCCATTAGTTAGGCAGTCTCCCTTCACCGGTGGATATATAATAGATAAATAAATACCAAGAATACATGTGATACATATTTAGATTGCACATTAGACTTTAAAATCTATGCCTAACTGAATGCATTAGCCTGTGTGTTCTGTTTATGTCTCCACAATGCCATGGAAACACAGCCCAGCATCCTAATAGCCCTCTCCCGGCAATAAATAAACAAAGTCTTTGTCTATTCATGTTTCAATTTCTCTCTCTCTTTCTTTTTATATGTGATTTACAATTTCAAAAAAGAAAACTGACCGGTGGCGTTTTATTGTTGTTTTTCCTCTCTGCCCCTTCCAGTTTCCTGTCTTGCAAAGTATATCTGTCCAAGCCTGCAAAATGCACCTCTGGCAGTGAGTGAAATCAAACCAGCCCCAGCAGCAATCAGGGCAGGAGTCTCCCAGCTGGACTCATCTTTCCCCTTCATAAAATGCCATGATAATTAATTCTGTAACGAGGTTCTTTAAGCATTTCAGCCTAACCCAAAGAGCACTTAATATAGTTGTTTAAGGTTGAAAGCAGACATAAAACAGACATAAAATCTGGTGGGTTTGCACCCCTCCGTCATTTCTGTGGCGACAGCAACAGCAGTCGCAGCCGTTAAATGGCTCTGAGATGACAGCAGCACGTTCTCGCCTCCCTGGCTCCACAGCCTGCGGAGCAGACGAGCTGCTTGCCGCCACCGGTGCCCTGACATGCGTGGGCAAGATGAAACCTGAAGCTCGGAGTACTGGAGCACAGTCTCCCAGGGAAGCTCTCTGCTTCCTGGCACCCGCTGTCCTCTGCAGTCAAGTAACTCAAGACTTCGAAAGGAAGATTAGTATCTGTAGAGAGGTGAGCAGATTGGATCAGGTGGCTTAAATCTGCAAAGTCTCCTAAATAAGACTGCTGGGACCTCAAACACTGGAAGAAAGACAGGCAGCTGGCTGGTCAGGTGCTTCTCCCACAATCCTCTAGGGTAAGTTCCTGTAGAGACCTTTACTCGCTGACTGCATCCTGCCTAGCACCACTGGACCACAGACTTGATGGTTCAGCTGGCAGAATTTACTGCTTTGGGATGCTCTGGCAGCATCCCCACCACAGACATCCTGTGGTGAACCTCAGGGCCAGGATCTAGCAAGCAATGTCTATTGTCATTAGCACTGAAAAGCAGTCTGTGGACCAGATTTCAAAGCATTAACAAAGTAGATCCATCATGGCTTCTGCCCAAATAGAGACTTTTTTTCATGCAGAATTTTCATGTGTAAGACCTCAAGCCATACAGCAACATATCCAGAGAAACGTCCTTCCAAGGTAATAATCAAATGTTATGGCCCTTGGTTTTCAAAAGCGGTATATAATAGCCTGTCCATCTGAATTACATTTCCATATCTCTTATGAAATAATAAAAAGCAACCTAACATTGTTAGGTGCTTACCTCATGTATTTGGAAACATTTATTAGCTCCTTGTCACAGACAAAAAAAAAAGTTTAAAGAGGTAAATTACACGTCCAAGGTCAGAAAGCAGCAAAGCTGGGATGGAAACCGCTTCACTTGACTGCAGAGCCCACGAGTCTTCCTCCTACATTTTGTGAGCACATGCTATGAACTGCCTACAGCACAAGGATGTTTCTTTCAAACGAGGTCAACTTTTGATTCTCTGGGCTGGTTTAGCCCCCCAAATGAAAACTGCTAGAATGCCTTTTGTATTAGGGTAAAGAAACAAAGGCAAAGCACCTGCTTCCATCCGTTGGCATACCTTGCCTTTGGGGAAAAGTTGTGTTGTGCCTCATAGTTTTCATTCATGGCATCTCAGTTCAATCCACTTCTCTTCTTTTGAGGTTTAGGACTTTTTTTTTCCTTTGCCTCCTGCAGAGGGATTTTAATCCAGCAACATGGCTACTTTAGCTGGAATACAGACACACCCTGAGTATACACCTTTAATCTCAAACAATGAAGTTTGTTTGTAGAAGGAAGCAGTGAAGTTGGAGTTCAAGGCAGGTCAGCATAGGCAGTTGAAGCCAGAGAATGAGAAGGAGCCAGAAGATTAGAGCAGATTGATAGAGTTTGGGGCCAAGCAGAGCAAATCACTCAGAAGCTGAGAGAAAACAGATTGAGTCAGCTTGGAGGGGAGTTTTAAGCCGGAACAGCTGAGCTGAACCAGCCGGCCACACTTCAGAAAGAGCTAGAAAGGGTGAGCTTATTCAGCAGTAAGTGTCAGACGAAAACATTCTAGACCTAGGTTAGCTTGTATGGAGGCTAGAAGTTTCCAGAACTAGGCCTAGGTTAGCAAATGGAAGCAGTAAGTCTAAGAGATGACAATTCTATCAGGTGAATAAAAGCTACTTTTACAGTCTTCTGTTAACCCTAGAATCTATTCAGAATCTCTTACAAATACAAAATGTGTAAATAAGTGAAGTTGTCTGGTTTATAGTCAGAATTGGACTCTGAAAAAAGTCCACATCCCACATAATCATG
This sequence comes from Meriones unguiculatus, assembly GCF_030254825.1. Lineage (NCBI taxonomy): Eukaryota > Metazoa > Chordata > Mammalia > Rodentia > Muridae > Meriones > Meriones unguiculatus. The sequence goes on from NC_083349.1 coordinate 32,474,284, forward strand.
AATAATATAATAGGGTTTTTAGGGGAAAGATAAATGATGAAATTGAACTCAAAATAAGAATTGGGCCAGTACAGTGGCTCAGTGGGTAAAGGTGCCTGTTGTCAAGTCTGATGTCCTGAGGTTAATCCCTGGGACACAGGTAGTAGGAGAGTACTGGCACCCACCAGCTGTCCGTTAATATCCATGCACACGGCAAATGCGCACGTGTGTACACACACACACACACACACACACACACACACACAACTTAAGATGTTATATAAAAAAAACTTTATGACTCACTGTGACACATGCCTTACATTAAATAATAGTGAAATTAATAAAAATCCAAGCGTAGTTTAAGTGCAGGGTTTAATGAGGGCAATTTGGGAGATTCTAAATGAAAAAAAAAAAAAACCCGGTCATTTACATTAAAGGAAAAAAATGTGTCTGTGTTCAGTGGTTTCTTTTTCTTGTGTTATACTGTCTGTCTGTCTGTTTTTTTAAAGAGGTTTATTTAACTCATAGTTCTAGCTACTGAAGAGTATGGTGTCATCAACTGCTTAGTTGCCAAGGGAGAGGGGGCTGACTTCTGGCCACGTCACAATGTGGCAAATTGCATCACGGTCGGAACTCACATAAGAGATAGGGATCACAAGGCAAGGCAAGACAGGCAGCTTTAAGGGATGGACTTGTTCTTCTTTTTTATGACAACCCACTGTTAGGAACCAATCAGTGTCCCAAAGGAACCATAACCATATTAACTACTTCAAAGTTGACACCGAAAACCAAATCACCTCCCACTAGGTTCTACCATCTCAACACTGCTGCACTGAAACCAAGATTATAACACGTGAGCCAGCTAAAGGGTGACACATAATCACACATGGACACTGAAGTCTGTGACTGTTTAGCTTTGTGCTTGACCCGAGGAGGGCTATATCCATAAAACAAGCATCTATCTCTTGGTGAGCAATCGTTTGGATCTCAGCACAGGTTGTGGGTTCCAGCTGTGTTGAGCACATAGACACACAGCACCCTGCTTTCGATATGCTCTACCAGCTGTTTGATTCCTTCCTGTCACTACACAGTTTGCCCAGAAGGAATCCATGTTGGGCCTTAAAGGTGATGTAGGAGAACTCACAAGTGTAATACAGATGACCTTTGGGGTGGAGCAGGACTCTGGCTGACATGAAGGGAATACTTAGCCCTCAGCCCCTGAAGTTTTACACCTCAGGAAACACTTATCTTTGCAGGTGCAGAGACGCCCACCATCACAACCTCTTAAGACTTTCCCCACAGTGCAGAAATACTAAAACGCAAAAACAAAATCAACCAAACAGAACAAAAACCACCTACTACCCAGACTTCCAATGATGATGTCAAGATCAGATACAGGTTTTGTAGAATTTGAACATTCTACACGTTTTAACTCTTTCTTTAAAACTAAGATGAGAACTACAAGTCTCAAATTTGGTTGTAGAATAACCCTTCATAGGAACTGAGAATAGTAAGCATATAAGTCACAGCAATTTATACAGTTCAAAATCCCATTAACTAGCCTGGCCTGACTCAGTAATACTATGTTAACCGTATTTGGTTTGGCATCTTTTATCATCCCTTTATCTGAAAACTAAGCACTAGCTTTTTTCCTCTGGAGAAACCAAAAGTCTCAAACCTTTTAAAACCCTTTTCCAAACCTACCTCAAACCAAGTGACCAAATTCTTTATCATGCTGATAGCTTAGAGGCATTTCTTTGAACCCCATCATGTGTGCCTGTGATGTCTTTATCAAGTCTTCTCAATTTCATCTGTGATCTGTGAGACTGCAGGTGCTCCTGAAGGTTCCCTGTGCAGTAACTGGCCTAGTATTTTTATTAACAAGTTAGTGGTACATGTCCTCACTCTAGTGGCAAACGAGCAGTTACACTATCTTTGCCAATGGCTATCTATTTATTTTTTAGTCAAATAAACAGAAGTTCACATATTTCTTCAGTAGGTTCCCTTTCTTTCACTAACAACCCTAGAGCCTGAGCTCTCATTCCGCTCAGACCTTATCTCTACTTGCTTTTGTTTGTAAACATAGATAAGACCCACTAACTCCCAGTCCTCACTGGCTGCTTCTTTCAAAGGCATCAGTCTCTAACTTGTTACTGTATAGTTTGTGGAGAAACCGAGAGGGCAGGAACCTGCTTCCTCTGAGAAAGTACGACAAAACCACATCAGCCCATAAGGACAGTGCTTAGCTAGCTTTGGCAAACCTTTCTCTGTTTGCTCTATTTTCACCTAGAAGATTTTATTTGCATTAATGAAACCCAAGTTTTAGTGGGACAAGACAAAAATGGATTAATGATAATATACGGTATGTTGCCACAATTATATCCAGTAGGCTTAGTTTTGTTGTTGTTGTTGTTTGTTTGTTTTGTTTTGTTTTTTTCAAAAAACCTACTTTATTTAGGGTTCCTAAATGCCTCTACCTTCCTTCCACCCCCCTTTCTTAGGAAAGAAAGCAGGTTAGTAGGGACAAGGGATGCAGACCTCTCTAGCTACTTCCTACTGGTTAGGGCCTTGGGGTTCTTTAAGGCAATACCAATCTCAATCGTCTGGACTCCAGAAATCCATTGAAACAGCAAATAGTACCAGCAATCTTGAAACATTCCCTCAAGCCTCTCTCTCTATGATCATCTCTAAGCAAAGCAAAGCTAAGCAATACCAAATGCTGCAAAGTATAGCAGTGGATAAAACATTCCCACATCCCATACACGGGACCAAAAAAACAAAAACAAAAACAAAAACAAAAAACAAAACAAAACATTTTCTCATAACAACTGAGTTTTTAAAGAAACCAAAACTTTCACTACAGTACCCTACACTAGTTCTAAAAATAGACTCTAAATGTAGTGATGTTAAGAGCAGTCTCTGCGCTCATTAGCTCCATAACGAGAACAATAACATAAAATGTGACTTTGGTTAATTAAGCAAGACTAGTTTGTAAATTCCCAGTCTTAGCCCTTTATCTGAATTATCAAAACTCCAAATTACGTATGGTGGCAAGTAACCACTTGCACGCATAGCAGGGGTGTAGCTGACTCAGGGTCCGACTTGGGGGCTTGATGAGAGTGATGCCAGATGCTTCATGGGAAAATCTCTTAATCCTATCTTTCCTAACCTTGTTCGTTTATTCATTCTTTAAAATTTTAATAACTGCAGAAAATCTCTAAGTGTTACACAGTTTGGAGGAAGCTAAAAAGTTAAGGAAAAACTTGTATGTAACCAAGATTTGACCATGTTATCAGAGCAGCATCATGTGATGCTCTAAGAAAAAACGGTGATAAGCCTCACTTTTCCCACGCTCCCACACCCAATTTTAACAGACTTTAGTGAAATAATACTACAGACTAGTGGTTCTCAACCTTCCTCATACCGTGACCCCCTAAGACAGTTCCTCATGGTGTGACCCCTCAACCATAAATTATTTTTGTTGCTACTTCATAACTGCAATTTTGCTGCTATAGTAAATCATACTGTAAATATATGTTATACAGATGAGCTTCAGCAAAGCCTGTGAAAGGATCATTCACAACCCGTAAAGGGGTTGCATTTCACATGTTGGGAACTACTGCTTTAGACAGAAAGGCTCTACCAGATGATGAAAATATATGTTCATTACAAAAGTAAGAAAACATAAAGCTACAAGAATTTATTAAAACTTACAGAGGGAAAAATACCTAAAAGCCATCACCCAACGCTGTGGTTTAAGTATAAAATGTCCTCCTTTACATGAATATGAAGAGTTAAATATGAGATGGCTCACTTATGAAATGGCCAGCCGGTGCCACTGAATTAAAAGGCTGCGAAACCTGTAGAAGGCAGCGCTTCACTGGGCCAACTGAGTCACCAGGCACACACCTTGAGGTTGTATAGCTAAGCGCCACGTCCTCTCAGCTATCTTCCTCCTGACTGTGGAGTGCGGCCAGCCAGTCACAGCCTGCTTCCGCTTCGTCCCCTTAAGATGGACTGTATTCTCTTCAGCTGTGAGCCAAACTACAACTGCTTCTTGCCAGGTATCTGCTCACGGCAACAAGATAAGTAATGAATACATTTTAAAAGTGAACATTTAATGCATTCTGCAGACCTTCCCAGCCTTTACAGTCTCACCAACATGACCACTGAAGCATGAGCTGAATAAAACAGGACACCAATCTACATGCCAAAGCAGATGGGGGAAAACCCAAAAGGCCAGGTAGTCTTCCAGGGAGTGCACACCTATTGGTTATACAGTGCCAAATGATAAGCCCTAAAACCATACGCACAAGTAACATTATACAGACTGGAGAGGTTATGTTTAGGAATATATATATGTATATATTATACGTAAATGCATGTAACAAAACTCAGTAATTGAAGAGGTCATGAATTTGAAGGTCAGTGGATAGGGGTATGTGGAAGTGGTTAGAGTGTGGAGAGGGAAGGAATAAATGTAATTATGTTCTAATCTCAAAAAGAAAAAGAAAATCCATGAACCAACTTTAAAAAAAAAAATAAAGGAAATCCATCCATGCTGCTTATAAATTAAATGCTATGTTTAGTGGCAATGCAAAAACATCCTTCTGTGTCAATAGATGATTGCTTCAACATTTCACTTTCCATAAAATATTTTATTGCATGGTAAAACATTCATTTAAATGGTCTCTTGTGGGACAAATAATATGCCATGCTATCTTTAAAAGGAATTTCAGGGTCGAGATGTTATCACACTTAAAAGTTTATGTGGCTTGTAAAATGGTCTTTGGGAAAATGAAAGTGGCACCACACTCTGGACCCTTGGTGGTCTCACTGGTGGGCAGTCATGTCTTGTTATAGTCAAACACCTTCAAATATAGCCTAAGCTTAAATGTTGGTAAAGGTATTCTTTTATACAATCAATATTAACAGGGTCTAGTATACTATGACCTCTTGTATCCTCAAGCAAAATCAATAACCTAGAGATAGAAGTGTAAAGCATGCCTCCACCAAGGTGCTCTACAAAGACAAGTGTGATTTGGGGCTGTGTGTGACCTCTCCGTCTCTTTGGACCTTTCTCTATATACCTCACATTGGATAGTTTTGTGTCAAATCATTTGAGAGGAGGGAACTTCAACTGAGAAAATGTTTCCCTGAGATCTGGCTGTGGCCAAGCTGTAGGGCACTTTGTTAATTAGCGATTGCTAGGGGAGGGTCCTGGGTCCAGACTGAGCAGGCCATGAGGATCGGTCCTTAAGCAGCACGCCTCCGTGGCCTCTGCGGCAACTCCTGCCTCCAGGTTCCTACCCTGCTTGAGTTTCTATCCTGACTTCCTCCACTGATGAACAGCACTATGAAAATGTAAGCACAGTAATCTCTCCCCTCCCCAATTTGCCTTTTGGTCATGGCATCTCATCACAGCAAAAAATAACCCCAGCTAAGATGCCTTTTTAGTTTTCTTTCTGAGTCATCTTCTCGTGCCTTCATTGTGTTGCTGTGATTTTAGCTCAGGATTGTACATTGTGCTTTACCATTTTCACTCATTCCTAGTTCATCAGACTGAAGCCTCTCCCTCTCACCCAGACCCGTGTGTCCTCTTGGCCTGAGCATGGCTGTTTCCCTAGGGTTAGAATAATTTTCTCTATACTTCATGTGACCATTCTTTCCTGTCTTTAAAGCATCACTCAGGCTCCTTCTCCTTGACCCTGCTCTGCACTGCTGAGTCTCCGTGCTGTCTGAGCTCAGCACATGGATGGATTTGCTCATATGCTTGCTTCTTGCAAGTAAAGTTGATTTTCTTATCTCTGTAAGTGCCAACAAATTTGGCATAATATAAATGGTCAATAGCATTATTGAATAATTTATAAACAAAACTAGCAATTATTTACTGGTTTTCTTTATCACAAATTTAGAAAAGCCGAGAACAAACAAATTTAAACTAAAAGAACAGAAGCTTTATTAGGAATTTGCATTAGCAATTTCTGATGAAGAACATAAATTAGTAAATACAATTTCAAAGTTGAGGAAAAAAATACAAATTTCCTGCTCATTGTAATCTACAGCTAATGTCAAGGAGAAAAAAAAAATGTGTTGTTTCTCTTCATTTCTTATGAGCACTAATCATTATTTAAAATCTTCCTCTCATCATTCAAAGAAAGAGAGACAGTTGTTCATTCTGAGTTAGGTTTTTGCTAATCTGACCAGCAGGGTCAGGATGATAAATCACTCAACCCCTAGGGAGTAATAAACTGCTTAATGGATTTGTGAAGTTACCAGGGAGAAAAAAAAAAAAGAGGAAAACGCTCAGGATTCGATTCATTTTTTAAATACTGCACGGTACTTAAGAAAAAGCAGTGTGACAATTGCACACAGCTGAAACAGGAGGAAGACGAATCAGAGGGGCACAATTACCTCGGAGAAAACAATACAGTCCACTTTCCAAACGTCTCACAAAAAGCCCTCTCTGTGAAGATACCCTAATCACACACACACCCCCACTCCCTACCCACCTCCAACTGTCCCTGGCAGCTTCCTTACTGCTTCAAGTGCAGGCAAATCCAGCTGCTGGTGTTGCGGCCATCAAGTCTTCCACTTCTGGTCTTTTGTTGATGAGAAAGCATTGGTAGCAAAGGCCACACATTTACTGTGTGGTTACTGTGACAAAGGGGTTAACAAACTTGGGAAGAGAGGTAACCGGGCATATATGGGAGAGGAGCTTACGAACACACATCTGACAAGGTTTGGGTCTATACTTCACTGTTCCAAGGTCATCTAAGCTAGTCAGTGCCTTGGGTTTTTGTCTTGAATGCATTGTTTGCCTTCTGTGCTATCAACGCTAACAGGAAAAGGAAACTAATCAAAGTAAAGCTATTGATAATATATAGTCTCTTATCTTAAGGGAAAATTGTCTAACTGAATATTTGTTGTACAGGACTCATACTGTAATGCTGCTTAAATATCAACAAAAATTGTTGGAGAACTTTAAGAATAATAGGTAAATTATTGACTTCTTTTTCTTTAATTATAAGCACATACACACACAATCGTATCATATAGCCTGTTGAGAAGGAATGGGGCCACTGGGGAGGACCTCAAGGGAGGGAGACTGAGGAATGGAAATGATCATAATACAGTACTCATGTATGAAATAAGTTAAATTTTTTAAATTAAAAATGATAGTATACAAGTCCCTGGAAGCCTTTCTATTAAACAGGTATAAAACATTTTTCTTTCCTTACTCTACTTTGGGTTTGATACTGAGAAAACTAGTCAGTATTTGCATGTTCCAAGTAGCCAGGTCAGGTTATATGTGCTTTTAGTGTAACTCATCCTAAAACTCAGACTCTCTGATCCCAAAATACAGACTCTTTAATGGATATTATATGCACAACACAAACTTTATACATTACGGCTAGAGAACATGTGTGAAGTTCATAGAATCGTGCCTAGCGCAGCATAGTCATCTCACATGTTATTGATGTCCCCTTTTCTCCATCGGAAAATATTATTTATACATGTTTGTATGTTCATTGAGCATAAAATAAGGCAAAATAAAAGTAAGACATTGACTTTCCTAGAAACATTGCATTATTCTTCCTTTTTTTTATTTTCACCTTTGTATGATAAATTTTCCACATGCAAAATCCTATAAAACTCAATATTATAAGGCACAGATACATGGATATCTGGAGATGCGGGAGCAATTTCAACACAGTATTAGAAATTCTGTCACCCCAGCAGTACCTTTGCCTGGGAACCTCAGTCTGGGTCTAGATACATGCTGCAGCTTTGCCTCAGCTGGTCGGAAATCCAAGCATATGACATTTTGGCTGCTTTTATATGATTTCCTGGAGTTTTCACTCCTTTCGTGATCTTGGCAGGGACTTTACTGCTAAAATAACATATATAGAGTCTTCACCCAACGGTGTGCTGCTGAAATGCCAGGAAACTAGAGAGTGGGGACAGCCTGCGGCACAGCCCCACCTCCTACCTGGCCAGCTTCATTTCCCACAGCTCCCAAAAGCTTTTTTGGAAAGAAGTGTTATCTTCCCCCTAAAATAAAATGATATTTCTAGCTCTTCAATCCCCTGATTCTTTCTCACCTTCTGCCTATGCGCAGGCGCAATATGTGACTTGCCTCAAACTTAACCTTTGAACTTCCTGTAGAAAGCCCAAGGCATACCTGGAGAAATGAGTGACAGCTCAGTGGGTAAAAGTACTTGTGCAAGCCTGAACACCAGATTTCAGGTCCCAACCCCCTATAAACCTGTAACCTCAGAAGCAGGTGGGATGGAAACAAGAAGGGTCTCACTGGGATTTGTTGGCTGAGAGAGCCTGGATCCGGGTCAGCAAGAGACCCCGTCTCAAATAAATAAAGAGGGAGATAGGGCAGGGCACCCTACATCCTGTTCTGGCCTCTGTGCATACACAGATGGTTGGCCCTTGCTCATGTGTCTGTATACATGTATACAAAACACACACACACACACACAGGCACACACGCATGCACGTATGCTCACTCACAAAAAAAAATCAAAGACCAAAACGAAAAAATAAAAAATCATGCCCTTTTTTTTTTTTTTTTTATGGCTTTTCAAGACAGAGTTTTTCTCTGCAGCCTTGGCTGTTCTGGACTTGATTTGTAGACCAGGCTGGCCTCAAATTCACAGCGATCCACCTGTCTCTGCCTGGCTGAGCGCTGGGATTAAAGGCGTGCGTTACCACACCAAGCTAAAAATGTCCCTCAGGCCAATGTTAGGCAAGTACTTTTATTCTTTGAACTTCATAATCAAAAGGTTATCCTGCCTACTGACTGACATAAGCTTCCTGTTAGAAACCTGCCTTTACACTGTCCTCTCTGCAGTGAGCATGTGAATTCCTGACTCACACTTAGCAAACTGGAGGCTTAAAGATCACGCTCCTCCCAAAGGCTCTGAACCCGCTCTTCCGCCTACGCATTTTTATTAAGCACCCTCCCTGCGTCAGCTGCTGCTCCTAAAGCCGAGGAAACCACAGCCTGTTTTCGGAGGGTTTCTGCTCCGATGAGAGGAGGTAGCAATGAATGTATAAATATGTAACACCCTAGATGGTGAGTGCCAAGCCTAACCACGAAGTACGGGAAAGGAGCGGGAGGCACTAGGGTTTGCTGCTGGGAGGGCCAGGGCAGTGCCATGCATGATTAGACCCTACAGGGGCAGGAAGTGCAACAGCTGGCTGTCTGGGAAGAGCCTTCCAGAGGAAGTTTTACAGCGACTGTGCTCCAGGAGGGAATGTGGTTCGGTCCAGACATTGGAAGACCAGTTGAGAAGCACAACATATTTACTGTGACTTTGAGTTGGCTAGCCATGAGATAGCTTGGAGGAGAATAAAATCATAGGATGTATGTATGTATGTATGTATGTATGTATGTATGTATATGGGTTACTTGGCTGATGTGGAAAGACAGTAGGAACAGTAAGAACAACTAAAGGAGGGACTCAGGAAAACAGTGATGAGAAGACAGAGCCAGGACATAACATCAACACTTACTTCACATCTAGCCGTCTAAGTGGAGGAAAGAAAACATGGGCTTGAAGAGTCCAGGGCCTCACGCTGGAGTACTGATAGGACACAGCAAAGAAGTGGCCTAGGTAGGATGTGCAGGGAAAAGACTCAAAAGCTCAGGGGGAGAGGCAACCCATTTGCATTTTCTACTAGCCATCTAAGTAGCCAGGTCAAATGGTTGAAAATGAAGCAATGGCATGCTGAAGTGGCCAGAGGGTAGAATAGATACTGTGCGTCCATTTCCAAACTCTGTGACCCAGCTGCTCTGGTCCCCCCTGGCAGCAGAGGAGTCTGCGCTTCAGCAGGTGACTACTCCAGGTTACAGTTTAACTATGCTGTTCTAAACACCAGGTCTGGTTCATCTCTGCTCTACCTGCTCCTCTCCAGGACCTGTGCCAAAGGGCAACAGAAGGCTAAGACTTGGTTTTTTCACAGTGGTTACGTGGAAAGAACTAAATGAAATACAGTGTCTCCAAGGCTTCGTCTCAGAACCTGGCTTATTGTCACTTCCACCATGTTCTGGCACGCCATCTGGCGAGGCCCAGGTTCAACTGTGTTGAGTAAGATCTCGACATTTAGTAAGGAGAAAAGTAAAGTAGCATAGCAAAGGGTGGGTGTGTGATTCTGACATGGAGGGCCTACCTGTAGAACGGGAACGATGGCGTCCTCTGCCTTTCAGCTCACACTAGCCTTAATCACAGTCATAGCTTTCTACAGAAGACATCTCTCAGCAAGCCTAACCCCCCCAACCGAATAGGTTTTTTTCAATTATCTATTTTGTAAGCCATTTTCTGTGTGTGTTTGAGGTAAGTAATTCCTGGCTGGTTTTGTTTTTTTTCCCCCCCACTAATAGGGAAAATAGGTTAGCATTTTCTAATAGTGTGGTTAGCACCATGCTTTAAAGGCAGTTTCTCCATCAGTGCTTCCAAGACTGTCTGGGGTAGAATATTACCTTTATTATCTGAGCAAGACATGGACCTAAAGTGTTAGAAAAGTACAACAGAACCCATCACCGTGGCTGAAATAAGAGTAAAGCAAGGTACATCAAATCCATGCCCACACTTTCCCATGTCTGTAGACACCTGGAAGGCTGCTGACTTCTGTGCCTCCTGTTAGTGAACACTGAACAGACTGCACGAGTGTGCCAATGACACCAAGCTGAGCGGATTTGACCAGAAATGATCCCTCTCCTCTCAAAGCTGTATTACTGAATAATGACACTAACCATAAACTAATTTGCTAAGGGTTTTAAGCTGAATTTTACTTACATCTAATTTATTCAACTATGAACTCAAATTGTCAGGCTTTATTTTATCCCCCTTCAGGATTCCATGCTTTACTCATTATACAAAAAAGAAAGAGGTTGTGTCAAATAACCTCAACCTGTTGTGTGATTTTTATCATATTTTCCTCGATTTTTATGGCAGTGCTCTCAGAATCCTTGTCCGTGGTGTATGCACGCAGAGGTAAAAATTCCCCAGCTACACTCTCGGGCTATTTAATTGACTGCATTCAAGCTGTGCTTTTTAAATGTTCCAGCATTTGATCTTTTAAAAATGCTCTGAGATTTCACTGATGTCAGACTGGCTGCTCTAATTTCCTGCTATGTCTTTAGATCCATTTTTAAAATAATTGGGTGATGAACAGTTTTTTTCCCTCCTCCTCCTCGAGGGATCACTATCAGATATAATTTAAGTTCTAATGAAAAAAAAAATCTACCTCATCCTGTTAGTCTTCTGTGCTTGTGTTTATTGTTATCAAACGATAATTCTGGAGGGCAGAGAAGGTAATGCTGAGATCAGGTAGGGACACAGTTTATCTTGATTCTAACTCTCTGGACAAAGACCAGCAGAGTGGCAAGGTTACTCCTCCTGCTCAATCAGTGGCCTCTTCCCATATGTTCGGCAGCACATGAGCACGTCAGCATCCAAGCCTTCCCTAACCTCCACCGCACTCAGCAGAGCTCAAAGCTGATCTCTCAACTGCTCCTGAGCTTATTTCTAACAATAGTTGTTCATTTAAAGGAGAGTAAAACTTACAAATATTCATTTTTATCCTATTTTGTGAACTCATTCTAAACTGTAGTGAATGATTTATGATCAACCTTTCCAGAATAAGAAATGTTTATTCGTGGGCTAGATATATATATATGTATATATATATATATATATATATATATATATATATACATATATATATATATATATATAAAAACACTAACCAATCAATTATTCACTCAAAACTCTTGGGGAAAACATAAAATCAGGCTACACTTGAGCAGAATCGCCCAGTCAGTTTGGGCTGATGAGAATTAATTCCATAGACTTACTATCCAAGACATGTTTTCATCTAGTATATTTCCTTCCCTTGCCTCATTGAGGATAGCAGCTAACTTACCTTTAGCTTTCAGAGAGACTTGGCATCAGAGGAATTCAGTTAATTGCTAAAGCAAACTATTAAAAATCATTAATAGTTTTAATATAATATAAATATTAAACAAAAAGTACATTCATTGGTTAAATTCATGGAAAAAATATTTAGATGTTTAGGGTACCTACACACACATACACATACACAAATGAGGTACCCACAATCAATCCATTACATTTATAAATCAAAAAAAGAAATATATCAATTCAGTGAAATTCTACTAAACAATATTAAGAAAAATGTTCTTTACTTTCATAACTAATTCTGAGCCAATTAAAATTAAATCATGACTAAGAGAATTAAAAATAAGAGAAAACATAAATGACCAAAATGGGTCATATTAACAAAGCTACAAAACCTATGTGGAGAAAAAAACTAATGACATTTAAATGAAAAGGTAAAACAAAACAAGTTGAAATTTGCACACGGAGATACTGATAACCATGTTTACACATGTACATAAGTAACGTAAAATGTATGAAATTTTGGCATGTTACATTAGAGAAACATACAATCAGAATAAAATGGCAGACCTTTATCCTGTAGATGAAAAGCATGGATAAGCAATATATCATCTAGGAACTAAAACAATGATACTGGGGCAAATGCAGGAAACATGTATTTGGACATTACTAGGATCTAGTAAATGGAAAAAAAAAAACTAGGAAAGCATTGAGAAATATATAACAAAGTACCAAAAAAAAAAAGAAAAAAGAAAAATGTGTCCTATACTCAAACTTGTTACTCTATTCTTGGAAGCATATTGTTACTAAAAATACCTAAAAAGTTATATGCATCATTCCTTACCTCTGGATCAATGCACTTTTAGCTCCTTACCAGCCTTCTGTTTGTTTTAGTGACTAGACCAGAAGCGGCCCAGATAATTTGGTCAATCGTTCTGATTTTTTGGTGAGGGTGTCTCAGATTTCAATTAGCATTGATCAATAGATCAAGTCGACCTCCCATAATGTGAGCAAGACTCACCTAAGGGTTTAAAAACAAAAGCTTGAAAAGAGTCCAGGACAGCCAAGGCTGCACAGAGAAACCCTGTCTCAAAATTAAAAAAAAAAAAAAGGAAAGAAAAGAAGAAACAAAATACAAAATTCCACAAGCAACAAATATGCTTACAGCTTGGTTAATAAGAGTTTTTCGAATTTCAGATGCAAAATTGTATCATTTTCTTACACTCATACTTATTATAGCCAGAAATATAGTAATTATCTCAACTATATGAGAATAGCAAACCAGCCGCATATTAACTCAGTGGGAAATTATTCAGTCATCATAAAAGTTGACTGGAAAACTCTTTCAACCTCATGGCAATGCAAAGTGTCTGTCACAGAAAGGATAACATATATAAAATGATATTAGGATTTGCTAAATTAAACTAAAATATGAGACTGTTACAGCTATGTGAGCATATATGTCCAGAAAAGGCAAGTTACTGTGCTGGGGATCATGTGATACCACATAAGCAGTTTTTAAAACACAAACAGGGTCTGTTCCTTAAAAGCACAGTGTGTGATTCGGATATACGAGCATATTTTAGTTGCTTTTGTGGAGAATTTGATGGGACCAGATCATAGGACAAAGGGGGAGAGGGGTATGAATCTACGTTTTTAAAGAAATACAGGTTGGAACCTGGACTGTGTCAGCCTCAAAACAGAATGACTTTGTGACCCCAAACTGTGGCAACCCTGTGGCCCCTTGCAGAGGCAAGTCATACAAAGTGTGGGTACATTTGTGTTGTTTAGAAGTTGTAATTTTCTCTTTCATTTTAGGTTAAACTGAGTACAGTGGGTACATATAAGCAAACACGGATGATTTAAAGTATAATTGTGATGGGAAAAAAAATGGTGATTTCAGGTCCTAGCATTGATTTGTGGAAATATAAGCTAATATCTAGAAAGTAGGAGTTGAGAATTAGTTCTCAGCCTTATAGGTAAAATGACAAGGGCTGGATTGTTGAGTGTCAGTTTTCTGGCTCATAGTCTACCCATTGGATGGGAGGAAACAGAAATCAATTGAACCTTAAAAGATCAAGCCATCACCAAGTTATAAGGATTTAAGGGACCTCTGGGAGAGGCAGAAGGCGTGAGGGACTTTGATTTTGTTTAAGGATGACCCAGACCCTGACCTCCTGGCAGTTCTCACACCCATCACCTGGAGATGCTTCGGGACTCCTTTCCCCTCTCTGTGTGTGCCTTACTTTCAGGCCCTGTGCTTCTGAAGGAAATACGGTTTCTAAAAAAAATACAATAAGAGAATCATAAATCATTCATGTTAATAATTGCTCTCTGTCCTGGAGTTGAAGCCTTTGAGAAGCAAAGTTGCCCAAATAATTGCACTTCTAAGTCTGGAGTCTGTGAGAACTTGCACTAAACTTTTATTGGCAGGAGAACGCCCAGTGTCTCGCTACCTTCCTCTAATAGCACTGATGTTTAATTGTTAGCAAGCTATAAAGACCTCAGCTGATTTTCCATACCCAGAAACAATAGAGGTTTCACAAAGCAGCCAAATGCAGGGGCCACACTCAGGGTACAGTCTCTGGCAGGGAGGATGCTGAGCTACCATTTCCGAGCACTTAGTGATGGTCAGTGCACATCCCACAGTGTCCTTGACACTTTTTCATCTGCCACCAAGTTTCTATTTAAAACCGCCTCCAAGTCGCCACCTCTCCCATGCCGTGAATTAGTGCGGGCCTGAGATTTGCCTTGCACGAGTGGCCAACCAGAACGGTTAGCAGTTTTGTTCTTAGGGGGAGTCCCCAGTTGCTCTCTTTTTTACAACACTTTATGAAACAGGCGCAATTTCCGTTCCAAGTTTCAGAATGTGTTTTACTTGTAAGAATTATTTGCTGTGCACCCTAGAAAGTGTTTCGAGGCCTGAGCTAATCACAGAACTAAAAATCACAGGACTAGAAAGCATACCCAGAGGTCACCACGCTCACGCTCTACGCACAAAGCAGAGCCAGGCCTTAGTCAGACAGGACGTGTTCCTAGCCGCTTTGCCGCCAAGGAACAGCTTGCAAGTTTTCCTCCTATGCTTGATGGTTCTACAACCTCACAGATAAACCCTTGTTCTCTCCGCATCTTCCCTTCCCTTTCGATGGGTGTGAGTGCCCCCCCCCACCCCCCACTACTCCAGCCCGGTTCTTATGATATTTTGGCTTTTCTTTCTTGGACAAAAGCACTTGAATCTAAAGCTCCTTTTCATATGTGTGTCTCAAGCCAGTTTGTCTTACAATTGTCTCCAGGGTGTGGAGTGTTGTCATTTTACGGGTTCTCTCAAATTTAAAGTTTTAAAATGGTATTGATTTATTCCCCTTCCTCACCAAGACTTCCGATCAGAACTTGTTTATAGTTATTAATCTCAGTGTGTCTTCCTTCCCATTTCTGTTAACCCTTTTTGCTATTGCTTCTCATTTGCTTTTTTTTTTCAGTCTTGCAAATTTTCTGATGTGTTGCTGGGATTTGTTACAGAGTGAATTCAGCTGCATGTAACAAAGCACTAGCCATATCTACAAAATGCTTTTCATATCTAGGAAAGGACTTTCTTAATCATTGTACCAGAGATGACAGCAGTGTGGGATGCTATTGGCTCCCAATATGCACTTCCTTATGTTACTATGCATTTTTTTTCAAGTAAGGTTACTTCCTCCTCTTAAGGAGCATTTTAGAAGACTTCCACGACGAACTCAGTTTATCTTCTGATCAAAACTAGCTGCCAGCACCTCATACTTCAGTTGAAGAATCAAAATGTCTTGATTCTGTATTTGTTTACTTTGTCTTAACTTTCATTAGTTTATTCTTTGACATTTTCACATGCCTAAAATACACATTCTGATTATTATAACCCCATCTGATTTCACCCTCATCCCTACTACCAACCTCTCCTTCCTACAATTCCCCTTCCTACATTCATAATATTTTTTTTAGGTCCCCTGAGTTTAATTAGGTTCATTTCTGTGGCTGCCTTTCCCAAGAATCTTTCAGTAGCCAAAAGTTCAGTGGGGTCAGGGAGAAGCCCATGGGATCCTCTCCAGTTCATAACTACATGTTGATAGTCCAGTCTCGTGTGGTCCTATTGCTGGCAGCCATCGAGATCACAACAGCAGCTTCTGCCTACTTTTTAAGCTGCAGTCTCATCACACCTAAGAAAACAACCATTCTATGATAAAGAGAGAGGAAATCTCTGCTCCAGGAGAATGGCAGAACCTTTAACTTCAGATTTCCCCAAAGTGAAGGGCCCTGACTCTCAGACTGGTCCGCTCAAGGCTCAACTCTCACCATGCCAATTTATCAAAACTCTTCAGTGCCTCTTCAAATAACAGCGAAAACACTACAAAGCTCTTAAACTAACAATAAAAATGATGTAAAGCTCCATACTCCTTTTCTGTTACAATATTACAGGTCATCTATATTTAAGTTAAACCCAGCTGTCATTGTTGTGACTGGTTTTCAAGTAACATCCAAATATAGCTGGCATGCTCCTGCCTGTTATCTTTCATTACTGAACTCCCTCAACTCAAATTCTGCTGTTCCGGGGTCCTGTTCACTTCTCTCCTACAACCTAGGTTCACTTAGCTCCATATTGAACTGTATATATACTGCCTCATTTAAAACACTGACATGTCTTGGAAGGTACGTTTTGTTACATCCTCTTCACAGAGGAAACACCTGAGCTTCTCTCCACAAACTTAGCTCTCAAGTTCACCCTGCTGGTGAGGAAGAAAGAGTGGTTTGATATGGCACCTGAAAGAATGGTCACAGTTCTTCCACTGTGCCTCTGGAACGGCTCCCTCTTCTAAAGCTCCCAGTGCAGGCTGGCTTCTCCGTAACTATCTTTCCTCTGTGGAGCATTTACATCCCCCATCTCTCTGGTCCCCAGACCTATAAAAGGTATCACCAAATATGCTCATAAATGGAAAGATTCTAAAAAGAGGCAAATTCCTGTAAATATTTAACAATGTGCCTGGGCCTTTCTTGAGGACACAGTTCGTATTCTCTTCTTTGCTGCATTGGCTTTTGTAACTCTCCGTTTAAGACATTATGGATGTCTTTTTTTTTTTTACTTCTTTTTTAAACTTCTATTAATTATACTTTATTCACTTTGTATCCCTCCATAAGCCCCTCCTTCCTCCCCTCCCGGTCCCACCCTCTCTCCCCCTTCTTCATGCATGCCCCTCCCCAAGTCCACTGGTAGGGGAGGTCCTCCTTTTCTTCTTTCTGGTCTTAGTCTATCAGATCTCATCAGGAGTGGCTACATTGTCATCTTCTGTGGCCTGGTGAGGCTGCTCCCCCGTCAGGGGGAGGTGATCAAAGAGCAGGCCAATCAGATTGTGTCAGAGGCAGTCCCTCTTCCCATTACTATGGAACCCACTTGGAGACTAAACTGCCATGGGCTACATCTGTGCAGGGGTTCTAGGTTATCTCCATGTATGGTACTTGGTTGGAGTATGAGTCTCTGGGAAGACCCCTGTGTTCAAATTTTCTGGTTCTGTTGCTCTCCTTGTGGAGTTCCTGTCCTCTCCACCTCTTACTATTTCCTACTTCTTACATAAGATTCCCTGCACACTGCCCAACAGTTGGCCATAAGTCTCAGCATCTGCTTTGATAGTCTGCAGGGCAGAGCCTTTCAGAGGCCCTCTGTGGCAGGTTCTTAGCTTGTTTCCTGTTTTCTTCTTCTTCTGATGTCCATCCTCTTTGCCTTTCCGGATGGGGATTGAGCATTTTAGTCCAGGTCATCTCTCTTGATTAGTTTCTTTAGATGTACAAATTTTAGTAGGTACATGTTTGTAGCAACTTTATTTGTAATAGCCAGAAGCTGTAAACAGCCCAGATGCCCCTCAACTGAAGAATGGATGCAGAAATTGTGGTACATCTACACAATGGAATATTACTCAGCAATGAAAAATAAGGAAATCGTGAAATTTGCAGGTAAATGGTGGGACCTGGAAAGGATCATCCTGAGTGAGGTCTCCCAGAAACAGAAAGACACACACAGTATATACTCACTCATATGGACATATAATATAAAATAAACCTACTAAAATCTGTACATCTAAAGAAACTAATCAAGAGAGAGGACCGGGACTATGGATGTCTTTTAAATGATATTCTAAATAGCACTCTGTGTTTTTAAGAATAGTGCCATGAAAACTAGTTCACCTGATTTCTATGGAGAAAATGTTCACACTTACATACAAGTATGGCATTCTATATGCTCAATACCAACACTGAACCTTTTGTAGCATTTTGGAGTATTTGCTTTCTACAGAGATTTACTGGAGCATTTTTTTTTTTTTTTAGTAAATGACAGAAATGATGGCATATCTTCTTGCTGTACCTCAAAATGTAATTCCAGAACAAAGGTAATGAGAATATTCTGTGATGAATACCATTAACATATCTACCAAAATGTATGCAAGTTTTGTTATTTATATTTTTTTTTACTTTTGATGATTTCATACCTGTATGTATTGTGATGTTATGTTGTGTGTTATGATGATTTTTCACTCATTGCCTTCTCTCACCCCCTCCTTCTCCTGTTGACCTCTTCTTATTCTCAACTGCCCCCTCCACTTTTATGTCTTTTTATTTTTGTTTTTGTTTATTTGTTTGTATAGGTCTTTGTGGGTAGCCACAGATACTGCGTGAGCATGACTGCCACAGCCATGTCATGTCCAGAAGACAGCACCTCAACGCACTCCTCCACAACCTCTGGACTTTCTTGTTTGCCTGTTCTTCTTCAGTATTCATGTGGCCTTCTGGGCATAGCATAAATGTCCCACTGAGGGCTGAGTACTCAGCTGTCACTTATTCTCAGCACTTGGCCAGTTATGTATCTCTGCATTAACCACGTCCCATTGCAAATAGCAGTTTCTTTGACCCAGACTGAGAGCAGCATCAATCTACAGATATAAACATAACTATGTAGACTACCTGACCATTTAGCAAAACATCAGTAGTACATTCCTTTCCAGGACTTGTGACCTACCAGCTACAGCCTTCTGTCTAGATTAAACTTGGTGGAATTTATGCTTATGTCAATATACTGGTTTAGGCAAACCAGGGTCCAAACAAGTATTACACTCTGCTTTTCATCTAATTGTTATGAATCTTTTCTTAATATACATATGTGTATACATACACATATATAATGTGTGTATATGCCTTGGTGCATGTATGCAAGTCAGAGAACAACTTAAGGGAATCTAGTCTTTCCTTCTACCATATTGATTCCAGCAACTGAACTCAGGTCATTGGGCATGGGGGCACAAACCCTTACCCACATCTTAATACTCTGTAACCTAGAAAGTCCCTCATCTTGACTTTTACCCCAACATGGACTTGTTGGAAAAAAATGGGGCAATTTTTAGAATAATGACCTGCTGTCATTATATGTCTGGTTGAAAACAAAGCAAAACAAACAAACAAGCAAGAAACTATGTATCCTATAAGCTACAACCTAGGGTTAAGTTCTTACTTAAATTCAGGCAATGCATCTGTGGCACAAACATAGAAAGACAGGGAGTGATAACAGTAAGGTAGCGGGAAAGGAGGCCCAGAGTACACTATACAAAAAGTCCAATCATTGACTAGCCATCTGCTACTCACAGACATTGGCATTTGTGAAAACTCCAGAACGTGAAGACAAGACTAAAACACGCCAGTAAACCCCAAACCTGAATAAAAATTAGAACTACTTTAGAAGTGTAAGAGGCAAGTTCTGAATACTTCCTGGTCATTTCTTTGCAAGTTATCACAGTGGCATGTAGAGGGTGTCTCCACAGCTCACAGTTTAACAATGGGAAAAGACAACCAAAGCTTGACAGAGGAAAAAAACAGGACCAAAGTAGCATGGAGAGTCTGGTGGTGAGTGCTGAATTCTCAGCAGCAGTGAGGCCCAGTCAGAGGGAATATCATGGCTTGCCCATAAACCTGAATTTGTCACTCTCAGAGACATGGTAGAGGTTCAATGCAGCTTTATCTGAAGATATTCTTCCCCCGTGTCTAACCCCAGAGCCTGACCCAAGGCCCCAATATCATCTGCCTTTTCCAATCATAATGATATCAAATAAGTATCAGGAAAAAAATTGGAAGGCTCGAAAATATGTGGAAATTAAATAGCATATTTCTGAACAACTAGCTGGTGAGAGGAAAAAGAAATATAAGCCACCCTGAGACAAATGAGAATGGGTGTACATCACACACAAATCTATGGGAGAGTAGCAAAGCAGTTGTAAGTGGGGAACGAATAGTGCTAAATATATACATCCAAAAGGTAGAAAATGCTGGGGAAGGAGTGGAAGCAAGTGCCTGTAACTCCAGATACTGAGCAGGGCCGGAGCTAGAGAATCATGAACTCTGGTAAAGTATGAACTATACAGCAGGACTGGAGGAGTAGGAACTCAACTTAAAGCCACTAGAAAAAAGAAAAACCAAGTCCAAAGTTAGTTATGAGAACAGAAAAAATGAACAGGATAAAAATATGGTTCAAAAAAACAACAAAAGTAAAAGTTATTTTGAAAGATAAACGCATGGACAAACCTTTAACTAGCAAAGAGAAGATAGAAGGAAAGACTCAAGGAAACACAAGCATGAAAAATGATTAAAATTTCTCAGTTTACAATGAACACATTAAGACAGCATGCTTGGAGGAAGCCCTTATTATAAAACGAACCCAGAGAAGCAGAGATATTTCTAGTGCAATAAGATAGGAGCGTGTTTTTGGTGTGTGAGCCATGCTTAAATC
Organism: Meriones unguiculatus; assembly: GCF_030254825.1. Lineage (NCBI taxonomy): Eukaryota > Metazoa > Chordata > Mammalia > Rodentia > Muridae > Meriones > Meriones unguiculatus. Next base: position 32,494,996 of record NC_083349.1, read on the forward strand.
CTCTAGAGCTGCCACTGGTAACAAGCAAGAGGGAATGGCTACCAAGAGCTTGATGCAATTAGGGTTCTCTTCTCATCATTTTCCTGTGTCAAGAGATTGTCTAAGAATGCTTGTATGTTTTCCAGGCACAATTGTATACCATAGATCTCAATTTCATCTGCTCATTTTTTCTAAAACATTGCCTCACAGAAAAATAAATGGAAAAAAATAACAACAACAACAAAAAAAAAAGAAAGAAAACAAAATTCCCACCAAGTATTATCTTTCCACGTGATCACTTATGACAGCTTGAGAGTGAAATTGAGCCTAAACCGCCAGCAGCTCTATTTTCATAAGTGAAGGCCCCACGCTGACTGCCAGTGGTGAAACAGTAAAGTACGGAAAGGAAAGCAATGGGAACCGCTCGCATAACACGGAGCTGTTTCCCCGCGTGCTTTGTTTAGTCTCTCCCCATGTTGTGGAAACAGTACTTCTGTTCTGGTCGAGAGGGTTCTTTTATTACAACACAATGCAATTTTGTTCATACTGACTTGTGTATAAATAGTAGGCTGTAGTCTCTCAACGACATAATCCACTCCAGATGCAGCATTCATAATGTCCACATTAAAAGAAATGTACACAGTGAGTTCCAGGACAGTCAAGGATACATGGTGAGACCCTGTCTCAAAAAAGAAAACCAGAAATGAAAGGAAGGAAAGAAGGAAAGAAAGAAGGAAGGAAGGAAAAAAAAGAGAGAAAAGTGCAGGGCCCTTAAGACGGCCTAGCAGGTAAGGATGCTAACTTCCATAGTTGACGGATGGATCGGTCCCCGGGATCCACATGGCAGAAGGAAAGAAGCAACTCCTGAAAGGTGTTCTTTGACCTCAAATGCACACCAGGGTGCAAATGTGCATATGAACATAGACATAACAAACAAATAAATAAATGTAATGAATATTTTAATTGTACAATGTACCAGACAGAGAAATCTGACTTGTGATGATAGACTCTGAATACATAATGTTTTCAAGTTCACGATAATGTTTGTTGAGGGTGTGTTAATGTTGTGTCCTATTATATCACTCCAAAGTTGCCTTACCTACTAAATATTAGATTGTCAATACCAAAAGCACATAACACACCTTTCCTGCTTTCTTTTTCAGTACAGGGATTAGAACTCAGAGCTTCGTGTATTCTCAGTTGGTCCTCCACCACTGAGCTACATTCTCAGCCCTCTAATAGATTATGGCACTTATTGTTGATTGGAACATCAGTACGCCAGGGCTATATTTTAAGGACTTTATAGGGACTTTTTCAAACCCCACTTCATCCTCAAAAGAATCATGCAAACTCTACTGCGTGTGTGTGTGTGTGTGTGTGTGTGTGTGTGTGTGTGTATTTATCAGTCATACACTTTGCTGGTAAAGAAAACTACATTTAAGTAAATAGACAAGCCAGTATGACTACAAAAGACAAACTGTTAAAACGCCCTACAATTTTTCCTAGAATCATGGTGGAAAGGGGAGAATATGAAGACAGCTTTGAATCTAGGGACGTGTCACCTAAGGATTGTCTGGAGACAAAAATTAGTCATGCCCTCCTCAAACCCAGCTTGCCTTTTCTCCCCCTACGTCATAATTTCCACAGGCCAGAAACTAGAGACAGCAGAGTACACATGGCTAACACAGTGTGATGGTCATATCCTCCCTCTGGTTCACACCTTGACAACACCCATGCTGTATTCTCTTGAGGTGGAAGCCTACAAAGTTCATTCCCTTGTCATCAATCAACACCAAGGAAGCCTCTTTTTTACAGCAAATGGCAACCATCACAGAAACCACAAGTAGACAAAATACAGAGATCAACAGCTTGTGGGGAACCCAGGCCCAACAGTATAAATGTTTTTATTTACTCAGATGATGGGATGAGATGTACCCAAGCTTTATTTAATAATACTTGCCTAGTGCTGAGCCCAGGGCATTTCTACCTCTGTTCTAAGTATCCCTAGACCTAGCCCTGGGAGCGTCTAGCTTCCATACAGTCTAATCTTCTGTGCACCCAGACCCAGAAGGTTTCAGCTTCCAACCTCCATCTGCTAACCTAGGCCTAGAATGTTTTCAGCCTCCAAGAGTTACTGCTGAATAAACTCACCCTTTCCAGGTCTTTCTGAACTCTGGCTGGCTGGTTCCACTCAGCTATTCTGGCTCAAAACTTCTCTCCAAGCTGACTGATTCGAAGTACCTTCTGTTAGCTTCTCATTGAATTGTTCTGTTTGGAAGAACTGCCTCTGAACTCCACAAACTGAGCTGCACAAACTCAACTGTGCTCAACTGAACTGCACCAAAATGTATTGTGCCCCAGAATTGCACTATACCGTCTCCACCATCAGTCTGCTCTTTCTCTGCACTGATCTTAAGTAGCTTCTCTTTCCTGTCTGTTCTCATGAGAGTTGGGTGTATCCTATTTCTGACTCATTCTGTCAAATCTTTCCATGTTTTGTCACGTTGTTGGTCCTTCAATCACACATCATTATTTGGAATTAAAGATGTGTACTAAAGGTGTGTCTGTATTCCATCCAGAGGGATTAAAGGTGTATACTAAGGGTTTGACTGTATTCTAGCCAAATCTCACAGACTTAGGTCTTTGGATGTGATCCCTTGCCAGAGAAGCCATGTTGTTGGATTAAAATTCCTCTGTACAACAGATATATCTACATCACAGCTCCTGAATCTGTAGTTCAATAAACATCATAGAAGAAATTGTGGGAAGATTGTAATAGCCAGATTACCAGAAAATCTGCTGTAAAACCGTCTCTCCTAGAAATGGCTGCAGAAATCAGAGTGCTTAGCCATAAAGCCATATATAGAGATAGAGATAATTAGATAGAGATATATAGATTAGGTAGATATATATAGATATATAAACATATACATAGATTAGATAGATATAGATATAATAGATATGTGTATACATATATATGTATACTTGTATACATCTATGTATATATATATATATCAATAAAAATGGATTCTGTACATCACACACACATAATCATAAAGAAGTGTTATCAACTTGAGAGTAGGGGCATGGGAGGGGTAAAAGAGAGAGTAGCTGAGGGAGTAGAAGGTCCAAGGGAAAAGCTTTTTGTCTGCTTGCCTTGTCTCCTGGAGAGTTCGTCTACTCCTTTGCACACTGATATTGCTGCTGCCACTGTTAGACAATATCAGAGCTCAGCTTTTTATCAGCTTTCCAATGTGGACTAAAGACTGAAGACTAGTATCTCCCAATTCAGGGTTTTAATGCTAGATTTAAACTGCTGAGGTATTAGTTATGTGGGCTGAGTACCTACTCATTCTTAGCCTCTCAAGTTTAAGGCAACAATTGGTAGATGACCCTGAAGGCACCATGGAAGTCAGTCTAATAAACCCCCCTTTAATATAAATCTATTCTCTCTATTGTTTGTGTTATCCTAGAGACTAATATGGTCATAGCTTAATTGTATCACATGTCTTCTTAAATACCAGAGTTAACATTAAACATTTTTTTCTCCAGAAAAAAAAAATACAGAAAAAAGTTTAGTTACCAGAGCCTAAATCTGTGGAACTCTGGAAATGGGAGATAGGAGAGCAGATACACGTGTTAGTAAGAGAGTCTAGAATTTAGAAGCCACATAAAAATAGGAAGTAGGCTCTATGTCACCAATTGGGGGACTGTATTTAATATTCTACCTGTAGCCAGTGCTTTAGACCCACAGAAGAAAGATCTATCAACAAACTCAAAAAGGTGATAATAAAACTTGCCTAAGACAAAACTCTCCAAGGAAAACTAGACTTCCCTGAAATATTTCAGTCCTTGAAACCATCTTGGTCTACATGGCAAGTTCCAGGCTGTCAGTGCTAGATAATGAAGGTCTCTCTCTCTCTCTCTCTCTCTCTCTCTCTCTCTCTCTCTGTGTGTGTGTGTGTGTGTGTGTGTGTGTCTCTCTCTCTCTCCCTTTCTCTCTCCCTCTGTCTCTCTCTCTTACACACACACACAAATACTATAAATTACAGACAAAGTGTATCAATTTTCATAAAAAATAAAAACTAGTATTGGACAAGGGAAGTGATAAAAATATAAAAACAGACTCACATACAAGTGATGTTCACAAAGATATCAAAGCAGGTGCATAACAAAAGATGCAGCTGAAGAACAAAGGATGCATTACTCACCTCCACACATACGTAGCCAATACGTGGCTTGGTCTTATATGGGTCGTCTGGCAAGTGAAGGAGGCTGGAGGCTATTTCTAATATAGACTATATTGCCTACTTTTGTATCACTTACCTCTGGCAGGGCTGGCTGTCTTGATTGGCCTCAGGGAATGAGGACATGCTCAGCACTGATGTGACTTGATGTGCTGGAGAGGGTTGATAGAGGAACATTAAGAATATCAATGAAGCTTAGTCCTGACCTCAAACTACATTACAAAAATAAATTCTTGGTGTTCATAGAGCTAAACCTAAAAGATAAGAACTAAAAGTGACTGTTTTCATTGCCTAAAGTAAGGAAAGACTTTATAAATGCAAAATTCAAAACTCTACATGGAAGTATACACTTGACTTATCAATGTTCATAGGAAACTACTAGTTAATGCAAATGCTCCAAATAGGGAAACAAACAAACATACACACACAAACACATTCTAAAAATCTGAATAACAATTCAATCTATACTTAAGTGTTTAAGTATACTTGAAACCCACCCTGTGGAAGAAAGCCAACCCTTATCACTATTAACCATACTCTGATATGCTTGCAGACAGGAGCTACCAGAATTGTCCCCTGAGAGGCTCCACCGGAAACCATTTGAAACAGATACTGATACTCACAGCCAAACACTGGACAAAGCATAGGGAGTCTACTGGAAAAGGAAAGGGGAAGGATAAATGGACCTAGAGGTGACAAAAACTGCACAAGAAGACCATCAGGGCCAATCAACCAGGGCCCAGAGGGGCCTACTGATTCTGAAGCAACAACCAAGGACAAAGCATGTTCTGGACCTACGTACTCTACTTATAAATAGCCAACGGGCAGCTTAGGCTTCATGTGGGCCCACTAGTTAGTAGAGTGGGGATATCTCTAAGGTGGACTATGTTGCTGCTTTTTTGATCATTTCTGCCGTACCAGGCCACAGGGGAGGAAGAAGAACTGAGTCCTCATGTGAATGGACGAGATGGGTAAGGGATATCCCTTCCTCTGTGGAATAGGGGAGGTGGATACAGAGGGGAGGGTGGAACTGGCAGGAGAGGAGGGAGGGAGTGAGATGTAAATCGAATTAATTCATAAAAAATGAAAAAAATAAATAAATTACTAGCCTATGTTAAACAACTGCCAGTGGGTGGAGACAGGGCCAGTCAGTCCATTGAATTAACTGTCTGACCTTCCATCGTTAGTGGGGCATTTGCTGGTCCTGACTGCCTTGAGTTGAGATATAATTTTCCCTGCCTTTGAGCTTAAGCGAGCCTATATTCTGACCAGAACTGCTTGCTCCATCAGCTTTACTGGCTCTCTGACCTTTGGCGTCAGTTGGGGTTGCACTGTCACTGTTCCTGGATCCTCTGTTTGCAGCTGGTGAGACCAATCAGTCCTCAGAAGTCCACAAACTAATTCATCAATTGCATTCTTCTTGTCCTTCTCTTTCCACACACAATAACACAAATAGACATTCATATGTGTGTGCATATGCATGAGCAAGCACGTTCACGTGAATGCATATACACACACATGAACACTCACACACACTCACACTCACACACGTGTGTACAGTCAATCACACATGCATATACACACTCACGCACAGATGTATATCCTATTGACTATTTCCTAGATAAGCTTGACTAATATTACCACTGTTGCTTCCATGGTTATAACCAAAGAGTGAGTAAGACTGAATCACAAAATAGAGGGGTGTTTAAAGCAGAGAGGCAGATTAGTAAGTTCACATAAAAATAAGGTTTATATTCAAATAAGAATTCTTAAAAGTAGGTAAAATTGCCTACTGTCACAAAATTCTTGACAGATCTTGCCTCGAGATAATGCTGTAAAGGACAGAGATGTAGTTTGGGAAGCAGCATGTTTTTGGTTCTGTAGCAGCCTATTCAATATTGTTCCACCCAAGCCTCTTCAGAAAGGAGCACATGCATTTGAGAACAGGAGAAACTTTCCAGCTTCGATCAGGAGAGACTTCCCATCCATATTTAACCTAAAGTGATAAGAATATAGGCTTTCCAAGATTAGAGAGTTGATAAACATCCAATTCACCAGTCTCCCAGCATTCCTGGCCGACACTCTTGGTCTGGGTGGGGGCCATGCAAACCAGGAATGATGGCAATTTATCCTGGCCCCCCAGATAAGCTTGGCCCATGCTGACCGCTACCAGGACAGCTAGATGATAAACGGATACACAAATTAAGGGTGTGAAAGATCTCACGGAAATTACAACCTGGAGCACATCCTGGAGCATTTGGGATGCTTCACAGAGCAAATGGATGACATTTAATCTGTGTCTGTATTAGAAAGTCTTAACTTAAAATACGTATTTAACTTTTACCTTAGTACTGCATCTAAGTAGTGCATGTGAAAAGATTGTGTTTTGTTGCTGTTGTTTTTGTACAAAACATTAATTTGTTTCTGTTGTGACTCAGTAGAAACAAATGGTAGTTTGGCAATTAATGCCTAAATATTTCTGAATGTGACTTCAATGAGAGATAGATCTTGCCCAGACTAGAAAGCACAGAGAGCTGCGTGAAACAATGGACTTAAAAGAACAGATTTGTTTTCCTGCTGTGCCACTTGCTAGTTGTATAATCATAGCTAATAGTATAGTCACTTAATGATAGAGATAGATTCTGAGAAATGTGCCATTCAGTGATCTTGTCCTTGTGCATACAGTGAGAGTATAGTCACATAAACCAAAACACCTACAGTGTCACTAGATGACATAATTATATAGTATTACCATCATTCATGGAGCTCAGTGTTGGTGGGATCGTTTTATGTGGCACACAGATGCACTGGAAGAAAGCTCACTGGGAACTTACTGTGGGCAGCAGCTAGCTCAATGTACCGCAAACATTGCCGCATTTTATTCTTATGACATCTCCATAAGTTAGAAATCGCAATTTCATTCATTCATTCATTTTGGTGAACATTACAGTAGGCAAAGGTTGGAGCATTTTCCAAAGTCACTTATTCTGCTGGGATTTTGGATTGTTTATCCATAAATCATGGGGATTGGATTGACAGCCTAAACATCTTCCTTCCAACTGTAACTTTATGGCTTCTTTTGAGAGGCTCCTTAGGGAAGAGGGGCCTCTCTTATGATGCTCTGTGTGATTTGTATATTATAGCCACGAATGAATTTGCTGAAAATTTCTCAGCTCTGTTTTTTTTTTTTTTTAATTCCAGTCTGCAAATTTCAGTTTTACTAAATCAACAAATAAAATGAGTGGTCACAGTTTATTGGCTTTAAATATGCATATGTTTGAGAGTAAAAGAAATGTTTTGTAAGCAGGATCCAGAATGAGTCATTTGCACTCACTCGGGGCTCCAGTGGGGACCTCATTGGGAGATACTGGAGAAGGGTAACAGCTGGTCTAAACTTCCGCATCTAATTTCCTAATGCTCCACATATTCGGGAAATTGAAGAAAAAGCTTTCTAGAGTTTCATCTGCAGGCTTCTGCCCTTTGATAGGAAGGCTCTGGCTCTGAAGCTGTTCGCTGTCACTGTTATTCTTTATTCCTGCTGTCCAGAGGACCCAACTAACCCTAGAAGCTGGATTTCATTTGGAAACAGAAATGCAGCTCAATGACCTCAATGTACTCCACGTTCCTTAAGGGGCAGAGGAACAGCAGCTGGGAGCTACTGAAAGCCAGAGCAATGTCAGTGGTCTGTAAAAGGAGTGATGAAGAGACCGCGATGAAGCTGTCTGCAAAACCAAAATGCAGAGTAACAAAGCCGAGTGGGAAAACAGAGCATATTTCCCGGAACTGAGAGTGCCCATGTGACAAAAGGCAAAAGGCTAGAAACTTCAGGAAATGATAGATACATAACAAAACGAAATGAAATAAAATGTAAGCACAAGAGAAGCTATACAGTCAGGTGGTTCTAAAGTACATGGAGTCTGCATTGACAAAAAGAAAACTTGAAGCTGCATCTGAGGTGCAACTAGGACAATTAAGAAAACAAAAGCATTTTCTTACAACTCTTGAATATACTCCTTTTGACACACATTTGCTTATTTAGTTGGTAAAAATCTGTTGTCAGAATGCGATTCTCCAGCCTTCTTAGCTGCATACACCTTATAATCATCCCAGTCCACCCTGTCCATGCAGCTCTAGCTGAACATTTAAGGTCTCATTGCATATACATGTCAAATTCCTATTGTGTTAACTTATCACTCAGAACAAGATGGTATTTTACTTTTTTGTTATCGAGGAAAGTCACAGTCTAATGGAAGGGGGTAAGAAATTTAAACCATTTCAAAACAATTTTAAAGGTCTGTGATGGGTGTAACAAATAGGTCCCAAGGGCACTTAAGGATGTAGAAGGTAGGAAAAATCACTGCTTCAATCATCTTTTTTTCCCACTATTTTATTTATTTTTTATATTAGTTACAGTGTATTAACTTTGTATCCCAGCTGTATCCCCCTCCTTCATTCCCTCCCAACCCTACCCTTTCTCCCTCATCTCCCTGCCCCTTTCCAAGTTCACTGATAGGGGAGGACCTCCTCCCCTTTCATCTGACCCTGGTTTATTAGGTATCTTCAAGGGCTGGCTGCAAGGTCCTGTTCCCCTTACTATGGTACCCACTTGGATACTGAGCTACCATGGGCTACATCCAAACAGGGGTTCTAGGTTATATCCATGCATGGCCCTTAGTTGGAGAAATAGTCTCACATAAGACCCCAGATATATTTGGTCCTTGTGGAGCTCCTGTCATCTCCAGGTCAGACTAACTCCTCCTTCTTTCCTCCTGCACCCTGCTGAAGGTTTAGTTATGAGTCTCAGTATCTGCTTTGGTATACTGCTAGGTACAGTCTTTCAGAGGCCCTCTGTGTTAAGCTCCTGTCCCGTTACTTGTTTTCTCCTACATCCAATGTCCATCCCATTTGTTTTTCTAAGTGAAGATTGATCATCTTACCTCAGGTCCTCTTTCTTGTTTATCGTCTTTAGGTGTATAGATTTCAGTATGTTTATCATATCTTATAAGGTCCCCTTTCAGAGGGTATATATCATAGGTTTTGCAGAAGGAAAGAAGCTTTTGGAGGAAGAATAAGGGTAGCATATATCATGACACTTGTCCATTACATAAAGCAAAAAATGACCACTATTTTCTTTAGAAATGAAGGCCATAAGGAGTGATGAGAGCACTTTGTCTCACAGATCGCCTGACACATCTCTGCCATGAACTGGGCATTTTCAAAGACACTTTTAGTGAATTCACTTGTTACAATTCTAGGATTCAGGATTTCTCTTAGAGATATAGCATGTGGTGCTTGTCTGTGACTCCATACTGCGTCCCTGACCTTTGCTGGAGCAGAAATGGCCATGATTTAACATCACTTCATTTGGTGTTTATGAGCCTCCCCATTGGATGTGAGCAGGCCATGTGGCCACAATAATCAATAGAATATATTAGAAGTGGTATAAGCCAGTTTTCAGGTTTTAAGAAACCAGCAGTCCGATACCTTTTTCTCAGAGGCGGGACCTGGGGCATCAACCCGCATGCAATCAGACATGCTCTTCTCTGGGTCCAAAGCTGATGACCCTGAGTGCAGTGCTTAGCCTCGAATCCTGAGCGTAACATTTTAGCTTTTTATGGTATCCAACCATGCTTGGGGAGAATGTCCTGCTTCAATGGCTGTAAAAGCCTGAATGATGATGGCTGCATCACACTGTTGTGAGACTCTAATCTTGCATATATACCACAGGCAAACCAAGGAGACCAACACCAGAGGGCCTGCTAACGCTCTCATGCCCGCCCATTCCTTCAGATGATTCATGGCTGCAGCAATCCATGTTGATAATCCTGTGGCTAGTCCTGCGTCCACTCTGGTAGAATTTACTATGACAATGGCCACTCTCAGCTGCTCCATCGTAGTATCGAATTCTCCAGGACGGGTATGATGTTCTTTGGGTGGATGACACCTAAATGAACATCTGTACAAAGTCCCAATTTATTTCTAATATCAGAGATCAGACCTCTACTCTTGCCTGATGCGTCTAAAACAAAAAGGGGGAACTGTAGAGAGCTGCGGAATGCTATGCCTTAAAGATGGAGCTGGTTTCCGCCTTCCACCTTCCCGATGGTGAGTGCTCTCTGTCACGAACAATTCCACATTTGGCTAAGGCTGAGGATCTGGCTTGCTTCCATGTATGTGGACCTATCTGCATTGCCCACGTGGCACGCCTGGGTTGGCTACCCAGAGGCTATTTAAGCTGTGGGCTGGCTTTCCCCAGGGTCCGAGGATTGTTCAAGGTTCCTGAATAAACTGCATTGAAAAAAAAAAAAAAAGAAAAGAAACCAGCAGTTTCTAGTTTCTACTGAAGAAAATATATTTGAGTTTTCAAAATCTGAAAGAGTAAACTTACACAGCCACACTTATGGTAATCAGTGTGGCAGTTACTCAGGAAGATGAGAATTGATCTACCTCAAGATCCAGCTATACTACTCTTAGACAGATACCCAAGGGATTCTTTATCATGCCACAGAGACAGTTGCTCAACCATATTCATTGCTGCTCTATTAACAATAGCCAGGAATTGGATAACCTAGATGTACATCAACAGATGAACGGTAAAGGGTTGTGTCACATATATACAATAGATTTTTCCTCAACCATTAAAAACATGAAATCATGAAATTCACTGGTAAGTGGACAGAACTAGAAAAAACAATCATCCTAAATGAGGTGGTCCAGTTCCTGAATGACAAATATGGTATATATTCACTTGTTTATGAGTATTATCTTCTAAGCCATTGATAACCAAGCTATAATCTACAGAATCACAGAGGTTAGATGTAAAGTAAGGAACTTGGGGTAGTAGATAGATCTCATTAAGAAAAGGAAATAAAGTGGTTATGAACATGAGCTGGAGGGACTGAAACAGGAGAATCATGTGAGGAGAGAGAGGGGTAAAGAGAAAGAGAAAAGAGGGACAAGAGAAGAGGCAACTAAAATCAAAGGCAATTTGAGGTATAGTATGGAAAACTAATATAGGAGAAGCCTTCTGAAATATATACACAGATGAAACCAATCAAAATAAAATCACCATATAAGAGAGAGTATCTAAACATCTTTTGTAAACAAAGGTCTCCTATGGGAACCTCCAAACCACCCAGAATGTTCTCAAGACTATAGGTTGCTCTATGCAAGGCCCTATGGCTAAACAACTCATTGAACACGCAAGTCAAGCTGGTGCCTAGATAAAGCCTTTACCCCTGCATTCTATCATCTTTGGTAGAGGAAGTTATTTGGCATTTTATCAAAAGAGAAAGATATATACCAATCCAGCTGCAACCATTTGACCTACAATGGTGCCCTTCCTGCAAGATACACTAGTGCAATGATGAATACAAAGTTTGTGGTAGTAACCAACCAATATCTGTTTTGACTGAAGACCCAATCCATGAGACAGAACCCCTACCCAGCATTTTTTGGGTAACCCAGAACCTAAGACTAGATAGCCCAAAGACCTAAGATAAACCCAAATACAACTGTTTTACTGAAAGAACATATCGATAAAATGATTCCTAGCGACACTCTGCTATACTCACGGATCACTGCCTTGCTCAGCTATCATCAGACTAGCTCCTTCCTGCAGTACATGGAACAAATACAGAAACCCACAGCCAGACAATATGCAGAGTGAGATACTCTGGGACACTCATCCATTTAGGGATGTCTGTCTCCATCAAATCCGTCTCCTCAGCAGTCAGGGAACCCTGCAGAAGAAGAGGTGGGTAAAAGGGTCAGTTATTGAATATGATTTTAGAAAGCAACAAGACTCAAATATTTTACATTGGTATAGGATTTTTATATTGATACAAATTTAAGGTAATTTTTTACAACATGCTATATATGTGTTTCAACTCTTGTTTTAGGTATTGTACCTATACAACTAATTTTTAAAAATATAATGTGAAGTTCTAGTCCTTTTGAAAGTATTATTAAAAATTGTTTAAGATAATTAAGAAATGAAGGTTAGTAGTCAGTCAATCCAACTTGTAGTCTTCTTAGGTACTAATTTAGTTAATCACAGAAATAAGCATTATTTAGCCTGCTGTACATGTTTTCAAAGTTAATCAGATAGTAAATAGCTAGAAACAAGCAATGTTTGCCTATTCAGATATACTGTATATAGACAGGTAGGCGGTCTTCAAAAACCCCAAAGATGCACAGAATATGGCGTGTAAAGATGTTTCGGTGATAAGAGGCCTCTTTGTCAGTGAGACATGACTACTCCTGGCAGCACCTTCATGCTACTTCAAAAAATAATGGTCATCAAAGGCCCTCCATATGAAGTTTGTTTCAAGTGTGGCAAAGCTAGTCACGGGACAAAGAGCTGCCCTTGCCTCAGCTCTTGACAGTTGCTGTCCAGCTGTGGACAAGCAAGACACAGAGGAGTTCGACTGCTGACGTAGGCAAGTCCTTCACAATCCCTGCTCCACAGAAAAGTCTGTCAGATATTCTGGGTCAGTAGGCTGAAGGGACGATGGCCCAACGTTGCAGAGGAATGTTGGGCGACTGAGCAGGCAGCCAGCACTCTCTGTCACTTCTATAGTTTTGGAAACTGCTTGCTCTGCACTTGATGTTTGCTCAGATAATATTTCTCTTTCTCAGGTCTCTGATGGGGTTGAAGACTAAATAGTAATTGTCTCACAATTAAGCTTAAGTTGTTTAGAATTTAAGAAAATGTTTATAGGTCGATAAATCCAGGTAATTTAGGTACAGAACTTTGCACTCACCAAAACAGGATAGATAGTAGAATACTTTCTCCAAGGATGCCAGATACAAATGGACTGGACATTGTGACTGTATTCTTACCTGATAGTTCTCATTGAATATAGTTTATTAATATTAGAGAAAATGCTCTTTATTGGACTAAAAGGAGGTATGTGTTAGGATGATCTTTTTACACACTGTGTAAAAATTGTCCTTATATTATACTTATATTATTTTATTGTTCTTATATTATTCTGTACCCAGAGAGTTGAGTACAGGCCAGACTTTGGTATTGTAATTTACAGGAAGCATCTCCTGCCTCAATTCATTGTGAACTTTGTTCTCCCTCACCTTCTGATTGGTTGAATAAAAAGCTAAATGGCCTATAGCAAAGGCGGGAGAGAATAGGCAGGACATCAGGAGAGATAGGAACTCTGGGAGATAAAGAGACACGAAAAGATTCACCTACAAGACATGGAGGAAGTTGGGCATATAAAACTGAGTAGTGGTTAATAAAATGTGGAAAAAACATAAATTAATATAAATGGGCTAACACAGGTCATAAGTGGTAGTTGAGAACAACAGTAAGCTAAGGCCCGAAGCTATTATGAATAAATATAAGTCTCTGAGTCATTATTCAGAGCTGGGGCAGACATAGACGGTCTGTATGGTTTTAGTAGAATAGTAAGGAAACAAGGCCTTGAAAATCAACAAGATCATTGCACATGTGAACTCACTGAGACAAAGGCAGCATGCACAGGGCCCGCATAGGTCTGCACCAGAGGGGTCCTGGAGCTGAAAAGAGAGGTGGACACATGCATCCATTCCTAACCCAGAAACTATCTACAGTTATTAACCACTTTCAAATGAAACGTTAGTTTTTTCCAAAGGAGTCCACTGGAGAAACAAACCACTCTTCTGAGTAGGACCCAGACTCAGCAACAGACATCCAGCAGAAAATGAATACAATGACATCTTTGGAGGCTCCTTGTCTCATAATGTCATAATGTCTTATCAGGGCTTCTTTAATATGTTTTTTTATATTTATCTATAATACATGTTTTTTATTTTCTTTTTTTTAACCCTACAGGTTCTTTGTGTATATATTATAGCTTCCAATGTGTCTTTATGGGATTCCTGAGCATGCAAATGAGTGCCTTTTCTTGCTCTCTTTTTCTTCTTAAGTTTTTAGTATCTTATCCCAATATCTAGTTTTTGTTTTATCTTGTTATATTTTATTTTATTAGTATTCTTTAGAAACATGTTCTCTAATGAAACAAAAAAGGGGGTGGATCCAGAAGGGAGGGAAAGTAGGAAGAAGCTGGGAAGAGTAGAGGAGGAGATATCAGAATCAGGATTTATTAGGGGAAAAATATCTATTTTCAGTAAAGTAAGGGAGACAGGAAAGAAAGAGAGAGATTAGAAAGCACAGTCCAGGGCAGGCCCCTTGCCCAAAGTAGTTAACCAACCCAAAATGGACTCCCTTGGTCTTGCGTGTGCTTTTTATTTTATTTTTAGTCTTACTGAGATGGTTTGTTTTGACTTCTTTATTTTTTTGAGAGACAGAGAGAGAACAAACCTGAAGTTGCGCAGGTAGTGAGATGAGGAGGACCTGAGGGTAGTTGGGAGAGAGGAAATATAATCAAAATATGAAAAAAATTTAATGAAAAAAGATTTCTTAATAAAAAAAAGAGCAAAGGTGTGTTATATAAGATATATTCAAGAGTAGTGCAGGATGCTCTGAAGAAGGCTGCCTGCCCTTTTAACGAGGCCAGGGGAGAAAGAGGGCAACCACCGTTCTCACAAGGTGGGCAGGGACATCTTCTGGCCACACTTGCCTTACCTTCCCCTCAACGTCACCATCCAATCCTGAACCAAATAAAGTGAAGCTGAAGCACGGCACTGGCCCAAGTTTTAACTTTTGGGCTGGAGAGGAGGCTCAGCGGCTAAGAGTATTTTCTGATCTTCCGTGGACATGAATTCATTTTCCAAAACCCACAATAGGCAGCTCTCAGTTGCTTGCATCTCCATCCCCAAATGATCTGACACCCTTTTATTGCCTCAGTTGGGCATCTGCACCCATGCTGCAAACACTTACACAGACCCACAATGTATACATATGTAAGATGAATTCAAAATTCTAACTTTTAAGATGGTATGGAAAAGGACAAAATTTTATTTTAATCTTCCAAAATTGAGAGCAGATTTTTTTTTCCAGTGATAAATAACCAAAATTAGGCATTCTGACTTGGAAGTAAGTAAAGAAAGGAACAAGGAGGATATGGAACCTCCAAGAAGGTAGGTAGAATACTGGAAAACGCTGCATTTTCCCTTTCTACCAGTAAGAGGGACACTGTTTCAAATCAGCCAGATCGGAGCCCAACTGCAAGAGGAGAAAGAGGAAGTAGGACTTACAGGAGGACTATCTGAGAACATTCATCTACACATCTTGTCTTTCTAGTTGTTTCGTTAATTTTTTTTTAATTCTAGTAGTTTTCAATTTAAAAGTTTACTTTTATTCTGTAATCCTTAAACCTTCAGTAAAGTGTTAGTAAACCTAACCCAGATTAGGTCAAGGGAAAGAAAGGAACAGATGCCCATCCACCATCCCTATAGTTTTTACAGAAGATTGTCTTGGTCCTGTTCCCAACTCTGAGCTATTTGCATCATCACCTTAGAAAAATGACTTAAATCCTTTGTGGCTCAGTTGCCCCATCCATAAATCAGAGCCATTACTGACTTCCCATCATCAAGGGGGAAGAAGAAGCCTCAGATATCTAAACATCCTACCCCTAACTTCTCCCAATCAGCATGTGCTTGGAGCAGAATGTTTTGAAGAGGACATGGATAAGGGCCTAAGGAACTGGAGATAATAAAAACAGAAGCAGACAGCAAGAACATTAGGCAGAAAGAGCAATAACAAGCAAACAGAGGAGCCGTGGCAGTGTGTCCTCACAGAGCTCCAATCACATTAAAGGGCACTATGTCTGCAGTGCAAGGAAGGGGAAGAGAGTGGGAATAGATGGAAAGAGAAAGAGATGAAGGAGGAGAAGGAGAAACCAGAGCCAGCCAGAGAAATTCATATGGTCCTAGTCACCTTAATTTGAGCTGAAGGGGAGTGATTGCATTACCAGTGAAGCAGAGAAAAATATATTGTCATTGCATATGTAAGAAGAAAAGTGAGGTCTCTGCAGAAAGAAAGTTTGTTGAGCTGCCCTTGATAGGAGCATGAAGGTCCTTGTCCCCACAGATCTCTAAAGAAACCAGGAATGTCAAGCACACAGGATTGTCTTTCCAATGGAAAAGATGGAAAAACCTGTTTCTCTTTCCAGAAAGCTGAGAATTAGAAATGATCAGCAGCCTAGTGATATGTGCTATCTGTTAGGCCAGAGTGTATTAAACTCCTACAATCAGGACTGGAGGTGGCCAGAAATCTAAATGACTCTTAGAGCCAGAGGCTCCCCCAAAGCTCCTGCAATCAGGACCAGAGGTGGCTAATAGCCTAAGTAACCTCTACACTATCTGTATGACCAACACCAGGCCAGCCCTTAGGCCCTTAAGCTAGCACTAACTAGCCTATGTCTAAAACCCATCTTCTTAGAAAAAAATGATACTATCCCGAGTTGAGTTTCAATGAAATTACACTTTCTTATGAAACAGGGATTCTATCATACCAAGAAAATTTTTTTCCAAATTATGCTGGGCTTAAATACACTGAAAACAAACCACCTGTTATTCTACTCCTTAACGTCTGATCCAGATCGACAAAGTCAAGCTGCCTTGGGGTTTCATTCTTATACATTTGTGTGGTTTGCTTTCCTGTATGACACCTGCAGAGACACGCCCCCACACACATACACACTACTCGAGCCCAAGATCCCTAGAACATGAAGCAGAGTTCATGGTAACAGCAAAATTGGAACAATGAAGAGGAACCTATCTTTTCAGTCATTTCCCTCACCACACTAGAACTTACAGCCCAGGAAAAGCATACTCTAGGCATCCAGCTCATATCTGTGCATTTACCTCTTACACTGTGCTCTGAAGCCAAGAATACTGGTGAGTTATACATGCCATGGTTTTCCAAATGATGCTTCAAAGCATATCTCTGCCTTGTGTTATGAAACAAGGAGAGAACTCTGTTCAACCAGACAATATTCCAAATGTCCATTTAAAAAAAAAAACCATCAAAAGAAGTGTCTGGTTATATTATACATCAGGATTAAGCACAGAGGAGCCACCATAACATCCTCAAAACTGGGTTTCACAAATTTATTTAAGTTCTCTCCCATCTTGCTCTCTATAGACAGTATCAATCAAATTTACATTCTTTCCTTAGCAATGAAATGGTAAAATCCAAATCAACAATAAATTGTTGTTTCAATTGCACCCGCCATGTTGCACGCAAAACTAATAAAGAAGAAAAGAAAGTGTCCTCACCGTCATTAGCCTTTACATTTTCAAATACACAGAGTTCTCCCTCTAGACCCAAAAGGGTTGTGAGTATTAGAAGTTTTCAATAATGGGGGCCATGTTTTCAACAGTCTCTCTATTTTTCAGATATTAAACTCTACCAATAACCAGGACCTTTGCTAAAATGAACAACATAGCAGAAGAGAATATTATTCTGACTTCCTCCCATCTAAGAAGGAAAGAATAAACAAAGACATTATTATTCTATTATTCACTGGTGGCTGGGAATTCAGTAGCTGAACAGAAATAAGACCATTTCACACTCTTTCTACACTCGATAGCCCAGCTCTGTTGACTTTACCATAACAAATCAACAGTTTTAAAAAATATATATATTACTTCTCCAGCATTGGGTTAGAATACTCAGAAATGAATATTATGCAATTACTTCTTTCACCTCAAAAATACGTTCCTTGCTTTAATTACCTTTATAGCCAATCCTTCTTTAGAGTCTCAGTCACTCCCCAATGCATCCTACCCTTCCTATCAATGGCTTATTAAGTCCTTAGATACATCCTTAAACTTTTGCACACAAACACTTATCTCCATCACCATTGAAAATGTCTTATTTGAGGCTCTTACATTAAATAATTTAAACCTCTCTTTAGTTGCTGTCTGTTTGATTTATTATATAGGTAATTGTTCCAAACCACAAGCCTTATTTAAAACAACCAAAGAAAAACAAACAAACATGGCCTCATTCACAAAATTCAAAATTCTAAGAATATTTCAAATTCTTCAAGATAACTGGTAAATTCCTCAACAGATCCCTTTTTTCTCATCTGCAATTCATTGTAATTCTAGGCACAGACTGAAAGATGAAATGGAATTGTCCATACTATTAATCCAGCTGAGTCCAGCAGAGGTAATATAGAAGCGATACAAGGGGTGGCTTGGATTTAATTTTTAATTTCCTGTCATCAGTAAGAAGAGAACTGGGCCCTTCAATAGTCCTAAAGTCTTTAGTCAAAACTTGGGGTTATCACTCTGGTTTGCAGGAAAGAGACATTGTGGTTGCTTACAGAGCTATGACTACAGTCATTTTGACTTTTTTTTTTTTCTTTTCTTACTACTGGTAAATAACTGGCACCTTAGGATGTTGTGGCAGTAGGCTTAGGTTGATCTAAACCAAGCAAGGTCAGAGCATACCTCTAGCCATAATAAATGCTTCCAAGAAGGATGAATGCCCACACACACACACACACACACACACACACACACACACACACTCACTACAACCCACTATCCCACCATCCCAGCCCCCAAAATTGCTTCAGATGCAGGCAAATGATCTAAGCTGTCCCCACACTTATTGACAGTCTAGACCACCATAAGCATGGGAAGGCATGCAGTCTCCTCTGCTGACTGAGAACGAAGTGCTTGTCCAGTTCTGCTATCAGCTACTTGTCGCTAAAGTCAAATGAGGGCTCAATCCAATAGTGGCAGGTAAGGGTCAAGCGATTACTCAGAAAAACAAAGAAAAAAATTCCTGAGAAAATGATGCAGGTTTGGGCTACTGCCTGAGCCAATAAATTCCGTTTATTCTGTGGGTCTCACCCTACCACCTAACTATCCTCCTCTTGCATCTTCTCCTGCCTCTCTCCAATAGAACTGCTAGTATATATAAATGATCTCTCCTACACGCTGCCACTGACATTTTATTCCTGAATCTCAAGAGAGCCTATTAGCATTTAATTCCTTCTTATGAGCTGGCTGGGACCTAGAAGTTATAGGTGTTTATACTTCTATGGGGAGAAGCAGAAAGCCTTCCTGCATATTGGTGTTAAGGTTAAATATCTTTTAACAATTCAATTCTTTCTTCTTCTCTGCAGCAGAGTTATTGTGTTTAAAATGCTCAGTCTTTTGTCAACTTGAAATGTACTCCCCACGGCCCCATCTGTTGTGCTGACTTCAGTGCACAGCAAGCCCCAGAAGAGCCTGAGAGAGAGAGAGAACAAAAGTGAAGATGGACGGAGAAGAAAGACTCATCACCCCACTGTTGACCCTGAAGAGCTCATAACGTTCAGGGGACCCTGTTAAACAGTTCTGGTTTTTCCTCTGCCTTGATTCTCTTTACCTGGCTCATCTCCTCACAGATCACAGCCCACCTTTTAGGACTTAGCTTTAGGGAGAGGCTATGAAGTCACAAGGACTACTAGGCTATATGTCCATCATGTCCCCATATACTATGGTAGCTTTTATCATTTTTTTTTGCCCTTATTTTTGTTTAATGTTAACTTTGTGAACAAATTTCAAGCCACTTAAAAATAAAGCCTGGAATATAGTAAAGATTCAAATTCTTTTATGTGCTGAATTTCATCTCTATGCAAGAATACAGAAAGGGTTTCCTTAGGCTTCTTACATGAGCAAACTCTTGAATGAGTATGGTAGACAAGAGGAAAACAGGGGTTCCTTTGTAGAAAGTAAAAGGTAAAAACTTCTGAGAAAACATGAGCGCTAACTTTTCACTCATGTTGGAAGCATGTGATTGATACCCATGTTATAAACCCTTCTTTAGAACAACCATCAAGGCTATGGTATTAATTATCAGCTTTGAGTCACTCCCAAAAAGTTGTAACTCACAAATCTCAAACCCAATACAAACAAACTTCCTTCCAGAAGTTGTACTTCAAGGCAGGCATGAAGGCACGTATTTGTAACCTAAGCATTCAGAAGGCCGAGGCAAGAGGATTGAGTCAAGGTCACCTAGCCATATAGCAAGTTAGAAGGCAGTCTGGGTTGCATAATGCGACCCTTTACCCCCCAACACCATGACATGCTCAACCCTCCAAAAAAGATAAGAAAAGAAGAAGAGACCATACTTCAGTTGTAACTTGTTATTGAAGAATAAGAAAGAATTCAGCAATTTTTCTAACTTGACTGCTAAATCTTGTAATGATATCTATTAACAGTTACAGTTTTGAGAAAGGCAATCATAGTTAATAGTTAGTAAACTGGGACATCACTTGTTTTGGTTGTGTGTGTGCATGCATGCTCACACATACACACAGAGAGAGACACACACACCTCTTCTCATAATACACTTGGTGGCCTGAGAGTCTTACCTTTCACACACACATACACACACCTCCAAACAATGCAACTAGCATGGGTAACCTACAACTCCAACTTGTATTGAAGTACAATTTCACTCTTCTTTGAACAGTGGAATAAATTTCTCTTCCCCTTAACAACCACCAGACTTAAACATATACTATTCAGTTGAACTCTGTTTATGTCTGGGTTATGAAGATAGGAGAGGTATTCCAGCCTAACTGGATTTGGTTGAATGTACAATAAGACAAAACTCTCTCCACATGAACTTCTAGGGGAAATCACCTATTTACTTATAGCAATGCTTCATTGCTTGAGTATATGACTAAAATCAGATACATTATGGGAAGGGACATAAACAGCAAAGAAATTGTTATCCATCAAAATACAGCATTCCCCAAAGTACACCCTAGTAAACAAACTCCTCCTTCTCTTGAGCCCTGTAAACGGACACTCCAAGGAGTAACAGGGTCCTTTGAGAATCTTCACTCATGTGGTTCACTGTCAATCTTTCCAGCTTATAATTTTTTAATCTATATTATCGCTTATCTTTGAATAAAATTCTCTTGCTATTTTTTAATTTGTCTGGAATTTTATTTCATGTTTGAATAATATCTGGCAGGGGAGATGACCAGTCATAGTCTCACATGTTAGACAGGCCTGAAAACATGCAAACTCAGGTGAATATGGTGGCTTTCTCGAAGATGGAAAACAACAAACAAACAAACAACACAAATGGCCTACCAATGTTTTTTAAGCCATTCCTAGTTTTCTATTTGGCCTCTCTTGAACCTTTGTGAATACTTCAGCTTCTATTTTATCTTCTTTCTTTCTTTTTCATTTAATAAGGATCCAAACGACCTATTGAACATCTTAAGCTTTGTTTGAAGAGTGCTTTAAATAAACAGGAATTACATGTATCTATTTAGTCCACTCTGTGCTGGTGCTAGCAGAATGCTTCAGACTGGGTAATTTTTAAAGAAGCAGAATTTGCTGACTCACAGTTTTTGAAGCTCAGAATTCCAACATCAAAGTGCTGGCTTCTTGGGAGGGGCTTCTTATTATATCATGACCTAGTGAAAAACATCACAAAGCAGAGCGGTTAAGAGAAAGAAGAAAAATTAAGAAAAAAAGGAAGGGGGAATAAAGTCAGCCCTTAATGATGGCATTCATTCATCATTGAAGAGAAAGCCCCATATGAGCCAATTACCTCTTACTGGTCCCACATTTGAACACCATAGCAATTGCATTTCAGTGTCAGCTTGAGAGGAAAGGAGCACCCAAGCCGCTCAAGAACCTAAGATGTAAACAGCCTCAGAATTAGCTATCTACATGTCTTATTGTGCAACAGTATAAATAGAGAAATTCTCACAGCATCCTAAATTTCTGATTTAACACTGGATGCAGAGCTTTCAAGTGTCCTTTCAGTATAGCTTTCAACAGCAAATGTATGTTTTCTAAAATAATAAATGTATGTGTTTATATGTATGCACAGATGTATAAATACGACCTGATAAGTCCATTTTTGTTGTTGTGTGTACACGGCTTCAGGGCTGACCATTTTGTATGGGATAACCAATTAAGGAGCTCACCCCTGGAGGAGGTTAACTCCCTTCCTCTCAGCAGTAATCAGTTGCCTGTAACTCACTGACCCGTGAGATTTCCCCCTTTCCATGTTAGTACGTCTATTGATATTGTTCAGATCTTGTTTGTACATCCATTTCTAGGACACTCTGTTTCACAGCAGACTCCCTGGTTTTCTGGCTGTTACAGTCTTTCTTGTCTCTTTTGCATGATGTTCTCTGAGCTGTAGATGCAGGAACTGTGAATGCATCCTCCACTGTGGCTAGCATCCCTGTGACCCACTAATCTCTTCATCTTGTCCAGTTGTGGTTTTCTGCGATGGTCTCCATTTGCTATAAAGAAAAGCTTCTTTGATAAAAGGTGGCAGCTACACGTCTCTGTAAGTATAAAGATAATAGGTAAAGTGCAGTTAGGAACTCTGCTGGTTTAGCAAGTGACCATAGCAGAGTCTCTTCTAAGGCCTGTGATCCCACTAGTCCCAGAAGCTGACTACATTTCTAGCCCCGTGTTTCCAGTTCTGTGGTTTCCTTTCTACCGAGTGGACCTTAAGGCCGATTAAACAGATGTTGGTTACCATTAACTTGTGATTCCCACTGAGTTCACCTTTATGGATCTCTTGATATATACCTCGTTGTGGTGCATAGGAGTCACAGATGGATAGGTCTATTAATTGTTTCCCTTCTATTGGCTGCTTGCATGGATTTTCTGGTACCATGGATGCTAGATCACAGGAAAGAGGGTATGAAGATAGAACCACTCAAATAATCAGAGTCCTCTGTCCTAAGTACACAATTAAGCAGCAGAGACTTATATTCAACCTCTGAGAGGCAACTAAATGCAGCAGTCAGAGTCACTATCATTTGGGGCATCATTTGGACTATCCTGACCAACATTCATATGAGGTTTCTCATGCCCTGTATTGAAGTTTGTTCTTGGTCTATGGTTCTTGTCGGGAGCACTATCAGCCCTCATGGTATAATTTCCTTTCTTCTGTGTATTGTGTATGATTTTAGGTAAATATAAAATGGTAAGATCACTGAGGTTCTATCAGACAGACTTGGTGACATGTGTGCCTCTTCCCTCCTTCTGTACTGACCACTCTCTCCCTTCACATGGAGCCTCACACCCCTTTCTTTCTGTTTCATCTTTATCTCATCTATATCCTGCCTTGGTTTCATTTTGACCGTGAGTCAGCAAACTTCATTCTGAGCTCTGTAAGGGGACGACTCTTTCTTTTGTTCTTGGTAGAGGAAAGAATATTTTTAGGAAATCATTTTACTATTTTTGTAGAGAGGTCACCATTAGTCACAAAATGAGAATGAATGTGTACCCAGAGAATTTAGATGCCCAGCTAGCCAATTCTGGCTCCTTGATGCCAACCCAGAGAAGCCTGACCCCACTCTGTGAACCTGTTCAGACATCAGGTCCCTCTGTTACCAGCCCTTGTCTTCTGGGAAACAAACAGGGTTTGGCACTTAAGAGTTTGAAATAAAACCACATTAATGTTGAGCCTCATAAATCTAGCTTTCAGCAAAAGGACTCACCACCACTAATGTCCTAGAGAGCCGCTAACCCTTGGGACAGAAGCACAGTACAATGTCTCTCTGCAGGGGATAATGTATGCTATCATCAGCTCCTTCAAATCAGAAAACTCCCTCTGTACCACAGGCCTTGACAACACCAGTAATCTGAGAAAGAGGACATTTACATGTTCTAGACAGATTTGTAAATTAGATTTCTAAGACCCTCTCTTCTTCTCTTTCTCATCTGAATAGAAACACGGCACTCGGGAACCAAGCTCTCCTTTTGCAGAGTTCCGTAACACTTCCTCAAGAACAGCCCTACATAACTCCTAATTTGAGCTTGCCTTCTTTTACATTGTGGCAAAGTGCAATTACAGTTTAAAGGGAATATTTATGTACATTAGTTAACGACATCATTGCAACTTACTGCTCGCACATCAACACTTAATTAGCGTGAGCGTAAGTGACATAATTGCTACAAGGCATGCATTTACTAGTAATGTGAGGTAATTTCACACACCGTGCACATCTTAAATATCTCCTTTTACTTTGTCCAACTGGATGTTTAAATCAATAAGGGATATTTGCATGGATCAGAAAGCAGTCTTCTTCTGCATTGTAGAAAAAAAATATACTCTATGGTTTTCTGAAACTTGTATCCTACAGGACTTACAAATCCAGAAAGGTTAAAATTGGATTACAGGCCCTGTCCTGAGGGGTGAAGAGAATCCCCTCATGCATCTAACACTAGCTATGTTAATTACCTGCATTTACCCGTTTTCATTTAGAATGACTCATATTCAGTGTTTTTAATTAGGAATGTTTCTTTGCGATATGGTATGTATATGACACGAAGAGCTTCAAGGAACCCTCCACAACATAAATAATTCTAAGGAATTATGAGTGCTCTTTGGGAAAATGCATTTATCCAAAGCAACTCCCCTGCCGAGATTTCACCAGAGCCTTTGTTGTTGTTGCTGCTGCAATGTTCATGGTCCAGTTCAAATTCTATCAAAGGGACATAAGTCCACTCCCAGTCCAGCTCTTATCTCCTCTCTCGTCTCTTGACATAATGCACCTGGTCATGTCACATGCTCCAGGCTCCTCCCACTGTGCAGTCACAGCACAGGCTGTGCTTACTTGCCGCCATGACCCATCCTTCTCGTCAGACTTTGACCAAGCGTCTCTCCTGCCAGCTCCCCTCTCACCTGGCCTAGCAGCAATGACGCATGTGCCACACACTGACTCCCCCACTAGCTACTGGACAAGACGCAAATGAAGTGATAAATTGCATTTTACTTGGCTGATTTCCATGTAAGTAAGAGGAAAGCAATTTCCCACAGAGGCTGAGTTATACAGTGAATAAGAACTGAAGCTATAGCGTAAACAGACTTCAAGTCAAGGTGACGTCAGCCAGGATGCCTCCCTAGGTCTCAGGGTCCTCACACTACAAGACATGATTTCAGTATCACTCTCTCCTGACTTGCCCTGCCTGAGCTTTGGAACTACAAATGTGGATTTTTTTTTTCTAGTTATCTCAACGCGCAAACCCCCTTCTCCACTGACTCTCATTTCCAAGCCTGCCACTACATCACTCCTGCTCCAGCTCTCCTTCTTAGTATCCTAGCCTGGGAAAGAACTCTGAACCCCTACCGTTTTGGAGCAACGTGTTAACAGTGACATCTACAGCAATGATGTGATTCTAAATTACCTTTTCCCTTCCTGGAAGCCAATCAACGCTTCATCTCAAGAGGAAAGTGGTGGCCTAGATTTAAGCTCAGCTCATCCACTGTGTACATCATTTAGCATCTACTTAGTTGCCAGCTATGGACCAGGTCATTTACTGGTGCTGAGCATGCAATTATGAAAAAAAAAAAGGGGCCTCTTAAGAGTGTTTGGACTTGCAGCAAGTCCACCTGAGGCCACACACTTAAAGGGGACACAATAGTTTCCTGCATCCTGGCTAGCTGTAATGACAAAAAGAGGAAATGTACAAGGAGTAAACTGTAAACAGCTATGAAAATCAGGATAGTACCATTCTTATCCCCTGTCCAGTCTCTTCCAGCTCTGTCCATACTAACCCAGCAGTGCCTGTCACCAACTAAACATGTTTTCCTTTGTGCTGTCTTCCCTTAAGTTTAAATTGCACTGCTTAACAGGCTAATGTGATGTTGCCATCTCCTTTCCCCTTGATATTCATCTAACTCTGATTTGGAGCCATAGAAGTGACAACTGGAGCTGTTTTAGAGGTGCCTAGGGTCATAAAACATCTGGAAAATTATTTTGCTGTCAGAGTAGAAGTTCACAAAGATTCTGCAGGTCTAAGCCAAACATGGAGAACCTCTGCCTATACTCTGACAAGTGTCACCATGATAAATGGCACCATCATAAGTCACTTTGTTGAATGCCCAAGTGGCCACTTCTAGCCCACTGTGCCAGGGCCTTGGGACTTGCTCAGTTCCACCAAGGCAGCCTTGCAATCTGTTCCAAGGAGGATCCAGGAATAGGAAAGCACGCCTCTTGCCATGAAAAGACACTTTGTTAAGTGTCAAAAATGGATGTCTTTCAACAGGAGAGAGCCAGGAAGCACTGAGGGAAATTATCCATCTCACACCTAAAAAGAAGACAGAAATGTTTCAAAAATCAGAACTGAAATGTATCGCTGTTTTTTTTTCCTCCAGATTTGTGCATTGATCTCAGCTGTTCTCTGTAAATAATGGTAATAAATCTAAAGTATATGAGAGCCCAGTGACAAAATTTTAAAAAAAAAAGTTTACTTCCACAATTGCCTTTGAAATTTAGAGGAATCTAGGAGGGAAGAATCTTACACATTACTAAAGATGGAAAAGAGGAAAGGAAAAAGCCAAAGTGGCAATACCAGAATCAATACTTTAGACACCTTGCACATAAAAGTCTTCTCTTCTTTGATTAATTAATTAATTTATTACAGTATATTCACTTTGTATCCTCACTGTAGCTCCCTCCCTCATCTACTCCTAGCCCTGCTCACCCTCCCTCTTCTCCCCCTATGCCCTTTCCCTAGTCCCTGATTAGGGAGGACCTCCTCTTCTTCTATCTAACTATAGCCTATCAGGTTTCATCAGGACTGGCTATATCATCCTCCTCTGTGGCCTGGCAAGGCTGTACCCTCCAGAGGGAGGTGATTAAAGAGCCACTGAGTTCATGTCAGAGACAGCCTGCACCCCTTACTAGGGAACACACTTGGAAACTGAGCAGCATGTGGGCTTCCTCTGACCAGGGGTTCTAGGTTCTCTCCATGCATGGTCCTTGGTTGGAGTATGGGTCTCTGCAGGTCTTCCTGGGCCCAGGTTTTTGGCTTTGTAGATTTCCTATCCCCTCCAGGTTTTTCTATCTCCCTCTCCTTCCATGAGGTTTCCTGAACTCTGCCCAGTTTGGCTGTGACTCTCAGTATCTCCTTCGATACCCTGATGGGTAGAGTCTTTCAGAAGTCCCCTGTGGAAGGCTCCTGTCCTGTTCCTTGTCTTCTCCTTCTTCTGTTTGCCCTTCTGAGTGAGGTTTCAGCCTCTTCCCTAGGGTCCTCCTTGTTTAGATTCTTTAAGACAATAGATTTGAGTATGTTTATCCTATATTATATGGCTAAAATAATATAGGATAGAATTCTTCTCTTGTACATGGCTAGTTTACCCTAGTCTCCCAGTTCACACAGACGTCTATATATAGCCCAATAATTCTAGGCTATGAAAGCTAAAATCATTCTGTGTAATTCCATCACCTAATTCTGTGCACTATCATTCACTCGGCACAACCAGCCCCATAGGCATCCACTTGCCTAATGCACCTGAAGGCTTCAAAGTGCTACATCGGGCTCAGCAGCTTTCAGACACAGAATATTATTTTAATGTACTGTGGCAAAATAATAACCGATGATACTCTTGACCTTAATTATTTGTGATAACTATCTGAATAGAACCACATGGTTCTCAGGGCTGCAAGAGCATATTTCCACAGACCTCCACCAAGTCACAATTACTGACGATTCCAATCTCATCCAATAAATATTTCAGAACATGGTAGACCCGTGGTGTCAATAACAGACATCTTAAAACGTCCTTGTGAACGTGTGCTATTATTGTTCCAGCTGTGGAAGTGAGAGCTTTTACCCCACCTCTCAGCGCGTGACTGATACTTGAGCATCCCGACCCGAATATCCAAAATCTGAATGTTCCACATCAAAACTTTTTCAAGTAGAGATATGATGCCACAATGGAGAATTTTTATATTATGTGACTTTGTTATTAAAAAGCCTTTATAAAATTATGTCAGGAAATGTTTACAAGATATATATGAAACACGAATGAACTTCACGTTCAAATATACTGCAGTACCATTTCATCACGTATTTTCAAATAGTCCAAGATTTTAAAAAAATCCAAAACACTTCTGGTCTCAAACACTTTGACACAGAAATCACAATCTGTACTCAAGCCACAAACTTGAATTATAAGATTATAATTCTGTGCTTTCTAATAGCAGCCATTCTTCGCTCTATTTGATCTCATTCATGTCAACTCATCTCCATCTAGCACCTTTAGAACTACTCTCTCTCTCTTCTAGGGCAACCTGCACTTGAACAAGACCGTTAACATTAGCTTGGATAAACAGACAGGACTCGGCTATGTGCTGCTGTTTCCATACATTCATCTTCTCCATTTGCCTCACCCTTGGGTTTCTAAAGATCAGGGTTTATAATTCATGGTAGCTGTGCTGCTCACGTACAAACACAGCCTCCTCTTTCCCCTGTAATGATACCTACTTTAACTGTACTTTGTGGCTATCTCTGGTGAGTCTGTGAGTGAAAATAAATACTATAAGACTCCAAATGTAGAGCATAACTAGGAGACAAAGACTTGGTTCAGTTAATACTTGCCTGTGAAAGATCTGGATGGATGGTACACTTCTGATGCCCAACGCCACATAAATGCCTGCGAGAGTGCACACACAGTAAATAAATTGAATGTAATTTTTATAAATTGTTAAAGAAGAGTTAAGAGTTTTGTTTAGGGTATTCAGAAAAATAAGAGTAAAAGACAGCCAAATTACAAAAGCAAGCCGATTAAATCACACACACCCGATCCCATGAGCCAGATTCTGACATCATTACCTCTGGCCAGGACAATAACTCCTACTTTCAGACAGCTTCTACAAGTGTGGATAAAAAACATGGCTTCATCTTCAAAACAAAAACACAGGTGCGGAATCGGACTGGCACCAGACTTCTCGTTGAAAACTCTAAATATTAGAAGAGGTATACATTGAATTTTCTATATGCTTCTGAGCCTAAAAGTCCACAGCTAATAAAGTACCAACCAAGTATGGAGCTAAAACAAAAGTATGTTGCCATATGTATGTCCTCAGAATGTTCCTAGTCTGAGCACAGCCTGCAAGTGAAATGTTTAAATATATGCTATCGACAAAACGATGAAGAAGAGGAAAGGGATGAGGAAGAGGAGAAGGAGGAAAGGGGAAAGACCTAAAATAAGCAGAAGTTGTTGAAACCCAAATGGGAGAATGAAGGATTTCAAAAGGGAGAAGTGACCTCAGAAGTAGGGGTGATCAGTGAGTAGAAGAACAATCAGCCCCAATGAAGACAGGAAGTCGCTGTGCTCTAGAAGGGACTTCGCTGCAGAAAAAGCACATGTATGACTTGGGACCACCGTAAAACCTCACTGTTCAGGTGACAATAGAGCAAGAAAATGCGAAGAACGATAACGAACACACAGAGGTATTGCTTTTTTAAATGACAGGAAAAGCATAGAAACGATGGGGGCAAGGGAAGGCAATCCACAAAAGCCAGGCTAGAATGTGAGAGAATCTCTGATAAAGGTGCATCAATTCGACTTTGAAATTAGGAAAAGCCTTTCTCAGATGTCAAAATTTTTATAATGTTGGAGGTACAAAGAAATAAATAAAATGTAACACCTTTACTTGAATTTGTCGTGAACTACGTGTGAATGGCCATAGACGGATAACTGAGTTGTAGTGAGCTATATGTGAATGGTCACGGATACGATTGCTGCTTATTGAAGGTCAGCCTTCAGGGCAAGGTCAAAGCCAAATGTCTAAAAATTGCACTTATGGAAAGAAAGCTAAGCCTCTTACCACGGAGATAAAAAATTAAAAGTCACTATAAATTAGGAGGCAGAACAAGAGAGGAGATAAACTGAGGAGTGGTGAGGTAATCAAAACATTTACAGTCACGAAGTCATTGAAGTCCCCTCAAGAGGAACTAGGAACATCAGTGTTTGCCGCTGAGGTGCCTTGAATTAGAATGGCCCCTACAGGCCCCTTTGTTTGAATACTTGGTCCTCCATTGGTGCAACTGTATGGGAAGAGGTAGCAGATGTGTCCTCGTTGGAGGAGGTGTGTACCCGGGAGTCATTTTCAGTGTGTTCTCTAACTCCTGCTTACAGTGTAAGACGTGAGCTCTCAGCCCCTCCTGCCAACCTGGTTCCATCATCATGGACTCTAACCCTTCAAAGTCATAGGCCCAAGTAAACGCCTTCTTTTGTTAGTTGCTTTGGTCAGGGTATTTGATCACAGCGAAAGAAAAGTAACTAATGCAACAAGAATTGCCTTTGGGGTAGGAAACAGAAGCTAGGGAATAAGCAGAAGGGGGTATGCTTTCCATAACAAGCTCTAGACTTGCAACAGTACACACGTGCGTATGGCACAATTCACTTAGAGCAGCCTGTGTCTTAAATAAAAAGCCTAGCACGATCTGAACTACGTGTTTAAAAGATATATACAAGAAAGCATTCAAGAAAATGCACCACGAAGTCTCAGCTTTTACATTTAGAAAATGGAGTACTGGTAATTTTTCTTTCAATGTTATATATTACTTACTTTCTTTTTTAATGAGCACATATCTTAAACTTGTAAAAACATTACAGTTTTAAAAATTAAATTTTAAAATATATTCATGGGGCTAGAAAGATGGCTCAGAGATTAAGGATGCTTTTGCTCTTGCAGGAAAATAAATTAAGTGTGGTTCCCAGCCCCCATATCAGGGAGCTGATGCTCTCTTCTAGCCTTCTCTGACTCCTGCACTCACACAAACCAATACAGAGACACACATACATATGTATAATTTAAAAATCCTTAAAAATGAAAAATTATAATGCATCTTAGTTCTACAATTAGCCAATATAATATATGTATATTTTTATTTCTACATTTTTGCTCAATAATAATTAATGTTTTAAAGTGTGATTATGAATATGTATCCTTACATATAATAGATTATAAAAACTAAAGCATGATTTTTTTTTCAGGGACTTCATCGTACATTTGTTTACAGCTTATTCATACTTCCAGTACAGCCTTTTCCATGTAATAAGCCAGTATGTCCATAATCCAACAGTACCTATTTCCAGAATCTAAGATCCTGAAGCTAAAGAGTGGTCTTAATCATTTAGTGCCCCCTCATCCCTGGCACAGAAAAGATTCATAATTTATATACTAGGCAAAGTGAGGAAAAGGCTAATGTACTCCCCCGGCATATACAGTTATCAAGCATTTGCTTTTATGAACATTGCATTTATGCATGAAACAAACAAGACAAAGTGCTTTGCCACAAGGCCATTGATATCTATAGTTCAAGTAAATTATCATGTCCTGCTTTTCTTATCAACTTGATGTGGGGGAATGGTGAAAGAGCAGTTGACATGACATAAAGGTGTGTCCCAGCATAATGAACATCATCCCTAACTTTGGCCAATAGCACCCTCCTCACTGTATCACAGCCCGAATTACAATTGTCCTCTTGAAGGAAAATTCAAACAGGGAGAAAACCTAAGTGCAGACAGTGGATGTCTAATTCTTGAGCAGCTTCACCAAGGTGATTTCCCTTTACTGGCTGAACAGGGTACCCACCAGGTAGGTCAAAATGTCACCTGGACAAGCTAATTTGATATATGGGCTTATCTCTTAACCTACCCCTAATACTTTATTTATAGCTGCATTAACAGCTATAATACTCCTTTTGACCTCTTCAAATCACTAGGAAATCAGACTAGGAGTGATCTCTGTCTTTGTCATGAAAGCATTTGGTACATGCATGTCACTTGTATACTGGTGCTATGAGTCATTTCACTGAAAACTAACACAGCCTTCAGGAATTTTAGACAGTAAAGCACGATTCCTTCTGTTCCCATGTATTCCTAAAACTCCAGGAAATATATTTCAAGAATTTCCTTCCATGAATGTATTGTGCTGCCTGCAGGGGGGTTGGGGGATAAAGTGTTACCCACACATACAGATACTTTAAAAAAAAAAAACTCATCCCAATATTTACAAATATTACAATATCAATCTATCATCTATCTACCTACATACCTACCTATCTACCTGTCTATCTATTCACCTCTGTCTCTCTGTCTCAGTCTCTCTCTCTCTCCTTTTTTTTTTTTCCTTTTCCTGTTCTCTTGGCTTTTGCGGAAAATTGTCCTCCACTCATTTCTACAGTAAAGGATTAAAAATGATGCCTCTTGGAAGACTACAGTCCTCTGTGTTTGTTTCCCTTCCCAATTGTTACGGCCCCCAAGACTCATATGCTGAAGTTCAAATGTGTTTGTGTCTAGAGAGAAGGTCTCTAAAAAAGAAATTAAGTTAAAATTACATCATTGAAATGAACATTCATTCAATCTGACCATGCTCTTACGAGAGGAAATCAGAGTACAGATGATCATGGGGGGACTTCATTTTGAGATACCCAGAGCAGACAGAAAAGACATGCATCTATAATTCAAGAGAAAATTCCTCAAAAGAAACTAAACCTGATAGCACATTGAACATAGTAAAGCAAAACTTTTGCCGCATGCACCACTGTATGTATGTGCTACTTTATTATGGCAACTTAGGTAAATTAACATACACTGGTATTCTCATCAGTTTGATGTGGGGAAATGGCTGGATGGGCAGAACCAGCCAAGCTGCTTAAGTTCTGGACATGTGACTAGCTCACATGGTTTACATGCCTCTCTTTAAATGAGAGGTACTTGGACCCTCTTCAACTCTACCTCTTATCATCAATACCAGAGCAACAAAAGAAAAATACCATGCTTAATATATTTTGGCATCTACTAGGATTTTATCAGTATCTGAAAAGAAAGCCGTATATTCAGCACTGCAAAGCCTCTGCTATCCGTCGCTGCTGTACATTTCACAGATCCTCTAAAGGCAATTGCCCCTTGCCTGTATGGACTCAGTGAAGGTTCTATGATGCAGCAACCTGTCTGCTCAATTATTTCATGGACAATATACCAAAACATGACTGACTAGTAGAATTAGCTCCTTGCATTGCTGGCTGGAAAGTTGTTTTCAAACCCTGGACAAACTCTGGATGGCATCCTTCTATGGGCACATAAATCACTGCCTTGAATGCACTGAGCAGTACTGGGACAGGGCATTTTCTTGGCAGCCACCTCACCTAATCCGTTATCTGATGTTTCACTTACTTCCTTCTGTATTAGCTTCATGTCTTTCTATATTAGCTAACACAAAAGCAAAACACTACAAAAATAGAGTCACACTAGGATTCCATATGCATTAGCTCTGACTAATGAAGTCTAGTGTGGATTCACGCCTAAAATATTATTTTTAAGGCTGATGATCTAGCTTTGTGGTAGAGTGTTTGTCTAGGTTGCATAGGTTCAGTCCTTAGCACTGTAGATAGATAGATAGATAGATAGATAGATAGATAGATAGATAGATAGATAGATGATTTTTCAAAATGCTAGTCACTAATCAAATAGGAAAACACTCTTTGTTGCTATTTGGGCCTCAGTTTTGTCGTTTCTTATAGTTTGAATCTGAAATGTCTGATGAAGGTTTATGTGTTAAAAGCTTCATTGGCAGCTAGAGCTTTGGGGAAAATGATTGGCTCATGATGGCTGTGACTTCACTGATAGTGAAGCCCATCAATAGAGTCCTAATGACATGGTATTACTGGGAGGTGATGCAAACAAAGAGATGGGCGTGGCTAGAGGAAGCTAGTTGCTATGAGAATGCCTTAGATGCCTCTACCTTGTTCCCTATCATTTCCTTTGTCTGCTTCGTAGCTTCCACAAGTTTTCTTCTGCCATACAATCTACAACCATGTCCCAGACTTGCCTCAGGACCATAACAACACTGCAAAGAGACTGTGGACTGAAAGCTCAGTATCATGAGCCAAAATCAATCTGCCCTGCTTGAACCTCATGTCAGTTATCCTCCTCTGGTGATAGAAATGACTGATGTGTATTCTACAGGCCACTATATGACTGGGATCCACTAGATGTGGTCAGTGCTAGCAGTGAGAGAAACATTGTGAAAATTTGATGGTCTAGTTTTATCCTGGAAGCAGCAGTCAGATGTTTGACCTTGTGCAAGCGCATCAATTTGTTTCCTCATTTCAAAACAATGGAGAATGGTGGATAGCAGTAAATGAAGCTTTCGCCTAGCTATAGTATCTCAGTCTCCATACAGACTTCTCTGTACTGGGGACATCATTCCTGTAAAACAGTCTTGATATCAATAACCTTCACATCCAGAAGGAAATGTTAACAGCCTACTGCAGCTGTGACAAGTTATGGCAACTGGTTACCGAAACAACACATATTTAATGTCTCAAAATTCTAAGTGGGCAGAAGTCGGCCTAGTTGAGCTGGTTTTTCTGATCTCAGTTTCACAGATAAGGGTAAGCCACGCTGCAGGCCCTGTAGATGAGCTCTTAAAAGGAGGCTTGGACAATCTGGTTCCCAGCTCTTCTAGTTGCTGACAGATCCCCAGAAAGGACTGGGGAACTTATCAGCTAGAGCTATCCCGAGTCCCTGGGGTTTCTCTGTAGTTGTTACATACAATTCCTGTGTCTCAGTGACAGCAGCAGCTTTTTGTGTCTCCCATGTGTTTAAAAGGCTCTGACTGCCCCTTCTGTGGGGTCTTATACTTCCAACCAGAAAAAGTTCTCTGCTTTTAATTACTTACATCATTAAACTGAGTCCATGGGGATACGACGGGGTAAGACCTTTCTCTAAAAGTCCTTGATGGCAACTGGAAAGTCACTTTCCCCACAAAATCCTAAGGCACTAGGAGTTAAAACATGGGCACAACTCTGGGAAGAGAGTTGCTGTACCATCACCACCATGTGCCATGAGAGTGGAAACAGTACCAGAGGGACAGAAGGCACTTTCTCTGCCTGTGAGTCTTGCTTTTCTCTTAACTCAACCAGACCCTTGATGGTAGTTCCAATTTAGCTGCATTATTACATGGGTGACGGCTTAGGTATATTTAACTATGTTGCTTCATTTAATCCCCTCAAAATCTTATGCAATTCATCTATTAATATCTTCGTTTTACATTTGAAGCATAAAACCTTTAAATACCTCGTCCACACAATCAGCTAAGTAGAAAAGCCAGAACTCAAAGCCAATTTGCGTGCCTGTGAGCCTACATTCTCAACATTATAAAGCTAACAAGCCAAAGGCTCACTGAGATCCTGTGATCTCACCAAGATTGTTAATGAAAATGCTGGGAAAGAAATCAGACCCACAGCAGATTTTGTGCAACCTGCTCTCTCTGGCTCTCCCCTCCATCTCACATACACAGCCTCCTCCTCCATCAGAGTTGGTCCTGCCACACGCTTCTCCTTACATTGTTAGCTATCACATATTACTGTCTTCTCCACACAGAAGAAAATAGAAGTTCTTTTGTGGTCACAGTAAAATAATGGGATTTTTTTTTAAATAGCAGAAGTGTATTAGCGCGTAATGCTAAAATATTTATTTGACAGATCTAGGTTGGAGGTTTGGACTGCTTCAACATAGTAGGCAGAAAGAGTAGCTGTCTAGATCAAAAGGAGATGAAGAGATGTCACAGCCTCAGAAATAGCATGTTACTTGACTATGTAATAATGATGCTTCGGTTTAGCGCAAAAGCACTTGCTCAAGACTGTCCAAGTACAGGTCGTCCTCAGACTGCTACAGCCCACTGTATATTAATGACACAAAATTTTAAAAAATGTTCTCTGGTGTGGATTATTCATTTTTGGATGGAATAGAGAGAGCAGCTACTAACCCTGTCAGACCCTGGTGGGCATTTTGAAATATTACTGGGGTTTCCTTCGAGTGCGAATTTGATGTGCTGGCCTGTTCTCTGAAGGACACTATATTCAAACGCCTTCACCAAACTCAGCAGTTCACTGTGGTGAGCCTCATGTGTTCGTAATCATTAGTATTTCTGATTATTTGTCACTGCTGGTGAATTAGTAACTTTACAAGGTCTCGTTCATGGAATCACTAAACAGTCTATAAGCCTGGGAAAGGCAAGCAGCTTATCCAAAATGAACAAAAAAAGTTAGAGGCCAGATACAGAATTCTGAGAAGCTGGACCAGACTGCTGTCCACGCAACTTACTTAGTGACACACCAAGAGCCAAGACATATACAGAATTCCATAACTATTTCTATCCTGTTCTCAGACTCTGATCTTTTGGAGGAATAGCTCTTGGACGGAATGTCTATCACACTAACAAGGGATTTTAAGACTTTTGAGGACCTTTCTCTTTTCTTTGAGGTTTAGACTGTGTTCTAGATGGTGAAGACCTTAAAAATTTAACTGCTTGATAAAAATAGATTATTTCCATCCAGTAAAAGTTTTTAAATTTTCTCTGTGTTTAAAGGATTATAGTTACGTCTCCTTTATCTTGTCTTTTGAAAATATCTTGTCATCTTTCTTTTTCATTTGAAAACTAGACCTATTATCCATGCTATCCAAACATGCCAGCAAGTCACGATGAGATATTTAATGAAGAAATATAGCTGAAACATCCTTTACTGGAAGGAAAAGAAGCTTGACCAAGTTCAAATTAAAATGCATTGGTGTCATTGCCGTCTCATATCTAAAGTAAAGGGGGGGGGGAGATTAAAATAACACATTTCAAATTAGCTGCAAAGCTAGAACTGATAATGCTGCCCATTTGTAGCTATTCAAAGTATAGTTGCCTGAGAATTTGTCCTCGCCTGAATCTTTATGCAAATGTGGGTCGGGTATGTACATCACTGAGCCCAACGGTGAAGCAGGGGCGCACTACAGCACAATTTCTCAGGTAAACTGTTAATACTGTACAGCAAGTGTGCTGACTGATTCAGCCCCCCCGTGTTTGCATGTGTATGGTTAAGCCCCTGTTACTTTACCACACGTGTTGATTCCTGGATCCACCATTACAATCCAGATCTCCCGCTACCATCAGACTCTTTTGTGTTTTCCTTTCCTACCTACTCACCTCCTGCCTCCCTTCTCCCCACCCCTAACCTTTGTCACCACTCATCTATTCTCCTTTGTCATTATTTCAAAAGGGTCACATGAATGGGATTGTGTAACATCCAATTTTGGAGCATTGATTTTTTTTTTCAGTAGGGTCCCCCTTAGAGAGCTGCCTAAGACTGCACCAATGGGATGCCATGGTGTAGATATGAATTAGGTGTTTCAGCCTCTACACATTGACCAAGGCCAGCTTCAAAACATTAATCAGAATGTCTGGGATTTCTTGTCTCATGAAGAAAATTAGGTCTGCTTAGTTTACCTAGAGATCTGAAAAGGGAAGGGGCACTTAATTACCTTAAGTTTGAGCAAAGAGAGTGATATAGCAATTGTCAAGTACTCTCTAAATAGCTCCTATTTTGTTTTCAAAGTAACCCTGGATAATATACCTAATTTACCAATAACAAAAGCAAAAGTCAAAACGGTTCCATTCTAGCCCGTGAGAGAGCTTAGAAGTTAAAGATGCACACTGGCAAGGCTGACAGCCCGAGTTCTGGCCTTGGACCCATCTAAAGAAGGAGAGACCCAACAGAGGCAAACTGCCAGCTGACTCCCACACACATGCCATCCCACATAGGCGCCTGTGTAAGACCACTCACAAATCAATACATGTAATATCCGATAGAAGGTTAAATTCCGACTTCTACTAAGTATTTGACCTATGATCAAAACCGGTCTTTAGCATCTTAAGAAATGCATACCAGTGGCCTTCACACACTATACTGCCCATGATATGAAGGAAGCCAGGCCACCACAGATGCACAAACAGCATCCGAAAGGTGAGACCTGCCGTGGCGAACAGGGAAAACCAAACCCCACCTGCCTCCCTTCAGTTTAGCTTGACCACGGTGGCTTTTTCAACTGGGATTTTTTTTTTCTTTACCAGATATCCCCAAAACTGTTCAGCAAACATCTTTTTACTTCTGACCAAAACAAACGAAAAAAACCAGAGCTATGAAATAAACAGGGAAGCACAATGAACTGGAAGCATTTGTGACCAACATGACCTAACAAAGAAACCCCTTGGAGACTCAGTACTTCCTGGCCACAGTGTCCCTCAGTGTTGCCGGCATGCTGACATGGCTTGGCTGCATAATGTTTTTGTCATGGGCTTTCCTATAAATCAATAGCACCACTGCCTAACTTGTCAAGCCAGTTTTAAATGACACCAGAGCCCTGAGCTGGGGGGCTCAGGACTGTCCCCCTGCCAGCTTCCTGGATGAGGTCACTCGTCCACCCAGCTTTGAGAAGATAACATCTTGCTTACTAGACAGAGACAAATTCCTAGCCAGAATGCTCATCAGACGCTCAGCCAAACTCATCTCTTCCTCCTCTGCTTCCCTCCCTTAGTCTGGTTATTTATAGAGATCACAGGTGAATCGGGGAAATTATTACAGCGCAATGACTGCTGAAAGGCCAGCAGCTAAAGAAGATGGATTACCATGGCTCTGACATGATTTGTATGGATTTCCAAAATTAAGCTGTTCAGAGTGACCACCCTCCTCCCACCCAGGCCTTCGCGTCTGCCCCGGCGATAACCTTCATCTGCACTTGGGGCTCCCGGAAGCTGGGCACGTTTCCCATTACTTTCAAGCGAGTGTGTAGGGTTCTTCTGGCCCGTCAGTAATAGCAGGGCTGCTGGTGAACAGGGTGATAAACACCCACTGAGAGGGATGCTGCGTGAAAAGATCTCATCACCTGCCATTAGCTCCCGATGAATAATGCAGCATTTCCCTGGCAGGTGTCAGGGGCGGGAGGGAGAAGGGCTCCCCTGAATGTTCCGGTGAGCACTTCAGTAGCTAGTAAGAGACGAGAGCAACAGATGCATGCGACAGAATTACACGAGCCATTGTGTCTTAAAAGAAAGGGCAATTTTACTCCACTATCTCCTCTGCAGGTTTCTTTTCTTTCTCTCCGCACCCTGACAGTGAAGGCAGGCAAATGTGCTTTTCCCCCTAGACTTGAAATGCTCCAAATCCGGACCCCTTGCAAAGGGGTGGCTTCTCTTCCTGGGTTACTAAGTTACAAGCAAGCTTCTCTCTGCTTTCAGTTGCCTCCGGTTTGTGTGTACCTTGCTCTGGGTTTGCATACATGGGTATTTGTTGTGTTTTGATTAAATTTTACAGGCTTAGGTTAAATAGAAATGTGGGAAGAGGGGAAAGTCGCCATTTCTCTGTACGTCTGTAGCCAGCTGTGTGTCACACACAGACACACGTTCACACGGTAATCTGGTAAGCGGCTGGCTACTAGGCTCGTTGTCTTTGAGAAGCTGCCCTAAGATGACAGTAGCCACAGCAACCCCAAAGATGGGATAGGCTGCACCCCAGCTTCTTCACAGTGTGCTCCTACAGCTGAGGGGTAGTCTCGGGAGTTAGGTTAGCTTCCCTCCAAACCCAAACAATTTCTGAGGACTGAGAGGTGGCTTTTTTGTTTAATTCATTGCAGTCAATTTTTATGTAACTTCACATGTAGCTAAACACGAAGACTAAGTAGCCACTACCCTCACCCCTAAGTTGCATGTTTTCTAAAACCAGAATTTTTAGTTTGTTTATTGTGCTGAGTTTTACCATTTAAAGCGAGAAAGAAAAGGAAAAGGACAGGAGTCACACTTTGGTTAAGACTGGCCTAGGACATTGCTAAAGGTAGCGCACTCTGCTATCAAACTAGCTGCTGAGCAGCTTCTGTAACCCAGGCCTGGCCCCTCCCCTTTTAGTTGAGCAAAGGATGCTCCATCCTCCCATGTCACGAGGGAGGAAAAGGACTGGGCCACATTTACAATCTTAAGTTATAACTATGACAGCTTTGGAGACTATTGATGCCCCCCCTTTCCCTTGGCTCTCAAATTGTTGACATTTTGACAAAGGCTAACACATTTAAACAGCAAAATAGGAATGGAAGTCTTCCAGAGAGGGAGGGACATGTTGCCAATATATGCTAAGTCTTTTCCCAAGAAGCAAGGACCTTATATTGCCTTCAGCTATTCATTGGTATCTTGTTTAGACATAACCACCTCAAACATATTCCACAATCCCAAGTTATCATAGTTCCTTACCTCCTCAGACTCCCAGCCCCTTGTAAGAAAATCTCTAAGATCCACTCAATCCAAAAATATATATTTTGTACATAGGATATGTCACAAAATGCAGGTAAGTACAGGGGCTGGCCACGTCTCTGCCCCCAGTAGGCACCTATTCTTGTTGAGTAAATAATGTATACATAATCAAATAAATAAACAAATATTTAACCGTGCTGTATATCCCCAAATCTCTGGTAAGCAAGGAGGCCCACATGGATGAAGAGACTCCATTTTCGTTCTGTCAGCTGTTCAAATTATTAACTTTTATCCTTCCAAAAAATGACAGAAAAATTAATACAAAAAGATATCACCAGAGACACAAGGAAGACAGGATTAAGGATGAAGGGATTTTATTGCAGAAAATGTGTTGGGAAGAAAGGCAAACAGAACAGAGAAGGGTTGAGCTGGTCATCGGATTGGAGCACAATACAAATATGACCCCAGGTATGGGAGGAAAGATGGGGGAAGGGTGAGAAGAATTCTAGATGGCAGTGCAATCTAAGAACATTTTAAAGATGCCAGAATAGATTCCTGGAGCCAAAATACCCCCCCCCCAGCTCCCAGGAACAGGATGCAATAGTTAGGTCCACTAGACATTGCTTCAAATACAGCAACTGGGTCCTATTACGAGGTGAACATATTTCTGAAATTTCATGTGTTGCACCCTTAACCCTCATATTCATATGTTGGTGGTATTTGGAGATAAGGCTTTGGGGAAGAAATTAGATAAGGTAAGGGGGTGGAGACCCGCTGTGGAATTAGTAGTCATAGAAAAAAAAATAAAAACAAATCTAGGATACTTGCTCAGTCTCAGAAAACTGGTGAAATTGGACTCAATCAACAAAAGAGGAAAGACCTCCCTCACTAACTTCCAGGGCCTTACTCTTAGACTTCCAAGCTTCTACAACTATGACGTAAATAAACTTTGGTTATGTTAGAAGTTACCTGCTTTTGTGTATTTTGTTTTAGCAATGAAAAAGGGAACAAGCTGGGTTCTCAATTGACCATTCTCTCTGCAGAAGATCTATGAGACTCATTCTAAAGGTTTCATTACCAAACCATAGCATATAGAAGAGAACATTTCCAGGTAGAAGGAACCGCAAAGACCATACTGTGAGGCCAAAAACTACTGAACCAAGTGAAAAGAGTTTGGACTGACTTGATAGTGATTAAAAATAGATAATCATCAGATGATGTTGGACCAATCACAGAGATTGAGCAGCTTAGTGGCAGAATGGATCCAGTTGGCTGGGCACTGCTTCAAGTGATAAACACATAAAGCCCAGCTTCTATAAGGAGCTATTATTCTAAGTACAGATATGCCAAATTAAAGAGACTATGATCACATGACCTGTATGTATGAGAGCTGAGAGTCAGACCCAGACTTGAGTCCTACTCTCAGCCACTGTACAAAAGCATTACATATCTACTGTCTTTCTTCATCACTTCCTTGAGCTGCGCCTTTCGGGGTGGAATTTTCTCTTATTTAGCTCAGATTTTTATCAATTTTGATGGAACCTATAGTCTCTCCTCACCTGTGGAAATATAGACAAAACCTCTTCCCCAGTGCAATGCTTTCTCTGATTTCCATTCTGATGTTAAAAGATCTTTAAAGTACATAGGTTGATCAAATTCACCAGTTAGGTTTTGTTTTGATTGTTTGTTTTGTTGTTTTTTACAGTCTAATAACTTTCAGCTAATCTTATTCCCCCTTTCTGTTTATCAAGGTACAATTAAATATTTATGAATACAAACATAAGCTAGACATTTAGAGCTTTGCATTTCGTGCCCAGCTCCTCACCAGTAAGCCAGGCTACTTACCCACAGTGGGTTGTCTGTTTTGATCTTCAATTTCATTAGGTACAATAGGTCCACAGTCAAGCACCTCTTGTTCTCTTACTTCTTCTGTCTCCTCTCTTTCAAGCATCTATATTATCATAGCTGATTTTTCTTGTTGTACAGCTGTTTTTTTTTTTTTCTTGCTGTATAGTTATTTTTTTAACCTTTTTTTCAGAGGAAATACATGAAGATTGCAACTGAAAGTAAGGAAGGGTTTTCTTTGGTGGTCACAATTGCAATAAATATTGTGATGGCTTCTTCAAGGAACGATTCTATCCTCTCAACTCCTACCCATGGTCTTAAGGGTCTGAA
Source organism: Meriones unguiculatus (assembly GCF_030254825.1). Classification (NCBI taxonomy): domain Eukaryota; kingdom Metazoa; phylum Chordata; class Mammalia; order Rodentia; family Muridae; genus Meriones; species Meriones unguiculatus. Next base: position 32,537,162 of record NC_083349.1, read on the forward strand.
ATTGAGTTTCCCATTTTTTAATACAAGAAACGTCTGTTTGTATCATTAAAATTGCCTTTTGTGGTGGCTTACTGTGATTTGTTGTCTCAGGGGCTACTGTGTCACTCCTTGCTCTGGGCTTGAGGCTCCTGGCACTTCAGTCTCTCGAGTCTCTATGGGCATCCAGCTGCTTTCTCTGGAGATGATCCCAGGTAAATTTTCCTCTGTATCTCTTTGTCAGATGTTTCTCGTTTTCTGCAACGTTTATCAGATGCCCTCAGCTCTCTGCAGTTTTGTTGGGATTTCTTTTTCCTTCTCCAATGACGTTGGTTTTTCCTTCCAACCATGTTGAGCACCAGATGTGAAATATCTTTTATTCACCAGATGTCAGTTGGTAGAGCACGAGACTCCTAATCCAGGGTCATGGGCTTGAGTCTGACGTTGAGCACCAAATGTTTGTAAGAAAATCTCAATCACTCAATTTTATCAAAAAGAGTTGGGAGCCAGATGCTGGGGAGAAAGCTCAGAGGGGCAGAGAAAGCATCCATCTGACCTTCCTCCTCAGCTGATGTCCCAGAAGGACTGCTCACTCCCCCATGTTGTCTCAAGAAACTCCTGAAAACTGCATGTCTCTCTCTTCTACTCTCTGTACATTCTCTATCTGCCCTCCTGACTGCCTCTTCCTCTCTCTGACTTTTTCTTAATGATTTTTTTAAATAATTCAACTGGTTGTTTGCTCTGCTTCTTGACCTATGGTTGACTTTATTTAATCCTGTTTACAATATTCAAGCTCAAAGCTCTTGGATTAAAGGTGTGTTGTAAGGCTGAGCCACACCACAACTAAAAAAAAAAAAAAAAAAAAAAAGGTTCTTCCAGTAAATAACGCAATCTCAGGGTTCACAGTGTGATCAAATATTCTGCAACACTGTGGAGCTCAGAAAACAGGGCCCCATCACACAGAAGAGGGTTACTAAAGCTAGGAAGATAAGATGAAAGATTCAGATAACTGCAAAGGCAATGAAAAGGGTGAAGCCACACCAGTTATTTGCATACTATGCTTAAGGCAGAGATGTTTGCAAGTCTTAACTATAAGGACATAGTGATCACCATTCTACTGGGTTTGAAAAATGGTAACATTAATCTGGCTTGTGGTGCCATATTTCCATTTTAGAATAATTGGAAGATGATTAGTTACCTGTGTCTCTATGCTACATATACTTTTAACCAAGATGCACATCACTCTCTTAAATTTATCTTCAGATTGTAAAATTTGCTTGATCTCAGTTTCAACCAAAGACCTCTTCTTGAGCTAAACTTAAATCTAGTCAGTGATTAAAATCATTGTCCAAGAAAACACAGCATGTACCCACTGAAGATTATCATATATATCGTCCCTAACATGTTCATGTAGATATTTTGGAGAGTGTTGAAATTAGTTATTGTTTTTGTACTAGTTTTATTAACTAAGATAGTTTTTAATTGGTGATAAAAACAAATCTACAAAAAAAGTTAAATTGGATTATGTAATGAACTGGAGGGTAAGATAGAAGGAATGAAAGTCAACAAGATTGTAAAAAAAAAATCAAATTGTAATAGGTCAAATTATATCACCCATCAAAAAATATGTTCAAATACTATTTATCAATATATTACTTACTTTTCTATTGCTGTGATAAAGCACCATGACCAGGGCAACTGATGAAAGAAAGTGTTTAATTAGGCTTGCTGTTCCAGATGGTTAAAGTCCATGGTGGCAGAGTGATAACAGAATGAAGGCGTGAAGGCAGTAATAGCTGAGAGCCCACATCTCGAACCTACATGCAAGAAGCGGAGAAAGTATACTGGGGATGATGGAAGGCTTTTGAAACCTCAGTCCTACCCGCAATGACTCACTTCCTCTAACAAGGCTGTACCCACTAGTGTTTTCCAAATGACCACCAAACAGGCATCAATTATTCAAATACTTGAGATTAATGGGAGCTATCCCATTCAAACTACCACATTCTACTTCTTGCCCCTATAGGTTCCTGACCATGTCATAATATAAAATACATTTAGTCCAACTTCAAACGTACTGATAGTCTTTCACAGTCTCAACACTGTTTAAAAGTCCAAATGAACCCTCCCCAAATCGAAAATGAATTTCATACTTCCAACACACAATGACACACTTTGTCACCTTTCGAAAACAGGGAAATTGAGGCACAGTAAAAAAAATTACAAAATCAAAGAGAGGCGGAGTCTATGTGGCAAACTCCAAATCCTGTGTCTCTGTGTCTGCTGTCATATTTTAAGGCTTAAATGGCTCTGTCCTTCTGCCTTTGCTGTCTGTAACAACCAGTAATTGTATCTGCAAATGAAGTTGTTGAAAATATAATTAAGATGTAAGTCTATTTGCCTGCAAATTTCATGATTTCTTTGTTTTTAACTGCTGAATAGTATTCCATTGCGTAAATGTACCACAATTTCTGTATCCATTCCTCAACTGAGGGACATTTGGGTTGTTTCTAGCTTCTGATTATTACAAATAAACTGCTGTGAACATTGTTGAGCAAATGTCCTTGTTGTATACTTGAGCATCTTTTGGACATATGCCTAGGAGTGGTATAGCTGGATCTTGAGGTAGCACTATTCCTAATTATCTGAGAAAGTGCCAGATTGATTTCCAAAGTGGTTATACAAGTTTACATTCCCACCAGAAATGGAGTAGGGTTGCTCTTTATCCACAACCTCTCCAGAATGTATTGTCACTTGAGTTTTTGACCTTAGCCATTCTTTTTTTTTATTTTTTTTTTATTTTTTTTATCAGTTACATTTTATTAACTCTGTATCCCAGCCGTGTCCCGATCCCTCATTCCCTCCCAGTCCCTCCCTCCCTCCCTCCCTCATCTCCACCGTGCCCCTTTCCAAGTCCACTGATGGGGGGGACCTCCTCCCCATTCATCTGATCCTGTTTTATCAGGTATCTTCAGGACTGGCTGCAAAGCCCTCCTCTGTGGCCTAACAGGACTGCTCCTCCCTTCGGGGGTGGGGAGACCAAAGAGCCAGTCATCGAGTTCCTGTTAGAAATAGTCCCTGTTCCCCTCACTTTGGGAAACCAATTGGTTACTGAGCTACCACAGGCTATATCTGAGTGGAGGTTCTAGGTTATATCCATAGATGGTCCTTGGTTGAATGTCAGTCTCAGAAAAGACCCTGTGCCCAGATATATTTGGTCCTTGTGGAGCTCCTATCCTTTCCCCATCAGACTAACTCCCCTTCTTTCTTATGATTCCCTGTACTCTGCCAAAGGTTTGGTCATGAGACTTTGCTTTGAAAACACTGCTAGTTAGAGTCTTTCAGATGCGCTCAGTAGACTCCTGTCATACGTTCAATGCACATCCCATCTGTCTTTCTAAATGAGGATTGATCATCTTACCCCATGTCCGCTCAATTGATTATCTTTTTTAGGTGTATAGATTTCATTATGTTTATCATATCTTATAGGTCTATATAAGTGAGTATATCCCATGTTTGTCTTTCTCCTTCTGGGATATTTCACTCAGAATGATCTTTTCTAGATCCCACCATTTGCCTGCAAATTTCATGATTTCCTCCTTTTTGATTGCTGAGTAGTATTCCATTGTATAAAAATACCACAATTTCTGTACCCATTCCACCGTTGATGGACATCTGGGTTGTTTCCAGGTTCTGGCTATTACAAATAGAGCTGCTATAAACATGGTTGAGCAAGTGTCCTTTTTGTGTACTTGAACAAACTTTGGGTATATACCTAGCAGTGGTATAGCTGGGTCTGGAGGAAGCACTATTCCTATCCTAGAACTCATTGGCACAGGAGACAACTTCCTGAACAGAACACCAACAGCACAGGCTCTAAGAGCAACAATCAATAAATGGGACCTCATGAAACTGAAAAGTTTCTGTAAAGCAAAGGATACCGTCATCAAAACAAAACGACTGCCTACAGATTGGGAAAGAATCTTCACTAACCCTTTATCTGACAGAGGACTAATATCCAGTATATACAAAGAACTAAAGAAGCTGAAAAGCAGCAATCCAAGTAATCCAATTAAAAAATGGGGAACAGAGCTAAACAGAGAATTCTCGACAGAGGAATATCGAATGGCAGAAAAACACTTAAAGAAATGCTCATCCTCATTAGCCATCAGGGAAATGCAAATCAAAACGACCCTGAGATATCACCTTACACCCATCAGAATGGCCAAGATGAAAAACTCAAGCGATAAGACATGCTGGAGAGGTTGTGGAGAAAGGGGAACCCTGCTCCACTGCTGGTGGGAATGTAAACTGGTATAACCACTCTGGAAAGCTATCTGGCGCTTTCTAAGACCTTAGCCATTCTTATGGATGTAAAATAAAAGCAGGCAAATGGTGGGATCTAGAAAAGATCATCCTGAGTGAGGCATCCCAGAAGCAGAAACAGACACATGGTATATACTCACTTATAAGTGAATATTAGACATATAATATAGGATAATCATATTAAAATCTGTACATCTAAGGAAGTTAATCAAGGAGGACCCTGGGTAAGAGGCTCAATCTTCATTCAGAAAGGCAAATGAGACGGACATCTGAAGAGGGAGAAAACAGGGAACAGGACAGGAGCCTATTACAGAGGGTCTCTGAAAGACTCTACTCAGCAGGGTATCAAAACATATGCTGAGATTCATAGCCAAACTTTGGGCAGAGTGAAGGGAATCATGTGAAAGAAGGGGGGTATAGAAAGACCTGAAGGGAACAGGAACTCCACAAGGAGAGCAACAGAACCAAAAAAATCTGAGCACAAGAGTCTTCTGTGAGACTGATACTCCAACCAAGGACCATGCATGGAGATAACTTAGAACCCCTGCACAGAAGTAGTCCATGGCAGCTCAGTGTTCAAGAGGGTTCCCCAATAATAGGAACAGGGACCATCTCTGACATGAACTCATGGCCTGCTCTTTGATCACCTCACTCTGAGTGGGGAGCAGCCTTACCAGTCCACAGAGGAAGACAAAGAAGCCAGTCCTGATGAGACCTGATAGACTAGGGTCAGATGGAAGGGAGGAGGACCTCCTCTATCATTGGACTGGGGGAGGGGCATAGGAGAAGAAGAGAGAGGGAGGGTAAGATTGGGAGGAGGGATATAGCTGGGATACAAAGTGAATAAACTGTAATTAATAAAAATTAAAATAAAAAAAAGATGTAAGTCAAGGGCCTGGGGAGAGCTCTAAAAAAAGAGTACTTCCTGTTAAAGCTTGGGGATCTGAGTTTGAATCCCCAGCACCCAGATAAAAGGACAGCTTGTAGCTGTATTCTTGTAATCTCAGAAATATGAAGAATGAAAATGGAGGATCAATAGAGCTTACTGGCTTCTGGCCAGGCTCCAGGCTCAGTAAGAGACCCTGTCTCTAAGTTGTAAAGTACAGAGTGACAGAGAAGGACACACAGGGTCCTCCTTTGGCTTCCAAGTGCATTGACTTGGGCACCAGTACACACACACACACACACACACACACACATACACACAAATACATGGACACACACATATACACACATGGGCATGTGAACACACACACACACACACAAACACACACACACCAAAAAGAGAAAAAAATGAGAGCATACTGGAGAGCATGAAACCTAAGTAGTGCTAGCCTGACTGGAGAACATGAAATCTAATCAGTGCTATCCTTACACAAATGTAGAACGCAGACCAAAGCATAAAGATGAAGAGGTGATGAATAGGGATTAAAGGGGTGCCTCTATAAACATCAAGCAAGACTGGCAGAGAAAGTTAGCAACCCCGGGAAACTAAATAAATAAATAAATACATAACATTCTAATAATATCCGGGAGGAATCAAAGCTCTGTTGACTTTGACTTTGGGCTTCAAGAACTAATGTATTGCACCAGCCTGGGTTTGGATTTTAGGTTTTGACTTTAATTTGTCCTTCACCGATGTCACAAAGTGTTTAACAAACAACTGTTTTCTGAAAATGTTTGAGTTGAAACAAAAGCCAGGCAGAGGAGGACGGGTCACAGCGTCAGCAGCCGCCATTTGAAATTACGCCACACCCATATCTAACGGAGCTAGCTGGGCCCTCCCGGAAGACGCTGTGTCAATTCATTTTGTTTTCAAACCTGCTCAGACGAGTAACGAGTAACGCATCACTCAGTGGTGCTTGGCGAATGCTCCCTTGATAAATGTCATTTAGCAGGTATAGGGAAATGTGAAACAGGCCTGACCTGACCCACAGTGACCTTGAGTAGGTGTTGGGACCCCAACAAAATTGTGGGAATATTTCTTACCAAACCTCTTAGGACATGCCAACCCATGTTGTTGTTATAACTGAAATCGTAAGCCAATCCCTTAGGGAACCATCTTCTATTAACAGGTTGTTCAGTAACAAAACTTGTCACCGGTATTTGTTAACTATATCAGCTATGCATGGGGGAAACCGAATTAAAATGACCCTCTTTTCTAGCTATCAAAACCACTTATTTGCATCACGTTGTTCTCAGAACGTGATTACTTTTTATTAATTTTAGCAAAATCCTGACCTCAAAATCGTAAGCAGTTCTTCTAGCAAAGCTAACTGTATATCTAGAAGGACTTTTCCATTATTAAGAATACCCCTTGCTCAGAGGAAGCCCATTGGTGGCTCAGTTTCCAAGTGGGTTCCCTAGTAAGAGGGGCAGGGGATGTCTCAAACATGAACTCAGTGGCTGGCTTTTTGATCACTTCCTCTCAGGGAGTGCAGGATTGCCAGGCCACATAGGAAGATGATTCAGCCAGCCTTGATGAGACCTGCTTGATACACTAGGGTCAAATAGAAGGGGAGGAGGTCCTCCCCTATCAGGGGACTAGGGAAAGGGCATAGGCTGAGAAGAGGGGATGGGAGTGGGACTAGGAGATGAAGGAGCTACAGCAGGGATACAAAGTGAATAAATTGTAACAAATTAATTAATTAGTTAATTAATTTAAAAAAGAATAAAGAGAAAATCCTTTGCAAGAAACACTTGAAGCGTTGTTAATGTTTTTGTTGCTAGTTTATTAGATTATCTGTGGACAAAGTTGTACATTCCCATTAGATGTCATTCTTGTGTGTGTGTGCGTGTGTGTGTATGTGTGTGTCTGTGTGTGTTTGTCTGTGTGTGTCTCTGTGTATGTATGTACGTGCGCATGTATGTGTGTATGTGTGTGCTATAGAAAGAAAATAATAAAAGAATGGAAGGAAAATTGGAAATAAAAAATGTGAAGTCCATATTCTGAGCAAATTAAAAATTTCACCTTCAAGGATACCTCAGTGGTTGTTGAGTTTTAAGTGTCTACTTTGTGATTGTGTAAATTATGCTAAATAATTTGCTTTGAGATAGCACATTTATGTAGAATCATTCTCTCTTAATGAAGACAATTAATGCTTATGATGTGTTTCTTTGACAGTAACTTTGATAACTAACAGCAAACCAAAAGCACAGAGCGCTGCTGCCTGCAATAGCAGATAAAAGGAAAATGGTAAGAAACAAATTCTTTAATGCACTAAAGAATCTTCAAAACACATACCCAGGGACTCTGAGCTAGGAAGACAGAGAGGCACGGTTTAAAAACAATGTTAAAAGGTAAAGAAAATGCCTAGAGCAACAGCTTGTACATGGGAAAAGCCAGCTTATGCCTGCTTCTCCAAAAGAATATTTTTAAGGTTTCAAGACTGTACAGTCTAGTAAAGAAGTATTCAAATTACTACATTTAAGTAAGGTTTAAGATGGCTTCCAGAAAAAAAAAATGCCTATAGGAATTTTTACGTTCTTGAAAGCACATTTTCTAGAGTAGAACAAGGAAGGCACAAGCCTAGCCTCCAAAGACAGTGAAAGATCACACCAATGCCTTTTTGGTTGTCTGTTCAAAGTATCCTCCAGTCTCCCAACCCATAATTAAAACCCTGGATCTCCAGAGAACAGGTCCATAAACACGACCTTGCCTGGCTGGCACAGTTGGGCATTACATGGACTGGACCTTTCTTCCCCTCAGACAATGAATTTCTTCCCAGGACACTTTGTTAGACAGAGCAAAACACATGGCCTTCTTGATTTTGTACATGGCACGAATATAAACATAGGAGCCATAAACAGGTAGATTTTGCTATGTGCACTGGAGGTCTACGGTAGAAGAATAAGAAGAGGGGATGTGAAAAGGAAGCAAGGGTTGCAGGGAGTGAGAAAAAGATAAAACTTTCTCTTGAATTTCAGTTCCTGGGGGTTAGCTATAACCTGAGGTCTAAGAGATCATTTTAAAAATGATCACTTCTCCCTATTGAAGGTATAACTTTTTTTTAAAATGTCAACCATTAAAAATGTAGAAAAACTAGTTGGCCATTAGAACTGGGTGAGTTGAAGCAGTGTGGGGGGGTTCATAAATCTCATGAGGAGCCCTCATGGGTGCTCTTGATTCTTTCTGATACAAGAAACTCCAACCTGCACATACAAGATAGGAAAGTAATGTAATAAAGAATAACAACCAAAACATCTTGGGAGCAGTTGGAGATTAAAAGATGCTTGGCATTCAAAGAACTACCGAACAGACAGCTGATTTCTCAACAGAAACACCACAGTCACAAAACAGTGGACTAGCAACTTTGAAGCCATGATAAGAACTACTGCCAACTTAAAATTCTGAATCCCGGTAACAATATCCTCCAATATTAAAGACCTTTTTAAGAAAAACAAAATCAAAGCAAAGTGGAGATTTAGGAGAAAGGGGGAGGTGGAAAAGATTAATTGAAGAAAACTCATTTTTACAGAGGGACAGAAAATACCTGTGGGAGGATTTTAGGATTTACCCAATGTTATCACACACATTACTAAGGATGGAAGGCACTCAGTATCTACATAGAAGACTAAGATCACATCTCCTATAAATCATTTTCACATGAAAAAGGAGCCTGGATATCCTCAACTCTAAATCTACCTTCCAATTTATTAACTTTTCTCCAAATAAACAAGTGAGAAGAGGATCAGACAAACTAATTAACATGGAAACAACCACAGGAGTTGAAGATAAACTGCCTTCCTTATCGCTAACTGCCTGGATTCTTCCGAAGTTTGATGTTATTCTAAAATTTCCAAGATTGGAAAGAACTCAAAGCTCTAAAGATGTAATAGTCCAGATCAATGGGCAAATGACACGATCTTTATTCTGGTAGACATTTATAAAACACTTAGAGATAAAATTCAAATGGCTCTTACAGTTTATCGAATTACATTGTTAATTTTCTGGAGGGTGATAAGGGCAATTAATGTAAGAGAATAGATATATACTTAAATACTTAGAATAAGGTGTTATAGTGTCTAAAATGTACTTTCAAACAGTCCAGCAAAAATGAGGAAGGAAAAGAGGGACAGAGAGACAGAGAATATGTGTCAACTGTTGAAATTTCAGTGAATACGTAGGAAGTCATTTTATTATTCTTCTTTCAAGAGGTAGGCCCATCAGAGACCACCACTCTGACACCCTTAAATGTGAAAAGAAAGTCATTATTGCTGGCCAGTGGCTGTAAGGGGAACTTGCCGAAATCATACAGCCTCAAGTCTTATAGCCCTTTGCACAAAACCACATTCTGATTGTCACAGTCCAGTTAGCAAGAACCAGAACTATAGAAGCCAAAAAGCAAAGTGAGTAAATTTGGGGACCTTTCTGAAACTATGGACTAGGTCTTTTGTTCTCCTACATGCTGGATTTCAAGGTTAAAATGGTGTCTCTAATACGCTGACAATTGTGCCCGTTACATTCTCCACTGGTTTTATGGGCATGAGTCAAATATTGGACTAATATTGGGGCGGAAGGTTATAGTTTAACAACTTTAACAGAATTTATTCTCTGCCTTACATAGTTAGGTAGTCAGTTGACCAGAGTCCTATAGTGAGAGTTAGGAGCAAAAGGATTACTGGCCGGGCAATAGGCACAAATGGAGTAGTTAACCAAGAAGATGATTAAAATAAGTATGAATACCAGTTGTCATATTCTTTATATCCCTTTTCTTTTTTTTTAAGGTTATTCCTGGCCATAGCTAAACTTTCTGTAATTACCACTGACTGTTTACCATAGAAGCAACAAGCTTCTCCCAGTTCCATACAGAGACATTCTTGTTTCATGAAGAGGCGGGCTAGTCCGCTGTGATTCTAAAGAACAACCTGGCTAAGGAGTCTACCTGGTCTTCCAAACAGGAAGTAGAACTCTCCAGATGGGTCAGGTCTATGTCTACTTAAGAACTGAGTTCCTCCAATATTTTATTCCCCCCTATTAGGATTAAAGTTCCAATTGCAGGAGAGCCCACCAAGGCTGGCCCAACCAAAATTAAGATGATAGTGGGGACAGCTCGCCGGGCACAGAAAAGCCCAGAATCTAGAGTAAGTAAGGCCTGCCCTCTTCTCCATTAGAGATAAACATCTATGGAATGACATACATAAGGATGCAAAGGAGTGGTGTCTCCTCCAGGGCAAGCAATTCAGAAGATGCACGTTTGGTTAAGTCATTAGTGAAAGCAAGCCAAGCAGTCTCTGGGGCCTAGAAATATGTTTGAGCACAGTTCTAGGACTTAACCCGGAATGTGTGTGTGGTTATATAGGAATCTGCGTAGGGGAACAATCTAGAATGATCTTGGTAACATTAAACAGGCACCTTCTACATGGAGGTAACCCAGAGTGAGTTTAGATTGGTCCTATTTGCAGTTGTCAGTATTGGAAGTGGAACTTATATCTTGATTAATTCTAATTCCAATGTAACAGGGGTTATAGGCCTTTTCCATGGGGAGACAAAAAAGACAAAAATAAGACAATCATTGTCATAGGGACCATGCCAGTCTTACTGTTTGTGGGTTTGGAAGACCCAGTGATGACCCATCTACCATTCTTTGTAGCCTCCTCCAGCTGGGTGTTGTGGATTCACAGGATTACACCATAAACCTTCACTGCTGTAGGGGTGTTAAGAACCACAGGGTAGGATCACATGAGCTCTAGGCTCTAAGTCAGAATCTCCTTTACCTATGCAAAGTTGCCAGACTTGAACTTGTAGGAAAATTCAGACACCAACAAGGGTGTGGCCTCTTAAACTATCTGATGAAGAGTCCTCTGGGTCTGTTGCAGAGCCTGTAAGGGCTTGCAGAGGTAATAGTAATCTCTGCCTTATGAGCATCCCTTAGCTTAGGGAGGAGATGGAGGGACGTCCCAAACATAAATTCAAATGGGGTGAAACTTTCGTAATAGTGGTTACACTTGGTCCTTAGAGGGGCAAATGGTACAAGGCTGGCCTGATTTTCATTGGTCTCAAAGATAGTGAAAGTTTCCTTCTGTAGGCATCAGTTTTTGAAAATTCTTTTATTTACATTTATCTTTTTCTCCCTACTCCACCCCAATCCCTTCCAACATCCAACACCAGGTAGAAGAAAGGGTTAGTGGGAGAGGGGGCATAATTCTCTTAGATGCTTCCTGATGGTTAGGGTTGTTGGGTTCCTTGGAGCTAGTCCAACCCTTGTTTTAAGAGATCATGAACTTCTTGTCTCACAACAGCAACCAGGAGCAGCAAGGAAGAAGCAGGAGCAGTTTTGCTTTTTTCTAGGGGTCTCCACACTCTCTGGGCTCTGGCATTTATTTTCTCTCCAGCATCCTCAGGTTTAAACTATCTGCAACTGGCAAAGAGCTCCTCTCAGAGCCCATATGATGCAAATAGTCTGCTGCTGTGGACCATCTGAATCAGTACCACATCCCACACCTAGGAACCAAGGGGAGGGGGGAACATGTTTATAGCCACAACATCCTTCAAGGTTCTATGCGTCATTTTTACTTGTCCTGAACTTTTCAGACTCCCAATCAACATTTAGGACATTTGCCAGATTTAGGGAAATTTTGGCTGTGAAGGCTAAGCCATTGTCGGACCCCAGGTAGGGTGCAACCCAAACCTAGGAATCAACTCTTGGAAGAGTTTCTTGGTGACCACTGAGGCTGTCTCCATTCCAGTATGATAGGCTTCCACCCATCCAGAGGTGGCTGTGAAAACTAACAAGAGATCAAGAACTATGGGTTCGGATCTCTGTAAAGTCCTCTTTCCAGTGATCTCCCAGCGTGCTTCCTTGGGTGCAGATTCCTTCTAGGACTTTCCTTCCTCATTTGGGGTTCACTTGTGTACGAGTGATATTCCTGAACACAATGTAACAAATTTGTCTAGTAATATCTTGTCCTGAGTATATCAGCAGTGTTAGCTGTTCCCGGATGGATGGCCTAGTGGGAGTTGGTGATCATTTTTCTTCCAAAACTAGCAGGTAGTATGGTTCTCCCATCTGGCAAGAACGACTGCACATTTGTCTCCTACTTGGTAACATCCTTTTGTGCCTGCTCAGTTTCTTCCTGTGTGTAGTTTGGGCGCTGGAACAATTTGGGTCTGTGTGGGGTGAGGAAGATATGAAGAGGACCCACTGATGCTAGGGCTGTCTTCCGGGTGGCCAAGTCTGCCATGTTTTCTTGAACTTCCAAGGAATCCCGTTTCTGATATCCTCTTTCGGCAACCACATGGCCTCTAGCATGACCAGGATTCTTCTTTGTTTTTGCTATTTCCTTTCCACCCCAGGTATAGCTTTGGTAATAAGTCTCTCCCAACTAGGGGATAAGGCCGCTGGCGTGACTAAGATGGAGTGGACTTGTCCCAAGTCTACAGTCTCACAAGCCAGCGAGGAAGAGAGAGCGGTCTGTCCAGTTGCCCCACGGACAGCCAACTGTCAAGACATCACTAGCCTAAGTGGCTCTGTCAGGATGAGTGGGCCACTCACATGTCAGCTAGGAACTTAACAAAGTTGTACCCTACCTTTCATGCTACCCTGGGCTCTTGGAGGCTCAGTAGAATGGGCCTGTTGTTCCTTGTCCTGTTGTTCCTAGCCCTGTTGTTCCTTGTCAAAATGAAGGACACAGAGTCCTTCTTCACTATTCTGATTGATCCTTTCAGGTCCTTTTTGTTTACAATAGCACATTGGTCCTTCTCCAGTCTCCTCCTTTCCTGATGTCCCTGGTTTCCCCCTCTGGGATCTTTTATTGGTCTCACTGAGAGCTGCCACTACTGCTTAGGTCAATCTTTTGTTCTGCTTTTCTTCTACAGAGTCACAGTTATTGTAACCCTTTTGAACAGTCTCCAATAATTAGGAACTATTTATACGCTCAAACCTTTCTAACTTCTGAAGTTTCTTTCTGCTGTCTGGGGATGTGTAACAAAAGCAATATTGATTGCCCATTGTTTTTCTTGTACATCTGAGTCTATGGGAGTAAGCAACTAGTAAGCCTTACAGAGGTGCTCCAGAAGCCAGCAGGTGATTCTTGGGGCTCTTGTATTACCTCACTCACTTAAGACAGATAGGTGGGTTTTCTATCAGCTGTCTTCAGGGCTCCTAAAAGGGCCTGGGAAAAAAATTGTTCAGAGAGGTTCCAGTTAGGTTGGACAGAAGGGAAAATGCACTCTACCTCAGCTGTGCTGTCCTCAAGCAGTCCTCTACCAAGCCCGAGGGAGGCTTTCTTAATTACTCTCAAGCCAAATCCAGTCCTACTCCTCAGTCATGCAGAGGGTGGCCAGGAGCTGTTGGTATTGATCCCAGGTCGGCTGGCAGGTGTAAATCTCAAGGAGAGTAATGAGAGAGAGCCTGAGATTCTTCAGAGAGGTGGATTCTGAGTTTTCCAGTTGTACAGATCACTGTTTGAAAAGGGTAGAGGAGGAACCTTTCAGCCTTGGGCCCACAGGAAGCATCTCCCTTGGGGGCTACCTTTGGCATCATAGCCAGAGCCACTCTGCATGTGTAATGGAAGAAGGGGCCCCAAGGTAGAAAAGACTACCACTCCCCAGTACCTCCTCTGAACTGTGGCCAGGAGAACTATTTCCGTATTCCTAGGTTCAGCCGGAGTCCATGCTGGGGCGGATAAAGGGGGAAGCCAACTTTCTCCAGGGGGGCTGAGAAATCATGCAGAGGTTTGGGTTTCTCTAGGGGACCAGGGACAAATCAAGAGGCAGAAGTTCATGGGGAAAGTCTCAGGGTAGGCACCCCCTAGGAACCGTCTATTTTCCAGCTATTCCCCCAGATCCAAGACCTCTGGCGTCCTGGCTTCTTAGTCTCTGGGGTCTCCCTGACACTTCCAGAATGTTGCCAGGTATGCCTACCAGAGAGACTACCAAACAGACACTCTTTCTAAATTTTATTTATTATTTATTATTCACTTTATAGCCCAGCTGTGGCCCCTACCCTCCTCTCCTCCCAATCCCACTCTTTCTCCCTCTTCTCCCCCTATACCCCTCCCCTAGTCCACTGATAGGGGAGGTCCTCCTCCCATACTATCTGACCCTAGCCTATCAGGTCTCATCAGGACTGGCTGCATTGTCTTCCTCTGTGGCTTGGCAAGGCTGTACCTCCGGGTGGGGGGGGGGGGTGATCAGAAAGCCAGCCACTGAGTTCATGTCATAGACAGCCCCTGCTCCCCTTACTAGGAAACCTACTTGGAGACTGAGTATGGGCTACATCTGAGCAGGAGTTTTAAAGCAGAAAATAACGTCTTGTTTCTGGCCGAAGGATGCTCGGGGAACTTGTCCAAATCATGCATCCTTGCACCTTACAACCCTTTGTCTCTTCTGTACAAAAACCACATTTTGATTGTCACACTTCCGTTAGCAAGAATCAGAACTACAGAAGCCAAAAAGAAAGTTTAGTACATTTCCTGGAACTATGGGCTACATCTTTGATAGATTAGGTATTTGTACCTGTCTTAGCAGGTGGTGGGGCCTACATGCTGGGTTTTAAGGTCAGAATGGTGCCTCTTACATGGCACCAGTTTTGCTTAGGTCTGGGGGACTGAGACACTTCTTTTTTCTATACTCTTGAACTTTCCCTAGTTAAAAAGTAAAGAAATATGTTTCTGTAAATCCTTACTTAAAGCAATTTTACCATGAGTATAAATACTTAATAGGCACATTTTTATCTCTGGTGACAGAACCTAACGCAAAATAACTAAGAAATGGGGGAGCAATTTATTCTTTCTTGTAAGGAAAATATATGTGATCTCATCATCTGTTTTGGAATACAGACACTCAGGATTATCTGGCTTATCCCTTAGCTTTGACTCCTATGGTCTAAAACTAAAAAATAGAGCATGTGAACTCTTTTACAACTTTCCTGCTCAGAGATTGACGGAAAGCAAGTGCCTCTTCCCAAGAGGCCCAGCAGAAGTCATCAGATCAGTTTTGATCTTTGAGCTAATCTCTGTATGAACTGTAAGCGGGTCAGTTCTAAGACATGTGTCCACCCTTTGCATCATGGGGAGAGCCAACTGTACTGACCAAAATGATGAAAGGTTGTTAACTAAAGGTTACATAAAGAAAGTCTGCTGTTGTCACCAAAGGGAGTGGGAGATGGGAGAAATAGATAGAAAAAGGAGGCATACAAAATAACCAACCAGAGACTCTCCTTTCTTTAATGGAGGCATATAGTGCAGAGACCTGGTCTCCACAGGACTTGGAAAATCCTATTGACATCACTCATACAGAAGAGTCGGAGAGCAGCAGCCTGAAATCGGAAGTTATCAAATGGGAAATTTTTGAACATAATACATTAATTTCTGAGGGAAAAAAAAAGTGTATATGGCTAACGAGGGTCATACTGCAGGGGCGTGTGAGGCATCCACATGGGAAGTGTTCCTTCACCGTACCACCTTTCCATCTGGATCACCTGATTGCCAGCGAGTCACTCCACCAGACTCATTTCTGGTGTGCAACCGACAACACTTTTTGGAACATCTTTCACGTGATCCGCATGGAACACTCGCACATCCCTGGTACCCGAAAGTCTAGTGGCGCCAGGTAAAGCCAGGAAGCGACATCTCTCTGCTCAGCTACACATGCAGCTTGATAACCAAAGTGCTTAGCATTTACATCTCTCACTCAAGGGTCACACGTCAATTCCTTGTGTTCTTTCAGCCTCACGATTCACAAGATCTCTGTGTCGTTCAAAATCTCCCGTGTTCAGTGTATGAAGTGGAGGAAAATGCCACCAGCAACAAGAAATAAAATGCTTTCCACAGAGAACTCTCCTTTCTTTTCACTTTAAAAACCCTTTAAAATATCTACTTATTTTACAACCAAAATTATTAAAGTCGATAGACTATTCCTTTTCACAAACTCCATGGTACAACAGTAACGAATTATGAGAGCGGAATATTTAAAAGCACCAATCAAAGTAGTAGATGACGCTTCAAACACACTTGATCTTTACTCACTCATTTAAAAGCCATACGGAGATGACTTTATTGATTTCTATTAAAGTATTTTAATGTTTTACAATTCTACTTGTTTCCTTGTAGCACAATTTTTCAATTTATACATATTAATGTCATTGGGCTGTGTCTGTCTAGAATTCTACGTTATTTTATGTTTCACAGTTTGCATAGGCACCGCAGCTGGGGAAACTGATTCACTAGGCAAAGACTTCTCCCAGAGTCATTCCCCTCAAACCATTGATTCCTTAACTAAATCATGCGAAAATGTAGGCTTTCACAGAGGATCCCCTGACTGGAGATACCCCTTAGAGGAAGAAACCAGAAGATTCTTAAAGAGAACCATCCTGGCATTTGAGCTAAATCCTCTATTGTGTGGAGGTTCTGG
Source organism: Meriones unguiculatus (assembly GCF_030254825.1). NCBI lineage: Eukaryota > Metazoa > Chordata > Mammalia > Rodentia > Muridae > Meriones > Meriones unguiculatus. The sequence continues at coordinate 32,553,819 of NC_083349.1, forward strand.
CCTCTTGTAAGAAATGAGCTATTGATTTTGAACACGGAGATTCTCCAGCTCTTATCCTATTTTGCCAAAGACAATCCTGTGTAAAGACTGGAACGAAGAGGTTATAGATCAATCCTCAGTAGTCTACTGTTTTTTATATACTTCGAACGTCCATTTGAGTAATTTGTTTTTATTATAATAGACAAGGTGTTTAGACTAACCAGTTCCCAAGTTTCCCTTCTGGCTTTCTTTGGATAGTAAGATGTGAAAGGAGCCTTGTGCCTGAGTGTTCAGTCTAAAGACTAGACACATGCATCGTTAGCATGTCAAAAACCAAGTCTGCATTTTCATCAACACTACTTTATAACAGAGGCTGAGTCGAACTAGCACAAATGTCTTTGAGCTAGTGCAGGGCTTATTCAAAGAGCAAATATTAAACCTTCTGGCTTTCTGCTTCCAAGGAGGACATCATTCTGACCAAAGCGCTTGAGTATATACCTCCCATTCTTTAGATGGTCCATGAGCCAACATGTAGCTCAGTCTAAGCCTTGAGAGGATGCTATTTCAAGTGGGTGGGTATCACCACAGCTTTCTCAGATATAAGGGGAGACAGAGACGTGGAAGGACACCATCATCCTCCTGATGTTGCTTCCTTGCTGGGACCTCAGAAACTTCTAGAGCGGACCATCCTTTAGGTTTTCTTCTTGCTGAGAGGGAAGTGCCTTTGGGGATTCTTCTGTTCCTGACTCTACTCCTTTCCCTGACATTAAGACTGCCTCAGGTTTGGCAACACAGTGATCTACTGATAATGCTCTGTCCAGACAGGCTAATCGGGCTTGGTATCCTGGGAGCTATCAGACAACTGAGCTGAGGAGCACCTGGTGAAGCTCGTCCAAGTGTAGTCCCAGTACACACTGAGGCTGCGTTCCCTGAGGAACTCCTGACACTCTGCACCCTGAAGGAGACCTTTGCAGCTCTGGTCATGGATGCACCTCTACAATGAAGCGCAATGGCAGCTCTGCTTGGGTGTCAGTCTATAGAACCAGATGCTTTTATAACACCTTCAAAATCAAGCATGGGTGATCTAGGATCCACCACCTCTCTTTGGAATGAGATTGTTAGCCACATCTTGCTTTTCTCTTGCGTCTCCCACCAATACTGAGATACAAAAGAATATCATGTGAACCTCCTACTACACTGACTGGGTCCTACTAAATCTTAGCCTCAGAAAATGTTATTGTGGGGATTGATGATCTTTCCAACAGAAGGCGGTCGGCTGAAGAGATGCTCCTGGCTCTTGCACGCGATGGAATTCAGTTCCTGGCACACACACATCAGACAGCTCGCCACCACCCGTCATTCCAGCTCCAGGTAACTGGACACCCCCTCCCCGACTTCATGGGGTACTTACACATATGTATACAGATGTACACTCATAGACAAAGATAAAATTCTGAAGATAAATATTTTTATATGGCGCTACAGTTTTAAAGATGAAATGCCTTCAGAAAAGCAAGTGGGCAGGATTTGTATCTTCACTGAGGATAGCCGCTGTGACTTCAAATTGTGGGGGATAAGTGGAAGCGATGCAAGAAGGCGCTATTGTCTGAAACCCAGAAATTTTTAAATTTGACTTTTAAAAAATGTCAGGCCATTAGATTTTAAGCTTCTAACCCTCCTTTTGCTCTTTCTAACAAGCATATCTTCAGTGTCTGGCAAGTATCCCGAGGTCTATAAATACTTATTGATCCACTCACTACAGACCAGTTACTTCATTATAAAAGACTTTTCTCTCCAAGGATTCATTAATGCCACTATCCTTGCATATGTGACTGCACAGTTAAACATGGTTGATGCATTCTCTATATATTTTTTGCCCCTGCTCTTGGAATGCTACTGCTTTGCAGTATATTTTTCAAGAGTTAAAACTTAAGCATTTTTGCATAAATGTCATTTAAATCCACAATCCAATTAGTGCATTAAAAGCTGACAGAGTTTTGCTAAAAATCACCATTTGTCATGTATTCTGTGCCCTAGTATTATCCCCACAGATATATAAGGCTAAAAAAGGCCACCTATTACTGTAGAGATGTATCTAGAAAAATCTCTCAGGCTGCCTGTAATCATCTCCATTATGTATAATGACCATTTTGATAATAGTCTTTAGAAGAGGTAATGGCCCAGCTGAACGGTTATTACCTGTCTGTTCATGCTGGAAGCAAGATGCAGAAGCCAGAGGGGACAGTCAAATGGTCCTTGTGGTGTATTCTGAGGAAATAAGAAATATTTAACAGAACGCAAGACACAGACAAGCGAGCGCCTTTCGCAGCAGAACTGGCCGCCTCTGCCACAAGCCTCTGTGAATTTCATAATTTAAAGCAAATGCTCCAATAACAGAGCTGCTCTCAGCCATCAGACCAATTTCATCCAGAGCATCACCACCTTGTCTATTAAGAGGAAGGGAAAAAGACAACTGAACGTTATCCTGTTCCTTCCCATGTTTTTGTTAGGGAGATAAACTGGTGGCAATGGAGACCCCAGAGGTTGCATAGTTGACTGCTACTAACCAGCCCTCAAAAGGAAGCACTACCAGTCTTTCAGGCCATAGTGAGAAGAGGTCCCAGGTCCAGCATGCCCATCATACCTATACCCAGAAAGCAAGTGCTACCTTCAGAATGAGTAATTTCTTCACAGATGTAGTAGTGTTGTGCTCATGAGAAAAATGTCACGATCTATCTCGTCAGAGTAAAGCACATTTTATAAAGCTCAGAAAAGCCTCCCTTTATCCCTTCTTAAGTCATTTTGATGCTTCCCCTGAAATACAGGAGAAAATAAGTTTCACTGGAGCTATAACATAATCTTTTAATATGAGACATTATTAAGGCAGACTTTCAAAGTTGAAAATATGGTCACAAGTTGTCCACAGATACTGAGGAAGGTGCGGGGTGAGGGCTGAATCCATAGCCAAATATAACTGGAAAATTCTGAGTAAGCTCAGTCTAAGCAGCCGTGGTGTGTTTGTTAGATGGTAGTAGTCCTGGTGCCTTAAACATGGCTGAACACACTTTGAATCTTCAGTGGGGTCCTGGAAGGAGTTACAATACCACACTTCTTCCCCAAAGCATTTATTCAAGGACATTTGATTTATCTATAAAACATATCTGAAGAACTTTTGTCAATGATAACATCTACACCATTGAACGTAACATCTACTAGCTACTCATGCCAAAGGACATTTCAATTATCTTAAATTAAAAGTCCAGGTCCTCCATTGCATTAACCAACAGACAGTGTTCAGTTAGCTACAGTGGCTAGTGGCTACTCTCTTGAATGCTACAGATTTAGAAATGTATATCACTGCAGACATTTTTATTGGACAGAACTACTCTCAATAACAGGTACCATCTTGTATTTAACTATAAACCGTAGTTTTTAATCTCATGGCTAACAATTGTTAAAAAACACATACTCATTCTCACAATGAGTTTTCTTGCACAGAAAACAGACTGGAAAGTGTAGCAGAACCTATATATCCTATAACCTTCCCCAGCTCACACAAACGGTAATACATAGAGACAAATCTAAGTGACTCAGAACACGGAGGCAACGTGGGAGTGTCTGATACTGGAGAAGTTCCCAGGAACAACAACAAAGAAGGGCTCAAGAGTAAAAGGAACCGCGACAATCAAAAACTGTTAAGGAGGGTCTGAAGCACAAATATTAAAGTCCACATAGAGCTGTTCAAACCAATAGGTGATCCAAAGCTGAAGCATTCTTTGTGTGAATGTTGCTTTTTTGTATAATTTAGCAAATATTCATATTGATATTTGCTGGTCCAAAGAGAGAGAATTGATTTGAATTACAGAATACTCAGCATAGTGCTTGGCACACAGAAAAATAATTAAGTGAGATGGGCAGGAAAATTCAATGCAAAAAAAAAAAAAACATTTTAACTCATGTCAGGAGCTAAAGGCTATTCAAGAAACTAATTTTTAAAAAATCATGAGATTTGGCCTCTACCCTGAAAAAGTTCAGCTGTTCAAACACAAAAGTTATTTGTCAATAATACAAGACTAGAGAGAGAGAACATAAAGTATGTGGGTATCATATGAGATTCAAATCCCTTCAGACAAGAAAAGGAACAGGTTCACATATGGAATTACTCCAGAGGTTATAAGAGATGAAGGACCAGAGATGTTACAGGAAGATTCGGAGACAGGTGCACAAGTAAATCTTAAGTTTTGACTCCTTGGAGCTTGTGTTAACTTTGCTAGTTTTCACCAATCTAAAAATGCTGAAAGCTCATGCTGGTTCCCTACCGGCCAGGAACTGAATGTGGCTGTGGCTTCTAAGGCGAGACAAGAATCTGAACGTGGGAAACCTATATTCTTCTCTTGAGAAATAGGCATGGGATCCAGCAAATAACAGTGTCTATCAATCTCTGGCTATGGGAGATGGACTTTTGATCTACAGACATTTTCTCTTTCTCGAGGTCAACACTTTACTGCACAAAACCTACAGTTTGTAAGATTTCACATTCATCTGTTCACTTTAGTGTGTGTGTGTGTGTGTGTGTGTGTATGTATATATGTAATATATGTATGTATACAGATATATACATAGTATTAAGAATGTACTACTGTTAGTTAAACTACAGGAAGAGTGTTTTATTTGAGTGCTAAACTTTATTCTTTTCCCAAATTTAAATGATGTACCTAGAAATGTCCCAAATGCCCCAGAATAAGCAAACATTAAAATAAAATATGTTGTATATTTCCTGTCTGCAGAATTTTTTGGATTTTGGTTTTGAGTGTGTGTGTGTGTGTGTTTGAGCTAAAGCTTCCATTTTCACTCAAGCCTGAATTTATACTAAGTCAAGATTTCTATAAACCAAACCTCACAAAAAACAATCAATTCATTTTCAGGATCAAATACAAATCAAACAAGAAAATCAGTCCTTGTGATGTAAAATGTGTTCCGATAGAAGGAATGACAAGTGATAGAGGGACTAAGAACTATAGTTCGGCTTTATCCTGGAATCGGGTCAATGTTAGACCAAAAATATTAGCATAGAGGAAAACTAACATTTAAAAGGCACATCGTATGTACAAACCAGTATCTTTCTACAGGCTCTTTAAACAAATGAATATAATGTAACAATTAAGTTATGCTTTTTTTGAGAGATGTGATCCTACGGTTAGAAAAAAGCAAGAAGTTTGACAGACAGCTGAGAAGAGGTACAAGATGACACATTCTTATGTGGGCCATGTGTCACCATAGGTTATAAGGCACATGGTCTGCTGTGCAAATGAATTCAGCTCCGGCTGGCAGCATTTCTCCAGACATGACATACAGAGAGACATTACTGAGGAACAGCCTGTTCACGAGAGGGAAAAATGGAGGTGTAAGATCTAGCTTCCATTTTTTTTCTTCCAATCTCCTATTGCCCATTGGTCAATGCATGGCGCCATGAGTCATCTTGCACACTTCTGGTTGACAGCCCACACTCTTCATCCGTTCCTGGGTATCATCCAAATGAAACAGAAAAGAATCAGAAATATGGAAAAACAGGCTATTCCATCTGGCTGCTCTCGGATAACCAAGGAGAACTGCACTTGTTCAAATTAGAACTTGGCCCACCTTAGCAGGTTGAAGGAGTAGAGGGTCTTGGCCACCGTAACTGAGGCTGAACCCACTGCTGAGGGATGAGAACCAATAGTAACAAGAGACTTGAGGGAAACCCATAACAGATGCATGCCATTAGCCTCCATATTAGGTGACTTATGTAATGCCATAGGATAGGCTTTATCATTGCTGCTTTAGACATAGTGCTTCTGGGTTCAATTTAATGGCTAGTTTTTAGCCTAAAGTCACAGCATCAAAGCAACAGAAGTTCTCCTCACCCTGAAGTCCAATCAGAATACTGGTGTCACTTCTCTTTCCTCTTTCATGTCTGTTTGACCTCAGATATTGAGCTTGGGTTTACTCATACATGTTTTCTAATTCATGCATTCTGTTATTTTAGCAATTTGTATATGTCCGAAATACCAATACTCAAGAAAAACAAACTTTTTGTTTCTAATTTCATATTGAATATATACACATACATACGTACAAATATATACGTTAAGGTATGATTCAGTGTGAAACTTGGAACAAAAATAAGATAAATATATTTGTTCAAAATCATTCTCTGCATATTCGTTTTCTATTGTTACAACAAATTAGCACAAAACTTCGTAAAGAAAAGAGGTTTATTTAAGTCACAGTTCTTGGAGGCTGACAGTCCACTGTTGAGTGACTCCATCTGTTTGCCAATAATAAGAACATGCTTGGCTGCATCATGACATAACAGAGAAGGAGACATGGGAAAAAACACACGCAGAAGAGAAGAACTAACTCACTCTCACTGCATTAGTTCCATTTTTATTGCCGCCATAAAACAATATAGCCAAGGCAACTCACGTAAGAAAGATTATTTTTGGCTTAAGTTTTCATAGGATATGAATTTATCATTTCAGGAAAGTGAGGCACAAATGGCAGTATGTATCATGGTATCATGAACTGGATGATGAGAGCTCACATCTTGAATCCCAAGCCAGAAGCAGAGAACAATCTGGAATTAGGCTAAGCATTTTAATCTCAAAGCCTTCCCTTACCCCAATGTACTTCTTCCAGGAAACCTGCACTACCTAAACCTCCTCAGACAGCACCATCAACAGAAAACCAAGTGTTTCAAATACCCAAAACTATGGGGACCATTTCTTATTCAAGCCACTAGATTTCCCTGTCCACCTTCCATAGTCTTATTCCCATGTCATAAAGCAAAATGCATTTACTTCAACTTTAAAAGCCCCCATAGTCTTTCACAGTCTCAACACTTCTTAAAATTTAAAGTCTCTTCTGAGATTCAGGGCAATCTCTTTATTGTAATCCTTGCAAACACAGAAAGCAAATTACATACTTGCAACATACAATGGCAGAGAATGTACATTATAATTCCGAAATGAAGTTTGAGACAATAGTAAGATAAGTAGGTGACCCAAAACAAGATGGAAGCCCCACAGGACAAACACCAAATCCTGTAATTGCATTCACAGTGTCTGGGGCTTATATGACTTTGCCCTTCCAGCTTTGCTGCATAAAACCCTCCCCCACCCCATCCCCCTTAAGCTGGTAGTATTCCCTATATTCTATTATTTGTGACAAGTGTTCCATAGGTCTAGCTTCTTTAACCTCGTAGCATCCCCAACTCAATCCAGGCTTTACATTAATAAACTCACACACTGGTCTTTCAGGGCCTCCATGCCAGGACTCCCTCGCCACACACCTCTTAGCTTTAGCAGCTCTCTGACACTGTGCAGAAAGAATCTTTGACCCTTTCTCCTTGCATCCTTCATGCTTCTAAAGCCAGCACCATGCAGACAACATCACCAAGCTCAGACTGAATGGGCTCTGAGCCCCTTGAATTCCATTAACAGGTGTTTTTTCTTTTGTTTGTTTGTTTGTTTTTGTTTTTTTTTTCCTTAGCTATGTTCTCAGAGCAGAAAGTTCCTTCAAACTTCTCCTTTGACAAGATGGAAGCTGGGCTGGGTCTTTTCCTGAGGGGGGAACCTCCCGTTTATTCTACTGCAAAGCAGGAAACCTCTCCTTGATGATGCTAATTGTACCTCCTTCAGACAAGCCTTAGCTGAAAGAGTAAATTTAGTGTTGTTCTGTTGCTCTTTAAGTTGTACATTTTGCATTTTGCACTTACATTTTGCATCTTTTTTGGCTGCACTTGTTTCCTTTCATTTTAGAGCTGATTCAAAGTCATTATTAATAGCCATACTAAAGATACAATATTATGCTGTCTTGAAATTACCTTCACCAAAGAAATTAGTTCATTACTTTTTTTTCATGATGTTTTTTATTGTTATAACTTTGTAGTACAACTTTATTTTTTTTTAATTTTTCATCAATTACACTTTATTCATTCTGCATCCCCCCATAAGCCCCTCCCTCCTCCCCTCCCAATCCCATCCTTCCTCCTCCCTCTGCTTGCATGCCACTCCCCAAGTCCACTAATAGGGGAGGTTCTCCTCTCCTTTCTGATCTTAGTCTGTCAGTTCACATCAAAAGTGGCTGCATTGTCCTCTACTATGGCCTGGTAAGGCTGCTCCCCCACAGAGGGAGGTGATCAAAGAGCAGGCCAATCAGATTATGTCAGAGGCAGTCCCTCTTCACATTACTATGTAACCCAATTGGACTCTGAACTGCCCTGGGCTACATCTGTACAGGGGTTCTGGGTTATCTCCATGAATAGCCCTTTGTTGGAGAATGAGTCTCTGGGAAGTTCCCTGTGTTCAAATTTTCTTGTTCTGTTGCTCTCCTTGTGGAGACCCTGTCCTCTCCAGCTCTTACTATTTCCCAGTTCTTACCTAAAATTCCATTCACTCTGCCCAACAGTTGCCCATCAGGCTCAGCATCTGCTTTGATAGTCTGAAGGGCAGAGGCTTTCAGAGGCCCTCTGTGGTAGTTCATTACTTTTTAACTTTGCTTCAGTCAAGTTCTTAGGATCAAAGCAGAACATAGGCAGATTAGTTGCCAAAATATCATGGGAATGGCCTCCAGGCCATGTTAATACTGCTGTCCTCTGAAACCCTATCATCTGGACAAGTCTTCATTGCTCCCAAAACTATTAGGACCTACAACAGTCTATTAAGCTCTGCTTACAGCTTTCAGCCACCTTTCCAGCCCATAGCTCTAAAGTCTTCTAGAACTAGCACACATGAATAAAAGGTAGACTTTTCTTCAGTTCTTCCTTCTCAGGGTCAAGATATATAAAAAGTTTAATATTAAAAAAATTTTAATTAAATCCAAAACATGCAAATATCTATCACAAATACTACATCTTTTCATTTTTGAAGCTGATGGATACTTCTTGCACCATATCTGGAAGTGAAAATACGACTTTGAAAGGCTTGAAGTGAAGAGATAATGAATACAAATTCTACTTATCAAATTATTTATGATTCCATTTGTTTGTTTTTGATGTAGCATATTTTCAAAGATACAAAAAGGCATCTTTTAAAATTTTTTCCTTGGCTCATTAACTTAAAATATTGCAATTTGGGCACCTCATTTCTCTAGTTTAATATTTCAATTTCTTATTGCTATACCAAAGCAAGGAAATAATCAGAGCCACTTTGTTGATAGACAGATCTGTAGTAGTGGCAATGAAACTGTTAATGTTTTCTCATGGGGATACAAGGTACCATGAAATTCTCATTACCGCTCCCCCAACCCCAGTTGTGTAATGCTATCACAGTTGTGCATGGTCCTAGAGCTGCTAGACAGAGAGATAGGTCCCAGCTATGGAGGCTGGGACCTTTAGGTGGTGCAGATTTTGCCTGTGCAGAGGAGTAGGAGCTTTTGGTGATGCAGCTGTCCAAGAGTCAGCTCAGCTATGAGCCCAAAAGTGATCCAGTAAGTCCTTAGAAGAAAGTTTTCATTGTTCTGCCTGTGCCCCTCTATCTGGCCTGGATAGACTTTTTGTTTGTTTGTTTGTTTCATCTCTGGAGAAAAAAAAATCACACCATCAATAAAACGCAAATATCTCAAGGAAGCAAAAAGTCTCACACATTGTACAGGTTTTATACATTAAGATAGTATGAGGGTAAATCCAGTTGTTGAGGGCAGATTTGGCAAGAGAACTTGAGGCAGAGCAAAACAGGTTTCTTAATGGACATTGGGATTTTCCCCAACAAGCATCATTTTCATCGCACCCTTTCCTACAGCCAATCTAACATCTGTCACCATCAGAAAGAAATGGGCCTGCTAACATCTCCTGATAATAAGAGGCTGTTTATAGGATGCATGCCTTCTTAGCATCAAATCACATCTGCAATTGACAGCTGAGATACACCTGTCCTCTCTCAGCAATCTAGGCTGCACTGTCATTCCTCACATCAGAAATCCCCAGTCTTGCTTTCTGAAATCTCAGAAGCTTCAGCAGCTTTGTTCTATCATCACAGAGGATGGTTCTTTAACGGCTTACCCAGCACTATGGAAAAATACAGCTACAGACACACCGCTACCCCACAGCATGCACCTGCTGCCCACTCTCTGAGTTACGCTTAGTGACTCTCTAACCAAAATGCTTTTGGGTTGTTTTTTTGTTTTTGTTTTTGTTTTTAAAGATGGCAGTAAAAAATAAGACTCATGGAAACAAGCAAGAAAAAAGAAAATGCTCCCTGAATCTAAGAAATCACAAAATCTATCATTATCTGAGTAAAATTTAAATCATGTTTCTTTCCATTCTATTCCCTGAACTCAGTATGAAAAAAAAAAAAATCCTACCCATCCCCTCTTTGCCAAACCCACAGGTCTATAACCAACTAGCAAAACACAGAAAGTGTGTAGAGCATAGATGCACACACACTAAGCACACAAACACACAGCATGTGACTGTTGACATCGGCATCCGCCCTACTCTGACTCCACATTGCATAAAAGTGTGGCTTTTCAGGCTGCACCTCGCACTCCATTAGAAACGCAACTTTCTGTTCCATTTTGTGGGAGAAGCATGATTGAAACCCTTGGGTGGGCTGAGGAATTGCACTGTCTGACAGGTCTCAGCCATCTAACACAGACTGATAAATGACTTATCCCTGGGAATAGGAAGGGAGCTGTCCTACAAGTTTATTGCAGGCACTCAAAACATTGTGTGTGCCTGGGCATAGTAAAATAAAATTAGGGAAACCAGGCCCAAGAACTTAACTAGACATACCAGATTTATAAAAAATGGTAAAACTGCTTTACCTGGACCCCATAAAGTGATGGACACCTAACGCTGAGATGGCATGACCCACATGGACTCATGGACCAAGAACTCCCTGACTTAGCCCAGTCTTCCATGGCTGACACAGCACAGTTGATTGCTTGCCCATCGACCTGCTCGTTCATCTGGATCTGTACCTGACCCCATTCTCTACTCCTGATGTTTTTGTTTTGTTGCCACTGACACTATTTGGCCTTTCATCATGCATCTTGCAGATGAATTGAGTTGCTTAGCTCTCAAACTTGATGCCAGAAACAGCCACCACCCCCCCAGCACTGGTCTGCGGCCTTCTCTTTACATATATAGACATATATAGACATATATATACATATATAGACATATATAGACATACATATATATAGCCCACTCTGAAACCTTTTAGAGTATATATACATATATAGACATATATATACATATATAGACATATATAGACATATATATACATATATAGACATACATATATATAGCCCACTCTGAAACCTTTTAGAGTATGCTTCAGTCTCTTTAACCCGTATCCATGTGTCACACACACGGGGATGGAGAGTTACTGCGTGCTATGTGATATGTGAGTCAATATTAGTAATTAAGATTGGAATGAGAACCTGCATTTGCCTTGGCCAAGCTCACACAGGCAGGTTTTATGAACCATTGCTGCTATTGAAGCCATTAACCTTGTGAATTTATTGTTATTCAATAAATAAATTCTGACACAGTGAAAAGACATAAGCATGTTTATCTATATGGGATAGCATGCTCAGGACATGGCCATGTACACACACACATATATACACACACATGCATGCACAGACATACACACCACACACACACATACACACACACACACACACACACATCACTAGCTAAGAAGGTAATGGCTTCTATCTTTTATTACAAATTTCAGTTTCAGCTTTTCACTGGGTCATGTCCCTGTTAGTGATCTCTGACTCATTTTTAAATCTATTTTTGGATGAATGCTCACTTTGTGGAAACTTGGGGTTGGATATATGCCTGTTATTTCTGAAACACCTGTGTTGAAATGTTGTCACTGCACCCTAAGGAGGAGAAGAGAAGCTAAAGTGTTTTAATACAGACAGGCCTCTCTCTTCAGCTTGCAGTTTCCCTCCAATGAAAGATACTTTTAAGCTTTTCCAAGTTTTATACACAACAGTTCTTCCTTACTCCCCAGTTATCATTCCACAATCTCCATGTCAGGCCTGCCTGAAATGGCAGACACCTGGTATCCCTCATGTGTTCCTATACTATTCACATAATAATGTTTAATTTGTAAAGTGATCACAATAAATAGGATAAAATAATTTTTAACAAGATATAAAGTATTTAAAAACCCTTGATTGCTTATTTCTAGATTTTTTCCTACCTAATATTTTTAGACTACAGTTGACCAATCGTAACAAAATGTGTAGAAAGCTAAACTGAGGATGTGTGGGAACCATGCTCTATTACTATAAAGAAGGATTAAGAAAATATTTTATATACACACTAGACACTACCAAAACACTAATAAGATGTAATGGAATATGAGATAACACAAAAGTCATAAAGCAAGATTTAGTGTTGAAACGGTGTTTAAATAATACATTCAAATGGAATTAAAATTTTAACATCTAGGGCTATATTTGAAAGCCATAAATCTATTTTAAATATCACTAGGAACAATGGATTCATCTTTCACAAAGCTTTTTATAGCATAAATAATGAAATCCGTAGATTTGGCATATTTCCAACACACTGAAAAAAATGATTGAATTGTTAGGTGTGATGCAAAGGTATATGCTAAACACAGAAAAATAGAAAAGATGTAGTTAACATGTAAACAAATGAACTAAATATTGCTGCCTAGCCCTGTGTGGCTACAACACTAGTGCAAAATGAAGACAAGCTTCAGCTGGAATTTTGTCTCCATAGCTATGAAAAAGAACCCATGATAAAAAAAAAATATCAAGAGTGATATTTTTCCTCTTTGCTCAGGACTAGCCCATATAGAAAAGACAAGACTGTTGCCTGTTGGGATCTTGAGAAGTTATTTCCTACTTGGTTTTCAAAGAATTCCATGAAGGGTAACACAGATTTGACAAGAAAAAAAGAATAAGAGAATCCAGACATCTGTGACATTTACATATATTACCAATGTCACGAGAATCCTTAATAGCTGACCGTCAGAATCTTTCTAGAAATTAACAGATGATTCGGATTAAGAGTGGGGGCTGTCTGTGTGCGCACACGTGTGTACAGAAACTTTCTCATAGACTAAACTGTATTTTGTTTTCCTTCAAGATTACACACTAAACTCAGGTATGGTAGCATCCTGGTTACTTTTCATTTGCTGTGGTAAAACGCCGTGACTAAGGCTGCATATAGAAGGAAGGGTTTATTTTAAGCTGACAGTTCCGAAGGGCCGAGTCTGTCAGGAAGACACAGAGGCAGCAGGCATCAAGCAGCAGAGAGTGGGAACAGGAGTTGAGAGCTCACAAATAGGAGGCAGAGAAAGCTAACTGGAAAGGTCGTGTAGCTTTTGACACTTAAAAGCACACCCCCAGGTGATCCGCTTCTTCCAGCAAGGACATGCCTCCCTACAGAACATTAACAATGGGGACCAAGTATCCAAAGGAGATTTATGGAGGACGTCTCATTCAAACTACCAAATCACGCTCTGTAAGCACCCACAATCTTACAGCCATAGTCTAATGGCAAATCCATTTAGCTTAACTTTAAGAGTCCCCTACAGTCTAAACACTGTTTTCAAAATCCAAACTCTTCTCTTAATTTACCCCCTGTAAAATCAAAACGCAAATTACATACATCAAACATGCAATGGCACAAAACATGTATTACCAGTCCAAAAGGGAGAAATATAGTGAGGAAATACTGGACCAAAGCAAACCAAAACCCAGCAGGGCAAACACTAAATCCTCTTACTCCATGTTTGATGTCAAAGGGATGAGATGACCCTGGCATTCCCAGGTGTGCTTGTCATCTCTCTCTCTCTCTCTCTCTCTCTCTCTCTCTCTCTATCTCCACACATGGAATCTCCACACACGGTATATCTCTCTTTGACAGATGTACCATGGTCTGGCATGTCCAACATCTTGGAGTCAACAATGTAATCAGGGCTTCATTTCCACAGCTTCTCACAACAGCCTTTCAAAACCGTTTGCCCTCTCTGGTCTTCCCTGGAGGGACTGTGCCTCACACCCATGTATTGCCTGGTCCCAGCAGCTCTCTGTAACTGTAGAGGGAGATTCGACCACAATCTCTTTACTTGTTTATCTTTCATGGCTCGAAAGACAGAGCCGCAGGAATGACACTATCAAATTTAGATACCTGCTTGGGATGAACCTGCACCTAGATTATATTTGCAGCAACTTTCATTACTTCTGTTTATTCCTTAAGTCTTTTGGAAGCTTAGCTGAATGGGACCTCCTTCCCTTTTATTCCAATGCAGATATGGACCCTTCTTAATATTGCTAATCTCAGTAAGAACTGCAGACTGTCTTCCAGGGAAAACATTAGCGATAACATTAACCTTGGGTGTGTTCTTTTACTCCCCCAAACTACATATTTGTATTTCTTCCTGCACCACTTTCTCTTTTTCATTGTAGACGTGTATAAAAGTGATTGCTAATTACCATGCAACACAGTTAATATTGGGCTGTCTCAAATCTTCTCTGCCACAGAAATTAGTCCATTACTTTTAATTTAGCCCCAGGAAAGCTCTTAGAATAAGGACAAAAAATAGCCACACTCTTTGCCAAGTACTTTGAAGGCAGAAGTATAAGGATTAAAATTTGAGGCATGTATATATATTTACACTCTGTCCCAAATAAACAAAAGAATGAAAAATTAAATACACGTTCTAGAACCAACGCTAGATGTCATTTTTCTCTACAGTTATACGTGGTGGTGACACATGAGGAATGCATCATTAGGTGATCCTCCCTGCCTGTGAGCCTCAGTGAGCTCATGCATGACCTCCTCAGTCACTGGACCTGGCCTCAGCATGAATCATAGGCAGGGCAAGCACAGATTTCTTCCTCGTCACCTTGTCTGTATGTGCACTTTGAGAGTTTTATGTGGAGACATAAAACACATACCAGGTAGGAAACAACTAAAGCAAGAAGAGCCAACACTGTCCCAAGCACCTTGTAAGCTTAGATTTCTCAAAATATCTACTTTATTTAAGCTTCTTAAATGCCTCTACCTCCCTCCTGCACACATGTTAGGTAGAAGATCAGTAGGGAAAGAGGGTGTAGACCTCTTTTAGCTACTTACTGCTGATTAGGGTCATTGGTTTCTCTGGGGATATACCAATCTCAGTCATCAGGGTACCAGCAGTCCAGTCAAACAGCAAAACACAAACCACAGCAGCAGCAGCAAACAGCAAGCAACAGAGGTAGTACCACTCAGCAGAAGTGACCAGACCCTGCCCAAATGACATGATCTGCCAAAGTGGCAAAACTCTACCAAAGCATTGTGAAAAGCTTTCTGGAGCATTTCTCTCTGCAAAAACCAGCAAAGCCATGCCAACTGTTTCAAAGTATCATACTGCAAAAAGTGTCGCACTGTCTGTGGGCTTCTATTTATCCTTTCTCAGAGTCCACACAAGGATGTTTTCCAGGTAACAAAAGACATATCCCTCCCATGAGGTAGTTCCCAGCTGACAAACATCATGTGATTTTTCATGGGGGGCAGTTTTCCATGGGAGGAAAACCATTACCACATCCCACACTTGAAACCAAACAAAAAAACATAATCACATGACACAAGTGAGTGCCCGAAGAAACCAGTAACTTCTACTTCAACATCAAATTATTTTAAACTGATTTCTAGAAGCAGTGTTTTATGAAATAACAATAAGGACTACAGGAACTATGTGAACTGGTAACATCATCATGCATTAACCTTACCAAGTATTACATACTGAATATAGTTGTGTGTTATTTATGTGGCTGTTAGTTCCATAGGTTTAGTCACACCAACATTACCCCGACTACAAAGGATTATAAGGCAACACAGCTTAAGTAGGATTTCTTTAACTCAACTATAACCTCATCCAACATGAGAGCCATTACTGATGGAAGCATCATTGCTCAGCATATGACCACACAGACATTACAAAGTGAAGAAACCAACATTTCTATAACTACGTGGCTTATCAGGCACAGAAAACAGTACTTGTATCAAGACACAATTTCACATTAGCTCAGTTCTGTGATATGAGTCCCCCCTACACACACACACTTAATGCAGGTTTAGGTGTGCAAATCTAGAGCATTGTGTTGTTGAGAAAGAAGTCATCTTAATATTACTCACACCTTTAGAGTTCAGGGCCTTTAAAAGAATCTAGCAGGACTCAGTGTTGGAAATCTGCCCCACCCCATCCCCTGCAAACCTGCCTCAAATACCCCAGTGACAGTGGCCATGTCATCACCAGCTACCAAATGCTGGTGTAAGCAGGTACTATACCCATTTATAAAGCCAGTGCCATCATGGCCTGTCGCCTTTCTCCTCCACTCTCATTCAGAGGCAGCATTTGCATACTTGCACCCAAAAAATCTCTCAAATGAGGTCTGTTACTTGATGTGACTTTGTAGTGTTCTTTAGCCCTGATCCGCCAACTTACTCTTCCATCTGCCATGAAACCCTAACACTCAGGGCTAGTCATTTCATTCCCTTTAAGAGCCAGCGGTTCCTCCACATAAAAGGAAGAAGAGAATAGAAACAACCTTTTAATCTGTCTGTGTGACCAAGACTATATACTGACTAAACAAAAACAAAACAAAACAAAAAAATGAGATGATTCCTCGTCACCTTGTCTGTATGTGCACTTTGAGAGTTTTATGTGGAGACAAAACACATACCAGGTAGGAAACAACTAAAGCAAGAAGAGCCAACACTGTCCCAAGCACCCTGTGGCATTCTAGTGTAGCTCAAGGCAACAATCAAGGGACATCATGTATCCCAAAGGTCAAACAGCATGGTGCTGAGGGAGTTAATAGAGACTACCACCACTTGACCAAGGGAACTCCTTGTGAGAAGCTATTCATGTCAGTTCAGCGTCAGTACTCTTGTGTTCATGTCGCAAACCATCATCTCACTATTGCACTCCACATTCATGAATATATCTCCTTACCTCAAACCTTCACTTGAAGACCAGAAAACACTTCCTGCTGATGTGGAAAAAGAGAACTCTTCAACTTCTACCCAATGAATGTCTCATATCCTCAAAATGTCACATTTGGCCAAGCACAAAAGCAAATGCTCATTATTTATTTATTTTTCCTCTTATCTCTGCATACAGTTCATTGCAAGTACTATTGGCTCCACCTCCAGAACCCATAAAATTTTTTGTCACTGTTTCCATCACTAGGATAAAGTTTACATTTAAGAAAATGAATCTACAAAGCCCTCTAGTATCACTCTGGTTCATTTCCCCCAGTAGGAAGCCATAATGATCTCTTTACAATATGCCCTCATAGCAATGCCTCAGGTACTTACCATTCCTCTGCGTTTGTGACCTCATTTTGTATAGTCCTCCTTGCTGATTGCATTCATGTCACATAAACTGACTTTTTTATAAAATAATTCCCACTTAAATGATTACATCTGCGTCAAGGCTTTGTCCTCTTATATAAAGACTCTTATCTTGGTTATCTCAATCCGGCTCTCACCCCCACAGAGGCTCCTTCCATAATCACCTCACCTAACATTCGCACCCAGACTCACTGACAGTAAAATTTCCTGTCTTAGTCAGCTCACTACACTAGAACATGTCAATTTACCTTAATGGTTTACTGTAAACTTTAGAAAACATTTTGTTATTTGTGACTTTTTCTCCCCTATCAAGAACAGAACCGTCATACACCACACATTTAATAAATATTTGGTGAATTAGTATACAAAAATACTAGCATGTAGTAGATTCATAAAGGCAAAATTCTGCTCTGTATTAAATGCAGCAATGGCCAGGATGTAGAAATACTAATTCAGCACAGAGTAAGCAAGCCAAAGATTAAATGATGATAATAATAATAATAATAATAATAATAATACCACATATTTCACAATCTTTAAGACAATCTGCCACAAAACAGTCTTTGTGTCAGCCCATGTCAGAAACTCTTCTTCCTTCCAGGTAGGAAACTTGCCCTTGACCAAATCTGTTCCCCACATCACCAGAAGTGTGATATTTCTGAAACATAAATCAAAGAAGATTACTCCCCTGCCTATGAGACTTTGATGTCCGCTCATATCCCCAGTGACTTCAAATAGAATTTAAACCACCTGCTGTATGAGGCTCCTATGATCAAGGTTTCATTTTTAAATGAATATATAGTATTCCCCTCACTTGCTCTATGACTCTTGTTCTCTTTAGTACGTTGCCTTTTTTTTTTTTTTTTTTTGCTGCTGCCAAGACCCTTCTGACATTTGACTTTGAGTGTGTAAATGCGGCTTCTGCAACATAAAGAAATACTGTTTCCTTTTCTCTCCTAAGTTCACATTTTATCATTCAAAATGCAGATTAACTATCCTAACCTAAACTTTTCCCTGTTCCCTCTGTCACTATCTCTAAACTGATTTTGATTCTTTTCCTCCTCCTCTTTCTCCTCCTCCTCCTTCTTCTTCTATTTCTTCTTCCAAAACTGAACTTCTATTATGGAGCAGTCAGAACAGACATCCAACAGAAAAACAAAAATGGAAGTGAGGATGTGCTTCTTTATGTTTCATAAAAGTCTTAGCTGGCGTGAAAGCGCTGGTCTACAGAGGTAAGGAGAGCACAGGCTCCAGTCTTCCCCTTACTGTCCTTCAAGCACTGACAACCAAAGAATCCAAGCAGTTCCTGCTGCAGCTAGATAGAAGGGCGCATTCCCAACCCTTCAACAGCCCTTGAAGGATGCGGTCTAGGACAACCCCACCGCCCACATCATTGGCCAAGGTATGACCCCTACATAGGAACTGAGAGAACACAAGATGCAGCAATGGTGAATCATATTTACCATGCCACCTATTTTTAGAGAAATAATGTTTCACTAACTCAAAATTATATCAAATACCTATGATAAATTCTCAGCTAGGCGTGTTGGCTCACATCTATAAAAATCCAGCATTTCAGAGGCCAAGACAGAGAGATCACCAGCAGTTTAAAGCTAGTATAGGCTACATACAGTGAATTCTAAGATAGTCTGGGCTAGAGAAGAACCCTGTATCAAAAACACAAAATAAAGAGGCTGGAGAAATGGCTCAGAAGCTCATAGCAAAAGTGTCCTTTCAGAGGACCCAGTTTCAGTTCCCAGCACCCACATGGTGGCCAACAATTATCTGTAACTCTAGTTACAGGATATTCAACACCCTCTTCTGCCCTCCTTTGTCATTAGGCACACATGTGACGCACAGACATCTATGCCGCTAAAACACCCATACACATATAATAAATTTTAAAATAAGCAAATAAAAATTATAATCCAAGAAGTAAAACAGTCTTTGGTGCAAAGTAAGCTTTCCTCTAGGCTCTATGCGGTTTCTCAGCTCCTCTGCAAAGATATCATATGCTTGTGTCCTTTCAGAAACAGTCAATGCATCAAATAGAATTTCAGACATTTTCCGTTTCATGGCGCCTTCCAGTGCTCTGCCAGTCTCCACTAGTTCTGTACTTTTCTTTTTGTATTAGTCTGAATTTCATGTTCCATTTCTGGATGACCCTGGCTCGATGGAATTTCTCCTACCACCTGGGTCATTCTCACTTTCTTTTTGCAAAGTTCCAGGTTGTATGTGTAGCTTCTGCGTGCTTTGAAACAGTCTATTAAACCCAGATGAACCAACATTCTTGAACCCATTCATGTCAGGCTTCCATAAAAACGAAAAAGGGCCCGTTTATTAATGAGGCAGAAGGTGGGACCTTAACTATTATTCTATTTTCCCATTTCAGAACGATAAAAGAAAGGCTCCTCACAGAATGAGCCTTACTGCTTCCACAGAGCTGCCACCTTGAGTTAGGGGCAAGTTAGAAAAAGCATGTTGCATATCAGTGACATCTGCAAGAGTGATGAATAAGGAACCTGAAGACAGACCTGTTGATAACTGGCTCTCCTGCTTCTTCTGGAAGTCCCTTTTCAGGTCTTGATCCTGTGCACTGGAGCAGGTCACATCCCAAGAGAACTCTGCCATCTAGACTGCTATACTGCATGGGGGAGAAAACCTTGTATAGCGCCTTCACTCCTCAGATGAACCTTCTGCAATTCAGCAACTGAGGATATACCTGTTTTAGACAAAGGTAAATCTGTTTTATACATAGGTAATCAAGTGTTAGAAATCATGAGACTATATGGTAGTGTTTAGGACTGAGTTATCATGGAAATCTTTTTACCTAAAATATACATTTAACATTTTTTAAATTTTCCAATTTTACTTCTTTTTTTAATTAATTAATTCACTTCACATCCCGATTATAGGCACTTCCTCTTCTGCTTCCATACTCCCTCCCACTTCTTCCTATTTCCCCTCCCCTACTCGTCAAACAAGGTAAGATTCCCCCCATCAACTCAGACCAGCACATCCAGTCACATCAGCATTTAACACATCTTCATCTACTATGGCCTGGCTAGGCAGGCCCACCAGGGGAAAGTGATTGAAAAGCGGGCAACAGAGCCCATGTCAGAGACAGTCCCTTCTCCCTTGTCTAGGGTACATACATGTTGCCTAGGCTAATCATCTTCTACAAATGTGGGGGGGGGGTTAAGTTAAATCCATACATGGTCCTTAGTTGGTGCTCTGTAAACCCCCACCCTGGGTACAGGTTAGTTGCCACTCTTGGTCTAGTTGTGGAGCTCCTGTCCCCTCTGGTCTCCTTGTGGATCTCCTGTCTCAGCCGGGTTCTTCTCTTCTTCCCCTATTCTTCCACAATTCAAAGTGGAACTGAAGCATGCAGTTTGTTAGAGAACTTCCTACATCTTGCATCAGAGTATTTACGTGCCATATTTGTGATAAAATTCTCCACAATAGAAAGGATTCAGTTTTGAGACCTACAACACAAACTCTCAGAAACACAGCTAAAGATGGGAGAGAAAAGATGTAAGAGCCAGTAACAGGCAGTTGCTAGTGAGATTTATTTCCTAGAAAGGTCAGAGAAGCTACGCCCGTGAAGTCTCATCACCATGGCTGCCTAAACAAGACCTAACAAGTACTATACCAATAAATATGCTGAATTAGAAGAGGGAAATCTCATGGGGCCCCAACCCTCAAGAAATAACTACAGGCACCTAATGAATGTTGAGAGTCGAAGAAAGAGTCTTCCTTAGGGAAGAACCTACAAATTGGTTATTAATGTCAATTAATCCTGGATTTTTACAAATACAGGTAATATTAAACAGACAAAGCAGGTTGTATTTATATATTTAGTACTATATATGCATTTGTGTAGAGAACATGAGTTTGAGAGACAGCAAAGAGGCATATGGAAAGTGTGGGAGGGAGGTAATAAAGAGGAAAAATCAATGTAATTATATTTTTAAAAAAATTTAAGATGTTTCATTTTGATCAGTAGGATTAACATAGTGAAAATGGCCATCCTGCCAAAAACAATCTACACATTCCAAGCAAAAGTATTCCCATTAAAATACTAACACAATTCTTTACAGACCTGGAAAGAAAAATTCTCAATTTCATATGGAAAAACAAAAAAACCCAGAATTGCCAAAACAATCCTGTACGACAACAGATCATCTGGAGCTATCTCCATCCCTGTTCTCAAGCTATGCTACAGAGCAATAGTAATAAAAACTGGGTGGTACTAGTATAGAAACAGAATGGTGGATCAATAGAAGACCCAGAAATAAACCCACATACCTACGGATACTTGATTTTTGACAAAAAAAAAAAAAAAAAGCCAAAAACATACAATGGAAAAGACGGAAACTTCAACAAATGATGCTTGTCTAACTAGATGTCTACGTATAGAAAAAGGCAAATAGATCCATATTTATCACCCTGCACAAAACTAAAGTCCAATTGGTTACTGAGCTACCACAAGCTACATCTGAGCAGGAGTTCTAGGTTATATCCATACATGGTCCTTGGTTAGAGAAACAGTCTCAGAAAAGACCCCTGTACCCAGATATATTTGGTCCTTGTGAAGCTCCTGTCCTCTCCAAGTCATATTAACTTCCCCTTCTTTCATATGATTCCCTATACTCTGCCAAAGGTTTGGTTATGAGTCTTAGTATCTGCTTTGAAACTCTGCTAGGTAGAGCCTTTCACAGGCCCTCTGTAGTAGGCTCCTGTCCTGTTACTTGTAGTCTGTGGTAGCTCAGTAACTTTCCCATGGTAAGGGGAACAGAGACTATTTCTGACAAGAACTCAATGGTAGGCTCTTTGACCTCCCCACACCCCAAGGGAGGAGCAGGCCTGCTAGGCCACAGAGGTGGACTTTGCAGCCAGTCCCAAAGATACCTGATAAAACAGGGTCAGATGAAAGCGGAGGAGGTCCTCCCCAGTCAGTGGACTTGGAAAGGGGCAGGGAAGAGATGAGGGAGGAAGGGTGTGGTTGGGAGGGAATGAGGGAGCGGGATATAGCTGGGATACAGAGTTAATAAAATGTAACTAATAATAAAAAGAAAAGAAAACACTCATCACAAAAAAAAAAAAACCCTAAAGTCCAAATGGATCAAAGACCTCAACATAAAACCAGACACACTAAACTTACTAGAAGAAAAAGTAGGGAAAAACCTTGACCTCATTGGCACAGGAAACAACTTCCTGAACAGAACACCAACAGCACAGGCTCTAAGATCAGCAATCAATGAATGGGACCTCATGAAACTAAAAACTTCTGTAAAGCAAAGGACAGTGTCATCAGAACAAAATGACAGCCTACAAACTGGGAAAGGATCTTCACCAACCCTATATCTGACAGAGGACTAATATCCAGAATATATAAAGAACTAAAGAAGTTAAAAAGCAAAAAAAATCAAGTAATACAATTTAAAAATAGAGTACAAAGCTAAACAGAGAATTCTCTATAGTGGCAGAGAAAGACTTAAAGAAATGCTCAACATCCTTAGTCATCAGGGAAATGTAAATCAAAACGACCCTGAGATTTAACTTTACACCCATCAGAATGGCTACGATCACAAACTCAAGTGACAATACATGCTGGAGAGGTTGTGGAGAAAGGGGAACCCTCCTCCACTACTGGTGGGAATGTAAACTTGTACAACCACTTTGGAAGTCAATCTGGTGCTTTCTCAGACAATTAGGAATAGTGCTTCCTCAAGATCCAGCCATACCACTCCTAGGCATACATCCAAAGTATGCTCAATTACACAACATGTCCAAGGGACATTTGCTCAACCATGTTTGTAACAGCTTTATTCATAATAGCCAGAACCTGGAAACAACCCAGATGTCCCTCAGTGGAGGAATGGATATAGTAATTGTGGTACATTTACACAATGGAATACTACTCAGCAATTAAAAACAAGGAAATCATGAAATTTGTGGGCAAATGGTGGGATCTAGCAAAGATCATCCTAAGTGAGGTATCCCAGAAACAGAAAGACACACATGGTATATACTCACTTATAAGTGGATACTAGACATATAATATAGGACAAACATAATAAAATCTGTACACCTAAAGAAGCTAAGCCAGAAGGAGGAGCCTGGGTAAGATGATCAATCCTCACTCAAAAAGGCAAATAGGACGAACATAAGAAGAGGGATAAAACAGGGAATAGGACAGGAGTCTACCACAGAGGGCCCCTGAAAGACCCTACCCAGAAGGTAGGGTCTTTCATGAACTCATTGGCTGGCTCTTTGTTCACCTCCTCCTGAGCAGGGAGCAGCCTTACCAGGCCACAAAGGAACACAATGCAACTAGGAGACGAGGGAGGGAGGATGGGATTGGGGGGGTATTAGGGAGGGACCTACAGCTGGGATACAAAGTGAATAAACTAATTAATATAAAAACGTTTTTAAAAATATGAAAAAGATGTTTCATTTTATTCATAATTTATCTCTAACTTCTAAAACCTCCTTCTTCTGAATTTAGAATTCTTTGCCTTTTGCCCCCCTCACATTTCTAGAACTATGTCTTCATGTATCTAGTATTTCCAGTCAGACACAATTTCTGGAGCTTATCAAGCCACAGACCAGTGAGTAGCCACATTGCTCTTTCTACTTGGTCAGAATTGGTCCAGAGTAGCAATTCCATTGTTCGTTCTGCAATGAGATCATCTTCCCAAGTGAAATAAATCAGAAGCAACCCTACGGTTTTGGCTGAAAGAAACTTCCGAGTATATTCTTCCTATCATTGTAGTCCCTGTTGCTATTTATAACTCATCTCTGTGGTAGTTCTGTGATTAGATCTTGAATATTGACTGAAGAAACTATAGTATGCCAGGAAAAAAAAATAGTACTTTCATTTCCTTCTCATTTTATTTTCCCTCAGAACTTTACATTGGGGCTCAAACCTAGGACTGACAGGCTACTACCCAAATGTCACTATGCCTTCTGTTAGCCACCTTCCCATAGATTAGGACAGCATCTACTGCCCACCTCATCAGCCTTTGGTACCTGCACAGATAAACCTGGTCCTTCATATTTCGAATCTCAAAATCATTTCTCTACTAAGAGGCAGATGAGTTATAGATTACTAATTCAAATAATTCTTCATATTTTCCCCTGTACATAACAGAAATACTTCCCATAATATCTTTATTTTTTATGTTACATCAACTTCCCTGTTATTTGTCTGTGTGATGCCATCATTATATTTTGGGATGTTTTGTTTTTGTTTTTGTTTTTGTTTGTTTGTAGTCTTATTGGATTTTTCTTTTGTTTTCTTTTCTTTTTTTTTTTTTTTTTGCTTTTTTTGATTTTTTTTATTGGTTTGGGGGTTGGCTTTTAGTTTTTGGTTTGGGTTTTTTTTTTTAAGACAAAGAGATGAAAAAAGAAAGAAACAAAAAGTTGAGTAGTTAAGGAGATGTAAAGGACCTGAGCAAGTTTAGAGGAGATGGAGAAACATGAACAAAATATTAATAAAAATAAAATAAAATTTAAAAAGTTATGTCATGGTTAAAAATAGAAAAAAAACTGCTCTCCAAACAAAAATTCTTTAATAGCATATAATGTGTATCAGTTTCTTTTTCTCGTAAAACACCTGGGTTTCTTCAATCAGCTGTGATATTATTAGGGCCTTGAATAAGTGTTTACGGGTAGAAACACATGATAAAGTTCCAGTCAGGTAGTAAACTCTGGAGAAATAAAATACTTAGGGAACCACAAGAGAGTACAAAGTTTGAGAGAAGGGTATCAGGTTTGAAAAACACATTGAAGGAGATCAGCAAGGGTTTACAGTGGTTCTTTGCACTTTGGCTTTGGTGAGACCGATGACATTGTTCAAGTAAGTACCAGTATCGGGTCTGTGGAGATGGCTCAGCAGGTTAAGTGTTTGCTGCATTAAGCCTAAGGACCCAAGTTCAGCCCCCCACAGCCATGGAGAGATGGAAAGAGAGAACTGACTCCGCAAAATTGTCATCTAACCACCACAGCATGCCACAGCATGCTCACCTTCACATGCATATCACTCACACACATACTCACACACATGCACAAGACTGTCTACTCATTAAAATTAAAACTAAAAGTAATTAATTAACAGTTAAGACAGATCATATATAAGTGTTTTATGAGTGTCATACCCAGTCACTTTACCAACACCAAGAATTTCTAGTAGTTTATTTTTCTGTATCCCAAATATAATTTTCATTTGCTCAGATTTTTGCCAATGTAAATGTCTACATTATACTCAAATGCAGTTATGAAGACCCTAGTCTCTATGTATGCAGGAAGATAACACCTTTAAAATATATTACCCAAAGGAGTTTGTCCTCTGATAGAAAGACTGCCAATTAACTCAACATCCTGAAGCATGCTGTTCACATATTCTTAATTAAAAATAGAAAAAAAAAAGTCTTTTGAACTCAGGAGATCACTGTCCACCAATTTCAGGGTTTTGTAACTCAGAATACAGTAGGTGTCATGACTGAAACAGTCTTGCTCTTCTGGAGCTTACCACAAACCAGAGGACTTTAAGAGGTGCTCTTTCTGGGTTATATTTTGCATTTTTAAGGGAGGGAATAATTTTAGGTCTCACCCCCAAAGCTTGGCAAAGAATTGCTGTGTTATTGAGATATCTGTCAAGAGTTCACTTAACAGGAGCCAAGGTATGGAATGTGTCCTTAGGGGACCTTCAAGCCAATGGCACTAATGTTATATTACAAAGCAGGGAATAAAATGGATGACACAAACATAAAAGGTAAAGAAAGCAACCCGTTATCAGCAACAGCTCCAGGCTTCATGGTTCTTCCAGCGATGACTCATGATTCCTGACACAAGCAAACAGTCCATGAGCTATAGGAAAATAATGGAAATGTAAAGGCAGGAAGACAATGAGAGTCTGCTGTCCAGCCATTGAAGAGAACTTTCCGTTCATTTCCAAGAGCAAGCAACAGATTTGTGAGGATGGGCGCTTTCATCTCTATCTAATCCCAGTTTTCAGCACAGCCCAAAGAGCCGTGCCCTAACCTTGCTGCATCCACTCTGGTGTTTCTTTCTGTGACACAAGCCTTTTGTGGCAAGAGAGACAGAAAACTGATCCCAAAAATGTATCAAGAGAAGTATTATGACATTTTAGAAAGCCAAAACACTCCAACCCGTAACAGGTCTTTCATTTGTCCTCTATCTATCAAATGGCATACATTTGGCCTGCAGCTCTGGGCCACTCCTCCTGGTAGCAGAGGCCACACATGTAGAGAAGACCTTGGCCCGGTGCTTCCTCGTATTTTCTGGACCTCTTTCACTCCCACTCTTTTGGCTTGCAATGAGTACAAATTGACAAAATGGAATCATTTCTGCTTGGCATAGACTTTGGCAACCAGAGAACACTGGGAAAGCCAGGTCCACATTTACTCTCCCCCATGTTCATCGGCATGCAAAGTTCCAAGATGGAAATTTGTTTCCCCTGCAGTTTTATGACACTTCTACTGCCTGATTATCCCACTTTATGGCAATTTGCATCATTGTGGGCCTGCGGCAAATGAAACAAATTGCCATAAAATGTTGGAAATATCCTAAATCATGGCTCTGTCTGGCCTGCTGAATGATGCCACAGGGGTTGAATTCAGTTGGTTTGGTTCAGTTTGCTGCAAATAGTCACACTGGCCTTAATGTGTGCCACTAGCTCACACGTCAGGCTGCTTGGTGACTACTAAATGAGGCAAACTAATAGAATTTTTTTTCCAATGCACTAAGCAAGTCTTCGGTGAAGAAAAACACATTGATTCCAAAGTTGTTTACTACCAACTAAATAGAACCCCTATAGCTTTTCTCTTACAGTCCACCTGAGAACGAAATTAACGGTCCTCATATGCATCCATCCTGCTAGTAACAGACAAAAGTGCTTACACCATTAGAGACGGAAGCTGCCTCCATCGAAATCATGATACAGAAGGGTGTCTTCCTGGTTTAACCAGCTATCAAATGCTGCGATATCATGCGTAGACAATGCCTTGAGGAAAAAATAATGTACGGGGAGCTCATAAATTATTCGTGCATTTTAACTCAGTGGTGAAGTAGTAGCTTTAAAATAAAGGACCATGATGGTTAGGCATACAAAAATGAGGTTCTGGAAGGATGACGACATTGATAAGCCCTGAGATGCTGTTATCATATCTCTGGCTCTGCTTTTACCAACCTCTCTCTCGCTCATGAATCCATTTATGAAAGTAGATTTTTTTTTTGTAGTAAGAAGCCCTGTTAGTTCATAATATATAAGATTCATTCAGACAGTGCAGCTGAAACTAAAGTACCAGAATTGTAGTGCCAATACCCTGGGCTTTGCATACTAACTTCCACGTCATTGTCTATGTCCTTACTCAAGACACTCCCCCTGGGAACCTAGAATCTGACATATGGAGACAACATGAGTATGGCATCCTTCCCATCTTTATTACGAAGCTTTTTGGTGACATGTGAAAGAAGCAGGTACAGAATGCCCAGCTACGAGGTGATCTGACAAAGACACAGTTAGAGACCTGATCAAACCATGACGGACAGGCCACCGTTGAACTTAAGTCTCCAGGCAGTAGGAAAAATTCCAGAACACGGGAGCCTTTACAGAGACTGGCTTTATGTCATTTTAACAAAGCTATTTTTAATCTAACACTTGTCTAAAAGAAAAAGCAATTAAAAGGTGTCATTGGTGGAGCACTTATTACGTACCAAGGAAGACCAAACCATCAGTTGAATTGGCCCATGCCCCTCCTTTTGGCACCTACAAATGAACAAATTCGTTAATAGAGGCTGACTCGTTTGGATAGACACTAAGATGCACAGCTAGAATTGGAACAAAGACCTGGTGTTCCCATAAATTGCATGCCCTTCTCTATACCACACAGTGACACTGTAAAAAACCAACCTCTCTGCTGAATTACCATGATTATTGGTTGTATAACCAACCACAATATAAAAGACTGTTGAATAATTTCAACAAGGACCAATGTATGGACTATTCTGGGTGACTCATTTGTACACTACAGCGTTTTCTTCAAGCTGCATAGCATTTCCTATTCCACTGCCATTTTCTAAACAGTGTCCTATCCACTGCTTTAGTTTTCTTTTCTGTTGCTCTGATAGATATCCTGGCAAAAGCAATCTCAGGAAGAAAGGAGTATCTCAGCTCATAGTTTAAGTTACTGTCCAGCGTGGCAGCAAGAGCTTGAAGCAGCTGGTCACATCTGCTTCCCATCCATAGTCAGGGAAAGAGAGCAAGGAATGAATACATTCTGGAGATCAGCGTATGTTCTCTAGCTTACATGGGCCAGAATCCATAGCCTAAGGAGTGTATGACCACAGTGGGCAGACCTCACCTCCTTCAACTAGGAATCATGACAATTCCCTGTAGGCTTATACAGAGGCCTGTCTCACAGAAGACTCTAGATTCTGTCAAGATGACACCTAAGATTTTAATTTCCAATTATTTTTAAGGTAATTTCATACATGGGTACTGTTTTTACATAATTTCTACCCTACTCTTACCACTTTCAATTTCTCCCATGTCCACTCACTTCCTCCCCCTCTAACTTCATGCTGTCTTCTTCCGTTAGTATTGTCATGTACACATTTTACATTAGCCGTCACATTCACTCAATTCAGAATGAAAATCTTCTGGCTTCACTTTTATTCTTGAGTGTGCTCATGTCTAAAGTCAGAAAGCTGGCACCAATTCTTAAAAATGTGTGGTGCAAACGCCTTACTGATAGTTCATAAAAAAAAAATCCAAATTCTATGATCCTATTATGGTTCAAATATTTCTATCAATTTAAGAAACAAGATACAGGGCTTGGGGAGGCAGCTTAATCGGTAAAGTATTTGTTGCTTGATCATGAAGTTCTGAGTCCAAATCCCTAGGACACACTAAAACAAAACACAACATAAAACAAACAAGCAAACAGACAAAAATGGGATCACTACTGCACACTTGCAGTATCAGCACTGAGAAGGTGCAGACAAGAGGATGTCTGCAGCTAAATAGCCAAAGGGGTGGGCTTCAAGTTCAGTGAGAGAGCCTGTCTGAAGAAATAAGGTAAAGAGCAACTGAGGAAGAAACCTAATACTGACCTCCATCCTCCTTATCCACACATACCCATGGTTACTCTCACCCAAATACATACGTACATATGCCAAAACACATCCACGCACACACAAAATCAAGAAGTAAACTCATTGAGATTGCTTTCTTGTTTGAGACAACGTCAATCAACTTGCAGAAACAAATAACATAATGAAGAGAGACCTCCAAGAACAATTACCTTTTCCTAGGAGTTTGACTCATTGCTTACTACAGATGGTGTGCAAGCTCTCCCCAGTGACATGTGAGGAGAAATCATAAGTATTTCTACCAGGTGAGGTCTTCTAAGAACCATTGTTCCCCTCTCTAAATTTGGTTGGCTAGAAGCAAAAGATGGCAAGGTCCTAGTCCCACGTGGTATAAAGAGCTGGTCAGGAGGCCCTCTGGGGCACTCCTTCTATTAGGAGCCCACATTCACTGAGAAAGGCTTACTTACATGACACTGGAGAAGTGGGTCAGTGGCTGAAAACACTGACTGCTTTCGCACAGTTTCCAGCACCCTCATGGTGGCTTACAACTATTTATAACTCCAATTCCAGGCAATTTGACACCTTCTGGTCTCATCGGGTACTGCACACACATGGCACACACAAACAGGCAGGCAAGAGATTCCTACAGGTGAAATAAAAATGAATCTTCAGGAAAAACTATTTATTAAGAAGCCACTGACGCTTTAGGTTGTCCTTTCTCCAGCAGTCCTAAGCAATTTACTGTGCAAGTGCTTACTTAGAATGTGGCATATAACCAAATGCTGGCTTCAGGTTTAAGGTTTCCAATTAACAACCTGATTCAAATACTTATGCATGCTATGGTTCAACCATTGTCGCTAAATTTCATTGAGTACCTAGTATACTCTAGGCATAGTTCTGAGTTTTGGTTATAACAACGATCAAGGCAATCTCCTTCCTATACTCATGGAGATCCTATTGTAATCTGGAGAGACAAAAATAAACATATAAATAATACAGATGAATAAATAAGGTCATTCTAAGCAGAATGGATAAAAGGGTTGGCTTTAAATAAGAATTTTAGACACCTTTTTTCCTGAAGATAAAGAGCAATGGTTGGTTACCTCAGTGCACAGTAATACTCTGCAATGTTGACTAAGCTGAATTTATGTTTTCCAGAATCCCCTTCCTTAAATAAGGACATTAGTGTGTAGGCGCACATACATTCTCATATATTCATTCTCATCCCCTCCTCTCAAGATTCAAAACATGAAGATAAGCCAGACTTATTTTCTTTGTGCTCAGAAGTTAAGAAACCAAGACTATCACTGCTCAAACACCATTTTTGATTGGCCATTTCACTTCATTGGCCTGTGCCACTAATCTCGCATTCTATTGGTTCCTCTCCTGAATAATCTCATCTTTCAGTGTGTTTGACTCATGAGCCATGTGACCTTTAGCTCTGAAATTAGAGTGGTAGCTTCTCCTACAAGACACATGAATGGCCACAGTGGGAGTTTTAGGGGCCAGTAAGAGAATGGCAGGTTCCACCTCATCTTTCTCTATTCACTTTTGCTCTCACCATCTCCCACTTCAGGCCCGTCTTTCATTCCATGTGGCTCCACAGAGATGGCTTCAAACACAGGAATGTCAGCCTTCCTGAAATTCCCTTTTCTTCCCACTGTTTGGAGTTCAATTTCCTGATCAGTGCATCCATTTGGCTTAGTTTCTGTGGAGAATTCAGACTGTAGAGAGCTTTGTTAGAGAATCTTATGCTGCCCCATGAAGTACAGCCTATTAGTATCTTACCAGTAAAGAGCCTGAGTTCACCAAGACCAAATGAGTGATGAAGTTAGAACTCAAACACTGGGAACTCGAAAAGAAAATTCTAAAAATTAAATGTTACACTGTCACCTCTATTGTGCTCCATGAATCTATTTTGTAAGATTTAGGAATTTACCAACTGCTTCTCTCACCAGGGATTTACTTCCCGAGTTTGTGAGCACAGAGCTGACAAATGCAATAAGTAGATCAAAGAATAGAATTTGAGAGTTAGAAAGGTATTTAAAAATCACTCATCCCAGCTGAAGAGAGAAGACAACAAACTGCAAAGAAAAGATCACACAAGTAGGAACAAAGTCCCTTGTTAGGAACCTTTCTGCCTAAGGGCTGTAGCTGTGCGCCGGGTCACACTCTAGGCCTCAGTGTGTGTCATTCCAACTACATGAGGCAAGAATGAGGGGGTCTGGGATGTTCTGTGAAGCTTCTCAGGAGAAGGAACTGCAGACTAAGACTTGTTTGTACGTGGGACTACCTCTTTGGTGTCCTATGGCCCAAGGTAAAATAATTCTATTTTTTATCTGCAGGTTATAAGGGTCCTTTCTGGCATTAATTTCAGTCTCTTCTGACACTTAAACTGGAAGCACTATTAGAAATATCCCTTCCAATAATTCTGCTAATAGTTTCTGGCAAACTTGAACCTGGAGTGGCATCTGAATGAATGTATCTGGAGTGGGCTCTGCAGGAATCAATATGTCATTCTGATTCATTCTCAGTTTCTAGCGGGAAAGTATTTATTTTCTAAGGACAAAATGGGAATCATTGCATGATGTGGAATAGACCTGGCCTACAAGACGACCTCTTCCCCTTATTACTCCTGAAGAATTAAGCCACAGGAACTTTAGAATGAAAGCTATGGATCACTTCTTGAGATCTTTTCAATATCCTATAGGAGCACCAAATATCCCTACGGGAGTTTAATAATTTTCACCATTTTGACATTAGGATTTTGTCTGGAAAAATACTTGGAAGACCAGCAGGCTGTAAACCAGGTCAGGCATCCTCTGCCAGTTTATAAGCACATGAGAATGTGTCTAGAAAGAGAATTGATTTTTATTTCCTCCAGTGAAGATTAAAAAAAAAAAAAAAGTCTTATCATCTTAAAGATGAAGAAAGTTATTGGCCATTATTGATTCCTCGGTAATGAGGAGCTCTTAACAACAGCAAGAGTCTAAGTCTTCATAATAATATAACCTCTACCCCAATAAAAGTGAGAATTGTTCTAAGGGAAGCAAAATTAAGATCAAACCTCCAAAGCTTTAAGTTCCCTGAGAGGCAAAGTCCATCTGATTTTATCTTGTTGTATTAATAAGCTTTCTATTGACGAGATAAACACTCAAGACAACCATCTTATAAAGAAGAAAGGTTTGATTAACATCAAAGGTTCCAGTTGGCCATATTGCTTTGGCCTGCAGCTAGGCAGCCAATAATGTGGTAAGGCAAATCTCCTCAATTTGGGTGGTTGAGAAGGAAGAGAGAAGAAGAAGAGGCGCCAATATCTGCTTTGGGTACCCTCAATGATGTAACTGTCTCAAGCTAGACTTTGATGGTTTCAGTGCGACCCAATAGCACCATGCACTTTCAATACCTCTGGACTTTGAGAGGCATTTCAAACTCAAGCTACAGCACATAACCAGACCACAATGCAACTGAAAGACATGACCACTAAAAGTTCAGAGTACCACGAGGAATTTTTGATGTCGCTGAAAATTAACTCTCATAGAACGAAAATGACATTTAACTTTACTTCCTTTCACTGGGAATTATAAAACATGAGAAACCTGAGGCTCTCAGGAGTTAATTATAAAGCCCATTTGTCTTACTGTCCTTAGGACCAGACCACTTTAAAGTCAAGTCAGCTTCCATTGTTTTGGGAAAGACAAGCATAATGACATGTTCTATAAGGCCCAAAGCCTTATAGATGAGTCCTTTGCCTGTTCCAAAGGACTGCTTTGACTCATCACAATCAGGCCTATGATACCAAGGGAAAGAATCAACATACAAGATTCTGCTAGGTATAACCTCCCTGGGGGAATACATAATAACTAAAATCAGCCTCCTAAAATGCTGGTGAGGGAAGATTAGAAAAGAATTAGTGTTGCTGAGAGGGGTTAAACAGGAAGATTCTATGTAAGTCAGGACAGCTGTGACATCAATGTCACCACTGCAAGTGCACTGCAACAGATTGAAGACTTCAGCAGCAAACTTTGAACAGCGTGCGGGGAGTCTTATGGAAGAAGAGAAATATAGAAGGACCCAGAGGGGACAGGAGACCCACAAGGAGACCAACAAAGCCAACAACAACAACAACAACAAAAAGCTGTGCCCAGGGGCTACTTCAGAGACAAATGCATCAACCAAGGACCACGCTTAGGTATGGCCCATGGACAGCTCCATATCCATGTGGGTTCCCTAGTAAGGGGAGAAAGGCCAGTCTTTAACATAAACTGGGTTGCTCCTTGATCACTTCTCCCTGGTGGGGTGACCTAGCCAGACCATGGAAAAGGAGGATCCAGGCAGTCCTGATGTGACCTGATGGGCTGGTGCCAGACAGTAGGGGAGGAGGACCTTCCCTATCAGTGGATTAAGGGAGAGGGGTTGGGAGAGGAAGAGGAAGAAAGGGTGGGACCAGGTGGAGATGAGGGCTACAACTAGGATATAAAGTGAATAAATTGTAAAATAATAATAATAATAATAGAAAAAGAAAAGTCGTCAGCACCTCATCCATGCTGTAGTCTTTTATTGGGTGCAGTTTATTCACCATCAGCCTTAACTGTGACAGGGATTCCCCCGTTGCTGTAACCTGCCTCTCTTATGTTCCCACCACTGTATTTGAAAAGTGTCTTGACTTGCACCTTTCTTGTTCAGTTACTATGAAGACGTCATGAGACTGTTACCGTGTTGGAACACAGCAATTTGGGTAATCTGAATTTATGTTCCTGTTTATACATTCTCAGCTCCAGAGTGATCCCTCTATCCCCTTTAAGGTGAGAGCAGTGGTTTTGCACTGACACGGCCTACGGACTTAATCCTAGTCCTGCAAAGCCCCCAGCAACAATATTTTAATTGCTTTTTAGTATGCAAAGTAGCAGGTTTCCTTACAGCGTCACCATCAATATTCTTGGTTTGGGTTAACCCTCTCCACCGTCACCTCCTCTCCCACGTCTCCCTATCCCTTATCCTCTCAGAAAACTTCCACTGCCAGTATTCCCTCTTTGACTTTCACGTCACGGGTGTTCTGTTCCCCTTTCTGTACCTTGTCCTTAGAGCCCCTTCGTACCTGTTCTGCACTCTTTTCTATTCTCCCTCACCCCTACGTAGATTGCGCATATATAATAATCAGAAGCCGAGATCTGCGTGTAAAGGAGACCATGAACACGGCGTTTGTCTTTCTGAGAACCTGAGTTACTTCACTAATATTTCTTTACCATTTCATCTTCTTTTCCTGCAAATTTCATAATTTCCTTTTTATACTTAAATAAAATTCCATTGTGTATATGTGCTACATGTTTATTGCCTATTCATTTATTGATGGATAGCTAGGCTGGTTCTTTTTCTTGCTATTGTGAATAAGGTTGCAATAAACATGGATGTGCAAATATCTCTGAGGCTGGATGGAATTCATTGTGTGTGTGTGTGTGTGTGTGTGTGTGTGTGTGTGTGTGTATCCAAGAGTGGTAGAGCTGGTTATATGGTAGTTACATTTTTAACTCTTTTAGAATCTTCCACATTGATTTCCACAATGGCTGTACCAGTTTGCCCTCCCACCAACAGTAAATAGGGCTCCTCTCTCCCCATGCTCATGGCAGCACTTTTTGTCATCTTTTATTTTATCATAGCCATTCTGGTGGAAGTAAGAAGTAATTTTAATTTCCCTAATGAATGATGATGTTGGACACTTTTTTCTCAACTTTTAAAACTTGAATGGCCTTTTGAAAACATAGATACGCCTCTAATGCATGGTGATCACACTCACCTTCCTTCTACGCTCATGCTTTATTTCCACTTCCCACCAATCTCACCAACACCCTCCATCCCAAGTAGTGCCTTTCCTACTCCTTTCTCACATTGTTGGTGGTGTTGGTGGTGGTGATGATGGTGGAGGTGACAGTGGTGTTAATGGTGGCAGTGGTGATAGCGGAGGTGGTTGTGGAAGGTGGGGGGTGGCAGCAGTAACGGTGGAGGTGGTCATGGCAGCAGGCCCCTGTGTAAATGGTTGCAGCTGTGGTGTGTTCACGATTGCACTGGCCGTGTCACATCCAGAAGATATAGCTAGACAGAGGCCTGTGCTTCGCGGCATTCTTCTCTATCATCCAGCTCTTGTAGTACTTCCGCTCCCATTTCAGTGATGTTTTCCAGGACTCAGGGATACGTGTCCCATTTAAGGCCGAGCAGTCAATAGTCAGTCATTCTTAGCAATCTGAAAAGTTATGGCGCCCCACTTTAACTGTTACTCACTGCCAAATCAGGCTTCTCTGACCAAGGCTGTGAGCTGCCCTAGCCCATGCATAGAAACAAATATTTAGAAGCCAGTTTCACTACATCATGTCCATTTTGGAAAACAACAATAGCAGTTTCCCCTTCCCCACAACCATAAGACCTATAACTTTCCTAGCCATAAGCTTTTGAATCAATCTATAGTACCAGACTTGTATTTCTTCTAACAGAGTGGGTCTCAGATCCAATCAGGACATGACAGATTACCCCAAACACTGACACCAGTATTAGACCTGTGAGCATATCCTGTTAGTTCAGCATGGCAATACCCAGGTCCACAGCCTGGTGAGACTGCTGATGACTTTCTTCCCTAACAGCCTACATAGCACCTTCCAGCACTATGAATGCGAACAGCAAGGAGAAAACCTGTAGCTCCCTTCCAGGCTGGTTTCACAGTGTCCTGTATTCAGAACATACGGGTTGCTCAGCAAGAGAGTATGTCACAGTCACTTTTCTAGCTGCCGTGATGAAATATCCTGACAAAAGCAACTTAAGATGAAAAGGGTTTATTTGGGCTCACAGTCCCAGGGAGATTCCATCCATCCTGGAAAGGAAGGTGTG
The DNA here is from genome assembly GCF_030254825.1 of Meriones unguiculatus. Classification (NCBI taxonomy): domain Eukaryota; kingdom Metazoa; phylum Chordata; class Mammalia; order Rodentia; family Muridae; genus Meriones; species Meriones unguiculatus. The sequence continues at coordinate 32,590,168 of NC_083349.1, forward strand.
ACTGCAAACAGGAAAGGCATGATGCCAAGAACGAGAGGCTTGGTGATCACAGGGCAGCTCTCCTCAGGAAGCAGAGAGCAACCAGAAATGAAACTGGACTGTGAAGCCCCAAGACCCACTTTCAACAAACCACATCTAGGGAGGCTCCACCTTCTAAATAAAGGTTCCACAGCTTTCCTAAGCAGCGCCACCAGGTGAGAACACTACATAAGCCTATAGGGAACAGTTTGTATTCAGACTTCAAGGTCTTGCTCTCTAGTTCTGGTGACAGTCAATAGGCATAGCGATCACTCTCAGGGCTCCCTAGCCAACAAGAGAGCTGTCTTGGATTTGGGTTTGAGAATCTGTGACTTAGGGGAGCAGAATTAGCAGTTCAAATACCTTAAAACGTGTTTGGCCATTTGTGTATCTTATTTTGAAAATTCTTCATTCCGTTACCTCATCTACTGGTTGTGCTGTGTGTTTTCTAATCTTCTGAGGTCTTTGTATACTCTAGATATTACTCCTCTGTCAGATGCATAGATAGCTAATATTTTCTTCCATTCTCTGCATTTATCTTCACTCAATTAACTCTCTCCTTTATTGTACAGAGACTTTATTTCACGAGGTCCGACTTGCTGATAACAGACTTTATTTACTGAGTGACTGCAGTCCTGTTAAGAAGTGTCTAACTCTTCAAGTTTTTTCCTAATTTTTACCTTTATCAGTTTCTAGTCTTAAGTTATATTATATGATTCATTTAGATTCACTTTTTGTGCAGGTAAAGGATAACAGTCTGGTGCCATCCTTCTGTGTGTGGGCATGCAGTTTTTCTAGAGCCGTTTGCTAAAGAGACTGTCTTTCCAGCATGTACTTTTGGCATCTTTGCTAAATCAAGTGTCTGTAACTACATGAGTTTATAGCTAAGCCAACTATTCTTTTCTACTGACTATCATGTCTGTTGTTTTCTATGCCAGTACCATGCTGTTTTTATTACTACAGCTTCACTGAATAATTGGAACTTAGGTGTGGTGATGTCTCTAACATTATACTTTTGCTTGTTTCATCAACTATCTGATATCTTTTCTGCTCCCAATAAATTTTAAGACTTTTTTTTCTAATGGTGCAAAGAATCGTGTTGGCATCTGAAAGTCTGGAGTCTGGGCTTTAAGGGGAACCCTGGGGTGGTTCCATATATATCAAGAGAGACATTAATGTCAAAGAAAAACAGCTTGGTGGGGGCTCTGAAGAAAGTTCAGGCCCCAATACAATAAATAGAGTTCAGACCCATGAGGCACAGTAGGTTCCACAGGAGAAGAATTTTTCATACCACGAGGCTAAGAGTTCCCAGCACTGCTTACAGTCAGGCTGTCTCTGATTTCCTGGTGGCAGAGGGAGGGGAGGAGTCTTGCATGGCAGGGAAGGATGTGACCCTGAGTAAACAGAGGGAGCATTAAGCACATCCATCATATTACTGGTGGGTGATGTGCCACCAGTAACCTGAGCTATAAACTTCCTTGAGGAAGTAAGAACTAGGCCATTTGTTATTCTTCTGTGGATTCTGTTACAGAGTTATGAATTCAGCTAGGGGTTCTCTGTAGAGGGGTTATCATTTTCTTTACAGTAGGCTTTGAGAGTAAAGAAGAAAGAGGCAGGGGAAGATGGACATAGCCTGATTAGGCCTAAGCCTACATCCTAATAGTATTTTGATGGGGTTGTATTAAATCTGTAGATTGCATTTACAAATTGAATCTGTAAAATAAACAGATTCATAATATTGATTCTTTCAATCCATGAGTATGGGAGGTCTTTCCATCTTCTAGTGTCCTCAATTTCTTTCTTTACTATTTTAAAGTTTTCATTATAGCCTGTACAATAAATTTATACAGACTTTGGAAATTAAGACTAAATTAAGATATATGTGTGTGCGTATCACATGTGATATATATTTTAGAATCATAGGCTTGTACAAATGATATTCTATGCCAAGATTTCTTAACCTTGGTTCTATGGACATTTGAAGCTATTCACTAGGCTCCTATTTCTGCTTTACCAAATTGCCACAGACTTAATATCTTGAAACTATAAGAATCTATAATGTGAGGATACTGGAGTAACTTTAAGAACTACAGATCCTTTCTCAACTCTTGGTCACCAAAGCCATCCTGAGCCTTCAGGATCCTGTCTCACAAATTTGAAGAATAAAATTCATGGGCCACAAATGTTACATTTTATACAGTTTTACTATAGATCCATAGGCGGCATCTTAGGAGGGAGAAAGAGAGAGGAGAGCTCCTGTATAGCAGAAAGGCTCCTATAATAGGGTACCATTGGGCTTCTTAACCAGGGACTTTTAGAAAGGATTTATAGTTTAAACTTACATAAGATATAGAAAAGATGGTAATCTGGTCAGTCTAGTTGGACAAACCAGGTGTCCAGGTGCTTCTGGACACTGTGTCTGTCAAGTAGGCATGAAAAGCCCTTAAACTGAGGTGCTCCTTTAGGAGACACCAAAGAAACAGGAACCAGGCATTTTTCTGGGCTCCCTGGCCTCTAGCAAGGACACTCTAGAGCTGCAGCCTTTGGATGTTTACTTCACAGTTGGTGTACTGTTTAGGAAGGGTTAGGAGGTGTGGCCATGTTGGAGAAGGTGTATCGCCGGGAGGGTGGGCTTTGTGGTTCCTGCTCTCTGTCTCCTGCCTGTAGAGCAGGACCTAAGCTCTCAGCTACTGCTCCGGTGACATGCCTGCCTCTCTGCCTACCTGCTGCCATATTCATCATAATTATCATACACTAAACCTCTGACACTGTAAGCAAGCCCAAAACTAAGTGTTTATTCTGTTAGTTGCCTATTCATGGTGTTTGGTCATGGCAAAAGAACAGTGACTAAGACAGTGGTTAAAAATGGCAGGCACCAATTGGTTTCCCAAAGTGAGGGGAACAAGGACTATTTCTAACAGGAACTCAATGACTGGTTCTTTGGCCTCCCCACCCCCTAAGGGAGGAGCAGTCCTGTTAAGCCACAGAGGAGGGCTTTGCAGCCAGTCCTGAAGATACCTGATAAAATAGGATCAGATGAATGGGGAGGAGGTCCCCCCCTATCAGTGGACTTGGAAAGGGGCACGGCGGAGATGAGGGAGGGAGGGAGGGGCTGGGAGGGAATGAGGGATCAGGACACGGCTGGGATACAGAGTTAATAAAATGTAACTGATAAGAAAAAAATAAAATTAAAAATAAAATTTAAAAAAAATGGCAGGCACTTCTATAGCCTTTACTGGAGCTGATGAAGTGGAGAACACAAGAATCTAGAAAAACAAGTTGGTTTCACTTCAGGAATTGTCATTGTTTAGCCAAATTTAAGGAGCTTTACAAAATGGTGTGGCTATTGCCAACACTCAGAAGACCAAGGAAAGGATATCTGTGAAGGTCCTGTGGTTTTTAGAGGTAGCCATGAAAGACTTACTCTTTTTCATCATCACATGATCTTATTCTCTGTCACATCCTCATATCTTCTTCCTTCCTTGAACCTCTCATTTTCTTCCTATAAGGACCCCACAATCATGCTTTCCACAGCCCACAAGACCAGAACACCAACTGTATCTCAAAGCCCTTCACTTAACACATATGTTTTGTTTTGTTTAATTTTTTTATTAATTATACTTTATTTACTTTGAATCCCCCCTGTAGTTCCCTCCCTCCTCCCCTACAAGTCCTCCCTTCCTTCTCCTTCTCCATGCATGCCCCTCCCCAAGTCCACTGGTAGGGGAGGTCTTCTTTTCCTTCTTTCTGATCCTAGTCTGTTAGGTCTCATCAGGAGTGGCTACATTGGCTTCGTCTGTGGCCTGGTAAGGCTGCTCCTCCCTCAGGGGGAGGTGATCAAAGAGCAGACCAATCAGTCCAAGTCAGAGACAGTCCCTGTTTCCATTAACTCGTATCTTTTTACCATAGAAAACTTAAGGCAAAATAAGTCACTCCATAGAGTCTAGGCAAATGATAATTCATTAACTAGATGCTTGTAAAAGACTGCACAGCCACGAGAGCTGCCAGGTTTATCAAGATTAACAAAGTTGTCCTTAGTCCAGATGCAGCAGGCTTCTGCCTTATTTGGGTATGACGTCATGGGCGTTTGATGCCTCTGGTTGGCCCGCTATTAATTTTCTTTTAAGCTAAGTCTTTCTTGGTTTTTATTTTCAGTGCTAGATATGAAATGCAGGGCTTCTGTGCAGCTTGTTGCATCAAACTAAGAGAATAGAGACAAAGAGCTGGTAATGACCTCTAACTTACTTAATTTAATAGAAAGGAGCATTGATAGATTCTGAATCTGTATATCACAATATATACAAACATCTCTACAGGGCCAGTATTGGGTTTACCCCAAGCCAGACAATTCTTTGCTTTGTAAAAGTCCATGTTATACAATCTATAATGTATGGCTTCATCCATGTCTTCTAAATGTCAATAGCAACCAACTTTTGATAATCAGAAATGCCTCCACATGTGGCCAATGTCTCCTGCCTGACAAACCTCCCCCTAAAGAACCATTGACTTTTGTGAATGGTTTTTTCCCATTGCATTCAAAATATTAAGGTCTAGTTCATTTAATAGTTCGGGTTCCCTATATTTTTGTTTAAAGATGTCATGGCTCTTCTCTTGAGTCTGCAATACAATTTTAAAATCAGCTTATGACAGTAGTATATTTGTAAATAAAAACTGGTAATTTAAAGTACTTTTTGACATGATGTGTTGACTAGTTTTTATGTCAACTTGACTCAAGCTAGCATCATCTGAGAGAAGGGAACCTCAGTTGAGAAAAATAGCTCCGTAAGATCAGACTATAGGCAAGCCTGTGAGGCAGTTTTTTAATTAGTGATTGATGTGAAAGGGCCCAGCCCATTTTTGATAGTGCCATGTCTGAGCTGGTGGTGGGGTGCTATAAGAAAGGAGGTTAATCAAACCATGGGGAGCAATCCAGTAAGCAGCACCCCTGCATGACCTCTTCATCAGCTCCTGTTGCCGGGTTCCTGCATGGACTCGAATGATAGACAACAAGCTGAAAGATCAAATAAACACCTTCTTCCCCAAGCTGTTTTTGATCGTGGTGTTTATTGCAGCAACAAAAAACCTTAAGAAAAACCATTGGTAATATCAGTTCTTCCATCCAGTAACATGATACATTGCCTATTCATTGAAGTCTTCTTGTATGTTTTTTCAATGAGTTTATGAAGCTTGTTCATGAGTGCCTTTAGTGTCTTTGCATATTTATTTCTAGGTATCTCAAAGGGAAGTGCTGTTCTTGAGACTTTAAGCTACATTTTATGCAAGTTCTTCCCATACAGAAATGTGTATGTATATAGGTAGATGTTCTTTTCAGTAGTCTAGCTGAATTCCCCACCCAATTCAAAGCAGTATTAGACTCCTATTGATCTTTCCCTGTTGAGGATGTTATTATCTGTAAATAATGGACCTTTCTTCCTTTCTTGTGCCCAAACTTTATCTTATCCTGGTAGCAAGAATCTCCTGGACTCTGACAAGGAGAACTACTGACTGTGGTGGTGGGGTATCTTTATTTTTATTGACTTTGAAAATAAATTATTTTGTCATGTCCCTATTGAATGTATTAATTATTGCTTTGTAAATTATCACTTACCAGATGAAGAAAGCTTACTAAGAGATGTTATCATGGGTAAATACTGAACTGAATTAAACACCTTGCTCTCATTAGTTCAGTCTATTCTTTCTTTCTCTTCACAGTTGTTGATAAGGCAAATTACTCTGGCTTCTGTTTCTAGACCAAATTCTGTGTATACTGAAATTACAGATGAGCACATCTTAAGGAGTTCAGCTGCTCTGTTTGTGGTGAAACACAGCAGGCTTCTCTGCACCACTTGCTTTTGTGCTAAGACAACGCATTTCTATTTCAACTCATTTTTCAGGGCTTGTTTCTGTATTTCTGAATAACAAGCTTGCTTCGATGCTCGTTGTTATTTCTGTTTCAGACTTACGCTACATTTCTACTCTGTGAGCACCTTTGGGTCCTGAGCTTCACTGTGCCATTATGCTCTGCCTTCCCTCTCCAGTGTTCTAAAAGTTCGGTGTGTATTTTACTTAAATGCCTTGCTTTAAACCACAGCTATGGAAACACTATGTACACCCTGAACCATGCAGTAAACCATGAGCACTTTTCCTTGGTAGCTTTTTTTTTCTCCAGTGTGTTCTGTGTTCTTTTTGTCTGCTGTCTTTTATATGTGATTGAAATGTATTCAAAACCCAACTCTTCAGCATCTCAAAACTAACTTGGAGGTGTCCAGATATTCAATAGACAGGAGCTGCCCAAAGCTTCCCCTACCCTTGTCATACTCCAGTCTGTAGTTGCCTGGCCTATGTGGTGCACAGCTAACGCAGTAGGATTTGTCTTCACAACCACACCAGAATCCCCTTCCCTCTGTACTGCGGTGGCAGCCCAAGGCCTGTATCCTTTGCCCTCATCTTCTCATTTAGTCATGCTTTGTAACATACTTCCTCCAGAATTTTCAAGAAGCAATATGCTGAGAAATTGGCTGAGCTCAGCAATTGGCTGGGGCGGGGGAATGATATTTTTAGGATTTTTAAACATTATCCATTAGCTTCTACTTTCTGAGTTGAGGCTGATAAATAAGAAGCTGGTGGTTTTTTATATTTTATGTCTCAGCTTTTCTTCTTCTAAACCCTTGATACCTGCCTCTCTTCCTCTACCACCCAAGTACTGGGATTAGATAGTTTCACCTATATGCCCAGTTTATGTGCTGCTGGGGATCAAAATCTGAGCTTCATACATCCTGAGCACCCACTCTACTGTCTGAGCCTCACTGCTGCTTCCTAACTTCAGTTTAATATTTAGCTTCGTTAGTGCTCTGAGAATGAAATCCTCTATATGTCTGTGTGACTGATCTTGTAATTACCTTGCTCCATCCCTTCTTACTAATTTCTGTGGGCTTAATCTATCAACTACTGAGACAGAACTTTTATGAGATTCTGTCCATGTTTACGTTATATACTGAGGTTATGTTTTGAAGTATTTACATGAACTAAATTGTTATGGCTTCCTGGTGAATTATTTCGTTATGCACTGATCACACACACAGTAATGAGATACACATGGATTTAGCAGTTTCTGCTAGTCAACATTGCATGAATATATAGCTTCTCCTCCCTCTACTCTCAAACCTCTGTCCCTTTGTTTTATTTACATATATTAATTGTACAAAGTAGGATGCACTATATTTCAAAATCTGCATACAGCATGCGTTCATCATATCCATTCACATTTCTTCCACCACTTCCAGTCTTTTGTAACTACTAGGCTTTTTAAGTTTATACATATAAGGAACAGTACGCAGTAATTTTTGGTACGCATGGTTTATTTCACTTAACACAGTGTCCTCCAGCTACATTCATTTTGATACAAATAAGAGGATTCATTCTTTCTGCCTATATAAATATACACATACCACTTTTTAAATTAATGGTTAATGGGAATGTAGGCTGATTCTATATCCTTTGCTTTTGGTGTTTGTTTGTTTTGAGACAGGGTTTCTCTATGTAGCCCTGGCTGTCCTGGGACTCACTGTATATACCAGGCTAACCTTGAACTCAGAGATCTATCTGCCTCTGTCTCACCAGTGCTGGGACCAAAGGTTTGTGCCACTGCACCCAGCTCTTAAGCAATCCTGTGAATTCCAAATTAAATACGGATGCGTAATCTCTCCTTTGAGTGCTTCATTTTCTTTATATACATTTTATAACCTAAAATGTATATAAGTCTATAAGTAGTTTAATTTTCAGTTTAAAGAAAACTCCATACTGTTTTCTAAAATGACTATACCATTTACATTCCCAACAATGAGGTATAAGGCTTCCTTTTTCTTCATAACCCTATCAGCATTTGATTGCTATTGTTGCTGTTTGTAAAAACCATTCTAACTGGGCTCAAATATCATATTGGTTTTGATTCTCATTTCCCTGATGGCTAACGTTATTGAGTATATTATATACTTATTAGCCAATTGTATTTTTTCTTATAAGAAGTATCTATTCATATCATTGGTTCATTTGTAAAATCTGTTACCATGAAATTTCTGAGGTCATGGAAGTTCTGGGTATCAACCCTCTGTCCGACAGACAGTCAGGAAGGCTTCCCTCCTGTAATTGTCCCTTCACTCTCTTGATTTACTGGATTTCATTTTCTTAACTTTAGTCTAACTCAAATTGGTAAAATTCATACCTTTACATAGTTTTATTTTAGGTCTATTTGAATTCTCTTGTTTTTTTTTTTTTTGTTTTTGTTTTTGTTTTCATGTTTTGTCTTTCCATGCCTTCTGCTGAATAATCAAAATTTTATTTCTTTGTCTTTCTTCACTACTGTCAAGTGAGCTACTTGGTATCAGAATTGTCCCTAGAAATCAAAGCCCTAATGAATGGATTATAAACTGGCTGAGATATATTCTGCCGGTCATGGAGAAACTGGGTTGCCTTCTAATACCAGGTTAATGAAATCTATATGTGGCTCAAATGGAGTTCTAGGAAGCATCTTGTATCTATATGTTCAAAAGAACAGCAATGAGAAAAAGTTTAAGTCTGATCTATCAGGCTACTGGTGCTTTAAAATCAAACTTTAATTAAACCAGCAGTTTGGTTTTTTTAAATATATTGGGAGGGGATATGGTAGAAGTTTAGGAAGAGATGGAGTGAGGAGGGAGAGGCAGATATGATGAAAATATGTTGACACATGCATGGAATTCTCAAATAAACTATATCTAGGTTCTCCTCCAATCTAACATCTTTCCAAGCTTATTTAAAGACTATTTAGCAGGTATAATTCAGCTATTATCTCTCACCATTCTCATCATCTCATTATGATGAAGATTTGTCATTTTCTTGTATGTATCTTCTAGTTAGAAATTTTCTCTTTATCTGTATCTAAATGGATATTTACTTTTCCACTATGTTTTAATTTCCTAATTGTTTTCTCTTTTGGTTGCCTCGTATGATGGTTAATGCAGACTGTTGACATGGAAGGATCTAGACTCAGCTAACAGAGAAACCACTAGGCATTGTCTGTAAAGGGTCAGACTGGGTTAACTGAGCAAAGATGGCACTATTCACTGGGCTGGAGCCCTGCTTCTTACAGCTGCCCCACACATCTGCCACCGTGATTTTTCTCTACTGAAGTGGCCTGAAAACTCACATTGGGAGTGAAAATAAACCCATTTGTACAGCAGTCTCTTCTGAATCAAAAGGTTCCCTGGGGGTGGAGGGGTGGTCATGAACCTCAAGGGGTAAGCAAAAGGTCACACATCTGGAAGAACAGAAACTTGGACGATCCTTGAGGGTCCTTCCCTGGGAATATAGAAATGAAGTAAACCAGCTGGTGGGGGAAGAGATTCTGAGCAGCGCAACCTCAGAAAGGAGAGGTGCTTGCCTGGCATGTAGAGAGTTCCAGGGTTGCAGCTTTCATGAGCGGACACCCATGCTGAGGTGGGTGCTTTGCTGATTTAGTTACTTAAGGGTCACTCCTGTTCCTCCTAAGTAACCACTCACACTTCTGTTAGTAATCCAATGAAAACTCACTAGGTCACCAAGTTGGACTTTGGTGCAATTGCTGCCTCTATCTGTCATGAGCTCCCTGTCTGTAGTGAGATGATATGTGTGTTCTGTCTCCCTAAGGAAAGCCTGTCACACAACAGACCAACCTTCCTTACTTTGCTTTGTCGGGTATTTTGTCACGGCGATATGAAAACTAACTAACGTAGTGGGCATCCATTTGCTTGTGTTCTTCTGTGACGTAAGCATATTGATGTTGCTCTTCTTCCCCCTTCACCACCACCCCGTGTGTATGTGTGTGTGTGTTTGTGTGCATGGGGGGGGGGTGGTGCATGCGAACCATGTAAAAGATTGTAATAATTAAATTTTTTTAAGTTTTTTTTATTTTATTTTTCTTATTAGTTACATTTTGTTAACTCTGTGTCCCAGCTGTATCCCGCTCCCTCATTCCCTCATTCTCTTATTTTTTACATTAATTATATTTTATTCGCTTTGTATCCCAGCTGTAGCCCCCTTTATTTCCTCCCAACCCCACCTTCCCTCCCTCATCTCCTCCCATGTCCCTCTCTAAATCCACTGATCAGGGAGGCCCTCCTCCCCTTCCATCTGACCCTAGCTTATCAGGTCACATCAGGACTGGCTGCAATGTCCTCCTCTGTGGCCTGGCAAGGCTGCTCCTCCCTTGGGGGGGGGGGGAAGAGGTGATCAAGGAGACAGCCACTAAGCTCATGTCAAAGACAGTCCCTGTTCCCCTTACTAGGGAACCCACTTGGAGACTGAGCTGCCATGGCTACATCTGTGCAGGGGTTCTAGGTTATATCCATGCATGGACCTTGGTTAGAGTATCAGTCTCAGAAAAGACCCCTGTGCCCAGATATTTTGGTTCTGTTGCTCTCCTTGTAGAGTTCCTCTCCTCTCCAGGTCTTACTTACTCCCCCTTCTTTCATAAGATTCCCTGCACACTGCCCAAAGTTTGGTTATGAGTCTCAGCATCTGCTTTGATATGCTGCTAGGTAGAGTCTTTCAGAGGACCTCTATGGTAGGCTCCTGTCCTATTTCTTGTTTTCTCTTTCTTCCAATGTCCATCCCATTTGTCTTTCTAAGTGAGGATTGATCATCTTATCCAGGGTCCTCCTTCTGGCTTAGTTTCTTTAGGTGTACAGATTTTAATATGTTTATCCTATCTTATAGGTCTACTATCCACTTATAAGTGAGTATATACCATATGTGTCTTTCTGCTTCTGGGAGACCTCACTCAGGATGATCTTTTCTAGATCCCACCATTTGCCAGCAAATTTCATGGTTTCCTTGTTTTTAGTTGCTGAGTAGTATTCCATTGTGTAAATGTACCACAATTTCTGTTCCCATTCCTCCGTTAAGAGGCATCTGGTTTGTTTCCAGGTTCTGGCTATTACAAATAAAGTTGCTACAAACATGGTTAAACAAATGTCCTTGTTGTGTACTAGAGCATATTTTGGATATATGCCTAAAAGTGGTATAGCTGGATCTCGAGGAAGTTCTATTCTTCGTTGTCTGAGAAAGCACCAGATTTATTTCCAAAGTGGTTGTACAAGTTTACATTCCCACCAGCAGTGGAGGAGGATTCCCCTTTTCCACAACCTCTCCAGCATAATTCATAATTTCTAATTACTGTTTTTCCACAGGGTTTAGCAGGCTAATTTTTCCTGCATTCTAATTATGCACTGCTCTTAAATACTTGAGTAAATATATCTTAAGTGGATTATTGTGGGGTCTGTGACCCAGATTATGGAAAAATATCCTCCAATAGCATTTGCATTCCTTTCTTTCAACTTTCTAGGAATATTATCAGAACTTTACACTATGTCTTCAGCTTTCCTAGAGCAAGTTTTAGGTTCCCGAATGTGGCATGTTTAGAGGTTAGCAGGCTTCCCTTTCACATTAAATAGAACGTAGTTTGCATTGGATGTGGCCCAGCCCTGTAGGAGATGCTTCATTTTTCACTGCCTGTTTCAGGGAGTCCTTACAAAATGCCCGGAACAAAGTCTGTGCCTCCTGCAGTGGGATAAAAACAAACAAAAGCATTATGTAAAATGCTAATGTTACCGCAAAAACATTTTCAGATATCTCTTCTACCAAGATCAATGTGGAAGCTATATGTTTATAAAAAGCTAGAAGAACTATTTCAAAGACAGAAAGGATGCAAGCCTGGAGCTTTCTGAAGACAGAAAAGAGTTCAAGAAAGCTAGAAGACAAGGCTATGATCTACATGAGAAGATTTAAAGACAGGTCATATATAAGTCAGAGGTGGTGAGAGCATCAAAGATTATTAGCATCTAGAGGCTATATACTGTGGAAATATAAATTTTCCATGTGTTAAACGATGTTTTCCGACTGATGATTCCAAACTTTGGAGGGATGTGCAGTTAGTAGGCATTTGTTATAAGAAGATCTGATGATTTCTGGACTAATGCCTCTTTTGGTTCTTGAGCAAAAAGTAGCACCTTTAAAAAGGTGTTTCTAATAATTCCTCAAGAAAAGTGAGTGTCTACATCCATTTGCATAAACAGACAACAAGACACAGAAGGAGACCGTTGCTGTAGACAAGAGGTTCCACATCACAGGAATGACACCTCAGCCACAGTCACGGGGCAAGACCGTGAGAGGCTCGAGAAGTCACTGCAGCAGCTTCGACAAACATTTGAGACAACTTAGCACTGCCAAGACCAAACTGACAATATGGCATGGCCATTCGAAATGAGACTGATGGAGCCTGAGATACAAACGCAGCAATTTGAGAGGCACAGCATCATGTAATAATACTTTATTATAAGCCCTTCTCTACCTTGCAGTTTCTACTTTATTAATACATTACTCACAACCTTAAAGATATGATCATAGCATTTCTGTCCTTATCTATACAGTTGGGTATTATAAAAAGTATAATATTGGTGTCAGGTTAATCACACTATGGATTCTTAGTTTAAATATTATCTTTACTGTTTTATTATTTACTATAAAACAGAGGAAATGAACACTTGAAAACATATTGTTGCTTATAATAGAGAAGTTGTAAACTTCTAAAAGGTAGAGAAATTTTTTAAACATTTAAATGAATAAGTCCTCCAATATACTGTTACCGTTTTGGTGTTTTTCTGTTTCTTTATGCATCATGTTCTTGTGAACTGGCACATGCTGAACTTAAAAACAAGCAGATTCCCATTTATATATGTTTTATAAAAAAAAGTGTTGGTATTCCTACGGAACACTCATTTTCGTACATATGAAGAATTTAAGTGGTGATAGACATACTAAAACATAATGTATAATTAAAATTAATCAGTAGATGAATGCATCTCTCAACTCTCAATGAAAACCTTTTATTTGAAGTAAATGATAATTAATATAGAGACCCACACTTGCCCAATTTTAAGAGACTACATAATATTCAGCCCTAAAGGGAACACACACACATATACATGCATATACATACGCACATACATACATATACACATACATACGTATGTACATCCGTGCAACCCTTCCTCCCAAGTCTCATGAATCATTGCAGAAGGTGGGGAGAAAAAGTATAAGTGAAAGAAGTGGTAGAGGAGTGCAAGGAACCAGTGTCTTCTGGACGTAGCAGTGCAGCTGTACATAAAAACTCACAACTATGACAGTATGCATAAATCAAGCCCAAGCCAGACCAAATCCCAGCATGGGGAAGAGAGTCCACCACCAGCTAAGGAACTATTGGCAATTGTTAGCTACTGGACGAGAGAGAGAGAGAGAGAGAGAGAGAGAGAGAGAGAGAGAGATGGGGAGAGAATACCAGAGGAGGCAACTGGGTATACCGTTCTATCCTTCTCTCCTTCAGTCCCTTCAGTGAGGCTCTCTCACTCAATCCAGAGCTTGGCTGGATGACGGCCAGCCCTGTGATTCTCTTGTCTCTGCCTCCCACAGTGCTGATTACAGACATACACAAGGCCAGCCTTTTACACGCAGGTGCTGGGGGACTGAACTCAGGTCCCAGTGCTCACAGAGCAAGCACTCTTAACTACTGAGCCATCTGCCCAGCCCCAGAAATGGGTTTCCTAATCCTTTGCTTTTTATGTACCTTTCAACTGTAAAACTTTGTGAATTTGTAAATCCACATATCATAAGCACACTGTTCAACAGCTGTAACAAGATAGTTCCACTCACGTACGCATCACCTTGGTCAATATGTAAGACAGCACCTCTGGGGTGCTCAGACTCTCTATGCGGTTACCCAACACTTCTCCCCAAAAGTAACCTTGGCCTTAGCTATCGTCATTGGTGATAGCCGGTTCCTTTTTACGTCTATATACCTGAAACAGTGTATACACTTAGAACTGTGGCTTATTTTGTCAAAATCATCTTCTTGTGTTTTGTGGGCTGTTATTTTGCTCATTTACATATAGTACAAATATCCTCCATCTCTTTTGCTTGGGTTGCATACAAATAAAGCCGCTGTGAGTCAGAAGTTACCTGAGTTGAAATGCATTCATCTACCTGAGCTAGTGACTGTCGCCATTTAAGAACGCAGATACTGATGCACCAGTCATCTGATTTTTATTGTGAGGCTGACTACGAATTATGACTGACTGGCACTGCCAGGCATCATGAGCAAACATCACACCCTGTCATTAGCCAAGAAACAACCAAAAGTCAGAGCACTTCCTACTGATCATAATTGCTTTCCTGCTCTCATAAGGTCAAAAAATTATAAGCAACAGTGCTGTAAATCACAGGCCATCTATCCATCATGGTGCGAATGGCACATCTAAAAATAAACACATGTCACCGTGGATGGCCATTTAGATCATCTTCACTTGGGTGGTTACTAATAAAGTTTCCACAAACATTCCTGGATAGGATTTGATACATCCATGTGTGCAATGCTTTTGGATAAATGCCTGGATGAAAACGCTAGATTGTAAGACAGGTAGATGTCCATAACAGAACCCGGGCTTGCCTGGTTGGATACTTTGGCTGGCCAGTGGGTCCCAGCATCTGCTTTTCTGCCTATCTCTGCCTTTCTAGGGCTGGAAGTACGAATGTCCACCATTAGGCCCAGCTGTTCTACGTGGTTTCTAGGGATTGAACTCTAGTCGTCATGCTTTCTAAGCAAGTGCTTTACCAGCTGAGCCACCTATCTCTCCAGTCCTGCCTTTTAACTTTTATCCTAGAGATGCCATTGACTACTCATTGCCAATACTAGAGAATTTTGAATTTGACAATGCACTTAATTTTATTGGTGAGTTTTATACGTTTGCATGTCAATAATTTGCATAGTGAGCCTGGTAATGGTGGTGCATGCCTTGAATCCTAATACTTCAGAGGCAGAGGCAGGCAGATCTCTGTGAGTTCGAGGTCAGAGCTGGTTCCAGGACAACTAGGACTGCACAGAAAAACCCTGTCCTGAAAAACAACAACAATAATAATGATAATTATTATTATTATTTACATAGTCTTTCCTTGATTTGAAAACTCCCTTTAGCATATTTTGTGAAGCGAGTCTAGTGGCATTGTATCTCACAGGTACTGTTTGCCTGAGAAAGTCTTTACCACACTTCATTTCTTAAGCCCCTGGGCATAGTGTTCTTGTTTAACGTCTTTTTCCCTCTCAGGATGTGAACCATATCGTGTCACTCCTTAGCTGTGTGCAAGGCTTCTCGTTAGAAATCTACGGACAGATTTAGGAGGTCTCTTTGGTGTTTGGGAATTAAGTTCTCCTTGTTTTCAAGACTCTCTAACCACTTAGCATTTGATGGTGACAATGTTACCTGTGTGCCCTTATAGGCTCCTCTTATTTGGTGTTAAGTCTGGAATTAATTGTTAAGTCTGGAATTCTAGTTATTCCCTAAAGCTTAGGAAATTTCCTTCCATTATTTTTTCAATATATTCTTTCTCCTCCTCCTGGTTCCCCGTGCCACATTAATAATTAGCATGTTGTTATATTTGGTGGTATATCCTAAGGCCCTCAAACTATCTGGGTTTTCTTTTCTTTTCACTTGTCAGATTGCATGGTTTAGAGTACCTCACTTCAAGTTCATCAGTCATTTTGTCTGTTTGACATAGTCTCCTGTTAAAACCCCTCTGTTGCCCTTCCTCAGCTCAGTTATGCATTCTACTATATGGCTAAACTCCTTCCAGAGAGAATCACTAACTGGTTTTACACAAAGTGCTGAGCTCTGGTTCAAGCAGCAAGAAGGCTGTTTGCACCGGTAGATTCTGGGGATAAGTTCCATAGACCACGCCCATTGTGAGCCACTGGGGATCTTTGCATTTCACTTCTTTGTTCTGTGAGCCAAGAAGTTAGATATGCCTAATGTCCTCTGACTTAAGAACCAGTTTAAGATGCAGTCTCTGAATAAATGCTATCCAAAGGGATGGTCTTCACTAAGGAAGACAAATACTTGAAAAATTCCCATCTATTTCTTAGGCTGCTGACAGGTTATCATTTGTCTGTCTGTCTCACCGTTCCGCAATGCAACCTAAAAACAAAAACAAAACAGGGCATCAAGCAGCCATTGGGAAAGTGTGTTATAAACGCATTCACAAGCATATGGGAGTCTCTTTTTATGCCTTTTCTAAGCACTGTTTCTGCAGGTTTGCCTACATAAAACCCCAAAATCTTTTTTCCTGAGGTCCAGAGCTATTGCGTACACATATAATGCCCTGCACTCTGAAAGCTGGTGAATTAAGCATAAAACTGTGAAGTTCTGTACAATTAGGGCACAGTATGTGAGATCTAAGCCCTCCTCAGCAAAAGAATCTGGATGTCTGGAAATCCTTCTCTGATCTTATGCAGTTCTCAGAACAGGGTCCATGCTCATGTATGACTCAGGATTTCCTACTGGCTGAATGTTTTCCTGGATGTCCTATAGAAGGAGGCTCACCTGGTTTTTATGATCTTCCATGGATAGAGGAAAAATCTGGCAATTCCTTGCCTCTCATGTTTCTCATATCCTCAACTTTAAGTTGTATTGACTACCTTTTCTCAAACAATACACTTGAAGGCCCCAAAACATAACAGCAGTCAACAACAGTTCCTATTTAAATTGGGCATAATAATGCACCAACAGCACAAAGAATATTCACTTTGATCTTAAGCCAATCTTGAAAAGCAAATGTGATAAGCAACCGAGGGGTGCTTCATTTTCAGTCATCAATAGGACAAGAAAGTTTCATTTAGAAGTATTACATTAACTTTTTTCCTAGTCACATTTAGAGGAGACAATTAAAACAATGCTTTGGTGCGATTTATACCATCCTAGAGTAGAAACTATAATACCCCCTCTACAAGAATCCAGGGAGGAAGATAGAGCTCACTTCTGGAATGCTAACCTACCACGCACAAAACCTTAGCTTACGTCCTCAGGCTCACAAAAACTAAAGAATAAGTGGGTTTTACTCACCTTAAAAAAATATGGCAACAAATCGTGTTGTGAAACCAGGATCACGTTAAGCACATGCTTATATAAAGCTGGTAGTCAATCTATAACAAAAATCTTAACATGTAAAGCTTTTGAAAGCACCCAATGTTGGTTCTTCTCATTTCTTATTTATTTATGTTTATCCTTTTGTTTTCACTTTTTATGTTCTCTAAGCATTTAAAAATGACTTTAAAATTGACATATTTACAGCAAAGGACATTGTCAGCAGAACAAAACAACAGCCTACAGACTGAGAAAAATCTTCACCAACCCTACATCTGACAGAGGGCTAATATCCAGAATGTATAAAGAACTCAAGAAGTTAAACACCAACAAACCAAATAATCCAATTAAAAAATGGGGTACAGAGCTAAACAGAAAATTCTCAACAGGGGAATATAGAATGGTGGAGAAACACTTAAAGAAATGCTCAACATCCTTAGTCATCGGGGAAATGCAAATCAAAATGACTCTGAGATTCCACCTCACATCCATCAGAATGGCTTAGGTCAAAAACTGTAACAACATATGGTGGAGAGAAAGGGGAACCCTCCTCCATTGCTGGTGAGAATATAAACTTGTACAACTACTTTGGAAATCAATCTGGCGCTTTCTCAGACAATTGGGAATAGCACTATCTCAAGACCCAGCTATACCACTCCTGGGTATATGTCCTAAAGATGCTCACCCATACAACAAGGACATTTGCTCAGCTATATTCATACATAGCAGCTTTACATGTAATAACCAGAATCTGAAAACAACCTAGATGGCCCACAACCAAAGAATGGATACAGATATTGTGGAACATTTACATAATGGAATACTACTCAGCTATTAAAAACAAGGAAATCATGAAATGTGCAGTCAAATGGATGTAACTAGGAAAGATCATTCTGAGTGAGGTAACCCAGAAGCAGAAAGACACACATGGTATAGATTCACTACTTCACTCCAACTCCTTCCAATACCCTAACACCAGGTAGGAGAAAGAGGTGGTTGGTAGGACAGGGGGCACAGTTCTTTCTTAGCTGCTTCCTGTTGGTCTGGGTCATTGGGGTCCTTGGAGCCAGTCCAATCCTCGTTTCAGGAGATCTCTAACTTCTTGTCTCACAACAGCAACCAAGAGCAGCAAGTAGGAAGCAAGAGCAGCCTTATTATTTCTCCTCTCCATGCTCTCTGGGCTCTGGCATTTATTCTCGCTCCAGAGTGCTCAGATTAAAACTATCTGCAGCTGGCAAAGAGCTCCTCTCAGAGCCCGCACAAAACAAATAGTCTGCTGCTGTGGCCCATCTGAATAAGTCCCACATCCAACACCTGGGACCAAAACAAAAACATGTTTCTATCCACAACAGAGAACCCTAGGGAAGATGCTTAATTCTCATTCAGAAAGGAAAACAGGATAGACACTGGAAGCAGTAAAAGAGAGGAAACAGGACGGGAGCCCACCACAGGTGTCCTCTGAAAGACTCCACCCAGCAGGGAATGGAAGAAGATGCAGAAACTCACAGCCAAACTTTGGACAGAGTGCAGGGAGTCTTATGGAAGAGTGGAGCAATAGAAAAACCCAGAGGGGACAGGAGTTCCACAAGGAGACCAACAAAGCCAAAACCTGGGCCCAGGGGGAACTGCAGAGACTGATGCATCAACCAAAGACCATGCATAGAGAGGACTTAGACCCCTTCTCAGATACAGCCCATGGACAGCTCAGTTTCCATGGGGGTTCCCTAGTAAGGGGAGAAGAGACAGTCTCTGACATGAACTCGGTTGCCTGCTCTTTGATCACTTCCCCCTGGTGGGGAGACCTAGACAGCCCACAGAGGAAGAGGAAACAGGCAGTCCTGTTGGGACCTGATAGGCTAGGGTAAGGCAGTAGAGGAGGAAGACTTCCCCTGTTAGTAGACTAGGGGAAGAGATGGGTGGGGGTAAGAGAGAGGGAGAGTGGGACTGGAAGGAGATGAGAGAGGGGTCTACAACTAGGATACAAAGTGAATAAGTTGTAAAAAATAATAAATAAGTAGATAAAATAATATTAACATCTTTTGACACATCCCCAGTTATACCCTCTATCCTGAGGCTAAGGCACTTCCGCTTCTGAAGTGAGAAACACTTGAGATTAGGGATATTACGCCTCATGATGTTTTCACATCTTCCCGTAATACCTACTTCATCGATCTGCACACAGTAGGCACTTACTGAATATGTTTAGTGATTGGCTCAAGGGCCCTACAGATGCTTGAGTTGGCAGCAGACATGTGAATTACTCCACGACAGACTTTAACATCTCCTTCCTCTTTGTAGGGAGACGGAAATGGTTGTTAAAGAGGCACAGCAAAGTGTTCAATCTCCTTTATCATAATTCCTCTTAACAACTGTGCTCCTGCTCTAAAATTATTTGATTCTTGCCAAGAACTTATTTAGAAAAGCTGTAAAATTCAATATCATTTCATCAAAGCATATTGTCCCTTTCATATGATTTCTATTTTCTCTTAGACCAAATAAGAACTGGGTTCCTGAGGGGAAGCTAAGTGACCTGTACTAAACTAAAACTCAATGGCTGGACAAATATCTATTTCTTATTCAGCCTCTGTCCACATGGGCTGTGGGGAAATGATGGCTTTGCTGAACATGATCACTTGAGGCATAGACAAAGGGACACTTTACTGTCCTGGCATGATGCACAGAAACAGGGATCTGAAAAGTCGCATGCCACAACTTCAGTGGCTTGATCCAGAAACTAACCAGTTTCTTGCACTTAGCCAAGACCCAAACCTTAGAAAGATCTCACCTCTAAAAGAGAAACTGAGGAATGAGCAGCGCTTGCTCAAGGGCAGCAAGCAGCTCTCTTGTATGACTGAGTACCCCATCCATCAGAATACCACGTGGTGATGCCGTTTAAGAACCTTGGCTGAGCCCTGAAGATACCTGATAAAACAGGATCAGATGAATGGGGAGGAGGTCCCCCCTATCAGTGGACTTGGAAAGGGGCCTGGTAGAGATGAGGGAGGGAGGGACTGGGAGGGAATGAGGGATCGGGACATGGCTGGGATACAGAGTTAATAAAATGTAACTGATAAAAAATAATAATAATAAAATAAAAAAATGAAAAAAAAAGAACCTTGGCTGAATGGTCTTGGTCTTGCTCTATGGCCTGGCAAGGCTGCACCCACCAGGGGGAGGTGATCAGAGAGCCTGTCACTGAGTTCATGACAGAGAAAATCCCTGCTCCCCTAATTAGGGAACCCACTTGGAGACTGAGTCTATGGGCTACATCTGAGCTGGGGTTTTAAGTCCTCTCCATCGGGTCAAATAGAAGGGGAGGAAGACCTCGCCTATCAGTGGTCTAGGAAAGAGACATAGGGGGAGAAGAGGAAGGAGGGTGGGGTTGGGAGGAGACAAGGGAAGGGGAAATAGCTGAGATACAAATTGAATAAATTGTAATAAATGATAATAACAAAAAAACAAATTTTAAAAAAGAACCTTGGCTGTATGTAGTGTGTGCTATTTCCCTTTGCAACACGGAGTCACACACTTTAAAATTTCAAATTGCTAGTTTACATTATTCAAACCTAGGTGCTCAATAAGCAACCTTCTACTCAGAAATTAACCAGTTTATGTTATACCTGTGTCTTATTGACAATGGAGTGGCCTCATCCCTTCTTCCTCTTTCTTCCAGAAACAGTCTATTCTTTCCTATTCTACATTTGTTACCTCCTAGGATGTTTCTAGAAGCATCACAATCGTAGCACACTCAAATAAGAAATGCTCCTCACCCTTCTTATCAGCTAGCCTGGTCAAGCATTGAGCTCCAAGGACCCTCCTGTCTCTACACCCCAATGTTGGGATTACAGACTTGTGCCGTCACCTCACCCTGCTTTTACACAGATGCTGATAATCTGAATGAAGTCCCCATGCTTATGTGGCAAGAATATTACCAAACAAACCATTTCCTCACCCTTTTTTTAACGTTGTTTGAAAATATCTCTTTATAAAAGATATATTGTTTCTATGTTGGAAGCCTTCATGGCAAATACTGTTAATTGTACAGGAATTCCTAATTCTCAGCGGCAAAGAGGCTTCAACCTGACTTTGGAGTGAGGGATTCCTTTTCCTTCCCACATCCTCATAATTTTTCCTACCTTTCTACCCTGTATCATACCCATCACTGATGGCAGGAAGCCACATGGAAAGCAAGCAACCACAAAGAGTATCAAAGAAACAGACCTTGTCCTAACAACCAGGGAACTAATTTTGGACAATAACGTCAATAATTTTAAGAGAAGTCTCATTCTGAGAGTGTCCAGAAAGTTTAACAACCTTGCCAATACCTTATGGGTCAGGAAAACTGGGCTAGTCAAAGGGTGCTGCTCTGACTTGCTAAGTTTGTGAAACTGTATTATGGTAGTAGTAGCATATTGTACTATCTGGCATTTTAAAAAAAATGGTGAACTATGTCCAGGAGATAAAGAGGATGAGATGTCCATGCTTGAGAATAACAACAAAAACTAAGGAATCTTGTGTAGGAGTCTGGAATACTTGCTCAAGATTAAGACATTAGCAATTTTGTTTTCTCCTGGGACTGCTTGGTCTCTGGGTGGACATTTTCTCATCAGGCCCCATATATACTTCTCTCTATGCACACACAGCCCTGAGCAGGCTCACATCTTAGGAGGACTTCAGACACACAGGATTAGTGGCCCACTTATACCCTAGGTTAACTGCCATTACCTCTCTACTACAGTCATGCGAAGGACTAACTCTTCGATATATAGACTTGACGAGGCACAGTCCTGTCAAGAGCATATTGATGTCAGATAGTGGTTACTTCACTGAGGAAAAGCAGAGCTAAGATGCGATGAATCCTGCTTTTCATGACAGATCATCCCCTCTGGTCTCCTGGAATGCTGAATGGCTTCCTAGACAACCAAGGGCCAGTGAGAACATTTCATCAAAGCTCAGTCATGGAGAGAAAGACTAATGGGCCACAGAGTTTGCACAAAAGAAAATTGATATTGGTGGCAGGTCTAGAGGCCAGACCAGAGAAGAAAGAAATTTTAGGAAAGCAAAAATGTTTACCTTATACATCATTTTCAGTCATATATTTTGAAAATTTTTATATGATCTTAAGTTACATTGACCTTGTTTCTTTCTTAGTATAATTGAGAAGATATTTAAAAGCTTGTTTTAATGCTTTATTTTTATATTGGGGAAACATTTTGGATGGTGTCTTTGTGGTAGAGGAGAATGTTCCAAGCCCTGTGCTCATCTCTCACTGAGTGTGTCTCATTCTCAGGGATGTGTTTTTGGAAATCTGGTGTGAATGATTTGGATAAAGATAAAAAAAACACACATGGTTTTCCATATCAAAACATTAGGAAAATCTGGGCACAGTATCACACACTGTAATTCCCCAGAACTCAGAAAACTGAATGCTAAGGGTGGTAAGTTCAAGGCCAGCATAAGCTACTATGGAAACTTCATCCCACACTCTTCCTCTTGCCCCCTTCTCTCTAATAAACAAGTAATCAAAGAAAAAACATTAAGAAGAAAAGCATTCGTGAAAGGCTCAAAATCTAAAGAAATTAACAGGAAGGAAATTTTAGGCAAATCAGTACAATTAACCATTAAATTTTAGCATAGGGAGTGAAAATGTCTACACTGGAGGAAGGCAACCCAACTGTGGGGGGAGGGGGAGTAAGCAGTATTTAACAATGGCTAGGTTGGAAGAAACAGGGGAGAGCCTCTTAAGAACAGAGTCATGAAAAGGGGTATAGCCCAAACTTAACCTGTCATAAAAACGGTGAGTGGTGGGTGCTTTGAGACCCAGAATCAACATTCTTTACGTGGTGATTTCCTTTGCCCGTTCATTATGGCTTCTTAGTTTTTAACAAAGGAGAACATCGGTATTTTTTTTTTATTTATAACAAGCTGACACTGAGACTAAAGAGAAGACCAGCTGGTCCATTGGGACCATATATTCTAGCAGGAAACCCAAGGTTTTTGAGCGCAGTCATTCAGGAATCTTACTTACTCTCTTACTCGCTGACCCATGAGCAGGACCGCAGACCATGGCTCTTTCTTCCATGTTCAAATCTATACCGCTTGCTTCTCTGGTCAAATGCCACACTCCACACACACCAGGCATCTTGCCTTTGGTCACTCACCAATTTCAGGTCTTTGCCCACACTCCCTCCCCTCGCCTGAAGTGCCCTTCTTCCACCTTCCTCCAAATCCCACCCCTCTTTCAAGCTCCATTCCCATACTGCCTGCAGGGACACGTTCACAGTTCCTTTCCGGGTTTTCTTTCCTTACAGCCCTGAGAAAACAACTTGTCTGTCTTGCACCTGGGATAATGAATGCTTGGATGTTACCATGGGGGAGCAGGTGTCTCGTCAGGAAGCTTTCTAAGTGGCGGGGTTGAGTTTTCCCCAAGCACTCACATAAAAAAATGACCACACAGATTCTCTATGTAGACTGGCAGTACCTTCCCTTCTAGTTGATAAATGCCTTACCACAGGGATATAAAGACATGGGCTATCTACACAGTACTAAAACATTTCTGTCCATCAAGCAGAAATAGCATCATCATTCCATTGTACAACACCTTCACCTGGCATGTCATATGATAATCACTGTGGTCCCCCACTTAGGAAAATCTAGCCATTAAAAAAAAATAACAAACTGTGTCATTTTTTCAGAAAGATGGATGGAGCCTATGTTAAGCCAGATTCAGAAAGACAGCCGTTATTTTTTTTCTCTCATATATTGAGTTTAATAGAAAAATACATGAAAGTAAAAGTCCCATTGGAGAAGTAAATAGGGGAATGGGGAGGAGAGAGAGAAAATGAAGAGAGAATAATAGTGTGGCTACGGGCTGGGAAGATGGCTAGTTGACACAGTGCTAGTCATGCATGCATGAGGGATAGAGTTCAGAGCTCCAGTACGCCCCAAAAGGCCAGATGGGCATGGAAGCCCTTCTGCAGTGCTAGCACTGGGGGAGATGGAATGGTTCTCTGGAGTAAGCTAGCTTGCCAGACTAGCTGAAATGATAAACTTTGCATTCAGCCATAGACCCCGCCTCAATATATGATATAGAGAGCAACTGAGGAAGACACCCAGTGTCATTCTTGGACTTATCCATGCACAGGAAAACATGTGTATCTTGCTCACATATGCGCAACCGCACACATGCAAATCCATAAGCACACATCACACATATGTGCAAGAAAAGGCCAAATAACATAAAAATAGCATATAAAGGCAGACCAATTAAAATTACACTGGACTTCTCAACAGAGGCTCTAAAAGCCAGAAGGGCCTGGGCAGATACCTTGCAGTCTCTAAGAGACCACAGGTGCCAACCCAGACTATTATACCCATCAAAACTTTGAATGGCTATAGATAAAGAAAACAAGATATTCTGTGACAAAAATCAAATCTAAACAATATCTATTTATGCAAATCTAGTCCTACAAAAGATACTAGAAGAAAAACTCCAACCCAAGGGAATTAACTACTCCCACACACACAAAAAAAAAAAGAAAAGAATTTCACACCAGCAAAATCAAAAGGAGGGGATAGTGTGTGTGCATGTATACACACACACACACACACACACACACATACCACCACCAATATCAAAATAAGAGGAATCAACAATCATTGGTCATTAATGTCTCTCAATATTAATGGATTCAAGTCCCCAGTAAAAAGACACAGACTAACAGAATGGATGTGAAAATATGATTCATCATTCTGCTGCATACAAGAAACATACCTCAGCAACACAGATAGATAATACCTCAGAATAAAGGGCTGGAAATAATTTTTCCAAGCAAATGGACCCAAGAAGAAAGCTGGAATAGTTATTCTAATATCTAATAAAATATACTTCTGATAAAATTAATAAAAAAGAGATGGAGGACACTTCATAATCATCAAAAGAAAATTCCACCAAGATGACATCACAATTCTAAATATCTATGTTGCAAGTGCAAGGATACCGACATTTGTAAAAGAAACATTGCTATACCTTAAATCACATATTGAATCTCACACATTAATAGTGGGAGATTTCAACATCCCACTTTCACCAATGGACAGGTCATCCAGACAGAAACTAAACAGAGAAATAATGCCACTAACAGTCTTTATGAATCAAATGGACCTAACAGATATCTATAAAACATTTTACCCAAACACAAAAGAAAATGTATTCTTTTCAGCACCTCACAGAACTTTCTCCATAATTGACCATATATACTCAGTCACAAAGCAAATCTCAAAGACACACAAAAAAAAAAATTGAAATAACCCCCTGTATCTTATCAGACCACCATGGATTAAAACTAGACTTCAACAACAACAGAAACAAGAAAAAGCCAATAAACTCATAGAAACTGAACAACTCTCTACTCAATGACTACTGAATCAAGAAAGAAATAAAGAAATTAAAGACTTTCTAGAACTCAATGAAAATGAAGCCACAACATACCCAAATTTATGGGATATAATAAATAACATAGCAAGAGGAGATCTTATGCTAGCTACTTGACAGCACACCAGAAAGCTCTAGAGCAAAAAGAAGCAAACACACCCAAGTGGAGTAGATGGCAGGAAATAATTCAACTAAGGTCTGAAATCACTAAATTAGAATCAAAGAGAATAATACCAAAGAATAAACAAAGAAAAAAAATCAATGAAACCAAAAGTTAGTTCTTTGAGAAAAATCAACAAAATAGACAAACCCTTAGCCAAACTAAAAGGCAGAAAGAGAATATCCAAATTAAGAAAATAAAAAATGAAAAGGGGACATAACAACAGACACTGAGGAAATCAAAAGAATCATTAGGACTTACATCAAAACACCTGTAATCCAAAAGACTAAACAAAACAGACAATTTTCTTCATAGATACCATGTACCAAAGTGAAATCATGATCAGGCAGATGATCTAAATAAACCTGTAACCAGTAAGGCAATAATTAAAAGTCTCTGAACCAAAAAATTCCCAGGGCCAGATGGTTTTAGCAAAGAATTCTACCAGGCTTTCAAAAAAGAGCTACTACCAATACTCCTCAAATTATTGCACAAAAAAGAAACAGAAGGAACACTACCAAATTCATTTTATGAGGCCACAGTCACCCTGATACATAAACCACACTAAGAATTAACAAAGAAAGAGAATTTCAGACCAATTTCCTTTATGAATATTGATACAAAAGTGCTCAATAAAATACTCACAAACCAAATCCAAGAACACATCAAAAACCTCATCAACCATGATTAAATAGGCTCCATCCCAGAAATGCAGGGATGATTCAACATACAAAATCCATCAATGTGATTTACCATATAAACAAACTAAAAGAAAACACACACACACACACACACAAGATCATCTTATTAGATGCTGAAAAAGCCTTTGACAAAATCTGACACCCCTTCATGGTAAAAATCTTATAGAGATCAGGGATACAAGGCACATACCTAAACACAATAAAGACAAAATACAACAAGCCAATGGCCAACATCAAATTAAATGGGGAGAAATTTAAAATAATTTCTAAAATCAAGGTCAAAAGAAAGCTGTCTACTCTCTCTGTAGCTAGTCAATATGGTGCTTGAAGTTTTAGCTAGAACAATAAGATAACTGTAAGAGATCAAGGGAATACAGCTTGAAAAGGAAGAAGTTGAAATATCTCTATTTGTTGATGATGAGCACAAAAATTCTACCAGTGAACTTCTACAACTGACAAACAAGTTCAGCAAAGTGACTGGATACAAAATTAACTCCAAAAAAAAAAAAATCAGTAATCCTACTATATATAATTGATATGCCTGTTGAGAAAGAAATTAGGGAAACAACACCTTTCACAGTAGCCATAAATAAAATACCTTGGTATAACTCTAACTAAGTAAAAGACCTTTATGACAAGAATTTCTAATCTTTGAAAAAAAGAACTTGAAGAAAATATCAGAAGATGGAAAGATTTTCCATACTCATGAATATGTAGCACTTACATAATATAAATGGCCATGCTACCAAAAGAAATCTACAGAGTAAACACAATTCCCACCAAAATTCCAACATAATTCTTTTCAGAGCTTGAAAGACTAATATTTAATTTCATATGGAAAAAAAACCAGCATACCTAAAACAATCTTATACAATAAAAGAACTTCTGGAGGTACCAGCATTCCTGATTTCAAGTTTTACTACATAACAATGGTAATAAAAACTGAATGGTACTGGCATAAAATAGACAGGCTAATTAATGGAACTGAACTGAAGACTCAGAAGTAAATTCACACACCTATGAACTCTTGATTTTTGACAAAGAAGCAAAACTATACAATTGGGAAAATAAAGCATATTCAACAAATGATGCTGATCTAACTGGATGTCTGTATGTAGAAAAATGCAAATAGATTCCTCTCACCCTGCACAAAACTCAAGTCCAAGTGGATCAAAGACCTCAACATAAAACTGGATAACTAAGTCTGATGGAAGAGACACTAAGGAATCACCCTGAATGCATTGGTAGAGGAGACAGCTTTCTGCACAGAACGTAAACAGACCAACAGTACAGGCACTAAGATTAAAAAAAAAAAAAAACCTAAATGATACAATTTTTAAAATGGGGGTACAGATCTAAATCAAAACAACTGTGAGATTCCATCTTACATCCATCTGAATTGCTAAGGTCAAAAACTCAAGTGACAGCTCATCCTGGTGGGGATGTGGAGCAAGGGGAACACTCATCTATTGCTGGTGGGAGTGCAAACTTGCACAACCAGTTTGGAAATCAATTTGGTGGTTTCTAAGACCCTTGAGAATGCATCTACCTCAAGACCCAACTATACCAATCCTGGGCATATACCCAAAAGATGCTCCATACCCCAAGGACACTTGCTTATCTGTGTTCACAGCAACTTTATTTGTAATAGCCAGAAACCGGAAGCAGCCTAGATGTTCCTCCACAGAAGATGGATAAAGAAAATGTGGTACACTTACACAATGGAGTACTACTCAGCT
The DNA here is from genome assembly GCF_030254825.1 of Meriones unguiculatus. Lineage (NCBI taxonomy): Eukaryota > Metazoa > Chordata > Mammalia > Rodentia > Muridae > Meriones > Meriones unguiculatus. The sequence goes on from NC_083349.1 coordinate 32,618,202, forward strand.
ATTAAAAACAATGACATCATACAGTTTACAGGTAAATGGATGGAACTAGAAAAGATCATCCTGAGTGAGGTAACCCAAACCCAGAAAGACAAACATGGTGTTACTCACCTGTAAGTGGATATTAGTCATAAGGTACAGGATAACCATGTTACAATCCACAGACCCAGAGAAACTAAGTCACAAGGAGGGTCCATGTACAGACCATTGAATCTCACTGTAGAAGGGGAAATAGATTAGACATTTGGGGTAGAAGGGACTGGGATGGGGAGGAGATGGGATGGAAATAGGAAGAATCAGATGGTAGGAGAACAGAAGAAAGTACTGGGGGAGACAATTATGGGGACCTCAGGGATGAGCTAGGGCAATGGCAAACCCCAGGACCCTATGAAACTGACCCCAGCTAAGACTTCTAACAATGGGGGATATGGAACCTGAAATGGCCATCTCCAATAACCAAGCAAAATTTCCAATGAAGTTATTGGGGTACCATACTTACCACAAAACCTTAGACCCACAATTTTTCCTGCCTATAAGATGTACAGGTATAAACAACAGAGCAGAATTTGAGGGAAGGGCCAACCAATGGTCTGTTTTGAGACCCAGGTCATGAGAGGGAACTTACTCCTGACACTATTAAAAAGATTCTGCTACAATTGCAAATAGGAGCCTAGCATAACTGTCATCAGAGAGGCCTCATTCAGCAACTGAGGTAAATAGATCCAGAGACCCACAGCCAAGCATTAAGCGGAGCTTGGGGAATCCCGTGGAAGAGAGGAAGGAAGGATTGAAAGAGCCAGAGGGGTCAAGGACACCACTAGAAAACCTACTGAAGCAATTAACCTGGAGCACATAGAGACTGAACTGTCAACCAGTGAGCACTCATGGGATGGACCTAAGCCCTCTGCACATAGGTAACAGTTGTGCAGCTGGGTCTTCATGAGACACTTTTAAAGTGGGATCAGGGGCTGTCTCTGACAACATTGATCCCCTTTGTATTCCTTTCTCCTTACTGGACTGCCTTGTCTAGCCTCAACAGGAAAATATGTCCCTAGTCTTACTGTAACTTTATATACTAAGGTTAGTATATAAATATTCGTGGGAGGCCTCCCATTTTCTGAAGAGGAGAGGAGGGGTACATGTGGAGAGGGGAGGGAAAGGGAGAGGACTAGGAGAAAAGAAGGAGGAAAGAAAAAAGCTGAGATCAGGATGTAAAGTAAATAAATAACTTAATTAATTTTAAAAAACTGTTGAGCGAATCAACAAATTTCACAAATAAGCTTTAGCTGGCTGCAAATCAGATACAGTTCAACACTCTGGCCCATGCATGAAAATACATAATAGGACTGTGTCACATGTGAATTTTCAAATGACAGAAAGGTTTATTGATAGAATGCCTCAATTACATATGGAATTAGTGTTTAATGTTTTAATTGCATTAAATATTTTAAAGAGGCTTTGGCCTTTCAGGATGACCAAATAGCATTAGGTCCATATCTATGAGGAAACTGGGTTTGAGGAGAAGCATGTGCCTTCACTCACAGGAAGGACTGTCCATGGACGTGAGAGAGGCTGGATTGTGCCGCCTCTAGCCAGGACTAGGATGATGGTGGTTCTAAAATTACACCTGCTTCTCTAAGTTCTTCCGTGAACTCGTGTATAGAGTGGGGAGGGCTGTCCAGCGACATAGCAGGCACCCTATCTCAGGACCAATCAAAGCAAACCCTTTCTAGATAAGAGATTTTTCAGCATGAGGTAGAATAGTAGCCAGCTCTCCCCGCTTTCTATGATGTTACACTTTTAATGGCTGTCAGTTCTTTTTCAGAAAGGACTACCGGGACAATAAAGACAACAAGAAGAAAAGAGCAAAAGACAAAACAAACAAACAAAACCTAATCAGAAAGTTCCCAGTGCCAGCTGTTCTACAAATTATCAGTGAAAGTGCATCTTCTAAGCAGACATTTACCCAATCAGTGCTCAGCACCTGGAGCTGTCCAAATACCTAGTGCTACAATAGTGAGGGTAAAGGATGCAGTGGCTGCATTCGTGAGTGTGGTGCCCAGTACCGGCAGTAATCTGCACACATATAAATAAAATTACCCACTTTAGTAAGTGCTGGAAGGAAAATTACAGAACACAGGACAAAGCTGAGCTACGTGGAAGGTTCAGGGAAGGCTAAGACCCAGGGCAAGCTATTTAACCCCTCCATCCATCCACGGTGATTGCTGTTAAATGGAGCAGAAAATTCTTGCCACACAATGACTTTGAAGAATATAGAGTTTGTAGCAGGGGTGCTTTTTGTCTTTGTAACTTTGAAGAAGGTCATCTGACCTCTGTAAGCCTCAGTTTCCTCACCCCCAAACAAGAGCACACTAGTACTCTTGCCAACATATTGTGGGACTAAGTAGTAACTAGCAACCAAGCACAAAACAACCTGAGTATTTAGAAAGAAAAATTCCATGTCCATTATAGATCTTGTTGTCTACTCATTTAAAACCTCAGGCAATTTAAAGAGACAGACAGACAGACAGACAGACACAGAGAAGGTTTTTGTTTCTCTCCATCCTATTTGAGGTTACCAGGAGTCCCGGGCTCTGCAACCAAGATAGGATCAAAGTGTCCTTCTTTCTTTTTTTTCATGGTCACTTCCTTTTTCTCTTGAGAAACTAAGGGTTATAAAGAACATTTAAGAATACATAAGACCATCTCTGTCTCTGCCCAAGCAGTCACCAAATGGAAATCACAGCAGTGGCTCTCCAGGGTTCCAGAGGGGACCAGCTCAATATGAATGCAAATAATCCACGTTTCAAGCAGGATTATGGATATAAATGAAAGACGAAAAGCACATCAGGGTACCAATTCGTCACACATTTCCACACAAAAGCTCTGCCCTGTTTCTCTCCTCATCTTTGGCTCACCCTGCTTCCCACTGCACTTTGCAGATGAATGTGTACAACGCCGAGAAAGATAAAAGAGGACAGAGAAACAGACAAGCAAGCAGGCAGACAGGCAGGCGAGCTGAGCTGCTCATCAGCTCATCTTTTCCCCTCAGCACTCTCTGGGTCTACCCGAACTTCTGGGGTCAAATGACCTCCCCCAGAGCTTGACTGTCACCACAGCGAGTGGAGTCACTGAGCACCCAGCAACAGTCTGGCTGCAGCCAGCCCCCCTGCCCAGGTTTCCTGTTATCTCCCATTTGTCCTGATCGCTAATGCAGCTCCTATGCTATCTCCCATTAGGTCAGGGCAATGAAAGCCAATGCCATTTTCTTGATGGCTTATGCAGAATTGCAGTAATTTGAAGCAAGCCTCTCTGGCCCAGCTTCTCCCTGTCTCCGTGGCCCACCCTGCCACCTCGTTCCCTTGCTGCCCTCCCCTTCCCTAGCTTCTCCCTCCCCTAGCTCCCGTCTGTGTCTGTCCTCTTTTCAAACTGAATATATTGGGGCCCTGGCGGGCTGCCATTCTAACTGCACATTAGAAATGGTAGAGTTTTCCTCTATCTGATTCTATAAAATGAGTTCACCAGAAGGTGCAGACCCAGCACATTCGTGGTTTTTCCTATAAATTACTTTAACACTGTGTCCAATCATATATATAATTTCAGATTTTCAATTTCAACTCACTGCTGTGTCAGCACAGACTCCACTGATATGTCTAACATATTTAGCTTAAAATGAAACGGATGGCATTTCATTACCAGGAAGATAATATTTTTGAATATGTTTCCTGCTTGGTGGGATCCATCATTATTCTGCCACTTTATGTTCAGCGTGTGTAATAGCTTTTTAATGTTTTAGCGTTTTTTATTTATATGTGTAATATTTTTCTAACACCATAGGACAGTTTAACTCATTGGGCACATCTTAATTAAATAGTTTTAAATATTAGCAAAGGGGGAAAGACTGAACAAATCGCCAATATTTTTGCTTAAGAGTTCATAAAGAGTAACAAAAATGGCACACAAAAAATTTTAACCCTGTTTCTTCTTTTTTTTTGTAATTTATTCCTCCCAACCTCCTCTAGGTAGCCTCCACTCAGCAGTTTCCAAATATATACATATACATGTATATATGTGTGTGTGTATAATTTATAAATATATGTGTGCATATATATATATATATATGTATATAAGATATAGATATACACCTTAGAGAGGAAATAAAAATAAAAAGATAAAGAAAAATCCCCTGGTCCCCTGAGACTTAGAAGCTGTCAGAATGAAAGCAAGAAACACAGGAAATATTGAGCAAGCAGCAGTGTGCATGGCGAGGTCACTCTGATTGGCTGATGCCTCTGACAGTGCTGAAATCTTTAATACCAGGTCCCCTGCTCTTTGACCAAAGTCATGCAATGTTTAAAAGGAGACTTTTCTCAAAAGCTGTCATCGCAAAGAAAATGCAAAGAATGTGATTCACCTTAAAAACTTGCTGGTAGCCGACTTTTGCAGGCATTTCAAATTAATGGAGAAGTTCCAGAGAAAGCACTTCACTGTTCTGTGTGCACCTTACTCCGAGGGAAATGCCTGGAGCACACTTCCCACTGGGAGTCACAGCAGCTCAGAGGCTCCAGGCCACAGCACCCAGCCAGAAGCCCCTGGTCTTCCTTGCACGCAGCAGGGAAGCTTCTGCAAACGGCCTCGGCCTCCCAGCTGAAGCTCCGCTTTTCCTATATTTAACACGCAGCCGTTATCTCTAACCGCTGCCCTCCTGGGAAGGCAGACACAGACATGAATTCTAATTCTAGGCCACTTCTTAGCACCAAGGGGACCCCGAGCAGTTACTGCAGTCCTCAGAGCACTAAGCATTTATCTGTAAAACTGAGATAATAGCTCTTGCTTCCCAGGTTGCTGTAAGAATAAGACATCATCCCTCCTGGAGGTCCCCAGCCCAGCCAGCCCAATCCACACTTCCACTGCGCTTACACAACTGGATTGTTACAATGAACAAATTCTACTGGTATTAAGCAGCCTAGGTTCTCTCTCTCTCTCTCTCTCTCTCTCTCTCTCTCTCTCTCTCTCTCTTCCAAATTCCCCCAACTAAAGCTGAAAACTGGAGTCTATATGCTAATGAAATTGCCTGTCTTCAGGAAGGTTGTCATTTAGCAGTAAAAATACTGCAGATTTAGTTTTTGAATGTTTTCTTGAGTGTTCCAGCTAACTGGCTTAGTTTTCACAACCTACCTTATTCTTTTTGTATTATTAATTTATTTATTTACTCTATATCCCGATCAGTTTCCCCTCTGTACCCTCCTCCTAGTCTCCATGCCCCAACCTTACCTCCCTACCCCCGTCCACTCCTCCTCCATTTCTCTACAGAAAAAGGAAGGCCTCCCATGGCTATCATGAAGCCTTAGCATGTCTGGTTGCAGCAAGATTTGGCACCTCCTCTCCTATTGAGGCTAGACAAGGCAGGCCAGTAGGAGGAAAAGGTCCCAAAGGCAGACAACAGAGTGAAAGACAGCCCCTGCTCCAGCTGTTAGGAGTCCCATGTGAACAACCAAGCTATACAACTGTTACATATGGCCAGAGGGATGAGTTCAGTCCCAGGCAAACTCCTGGTTGGTGTTCAGTCTCTATGAGCCCCTGGGGTCCCAGGGTAGTTGAGTCTGTAGGTTTTCTTGTGGTGTCTTTGACCCCTCTGGCTCCTACAATCTTTCCTCTCCACCTTCCAAAGGATTCCCCAAGCTCTACATAATGTTTGGCTGGGGGGAAGAGGGGCGGGTATCTCTGCATCTGTTTCCATCAGTTGGTGGGTGAAGACTCCTGATGACAGTTATGCTCGACTCCTGTCCCTGTACATATTTTGGCAGGACAAATTGTAGACGGAAGGTTTTGTGGCCGGGTGGTGTCCTTTTCCCTCCATTGGAAGTCTTGCCTGATTACAGGAGATAGGCAGTTCAGACTCCATATCCCCGCAGCTAAAAGCCATAGCTAGGGTCACCTTCATAGAACCCTGGGAGTCTCCTTTGCCCTTAATTTCTAGCTTATCTCAGAGATGCTTCTCCCACCCCCATTTCACTTTTCTCTCCCAGTACTTTCCCTCTGTCCTCCCCTACCTGATTCCTTCTGTTCCCAACCCTTCCCCCATCTAGTCCACTCCCATCACCGACCCACTATGTCCAATCTATTTCCCCTTCTCAGTGAGATACGCTCATGTCCCCTTGAGTCCTCTTTGTTACTTAGCTTCTTTGGGTCCGTGAATAGCGGCATGGCTATCCTTTAATTTATAGCTAATATCCATTTATAAGTAACTACATACCATGTTTTTCTTTCCAAATCTGGGTTACCTCCCTCAGGATGATCTTTTCTCGTCCTATCCATTTGCCTGCAAATTTCATGACTTCAGTTGTTTTTAGTAACTGAGTTATACTCCATTGTGTAAATGTACCACATTTTCTTTATCCATTCTTTGGTGGAGGGACATCTAGATTGTTTTCATTTTCTGGCTATTGCAAATAAAGCTGCTATGAAGACACCGGAGCAAGTGTCCTCTTGGTATGGTGGCCATCTTTTATATGCCCAGGAGTGGTATAGCTGGGTCTTGAGGTAGGGCTACCTCATTCCACCATGATTCTTGGGATTAAGTTTAAAAGTTCTCATCCCTTCTCTTTCTCTCAGAGCTGAGGAAATACTACTCTCAAACAGAATACCATAAGCTTTTCCCTAAGGGCCAAATAGTAAACACTGTCATCTTTGCTATGTAGGTTCAAAAGCAACTATGGAAAACATGGAGTAAACAGAAAGGGCTATCCTCTAACCAATTTAATTCACAAAGGGAGATGTGGCTAGTTTGTAGAGCAATTTCTTCCCTAGTAAGGTATTGAGAATGGTAAATATAAACTGAGTTCCAGAGAATATGGTTTCAAAGTCAAATGCATAGAAAGAAAAGTGTCAATGATAAAGCTTTATATTTCAGGCAAAAATATATTAATTTTTATATTGTTAGTGTCTCTACTTTCTATTTTTGCAGCTAACTGGTTTGATAATTAAAAATTTTAGAAAATTTTCAAGATGTTTTCAACTTCCATCTACACCCTCTGTTTTAGCTAGAGTTTCTATTGCTGCGATGAAGCACCTTGTCCAAAAGCAAGTTGGAGAGGAAATGGTTCATTTGGCTTACACTTACAACTTATAATTCATCACTGAAGGGAGTCAGGACAGGAACTCGAACAGGGCAGAAATCTGGAGATGGAAATTGAGGCCAGAGTGGTACTGCTGCTTCCCAGCTTACTCTTCATGGCTTGTTCGGTCTTGATTCTTACAGAATCCAGGAAAACCAGCTGGCACCACCAAAATGGGCTGGACCCTCTCCGTAAGTTCCTAATTAAGAAAAAGCCGTACTTTTTGCCTACAGCTGGATCTTATGGAGGCATTTTCTCTTACAAGGCTACCTTCTCTCCAGTGACTCTAGCTTGAGTCAAGTTGACATAAAACTGCCGATAAACTCTCTGTTACAGATGCTTTAAGGTTCACCTGATTTACTGGTGCTCAACTAAATGATTTTCATGGACATACAAAAAAAATCATAAACAATGCATTCTCCAAATACCTGCTATATCCAGCCACATCGGAAAGACAGTGAGTGAAAGAGATAAAGTCCACATCGCTGTGCTTGTACACTTTAGTAGCATGGAACATGTAATTAAGCTAGTAAATTACAAGATAAACAGAAAGGTTGGTGTGACAAAAAGGAGCAACTTTGGGGAAGTGGAAGTCGTAAGAGATCAGCCTCTGAGGAGAAGAAAATGAACTATTTGGAAGGCAAAGACTGCTGTGTCCTGTCCTTTGAAAAGCTAAGAATGACAACACAAAAGTCAAAAACAGAATAAAGAAAGAAAAAAAAAAAGGAAGAAATTGAACACAAGCTAGCGTGACTGGAGTATCATGAGATGGAAGCCACTTGGGAAGGCGGATTTGTAAACACCAGGGCTAGACTTTATTCTCATCAACAGAAAAGTGTTCTCACTGGTTAATTCCCAGTTATCTTCCTGTTGACAATTGTGAAGACAGCATCTTGAAGTGACCCCATGAGCCAGCAACAGAAGAGACATGAGAAATTCCTAGTCACCTTGTAACAGGCCTCCTCGGAAGCCCCCAGGTTCCTGTAGTATTAAGGGGAGAGGGGAGCGTGTGAGAAAGCCACAGGCAGAGTGGCATTGGCTGCCTTGAAGCTGCTCTTTGGGGAAACAAAGCAGAAGCTATTTAATAATATTCCTCTCCAAAGTTAGATGGCACTTTCCATCTAAGAATATCAGAGCACTTTGTCGCAATTAAATCATTAATCCTCATGACAACTCCATCAAGAAAGTATCTGCTTTATTATCAGCAAGAACACTTGGCATTTCAGTGCTCGCCTTGAGGATGCTCATCAATCACACGCAGTTAATTAATGCACATAGCACATTCAGGAGGCAGGTCAGCACTCTGCTCCCCAGTTACAGATTCAGAAACTGAGGGCGCCCAAGTGGCCAGGCGTTTCCAGCCCAGTTACCCAAATGATTGTACTATCAAAAATTGCTTACTGCCATAACTTTGATTAGAAGTCATTATCACATATTGCCTCCTTAAAAACTTAAATTCCTGTGGCTGCATAACGGTTTAGAAAAACCATTAACTAGACTGGCATCAAACTAAGGGTAAAACGTAGCTCCCCTTAGAGAGATGTGGATTTGGCGTATTTCTACATAGGTTTTTCTTTCTACTTTATTAGGCTGAAAGTTGGATTCATTACATGGCAGATTGATTCTCCTTCCTTCCTTCCTCTGCCATTTCCACCCATTCCCTACAGAGTGTGACTCTACATTCAAAAGAAGAATAATTTTTGTCAGTTTCTTTCCTGTTAGCAGAGCTAGGGATCAGACTCAGAACATGACAGGAAACCACAGGCTACTGAAGCATTGATGACTTTTCATATGATCTTTAATTGTGACTATATATATATATATAACTTATTTATATATAAATTTATCTATAAATACATGTGTGTGTATATATATTTCCCATCTCCTTTCTCCCCCTCACTTTGGGACAGGGTCTCACTCCATGGCCCTGATTGGCCTGGAATTTGCTTTGTAGAACAAGCTGGCCTTAGACTCTGATTCTGCCAGGACCTGTCTCCCTAGAGCCATACAAAAATTCCTCTCTTGAGTTGATGTTGTCTGAGTATTATATCACAGTAATGAGAAAGTAACTATGAAAGAAGATATGTACTGTGAAGCAGAGTCACTGTTGTGACAAATCTGACCATGTAATCCTTATGCCTTTTGGAAGGACTCTGGCCAGCTTAAGTGTCACAAACATGGCTCAAGCAGGGCTTGCCTTTTTCCCTGAGTCCTTTTGCCTTGCTTAAAACCATTTGGTTATATTCCTAAAGCTGGTCCCCAAGGTCTATTCCCTTATTTGGCCACTTCCTTCTCCTGAGGTTGACCACAAGGTCTAGCATCAAAGTATTGAAGTCAGGGAATCAAAAGACCCCTTTGACTCACCAAATTAGCATGCCCAATAAAAATTAAACACCTCACCCTAACATGGGTTTCCCCTTGTACCTTTATAAGCTGTCATTTTCCTATGTGCCACATCTGTTTCCTCTCTGTCCAGAGGCAGCCCTTTGTCCCCCTCCAGGACAAATATCCCTCTCTCTCACTCCTCTAATCTCTGCACTCTGTAACTCTAGGGAAAATGAATCTCCTTTGTGCAGAGAACTCAGCCCAGGACCGGATACCAATCTCTTACACCTTTGAAACATGTTTGTGGGAAGAATAGGAAAGTTTGGATCTTTGAACTAGAAAAGCTCTGAGATTCTGTAAGCAGAATGTCATGAACTCTTCAGGTCTGAATTGGGGAGAACAAAAGATAAAAACAAATGTGGGTACTCAGAGGCTTTAGAGAGCAAGAAGGACTCTATCTGGAGCTAGGGGAGAGGCCATTCAAGCTATACTCCGTTTAGAAATCTGGCTAATCCTACCAAAAGCAATCTACAGATTCAATGCAATTCCCAACAAAATAATTGGGAAACAAAAAAATACAATTCTTTACAGACCTTGAAAGAACAATTCTTAATTTCATATGGAAAAACAAAAAACCCAGAATTGCTAAAATAATCTTGAACAACAACAGATGGTCTGGAGGTATCACTATCCCTGATCTCAAGCTGTACTATAAAGGAATAGTAATAAAAACGGCATGGTATTGGCATAGAAACAGAAATGTGTATCAATCGAATCAAATAGAAGACCCAGAAATAAACCCACACACCTACGGATACTTGATTTTTTATAAAGAAGTCTAAACAATACAATGGAAAAAAGATAGCATGTTCAACAAATTGTGCTGATCTAACTGTATATCTACATGTATAAAAACTGAAAATAGATCCATGTTTATCACCCTGCACAAAACTAATGTCCAAGTGGATCAAAGACCTCAACATAAAACCAGATATACTAAACCCATTAGAAGAAAAAGTGAGTAAGAGCCTTGACCTCATTAGCACAGGAGACAACTTCCTGAACAGATCACCAACAGCACACAGGCTCTAAGAACAACAATCAATAAATAAACAGGACCTCATGAAACTGAAAATCTCCTGTAAAGCAAAGAACAACATTGTCATCAGAACAGAATGACAGCTTACAGATTGGGAAAGGATCTTCACCAACCCTTTACCTGACAGAGAACTAATATCCAGAATATATAAAGAACTTAAGAAGATAAACACCAACAAAAGAAGTAATCCAATTAAAAAATGAGATACAGAGCTAAATACATAATTCTCAATAGAGGAATATTGAATGGCAGAGAAACACTTAAAGAAATGTTAAACATCCTTAGCCATCAGGGATATGCCAATCAAAATGACCCTGATTTTTAACCTTACACCCATCAGAATGGCTAAGATCAAAAACCCAAGTGACAATACATACTGGAGAGGATGTGGAGAAAGAGGAACCCTCCTCCATTGCTGGTGGGAATGTAAACTTGTATAACCACTTTGGCAATCAATCTGGTGCTTTCTTAGAAAATTAGGAGTAGTGCTTCTTCATGATCCAGCTATACCACTCCTAGGCATATATCCAAAAGAGGCTCAACTACACAACAAGAACATTTGTTCAACCATGTTCATAGTAGCTCTATTCATAATAGCCAGAAGCTGGAAACAATCTAGCTGTCCCTCAATAGAGGAATGGATACAGATATTGTGGTACATTTACCCAATGGACTACTACTCATCTATTAAAAACAAGAAAATCATGAAATTTTCAAGCAAATGGTGGAAATTATAAAAGATCATCTTGAGTGAGGTAAGGTAACCCATAAGTAAAAAGACATACATGGTATATACTCACTCATAAGTGGATACTAGCCAAATAATATATGATAAACATATTAAAATCAATACTCCTAAAGAAGCTAAACCACAAGGAAGACCCTAGGGAAGATGCTCAATCCTCATTCAGAAAGACAAATGCAATAGATATTGGAAGCAGGAGAAGACAGGGAACAGGACAGGACCCTACTACAGAAGGCCTAAAAGACTCTACTGATCAAGGTACTGAAGCAGAGGCTGAGACTCATAGCCAAACTTTGGGCAAAGGCCATTGAATTTTATGAAAGAAGGAAGAGATAAAAAATCTGGAGGGGACAGGAGCTCCAAAAGGAGACCAACAGAGCCGAAGAAGAAGAAGAAGAAGAAGAAGAAGAAGAAGAAGAAGAAGAAGAAGAAGAAGAAGAAGAAGAAGAAGAAGAAGAAGAAATCTGAGCTGAGCCCTGGGAGCCCTACAGAGACTGATACCCCTACCAAAGACAATGCATAGAGAGGACCTCAAACCCCTGCTCAATTGTAGCCCATAGACTCAGTATCCAAGAAGGGTCCCTAGTAAGGGGAACAGGGGCTTTCTCTGGCATAAACTTAGTGACAGGTGATCACCTACCCCTGGGGGGTGCAGCCTTGCCAGGCCACAGAGGAAGTCAATGCAGACAGTCCTTATGAGACCTGACAGGCTACGGTTAAATAGAAGGGGAGGAAGACATTCCCTATCAGTGGACTAGGGGAGGGGCATAGGGGGAGAAGAGAGAAGGAAGGTAGGATTGGGAGGAGATGAGGGAGGAGGCCACAGCCAGGATACAGATTGAATAAATTGTAATAAATGATAATAAAAAAAGAAATCTGGTTATATTCATCCTGTGTCCCAAGAAGTTGAGTGAAGCTAAAGTCAAAAGTAATGGCTTAATTTGTTTGTTGAACAAAATATCTTTCAAAAATATAGTATTTTACTAATAGTTTGATAATTTCATATACATACAATTCATTCTGATCCTATTCATCCACTCCCCGCTTCAACTCCTCCAAGATCTACCCTTACACCTCAGTTTTTTTTTTATTCTCCACTTTTTTAATGCCTCCACTTTTTTAATGCCTCACCTAGTCTAATTTGTGCCGCCTACATACTCATAGATGTAGGGCTATGCTCTGGAGCATAATCAACCTAGAAGCTGCCACAGCCTTAAAATATAAATAAATAAACAAACAAACAAGCTCTCCCTCTTCTGGAAGCTATCAGCTGTCATTAGCTCCTCACCTAGACGTGGTTTGAGGGCTCACAAGTATATCCCCCCTAGCGGAGGAAACTTCAAGTCAGGACAGCATTGAGGATGTGTTCTGGTTACTCCTCACCGCTCTCATTCTGATCTATGGTAAGAAAGAATAATATATGTAGCAAAAACAAACTTAAAAATGTGAGGTCTAGTGAGGAAAGCTGTGTGAGTAAGCTTGAAAGTTTGAAGTTGTAGAGAGAAGAGTGTGGATCTCAAAGCACTTGTAAGTCTTAAAGAGATTCTGTTTTATTAAAGAGAAACCTCGTGTTCTGCACTGGGACAATAAGAAAGTTGGCCTGGGAGTTAGGCTCCAACTTGTGAACATGCAAATGCATTTCAAAGGAGAGAGTCTAGGCTCAAATTTTGAAATTGGTTCCTTGCTCGTAGAAAGTAACTTGTGAAGTGTTTCCCCAGGGTCAGCACACAGAAGATGATGCAACTGGGTTCCCAGGAGGCAAGCGACCTCTTGAACTACCAAGCAGAACTCTACAGTGCTGCCCATGTGGTATTGGATTTAGAGGCATGAAAGATGTAAGCTTGAAGGAGCCATGGAGTCTTCCACCATCATTTCAAGAGCTGCTGATGCTAAGCAGTGAATGATAGGTTAGAGTCCCTCAAAGAGGCCCTGAGAGACCACTGCATAAAGTTGTGAAGGTGGAAACTCCTTTGCCATAGAAATCTCAGGCTTTTTAAGAGAAAAGAACTAAGGGGTTTCAATGAAGGAACCTGCATAAACAGGGTATATACAGCCTAAGACAGAGTTTATGAGTTCATATGGAGCGGCATTATAGGAGGTGTGGCCTTGTTGGAAGAGGGCTTTGAGGTCTCAGAAGAGCAAACAGAGGCCCAGAGTCTCACTATCTTCCTGTTGCCTGCAGATCCAAATGTAGAATTCTCAGCTCCTTCTCCGGCACTATGTCTGCCTACATGTCACCATGCTTCCTTCTATGATGATAACGGACTAAAACCTCAGACCTGTAAGCTAGCCCCAATTAAATGTTTTCTTTGATAATAGTTGCCATGGTTATGGTGTCTCTTCATGGCAATAGAAACTGAAACTAACACATGTCCCTCAGCAGTTGTAAGGCAAGATAATCTTTCATCTCCTAAATTTTTTCTCTCAGAGTATTTCATCGCAGAAGTGAGGAAGCTAAAACCAATCCACCAAAGGCATTTTGTTTCCTGGCACACATAGAAGACTTATCAAAATGGTGTCATTTATTTGATAATAAAACTCTTCATGAACAAAAGGAAAACAAAATATACTATTTTCTGTTGTTATCACCATGTTCTGTTTTAATATCATCAGATGGAGCAATGGAACCTATAGTAAGTATTGTAAACAGAGGAGATTTAATTTAGGATATTGATGTTACATGCAAAGTAGGCTGGAGAGATGGCTCAGCACTGGCTGCTCTTCCAAAGGTCCTGAGTTCAATTCCGAGCCACATGGTAGCTCACAAACATTATAATGAGGTCTGGTGCCCTCTTCTGGCATACAGGTCTACATGCAGACAGAACATTGTATACATAATAAAGAAAAAAATCTTAAAGATAGATTGCTATGTGAAAAAGAAATCTTGAGAAAGAAAGGAAGGAAAGAAGGAAGGAAGGAAGGAAGGAAGGAAGGAAGGAAGGAAGGAAGGAAGGGAAGAAAACAAAGTAGTGAGATCAAGAGGCATTTAGATGGAATGATTCTCGTGAAGACAAACTGCTTCTACACAGTTGGAAATACACTACAATTGTTCAAGTGTAGAAAAGTGCCTCCTTAGCTAAGAACGAGAACACTGGACTAGTCTAGTTCTGCATAACACCAAGAATCACCAAACTCGGTGGTCCCAAAAGCCCAAGCATACTTCTTCCCATCTGTTGATTCCTTACTAGTGTCTCCTAATGCCATACACCAACAGGAAACCAGATTCCAAGCAGTCTGAGAAACATTGTCTGTAGATGCCAAGCCCTAGCCAGACACATGATAAGGAAATAGGTTAAAGTCTTGAGGACATTAAAGCAGTAAGTGACATTTTCTGGGTTGCCTTGATGAGAGACAAAGGAAATACTGTGAAGGCTACACACACGGCCCCCTAAAAGCTTGAAAATAAAACATACTCCCCAGGAGAACAAGATGTACTGAACAGTAAGCTATGGGTTCTCTGTACTTTAAAGTTCACACGGGCAGGAAAAAGAAATCATCCTTAATTCACACACAGTTTAATTTATCCCAAAAATATGTCACATGACTCTCTAGAAAGATCTGTACTATGTAAGAAGCTAGTGGAAAATTGGGAAGGGATTGAAAAGAAACAATAAAACAAGACACCTGGTATCGCCAACGAGCGGGGAGAGTAAAGTGGGAAGGAGAACAGAAGACAGGGATGAACCCTGGTGATTTTCAGAGTCTAAGAAACAAAGTAAAGATTTCAGAAATCGTGTATTGCCAAGGATGGAGAATACAAGAATGACCAAAATGGGATACAAAGCCTGGACACATTGATACTCAGCCAGAACTTAAAAGCAAGTCTCAGGACTAATGCTGATCAGACGCCTCTAAGTTGTAATAGACAACGCTCAGAGCAATGACAACCAAACCTAACGCCTATCTCGGATTTCTAGAGGTGACCAGCCTCCAAAACGCTAAGGTCGTGGAGACAAGCACAATGCTTGTGGATGGCCACTGATGTATGCACATCCCTAGCGGACAATGTGCAATGGAGAAGGACCTTCCAAAGTATCTAGTTGTCCTAATTAACCCTATGCGGGAGTAACAGTTGGAACTCACAGGTTAAATGGCTGGATATGTAAGTCACTTTTCCCACTGCTGTGAACAAATACCAGGCGATAAGCAGCTAACATGAGGAAGGGTTTCTCTAGCTTTTGGTTCAAGAAGATCATGACATCCGTGGCAGGGAAGAGAGAGCAGCAAGGAAGTAAGCCCTGTGGGAGGAGCAGAAGACTCGCTGCTCCTGGTTGCAATTCGAGCCAGGAAGCGCAGAGCAATAAATGTTGTTACTCAGCTCACTTTCTGAAAGGGATCTTGCCCCATGGAATTGTAACACCTGAATCTAGGGTGAGATTTTCCATCTCGAATAACATAATCTAAATAAGTTTGCATGGGCATGCCCGGGCTTGTCTCCTAGATGATTCTAGACCCTGTCAAATTGGCAAGCGTTATGAACCATCATGTGAGGGCGTAGTATAGATTTCTCAAAACTCTTTACTGGATGATTTTCTAAAACCCAGGTATGGGTTCTTAAAGTTGTCTAAATTCTTCCATTTAAGGGCTTAAGATATTTTTCCTTAGCTCTAATTCAAGTCCACTAAAATTAACTAACTGAATTCCTCAAAGTCTTTCTTCTGCTTACTTTCGCCTAAACACCTAATGCCTCAGGAACAAATAAAGGTTATACAGTTGTACAACAGCTCTCTCTCTCTCTCTTTCTCTCTCTCTCTCTCTCTCTCTCTCTCTCTCTCTCACACACACACACACACACACACACACACACACACACACACTGAATTCAAGCCACAGCTATCCCTGTGTGGCTATGAAATCAATCCAGAAATGCTCAGAGGGCAGACGTGAATGCAGCTGAGGAAACCCACCCTGTCTCCTGAGGAACAGCTTTTTCCTATGCTAGGGATAGATTTAGGCCTCTTGAAGCAGGCAGCCAGCGCACGTTGATGGTAATAAAACAGCTGAATAATTGCAAATACTGTGAAAACATCCTACTCACCTCGTGATTTCTACATGTAGTTCCAGACCCCTGTGTGGA